>NW_027362764.1:799115226-800521360 GCF_046119375.1 Phyllobates terribilis
ACCCACACACACCTGCCCCCACACACACACACCTGCCCCCACACACACACACACCTGCCCCCACACACACACACACCTGCCCCCACACACACACACACCTGCCCCCACACACACACACACCTGCCCCCACACACACACACACCTGCCCCCACACACACACACCTGCCCCCCCACACACACACACCTGCCCCCACACACACACACCTGCCCCCACACACACACACACACCTGCCCCCCCACACACACACCTGCCCCCCCACACACACACCTGCCCCCCCACACACACACCTGCCCCCCCACACACACACCTGCCCCCCCACACACCCACCTGCCCACACACACCCACACCTGCCCCCCCACACACCCACCTGCCCACACACACCCACCTGCCCACACACACCCACCTGCCCACACACACACCTGCCCCCCCACACACACCTGCCCCCCCCACACACACCTGCACACACACACCTGCCCACACACACACACCTGCCCACACACACACACCTGCCCACACACACACACCTGCCCACACACACACACCTGCCCACACACACCCCCCCCCACACACACACACCTGCCCACACACACACCTGCCCCCCCCACACACACACCTGCCCACACACACACCTGCCCCCCCACACACACACCTGCCCCCCCACACACACACACACCTGCCCCCCCACACACACCTGCCCACACACACACCTGCCCCCCCACACACACACACACCTGCCCCCCCACACACACCTGCCCACACACACACCTGCCCACACACACACACACCTGCCCACAGACACACACACACACCTGCCCACAGACACACACACACACACCTGCCCACACACACACACCTGCCCACACACACACACCTGCCCACACACACACACCTGCCCACACACACACACCTGCCCACACACACACCTGCCCACACACACACACACACCTGCCCACACACACACCTGCCCACACCCCCCCCACACACCTGCCCCCCCACACACACCTGCCCCCCACACACACACCTGCCCACACACACCTACACCTGCCCCCACACACACCCACACACATACCAGCCCACACACACCTGCCCCCCCCACACACACCTGCCCCCCCCACACCTGCCCACCCACACACACACACACACACACCTGCCCACACACACCTGCCCCCCCACACACCTGCCTGCCCCCCACACACCTGCCCCCCCCCACACACACACTTGCCCACACACACACCTGCCCACACACACGCACACACCTGCCTGCCCCCACACACACACACCTGCCCCCACACACACACACCTGCCTGCCCCCACACACGCACACACCTGCCTGCCCCCACACACACCTGCCCACACACACACCTGCCCACACACACCTGCCCCCCCCACACACACCTGGCTGCCCCCCCCACACACACACACCTGCCCCCCCCACACCTGCCCACACACACACACACCTGCCTGCCCCCACACACACCTGCCCACACACACACCTGCCCACACACACCTGCCCCCCCCACACACACCTGGCTGCCCCCCCCACACACACACACCTGCCCCCCCCACACCTGCCCACACACACACACCTACCTACCTGCCCCCCCCCACACACGCCCACACCTCCCGGGAGCAGGAAGAAATCTACTTTTCGGAGAGATCCCGCCACATGTTTGATCATAATCCCTAGAGGAGGATGGGGGTCTGGGCAGTTTCTGAATCTGAGTTAGTAATCTGTATATAGAGGTAAGATCCGGTAATTATTGGGCCCTGATTAGTACCAGGCTCGGTGTATATATACTGGCAGTTGTCACAGCCTGGGACGCGTTATATCCTCCTGACACATACTCTGGTCCTGTCTGCTCCCCCCTGTATTTTTGGTGATGTTTATTCTCATTGATGTATAACACGGATTTATGGGGGGGATAGATACATCTGTGCACAGACTCTCCCCAGACCCGCAGATCACATCCGGCTCCTGCTAGAAGATATGAGGCTTGTGTGGGATCTGTATATGTCTCTATATGTACAGCCGCTCCCCGCCCTCTCTATGTACAGCCGCTCCCCGCCCTCTATATGTACAGCCGCTCCCCGCCCTCTCTATGTACAGCCGCTCCCCGCCCTCTCTATGTACAGCCGCTCCCCGCCCTCTCTATGTACAGCCGCTCCCCGCCCTCTATATGTACAGCCGCTCCCCGCCCTCTCTATGTGCAGCCGCTCCCCGCCCTCTCTATGTACAGCCGCTCCCCGCCCTCTATATGTACAGCCGCTCCCCGCCCTCTCTATGTACAGCCGCTCCCCGCCCTCTCTATGTACAGCCGCTCCCCGCCCTCTCTATGTGCAGCCGCTCCCCGCCCTCTCTATGTGCAGCCGCTCCCCGCCCTCTCTATGTACAGCCGCTCCCCGCCCTCTCTATGTGCAGCCGCTCCCCGCCCTCTATATGTACAGCCGCTCCCCGCCCTCTATATGTGCAGCCGCTCCCCGCCCTCTCTATGTGCAGCCGCTCCCCGCCCTCTCTATGTGCAGCCGCTCCCCGCCCTCTCTATGTACAGCCGCTCCCCGCCCTCTCTATGTGCAGCCGCTCCCCGCCCTCTCTATGTGCAGCCGCTCCCCGCCCTCTCTATGTGCAGCCGCTCCCCGCCCTCTCTATGTGCAGCCGCTCCCCGCCCTCTCTATGTACAGCCGCTCCCCGCCCTCTATATGTACAGCCGCTCCCCGCCCTCTCTATGTGCAGCCGCTCCCCGCCCTCTCTATGTACAGCCGCTCCCCGCCCTCTCTATGTGCAGCCGCTCCCCGCCCTCTCTATGTACAGCCGCTCCCCGCCCTCTATATGTACAGCCGCTCCCCGCCCTCTCTATGTGCAGCCGCTCCCCGCCCTCTCTATGTGCAGCCGCTCCCCGCCCTCTCTATGTACAGCCGCTCCCCGCCCTCTCTATGTACAGCCGCTCCCCGCCCTCTCTATGTGCAGCCGCTCCCCGCCCTCTCTATGTGCAGCCGCTCCCCGCCCTCTCTATGTGCAGCCGCTCCCCGCCCTCTGTATGTGCAGCCGCTCCCCGCCCTCTGTATGTGCAGCCGCTCCCCGCGCTCTGTATGTGCAGCCGCTCCCCGCGCTCTGTATGTGCAGCCGCTCCCCGCGCTCTGTATGTGCAGCCGGGCCCCGCGCTCTATATGTACAGCCGCTCCCCGCCCTCTATATGTACAGCCGCTCCCCGCGCGCTATATGTACAGCCGCTCCCCGCGCTCTATATGTGCAGCCGCTCCCCGCGCTCTATATGTGCAGCCGCTCCCCGCGCTCTATATGTGCAGCCGCTCCCCGCGCTCTATATGTGCAGCCGCTCCCCGCGCTCTATATGTGCAGCCGCTCCCCGCGCTCTATATGTACAGCCGCTCCCCGCGCTCTATATGTACAGCCGCTCCCCGCGCTCTATATGTACATCTGGGCTCAAGGGCTCCCTGCTCCAGGTGAAGGGCAGCTGCGCCTCCGGCTCCTTCAAGCTGAACAAGAAGCAGGAGACTAAGGAGAAGCCGGCAGCTGCGGCCAAACCCAAGAAACCTGCAGCCAAGAAAGTGGCCAAATTCCCAAAGAAGCCCAAGTAGGCTCCGACCGCAGCCAAGAAAAGCCCGAAAAAGGACAAGAAGCCCGCAGCCGCCGCAGTCAAGAAAGGAACGAAGGCCGCTCCGAAGCCTAAGAAGGTGACGATGAGCCCGGCTAAGAAGGCGACTAAAGCCAAGAAGCCCGCGGCCAAGAAATAAGCGGAGCCGCTCTGTCCTCCTACTACAAAGGCTCTTATCAGTGCCACCACCTTGTCCCTGCAGAGCTGTATGATCAGTGCCACCACCTTGTTCCTGCAGAGCTGTATGATCAGTGCCACCACCTTGTTCCTGCAGAGCTGTATGATCAGTGCCACCACCTTGTTCCTGCAGAGCTGTATGATCAGTGCCACCACCTTGTCCCCTCAGAGCTGTATGATCAGTGCTACCACCTTGTCCCTGCAGAGCTGTATGATCAGTGCCACCACCTTGTCCCTGCAGAGCTGTATGATCAGTGCCACCACCTTGTTCCTGCAGAGCTGTATGATCAGTGCCACCACCTTGTTCCTGCAGAGCTGTATGATCAGTGCCACCACCTTGTCCCCTCAGAGCTGTATGATCAGGGCCACCACCTTGTCCCCTCAGAGCTGTATGATCAGTGCCACCACCTTGTCCCTGCAGAGCTGTATGATCAGTGCCACCACCTTGTCCCTGCAGAGCTGTATGATCAGTGCCATGATGGAGCGGGCAGGGCTGATCTCATGTCAGAATACATAGTTACACTGCTCCTCTGTAGCTGCCGGTGATCGGTCTGAGCGCTGCCATCAGTGCAGACCTGCGGCGGAACAATGCGCTGAACTCTATATCACACGCTTCCTTGGTAGTTTCTGGGCTCATTGAATGTTCCTTCAGATGACAGTTGTCCAGGTCAGAACAGATGCCCGATCTGCAGACGATCGCAGTGACTGCAGGAGGTTGTTCTCTGTACAGGGGGGAGGGGCGGCGCAGCGTTCCGGTGTCTGCCGCAGTCTGCACTGATATCAGGGGACGTGGAGATCTGCTGTGCAGCGCCGTGTACGTGACGTAGAGATCTGTTGTACTACTTAAGTCCCAGGGAAAGGTTCAACCCTTCCTCACTATTAAATTCCCCCACACTTTAATGATGGTCGTCCTCCACCGTACCAGGCAACAAACCACAATTAACATATGTTAAGTATAAAAATTACTATACATTTTAGTACTCGACGATTCTTGAAATCTTCCTCTCAGGGGGATACCGGCCCTTCTCGGTTAAGGGCCCCGGAACAGCAACTCAGACAGTCCATTGTTACAGCCTTCAACAGTATTCAGAAGTACAGATCCTACTTGGTAAGGACCCTGGAAGCACAGTGTCCATATCTTTAAAACGGGTCAAACACCAATAGCCCTCAATCTACATGAGGATGGTGCAGGAGGCAAAAACTGACCAATGAGAGACAGATATAAAAGCAGCACTAATAGCAGGGATTATAGCCACTGTGCCAAGCACTAATAGAGGATTATAGCCACTGTGCCAAGCGATAATAGAGGATTATAGCCACTGTGCCAAGCACTAATAGCAGGGATTATATCCACTGTGCCAAGCACTAATAGCAGGGATTATATCCACTGTGCCAAGCACTAATAGAGGATTATAGCCACTGTGCCAAGCACTAATAGATGATTATAGCCACTGTGCCAAGCACTAATAGAGGGTTATACCCACAGTGCCAAGCAGCAATAGAGGATTATACCCCCTGTGCCAAGCACAAATAGCGGGGATTATACACACTGTGCCAAGCACTAATAGAGGAATATAGCCATTGTGCCAAGTACTAATAGAGGATTATACCCACTGTGCCAAGCACTAATAGAGGATTATAGCCGCTGTGCCAAGCACTAATAGCAGGGATTATATCCACTGTGCCAAGCACTAATAGAGGATTATAGCCATTGTGCCAAGTACTAATAGAGGATTATACCCACTGTGCCAAGCACTAATAGAGGATTATACCCACTGTGCAAAGCACTAATAGAGGATTATAGCCATTGTGCCAAGTACTAATAGAGGATTATAGCTACTGCGCCAAGCACTAATAGAGGATTATACCAACTGTGCCAAGCACTAATAGAGGATTATACCCACTGTGCCAAGCACTAATAGAGGATTATACCCACTGTGCAAAGCACTAATAGAGGATTATACCCACTGTGCAAAGCACTAATAGAGGAATATAGCCATTGTGCCAAGCACTAATAGAGGATTATACCAACTGTGCCAAGCACTAATAGAGGATTATACCAACTGTGCCAAGCACTAATAGAGGATTATACCCACTGTGCCAAGCACTAATAGAGGATTATACCCACTGTGCAAAGCACTAATAGAGGATTATACCCACTGTGCAAAGCACTAATAGAGGATTATAGCCACTGTGCAAAGCACTAATAGAGGATTATACCCACTGTGCAAAGCACTAATAGAGGAATATAGCCACTGTGCCAAGCACTAATAGAGGATTATAGCCGCTGTGCCAAGCACTAATAGCAGGGATTATATCCACTGTGCCAAGCACTAATAGAGGATTATAGCCATTGTGCCAAGTACTAATAGAGGATTATACCCACTGTGCCAAGCACTAATAGAGGATTATACCCACTGTGCAAAGCACTAATAGAGGATTATAGCCATTGTGCCAAGTACTAATAGAGGATTATAGCTACTGCGCCAAGCACTAATAGAGGATTATACCAACTGTGCCAAGCACTAATAGAGGATTATACCCACTGTGCCAAGCACTAATAGAGGATTATACCCACTGTGCAAAGCACTAATAGAGGATTATACCCACTGTGCAAAGCACTAATAGAGGAATATAGCCATTGTGCCAAGCACTAATAGAGGATTATACCCCCTGTGCCAAGCACACATAGGGGGGATTAAACCCACTGTGCCAAGCACTAATAGAGGATTATACCCACTGTGCCAAGCACTAATAGAGGATTATACCCACTGTGCCAAGCACTAATAGAGGATTATACCCACTGTGCAAAGCACTAATAGAGGATTATAGCAACTGTGCCAAGTACTAATAGAGGATTATAGCAACTGTGTCAAGCACTAATAGCAGGGATTATACCCACTGTGCCAAGCACTAATAGAGGATTATATCCACTGTGCCAAGCACTAATAGAGGATTATAGCCATTGTGCTAAGCACTAATAGAGGGTTATACCCAGTGTGCCAAGCAGTAATAGAGTATTATACCCCTTGTGCCAAGCACACATAGTGGGGATTGTACCCACTGTGCCAAGCACTAATAGAGGATTATAGCCACTGTGCCAAGCACTAATAGCAGGGATTATATCCACTGTGTCAAGCACTAATAGAGGATTATACCCACTGTGCCAAGCACTAATAGAGGATTATACCCACTGTGCCAAGCACTAATAGAGGATTATACCCACTGTGCCAAGCACACATAGCGGGGATTGTACCCACTGTGCCAAGCAATAATAGAGGATTATAGCCACTGTGCCAAGCACTAATAGCAGGAATTAAAGCCATTGTGCTAAGCACTAATAGAGAATTATAGCCACTGTGCCAAGCACTAATAGAGGATTATAGCCACTGTGCCAAGCATTAATAGAGGATTATACCCAATGTGCCAAGCACTAAAAGGATTATAGCTACTGTTCCAAGCACTAATAGCAAGAATTGTATCTACTGTGCCAAGTACTAATAGCAGGGATTATAGCCACTGTGCCAAGCACTAATAGAGGATTATAGCCGCTGTGCCAAGCACTAATAGCAGGGATTATATCCACTGTGCCAAGCACTAATAGAGGATTATAGCCATTGTGCCAAGTACTAATAGAGGATTATACCCACTGTGCCAAGCACTAATAGAGGATTATACCCACTGTGCAAAGCACTAATAGAGGATTATAGCCATTGTGCCAAGTACTAATAGAGGATTATAGCTACTGCGCCAAGCACTAATAGAGGATTATACCCACTGTGCAAAGCACTAATAGAGGATTAAACCCACTGTGCCAAGCACTAATAGCAGGAATTATAGCCACTGTGCAAAGCACTAATAGAGGATTATAGCCACTGTGCCAAGCACTAATAGCAGGGATTATACCCACTGAGCTATATCCACTTTCACTTTTCCTCTGATGTCACACACCCTTTGCTCTCCAGGCCGGTGGAGGCGTCTGATCGATGATGATCTCCCAGAGATTGATCTATTTCCAGCCTGGATCTCCCGCTGTCATTATTGGAGCAGGCAGGATCTCCAGTCTCCGAGCAGCAGCGGCGCCGAGATGAGGAGAGAAGCGGGAAAATTACAGCACAATGAGCGGGAAATTCAAAATCACCAACTGATCTGTGTTCAGCCAATCAGAGAGAAGGGGAGGAGCTGATAATGCAAATCTCTCCCCGGTATCGCATCATCCCTGCGGTTCTCGCTCCGGTCCGCTCACCCTCCATATAAAGGAAGGGCTCGGCGCTGCTCAGTCATCGTGTTCTGCTGATTACGTGGAAGATGTCTGGTCGAGGTAAAGGAGGGAAAGGTCTCGGGAAGGGCGGCGCCAAGCGGCACAGGAAGGTACTGCGTGATAACATCCAGGGCATCACCAAGCCTGCCATCCGCCGTCTCGCTCGCAGGGGAGGCGTCAAGCGCATCTCCGGCCTCATCTATGAGGAGACTCGCGGCGTCCTGAAAGTCTTCCTGGAGAACGTGATCCGTGACGCCGTCACCTACACCGAGCACGCCAAGAGGAAGACCGTCACCGCCATGGACGTGGTATACGCGCTCAAGCGCCAGGGCCGCACTCTCTACGGCTTCGGAGGTTAATTGTGTTCTCCGCTCCATCCTCACCCCCCAAAGGCTCTTATCAGAGCCCCCCCACATGTACAGTGGAGAAGCTGTGATTCCTGCTGGATGAATGCAGTAATGAGGTGACGGGATCTCGGGTCTGGAGCAGGAGGCGCCGCGGTGTTAGATCCGCTCCCTGCAGCGTCAGGTGCTGGGGACGGAGGGGAGAGATCACTAATATCCGCGTCAGTGTAAAGTGCGGCCGGAGCTCCAGCCGACAGCGATCTCCTGTCTGACGGATGAATCACATCGCTATAATTCCGGCTGCGGGGAGGAGCGGAAACCGCGCAACTAATCCGGGAATCGCACTCCTGTGTGGAAGGAAAGCGGCCGCCGATCACCGAGCACAACCTGATCGCCCGATCTCACACCGCGTATTGCACAATGACCGGAAAAAACCAGCAGCGATTAAGCGGGAAATTAAGAATTTAGCCAATCAGTACTAAGCATAAGTCTATTGCTCCGCCCACAGGCGGCTCCGGGTGATAGTCGCCATCCTTTAACCAATTAGTGACTGATATTTCTCGCCGCCGTTCTCCATTATCAGTCATTCCCTATTTACCCGGAACCGGGGAGAAATCCCCACCGACCTCACTACAGACGATCACCGAGCCCTGCGGACCAGAGAGAGGACTGGGGAAGATGCGGGTCTGGAGCAGGCGCATTTCTGCAGCGTTATATTCAGCTCCTCTGAGTGCGGCAGGTGACGAGTTCCCGGGCAGCGACAAGAAAACGACATCAAATATCCAGAAGTGATCGGCAGCGACCATCGCAGCGCGCGGGGGAGGATCTGCTCCAATCAGTGTCGCACATGAAGAAACCCGACAGCAGCCTGAGATCACCACCTGCATCATCGTCATCATAGAGAGGATGTGATGGGCAGCAGCGGTCACCGGTCTGGAAGCGACGTGTGATGATGCATAAAGCTGAATAATAATCATCACCTGGACTGATCCAGCAAACAAGGACTGTGGACTATACAGTAGATTCCCATGAATTATTATCGGGGAGGGTTTTCATACATTTATTCTCCATAGATCACTAGAAGTTTTCTCTTCGCATTTCTGCTCTTTATTTCTTGTATTTTTCTCACCATTCGCGAGTAGCGGGACAGATTCTTATTATAGCTGACAAAAGCATCGGGTGTTTATTGGTCGCTTTTTAATATAAGAACCAATGGCGTGCAGGGGGCGTGATTCCCACAGACCAATCAGGACGCGCACACGAGTATAAATACCCTGCTCCCGCCGCTCCGCTCATCACTTCTGTATCCGTCTATACAGCGCTATGGCCAGAACCAAGCAGACCGCCCGTAAATCCACCGGAGGGAAAGCTCCCCGCAAGCAGCTGGCCACTAAGGCCGCCAGGAAGAGCGCTCCTGCCACTGGCGGAGTGAAGAAGCCGCATCGCTACCGGCCAGGAACAGTCGCTCTCCGGGAGATCCGCCGCTACCAGAAGTCCACCGAGCTGCTGATCCGTAAGCTTCCCTTCCAGCGCCTGGTGAGGGAGATCGCCCAGGACTTCAAGACCGATCTGCGCTTCCAGAGCTCGGCGGTGATGGCGCTGCAGGAGGCCAGCGAGGCTTATCTGGTGGGGCTGTTCGAGGACACCAACCTGTGCGCCATCCACGCCAAGAGGGTCACCATCATGCCCAAAGACATCCAGCTGGCCCGCAGGATCCGCGGGGAGAGAGCTTAGATCTGCCCGGGCCCCGAGAACAACACAAAGGCTCTTTTCAGAGCCACCAAATCCTCCAAGACGAGCTGATCTCTATTACTCTGATCCCTCAGACGCGGCCTGGGCTGCGGGATGTCGGTGCTGTTCTCACTGCTGCGGTTGCTGTCAAATTATACCTGTGATGGAGCTGAGCCCAGTGGAGCGACCTGTATGCAGCTTTATAACTGGCAGTGGTTATATTATAGGTGATCAGCAGGTGGCGCTCTCTCACATCTGGGGCTGATAAATGATCCGTGAAGTGTCTGCGGAGCAGAGAGATGTCCGCGCTCATCCGCCGCCTCCTCCGCACAGTCCTCCTCGTGACTCCGGGGTCGGGGACGTTTATCACTGGCTAACTTACAGTAAGTTCTCGGTTCTGCTGCCGGTAGCCGACATTCTCCACCGCCCTCATATAGGACGTCAGACACTGAAGGGTTAATTCTGCCTCCGCTTTGCCGGTTTCTAGCTCGGTGCTGCTCGGCTGATCCCGCTTCTCCCGCTCTTTCTCTCCATGTAATATTTAGGGTCAGGACGAGCGTTTCTCGTGCGGTTCGTCACAATCTGTAATAACCGCTGAGAGGAGGCCGCACTGGATCAGGCGCCATCATGATGACAAAGGGTTAATGGCAGAAGAGATCGCTGCGCCAGTCCGTGTCTTAATGTAACCAGCAGAGCCTGAGGGGAGGGGGCAGGCGACGGCTCTGTGCTCCCGTATGTGATCATAGGACAGGCAAGGGTTAAGGATAAAGCCGCTGTGTCTGCACCAGGACGACAGGCAGGAAAGCAATCAGCCAGTAAAGAGTTAATGTAACGGCTTTCACGAGCTGCTGTGAAGAGGGCGGGTGGCGGTTGGGTGAGAAAGTCATCTGACCTATGTGACGTCACACCTTCCCTCCTGCAGCTGATTGGTGTTTACTCAAGTCTGATCTCCATATTCGGCTTCAGATCCGTCCAATGAGAGGAGGGCGGGGCAGCAGCTTATATAAACCTCCAGCAGCGCGGGCTCCTCACATTCTGCTGATTGTTATCTGCTGATAGAACGATGTCTGGACGCGGCAAACAGGGAGGAAAGGCCCGGGCTAAGGCCAAGACCCGCTCATCCCGGGCAGGACTGCAGTTTCCGGTGGGACGTGTGCACAGACTTCTCCGCAAGGGCAACTACGCCCAGAGGGTGGGCGCCGGCGCTCCGGTCTATCTGGCCGCTGTGCTGGAGTATCTGACCGCTGAGATCCTGGAATTGGCCGGTAATGCCGCCCGGGACAACAAGAAGACCCGCATCATCCCCCGGCACCTGCAGCTGGCGGTGCGCAATGACGAGGAGCTGAACAAGCTGATGGGTGGGGTGACCATCGCCCAGGGGGGCGTCCTCCCCAACATCCAGGCTGTGCTGCTGCCCAAGAAGAGCGAGAGCAGCAAGAAGAGCAAGTGAGCGCTGCAGCCGATCTGTCCACAACCAAAGGCTCTTTTAAGAGCCACCACATCCTCCTGATAAGAGCCAGTGCCACTGATCATCTGTCTCCTATAGTGTGTATTAGATTCTGTGCACACGCAGCGTATTTTGTGGCGGTTTTTGCTGTAGAAACACTACATCATCTGTTTGCCAAGTATTGTGGAAAAAACGGAGCCTGTCCATTGTGCGCTTGTATCCGCTGTGAATTTGCACACATTGACTATCTATACCTGCAGATTTGCTGTGTTTCAATTAAAGTCAATGTGCGCAAATTCAGGGCAGAAACAAGCTGTGAGTGGTACCGGGGTCGGCAGCGGGGAGCAGTAGTTTCCTCAGCTGAGCCAGGTACCACGCGGTGCAAATGGAAAAAAAAAGAAAATCTAAGCAAAAAACCCGCTATACTCACCTGTCCGGTGTCCTCAGTCCCCAGCGATCTGTTCTGCCAGGACCTGCGGTCATGTAAGCTCTCAGCTAAAGGTCCAGTACTGGTGGTGAGCTCACTGGGGCTGATCAACTGATGAACCCCTGTGACCTGCAGCAGCATGGTACAGTGATTTTATACCCGGTATGTCTTCTACAGCTGTGACATCAGTGATAGCTAGTGACACAGATCGCAGAGGGACAATCTTTGGCGTAATTGTGGACTACGTCGTGACAGTGGACAGGTGAGGGATATGGTTGTTTTTTATTTATTTTTTTTTTTCAGATCGAGGGATTCGGGGACTGAGTGTAATTTTTATTTTTTTTTAAACCGTGTGTTTTTTATTTCATTAAAATACTTTATTCTGGCCGTGTCTTATATTGAAAAAGTGGCGACCATTTTACTACGGGGTTAGTAATGGGGCATGTTATAGAATCCCTTCATTACTAACCTGACCTTCACGTCAGCCGCCAATACAAGGCTGACGGGAGCCCCAACCCCATTACCCCACTCACCACCGCTACAGGGCAGTGGGAAGACCGGAGGCTAATTGCCAGATTTGGTCCATCGTATGGATGCGCCATTTCTGGGACTGCTGAGGGGTGATATTAGCCGCAGAGGGTGCTAGTATTCATGAACACGCGGCGTCAAACCTGCAGCAGCTCTTGACTGTGGCCACCTTCCTAGGCTGAAATAGCAGCTCACAGCTGCTCCAGAAATTACATGAATGGAAATGCTAATGAGTTTGGGTAAATGGGACTAGCTGACACCTTGTCATCACCAAACAAAAGAGCTAGGTGTCAATCAAACCCTTTCAACACCAAACCTAATTAAAGTAAAGAGTTAAACACAGAGTAAACACTCTATTTGAAATGCAACAGACACATTCTTTAATCATTTAAATTAACCAATATACTCACCCCAGTTCTGATGGTAATCCAAAAGCAATGTCCCACCAAATAACTTTTAGCTCCAAAAAGCATTCATTGATGTACAAAAACGCTTAAAAAATGTATCAAAAAGGCGTCAGAAAAGGGTGGAAATTTCTGCTTCAACTCCTGAATGTACGCGCATAGTCTAACACCGGTTATGGCCGCACTAGGCGATATATACTTGTATTTGTAGGCTATTTGATTCCTGCACCAGTGATCGCTGACTGTTAAGCGGATGATTATTTTTCCCCTATTTAAGGCTGTATGCCCCCCATATAGTGTCTCCCACTGGATTCCTGTGCCGTATACCATCAATATACTTCTGTATATCCCCATATAATTTTCTTTACCCCTGCACTAATGTGCTGTATACCAAGAGGGAAGGATGTAGGGTTATTGGGTTTTCTGATCTTCCCTGCACCCAGTGTGAGTGTTGGGGCCCAGGAGAATGTTCTGTGATTCCTGTACTAGATTCTCCCTATACAAAGTGTAGATCCTATAAGATCAGAGGAAGGAAAAGGTACCTGGGAGTTTGGGCGACCGCCTTATCACCAGACTCAGACGTTCTCCTTACTGTTTGCTTGCCTGAGGACAAGTTGGGCAATTATTGAGAAAATGTTCAGAGAGACCACAGTAGAGTTCAAGATCTTGACTGTTTTTTCTCTACAACAAATTAGCAACTCTAACCTCCAATGGCTCCAGCTCCGGTAAATCGATCTGCTTCAGGGAAGTATAACGGGCAGCCTGCTGTTCAGCACGTCTCTCACGGATTCTGCGGTCCATCCGTATAGCCAGAGAGCAAGGGGCGTCATGAAGAACCAGAGCGTCTTTAAGAGTTTCAGAAAGGCTGTTGTAGACACCTGTGAGATGATGCAGAACTTCAGTGGACCACTGCCGGAAATCGCTGCTGTAGTCCTCAGCCATACGGCCCCCCTGTGCCAGGTTCATGATCTTTGCCTCAGCGACTTGGATCCTGTCGGGTTTGTCTTAGGTCAGACACAAAGCTCAAAAAGGTGTCTACAGAAGACCCTATATATGAACTGGCTCTCTACTCCTTGGAAGTCCTGGCCTGCCCTGCCGCCAGCGTTTTACCAGAGCGGGTTTTTAGTGCCGCTGGTGGAATTATAACTGATAAGCGCATCCGCCTGTCAACTGAAAATGCTTACAGGCTGACTCTTATAAAAATGAACAAGGGCTGGATTGGGCCAGACTTCTCAACACCACCGAATGATAGCAGCGTAACATAAACTCAAGTCCAGTGTCTTTTCTTGGGAGGTGTATTCCCATGCACCTCCTCACACTCACACATGGGTATACGCTTCCTGATTTGGTCTATTTTCTATTCTCCTCATCCTCCACCACCATATCACCAGGGTGACCATGATGCAACACCCTCATAATTTTTTCAAGGGTGTTTATGATGCCCGTAGGACAATTTTTTAGAGGCCTACCTAAAACATTCTGAATGTTACACAATATGTTCATGTACACCCCCCAGGGATAAATGTTTCTCCGCCCATGCACTTAGTGCATGGACATTATAAGTATAGGAGACCCATTTCTTAACAATGGACTTCCTCTACGTCTCTTCAAAAGGGTATTGGAGTGCGTCCAATTTTTGGGCTGCCCTAGCAGTCACAGCAGGGGCATTACCACTATAGGAGACGTACGCCATTATAAAGGGAACATTTTTTTTACTGAGACCCTCCTCTATGTTGCTTCCAAGGGGTATTGGGGTGCGTCCAAATTTTTGGCAGCCCTTACATTTACTACACAAAAACAGTATAGGAGACCCACTCCTTTATAATGGGAACAACAAAGCATAGCCTGCTGATGGCTCTCTAATAGTGTTGAGCGAGCATGCTCGACACTGCTCTGTACTCTTGCAACGATCTCTGCAGAGAATTAAAGAGGAGGCATTGCAGCCAGAGTATGATGAGATGGATCAAGAAGCCGTAGCGGGCGATTACACACAGCCCAGCCTCATCTCATCCCAACGTGCATTGGGGGACAATGAGGGAGAGGAGGAGAAAGGACAGGAGCTGGTATCATGCGCTGTAGATGGTACTACTTGTACAACCGTCATACCGTCAGTTCAGCGTGGGTGGCCTGAGGACAGGGGGGAGGAGGAGGAGAGCATGGTCAGTCGTCATCTTGGTGAGGACACGGAAGTCTTGCCCGTTACCAGTCTGGCACGCATGGCTGACTTTATGTTACGCTGTCTTAACCGTGACCCTCGTATTGTCAAAATGTTGGGTGACAGTCGTTACTGGTTGGTGACACTTTTAGACCACCGCTACAAGGAGAACTTCCACTCTCTTGTTCCTGAGGTGGAGAGGTCTACAAAAATGGGGCAGTACCAGAAGGCCCTTGCTGCAGAACTGTTAAAAAAATTCCCAACTGAACACGCTAGCGGCAGAGGTCACAGTTCGTTGACCAACCAAGGCGTACAGGCGAGAGAGACGCAACTCCAATCCAGTAGAGGCAGGGGAACACTGTCAACCTTCTGGGACAGTTTTCTGACACCTGCCCAGCTTACAGGCCCTGAGGTGCGGGGTACACTCACAAGGAGTGGAAAGTTTCAAAAGATGGTGAGGGAGTACCTTGCTGACCGTACCAGCGTCCTCTGTGATTCCTCTGTGCCTTTTAATTATTGGGTATCCAAGCTGGACACTTGGAATCAACTCACTCTGTAAGCCTTGGAGGTCCTGGCCTGCCCTGCCGCTAGCGTGTTATCGGAGCGTGTTTTTAGTGCCGCTGGGGGAATTATAACAGATAAGCGAACTCGCCTGTCAACTGACAATGCTGACAAGCTGACCCTTATCAAAATGAACAAGGGCTGGATTGGGCCAGACTTCTCATCACCACCAAATGACAGCAGAGTAACAAAGTCAAATCCACTGTGTTATTTTGGGAGGTGTATTCCCATGCACCGCTTCACACCCACACATGGGTATACGCTTCCTCATTTCGGCTGTTTTTTGTTCTTCTCCTTATCCTCAGCCTCCACCACCACATACCACCAGGGTGACCGTGGTCCATGTAGCCAGCATTGCAAGTTCCTCCATCCTAATTTTTGGCAGCTTTTGCTTGGAAGGCATAGGCAAAGACTATGGAAGACCCACTCCCCAATAGTGGGAATAATGTTTTTAAGATGCTGTACTGCATGGCTCTTGTAAGGGGCATTGCAAGTTCCTCCGTCCTAATTTTTGGCAGCTTTTGCTTGGAAGGCATAGGCAAAGACTATGGGAGACCCACTCCCCAATAATGGGAATAATGTTTTTAATATGCTGTACTGCATGGCTCTTGTAAGGGGCATTAAAATCGTCTTGTTAAGCTACTGTGACCTCCACGTCTTTTCCAAGGGGCATTAAAACCGTCTTGTTAAACCACTCTGAACTCCACGTCTCTTCCAAGGGGCATTAATACCGTCTTGTTAAACCACTCTGAACTCCACAGCTCTTCCAAGGGGCATTGAAATGTTGTTTTTAATTACCTCTAACCTTCAGGACTCTTCCAACGGGCATTGCATTTCCTCCTAATTTTAGTCAGGTTTGGCTTTTAAATGCATAGGTGTACACTAAGGGAGACCCACTCCCCAATAATGGGTAGAAGGTTTTTAGTACTCTGTAATCCACGTCTGTTTCAAGGGGCATTGCAGTTCCTCATAATTTTTGGAAAGCCTTCCATTCACTGCTTAGGCCAACAGTGCACAGGAGACCCAGTTGCTATAAATGGATAAAACGGTTTAGTTAACGCCCTCTGACCTCCATGTCACTTCCAAAGGGCATTGGAGTGCTTCGAAATTTTTGGTAGGCATTGCACTCAGTGTATGCCCTATAACTGTGTAGCTGAACCGCTCCTTTTGGTACAGAAACATATCCTACAAGACATGTGTGGTTGACTGGCCTGATATTGATGTGAATGGTCCCTGTTCCTCCTGCTCTTTCTCCTTTGCCACCACCTCATCCATCATTTATCACCTGAAGCTTTGTTTTAACGGGAGTCATAGAACTGGGATAGTAGCAGGAAAACATCCAGCAATCCTCAGAGGAGGTAGGATATGCGCCAAAACGCTGACCACCTCAGGCCTAGCCGCTACTACATACATGCGCTGGCATTCCAAGGAGCAGAAAGCTAAGGAGATGGATGGCCTCATGATCATGAATAATTTACTCCTTGTGTAGGAGGCCGACCACTGCTGCTGTCTCCCTTCTGAACTTTGTGTTGAAGCCTGATTGACCCAGGACCAGCAATCCTCTATATCTGGAGGACGTGTTGCATCCCAGTGTCCAACTGTGTCCCGGCTTCCACAATATTAACCCAGTGTGAAGGCATCAGTGAGATGGACCATCCCTGGCCACATTCCCTTGTCCACGTGTTTGTGGTTAGGCTGTCCTTACTACTAAATGCACTGGGGAGGGCACAGGTAATGTTTTGGTATGCGCGCTTGTGTATAAGGTGCACCGGGACAAATAGGGGCGGCTGGGGACCGAGTATGGACACCCGGCCGACCCCTGGCGGCTGGGGACCGAGTGTGAACACCCGGCATCCGGGCGGCTGGGGACTGACTATGGATACCAGGCCGCCGACGCAGCCATGACATGGGGGCCGGCGTCTGCCTCTACAAGCCTAAAAGGCCTCATTTCAAGTGCAAGCAAGCTAGCAGTATGGTATTGCAGCCTGGGGGTGGCGGGGTGGTTGGCAGGCTGCACACTTACGCTTGCATTCCAAGAAAACAAAGCAGATGCTAACTTTTATCATCATGAAGCCTACAAAATTGGAGTATTATCCCAAATCAAGTATAAGTCCATATTAATGTATAAAAGACACTTTATTTCATATATAAAATTAAAATTGTGTAACAAAGTTAAAAAATTAGATCACTCAGGGTAGGAATACACACAGATGCAGGGCAGCGATTGTTGGTGGGTCCTGAGGGGATAGCTGACTGACCCTATTCAACACTTACATATCATAGAATCATAGAATGGTAGAGTTGGAAGGGACCTCCTGGGTCATCTGGTCCAACCCCCTGCTCAAAGCAGGATTCACTAGATCATCTCAGACAGATGTCTGTCCAGCCTCTGTTTGAAGACGTCCATTGAAGGGGAACTCACCACCTCTCGTGGCCGCCTGTTCCACTCATTGATCTCCTAACTGTCAAAAAGTCTCTTCTAATATCTAATCTGTGTCTTCTACTTTCAGTTTCATCCCATTGCTTCTAGTCTTTCCTTGTGAAATTGAGAATAAAGATGATCCTTCTACAATGTGACAGCCCTTGAGATATTTGTAGACAGCTATTAAGTCTCCTCTCAGTCTTCTTTTTTGCAAGTTAAACATTCCCAGATCCTGTAACCGTTCCTCATAGGACATGGTTTGCAGACCAGTCACCATTCTGGTCGCTCTTCTCTGAACTTGCTCCAGTTTGTCTATGTCTTTTTTAAAATGTGGTGCCCAAAACTGTGTACAGTATTCCAGATGAGGTCTGACCAAAGAGGAGTAAAGACCGATAATGACTTCACGTGATCTAGACTGTATGCTTCTGTTAATACATCCCAGAATTGTATTTGCCTTTTTTGCTGCTGCATCACACTGTTGACTCATGTTCAGTCTATGATCTATTAGTATACCTAAGTCTTTTTCACATGTACTGTTGCTTAGCTCTATTCCTCCCATTCTGTATATGCTTTTTTCATTTTTATTGCCCAGATGTAGTACTTTGCATTTTTCCCTGTTAAAAACCATTCTGTTGGTTGCTGCCCACTGCTCCAGTTTATTTAGGTCTTTTTGAATCCTCTCTCTCTCTTCTCTAATATTAGCTATCCCTCCTAGCTTTGTGTCATCAGCAAATTTAATCAGTTTACCCCATATATCCATAACACACGTAAACAGTATATACATGGCAGTAGGCAGTGTATGGAAGCTAAAGAATCTCCCTAAAGTAGGGGCCTCCACACAGAGAGCAACAATCAAAGAAAGCCACCAAAGAGGGTCGAACAGGCAAAGTAACGATAACAGGTCGAATCAGAGAGCTCACCCATAAGGTACTGGAGTAACCACCAAGCCGCTCTGCAGCCCCGACTCGCGTTTCGCGTGGCTTCTTCAGGGGGCTGTGGTTGTGGAAATAGTGGGCACCATTATATCTCCTGCAAGATCGTGTCGCAGGTGACACCGCTGATTACTGCAGCGCATGCGGAGTAGCAGAGCGTCCCCCCGCGTCGCGTCACATCCGGCCCGTTTCCCGAAGGGACCATGGGCAGGGACGCGCAACTAATGACGTCACTACCCACAATCCTGACGTACGGAAGCCCGACGGGACGCGGCCAGACCGGGACGGCACTGCGCATGCGCGGTTCAGCGGTGGCCATGACAAGTAGGGGACAAAGTAAGCCCAAAGGGATATGTACTGGTTATATGAGACAGAACTCAATTAACAAGAGAGGGGAAGCAGTAAACCAACTCATAAAGCGGCTATTACCCTGATCCAGGAACCATAACAATACAGTACATGCATACATAAAGATGTGATATATATATACAAATATAATAATATCGGTCCATTGGATCATTGAAATCTTGTATGCAGTGGTCGATTTCTTGTTGGTAAAGTCAGCGCATCCCTAGAATATCCAATAGTCCCATACAGTAGTCGAGGCATATAAATGGTGATAAAGAGATCATCATTATCATGCTCCTCACCTTGGCACTCTCAACTCCCCTGATGGAGAAGCCAGGGCCCACCGGAGGAGTCTGGCTGTCTGGTGGGCTCGGCCAATGCTGCCCAAAAGCAGGCCAGGCTAAGAAAAGTGTGGGGAAGGTTACCGGGACAAATAGGGGTGGCTGGGGACCGTTTATGGACACCCGGCCGCCCCCTGGCGGCTGGGACCAAGCGTGGACACCCAGCGGCTGGGGACTGAGTATGGATACCAGGCCGCCGACGCAGCCATGGCGTGGTGGCCAGATTCCGCCTCCACATGCCTAAAAGGCCCAATTTCAAGTGCAAGCAAGCAAGCAGTATGGTATTGCAGCCTGGAGGTGGGTGGCAGGCTGCATACTTGCGCTTGCATTGCAATGAATGGGGGAGGTACAATTGAACACTGCCATGGGACTAGAACTTGCATGGGGATAGTTGCAAGTCTGCATCTTCTGATGCGGCAAGGATCACTTCTGATGGGCATACTTTTAGGCAGTGACCTAGGTATCAGAGATGCTTCCAGGGGTCTTCCCCATACTGTTGCCATGTCTTTTCAGCACCGTATACATGTGTCACACAGCACATGGCCAGATAAGGTTGTAAAATGTTAAAATGACATTTCCCGGTGAATGCATTTGTCACGGTTGAAAGCAATACAAAAGTGCAAAAACTCATAAAAAATGCTACTTGTGAACATAGCCCAAGGAGTGGAGGAGTATTTTTGTTTTTGGTTATTTATTTTACCTTATACACAAGTCGTTACCCTGGAAAGGAAGTTCCTTAACATATTTCACAGGAAAGCAGTTAGTTTCAGTTTAGTTTTTGAACGTTTTATTGTGAGTCCGTAAAAGTGGTTTAATACCTCTGACCACGTTGTTGACAGCAGTGACCTGGGGGTCATAAATGCTTCCTGGGGCGATCCCCATGCTGTCCCCATGTCATTTGAGCACTGTCACTATCGTTTTGGGCACTTTTTAGGCTTTCTACAGACTGCCGGGGGTGCCGCCGCAAAAATGCTCGGATCTTCCATAGACTAACATTGGGCTCGTTGCTCGGGTCGAGCACCCGAGTATCACGGTGAGCTCGGCCCGAGCTTCGAGCACCCGAGCATTTTAGTGTTCGCTCAACACTACTCTCTAATAGTGATGAGCGAGCACTAAAATGCTCGGGTGCTCGTTGCTCGGGTCAAGCACATCGGAATACTCGGGTACTCGACCCGAGCAACGAGCCCAATGTAAGTCTATGGGAAACTCGAGCATTTTTCTGGTGGTCCCCCCCGGCGGTCTGCAGAAGGTCAAAAATTGCCCATGACAGGAACGCTGCCATCCAGCTTGCCATGCCACAGACACTGAGAAGCTCCTCAGTGAAGCTCCTCAGTGTCTGGCTGTGACGGCATCCAGATGAGCCGAGTTCATGTCCAATGAACTCAGCTCACCTCATGCACCTCACTGACAGCGTGGGAGAATTCTCCTGTGCATGCGGTGTTGGCAACAACGTGGTTAGAGGTATTAAGCCACTTTTGCGGAGTCACAAGAAAACGTTCAAACACGAAACTGAAACGGTTTTCCTGTGAAATATGTTAAGGAACTTCCTTTCCAGGGTAAAGACTTGTGTATAAGGTAAAATAAATAACTAAAAACAAAAATACTCCTCCACACCTTGGGCTATGTTCACAAGTAGCATTGTTTATGCGTTTTTGCACTTTTGTATTGCTTTCAACCGTGACAAATGCATTCACTGGAAATGTCATTTTAACATTTTACAATCTTATCTGGCCATGTGCTGTGTGACACATGCATACAGTGCTGAAAAGCCATGGGAACAGCATGGGGAAGACCCCTGGAAGCATCTCTGACACCTAGGTCACTGCCTAAAAGTGTGCCCATCAGGAGTGATCCTTGCCGCATCAGAAGATGCAGACTTGCAACTATCCCCGTGCAAGTCCTTGTCCCAGGGCATTGTTCAATTGTGCCTCCCCCATTCCTTGCAATGCAAGCGCAAGTATGCAGCCTGCCACCCACCCACCCCCAAGCTGCAATACCATACTGCTAGCTTGCTTGCACTTGAAATTGGGCCTTTTAGGCATGTGGAGGCGGAAACTGGCCACCTCATCATGGCTGCGTCGGCGGCCTGGTATCCATATTCAGTCCCCAGCCTCACGACGGACGGGTGTCCACGCTTGGTTCCCAGCCGCCAGGGTTCGGCCGGGTGTCCATACTCGGTCCCCATCCGCCTTGCGGCCGGGTGCCCACACACGGTCCCCAGCCTCCTGGGGTCAGCCGGGTGTCCATACTCGGTCCCCAGCCGCCCCTATTTGTCCCGGTGCGTCTTATACACAAGCGCGCATACCAAAACATTACCTGTGCCCTCCCCAGTGCATTTAGTGGTAAGGACAGCCTAACCACAAACACGTGGACAAGTGAATGTGGCCAGGGATGGTCCATCTCACTGACGCCTTCACACTGGGTTAATATTGTGGAAGCCAGGACACAGTTGGACACTGGGATGCAACACGTCCTCCAGACATAGAGGATTGCGGGACCTGGGTCAATGAGGCTTCAACACAAAGTTCAGAAGGTAGACAGCAGCAGTGGTCGGCCTCCTACACAACGAGTAAATTATTCATGATCATGAGGCCATCCATCTCCTTAGCTTTCTGTTCCTTGGAATGCAAGCGCATGTATGTAGTAGCGGCTAGGCCTGAGGTGGTCAGCGTTTTCGCGCATATCCTACCTCCTCCGAGGATTGCTGGATGTTTTCCTGCTACTATCCCAGTTCTATGACTCCCGTTAAAACAAAGCTTCAGGTGTTGAATGATGGATGAGGTGGTGGCAAAGGAGAAAGAGCAGGAGGAACAGGGACCATTCACATCAATATCAGGCCAGTCAACCAGATATGTCTTGTAGGATATGTTTCTGTACCAAAAGGAGCGGTTCTGTCAGGACTGCGAATATTTTTAATTACATTTTGGCCATTTTTGCCCTCTTTCAAGATGGTGTCTTTTGTCTCATGTGCCCCCTAGTCTTCCTGCTTTATAACTCCACCCCAGCCTCTAATCCGTGCTAGTGTATTCTGCCTGTGACCTGTTCCTGGTGGTTTCCTAGTTTCCTGCTCTGCCCTGCAGACCTGTTGTGGATCTTCTGTTACCTGCTCTCAGAGACTCTGCTGCATTCAGTTGTTACCAGTATTCCTCCTTCTCCTGGCTGCTCCTGCTGCTACCTCTGAGCCTCAGTCTTCACCTGCATTCTGCTAACAAGCTGGTTTCTGCTCTGACTCACCTGCATTAGATAGTTGCAGAGCACGGGACTGTGCTGCACTATCAGGGACTTCTACCCAGGCCTCCCTGGATAATGTAATATATATATTGTATGGGCTTCCTTGCATGGACTTGATAAAGACTTCCTTGTTTTCTAACATCCTCTAGTGTGAACTGCACTTTACAGACTGCTCTGCTGATTGCATTTTCCCCAGAGTGTTTATGGACTTTGAGTTTTCGTCTGCACTTGTTTGAATCACCGTGTGTTTGTAATATAAACTTTGACACCTATAAACTGTGTTCTGTTGTATCTTTGTTCCACGCAAAAAGACTCCTGTGGTATCCATTATAATTATTACAGGTTCGGCTACACAGTTATAGGGCATACAGTGAGTGCAATGCCTAAGAAAAATTTTGAGACACTCCAATGCCCCTTGGAAGTGACATGGAGGTCAGAGGGCCTTAACTAAACCGTTTTTTCCATTAATAGCAACTGGGTCTCCTGTGCACTGTTGGCCTAAGCAGTGAATGGAAGGCTTTCCAAAAATTATGAGGAACTGCAATGCCCCTTGAAACAGACGTGGATTACAGCGTACACAAAACCTTCTACCCATTATTGGGGAGTGGGTCTCCCTTAGTTTTCGCCTTTGCATTGAAAAGAAAAAGCTGACTAAAATTAGGAGGAAATGCAATGCCCGTTGGAAGAGTCGTGGAGGTTAGAGGTAATTAAAAATAACATTTCAATGCCCCTTGGAAGAGCTGTGGAGTTCAGAGTGGCTTAAGAAGACGCTTTTAATGCCCCTTACAAGAGCCATGCAGTACAGCATCTTAAAAACATTATTCCCATTATTGGGGAGTGGGTCTCCCACAGTCTTTGCCTATGCCTTCCAAGCAAAAGGTGCCAAAAATTAGGACGGAGGAACTTGCAATGCTGGCAACACGGACCACAGTCACCCTGGTGGTATAGTGGTGGTGGAGGCTGAGGATAAGGAAAAGAACAAAAAACATCCGAAATCAGGAAGCGTATACCCATGTGTGGGTGTGAAGCGGTGCATGGGAATACACCTCCCGAAATAACACAGTGGTTTTGACTTTGTTACTCTGCTGTCATTTGGTGGTGATGAGAAGTCTGGCCCAATCAATCCATTTCCGTGTCCTCATCAAGATGACGACTGACCATGCTCTCCTCCTCCTCCTCCCCCCTGTCCTCAGGCCACCCACGCTGAACCAAAGGTATGACAGTTGTACAGGTACTACTGACGCGCCCCTGGGCCTGCTGTGTCGCGCAGCGTCTCGCGCACGGGGGCTTACCCGGAACCGGATCAGATGAGGGTTGTAGTCTCCGAGTGGCGGGGGACCCGGCCCGTGCCCAGGGAGTCAAACTCAGTGTGTGGCAGTCTTGATAGATGTTATTTGAGTGTCGACTACGCCACCCGTTGATTTGCAGCTATGGAGCTGCCGCTGCAGGGCAGACCGCTGAGGCCGGTGTAGAATTGTGCAGCGTGATAGTATAACCCCCAACGGGAGGGGTATGGCCTCAGGGCAGCCGACGTGGAAGATGGGGGTAGCAGGAACCACTCAGAGACGGTGCGGTGTAATTCAGGGTCTTTACTGGTAACAACAATAGACCCTCCCGGAGTACTTGCTAGCGAACGGGGCCTGGTCAGTCCTTGAGCAGATGGGATCTCCCCTGGCCAGGCGGAGTTGTAGGCCTCCCAAACTGACTGTACTCTTCTGGCTACCTTGCTAGAAGCGGATATAAGTAGCCCACGTCCCTGAGTGTACCGTGTGGTGCTCACCCGTATGGCCGGTGACTCGGGGCCTTCTATTGGCTTCCGCTCCACGATGGCGGTGCTGGTCCCACACGTGTGACCGTGCCTTCAGGTTTCTGGGCCTGAGGACCTGAAATCCCCTGCCGGTCGGCTTCTGCTGCTGGGTAAGAGTTAGTCCCCACAGCCTCGGACGCCGGGTCCGGTAAGAAAGCTTCTCAGTCAGGGCGAGCTCTGCAGCTGCCAGCCCCTGACTCGTAGTAGTATTGCTCCCACTGAGCTCCAGCTGTTTCCTCCTATGACTGTTTCTTGTCTCTACTCTCCTGGACTCCTAACCCTGCTTCAGCCCCGGGTTTATATAGGGGAAGTTCTTCCCCTCCCAAGACTGGGCAGGAGGTGTGGCATGCACAGGATCCCTGACCAAAGGACCTCCCACCTGCTCTCAGACATAACATCTCTATCACTGTGGCAACCAGACCCCTGGGGTGTCACATTCCCCCCTAGTGAAATTTAGTACTCCGGGACTAAACATATTTTAGAAAAACATAACAAGATAAAAACAATAATAACACAATAAGAAAAACATATAAAGATGGTTACGGCATGTCCGTAACCGGGTGCAGTCTTTGAAGAAAAGCAAGGTGTCCATTTCACCAAAACAGGGAGACGTAACCAGGTAGGGGTCTGTCCTACCCCGAGTCCTTAACAGTCTTTAGTCCGTCCTGGGTTACGCTCCAACTATGTACAAGGATTCCCGGTAAATCCGCCAAGGACTCCTACAAATAACTAGAAACACAAAATTATACACAAGCAACAATACACAGGTAAACATAAATAAAACAATTTATACACTTCAAATCCTCCACCGTGCGGGTAACTGGCCTCTAGTGGCCCTAGTGGACCTACGGAGCTGACTGCCTAGCCCTGAACTACAGGGTGTAGGAGCTGTCAAGGGTAAACTGGGCAGCTGTCTACCGGCTCTTTGGCTCACTAGGGATATGGCAGGCTCACTGCAAGCAGAGGGTTGATCCTCCTGGTCTGCGGGTGTGGGGTCTTCTGCCTCCTGGACCGGCTGTTCTTCCAGCTCTACCTGTTGCTCCGTAGGTGCTTGGGATGCTGGTTGGAGGAAGGTGAGTACGGGTACCACAACTGCACCATTGACTTGAGTCCAAGACCGAGGGAAGTCCCCGAGCACAGTACTAACCATATCTTCCCTTTCCTCTACGGGTCGATGGTCTTCTTGTTCCTCTTCAGGGTTCCTCAGTTGTTCGGGACACTTCTTCAGGTGGTCCCGGGATACAATAGCTGTGGTTTCCCCTCCGTCTTTACTGATGGTACAAACCTTCGGGTTCTCGTGGCTTGAGGGCAGTACGGTGTACGGGTCCTTTTCCCACTGGTCGTCCAACTTGTGGAGCCGTCTCTTCCTCTTCAAGACCTGCTCTCCGGGTACCAGGGGAACAGCGGGAGCATACTGGTTGTAAGTTTTCTCTTGTCTTTCCCTAGCCTGACAGAGACTTCGCTCCACGCTCTCCTGTACTCTCCGGTACTGCTGCTGCCTCTCCGTGTCCCAGTCTGTTTCTGGTGAAGTGTCCTCGGGTGTCAGGACTCCCATTTCCAGGTCAACAGGTAACTTACCAGGTCTTGCCCTCATTAGGTAAGCCGGGGTACAGTTGGTGGAACCTACCGGGATGTGGTTGTATAGGTCCACCAGATCGGGCAACTTCTCAGGCCACAGACTGCGTTCTTCCAGGGGCAATGTTTTTAAAAGATCCATTACCACCTGGTTCATTTTCTCACAAAGTCCATTAGTTTGCGGATGGTAGGGTGTCGTCCTTATCTTCCGGCAGCCATACAGATTGCAGAATTCCTGGAAGACCTCCGCTTCAAAGGCAGGTCCCTGGTCCGTCAGCACTTGGTCCGGGTACCCGTGTGGACGGCAAAAGTGCTGCTGGAAGGCTCTAGCTGCTGTTTGAGCCGTTAAGTCCTTGACGGGGATGACAACCAAGAACCGGGAGTAATGATCCACGATGGTTAACGCGTAGACGTAGCCACTTCTGCTTGGGGTCAGTTTTACATGATCCAAGGCTACCAATTCCAACGGTTGCCGGGTGACGATGGACTGCAGGGGAGTCTTCTGGCTGGCACGGTCCTTCCTTCTCAGGTTGCACGGGCCACAGTCTCTGCACCACTTCTCAATGGTTCCCCTCATGCCTACCCAGTGGAATCGCTCGCGCAGCAGGAACTCCAGCTTCTTCCACCCGAAGTGTCCAGCTCCGTCGTGGTATGCCTCCATCACCATGGCTGCGTCTCTTCGTGGCACCACTACTTGCCAGAGTAGTTCATGCGTCCGGGAGTTAACCATTCTGCGGCACAACTTCCCCTTGTAAAGGAACAGTCGACTCTTCTCTGCCCATAGTTGTTTGGCTTCCTCCGGAGCGTCTGGTTCAAGGCAAGCCTCCGGGCGAGTCAGCATCTTCTTCACCAGTCGGACGGCAGGGTCGCTGTCTTGCGTTTCCGCCCAGTTGTAGTGAGGTAAGGGGTTCAACGTAGCAGCCTGCTTACTCCTTACCCGGTGGGAATACTGGATAGTCCCATGACGGTGGAACGCAGGGAGTTCAACTTCTTCCAGTCCCTCCGGATCTTCTCCTTCGTCCGGCAGGTTGGGCATCCTGGACAGGGCATCCGCGTTGGTATTGGAGCGTCCGGCCCGGTATTTGATTGTGAACTCGTAGTTGGACAGACGGGCCATCCACCTCTGCTCCAGGGCACCGAGTCTTGCCGTGTCCAGGTGTGTCAACGGGTTGTTATCCGTGTACACGGTGAACCGGGAAGAAGCGAGGTAATGCTTAAAGCGCTCGGTGACTGCCCATACTACGGCCAGGAACTCTAGCTTAAATGAGCTGTAATTCTCGGGGTTCCTTTCGGTGGGTCGCAGTTTTCGGCTGGCGTAGGCGATTACTCGTTCCTTCCCCTGCTGGATCTGGGACAGTACGGCTCCTAGCCCGATGTTACTGGCGTCGGTGTAGAGGATAAAGGGCTGGCTATAATCCAGGTACGCCAGGATTTCGTCCCCCTTGAGGGCCATCTTCAGCTGGCGGAAGGACTCTTCTTCCAGCTCCTCCCATTTGAAGGGCGGCTTCTGGTTCTTGGCCTTCCGGGACTGGCCTATCAGGAGGTCCTGCATAGGTGCTGCCTTTTTGGTGAAACCGGGAATAAACCTTCGGTAGTAGCCTACCAACCCGAGGAACTGCCGCACTTCTTTTACGCTGGAGGGGCTTGGCCATTCCTTAATTGCGGTGATCTTATCAGGGTCGGGAGCCACTCCGTCAGTGCTCATCACGTGTCCCAGGTACTGCACCTTTGGTTTCAGGAGGTGACACTTGGAGGGTTTCACCTTTAGGCCGTAGCTTGCCAGAGCTTCGAACACTTCCGCCAGGTGTTTCAGGTGGTCCTCATAAGTCTTAGAATATACGATGACATCGTCCAGGTACAACAGGACCGTCTCGAAGTTTCTGTGGCCCAGACAGCACTCCATTAATCGTTGGAAGGTTCCTGGTGCGTTGCAGAGTCCGAACGGCATACAGGTAAACTCGCTAAGTCCCATCGGGGTGGTGAATGCGGTCTTCTCCCGGTCCGCCTCTGCTACAGGAACCTGCCAGTACCCACTAGTGAGATCCAAGGTAGAAAAGAAGTTAGCAGATCTTAAAGCAGCCAAAGACTCCTCTATCCTTGGTAACGGGTACGCATCCTTGTGTGTGATACGGTTGATTTTCCGGTAATCTACACACATCCTCATGGTGTTGTCTTTCTTTTTGACTAAGACTAGTGGAGCTGCCCAGGGGCTACAGCTATCCCTGATCACCCCAGCCTCCTTCATGTCTCTAAGCATCCCCTTGGCGTGTTGGTAGTGTGCAGGGGGTACGGGTCGATACCTCTCTTTTATGGGAGGATGGTCTCCCGTGGGGATGTGGTGTTCTACCCCCTTGACTCGCCCGAAGTCTAACGGGTGTTTACTAAACACTCTCTCGTACTCTTGAACCACCCGATAGACTCCCTGTTTCTGGTGTGAGGGAGTGGAGTCAGTACCCAAATGTAGTTGCTGACACCAGTCCTCCATTGTTTTCTTAGAGCTGTTACCTTCCTCCGGGTGAGATGGAGGCAAGGGTTCCACAGATTGTATAGCATTTTGGTTAATGGTATATAATTTGGCTAGCGTGGCATACCGGGGCAGGTACACTTCCCTCTTCCCGATATTGATTATGCGAACGGGCACCCTCCCATGGCGTACATTAACCACCCCCCGTGCTGTCAAGATGGTGGGCCTACTGTCTGAGTAAACTGGTTCTACCATTGCCTGGTAATCTCTACCTCTCAGACCAATAGCTGCCCGGCACCAAATCATCATTTCACTTTTTGGGGGCATGGCAATAGGGAAAGGGTCACACATTCTCACGCAACCAATCTCACCGCCGGAGAGTTCCACCTGTTGCCGTCGCATCAGTGCCCGGATCTCTTTTTGGAGCACTCGCTGCTCGCCGGAGCTGGCGTTCTTGGCAACCTGCTGTAAAAGGAAAATCACCTCTGCAAGACAATTTTCAATTACATTAGTTCCTAGAGTTATCTTTGGGTGACTCTCGTGTTTGTCAATGTCTACAATGATCAGTCCCTGTGCTGCCAGTTCGACTCTACCAATTTTAATGGTCACCTCTTTAAATCCAATCTGTGGCACGGGCTGACCATTGCTGGCGATGATACTCAAGTCGTCGTCAGGGTAGCGGGTGATATCCGAGTCATTCCAGTACTGCTTGAAGAGCACGTACGGGATGGTGGTGACCTGTGACCCGGTGTCCAGTAGGGCACTCATGGGAATGCCATCCAGTACCACAGGCAAGACTGGACATCCTCCCACATATCTGTCGCGCCAGTTCGATGGGCCTGGTGATCTTTTTCCTGGGGGTTGGCCCTCTACCCCAGGTTGTGCCCGTTTAAAGAACAGTACCTTGCCATATGTCCGAGTTGATTGCAGCGGCGGCAGATGGGTCGTCCGTCCTCGCTGTATCGGTCACTGGGTCTTCCTCTGGCCGGTGGGGTTCTCCTTGGTCGACGCCACGGGATGTCCTCCGGTCCGGATGCCAGCTGGATCTTCCCTGGGGTGGAAACCTGTAAAGACTGCACAGTTCGGGTTAGCGCAGCAACGCTCTTAGCTAGCTCTTGGACCTGATGGTGTAGGTCTGGAGCCGGGTCATTGTCCAAAGCCTGCGCATCAGCTCCCACAGGCCCTGCCGACAAGGGCGCCGCCTCCTGGTGGTAAGTAATAGCTGGGCGCCTGTGGGTCATAACGCCACCCGGTGCCGGTTCTCGGAGCACCCGGATGGCTCTGTCCTTGAACTGTGCAAAGCCCAGATGGGGATCCTGTAAGGCCATCGCCCGCAACTGGGTTCGGTGGGCATTACAATACAGTCCCTCTATAAATTGTTCAGTCAACAGCCTGTCCTCGTTTCCCACTCCATAAGGGTCGGTCTGCTTAATGGCCCTCAGGGCCTCTTGTAGGTTTAGTGCATAGTCCCTTATACTCTCATGCGCTCGCTGCTTGCACCCGTAGAATCTAAGCTTAATCTCGGCTGAGGTGCGGGTATCAAAGGTATCCTTCAGCCGGGTTAGTATCCCTGCGACAGTCTTCCTCCCAGGTGGCCAGGATTTTACTTCCCTTTTAGCTGCCCCGGTTAGTTGGGCCACCAGGATGCTCACTTTTTGCTCTTCTGTGAGGGGGTACACCTGGAAGAGGCTATCCAGCTTTTCTCTAAAGTCATGCAGGGTATGTGACTCCCCTGAGTACTGGGGTAGCCAAGCTGCTCCCGGGATATAGGGCATGGTGAAGGGCATAACTGCAGCAGCGGTGGCGCTGGCGGGGGTTGAGGCAGTGAAGCTCTCCTCCGTATCCGACATCTTCCTCCCCCCTAGTGGACCGTGGCCTACCTTGCGATGATCCTGTTCCGTAGGCCGCGGCTCCGCAGTAGATCGTCAGGGTTGAGGACCTTCCGTTGCGCTCCGGTGACGTCGGCGTCTGCTGGGCTCCTTCCAGGACCTTACGCAACGTCCGGACGTGAGGCGGGGCTTCAGTTCTCGCGCGCTTTCGAAATCCACGCCCCTCTTCTTCCCGCGCGGCGTCCTCAAGATGGCGTCCAATGGCGGGAAAACTCCACGGATGGCGGGAAGAAGGCCGAAGATGGCGCCGGATGGTGGGAAACCTCACCACTGGTAAGTTTGAACAGTCTTTGCTTTTCAGGCACGCAGTACCCGGTGGTTGCGGGCACGAAATCCTGCCGACTACGCCAAAGTCGATGCGCCCCTGGGCCTGCTGTGTCGCGCAGCGTCTCGCGCACGGGGGCTTACCCGGAACCGGATCAGATGAGGGTTGTAGTCTCCGAGTGGCGGGGGACCCGGTCCGTGCCCAGGGAGTCAAACTCAGTGTGTGGCAGTCTTGATAGATGTTATTTGAGTGTCGACTACGCCACCCGTTGATTTGCAGCTATGGAGCTGCCGCTGCAGGGCAGACCGCTGAGGCCGGTGTAGAATTGTGCAGCGTGATAGTATAACCCCCAACGGGAGGGGTATGGCCTCAGGGCAGCCGACGTGGAAGATGGGGGTAGCAGGAACCACTCAGAGACGGTGCGGTGTAATTCAGGGTCTTTACTGGTAACAACGATAGACCCTCCCGGAGTACTTGCTAGCGAACGGGGCCTGGTCAGTCCTTGAGCAGATGGGATCTCCCCTGGCCAGGCGGAGTTGTAGGCCTCCCAAACTGACTGTACTCTTCTGGCTACCTTGCTAGAAGCGGATATAAGTAGCCCACGTCCCTGAGTGTACCGTGTGGTGCTCACCCGTATGGCCGGTGACTCGGGGCCTTCTATTGGCTTCCGCTCCACGATGGCGGTGCTGGTCCCACACGTGTGACCGTGCCTTCAGGTTTCTGGGCCTGAGGACCTGAAATCCCCTGCCGGTCGGCTTCTGCTGCTGGGTAAGAGTTAGTCCCCACAGCCTCGGACGCCGGGTCCGGTAAGAAAGCTTCTCAGTCAGGGCGAGCTCTGCAGCTGCCAGCCCCTGACTCGTAGTAGTATTGCTCCCACTGAGCTCCAGCTGTTTCCTCCTATGACTGTTTCTTGTCTCTACTCTCCTGGACTCCTAACCCTGCTTCAGCCCCGGGTTTATATAGGGGAAGTTCTTCCCCTCCCAAGACTGGGCAGGAGGTGTGGCATGCACAGGATCCCTGACCAAAGGACCTCCCACCTGCTCTCAGACATAACATCTCTATCACTGTGGCAACCAGACCCCTGGGGTGTCACACTACCGTCTACAGCGCATGATACAAGCTCTTGTTCTTCCTCCTCTTCCTCTCCCTCATTGTCCCCCAATGCACGTTGGGATGAGATGAGGCTGGGCTGTGTGTAATCGCCCGCTACGGCATCTTTATCCATCTCATCATACTCTGGCTGCAATGCCTCCTCTTTAATTCTCTGCAGAGAACGTTGCAAAAGACAGACAAGTGGGATGCTGACGCTAATGATGGCGTCATCGCCACTCACCATCTTGGTGGACTCCTCAAAGTTTGTCAGGATGGTACATATGTCAGACATCCAGGTCCACTCCTGCGGTCTTATGTGTGGAGTCTGACCTGAATATCGACGGCCTTGTTGCAGCTGGTACTCCACAACTGCTCTCTTCTGCTCACATATCCTTTGCAACATGTGGAGGGTAGAGTTCCAACGTGAGGGGACATCACACACCAGTCGGTGTGCCAGAAGTTGCAAACGCTGCTGCAACACAGCAAGGGCGGAGGAAGCAGTAGCCGACTTCCGAAAATGAGCTGACAGGAGGCGTACTTTGACAAGCAGATCTGGCAACTCGGGGTACGATTTAAGAAACCGCTGAACCACGAGGTTAAGCACATGAGCCAGGCATGGTACGTGTGTGATCTCACCTCGCCTCAGAGCCGCCACCAGGTTACGGCCATTGTCACACACGACCATGCCTGGATGTAGGTTCAGTGGTCCCAGCCACAGATCTGCCAGCTCTTTCACAGCTGTCCACAACTCACAAGCAGTGTGAGGTTTATCACCTAAGCTTATGAGTTTCAGCACAGCCTGTTGCCGCTTGGCGGAGGCAGTACTGCAGTGCTTCCAGCTTGTAACTGATGTGGTGATATCTGAGATGGAGGCTGAATATGAGGAGGAGGATGTTGCGCAGGAGCTGTACACTGTGGGGGAACTCTGACTGACATAGGGCCCGCAATCCTCGGTGTGGGGAGGATGTGTTCCATCCCAAGGTCCGACTGGGTCCCGGCTTCCACTATGTTTACCCAGTGTGCCATCAGGGAGATGTACCGTCCCTGGCCATAAGCACTTGTCCACGTGTCCGTTGTCAGGTGGACTCTCCCAGTAACTGCGTTGTTGAGGCACGGCAGATGTTTTGGGACACGTGCTTATGTAGTGTGGGGATGGCACACCCGGCAAAATAGTGTCGGCTGAGGACCGAGTACCGAGGGACAGCCACCGCCATAAGGTTGCGGAAGGATTCCGTCTCCACCAGCCTAAAAGGCAGCATTTCCCACGCAAGCAGTCGTGAAATGTGCGAATTTAGGACTGTGGCCTGTGGGGCGTTGGCTGCGAATTTCCGCTTTCATTCAAAGCTCTGGGATATGGACAATTGAACGCAGCGGTGGGTCGTGGACGTGGACGTTGATGCTGTTTCTTGAGAAACTGCCATAACAAGTGAAGACGGAGTGGAGGGGGCATCTTTGCATGCAGTATGGACAGGGGATTGCCTTGCACACACAACAGGGGGTTCGATTACACGCACAACAGCGGAAGAAGCAGTGGTGACACCCGCTGACACTGGTCGTGGACCCTGGGGTTCGCCCCACAAAGTCGGGTGCTTTGCTGCCATGTGCCTGATCATGCTGGTGGTGGTCAGGCTGGTAGTTTTGTCACCCCTGCTGATGCTGGCATGGCAGGTGGTACAAATGGCCTTTTTGGGGTTATCAGCAGAGTCTTTAAAAAAATTCCAGACTCTGGAAGACCTACAGGTTGTACTGGCAACGTCCCTCGTGTTGGTGTTACGGGGAACGGTTGCCTGCCTTCTGTCTGCGGCCACCACACTGCTTCTTCCTGCCTGTTGGGGTACTCTGCCTCCCTCCCCCCGTGTGCTGCTGTCCTCACTCTGCATGTCCTCCTGCCACGTTGGGTCAGTTACTAGATCATCCACCACCTCCTCCTCTTCCACTTGCACACCACGATCCTCCTCCTCACTTCGTGGCAATTGTGTCTCGTCATCGTCCACCTCTTGTGACAAATTGCCAGCGTCGACTTCATGTGGCCGTGGCTGTTCAAATATTTGGCCATCGCTACATGGGATCTCCTCTTCCACCACTTCAAGCGTAGCAGGCGAGGGGCACAAATATGGAAATGGACCAGTGAACAGCTCTTCAGAGTGTCCAAGTGTGGGATCAGTTGCTGTCTGACGACACTCGGCATGGTGGGAGGAAGGAGCATCAGGTTGAGGAGGAGTATGCGGTTGAGACTCACGGCTACTAAAACTTGACCGTGTGGAAGACAGACCGGAGGTGGTGGTGCCCAGGTAACTGGAAGTATTATCTGCTATCCAATTAATAACCTGTTCACACTGATCAGTTCGCAATACTGGTGTTGTTCTGTGCTTCCCTAGTAATTCGGTCAAGAAGTGGGAGCAAGAAGATGTGGCTGTTGGTTGTGGCACATTTTCACCTTGGCCACGGCCCCGTCCTCTGCACGCACCATCACCAGAACGTCCAGTTCCACGTTCCTTGCCACGCTCCTTGCCCATTGTAAATGAAGTAAAATAGCTTACACTCGCACTATCAATGGAAAAAGGGTAACAAAAAGGAGATTAGAACCGTGGAAGAGGAAAACCACAGTTCTATTTCTCTGGCCTACACCAGAATCTCTTAAACAGATGTATTGGTGTCTGAACAGTCAGGGAGACACTATTACTGTTTTTTTTTACGGAAAAAAGGCCAAAAGCTGGATAATACTGAGATTTGAACCGTGGAAGAGGAAAACCACAGTTCTATTTTTCTGGCCGAAACCAGACTACAGATATATTTGTGTCTGAACAGTCACAGACACTCAATTTTGTTATTTTTTGGGGGGGGAATACCAAAAGGTTAATAAGACGCGTATTTGTACAGTCTGATTGAGGAAAAAAAAAATACAGGATTTAGATTAAAAAAAAGATTTTTCCTGGCCCCTGAGACCGGGGGATAAGTCTAGCAATTTGACCAACAGGAGCAGCACATAGGACTGTAATGCAGCGTTTGCTGGTATAACCACTGCGTCTCCTATACAGCCTGCCTGCCTGCCTGCCTGATATCTGGGATGGATATTAGTCCTGAGAAGGACTGTTTGTTTGATCTGGCAGCCTTTACAGACCCTACACTAACTATTTTGCAGGATATATCTCTCCCTAAATCAGCAGCGCTGTCCCTACACTGTCTAATCCGGAGCGACTGTGTCCAAGAATGCGGCGCCCGGTTTTAAATACTCGAGGTGACGCTGTGCGGCCAGCCAATCACTGTAATGCCCACAAACAACATGGCTGCAGCATTACAGTGACTGGCTGGCAATCCTTGCATGTTCATTGGCTCTGTAAAGAGCGCCAAACATGCAGGGCGGAGACCCGAGCTCCCGCCCGAGTAACCCGGAAATGCTCGCCGAACATCCCGAGTAGTGAGATGCTCGCTCAACACTAATGGCGAACCGTGACTTTTCGGTTCGGCTAATTGGGCCGAACACCGAACAGTTTTTTAAAAGTTGGGTTGGGGTAATAGAACAGTACCCGAACACGGACTCCGTTCATGTGAATCGGGGACCTGATGATATGATCTCCAATCCTGCCCCATCTGTCCCCATATTGCACTTTCAGTACCAGAAAAGTTTTTTCTTTACCTGTCCACTGTCCAGAGGCGCCCGGCTCTCCCTGATCCATTTGAGGCGCGGACGCATCAGAGCATGACAGTGACATCGTACGCTGGCCTGTGATTCCTGTGCGGCTTCCCAAGCAGGGCTGGACTCCGACTCCCTCATACACGGCTCATGTGTAAGTGATAAATTTACTGCAGCACAGATATTAGTAGTATTACACAGATGATTGAAGTATCATCAAGGCACCAGGAATTCTCTCACCTGTGTAATACTAAGGAGATCCTGAAAACATGACCTGTGGGGGGCCGTGAGGATGGGGTTTGGGAAACACTACTCTAGACCCTTAGATCAGGTATAGGACAGACATTTATAGGACATTTCAGAACTTTAGTTTAAGAGTCGGTCCATTTTATATCGGCTCTGACTCCACAGCTCTGTTCCCGAGGACGCACGTTCAGTCACTGAAAAAGCAGGATTCTACCACTGGGGCCCGGTGGGCAGAAGAGCGGGGGTCCGACTGAGTATTTTACATCAGTATTTGTAGCCAAAACAAGGAGTGGAATCAGAGGAAAAGTATAATAGAAACTCATCACCGCTTCTGTTTTTCAGTATTTGGAAACCAAAACCCGATGTTATCTGTGTAAGGCCACGTTTATATGAGCGACTCCGTGTGGTGACCGTACCCAGCACGTTTTCTACCAGGGAGACGAGCGATGTGTCCTGTGATCTGCTGAGGTCTGGGGTGAACACCTGGAAATGAGGAGTCGCAGGAGCACGGACACTATAGAGTTAAGTGGTGAAGGAAACATTCATCGGGGATTGGCTGGTTTCTGTGGGCGGGGCTTTCTACAATAAATTTTTTCTGGCAGTTTTTAACCCCTTAATAACATCTGACGTACTAATACGCGTCTGTGCCCTGGGACTTAAGAGCCAGACCCGTATTAGTACGTCATCGCGATCGCGCGCGCACACAGGCTGTGCGGGCGCGATCGCCGCCGGGTGTCAGCTGATTGTCACAGCTGACACCCGGTACTATGTGCAGGGAGCGGTCACGCACCGCTCCCAGCACATTAACCCCCGCGATGCTGCGATCGAAGTCGATCGAAGTCGATCGCGGCATTGCGGGGGCAAGGGGAGGTGATCGGCGATACTCACCTCCTCTTCCGGCTTCCAGCGCAGTCTGCAAAGGCTTCCCGGGTGTTGCCATGACGACCCGATGTCGTCATGACAACATCCGGGTCACCAGAGAGCAGGAAGATTGCTTGGACATGCGCAGTGCATCTCCAAGCAATCTTCACACTGTGCACTTCTGACAGCCTTCATGGCATAGGGATGGTGCTCCATTCCTGTGCCATGCAGGCGATCAGAAAAAAAAAAAGTGAAAGTCCCAGAGTGGGACAAAGTAATAAAGTGTATAAACTGTGTGAAAGTGGAAAAAAAAAAAAAAAAAATGTGCAAAAATATTATAAAAAAATAAAAAAAATAATACACCAAAAATAAAAATATAATGTACCCATCAATAAATATTATTATAAAAAAAATAAAAAAAAAACAATAAAAGTACACATATTTGGTATCGCCGCGTCCGGAACAACCTGACCTATAAAACTGTCCCACTAGTTAACCCCTTCAGTGAACATGGTAAAAAAAAAAAAAAAAAAAACCAAGCAAAAAACAATGCTTTATCACCATACCGCCAAACAAAAAGTGGAATAACACGCGATCAAAAAGACGCATATAAATAAAAATGATACCGCTGAAAACGTCATCTCGTCCCGCAAAAAACAAGCCACCATATAGCTCCATCAGCCGAAAAATAAAAAAGTTATAGCTCTCAGAATAAAGCGATACTAAAAAATATTTTTTTCTATAAAATAGCTTTTATTGTGTATAAGCGCCAAAACATAGAAAAATGATACAAATGTGGTACCGCTGTAAACGTACTGACCCGAAGAGTAAAGCTGCCTCATCAATTTTACCACACGCGGAACAGAATAAAAAAAAAAAAAAAAAAAACAATTCCTGAATTGTTGGTTTTTGTTTATTCTGCCTCCCAAAAATCGGAATAGAAAGCGATCAAAAAATGTCACGTGCCTGAAAATGGCACCAATAACAACGTCAAGTCATCCCGCAAAAAACGAGCCGTCACATGACTGTCTGCCAAAATCTGGAAAAATTATAGCTCTCAAAATATGGCGATGCAAAAACTAGATTTTACAAAAAATGCGTCTTTTAGTGTGTGACAGCTGTCAGTCATAAAAACCCCATATGATTCTGGCATTGCTGTAATCACACCGACCCGAAGAATAAAGTCGTCTAATCACTTATACCGCACAAGGAACGGCGTCAAAAATAAACTCTTGGGTTAGGATTGGGCTAGGGTTAGGGCTGGGTTTGGGGCTAGGGTTCTGCTGGGGCTAGGGTTGTGCTGGGGCTAGGGTTGTGCTGGGGCTAGGGTTGTGCTGGGGCTAGGGTTGTGCTGGGGCTAGGGTTGTGCTGGGGCTAGGGTTGTACTAGGGCTAGGGTTGTGCTAGGGTTAGGGCTGGGGTTGGGATTTTTTTTCAAAAGTAAGAAAAAAAGATGACGATATGGCGACTAGTGTTGAGAGCAAGTGCTCGCTACTTGAGTTTGCATCGGGTGCTCTGGTATGCATTTAGTATCGTGGGTATTTGAGTGACATGCTCGAGTCTCTGCCCCATATGCTTCGCGGCCAAAAAACTTTACGGGGATTGCCTGCCATGCACGAGCGATCCCCGCATGTTTTTTTTTGGGTGTCTAATAACCGTGAAACATGCGGAGCAGGGACTCGAGCATGTCACTCGAGCACACGCTGTACATGGTGCATACCTGAGTACCCGATGCAAACTCAAGTAGCGAGCACTTGCGCTCAAGAATAATGAAAACTTATTCAATATGATGACCTAACGTAAACAAATAATGTGCCGTACCTCTGGGTTCAAAATGTTCACTATACACCTTAATAAAATCTTTGAGGGGTATAGTTTCCAAAATGGGGACACTTGTGGTGGAGCTCCACTGTTTAGGCACATCACGGGCTCTCCAAACGCGACATGGTGTCCGCTAACAAATTGAATGGAAAATCGGCTCAAATTGTTAGCGGACGCCATGTTGCGTTTGGAGAGCCCCTGTGTGCCCAAACTTTGGAGCTCCCCCACAAGTGACCCCATTTTGGAAACTAGACCCCCCAAGGCACCTTTCTAGATGCATAGTGAGCACTTGGAACCCCCAGGTGCTTCACAAATTGATTCGTAAAAATGAAAAAGTGAAAAAAAAAACACTTTCATTTTTATGAATCAATTTGTGAAGCACCTGGGGTTCCAAGTGCTCACTATGAATCTAGATAGGTGCCTTGGGGGGTCTAGTTTCCAAAATGGGGTCACTTGTGGGGGAGCTCCAATGTTTGGGCACACAGGGACTCTCTAAATGCAACATGGTATCCGCTAACAAATTGAATGGAAAATCGGCTCAAATTGTTAGCGGACACCACATTGCGTTTGGAGAGCCCCTCTGTGCCCAAACTTTGGAGCTCCTCCACAAGTGACCCCATTTTGGAAACTAGACCCCCCAAGGCACCTATCTAGATGCATAGTGAGCACTTGGAACCCCTAGGTGCTTCACAAATTGATTCGTAAAAATGAAAAAGTGTTTTTTTTTTCACTTTTTCATTATTACGAATCAATTTATGAAGCACCTGGGGGTTCCAAGTGCTCACTATGCATCTAGATAGGTGCCTTGGGGGGTCTAGTTTCCAAAATGGGGTCACTTGTGGGGGAGCTCCAATGTTTGGGCACACAGCAGCTCTCCAAACGCAACATGGTGTCGCTAACAATTTGAGCCAATTTTGCGTTAAATTTGTTAGCGGACACCATGTTGCATTTAGAGAGCCGCTGTGTGCCCAAATATTGGAGCTCCCCCACAAGTGACCCCATTTTGGAAACTAGACCCCCCAAGGCACCTATCTAGATGCATAGTGAGCACTTGGAACCCTCAGGTGCTTCACAAATTGATTCATACAAATGAAAAAGTGTTTTTTTTTTCACTTTTTCATTGTTACGAATCAATTTGTGAAGCACCTGGGGGTTCCAAGTGCTCACTATGCATCTAGATAGGTGCCTTGGGGGGTCTAGTTTCCAAAATGGGGTCACTTGTGGGGGAGCTCCAATGTTTGGGCACACAGGGACTCTCTAAATGCAACATGGTGTCCTCTAACAAATTTAACGGAAAATCGGCTCAAATTGTTAGCGACACCATGTTGCGTTTGGAGAGCCGCTGTGTGCCCAAACATTGGAGCTCCCCCACAAGTGACCCCATTTTGGAAACTAGACCCCCCAAGGCACCTATCTAGATGCATTGTGAGCACTTGGAACCCTCAGGTGCTTCACAAATTGATTCATAAAAATGAAAAAGTGTTTTTTTTTTTCACTTTTTCATTGTTACGAATCAATTTGTGAAGCACCTGGGGGTTCCAAGTGCTCACTATGCATCTAGAAAGGTGCCTTGGGGGGTCTAGTTTCCAAAATGGGGTCACTTGTGGGGGAGCTCCAAAGTTTGGGCACAGAGGGGCTCTCCAAACACAACATGGCGTCCGCTAATTATTCAAGCAAATTTTACAATCAAAAAGTCAAATAGCGCTCCTTCCCTTCCGAGCCCTGTCGTGCGCCCAAACAGTATTTTTTCCCCAAATATTGGGTATCTGCGTGCCCAGGGGAAATTGCACAACAAATTTTGGGGTCCATTTTTTCTTGTTACCCCTGTGAAAATAAAAAAAATTGGGTCTAAATTAACATTTTTGTGAAAAAAGTTAAATGTTCATTTTTTTCTTCCACATTCAAAAAATTCCTGTGAAGCACCTGAAGGGTTAATAAAGTTCTTTAATGTGGTTTTGAGTACCTTGAGGGGTGCAGTTTTTAGAATGGTGTCACTTTTGGGTATTTTCTGTCATAAAGACCTCTCAAAATGACTTCAAATGTGATGTGGTCCCTAAAAAAATGGTTTTGTAAATTTTGTTGGAAAAATGAGAAATCGCTGGTCAACTTTTAACCCTTATAGCTCCCTAACAAAAAAAAATTTTGGTTCCAAAATTGTGCTGATGTAAAGTAGACATGTGGGAAATGTTATTTATTAACTCTTTTGTGTGACATATCGCTCTGATTTCAGGGCTTAAAAATTCAAATTTTGAAAATTGCAAAATTTTCAAAATTTTCGCCAAATTTCCGTTTTTTTCACAAATAAACGCAAGTGATATCGAAGAAATTTTTCCACAATCATGAAGTACAATATGTCACGAAAAAACAATCTCAGAATCAGGGGGATCCGTTGAAGCGTTCCAGAGTAATTACCTCATAAAGTGACAGTGGTCAGAATTGTAAAAATTGGCCTGGTCATTAACGTGCAAACCACCCTCGGGGCTTAAGGGGTTAATATAAAAAATTAGTTTATTTGACAAATGCTAAAAACAGCAGGAACTAAGCACGAAGCGACTCAACCACACACTGAGGTCTGAGCTAATCTCCAGACAGACAGACATGGATTATATACACTGACGCACCAATGAAAGCAGAGAATGACAATCACATGATGTGAGACTCATCCTGCTAGCTAAATCATCCAGATACATGATTTTGTTCCGTTTGTTTAGAGCCGCAGGAGATCTTGTTCCAAGTTTCCAAAATGTTTTCTGCAATTGGAACAAAACTTTTTCTTCATTGCAGTTTGTTGTGTGGCGCCCCTGCGGGTTCAGTGGCTACAGAGGTATTGAATCTCACCCAGAGGTGTGGTATCTCACTCTCAGGTAAGGAAGGCGTATGGCTCAGGACCCCGACACCTGCATCCAACACATTCCACTTCAGTGGGGGAAGGGCGAGTTTACTCCTAAGGGAGAGCACAGTCCCTGGCTGGTGGGTGGAACCATGTAGTGGGTGTGGGTGGAGGAAGTAGATCAGGGAAGCACATGAAAGGAAGTGATATAAAAGAGAGAAGCCATCTTGGAAGGACAGATCAGTCTCAGAGGGGAAGTAGTGGGAGCAGGACCTAGCCAGAGAGGCCCAAGGCTGAGGAGAGAGGAAAAGGAGAAAGGCTCCAGGAACTAAGAAGGGACCCCAGGGGTACGGGTAGTACTGGAGGCCACCCGTATGCCCGAATCTGCCAGGAGGTGGAGGGGTCAGGTGGCACAAAGGGGACCCGTCCCTCAACTAGCAGAGGACTTTATGACTCAACTAGAAACCGGAGGCTGCAGTATTTCAAGTCCTGCAGCCAACAGTCTATATCAGTCTCACCAAGAAGGTAGCTATAGAGGACCCAGGGGACCGAGAAGACGTCGCCCAGCAAGGCCCGCAGGTACCGGATTGGGACACTAGGTATGAGGTGCAGGTAGACGGCCAGAAGGAACACACAGAAGGGGGTCCCACTATGTTCTCCAGAGGTACCTTAGGGTTGGCTGAACCCCTCCCGGAGTAAGCACAGGACGACGTGGGCAGTTACGGTGTCCGTGCTCCACACTGCGCCACCACATGGAAGGTGAGGACGGTGCAGGTGCACAGGGTTGCTCCGTGGTGGTGTCATCAGGAGCCGCTGGTAGAGGAGCAGCATCTGCCCACATTATACTCCTCTAATGCATCGCACCCATCACCAGCCGAAACCCCCCGGTGCAATGACACAGAAGAGGCTCTATTATCAGCACCTCCCACTACAAAACATGGAGGTCGGGGAGAGGATGGCGCAGGAGCCGAAAACTGACCAATGAGAGCCAGATATAAAAACAGCACTAATAGTAGGGATTATAGCCACTGTGCCAATCACTAATAGAGGAAAATATCCACCGTGCCAAGTACTAATAGAGGATTATATCCAGTGTGCCAAGCACTAATAGAGGATTATAGCCACTGTGCCAAGCACTAATAGAGGATTATATCCAGTGTGCCAAGCACTAATAGAGGATTATAGCCACTGTGCCAAGCACTAATAGAGGATTATATCCAGTGTGCCAAGCACTAATAGAGGATTATAGCCACTGTGCCAAGCACTAATAGAGGATTATAGCCACTGTGCCAAGCACTAAAAGCAGGGATTTTACCCACTGTGCCAAGCACTAATAGCAGGTATTATACCCATTGTGCCAAGCACTAACAGAGGATTATATCCAGTGTGCCAAGCACTAATAGAGGATTATAGCCACTGTGCCAAGCACTAATAGCAGGGATTATACCCACTGTGCCAAGCACTAATAGCAGAGAACTATACCCACTGTGCCAAGCACTAATAGCAGGGATTATACCCACTGTGCTATATGCACTTTCTCACTGATTTCCCTCTGATGTCACACACCGTTTGCTCTCCAGGCCGGTGGAGGCGTCTGATCGATGATGATCTCCCAGAGATAGATCTATTTCCAGCCTGGATCTCCCGCTGTCATTATTGGAGCAGGCAGGATCTCCAGTCTCCGAGCAGCAGCGGCGCCGAGATGAGGAGAGAAGCGGGAAAATTACAGCACAATGAGCGGGAAATTCAAAATCACCAACTGATCTGTGTTCAGCCAATCAGAGAGAAGGGGAGGAGCTGATAATGCAAATCTCGCCCCGGAATCGCATCATCCCTGCGGTTCTCGCTCCGGTCCGCTCACCCTCCATATAAAGGAAGGGCTCGGCGCTGCTCAGTCATCGTGTTCTGCTGATTACGTGGAAGATGTCTGGTCGCGGTAAAGGAGGGAAAGGTCTCGGGAAGGGCGGCGCCAAGCGGCACAGGAAGGTACTGCGTGACAACATCCAGGGCATCACTAAGCCTGCCATCCGCCGTCTCGCTCGCAGGGGAGGCGTCAAGCGCATCTCCGGCCTCATCTATGAGGAGACTCGCGGCGTCCTGAAAGTCTTCCTGGAGAACGTGATCCGTGACGCCGTCACCTACACCGAGCACGCCAAGAGGAAGACCGTCACCGCCATGGACGTGGTATACGCGCTCAAGCGCCAGGGCCGCACTCTCTACGGCTTCGGAGGTTAATTGTGTTCTCCGCTCCATCCTCACCCCCCAAAGGCTCTTATCAGAGCCCCCCACATGTACAGTGGAGAAGCTGTGATTCCTGCTGGATGAATGCAGTAATGAGGTGACGGGATCTCGGGTCTGGAGCAGGAGGCGCCGCGGTGTTAGATCCGCTCCCTGCAGCGTCAGGTGCTGGGGACGGTGGGGAGAGATCACTAATATCCGCGTCAGTGTAAAGTGCGGCCGGAGCTCCAGCCGACAGCGATCTCCTGTGCTCGGTCTGACGGATGAATCACATCGCTATAATACCGGCTGCGGGGAGGAGCGGATACCGCGCAACTAATCCGGGAATCGCACTCCTGTGTGGAAGGAAAGCGGCCGCCGATCACCGAGCACAACCTGATCGCCCGATCTCACACCGCGTATTGCACAATCACCGGAAGAAACCAGCAGCGATTAAGCGCGAAATTAGGAATTTAGCCAATCAGTACTAAGCATAAGTCTATTGCTCCGCCCACAGGCGGCTCCGGGTGATAGTCGCCATCCTTTAACCAATTAGTGACTGATATTTCTCGCCGCCGTTCTCCATTATCAGTCATTCTCTATTTACCCGGAACCGGGGAGAAATCCCCACCGACCTCACTACAGACGATCACCGAGCCCTGCGGACCAGAGAGAGGACTGGGAAGATGCGGGTCTGGAGCAGGCGCATTTCTGCAGCGTTATATTCAGCTCCTCTGAGTGCGGCAGGTGACGCACATCAAGAAACCGACAACAGACTGGGATCACCACCTGAAGGGTTAATTCTGCCTCCGCTTTGCCGGTTTCTAGCTCGGTGCTGCTCGGCTGATCCCGCTTCTCCCGCTCTTTCTCTCCATGTAATATTTGGGGTCAGGACGAGCGTTTCTCGTGCGGTTCGTCACAATCTGTAATAACCGCTGAGAGGAGGCCGCACTGGATCAGGCGCCATCATGATGACAAAGGGTTAATGGCAGAAGAGATCGCTGCGCCAGTCCGTGTCTTCCTGTAACCAGCAGAGCCTGAGGGGAGGGGGCAGGCGACGGCTCTGTGTTCCCGTATGTGATCATAGGACAGGCAAGGGTTAAGGATAAAGCCGCAGCGTCTGCACCAGGACGACAGGCAGGAAAGCAATCAGCCAGTAAAGAGTTAATGTAACGTCTTTCACGAGCAGCTGTGAAGAGGGCGGGTGGCGGTTGGGTAAGAAAGTCATCTGACCTATGTGACGTCACACGTTCCCTCCTGCAGCTGATTGGTGTGTTCTCAAGTCTGATCTCCATAGGCGGCTTCAGATCCGTCCAATGAGAGGAGAGGAGGGCGGGGCAGCAGCTTATATAAACCTCCAGCAGCGCGGGCTCCTCACATTCTGCTGATTGTTATCTGCTGATAGAACGATGTCTGGACGCGGCAAACAGGGAGGAAAGGCCCGGGCTAAGGCCAAGAGCCGCTCATCCCGGGCAGGACTGCAGTTTCCGGTGGGACGTGTGCACAGACTTCTCCGCAAGGGCAACTACGCCCAGAGGGTGGGCGCCGGCGCTCCGGTCTATCTGGCCGCTGTGCTGGAGTATCTGACCGCTGAGATCCTGGAATTGGCCGGTAATGCCGCCCGGGACAACAAGAAGACCCGCATCATCCCCCGGCACCTGCAGCTGGCGGTGCGCAATGACGAGGAGCTGAACAAGCTGATGGGTGGGGTGACCATCGCCCAGGGGGGCGTCCTGCCCAACATCCAGGCCGTGCTGCTGCCCAAGAAGAGCGAGAGCAGCAAGAAGAGCAAGTGAGCGCTGCAGCCGATCTGTCCACAACCAAAGGCTCTTTTAAGAGCCACCACATCCTCCTGATAAGAGCCGGTGCCAGTGTGAATACTTGGTGATTCCGTGTTGTACATACTTAGTGTATATAATGCTCCCCTTATGCAGCAGGTTTGGGGATACCAGGAACCGAACCTTTATGTAGGTGCTGGGGGTTGTAGTAATTGTGTGGCGGGGACCCGGTACCGTTGCTCAGGGTCTTCAAACTAAATGGCAGTATAAAGCTGAATGTCCGACTATGCAACCCGTGGATTGCGGTCAGGATGAACTGCCGCTGCAGGGTATACCGCTGGTGTTGTGGGTGCAGCAGAGGATAGTATAACTCCCCACAGGAGGAGTATAGCCTCAGGGCAGTAACTAGGGATCTTGGTGGTGATAGTGCGCGGGAGCAGCAGTAACCACACGGCGTCTGTCATGCAATTCAGAGTCTTTACTGTTGGTGGTGTTAAGGGACCCGTCCGGAATGCAGGTTAACAATGGAGGCCTGGTCAGTCTGAGAGCAAGTGGGAAATCCCGCTGGTCAGGGGGAGTTTGTAGGCCTACCGTGCAGACTTCACTCTTTCTTGGCTATCCTGCTGTAGTGTGGTGGTAGCCCACGTCTGAGTGTACCGTGTTCTCACCCGTATGACTGGCGACTCGTGCCTTCCGTACTTCTCACCCCTCCGGGGTAGTAGTGGTCCCTCGTGTGGCTGAGCCTCCGGGCTTCCTTGGGCTATAGGACTTGAAGTCCCCTGCGTGGTGGTTTTCTGCTGCCGGGCTTATAACCCTCACAGCCTCGGACTCCAGTGTCCGCCTTTATAAGTGTCTAGGCCAGATGAGCTCTTCTAGCTCCCTGCCTAGCCTCGTGTTCCTCCTCTGCCTGCAGGTACTCCTCAGCCTGCTGCTGTCCCTATCTGCCTCTTGTCTGGAACTTGTCTCTGTCTGGTCTCTCTAACCCCGCCCCAGATCCAGTTTATAAAGGGCAGGTTTCTCCCCTCCCTGGACTGAGGCAGGAGGTGCTGCATGCTAATTGTCCCCAACCAGGGAACCTCCCACCTGCTCTCAGACATGACATTGCTGACACTGTGGCGACCAGACCTGGGGTGTCACATATACATTAGGCTCCTGCTGTAGTCGCTCCATATAGTAGAGGATCCAGCGCTCAGGGGATCAATAAGATCCCTGATATTGATCTCCTGATTCTGTGAAGTCCTTCACTTTGTTCTTGGTGGTGAGAATTTTACACACTTTTCACATGTAATAAATGGCGCTATAATAAGAATAACATGTTTTCCCCATATAGTGTTCTTTCCCGCTGGACTTCTGTGCCATATACCCTCAATATACTGCTGTATGCCCCCATATAGCATTGTATGCCTACATATAATGCTCTTCAGCCCTGAAGGGTGGAGCCCCGCCCACGTGATGTCATCATAGGGGGTGTGTGGGCAGGTTCCCCCCTTTTGCATAAAAGACCCAGCTGAAGATGGGTCCATACTCATGTTGGAAGTTACGTATTTATATTTGTAATGTGTTTATGAACAGGCATTGGAGTGCTTCCCTCCAGCTAAACTGAATCATCTCTGCAATCTGTATAGTAAGTTTCTTCTATTAATCCCATTTATTTTCGTGTAATTGCATATGCATTGTATTGTCTCTCTTTGTAAAACCTTTTTTTTATATTTTTCATAAACACTGCCTCCCTTTTGGATTAAATATAAAATTTAATAGTTCTGTTTCTTCTGTCCTGTAATCGTTCCTCCCCCGAAGCCAAACGCTATCAGAAAATAGGCGTCCAATCAGGCCTGTATTTCAAATCAGATCGGTGATGGCAGCGAATAATATTAATTGGGCTATTGTGAAGCTGGCAGTGACTGTGCGGGGGCGTATACACATATTCCATGCATTGGAATTCGGAGGTGTGATGCCATACGCTCACTGCACACTTTCCGATACCTACGTAGTGAGTAATCGGGATCGTGTGCACTCGAATCCCTGACAAAGTGATGGCAGCGTCACATCCATCCCTTCACTACGACACTGAAAATGAATCTCTCATAATTATAGGATCAATATAAACCCCAATATTCATATCTGGACAATGGAGACACAAAGGCTGGAACATTCTCAGCAAAATCCTTTGAACTCAGGATGATCCTTCCTTAGAACAAAGGAGCCCCTGCACTTCTCCGCCTCTGCGTAAACAGATCTCATTTTGATATCTGGCTCCCAGAAAAGATCTTTCCTGTTTAATTACCTGCACAATGCAGGGGGTGCTGCTTCAAAGGAGATGATGTGTTAGCTCTCTCTTTCTAACTTCCCACTTTTAATTATTTGTTCCTCTTCCCTAGGTGTAATGAATTTCCAGATGTACAATTTGAGGGGGGATGTCTCCTCCCTGGAGATGTCTTATGGGTTTTATTTTTTCTTGACATTCACATACCCATAAAAAAAATGTCTTACCTGACCGTTTTCCCTCGGTGAATAGCATCCTCATCCTCCTTCCCAGCAGTGATGTCATGTGCTGCTGCAACAGGCAAAGCGACATCAGCTGCTGACCTCTGGTGGCTGGTACAGGTATTGTGGTGCAGCGAGCCGGTCTCTGCGCCGCGATACAACTCAATTAAATGTACATCCTTGGACGCATTCAGCTGAAAACAAGTGCTGGCATCGGAGGTCCCCTGACTCTTGGGACACAATCGTCCCAGGAGCCCAGGGGCCACACAATGGAGCCTCAGATACCACATGTGGCCCGTGAGCCACTTGTTTGAGACCCCTGATCTAGAGGCACCTTCTGTGCATTATTCTTGCATTATGGCCATCTAGCACAACCTAGTGGCTCATTGTGTGCATTGCTCATGTATTGTGGCTGTATATCACCATCCAGTAGCACATTTTGTGCACTACTCTTGTATTTTGGATGTACATCACCATTTTGTGGTACCTTGCATCCATTAACTTTGTATTGTGGCCATCTAGCACCATCTAGTGGCACCTTGTGTGCATTGCAGTCATCTAGCACCATCTAGTGGCACCTTGTGCGCATTACTCTTGTATTGTAGCCATTAGTGATGAGTGAGCACTAAAATGCTGGAGTGCTCGTTAGTCAAATCCAGTGTCGGACTGGGGTGTCTGGGGCCCACAGGAGGAATTGATCCTCAGGGCCCACCCTACAGCAATATGCAAATACATGATAGCCGATATCCCCGTTATAGTGGAGCGTCGACTGTAAATCACAGGCGGCTCCTGCACATCTACTGTGCACACTATAATTGGGATGTACAAATACGGCAGTTTGCATTAAAGGAGTTCTTTGCTTAAAACAAGTTATCACCGATCCACAGGATCGGTGATCACTTACTGATCATTTGGGTCTGAACTTTGGTAAACGCAGCTATCGGAAGAATGGGGAAGTTTTATCCGTCAGGACACTTATCCCCATTTTAAAATGCAGCGGCAGGTGGGACGTCTGACCGCAGCTCCATTCATTCTCTTTGGGGCTTCCAGAAAAAAGCAAGAACATCCACTGAGGGAATGAATGGATCAGTGGTCAAGTCGTATATGAGCTCCAGTCTAATGGGGATAAAAGCTCCACATTCTACCAATCGGTGCGGGTCCCAGCAGTCAGACCCCCACTAATCAATAATTTATCACTTATCCTGGGGAGAGGTGATTGCTTGTTTTCTCCGTAGAAACCCTGTAAGTGCATCTTGTTCCAAGTATTTAATCACTAATGGAAATAAAGAATCTTCTCCCAATTAATATCAGGGAGAACAAATGACCGCCATACACAACACAATCCACTATACCAACACCAATAATACCACATACAAGGAAGAAATACTGCCACACCATTTCTGGACTACATATTACCACCACATAGTGACTGAATAATACTACATACAAGGGAGAAATACCACCACACCATGACCAAACCACATAATACCACCACATAGTGACTGAATAAGACCACATGCAAGGGAGAAATACCACCACACCATGACCAAACCACATATTACCAACACATAGTGACTGAATAATACTACATACAAGGGAGAAATACCACCACACCATGACCAGACCACATAATACCACCGCATAGTGACTGAATAAGACCACATGCAAGGGAGAAATACCACCACACCATGACCAGACCACATATTACCAACACATAGTGACTGAATAATACTACATACAAGGGAGAAATACCACCACACCATGACCAGACCACATAATACCACCACATAGTGACTGAATAAGACCACATGCAAGGGAGAAATACCATCACACCATGACCAGACCACATATTACCACCACATAGTGACCAAATAATACCACATATTGTACAAGGGAGAAATACCACCACTCCACGACCAGACCAGATATGAACAGCATATAGCATCAAAATAATTCCCCATCATTGCTCTCCCCCACCTCCTACATCATTCCTCTCTCCCATCCCAGTCATTACTCTCCCACCCCTTCCCCATCATTGTTCTACCCCATCCCATCATTGCTCTCCCCACCTCCATCATTGTCATATCTCCCCCATCTCCATCATTGTCATATTTCCCCCACCTTCATCATTGTCATATCTCCCCCATCTCCATCATTTTCATATCACCCCCACCTCCATCATTGTTCTCCCCCACCTCCATCATCACTTTCCCCCATCTCCGTCATTGCTCGCCCCCACCACCATCATTGTCATATCTCCCTCACCTCCATCATTGTCATATGTCCCCGACCTTCATCATTGTCATATCTCCCCCATCTCAATCATTGTCATATCTCCCCCACCTCCATCATTGTTCTCCCCCACCTCTATCATTGCTCTCCCCCATCTCCATCATTGCTCTTCCCCACCACCATAATTGTCATATCACCCCCACCTCCATCATTGCTTTCCCCCAGCTCCATCATTGCTCTCCCTTATCTCCATCACTGCTCTCCCCATCCCCATCATTGCTCTCCCCACCTCCTCCATCATTGACATCTCCCCCACCTCCATCATTGCTCCCCCCATCCCCATCATTGCTCCCCCCATCCCCATCATTGCTCTCTCTCCATCCCCATCATTGTTCTCCCCATCCCCATCATTGCTCTTCCCATCCCCATCATTGCTCCCCCCCACCTCCATCATTGCTCTCCCCCACTTCTATCATTGCTCTCCCCACCTCCTCCATCATTTCTCTCCCCCATCCCCATCATTGCTATCCCCATCATTGCTCTCCCCATCCCCATCATTGCTCCCCCATCCACATCATTGCTCTTCCCATCCCCATCATTGCTCTCCCCATCGCCATCATTGTTGTCCCCATCGTTGTTCTCCCCATCCCTATCACTGCTCTCACCATCCCTATCATTGCTCTCCCCCACCTCCATCAATGCTCTCCCCACCTCCTTCAGCAATGCTCTCCCCCACTTCCTTTATCATTACTCTCCCCATCCCCCTCTATCATTGCTCTCCCCATCCCCATCATTGCTCTCCTCACCTCCATCATAGCTCTCCCCCACCTCCTCCATCATTGCTCTCCCCCAGCTCCCCCATAATTGCTCTCCCCATCCCCATCATTGCTCTCCCCCTCTCCATCACTGCTTTCCCCATCATTGCTCTCCCCCTCTCCATCATTGCTCTCCCCATCCTCATCATTGCTCTTCCCCATCCAGATCATTGCTCTCCCCATCATTGCTCTCCCTCTTTCCATCATTGCTCTCCCCAACCCCATCATTGCTCTCCCCCTCACTGCTCTCCCCATCGTTGCTCTCCCCCTCTCCATCACTGCTCTCCAAATCATTGCTTTCCCCATCCACATCATTGCTCTTCCCCTCTCCATCACTGCTCTCCCCATCTTTGCTCTCCCCATCCTCATCATTGCTCTACCCCATCCCCATCATTTCTCTCCCATCCCCATTATTGCTCTCCTCATCCCCATCATTGCTCTCCCCATCCCCTTCATTGCTCTCCCCATCCTCATTATTACTCTCCCCCATCCCCATCATTGCTCTCCCCTTTTCTATCATTGCTCTACTCCACCTCCATCACTGCTCTCCCCCATCCACATCATTGCTCTCCCCCATCTCCATCATTTCTCTCCCCATCCCCATTATTGCTTTCCCCATCCCCATTATTGCTCTCCCCCTTTCCATCATTTTTTTCCCCCTCCTCCATCATTGCTCCCCCCCTCTCCATCACTGCTCTACCCCATCCACATCATTGCTCTCCCCCATCCCCATCATTTCTCCCCCCATCCCCATTATTGCTCTCCCCAACCCCATTATTGCTCTCCCCCTTTCTATCATTTCTCTCCCCCACCTCCATCATTGCTCTCCCCCTCTCCATCACTGCTCTGCCCATCTTTGCTCTCCCCATCCCCATCATTGCTGCCCCAATCCCCATCATTGTTCTCTCCCTTTTCATCATTGTTCTCCCTCACCTCCATCACTGCTCTCCCCCTCTCTCTCCCCATAATTGTTCTCCCCATCATTGCTCTCCCATCCCCATTATTGCTCTCGCCATCTCCATCATGAATCTTCCCATCCCCATCATTGCTCTACCCCTTTCTATCATTGCTCTCCCCCACCTCCATCAATGCTCTCCCCATCCCCATTATTGCTCTCCCAATCCCAGTTATTGCTCTCCTCATCTCCATCATTGCTCTCCCCCTCTCCATCATTGCTCTCTCCCATCCCCTTCATTGTTCTCCCCATCCCCATTATTACTCTCCCCATCCCCATCATTGCTCTCCCCCTTTCTATCATTGCTCTCCCCCACCTCCATCAATGCTCTCCCCATCCCCATCATTGCTCTCCCCATCCCCATTATAGCTCTCCCCATCCCCATCATTGCTCTCCCACTTTCTATCATTGCTCTCCCCCACCTCCATCACTGCTCTCCACATCCCCATCATTGCTCTCCCCCATCCCCATTATTGCTCTTCCCATTACTGCTCTCCCCCACCTCCATCACTGCTCTCCCCTATCAATCACTGCTCTCCCCATCCCCATCATTGCTCTCCCCCATCCCCATCATTGCTCTCCCCCATCCCCATTATTGCTCTTCCCCATCCCCATCATTGCTCTCTCCCTTTCCATCATTGCTCTCCCAATTTTCATCATTGCTCTCCGTCACCTCCATCACTGCTCTCCCCCTCTCCATCACTACTCTCCCCATCTTTGCTCTCCCCATCTCCATCACTGCTCTCCTCATCCCCATTATTGCTCTCCCCCATCCCCATCATTGCTCTCCCAATCCTCATTATTGCTCTCCCCATCCCAATCATTGCTCTCCCCATCATTGCTCTCCTCTATTCCATCATTGCTATCCCCCACCTCCATCACTGCTCTCCCCCTCTCCATCACTGCTCTCCCCATCTTTGCTCTCCCCATCATTTCTCTCCCCATCTCCATCATTCCTCTCCCCATCCCCATTATTGCTCTCCCCATCTCCATCACTGCTATCCTCATCCCCATTATTGTTCTCCCCCATCCCCATTATTGCTCTCCCCATCCCCATTATTGCTCTCACCCTCTCCATCATTGTCGCCCTAGTGTATTAGTTAAAAAACAACACTTACCTCTCTGCTTGTTCCCCCGCAGGCCGCAGCATCCTTGTTGTTTGCATTGCAACTTTCTCCTTGACACAGGCGCGCCCTGCATGATGGCATCATCAAGCCACGCGTGTGTGTGTAAGGTAGAAAGCACCTGTCAGGAAACAGAGGACAAATCCCTCGAGCTCCACTGCCATGTCAGCAGCGGAGCTGGAGGTATCTCATCACTCCCTGCCCGCCACTGCTCTCACTATTAGCCTCCCTGAACCTCCGGCCCCCAATGCAGGTGCTCTGGCGATATGTCCGCCCCTGCGTCAGCCGCCGGCCACTGATAGGTCGGCGGCCATGTTAACCAGTGGGCCCCCGTGCGTCCTGCTCGAGGGCCCACCGGAAAATTCTCTGGTGTCCCGGTGCCCCAGTCCGACCTTGGTCGAATCCATCAGGTTGGATGCTCAGACGGGCTCGACTCGAGTAATGAGTATAATGGCAGTTAATGCGAAACTCAAGCATTTTTCCGGCAGACCCTCCCAGGATGGCTGGGGGGCAGGAAAATCACTGAAATGGATGGAAACAGTGGGGAGAAGACGCCTGGATGCATCTCTGACTCCCAGGTCGCTTGTCAGTCTGACAATAAAACATACAAAAACGACAATAAAATGTTTTTTACAGGGCAAATGTTAGAAACATTTTTTCCAGGATAATGACTTGTATATAAGGCAAAATAAAAAAAGCCTCCTCCATCCCTTAATAGCTGGGTCATCTCTCACCGTATTTCCCAATCGCCTATGACTACAGAAGATGACATAGAAGAGGGAGAAATAAAACTTCACTCACCTGTAGTCACCGGTAAATGTAATTTTACCATTTTACTGCCTTATCAGGGCATGTGGTGTGAGACATGATCAGACATATCCTTTGTAATTCATGGAGGAGGGACTCGGAAACTCACAAAGCCTATGCAGACAATGCAAGAACTGACAAAAATGAGAAGGAAGAGGGACTCCGATACACCCTGTATTAGACATGAAGGAGGCGTCATACACATTCTGTTACAATTGTTAGGTCGTGGGACTCCTAGACTGGTAAAGCCTATGCACTAAGTGTAAGGGCTGCCAAACATTAGAAGGAGGCTCTGCAATACACCCTGGAAGACACATGGAGGATGGGCTCAGAATACATTTTTTAGAATTTTAAAAAGATTGTGATAAGGCCCTCTCCCTCGACTACCGCCTTGGGCCACACTCCTTTTTGCCTTCTTTTGTGAATGACTTTCTACTGATGACCACAAACAGCTTGAATTTGTCCAAGAATTGATGGAAATAAACTCACATGTTGTGGACTGTGGAAGAGATGTATGTGACCAGAAGGATAACTAATTTCCATCAGATGATACTGACATGAGACAATGAGAAAGAAAACAAGATGGGACAAAGCAAGAACTTGACTTGAATGAAACTAAAACTGTTGACGTGCTGAGTGAAGACTATGTGGATAGTGAAGATCTTACCATCATTGCTGTATTAGAAATTGAAGAAACACAAAACAACGATGTAATGGAGAAGGCCACATTCACTGTAACTAGTGATGAGCAGAGGGTCAGAGGATTTCAGTAGAAGAGAGTGACTGTAGTGAGTCAGTGGACTGGTCCCGGAAGAGGAGGAGCTATGCACAGGAAGTGCGTGAGTCACTGTCCGTGGCCATTTTCTCAGAGTCCAGAGAGAGAATTTTAAAAACAGTTGGACCCCTAAACTGCTAAATCCAATGCACTTAGTGCAAGGCCTAGCAACAATTTAAAGGAGGGATTGCGGTACACCCTGGAAGAGACGTAAAGAAGGACCATTTCCCATTAATAAAGAGTAGGTCTCCTAGACTGGTATATAAGAGGATTATAGAGGTAGGCGTAATACACACCCTGGAAGGATTAAGAGCGAGGATTGCATCATAACCCTGTAGATATGGTGGAGGAGGAGGACACAGAAAACTAGAAACCATGAACTGTATACCCATGCTTGGAAAGGGGTGCATGGGAATACATTAGTAAATAAAGAACATTTAAAATTGAGTTTATGTTCTGCTGCTATCATTCGGTGGTGTTGAGAAGTCTGGCCCAATCCAGCTCTTGTTCATTTTTATGAGTCAGCCTGTCAGCATTTTCAGTTATAACTCCACCAGGGGCACTAAAAACCCGCTCTGAAAAAACGCTGGCGGCAGGGCAGGCCAGGACCTCCAAGGCGTAGAGACCAAGTTCATTCCACGTATCCAGCTTGGATACCCAATAATTATAAGGCACAGAGGAATCACGGAGGACGTTGGTACGGTCGGCAAGGTACTCCCTCAGCATCTTCCCAAACTTTGCACTCCCTGTGAGAGTACCCTGCGCCTCAGAGCCTGTGTGATGAGAAAACTCTCCCAGAAATTTGACAGTGTTCCCCTGCCTCTGCTGGATTGAAGTTGTGTCTCTCTCGCCTGTACTCCTTGGTTATCCAACGAAGTGTGCCCTCAGCCGCCAGCGTTTTCAGATGGGAATTTTTTTTAATAGTTCCGCAACAAGGGCCTTCTGGTACAGCCCCATTTTTAGACCTCTCCGCCACGGGAAGGAGAGATAGAAAGTTCTCCTTGTAGCGTGGGTCTAGAAGTGTCACCAACCAGTAATGACTGTCACCCAAAATAATAAATGAAATTCATAGGAACAATAGTAGGGAAAACAATATATATCATATATCAATCACAATCATTCAATAGTAAACTCCTACCATATATTAGGACTAAATGTCATGGCCAATCGCCGTAAAAACAATAGCAAGCAGAGAAACCGAAGAAAAATGATCCTGAGGCCATAATATGTAAAAATACAATAATCTTCATTAGAAAATGGAAGCGAACAAAGCACAGCGCAAATGGCTATGCATAAGGACACGCAGCAGTGAAGATACATAGTAAAATCAGTAGGTTTAAGAGTGTAAATTATATATATATATACAGTGGCATGTAAAAGTTTGGACACCCCTGGTCAAAATTACTGTTATTGTGAACAGTTAAGCAAGCTGAAGATGGAATGATCTCTAAAAGACCTGAAGTTAAAGATGACACATTTCCTGTGTATTGTAGGCAAAAAATATATGTATATTTCTATCTTTTACATTTTATAAATTGCAAAAAGGAAAATGGGCCAAAGCAAAAGTTTGGGCACCCTGCATGGTTAGTACCTAGTAGCGCCCCCTTTTGCAGTATCACAGCTTGTAAACGCTTTTTGTAGCCAGACAAGAGTCTTTCAATTTTTGTTTGAGGGATTTTCCTCCGTTCTTCCTTGGAAAATTCTTCTAGTTCTATGAGATTCTTGGGGCGTCTTGCATCTGCTGCTATTTTGAGGTCGAGCCACAGATTTTCAGTGCTGTTTAGATCAGAGGACTGTGAGGGTCATTGTAAAACCTTCAGCTTGCGCCTTCTGAGGTCGTCTATTGTGGATTGTGACGTGTGTTTAGAATCATTATCCATTTGTAGACTCGTCCTCTTTTAAACTTCAGCTTTTTACAGATGGTGTTATGTTTGCATCAAGAATTTGTGGAAATTTCATTGAATCCATTCTTCCCTCTACCCGTGAAATGTTCCCCATGCCATTGGTTGCAACACAACCCAAAAGAATTATTGATCCACCCCCATGCTTAATGGTTGGATAGATGTTCTTTCCTGAAATTCTGTGCCCTTTTTCTCCACAGATACCTGTGATCATTGTGGCCAAAGAGTTCTATTTTAATCTCATTGGTCCACAGGACTTGTTTCCAAAATGCATCCGGCTTGTTTAGATTTTCTTTTGAACTTCTGATGCTCAATTTTATGGTGAGGAAGCAGGAGAGGTTTTCTTCTGATAACTCTTCCATCAAAGCCATATTTGTGCAGGTGTCTCTGAACAGTAGAACAATGGACCACAACTCCAGAGTCTGATAAATCTTTCTGAAGGTCTTTTGCAGTCAAGCGGAGGTTATGATTTGCCTCTCTAGTAATCCTACGAGCAGCTCTCACTGATATTTTGCTTGGTCTTCAAGACCTTATCTTGACCTCCACTGTTCCTATTAACTGCCATTTCTAAATTACATTTAGAACAGAGGAAAGGGCAACTTGAAAACGCTTTGCTATCTTCTTATAGCCTTCTCCTGCTTTGAGGGCTTCCACCATTTTCATTTTCAGAGTGCTAGGCAGCAGCTTAGAAGAACCTATGGCTTCTGTGGCTTCTGTTCTTTGGCACAAGGTTAGAGGAGGCTGGGTTTTTTGCATCACCTGGCCTTTCCTAATGATGATATTGATAGTGATGAAGTCATAACCCTAAAAGGCTAATTAAGGTCTGGAACCTTGGTCAAAGTTATCTGAGCACATAAATCTGCTAGGGTGCCCAAACTTTTGCATTGCCCGATTTACCTTTTTGTAAATTATAAAATATAAAAAAATGACAATATAAATACATTTTTGCCTAAAATACAAAGGAAATGTGTCATATTTAATTTTAGGCCTTTTAGAGATCACTTAATCTAAAACTTGCTTAACTGTTCACAATAACAGTAATTTTGACTAGGGTGCCCAAACTTTTACATGCCACTGTATATATACACCCTCTACATATCAAAGAATGAAATGAATATAAGAATTAAAATGAGAAATATATAAATATGCTTTAATGTGATATGTCACTCTTAGGGGTAATGTGAAACCACTTAAATATGTGCATGGCTATTTGTACCCACACACTAACCTATAATTATAGGGTGAATTGATACCACAAACACTGGTCCACATGTATACCCATATAAGTAAAGGCTTACTTATGTCAAACAGACACCTGAAAGCAGTGACCGAGTAGAGGGGATGGACATATACTCCAAACTGCCGCGCGGCCGCCCGAACGCGCGTTTCGGAACACCCTTCATCAGGGGGCATATGGGGTGAAAGTAGCAGCTGTTTAAGTAGGGAAAGCACGTGACGTCGCAGCCTGGAAGTGACACATGTGTCACCGCGGTAACAGCCGGCGTCCAAGTACAAGTCATGTGACGACCGACGCCAGAATCACGTGTGACACACGTGACCCAACGTCAGAAGGCACAAAGAGATACGGGGAGCCGGTGGGGACCGCGGCACCACAGAGCACATGCGTACAAGGCTGTGAGGTATAGGAGCTAATTCAAATAGGAATATATTTGTATATATGTGCACCACTTACAATCAATAGTCACAAATGAAACACTACAGAAATGACAAAAATAAAAATATATAACTGAAAAAGAGGAAAAGAGGAATAAAAACAACATTTCATATAAACACATATATCCCACAATAAGGAAGAAAAGGGACGTACATAGCATGCAGGTGGTAAAAGTAGTATATAGATTATAGTAATATCATTTCCTATCTATATATACCATCAACATCCCAATAAAAAAGGCATAGACATCAACAGACTATATTCAATGAGTCAACATGTACATAGATATCAATGCTATACATAACAAACACTGATCGATACGATTGCAGGATAACCGATACAAAGAAACAATATACAAAAACCTGGCCATAGAAAACATAGTGTGCACATATACATATAACATAGATGTCAGTAACAGCTCAGAAGTGCAAACTCGATGTAATGGAACCACTCATGATCCAAGGGCCTAGACGTACACATGATATCCTACAAGAGAGGATGGGTAGGCCCGCTGGGGCCGCTGGTGACGCAGCTGGGATGGATTTGCTCCCCACCGGTAGAGCGGGGCCCCAGGGCTACCCGTACGGTTTATGTAGGGGATTGTGGATGTTGGGGTGCAGAGCTGAGGGTGAAGATAATGACCAGATGACACAAGGCGCCAATTTAAAGGGGAAGCTCCCCTGAAACCGGGATAGAGCTCCGCCTTCTTGTCTGGAGCCAGGAAAAGTTTTGGATGCTGGTGTTACCTGATTAGGGGACCCCTCCTTGCTTCCAGGCATAGCATCACACCTTGTGAGGGAGGCAATGCCACTGTGGCAACCGGACTCCTGGGGTGCCACATTTATATATCAGGGGAGGATCTGCAAGGAGCGGAGCCGCCTGAGTCTCCCCCATACACTGCACACACTGGATATATATATAACAGGAGAGGAGCTGCAGGGAGCGGAGCAGCCTGTGTCCCCCATACACTGCACACACTGGATATATATATAACAGTAGAAGAGCTGCAGGGAGCACAGCCTGTGTCCCCCATACACTGCACACACTGGATATATATATAACAGGAGAGGAGCTGCAGGGAGCGGAGCCGCCTGTGTCCACCCATACACTGCACACACTGGATATATATATAACAGGAGAGGAGCTGCAGGCAGCGGAGCCGCCTGTGTCCCTTCATACACTGGACACACTGGATATATATATATAACAGGAGAGGAGCTGCAGGGAGCGGAGCCGCCGTCTGTGTCCACCCACACACTGGATATACAGTGGGTACGGAAAGTTTTCTGACCCCTTTAAATTTTTCAATCTTTGTTTCATTGCAGCCATTTGGTAAATTCTAAAAAGTTCATTTTTTTCTCATTAAAGTCCACTCTGCACCGCATCTGGACTGAAAAAAACAGAAATTTAGACATTTTTGCAAATTTATTAAAAAAGAAAAACTGAAATATCACATGGTCATAAGTATTCAGACCCTTTGCTCAGTATTGAGTAGAATCCCCCTTTTGAGCTAGTGCAGCCATGAGTCTTCTTGGGAATGATGCAACAAGTCTTTCACACCTGGATTTGGGGTTCCTCTGCCATTCTTCCTTGCAGGTCCTCTCCAGTTCCGTCAGGTTGGATGGTGTATGTTGGTGGACAGCCATTTTCAGGTCTCTCCAGAGATGTTCAATTGGGTTTAGGTCAGGGCTCTGGCTGGGCCAGTCACGAATGGTCGCAGAGTTGTTCTGAAGCCACTCCTGTGTTATTTTACCTGTGTGCTTAGGGTCATTGTAACATCCCTGGCGGCGTGCTTGCATAGTGCACCACCTCCCACTATGCTAGACCGCAATCTTACTTGTCTGTCCAGTCTGCTATTCCTGCTCCTGTGCATGCTGTTTGCATGTCCCTTGACTGACTGCTTAGGGCGGCGGCCCGGTTACTTCCTGATACTTATAGCTGCTGTGGTCGCACCCCTAATGCGTCTCCAGCCTATTGCTGTGAGTCACTGGATATTTAAACCCCCTCCACCCAGTAGGAGGTGCCTGAGCAACACCTTCACTCAGTTGGTCTTTGCATACTGTATTGCCAGGTCCTGTCCTGTTACCTCTGTCTTCTAGTCTGTTTCCACCACTCTGGGGACTGTATTCCCAGACTCGCTCCTGTACCTCTTGCAGTAGCAGTTCCTGTCTGAACTGTACCCTAGCTTGTTTGTCCGCCTCTCTGGGGGCTTTATATCCAAACTTGCTCCTGTATCTTGTTTCTGTGTCAGTTCCCCTCTGAACACCCTCCTAGCCGTTTTGTCTCTGTGGCCGTACCTTCCCTTTTCCTGCAGTCTCTGAACCTGCACCTAACTCCTACTCGATGTCTCTGTACTTCTGTTGTGAGTTTAGAGTCCACTCGCTACTTCACTGCAAGTACCTTGTGTGTATCTGGTTCTGCTTGTTCCTTCCAGTCTGTTCAGTGTGAACAGAGCCCTGTTCTCTCTGCTCTGCCTTGCTCACTGCTCCGGCGGTTCCTCTCTGCTCTGCCTAGCTCACTGCTCCGGTGGCTCCTCTCTGCTTTGCCTTGTTCACCGCACCTGCAGTTCCTCTCTGCTCTGCCTAGCTCACCGCTCCGGCGGTTCCTCTCTGCTCTGCCTTGTTCACCGCACCTGCGGTTTCGCTCTGCTCTGCTTTGCTCATCGCTCCGGCGGTTCTCCTCTGCTCTGCCTAGCTCACCGCTCCAGCGGTTTTTCTCTGCTCTGCCTTGTTCACCGCACCTGCGGTTTCGCTCTGCTCTGCTTTGCTCACCACTCCGGCGGTTCCCCTCTGCTCTGCCTAGCTCACCGCTCCGGCGGTTCCTCTCTGCTCTGCCTTGTTCACCGCATCTGCGGTTTCGCTCTGCTCTGCTTTGCTCACCGCTCCGGCGGTTCCTCTCTGCTCCGCTTTGTTCACCGCACCTGCGGTTTCGCCCTGCTCTGCCTTGCTCACCGCTCCGGCGGTATCTCTCTGCTCTGCCTTGCTCACCGCTCCAGCGGTTCCTCTTTGCTTTGCTTGTCTACTGCATGTGCGGCCTTGTTCCTGAATCCCAGTCTGTACTAGACCCTATCCAGCCTGCGCTCCTACCTGCTAGTGCCTCCCTGTCTGCACTCCAGCCGTGTTTGTCAGTACCCCCCTGTCTGCACTCCAGCCGTGCCTGCCAATACCCACCTGTCTGTATGCCTGCCTAACCTGCCCGTTCCTGCATTCTCTGGTGTGGGTCAACAGCTGTGACCGGGGTCTGACCTAGAGTCGCACCTGGTCCCTCTGCTCGGTTCCTCCTTGGTTCACGGAGTCGTTAGCCGCCGTGCAGCCTTGGTCGGATTGGGTTGATACTTAGTTACGCGCCTCCAGGCACTCCTCGGTTCATGGCACAGTGGGATCACTAATCACACTCACGCCGGTCTGCCCGGGCACGAGCGTAACAGTCATTGTCTTGTTGGAAGGTGAACCTTCGGCCAAGTCTGAGGTCCAGAGCACTCTGGAAGAGGTTTTCATCTAGGATATCTCTGTACGTGGCTGCATTTATGTTTCCTTCAATTGCAACCAGTCATCCTGTCCCTGCAGCTGAAAAATACCCCCATAGCATGATGCAGCCACCACCATGTTTCACGGTTGGGATTGTATTGGGCAGGTGATGAGCAGTGCCTGGTTTTCTCCACACATTCCGCTTAGAATTATCACCAAAAAGTACTATCTTCGTCTCATCAGACCAGAGAATCTTATTTTTCATAGTCTGGGAGTCCATGTGTTTTTGAGCAAACTCTATGGGGGCTTTCATATGTTTTGCACTGAGGAGAGGCTTCCGTCGGGCCACTCTGACATAAAGGCCCGACTGGTGGAGGGCTGCAGTGATAGTTGACTTTGTGGAACTTTCTCCCATCTCCCTACTGCATCTCAGGAGCTCAGCCGCAGTGATCTTGGGGTTCTTCTTTACCTCTCTCACCAAGGCTCTTCTCCCACGATTGCTCAGTTTGGCTGAACGGCCAGGTCTAGGAAGACTTCTGGTGGTCCCAAACTTCTTCAATTTAAGGATTATGGAGGCCACTGTGGTCGTAGGAACCTTGAGTAATGCAGAAATTCTTTTGTAACCTTGGCCAGATCTGTGCCTTGCCACAATTCTGTCTCTGAGCTCCTTGGGCAGTTCCTTTGAGCTCATGATTCTCATTTGGTCTGACATGCACTGTGAGCTGTGAGGTCTTATATAGACAGGTGTGCGCCTTTCAAAATCAAGTCCTATCAGTTTAATTAAACACAGCTGGACTCCAATGAAGGAGTAGAACCATCTCAAGGAGGATCACAAGGAAATGGACAGCATGTGACTTAAATATGAGTGTCTGAGTAAAGGGTCTGAATACTTATGACTAGTGTTGAGCGATACCTTCCGATATCAGGAAATATCGTATCGGATTGGATCGGGCCGATACCCAAAAAGTATCGGATATCGCCGATTCCGATACCGGAAACCAATGCAAGTCAATGGGACACAAATATCGGAATGAAAATAAACCCTTTCTTTCCTTGTAGGTTAATTCTACATGAAGTAAAACAACTAAGAATAATGTAGAATGACATGAAAAGCCGGCAATTCATCAGCGGCATACACCGGTACCCGACAATTTACAACAGAAAGAATAGAGCATCACACATAGATTAGATAGATAGAAACATGTCAGTCACATATATATGAAGTACAGTGACAGTGTTGCTTACTGTACTTGTCATTTAGTGTAAAGGATTTATTAAAAAAAATATTAGTGTTTTCGTGCACCGTCTCTTTAAAAAAGCCGGCCGGCAATTCAGCATCTGTACCCGACAATTTATAACAGAAAGAATAGAGCTTCACACATAGATTAGATAGATAGAAACATGTCAGTCACATATATATGAAGTACAGTGACAGTGTTGCTTACTGTACTTGTCATTTAGTGTAAAGGATTTATTTAAAAAAATAATAGTGTTTTCATGCACCGTCTCTTTAAGAAAGCCGGCCGGCAATTGAGCATCTGTACCCGACAATTTAGAACAGAAAGAATAGAGAATCACACATAGATTAGATAGATAGAAACATGTCAGTCACATATATATGAAGTACAGTGACAGTGTTGATTACTGTACTTGTCATTTAGTGTTAAAATAAAGGATTTATTTAAAAAAAAATTGGCGTGGGGTTCCCCTTAATTTTAGGCTCTAGCGGAGGTTAAGCAGACAGCTGGGGCAAATGTTTGAAGCCTGGGAAGGGGGTAATACCCACGGAGCTTCCCAGGCTACTAATATCAGCCCCCAGCTGAATACCTAGCCTTTACTAGCTATTAAAATGGGGGAACCCCCCCAAAAAAATAACGTGGGGTCCCCCCTAATTTAATAGCTAGCACAGGCTAGGCAGACAGCTGGGGGCTGATATTAATAGCCCAGGAAGGGTGCCATGAATATTGGCCCCCTCCCAGGCTAGAAACACCAGCCGTCAGCCGCCCCAGAAATGGCGCATCCATAGGATGCGCCAATTCTGGCACTTAGCCTCGCTCTTCCACGCTGCCCTGGTGCGGTGGCAGGGGGTAATAGGGTTGGGGTTGATGTCAGCTTATAATGCCAGCTGACATCAAGCCCAGGTTAGTAATGGAGAGGCGTCTATAAGACACCCCCATTACTAACCCCATAGTCAAAGTTAAAAGAAAACACAAACACCCAGAGTAAAGTCCTTTAATTGAAATAAAGACACAATTCTTTATTGTTCTAAATTAAACCATACTTACCATCACGCCCATTCCAGCTGAAGCCAACGATCTCCTGCAATAAAAGAAAAATAATAAAGCAACCTCATCCTTACCTTTCGATGGTTCCCAGGACAGCTTCAGCTCTGCTACATCGAGATAACAGGCTGGACCGCAGCAGAACGCTGCCATCCAGCCTGTCATCCCGCAGACACTGAGAAGCGCAGGCTTGCTTGCGCTCCTCAGTGTCTCTCTGTGACGTCATCCAGATGAGCCGAGTTCATGTCCAATGAACTCAGCTCACCTCATGCACGTCACTGACAGCGTGGGAAAGTTCTCCTGCACTCAGCGCTTCAGCGTGAGAATTCTCCCACGCTGTCAGTGACATACATGAGGTGAGGTCATGTCCAATGAACTCAGCTCACCTCATGCACGTCACTGACAGTGTGGGAGAATTCTCACGCTGAAGTGCTGAGTGCAGGAGAATTTTCCCACGCTGTCAGTGACGTGCATGAGGTGAGCTGAGTTCATTGGACATGACCTCGGCTCATCTTTATGCCGTCACAGCCAGACATTGAGGAGCACAAGCATGCCTGTGCTTCTCAGTGTCTGCGGGATGACAGGATGGATGGCAGCGTTCTGCTGCGGTCCAGCCTGTCATCTCGATGTAGCAGAGCTGAAGCTGTCGTGGGAGCCATGGAAAGGTAAGGATGAGGTTGCTTTATTATTTTACTTTTATTGCAGGAGATCGTTGGCTTCAGCTGGAATGGGCGTGATGGTAAGTATGGTTTAATTTAGAACAATAAAGAATTGTGTGTTTATTTCAATTAAAGGACTTTTTTCTGGGTGTTGTGTTTTTTTAAATACTTTACTAGAAATTCATGGTGGTCATGTCTAATATTGGCGTGACCCCATGAATTTTGGGCTTAGGGCCAGCTGATAATACCAAGCTGGCCTTAACCCCTTTATTACCCAGTGAGCCACCGCACCAGGGCCCTGGATGAGTTGGGTACAGCGCCAGAAGATGGCGCTTCAATGAACGCGCCATTTTCTGGGGCGGCTGCGGACTGCAATTTGCAGCGGGGGTGGCCCAGAAAGCTTGGGTCTCCCTGCGCTGCGGATTCCAGCCCCCAGCTGCATAGTTGTATCTGGCTGGACACAAAAATAGGGCGAAGCCCCAAGCATTTTTTTTTTTAATTATTTCATGAAATTCATGGAATAATTAAGAAAAAAAGGGCTTCCCTATATTGTTGTGTCCAACCAGGTACAAATAGGCAGCTGGTGGTTGGGGGCAGCCCATTCCTGCCTGCTGTACCTGGCTGGACACAAATATAGGGCGAAGCCCCACGTCAATTTTTTTTTAAATAAATCCTTTATTTTAACACTAAATGACATTTGAGGAGTTAATAAAGATGCAGTCCCTAAATTATTATTTATTTTCTAATTAATTTTTCCCAAAACTTTTGACGTGGGCTTCGCCATATTTTTGTATGCCAGCCAGGTACAGCATCCAGCTTCTATGAACGCGCCATTTTCCGGGGTGGCTGCGGACTGCAATTTTCAGCGGGGGGGGGGGGGGGGAGAAAGCTTGGGCCTCCCTGCGCTGCAGATTCCATCCCCCAGCTGCCTAGTTGTACCTGGCTGGACACAAAAATAGGGAGAAGCTTCACGTATTTTTTTTTTTTAATTATTTCATGAAATTCATGGAATAATTAAGAAAAAAAGGGCTTCCCTATATTGTTGTGTCCGGCCAGGTACAAATAGGCAGCTGGTGGTTGGGGGCAGCCCGTTCCTGCCTGCTGTACCTGACTGGACACAAATATAGGGCGAAGCCCCACATAATTTTTTTTTAATTATTTCATGAATTTCCTGAAATAATTAAAAAAAAATTGACGTGGGGCTTCACACTATATTTGTGTCCAGCCAGGTACAGCAGGCAGGAACGGGCTGCCCCCAACCACCAGCTGCCTATTTGTACCTGGCCAGACACAACAATATAGGGAAGCCCTTTTTTTCTTAATTATTCCATGAATTTCATGAAATAATTAAAAAAAAAAAAACGTGGGGCTTCTCCCTATTTTTGTGTCCAGCCAGGTACAACTAGGCAGCTGGGGGATGGAATCTGCAGCGCAGGGAGGCCCAAGCTTTCTGCCCCCCGCTGAAAATTGCAGTCCGCGGCCGCCCCGGAAAATGGCGCGTTCATAGAAGCTGGATGCTGTACCTGGCTGGCATACAAAAATATGGCGAAGCCCACGTCAAAAGTTTTGGGAAAAATTTATTAAAAAATAAATAATAATTTAGGGACTGCATCTTTATTAAGTCCTCAAATGTCATTTAGTGTTAAAATAAAGGATTTATTTTAAAAAAAAATGGCGTGGGATCCCCCATAATTTTAGTCTCTAGCGGAGGTTAAGCAGACGGCTGGGGCAGATGTTTGAAGCCTGGGAAGGGGGTAAAACCCACGGAGCTTCCCAGGCTACTAATATCAGCCCCCAGCTGAATACCTAGCCTTTACTAGCTATTAAAATGGGGGACCCCCCCCAAAAAAATGACGTGGGGTCCCCCCTATTTTAATAGCTAGCAAAGGCTAGGCAGACAGCTGGGGGCTGATATTAATAGCTCAGGAAGGGTGCCATGAATATTGGCCCCCTCCCAGGCTAGAAACACCAGCCGTCAGCCGCCCCAGAAATGGCGCATCCATAGGATGCGCCAATTCTGGCACTTAGCCTCGCTCTTCCACGCTGCCCTGGTGCGGTGGCAGGGGGTAATAGTGGTGGGGTTCATGTCAGCGCCAGCTGCCATGAAGCCCAGGTTAGTAATGATGGGTGTCTATAAGACACCCCCATTACTAACCTACAAAGTGTTAAAAAGAAAAAACACACTACACCCAGAAAAAAATAATTTATTTGAAATAAAACACCATTTTATTTAATTCTTAGTTTACTAAAAAAAAATAGTTACCTGTCCACGTTCCTGCGCTGATCTCCCATGCACAGCTGTCACATCTGGAGATGGTGACAGCTGTGCATGGCTGCTGTAAGCTCACGCTGCCGGGAACACGTCCGCTCCCGGCAGCGGGAGCCCCTGACTGAGGTCACCGGAGTGCATTCAGGCAGCGCAGCTCCGGAGACCTCCTTTACGGCAGTGCTGTACCGTGGGAATTTCTCACGATACAGCAGTGCCGTAAAGCAGCTAACCGGAGCAGCGCTGCCTTAACTCTGGTGAACCCTTACGGCCCCGTCATTCTAGCGGCGGCAGCGGTTCAGAGCGGTCACATTCTATGTGGCTGCTCTGAACTGGAGATCTTCGTGGGACACTCGTGGACTGCTACGGAGGGGTAAGGATAAGGTTGTGGTTTATTATTTTATATTTTATTACAGGAGATCGATGGCTTCGGGGAATTAGGTGTCTAGGTGAGTATAGGTGTAGTTTTTTATTTTTTACTTTATTTTAGGTGACGATCGGCGGGGACAGGTAATGTATAAACTAATTTCTTTTAGGTAACCACTGGCCACCAATGACATGTATTTAACATTTATTGGGGACACAGTAGGGCAATTTATATAGCAGGATCAGGCTGATGGGAACTACTGCTCCCATCGAGCTGATCCTGCTGGCACGAGTGGACGGGGGACAGACATAGGCCGATGGGAGTAGTAGTGTCACATCGGCCTATGTCTGCCTGCACGCACAGACACCCCGCACACACACCCCGCACACACACACCCCGCACACACACACCCCGCACACACACACCCCGCACACACACACCCCGCACACACACACCCCGCACACACACCCCGCACACACACACCCCGCACACACACACCCCGCACACACTAATCATGACGGGTCTGGGAGGTGAGGCTGACCTGTGCGGCCGTGGGAAAGTTCATGTGAGTTCATGCAGTCAAGCATGAACTCACATGAACCCTCTGAGGGCACCGCGGCTACTTCAAATGAACAGCTGATCGGCATCACCTGATACCTCAGCTGTTCATTTGAAATAACCGGCGGGAAAGCGCAGCACAGAACGGGAAAGCCGGCGGTGAAGTCTTTTCACTGCCGGCTTCCCCGCCCGGGTCCTTCGCTCCTTGGTGCTGCGCTCCCCGCCCGGTCCTAATTTACGATTGGGATTGGAGGTGGCGGGGGGAGCGGAGGATCGGGGTGGGAGGCTGCGGGGAAGCAGTATGGGGCTGTGTGATTGTTTAAAAGCCGGCGGCTTTTTACCGCCCGCCGGCTTTTAAACAATCAGGAGAATTCTCCCACGCTGGGATGGCATTCTGATGACAAGCTGGATCGCAGCTGAGCGCTGCCATCCAGCTTGTCATCCTTCACAGACACTGCAGAGCGCAGGCATTATGGGAACTTCCGATTCCGGTATTCGATATTATAAAAGTATCGGAATTAAGTATCGGAATTCCGATACAGTGAATATCGGCCGATACCCGATATTTCAGTATCGGAATGCTCAACACTACTTATGACCATAGGATATTTCAGTTTTTCTTTTTTAATAAATTTGCAAAAATTTCTACATTTCTGTTTTTTTCAGTGAAGATGGGGTGCAGAGTGTACTTTAATGAGAAAAAAATGAACTTTTTAGAATTTACCAAATGGCTGCAATGAAACAAAGAGTGAAAAATTTAAAGGGGTCTGAATACTTTCCGTACCCACTGTAGGAGAAGAGCTACAGGGAGCAGAGCCACCGCAGTCCCCCCATACATTGCACACACTGGATATACAGTACAGACCAAAAGTTTGGACACACCTTCTCATTTAAAGATTTTTCTGTATTTTCATAACTATGAAAATTGTACATTCACACTGAAGGCATCAAAACTATGAATTACCACATGTGGAATTATATACTTAACAAAAAAGTGTGAAACAACTGAAAATATGTCTTATATTCTAGGTTCTTCAAAGTAGCCACCTTTTGCTTTGATGACTGCTTTGCACACTCTTGGCATTCTCTTGATGAGCTTCAAGAAGTAGAAGAACCTAGAATATTAGAGATATTTTCAGTTATTTCACACTTTTTTGTTAAGTATATAATTCCACATGTGGTAATTCATAGTTTTGATGCCTTCAGTGTGAATGTACAATTTTTATAGTCATGAAAATACAGAAAAATCTTTAAATGAGAAGGTGTGTCCAAACTTTTTGTCTGTACTGTATAACAGGAGAGGAGCTGCAGGGAGCGGAGGTGCCTGTGTCCCCCATACACTGCACACACTAGATATAGATATATAACAGGAGAGGAGCTGCAGGAAGCGGAGCCGCCTGTGTCCCCCATACACAGCACACACTGGATTTATATATGACAGGAGAGGAGCTGCAGGGAGCGGAGCTGCCTGTGTCCCCCATACACTGCACACACTGGATATATATAACAGGAGAGGAGCTGCAGGGAGCGGAGCTGCCTGTGTCTCCCATACACTGCACACACTGGATATATATATAACAGGAGAGGAGCTGCAGGGAGAGGAGCCGCCTGTGTCCCCCATACTCTGCACACACTGGATATAGGTATAACAGGAGAGGAGCTGCAGGGAGAGGAGCCGCCTGTGTCCCCCATACTCTGCACACACTGGATATAGGTATAACAGGAGAGGAGCTGCAGGGAGAGGAGCCGCCTGTGTCCCCCATACTCTGCACACACTGGATATATATATATAACAGGAGAGGAGCTGCAGGGAGCGGAGCCGCCGTCTGTGTCTCCTTCCGGCCTCTCAGCAGATCCAGGTCGTCCTCACATCGTACAATCAGCTTCCTGCACGATACAGATCGGGGCACAGATCCCGGTGATGGTGACCGGTGCCGGGAATAGAAGGGACGAGCTCCCGCAGCAGTTTTATCTCCGCAGATACACAGTGAGGTGCAGCCCGGGAGGACTATGGGGAGATCCCGGCTCCTTCCTGCCTCCTCCTCCGCCAGTGACGGCTGTAGACATGTAGGGGAGATGTCAGGGAGGAGGAGGACACGGAGGAAGCGCGCTCTGCTGCCCGGTCCTGGCCGGTAATGGGCTCTTATCCCGGGCAGGGAAGCACAAAAGAGAGCGGAGCTTCACTTGGCTCAGACAGAAGGGGCGGGGCCTGTGTCCAGTGTCAGCCAATAGAAGCTCAGGAGGAAGCAGCCATTCAGTGCGCAGTGTGACTGTACATATAAGAGGCGCCTCCAGCTCCGTCCTCAGTGTTTTCCTTCCAGGAGATTCTTGTTTCTGTTCCTCATCACACAATGGCAGAGACCGCGCCAGCCGCCGCTGCTCCTCCCGCCGAACCGGCCGCCAAAGCCAAGAAGCAGCCGAAGAAATCGGCCGCAGGGGGCGCCAAGAAGAGCAAGAAACCCTCCGGTCCCAGCGTGTCCGAGCTGATCGTCAAAGCCGTGTCCGCCTCTAAGGAGCGCAGCGGGGTGTCTCTGGCCGCCCTGAAGAAGGCTCTGGCTGCCGGAGGCTACGATGTGGAGAAGAACAACAGCCGCCTGAAGCAGGCCGTCAGGACTCTGGTCGCCAAGGAGTCCCTGCTCCAGGTGAAGGGCAGCGGCGCCTCCGGCTCCTTCAAGCTGAACAAGAAGCTGGAGACCAAGGACAAGCCGGCCAAGAAGAAGCCGGCGGCTGCTGCCAAACCCAAGAAACCCGCGGCAAAATCCCCAAAGAAGCCCAAGAAGGCTCCGACCGCGGCCAAGAAAAGCCCGAAAAAGGCCAAGAAGCCCGCAGCAGCCGCGGCCAAGAAAGCAACCAAGAGCCCCAAGAAGCCGAAGGCAGCTCCGAAGCCCAAGAAGGTGACTAAGAGCCCTGCTAAGAAGGCAGCCAAAGCTGCCAAGAGTCCGGCTAAGAAGGCAACTAAAGCCAAGAAGCCTGCGGCCAAGAAATAAGCGGAGCCGCTCTGTCCTCCTACCACAAAGGCTCTTATCAGAGCCACCACCTTGTTCCTGCAGAGCTGTATGATCAGTGCCACCACCTTGTCCCCGCAGAGCTGTATGATCAGTGCATCCACCTTGTCCCCGCAGAGCTGTATGATCAGTGCCACCACCTTGTCCCCGCAGAGCTGTATTATCAGTGCCACCACCTTGTCCCCTCAGCTGTATGATCAGTGACGCCACCTTGTCCCCTCAGAGCTGTATGATCAGTGACACCACCTTGTTCCCTCAGAGCTGTATGATCAGTGCCACCACCTTGTCCCCTCAGAGCTGTATGATCAGGGCCACCACCTTGTCCCCTCAGAGCTGTATGATCAGTGCCACCACCTTGTCTCCTCAGAGCTGTATGATCAGTGCCACCACCTTGTCCCCTCAGAGCTGTATGATCAGTGCCACCACCTTGTCCCTGCAGAGCTGTATGATCAGTGCCATGATGGAGCGGGCAGGGCTGATCTCATGTCAGAATACATAGTTACACTGCTCCTCTGTAGCTGCCGGTGATCGGTCTGAGCGCTGCCGTCAGTGCAGACCTGCGGCGGAACAATGCGCTGAACTCTATATCACACGCTTCCTTGGTAGTTTCTGGGCTCATTGAATGTTCCTTCAGATGACAGTTGTCCAGGTCAGAACAGATGCCCGAGCTGTAGACGATCGCAGTGACTGCAGGAGGTTGTTCTCTGTACAGGGGGGAGGGGCGGCGCAGCGTTCCGGTGTCTGCCGCAGTCTGCGCTGATATCAGGGGACGTGGAGATCTGCTGTGCAGAGCAAGATATAAAAGCAGCACTAATAGAGGATTATAGCCATTGTGTCAAGCACTAATAGAGGATTATAGCCATTGTGCCAAGCACGAATAGAGGATTGTAGCTACTGTGCCAAGCAGTAATAGAGGATTATACCCACTGTGCCAAGCACTAATTGAGGATTGTAGCCATTGTGCCAGCACTAATAGCAGGAATTATATCCACTGTGTCAAGTAGTGATAGAAGATTATACCCACTGTGCCAAGCACTAATAGAGGATTATAGCCACTGTGCCAAACACTAATAGAGGATTATAGCTACTGTGCCAAGCACTAATAGAGGATTGTACCCACTGTGCCAAGCACTAATAGAGGTTTATACCCACTGTGCCAAGCACTAATAGAGGATTATATCCAGTGTGTCAAGCACTAATAGCAGGGATTATACCCACTGAGCTAAACACTAATAGCAGGGATTATACCCACTGAGCTAAACACTAATAGAAGGGATTATACCCACTGTGCTATATCCACTTTCCCGCTGATTTCCCTCTGATGTCACACACCGTTTGCTCTCCAGGCCGGTGGAGGCGTCTGATCGATGATGATCTCCCAGAGATTGATCTATTTCCAGCCTGGATCTCCCGCTGTCATTATTGGAGCAGGCAGGATCTCCAGTCTCCGAGCAGCAGCGCCGAGATGAGGAGAGAAGCGGGAAAATTACAGCACAATGAGCGGGAAATTCAAAATCACCAACTGTTCTGTGTTCAGCCAATCAGAGAGAAGGGGTGGAGCTGATAATGCAAATTCAGTAGCAAATCTCGCCCCGGAATCGCATCATCCCTGCGGTTCTCGCTCCGGTCCGCTCACCCTCTATAAAGGAAGGGCTCGGCGCTGCTCAGTTATCGTGTTCTGCTGATTACGTGGAAAATGTCTGGTCGCGGTAAAGGAGGGAAAGGTCTTGGGAAGGGCGGCGCCAAGCGGCACAGGAAGGTACTGCGTGATAACATCCAGGGCATCACCAAGCCTGCCATCCGCCGTCTCGCTCGCAGGGGAGGCGTCAAGCGCATCTCCGGCCTCATCTATGAGGAGACTCGCGGCGTCCTGAAAGTCTTCCTGGAGAACGTGATCCGTGACGCCGTCACCTACACCGAGCACGCCAAGAGGAAGACCGTCACCGCCATGGACGTGGTGTACGCGCTCAAGCGCCAGGGCCGCACTCTCTACGGCTTCGGAGGTTAATTGTGTTCTCCGCTCCATCCTCACCCCCCAAAGGCTCTTATCAGAGCCGCCCACATGTACAGTGGAGAAGCTGTGATTCCTGCTGGATGAATGCAGTAATGAGGTGACGGGATCTCGGGTCTGGAGCAGGAGGCGCCGCGGTGTTAGATCCGCTCCCTGCAGCGTCAGGTGCTGGGGACGGAGGGGAGAGATCACTAATATCCGCGTCAGTGTAAAGTGCGGCCGGAGCAAATATCTCTAATTAGAAATGTAGTATAGTTCTTCTGATTCGCTATGTCTCTTTCCTCATGTGCAGGCAATACAGGACCTTATGTATCCATAAGGAAAGGAAGCGACATGTGAGAGTCCCCCCGGGCAGCTCCATCACCTGAGAGGCGGAAGAGTCTCAGATACAAGAAAACGACATCAAATATCCAGAAGTGATCGGCAGCGACCATCGCAGCGCGCGGGGGAGGATCTGCTCCAATCAGTGTCGCACATGAAGAAACCGACAGCAGCCTGAGATCACCACCTGCATCATCGTCATCATAGAGAGGATGTGATGGGCAGCAGCGGTCACCGGTCTGGAAGCGACGTGTGATGATGCATAAAGCTGAATAATAATCATCACCTGGACTGATCCAGCAAACAAGGATTGTGGACTATACAGTAGATTCCCATGAATTATTATCGGGGAGGGTTTTCATACATTTATTCTCCATAGATCAGTAGAAGTTTTCTCTTCGCATTTCTGCTCTTTATTTCTTGTATTTTTCTCACCATTCGCGAGTAGCGGGACAGATTCTTATGATAGCTGACAAAAGCATCGGGTGTTTATTGGTCGCTTTTTATTATAAGAACCAATGGCGTGCAGGGGGCGTGGTTCCCACAGACCAATCAGGACGCGCACACGAGTATAAATGCCCTGCTCCCGTCGCTCCGCTCATCACTTCTGTATCCGTCTATACAGCGCTATGGCCAGAACCAAGCAGACCGCCCGTAAATCCACCGGAGGGAAAGCTCCCCGCAAGCAGCTGGCCACTAAGGCCGCCAGGAAGAGCGCTCCTGCTACTGGCGGAGTGAAGAAGCCGCATCGCTACCGGCCAGGAACAGTCGCTCTCCGGGAGATCCGCCGCTACCAGAAGTCCACCGAGCTGCTGATCCGTAAGCTTCCCTTCCAGCGCCTGGTGAGGGAGATCGCCCAGGACTTCAAGACCGATCTGCGCTTCCAGAGCTCGGCGGTGATGGCGCTGCAGGAGGCCAGCGAGGCTTATCTGGTGGGGCTGTTCGAGGACACCAACCTGTGCGCCATCCACGCCAAGAGGGTCACCATCATGCCCAAAGACATCCAGCTGGCCCGCAGGATCCGCGGGGAGAGAGCTTAGATCTGCCCGGGCCCCGAGAACAACACAAAGGCTCTTTTCAGAGCCACCAAATCCTCCAGGACGAGCTGATCTCTATTACTCTGATCCCTCAGAAGCGGCCTGGGCTGCGGGATGTCGGTGCTGTTCTCACTGCTGCGGTTGCTGTCAGATTATACCTGTGATGGAGCTGAGCCCAGTGATGCGACCTGTATGCAGCTTTATAACTGGCAGTGGTTATATTGTAGGTGATCAGCAGGTGGCGCTCTCTCACATCTGGGGCTGATAAATGATCCGTGAAGTGTCTGCGGAGCAGAGAGATGTCCGCGCTCATCCGCCGCCTCCTCCGCACAGTCCTCCTCGGGACTCCTCGGTTCTGGCTGATATTACAGTAAGTTCTCGGTTCTGCTGCCGGTAGCCGACATTCTCCACCGCCCTCATATAGGACGTCAGACACTGAAGGGTTAATTCTGCCTCCGCTTTGCCGGTTTCTAGCTCGGTGCTGCTCGGCTGATCCCGCTTCTCCCGCTCTTTCTCTCCATGTAATATTTAGGGTCAGGACGAGCGTTTCTCGTGCGGTTCGTCACAATCTGTAATAACCGCTGAGAGGAGGCCGCACTGGATCAGGCGCCATCATGATGACAAAGGGTTAATGGCAGAAGAGATCGCTGCGCCAGTCCGTGTCTTAATGTAACCAGCAGAGCCTGAGGGGAGGGGGCAGGCGACGGCTCTGTGCTCCCGTATGTGAGCATAGGACAGGCAAGGGTTAAGGATAAAGCCGCAGCGTCTGCACTCGGACGACGGGCAGGAAAGCAATCAGCCAGTAAAGAGTTAATGTAACGGCTTTCACGAGCAGCTGTGAAGAGGGCGGGTGGCGGTTGGGTGAGAAAGTCATCTGAACTACGTGACGTCACACGTCCCGCCCCTACAGCTGATTGGTGTTTTCTCAAGTCTGATCTCCATAGGCGGCTTCAGATCTGTCCAATGAGAGGAGAGGAGGGCGGGGCAGCAGCTTATATAAACCTCCAGCAGCGCGGGCTCCTCACATTCTGCTGATTGTTATCTGCTGATAGAACGATGTCCGGACGCGGCAAACAGGGAGGAAAGGCCCGGGCTAAGGCCAAGACCCGCTCATCCCGGGCAGGACTGCAGTTCCCGGTGGGCCGTGTGCACAGACTTCTCCGCAAGGGCAACTACGCCCAGAGGGTGGGCGCCGGCGCTCCGGTCTATCTGGCCGCTGTGCTGGAGTATCTGACCGCTGAGATCCTGGAATTGGCCGGTAATGCCGCCCGGGACAACAAGAAGACCCGCATCATCCCCCGGCACCTGCAGCTGGCGGTGCGCAATGACGAGGAGCTGAACAAGCTGATGGGTGGGGTGACCATCGCCCAGGGGGGCGTCCTGCCCAACATCCAGGCTGTGCTGCTGCCCAAGAAGAGCGAGAGCAGCAAGAAGAGCAAGTGAGCGCTGCAGCCGATCTGTCCACAACCAAAGGCTCTTTTAAGAGCCACCACATCCTCCTGATAAGAGCCGGCACCGCTGATCCTCCGTCTCCTATAGTGTGTATTAGGTTATGTGCATACGCTGAGGTTTTTTGGCGGTTTTCGCTGTGAAAACACTACGTCATCAGATTGCCAGGTATTGTGGAAAAAACGCAGCCTGTCCATTGTGCGCTTGTATCCGCTGTGAATTTGCGCATATTGACTATACCTGCAGATTTGCCGTTTTAATTTAAAGCCAATGTGCGCAAATTCACGGCAGAAACAAGCTGTGAGTGGTACCGGGGTCGGCAGAGGACTATTACGCCTCATCCCACCGCCGCTCCCGCTGATAAGTGTTGCGTCGCGGCAGAGGGGAGCAGTAGTTTCCTCAGCTGAGCCGGGTACCACGCGGTGCAAATAAAAAAAAAAAAAATGTAAAACTAACCAAAAAACCCACAATACTCATCTGTCCGTTGTCCTCAGTCCCCAGCGATCTTATCTGCCAGGACCTGCGCTGCTGAGTGCTGATCGTGGGTGGGGGGGCGTAGCAGAGCTGTGAGCTGTTAATAGCCAGGGACCATGTTTGCCTAATGGCTCCTACCTAGGCTGAAATAGCTCACAGCTGCTCCAGATATTACATGAATGGAAATGCTAATGAGATTGAGTAAATGGGATTAGCTGACACCTTGTCATCACCAAACAAAAGATCTAGGTGTCAATCAAACCCTTTGACACCAAACCTAATTAAAGAGTTAAATAAATACACAGACACAGAGTAAACACTATTTAAAGAATGTGTCTGTTGCATTTCAATCATTTAAATTAACCAATATATTCGCCCCAGTTCTGATGGTAATCCTAAAACCAATGTCCCACCAAATAACTTTTAGCTCCAAAAAGCATTCATTGATGTACAAAAACGCTTAAAAAATGCATCAAAAAGGCGTCAAAAAGGGTGGAAATTTCTGCTTCAACTCCTGAATGTACGCGCATAGTCTAACACCGGTTATGGCCGCACTAGGCGATATATACTTGTATTTGTAGCCTATTTGGTTCCTGCACCAGTGATCGCTGACTGTTAAGCGGATGATTATTTTTCCCCTATTTAAGGCTGTATGCCCCCCATATAGTGTCTCCCACTGGATTCCTGTGCCGTATACCATCAATATACTTCTGTATATCCCCATATAATTTTCTTTACCCCTGCACTAATGTGCTGTATACCAAGAGGGAAGGATGTAGGGTTATTGGGTTTTCTGATCTTCCCTGCACCCAGTGTGAGTGTTGGGGCCCAGGAGAATGTTCTGTGATTCCTGTACTAGATTCTCCCTATACAAAGTGTAGATCCTATAAGATCAGAGGAAGAAATAGGTACCTGGGAGTTTGGGCGACCGCCTTATCACCAGACTCAGACGTTCTCCTTACTGTTTGCTTGCCTGAGGACGAGTTGGGCAATTATTGAGAAAATGTTCAGAGAGACCACAGTACAGAGTTCAAGATCTTGACTGTTTTTTCTCTACAACAGACCGGCAACTCTAACCTCCAATGGCTCCAGCTCCGGTAAATCGATCTGCTTCAGGGAAGTATAACGGGCAGCCTGCTGTTCAGCACGTCTCTCACGGATTCTGCGGTCCCTCCGTATAGCCAGAGAACAAGGGGCGTCATGAAGAACCAGAGCGTCTTTAAGAGTTTCAGAAAGGCTGTTGTAGACACCTGTGAGATGATGCAGAACTTCAGTGGACCACTGCTGGAAATCGCTGCTGTAGTCCTCAGCCATACGGCCCCCCTGTGCCAGGTTCATGATCTTTGCCTCAGCGACTTGGATCCTGTCGGGTTTGTCTTAGGTCAGACACAAAGCTCAAAAAGGTGTCTACAGAAGACCCTATATGTGAACTGGCTCTCTACCCCTTGGAGGTCCTGGCTTGCCCTGCCGCCAGCGTTTTGTCAGAGCAGGTTTTTAGTGCCGCTGGTCGAATTATAACTAGTGTTGAGCGAGCACTAAAATACTTGGGTGCTCGAAGCTCGGGCCGAGCTCACTGTGATACTCTGGTGCTCGACCCGAGCAACGAGCCCAATGTTAGTCTATGGGAGACCCGAGCATTTTTGCGGTGGCACCCCCGGCAGTCTGTAGAAAGCCTAAAAAGTGCCCAAAACGCCCAAAATGCAAGCGTAAGTGTGCAGCCTTCCACCCACCCCCAGGCTGCAATACCATACTGCTAGTTTGCTTGCACTTGAAATTGGGCCTTTTAGGCATGTGGAGGCGGAATCTGGCCACCACGCCACGGCTGCGGCGGCGGCCTGGTATCCATACTCAGTCCCCAGCCGCCCGGCAGCCGGTGTCCACGCTTAGTCCTCAGCCGCCAGGGGGCGGCCGGGTGTCCATACTCGGTCCCCAGCCGCCCCGCGGCCGGGTGTCCACGCACGGTCCCCAGCCGCCTGGGGGCGGCCGGGTGTCCTTAAACGATCCCCAGCCGCCCCTATTTGAAGGACAGCCTAACCACAAACACGTGGACAAGTGAATGTGGCCAGGGATGGTCCATCTGACTGACGCCTTCACACTGGGTTAATATTGTGGAAGCCGGGACACACCCAGAGAGGTTGTCAAAATTAGGCCTATTTACGTTGGAAAAGAGAAGGCTTAGGGGAGACCTCATAAACATGTATAAATACTTCAGGGGGCAGTACAGAGATCTCTCCCATGACCTGTTTATACCAAGGATGGTGACAAAGACGAGGGGGCACACTATGCGTCTGGAGGAAAGGAGGTTCCTGCACCAGCATAGAAGGGGATTCTTTACGGTCAGAGCCGTGAGACTCTGGAACTCTCTGGGAGAGGAAGTGGTGATGTCCAACTCACTTAATGAGTTCAAGACAGGCCTGGACGCCTTTCTCGAGAGCAATAAAATTACATCTTATGCTTAGTTAATTAATCCAGGGATTTAATCTGACTGCCAGATTGGTGTCGGGAAGTGAATTTTTCCTCAATGATGTAAATTGGCCTATACCGCATGGTTTTTTGTTGCCTTCCCCAGAATCAACGCTGCGGAATAGCTGCAGTGCACAAGAAATAGGCTGAACTGGATGGACGATTGTCTTTTTTCGGCCTTATAAACTATGTAACTATGTAACAGTTGGACACTGGGATGCAACACGTTCTCCAGACATAGAGGATTGCGGGTCCTGGGTCAATCAGGCTTCAACACAAAGTTCAGAAGGTAGACAACAGCAGTGGTCGGCCTCCTACACAACGAGTAAATTATTCATGATCATGAGGCCATCCATCTCCTTAGCTTTCTGTTCCTTGGAATGCAAGCACATGTATGTAGTAGCGGCTAGGCCTGAGGTGGTCAGCGTTTTGGCGCATATCCTACCTCCTCCGAGGATTGCTGGATGTTTTCCTGCCACTATCCCAGTTCTATGACTCCCGTTAAAACAAAGCTTCAGGTGATAAATGGTGGATGAGGTGGTGGCAAAGGAGAAAGAGCAGGAGGAACAGGGACCAGTCAAAAACACATGTCTTGTAGGATATGTTTCTGTAACAAAAGGAGCGGTTCGGCTACACAGTTATAGGGCATACAGTGAGTGCAATGCCTACCAAAAATTTTGAGGCACTCCATTGAACAGGTACTACCGTCTACAGCGCATGATACCAGCTCCTGTTCTTCCTCCTCCTCCTCCTCCTCTCCCTCATTGTCCCTCAATGCACGTTGGGATGAGATGAGGCTGGGCTGTGTGTAATCGCCCGTTACGGCTTCTTGATCCATCTCATCATACTCTGGCTGCAATGCCTCCTCTTTAATTCTCTGGAGAGAGCGTTGCAAAAGACAGACAAGTGGGATGCTGACGCTAATGATGGCGTCATTGCCACTCACCATCTTGGTGGACTCCACTTGTATCTCTCGGGCCTACACCAGACTATTTTCAACAGATATATTTGTGTCTGAAAAATCAGAGACACACTTTTAAAGGTTAATAAGACGGGTATTTGTACAGTGTGAAGGAGGAGAAAAAAAAGAGGATTTAGATGAAAAAAAAAAGATTTTTCCTGGCCCCCGACACCTGGTGCTAAGTCCAGTAATTTCAGCAACAGGAGCACACAGGACTGTAATGCAGCGTTTGCTGGTATAACCACTGTGTCTCCTATACAGCCTGCCTGCCTGCCTGATATCTGGGATGGATATTAGTCCTGAAAAGGACTGTTTGTTTGATCTGGCAGCCTTTACAGACCCTACACTAACTATTTTGCAGGATATATCTCTCCATAACAGCAGCGCTGTCCCTACACTGTCTGATCCGGGGAGACTGTGTCCAAGATGGCGGCGCCCGGTTTTAAATACTCGAGGTGACGTTGTGCGGCCAGCCAATCACTGTAATGCCCACAAACAACATGGCTGCAGCATTACAGTGACTGGCTGGCAATCCCTGCATGTTCATTGGCTCTGTAAAGAGCGCCAAACGTGCAGGAAGGAGACCCGAGCTCCCGCCCGAGTAACCCGGAAATGCTCGGTGCTCGCCGAAGATCCCAAGTAGCGTGATGCTCGGGCGAGTACCGAGCAGTGTCAAGCATGCTCGCTGAACACTGCTGAGGACCCCTCCTGGGGTACTCCTGATGCTTCCCTGACCCAGCCGGGTCACAAGGAACTTCCTGCAGGGGGTTATCCTTGGGGACGCGGTACACCTGCAGGGCATACCAGCCACGTTCACCATGATGCCGGGTGAACGTGACATGATCCCCAGGATAGAGGTTCCGGTCGGGCTCCAACTCAGGCTCCACATCCCGCCGGTTTACGAAAATGTCCCGGTTAAAATCGGGACTTCGGATGAAGCCCCACCCCGCCTTGAGGTTGAACTTGACGATGAGGCCTTCCTCACGGGGGCTGGGGTTGGCGTCTCCGCCTGGCGGGTCTGTGCCTTGGCGGCTTTGTCTCGGGCCTCCAGGCGCTCACTGCGCACCTCCCGCGCGCGTCGCTCCCTCTTGAGCTGCCGGAGCTCCCGCCGGCAGAACTACTTCCTCTGCCGGGCAGCGGACTCTGTTTCATAAGAGAGCCCCATCAGATCTCCCCCCCCGGTTGTCCCAGCATATCTCTTCTCCGCCGGGGCAGGCAACTGGGGGTGCTGGCATTGGGAGGAGCGGGCATCACTGCTGGTCTTCGAAGTGGACGGACCAGTCGAAGACTGGCACGCCGTAGACCCACTCTAGGGCCGGAGGTGGAGGTGGCGGGAGTGCTCCCAGTAATAGCCCCGCAGCTTCAGCACCCAGGATTAAAGGTTCCGGACAGGCGTTATGCATTTGACCTTCGGTGCAGCTCCCGGGGGCGGCAGTTCCGGGACGGCTCTTGGTGGGTGGCCCTATCCTGGTATATGCTCCCCCCTCACCCTGGTCCATGCTCCCCATGTCCGCATAGCTCGATATCTAGTTTCATTTGAATGAATACAAATGTGCAGAGTGTATTCAGCAAAGTGGCCCAAAGTACGCGCATGCGCATACCACACTGTCCACTTTGTCGAAGACACTGTTCATATTTGTCTTCACTAAAATAGCGCCGGAAATCGCAGAATGCGCAGTCGCCGATTCCGGTGCCACACTCCTCCCCCGGCCTCTCCAGAGATGACAGGACCGAACAGGTATGTGTTTATGGTGCCGGAGATCGCGGTATGCGCTCAGTGCTTATGCATACCGCGATTTCCGGCGCCACACTCCTCATCCCTGTCTGGGATGTGGATGTGTCTTTCTGTCTGCAGCCAGACTACGCAGGTATTGCGCTTGCACAATCTATAGAGGCTTCTGACAGAAGGACACATCCCTGATTATACTATAGATACCAGTCATGTATTGTCATATAGACTGTACAGGGCCATACCTAGGGGAATCAGGGGGGACATGTGACCTGGGTACATTCGTCAGGGGGGTGCCTCATGCGGTGGTCACAGGTGTCTCCCAGGTAGCTGCATTTTGCATTCGACCATTCTCTGAACTGGCTGTGGAACCGACAGTCGATCAGAGAAGGGAGCTATGTACGGGCTCATATTGTACAGTACAGACCAAAAGTTTGGACACACCTTCTCATTTAAAGATTTTTCTGTATTTTCCTGACTATGAAAATTGTACATTCACACTGAAGGCATCAAAACTATGAATTACCACATGTGGAATTATATACTTAACAAAAAAGTGTGAAACAACTGAAAATATGTCTTATATTCTAGGGTCTTCACAGTAGCCACCTTTTGCTTTGATGACTGCTTTGCACACTCTTGGCATTCTCTTGATGAGCTTCAAGAGGTAGTCACCGGAAATGGTCTTCCAACAATCTTGAAGGAGTTCCCAGAGAAGGTGTGTCCAACGGTTTGGTCTGTACTGTATATAGGGAGCTATGTGGGTGGTCATACTGTATATAGGGAGCTATGTGGGGCTCATACTGTATATAGGGAGCTATGTACATGCTCATACTGTATATAGGGAGCTATGCGGGGCTCATACTGTATATAGGGAGCTATGTACGGGCTCATACTGTATATAGGGAGCTATGTACGTGCTCATACTGTATATAGGGAGCTATGTGGGGGCTCATACTATATATAGGAGGCTATGCGGGGGCTCATAATGTATATAGGGAGCTATGTGGGGGCTCATACTATATATAGGAGGCTATGTGGGGGCTCATATTGTATATAGGGGCTATGCGGGGGTTCATACTGTGTATAGGGAGCTATGTGGGGGCTCATACTATATATAGGAGGCTATGCGGGGGCTCATAATGTATATAGGAGGCTATGCGGGGGCTCATACTGTATATAGGGAGCTATGTGGGGGCTCATACTATATATAGGAGGCTATGTGGGGGCTCATATTGTATATAGGGGCTATGCGGGGGTTCATACTGTATCTAGGGAGCTATGCGGGGGCTCATACTGTATAAATATGTCAGCATACTTAATTCTGCTCAATATTAAGTCATACAATTAATATAATTTTTTTATTATTTTGTTAATATTTTTAATATTGAGCACAATTAATTTCAGCCTATTGGTTCGGCCTCCACAACATGTGGCCCCTTGGGAACATTAATCTCCCACCGCTGCTTTACTATGAATAGCGCTATGTTATGTATAGGGCTGTGTACATAATGGTAAAAATTTCCATCATTTTCTGTCTATAGATGTAACCAAACATCTGTGTGTTAGTCACATGACCTATCATAGAATCATAGAATCATAGAATGGTAGAGTTGGAAGGGACCTCCTGGGTCATCTGGTCCAACCCCCTGCTCAAAGCAGGATTCACTAAATCATCTCAGACAGATGTCTGTCCAGCCTCTGTTTGAAGATGTCCATTGAAGGGGAACTCACCACCTCTCGTGGCCGCCTGTTCCACTCATTAATCACCCTAACTGTCAAAAAGTTTTTTCTAATATCTAATCTGTGTCTCCTCCCATTTAGTTTCATCCCGTTGCTTCTAGTCTTTCCCTGTGCAAATGAGAATAAAGATGATCCTTCTACAATGTGACAGCCCTTGACATATTTGTAGACAGCTATTAAGTCTCCTCTCAGTCTTCTTTTTTGCAAGCTAAACATTCCCAAATCCTGCAACCGTTCCTCATAGGACATGGTTTGCAGACCAGTCACCATTCTGGTCGCTCTTCTCTGAACTTGCTCCAGTTTGTCTATGTCTTTTTTAAAATGTGGTGCCCAAAACTGTACACAGTATTCCAGATGAGGTCTGACCAAAGAGGAGTAAAGACCGATAATGACTTCACGTGATCTAGACTGTATGCTTCTGTTAATACATCCCAGAATTGTATTTGCCTTTTTTTCTGCTGCATCACACTGTTGACTCATGTTCAGTCTATGATCTATTAGTATATCTAAGTCTTTTTCACATGTACTGTTTCACATGATCTATCAAAGGGGATCAGGTGACATGTCACGTGATACATCGGGTACCTGTGGGGGGGGGGGCCCACACCTTCTAAACTGCCCGGAACCCTGACTACTCTTAATCCACCCCTGGATGGCGGTCTTGCATGGTGGGAGGTGGTAAACCATGCCGCCAGGGATGTTACAGAGTGATGAAGCTTCTTTCCAATTCTCCGGCCATATTAACAGACATAATTGTATTTACTGGTATAATGAGAACTTGCATTTAACATTAGGGCAACAACTAAATGAGCCCTGTGTCAATGTTCGGGGTGGTATTTCAAGTTTTGGTGTTTTAGAACCAATATTTTTTGATGGAACAGTCATAGGAGATAAGTATCTTGAATGAATCAAGTTGTTCCCCAGTTACAGCAACAGCCTAATTCACATGACCTTTATTTCCAACAAGATGGGGCCCCTCCACATTATTCAAGAGTGGTCCGCGAGTATCTTGATGAAACATTTCCTAATAAATGGATTGGCCGAAGAGGCCCCCTTGATTGGCCGGCACGTTCACCAGACTTGACCCCAATGGATTTATTCTTTTGGGGAGAACTCAAGGACAAAGTTTATAGTCGAAAACCAAAAAGTGTCAGTGATTTGAAAAATTACATAAGAGATGCATTTCAAGAAATTATTACCCAAAGAGACTTGTGCAAAAAAGTTTGTCGAAGCGTAAGAGGTGACTTATATATATATGGAGTGGAGCTGAAGGGAGCGGAGCCGCCTGTGTCCCCCATACACTGCACACACTGGATATATACATATATATCACAGGAGAGGAGCTGCAGGGAGCGGAACCGCCTGTGTCCCCCATACACTGCACACACTGGATATATACATATATATCACAGGAGAGGAGCTGCAGGGAGCGGAGCCGCATGTGTCCCCCATACACTGCACAGACTGGATATACAGTATATATATAACAGGAGAGGAGCTGCAGGGAGCGGAGCTGCCTGTGTCTCCCATACACTGCACACACTGGATATATATATAACAGGAGAGGAGCTGCAGGGAGCGGAGCCGCCTGTGTCCCCCATACACTGCACACACTGGATATATATATAACGCCCTGAGGTGAAGGTCAGCGGCGCCTCCGGCTCCTTCAAGCTGAACAAGAAGCAGGAGACTAAAGGCAAGCCGGCCAAGAAGAAGCCGGCGGCTGCGGCCAAACCCAAGAAGCCTGCAGCCAAGAAAGCGGCCAAATCCCCGAAGAAGCCCAAGAAGGCTCCGACCGGAGCCAAGAAAAGCACGAAAAGGGCCAAGAAGCCCGCAGCAGCCGCGGCCAAGAAAGCAGCCAAGAGCCCCAAGAAGCCAAAGGCCGCTCCGAAGCCCAAGAAGGTGACGAAGAGCCCGGCTAAGAAGGCGGCCAAACCGAAAGCTGCCAAGAGTCCGGCTAAGAAGGCAACTAAAGCCAAGAATCCCGCGGCCAAAAAATAAGCCAAAGGCGTCCTGTTATTACACCACAAAGGCTCTTATCAGAGCCACCACCTTATCTCTGCAGAGCTGTATGATCAGTGCCACCAACTTATCCCTGCAGAGCGGTATGATCAGTGCCAACACCTTATCCCTGCAGAGCTGTATGATAGTGCCACCGCCTTGTCCTTGTAGAGCTGTATAATCAGTGCCACCGCCTTGTCCTTGCAGAGCTGTATAATCAGTGCCACCACCTTGTCCCTGCAGAGCTGTATGATCAGTGCCACCACCTAGTCCCTGCAGAGATGTATGATCAGTGCCACCACCTTGTCCCTGCAGAGCTGTATGATCAGTGCTACCACCTTGTTCCTGGAGAGCTGTTTGATCAGTGCCAACACCTGTCCCCGCATAGCTATATGATCAGTGCCACCACCTTGTTTCTGCAGAGCTGTATGACCAGTGCCCTCACTTTGTCTCTGCAGAGCTGTATGATAAGTGTCACCACCTTGTCCCTTCAGAGCTGTATGATCAGTGTCATCATCCTTGTCCCTGCAGAGCTGTATCATCAGTGTCACCACCTTGTCCCTGCAGAGCTGTATGATCAGTGTCACCACCTTGTCCCTGCAGAGCTGTATGATCAGTCCCACAACCTTGTCCCTGGAGAGCAGTTTGATCAGTGCCACCACCTTGTCCCCGCAGAGCTATATGATCAGTGTCACCACCTTGTCCCTGTAGAGCTGTATGATCAGTGCCACCACCTTGTCCCTGGAGAGCTGTTTGATCAGTGTCACCACCTTGTCCCCGCAGAGCTATATAATCCGTGCCACCACCTTGTCTCTGCAGAGCTGTATGATCAGTCACCTTGTCTCTGCAGAGCTGTATGATCAGTGCCCCCACCTTGTCTCTGCAGAGCTGTATGATTAGTGTCAGCGCCTTGTCCCTGCAGAGCTGTATGATCAGTGTCACCACCTTGTCTCTGCAGAGCTGTATGATCAGTGCCCTCACCTTGTCTCTGCAGAGCTGTATGATCAGTGTCACCACCTTGTCCCTGCAGAGCTGTATGATCAGTGTCATCATCCTTGTCCCTGCAGAGCTGTATGATCAGTGTAACCACCTTGTCCCTGCAGAGCTGTATGATCAGTGCCACAACCTTGTCCCTGGAGAGCTGTTTGATCAGTGCCACCACCTTGCCCCCGCAGAGCTACATGATCAGTGTCACCACTTTGTCCCTGCAGAGCTGTATGATCAGTGCCACCACCTTGTCCCTGGAGAGCTTATTTCGGACACTTTACTACTCTTCTAGTTAACTCTCTACCACTTCGTCTCCCGCCCACCGATAACAGAATAAAATGCCTGTTGCGCCGCCAAACAAACCATTATAAACCTTTTCGTCCCGCAGTACCAAAGGACAATTATTCTATAACCATTCAAATTTTACAATCTTAATAACAATTAACTCTCGAACAACCAGAACCTTCTTCAACGGGCCCCATCTGCTCTGATACGTTTTCCATTCTGATCCAGCCAAATTGTCGCCTCCTCAGGGGTCTGAAAAATGTGTACCCCTCCCAGAGCCACCACCCTTAATTTGGCCGGATATAGCATTGAGTAAGCGATCAGTGCCCTCACCTTGTCTCTGCAGAGCTGTATGATCAGTGTCACCACCTTGTCCCTTCAGAGCTGTATGATCAGTGTCATCAACCTTGTCCCTGCAGAGCTGTATGATCAGTGTCACCACCTTGTCCCTGCAGAGCTGTATGATCAGTGTCACCACCTTGTCCCTGCAGAGCTGTATGATCAGTCCCACAACCTTGTCCCTGGAGAGCAGTTTGATCAGTGCCAACACCTTGTCCCCGCAGAGCTATATGATCAGTTCCACCACCTTGTCCGTGCAGAGCTGTATGATCAGTGCCCCCACCTTGTCTCTGCAGAGCTGTATGATCAGTCACCATCTTGTCTCTGCAGAGCTGTAAGATCAGTGTCACATCCTTGTCCCTGCAGAGCTGTATGATCAGTGTCATCACCTTGTCTCTGCAGAGCTGTATGATCAGCGTCACCACCTTGTCCCTGCAGAGCTGTATGATCAGTGTCACCACCTCGTCCCTGCAGAGCTGTATGATCAGTGCCACCACCTTGTCCCTGCAGAGCTGTATGATCAGTGCCACCACATAGTCCCTGCAGAGCTGTATGATCAGTGCCACCACCTCGTCCCTGCAGAGCTGTATGATCAGTGCCACCACCTTGTCCTTGCAGAGCTTTATGATCAGTGCCACCACCTTGTCCCTGGAGAGCTGTTTGATCAGTGCCACCACCTTGTCCCCGCATAGCTATATGATCAGTGCCACCATCTTGTCCCCGCAGAGCTATATAATCAGTGCCACCACCTTGTCCCTGCAGAGCTGTATGATCAGTGCCCCCACCTTGTCTCTGCAGAGCTGTATGATCAGTCACCACCTTGTCTCTGCAGAGCTGTATGATCAGTGTCACCACCTTGTCCCTGCAGAGCTGTATGATCAGTATCACCACCTCGTCGCTGCAGAGCTGTATGATCAGTGCCACCACCTTGTCCCTGCACAGCTGTATGATCAGTGCCATCACCTTGTCCCCGCAGAGCTGTATGATCAGTGCCACCATCGCGTCCCTGCAGAGCTGTATGATCAGTGCCACAACCTTGTCCCTGCAGAGATGTATGATCAGTGCCACCACCTTGTTCCTGGAGAGCTGTTTGATCAGTGCCAACACCTGTCCCCGCAGAGCTATATGATCAGTGTCACCACATTGTCCCTGCAGAGCTGTATGATCAGTGCCACCACCTTGTCCCTGGAGGGCTGTTGATCAGTGCCACCACCTTGTCCCCGCAGAGCTATATGATCAGTGTCACCACCTTGTCCCTGCAGAGCTGTATGATCAGAGCCACCACCTTGTCCCTGGAGAGCTGTTTGATCAGTGCCACCACCTTGTCCCCGCATAGCTATATGATCAGTGCCACCACCTTGTCCCTGCAGAGCTGTATGATCAGTGCCTTCACCTTGTCTCTGCAGAGCTGTATGATCAGTGTCACAACCTTGTACCTGCAGCGCTGTATGATCAGTGTCATTATCCTTTTCCCTGCAGAGCTGTATGATCATTGTCACCACCTTGACCCTGCAGAGCTGTATGATCAGTGCCACAACCTTGTCCCTGGAGAGCTGTTTGATCAGTTCCACCACCTTGTCCCCGCAGAGCTATATGATCAGTGTCACCACCTCGTCCCTGCAGAGCTGTATGATAAGTGCCACCACCTTGACCCTGGAGAGCTGTTTGATCAGTGCCACCACCTTGTCCCCGCAGAGCTATATAATCCGTGCCACCACCTTGTCCCTGCAGAGCTGTATGATCAGTGCCCCCACCTTGTCTCTGCAGCGCTGTATGATCAGTGTCACCACCTTGTCCCTGCAGAGCTGTATGACCAGTGTCACCACCTTCTCTCTGCAAAGCTGTATGATCAGTGCCCTCACCTTGTCCCTGCAGAGCTGTATGATCAGTGCCACCACCTGGTCCCTGCAGAGCTGTATGATCAGTGCCACCACCTTGTCCCTGCAGAGCTGTATGATCAGTGCCAAAACCTTGTCCCTGGAGAGCTGTTTGATCAGTGCCACCACCTTGTCCTCGAAGAGCTACATGATCAGTGTTACCACCTTATCCCTGCAAAGCTGTTTGATCAGTGCCACCACCTTGTTCCTGGAGAGCTGTTTGATCAGTGCCACCACCTTGTCCCCGCAGAGTTATATAATCAGTGCCACCACCTTGTCCCTGCAGAGCTGTATGACCAGTGCCCCCACCTTGTCTCTGCAGAGCTGTATGATCAGTCACCAACCTTGTCTCTGCAGAGCTGAATGATGAGTGTCACAACCTTGTCCCTGCAGAGCTGTATGATCAGTGTCACCACCTTGTCTCTGCAGAGCTGTATGATCAGTGTCAACACCTTGTCCCTGCAGAGCTGTGTGATCAGTGCCACGACCTTCTCCCCTTAGAGCTGCTTGATCAGTGCCACCACCTTGTCCCCGCAGAGCTATATAATCAGTGCCACCACCTTGTCCCCTCAGAGCTGTATGATCAGTCACCATCTTGTCTCTGCAGAGCTGTAAGATCAGTGTCACCACCTTGTCCCTGCAGAGCTGTATGATCAGTGTCACCACCTCGTCCCTGCAGAGCTGTATGATCAGTGCCAACCCTCGTCCCTGCAGAGCTGTATGATCAGTGTCACCACCTTGTCCCTGCAGAGCTGTATGATCAGTGCCACCACCTTGTCCCTGCAGAGCTGTATGATCAGTTCCACCACCTTGTTCCTGGAGAGCTGTTTGATCAGTGCCAACACCTGTCCCCGCAGAGCTATATGATCAGTGTCACCACATTGTCTATGCAGAGCTGTGTGATCAGTGCCACCACCTTGTCCCTGGAGGGCTGTTGATCAGTGCCACCACCTTGTCCCTGGAGAGCTGTATGATCAGTTCCCCCACCTTGTCTCTGCAGAGCTGTATGATCAGTTACCAACCTTGTCTCTGCAGAGCTGTATGATCAGTGTCACAACTTTGTCCCTGCAGAGCTGTATGATCAGTGTCACCACCTTGACTCTGCAGAGCTGTATGATCAGTGTCAACACCTTGTCCCTGTAGAGCTGTATGATCAGTGCCACCACCTTCTCCCCTTAGAGCTGCATGATCACAGCCACCACCTCCTCCCTGCAGAGCTGTATGATCAGTGCCACCACCTTGTCCCTGCAGAGCTGTATGATCAGTGCCACCACCTTGTTCCCTCAGAGCTGTATGACCAGTGCCACCACCTTGTCCCCTCAGAGCTGTATGATCAGTGCCACCACCTTGTCCCCGCGTAGTTGTATGATCAGTGTCACCACCTTGTCCCTGCAGAGCTGTAAAATCAGTGTCACCACCTTATCCCTGCAGAGCTGTATGATCAGTGCCACCGCCTTGTCCTTGCAGAGCTGTACAATCAGTGCCACCACCTTGTCCTTGCAGAGCTGTATAATCAGTGCCACCACCTTGTCCCTGCAGAGCTGTATGATCAGTGCAAAAAACCTTGTCCCTGCAGAGCTGTATGATCAGTGCCACCACCTTGTCCCTGCAGAGCTGTATGATCAGTGCCACAACCTTGTCCCGCAGAGCTGTATGATCAGTGCCACCACCTCGTCCCTGCAGAGCTGTATGATCAGTGCCACCACCTTGTCCCTGGAGAGCTGTTTGATCAGTGCCACCACCTTGTCCCAGCAGACCTATATAATCAGTGCCAACACCTTGTCCCTGGAGAGCTGTTTGATCAGTGCCACCACCTTGTCCCTGGAGAGCTGTTTGATTAGTGCCTCCAACTTGTCCCCACATAGCTATATGTTCAGTGCCACCACCTTGTCCCTGCAGAGCTGTATGATCAGTGCCCTCACCTTGTCTCTGCAGAACTGTATGATTTGTGTCACCACCTTGTCCCTGCAGAGCTGTACGATCAGTGTCACCATCCTTGTCCCTGCAGAGCTGTATGATCAGTGTCACCAACTTGTCCCTGCAGAGCTGTATGATCAGTGTCACCACCTTGTCCCTGCAGAGCTGTTTGATCATTGCCACCACCTTGTCCCCGCACAGCTACATGATCAGTGTCACTACATTGTCCCTGCAGAGCTGTATGATCAGTGTCACCACCTTGTCCCTGCAGAGCTGTATGATTAGTGCCACCACCTTGTCCCTGCAGAGCTGTATGATCAGTGCCACCACCTTGTACCTGCAGAGCTGTGTGATCAGTGCCAAAACCTTGTCCCTGGAGAGCTGTTTGATCAGTGCCACCACCTTGTCCTCGCAGAGAAACATGATCAGTGTCACCACCTTATCCCAGCAGAGCTGTATGATCAGTGCCACCACCTTGTCCCTGCAGAGCTGTATAATCAGTGCCCCCACCTTGTCTCTGCAGAGCTGTATGATCAGTCACCACCTTGTCTCTGCAGAGCTGTATGATTAGTGTCACAACCTTGTCACTGCAGAGCTGTATGATCATTGTCACCACCTTGTCTCTGCAGAGCTGTATGATCAGTGTCAACACCTTGTCCCTGCAGAGCTGTATGATCAGTGCCACCACCTTCTCCCCTTAGAGCTGCATGATCACAGCCACCACCTCCTCCCTGCAGAGCTGTATGATCAGTGCAACCACCTTGTCCATGCAGAGCTGTATGGTCAGTGCCACCACCTTGTCCCCTCAGAGCTGTATGATCAGTGCCACCACCTTGTCCCCTCAGAGCTTTATGATCAGTGCCACCACCTTGTCCCCTCAGAGCTGTATGATCAGTGCCACCACCTTGTCCCCGCGGAGTTGTATGATCAGTGTCACCACCTTGTCCCTGCAGAGCTGTAAAATCAGTGTCACCACCTTATCCCTGCAGAGCTGTATGATCAGTGCCACCGCCTTGTCCTTGCAGAGCTGTATAATCAGTGCCACCACCTTGTCCTTTCAGAGTTGTATAATCAGTGACACCACCTTGTTCCTGCAGAGTTGTATGATCAGTGCCACCACCTTGTCCCTGCAGAGCTGTATGATCAGTGCCACCACCTTGTCCCTGCAGAGCTGTATGATCAGTGCCACCACCTTGTCCCTGCAGAGCTGTATGATCAGTGCCATCACCTTGTCCCCGCAGAGCTGTATGATCAGTGCCACCATCGCTTCCCTGCAGAGCTGTATGATCAGTGCCACCACCTTGTCCCTGCAGAGTTGTACGATCAGTGCCACATCCTTGTCCCTGCAGAGCTGTATGATCAGTGCCACCACCTTGTCCCTGCAGAGATGTATGATCAGTGCCACTACATTGTCCCTGCAGAGCTGTATGATCAGTGCCACCACCTTGTCCCTGAAGAGTTGTATGATCAGTGCCACCACCTTGTCCCCGCAGAGCTGTATGATCAGTGCCACCACCTTGTCCCTGCAGAGCTGTATGATCAGTGCCATCACCTTGTCCCCGCAGAGCTGTATGATCAGTGCCACCATCGCGTCCCTGCAGAGCTGTATGATCAGTGCCACCACCTTGTCCCTGCAGAGTTGTATGATCAGTGCCACATCCTTGTCCCTGCAGAGCTGTATGATCAGTGCCACCACCTTGTCCCTGCAGAGATGTATGATCAGTGCCACCACGTTGTCCCTGCAGAGCTGTATGATCAGTGCCACCACCTTGTTCCTGGAGAGCTGTTTGATCAATGCCAACACCTGTCCCCACAGAGCTATATGATCAGTGTCACCACCTTGTCCCTGCTGTGCTGTATGATCAGTGTCACCACCTTGTCCCTGCAGAGCTGTATGATCAGTGCCACCACCATGTCCCTGGAGAGCTGTTTGATCAGTGCCACCACCTTGTCCCCGCATAGCTATATGATCAGTGCCACCACCTTGTCCCTGCAGAGCTGTATGATCAGTGCCCTCACCTTGTCTCTGCAGAGCTGTATGATCAGTGTCACAACCTTGTCCCTGCAGAGCTGTATGATCAGTGTCATCATCCTTGTCCCTGCAGAGCTGTATGATCAGTGTCACCACCTTTTCCCTGCACAGCTGTATGATCAGTGCCACCATCTTGTCCCCTCAGAGCTGTATGATCAGTGCCACCACCTTGTCCCCTCAGAGCTGTATGATCAGTAACACCACCTTGTCCCCTCAGAGCTGTATGATCAGTGCCACCACCTTGACCCTGGAGAGCTGTTTGATCAGTGCCACCACCTTGTCCCCGCAGAGCTATATAATCCGTGCCACCACCTTGTCCCTGCAGAGCTGTATGATCAGTGCCCCCAACTTGTCTCTGCAGCGCTGTATGATCAGTGTCACCACCTTGTCCCTGCAGAGCTGTATGATCAGTGCCACCACCTTGTCCCTGCAGAGCTGTATGATCAGTGCCACCACCTTGTCCCCTCAGAGCTGTATGATCAGTGCCAACACCTTGTCCCCTCAGAGCTGTATGATCAGTGCCACCACCTTGTTCCCTCAGAGCTGTATGATCAGTGCCACCACCTTGTCCCCGCGGAGTTGTATGATCAGTGTCACCACCTTGTCCCTGCAGAGCTGTAAAATCAGTGTCACCACCTTATCCCTGCAGAGCTGTATGATCAGTGCCACCGCCTTGCCCTTGCAGAGCTGTACAATCAGTGCCACCACCTTGTCCTTGCAGAGCTGTATAATCAGTGCCACCACCTTGTCCCTGCAGAGCTGTATGATCAGTGCCACCACCTTGTCCCTGCAGAGCTGTATGATCAGTGTCACCACCTTGTCCCTGCAGAGCTGTACGATCAGAGTCATCATCCTTGTCCCTGCAGAGCTGTATGATCAGTGCCACCACCTTGTCCGTGCAGAGCTCTATGATCAGTGCCACCACCTTCTCCCTGGAGAGCTGTTTGATCAGTGCCACCACCTTGTCTCAGCAGAGCTATATGATCAGTGCCAACACCTTGTCCCTGGAGAGCTGTTTGATCAGTGCCACCACCTTGTCCCTGGAGAGCTGTTTGATCAGTGCCACCACCTTGTCCCCGCATAGCTATATGATCAGTGCCACCACCTTGTCCCTGCAGAGCTGTATGATCAGTGTCCTCACCTTGTCTCTGCAGAGCTGTGTGATCAGTGTCACCACCTTGTCCCTGCAGAGCTGTACGATCAGAGTCATCATCCTTGTCCCTGCAGAGCTGTATGATCAGTATCACCAACTTGTCCCTGCAGAGCTGTATGATCAGTGTCACCACCTTGTCCCTGCAGAGCTGTTTGATCATTGCCACCACCTGGTCCCTGCAGACCTGTATGATCAGTGTCAACACCTTGTCCCCGCATAGCTATATGATCAGTGCCACCACCTTGTCCCTGCACAGCTGTACGATCAGTGTCCTCACCTTGTCTCTGCAGAGCTGTATGATCAGTGTCACAACCTTGTCTCTGCAGAGCTGTATGATCAGTGTCATCATCCTTGTCCCTGCAGAGCTGTATGATCAGTGTCACCACGTTGTCCCTGCAGAGCTGTTTGATCAGTGCCACCACCTTGTCCCCTCAGAGCTGTATGATCAGTGCCACCACCTTGTCCCCTCAGAGGTGTATGATCAGTGACACCACCTTGTCCCCTCAGAGCTGTATGATCAGTGCCACCACCTTGTCCCCGTGGAGTTGTATGATCAGTGTCACCACCGTATCCCTGCAGAGCTGTATGATCAGTGCCACCGCCTTGTACTTGCAGAGCTGTATAATCAGTGCCACCACCTTGTCCTTGCAGAGCTGTATAATCAGTGCCACCACCTTGTCCCTGCAGAGCTGTATGATCAGTGCCACCACCTTGTCCCTGCAGAGCTGTATGATCAGTGCCACCACCTTGTCCCTGCAGAGCTGTATGATCAGTGCCACCACCTTGTCCCCGCAGAGCTGTATGATCAGTGCCACCACCTCGTCCCTGCAGAGCTGTATGATCAGTGCCACCAACTTTTCCCTGGATAGCTGTTTGATCAGTGCCACCACCTTGTCCCAGCAGAGCTATATGATCAGTGCCACCACCTTGTCCCTGGAGAGCTGTTTGATCAGTGCCACCACCTTGTCCCTGGAGAGCTGTTTGATCAGTGCCACCACCTTGTCCCCGCATAGCTATATGATCAGTGAAACCACCTTGTCCCTGCAGAGCTGTATGATCAGTGCCCACACCTTGTATCTGCAGAGCTGTATGATCAGTGTCACCAACTTGTCCCAGCAGAGCTGTATGATCAGTGTCACCACCTTGTCCCTGCAGAGCTGTATGATCAGTGCCACAACCTTGTCCCTGGAGAGCTGTTTGATCAGTGCCACTACCTTGTCCCCACAGAGTTGTATGATCAGTGTCACCATCTTGTCACTGCAGAGCTGTATGATCAGTGTCTCCACCTTGTCCCTGCATAGCTGTATGATCAGTGCCACCACCTTGTCCCTGGAGAGCTGTTTGATCAGTGCCACCACCTTGTCCCCGCAGAGCTATATGATCAGTGTCACCACCTTGTCCCTGCAGAGCTGTATGATCAGTGCCAAAACCTTGTCCCTGGAGAGCTGTTTGATCAGTGCCACCACCTTGTCCCCGCAGAGCTACATGATCACTGTCACCACCTTGTCCCTGCAGAGCTGTATGATCAGTGCCACCACCTTGTTGCTGGAGAGCTGTATGATCAGTGCCACCACCTTGTCCCCGCAGATCTATATAATCAGTGCCACCACCTTGTCCTTGCAGAGCTGTATGATCAGTGCCTCCACCTTGTCTCTGCAGAGCTGTATGATCAGTGTCACCACCTTGTCCCTGCAGAGCTGTATGATCAGTGCCAAAACCTTGTCCCTGGAGAGGTGTTTGATCAGTGCCACCACCTTGTCCTCGCAGAGCTACATGATCAGTGTCACCACCTTATCCCAGCAGAGCTGTATGATCAGTGCCACCACCTTGTTCCTGGAGAGCTGTTTGATCAGTGCCACCACCTTGTCCACGCAGAGCTATATAATCATTGCCACCACCTTGTCCCTGCAGAGCTGTATAATCAGTGCCCTCACCTTGTCTCTGCAGAGCTGTATGATCAGTCACCACCTTGTCTCTGCAGAGCTGTATGATCAGTGTCACAACCTTATCCCTGCAGAACTGTATGATCATTGTCACCACCTTGTCTCTGCAGAGCTGTATGATCAGTGTCAACACCTTGTCCCTGCAGAGCTGTATGATCAGTGCCACCACCTTCTCCCCTTAGAGCTGCATGATCACAGCCACCACCTCCTCCCTGCAGAGCTGTATGATCAGTGCCACCACCTTGTCCCTGCAGAGCTGTATGATCAGTGCCACCACCTTGTCCCCTCAGAGCTGTATGATCAGTGCCACCACCGTATCTCCTCAGAGCTGTATGATCAGTGCCACCACCTTGTCCCCTCAAAGCTGTATGATCAGTGCCACCACCTTGTCCCCGCGGAGTTGTATGATCAGTGTCACCACCTTGTCCCTGCAGAGCTGTAAAATCAGTGTCACCACCTTATCCCTGCAGAGCTGTATGATCAGTGCCACCGCCTTGTCCTTGCAGAGCTGTATAATCAGTGCCACCACCTTGTCCTTTCAGAGCTGTATAATCAGTGCCACCACCTTGTCCCTGCAGAGCTGTATGATCAGTGCCACCACCTTGTCCCTGCAGAGCTGTATGATCAGTGCCACCACCTTGTCCCTGCAGAGCTGTATGATCAGTGCCACCACCTTGTCCCAGCAGAGCTGTATGATCAGTGCCACCACCTCGTTCCTGCAGAGCTGTATGATCAGTGCCATCACCTTGTCCCCGCAGAGCTGTATGATCAGTGCCACCGTCGCGTCCCTGCAGAGCTGTATGATCAGTGCCACCACCTTGTCCCTGCAGAGTTGTATGATCAGTGCCACAACCTTGTCCCTGCAGAGCTGTATGATCAGTGCCACCACCTTGTCCCTGCATAGATGTATGATCAGTGCCACCACGTTGTCTCTGCAAAGCTGTATGATCAGTGCCACCACCTTGTCCCCACAGAGTTTTATGATCAATGTCACCATCTTGTCCCTGCAGAGCTGTATGATCAGTGTCTCCACCTTGTCCCTGCATAGCTGTATGATCAGTGCCACCACCTTGCCCCTGGACAGCTGTTTGATCAGTGCCACCACTTTGTCCCCGCAGAGCTATATGATAAGTGTCACCACCTTGTCCCTGCAGAGCTGTATGATCAGTGCCAAAACCTTGTCCCTGGAGAGCTGTTTGATCAGTGCCACCACCTTGTCCCCGCAGAGCTACATGATCACTGTCACCACCTTGTCCCTGCAGAGCTGTATGATCAGTGCCACCACCTTGTTGCTGGAGAGCTGTATGATCAGTGCCACCACCTTGTCCCCACAGAGCTATATAATCAGTGCCACCACCTTGTCCTTGCAGACCTGTATGATCAGTGCCCCCACCTTGTCCCTGCAGAGCTGTATGATCAGTGCCAAAACCTTGTCCCTGGAGAGCTGTTTGATCAGTGCCACCACCTTGTCCTCGCAGAGCTACATGATCAGTGTCACCACCTTATCCCAGCAGAGCTGTATGATCAGTGCCACCACCTTGTTCCTGGAGAGCTGTTTGATCAGTGCCACCACCTTGTCCCCGCAGAGCTATATAATCAGTGCCACCACCTTGGCCCTGCAGAGCTGTATAATAAGTGCCCCCACCTTGTCTCTGCAGAGCTGTATGATCAGTCACCACCTTGTCCCTGCAGAGCTGTATGATCAGTGTCACAACCTTATCCCTGCAGAACTGTATGATCATTGTCACCACCTTTTCTCAGCAGAGCTGTATGATCAGTGTCAACACCTTGTCCCTGCAGAGCTGTATGATCAGTGCCACCACCTTCTCCTCTTAGAGCTGCATGATCACAGCCACCACCTCCTCCCTGCAGAGCTGTATGATCAGTGCCACCACCTTTTCCGGCAGCGCTGTATGATCAGTGCCACCACCTTGTCCCCTCAGAGCTGTATGATCAGTGCCACCACCTTGTCCCCTCAGAGCTGTATGATCAGTGCCACCACCTTGTCCCCTCAGATCTGTATGATCAGTGCCACCACCTTGTCCCCGCAGAGTTGTATGATCAGTGTCACCACCTTGTCCCTGCAGAGCTGTAAAATCAGTGTCACCACCTTATCCCTGCAGAGCTTTATGATCAGTGCCACCTCCTTGTCCTTGCAGAGCTGTATAATCAGTGCCACCACCTTGTCCTTTCAGAGCTGTATAATCAGTGCCACCACCTTGTCCCTGCAGATCTGTATGATCAGTGCCACCACCTTGTCCCTGCAGAGCTGTATGATCAGTGCCACCACCTTGTCCCTGCAGTGCTGTATGATCAGTGCCACCACCTTGTCCCAGCAGAGCTGTATGATCAGTGCCACCACCTCGTCACTGCAGAGCTGTATGATCAGTGCCATCACCTTGTGCCCGCAGAGCTGTATGATCAGTGCCACCATCGCGTCCCTGCAGAGCTGTATGATCAGTGCCACCACCTTGTCCCTGCAGAGTTGTATGATCAGTGCCACAACCTTTTCCCTGCAGAGCTGTATGATCAGTGCCACCACCTTGTCCCTGCAGAGATGTATGATCAGTGCCACCACGTTGTCTCTGCAGAGCTGTATGATCAGTGCCACCACCTTGATCCTGGAGAGCTGTTTGATCAATGCCACCACCTGTCCCCGCAGAGCTATATGATCAGTTTCACCACCTTGTCCCTGCAGAGCTGTATGATCAGTGCCACCACCTTGTCCCTGGAGGGCTGTTGATCAGTGCCACCACCTTGTCCTCGCAGAGCTATATGATCAGTGTCACCACCTTGTCCCTGCAGAGCTGTGTGATCAGTGCCACCACCATGTCCCTGGAGAGCTGTTTGATCAGTGCCACCACCTTGTCCCCGCATAGCTATATGATCAGTGCCACAACCTTGTTCCTGCAGAGCTGTACGATCAGTGCCCTCACCTTGTCTCTGCAGAGCTGTATGATCAGTGTCACAACCTTGTCCCTGCAGAGCTGTATGATCAGTGTCATCATCCTTGTCCCTGCAGAGCTGTATGATCAGTGTCACCACCTTGTCCCTGCAGAGCTGTATGATCAGTGTCACCACCTTGTCCCCTCAGAGCTGTATGATCAGTGCCACCACTTTGTCCCATCAGAGCTGTATGATCAGTGACACCACCTTGTCCCCTCAGAGCTGTATGATCAGTGCCACCACCTTGTCCCCGCGGAGTTGTATGATCAGTGTCACCACCTTGTCCCTGCAGAGCTGTAAAATCAGTGTCACCACCTTATCCCTGCAGAGCTGTATGATCAGTTCCACCGCCTTGTACTTGCAGAGCTGTATAATCAGTGCCACCACCTTGTCCTTGCAGAGCTGTATAATCAGTGCCACCACCTTGTCCCTGCAGAGCTGTATGATCAGTGCCACCACCTTGTCCCTGCAGAGCTGTATGATCAGTGGCACCACCTTGTCCCTGCAGAGCTGTATGATCAGTGCCACCACCTTGTCCCCGCAGAGCTGTATGATCAGTGCCACCACCTCGTCCCTGAAGAGCTGTATGATCAGTGCCACCACCTTGTCCCTGGAGAGCTGTTTGATCAGTGCCACCACCTTGTCCCAGCAGAGCTATATTATCAGTGCCACCACCTTGTCCCTAGAGAGCTGTTTGATCAGTGCCATCACCTTGTCCCTGGAGAGCTGTTTGATCAGTGCCACCACCTTGTCCCCGCATAACTATATGATCAGTGAAACCACCTTGTTCCTGCAGAGCTGTATGATCAGTGCCCTCACCTTGTCTCTGCAGAGCTGTATGATCAGTGTCACCACCTTGTCCCTGCAGAGCTGTATGATCAGTGTCATCATCCTTGTCCCTGCAGTGCTGTATGATCAGTGTCACCACCTTGTCCCTGCAGAGCTGTATGATCAGTGCCACCACCTTGTCCCTGGAGAGCTGTTTGATCAGTGCCACCACCTTGTCCCCACAGAGTTGTATGATCAGTGTCACCATCTTGTCCCTGCAGAGCTGTATGATCAGTGTCTCCACCTTGTCCCTGCATAGCTGTATGATCAGTGCCACCACCTTGTCCCTGGAGAGCTGTTTGATCAGTGCCACCACCTTGTCCCCGCAGAGCTATATGATCAGTTTCACCACCTTGTCCCTGCAGAGCTGTATGATCAGTGCCAAAACCTTGTCCCTGCAGAGCTGTATGATCAGTGTCACCACTTTGTCCCTGCAGAGCTGTATGATCAGTGCCACAACCTTGTCCCTGGAGAGCTGTTTGATCAGTGCCACCACCTTGTCCCCACAGAGTTGTATGATCAGTGTCACCAACTTGTCCCTCCAGAGCTGTATGATCAGTGTCTCCACCTTGTCCCTGCATAGCTGTATGATCAGTGCCACCACCTTGTCTCTGCAGAGCTGTATGATCAGACACCACCTTGTCTCTGCAGAGCTGTATGATCAGTGTCACAACCTTGTCCCTGGAGAGCAGTTTGATCAGTGCCACCAAATTGCCCCGCAGAGCTATATAATCAGTGCCACCACCTTGTCCCTGCAGAGCTGTATGATCAGTGCCCCCACTTTGTCTTTGCAGAGCTGTATGATCAGTCACCACCTTGTCTCTGCAGAGCTATATGATCAGTGTCACAACCTTGTCCCTGCAGAGCTGTATGATCAGTGTTACCGTCTTTTCCCTGCAGAGCTGTATGATCAGTGCCACCATCTTGTCCGCTCAGAGCTGCATGATTACAGCCACCACCTCCTCCCTGCAGAGCTGTATGATCAGTGCCACCACCTTGTCCATGCAGAGCTGTATGATCAGTGCCACCACCTTGTCCCCTCAGAGCTGTATGATCAGTGCCACCACCTTGTCCCCTCAGAGCTGTATGATCAGTGCCACCACCTTGTCCACTCAGAGCTGTATGATCAGTGCCACCACCTTGTCCCTGCAGAGCTGTATGATCAGTTTCACCACCTTGTCCCTGCAGAGCTGTATGATTAGTGCCACAACCTGGTCCCTGCAGAGCTGTATGATCAGTTCCACCACCTTGTCCCTGCAGAGCTGTATGATCAGTGCCAAAACCTTGTCCCTGGAGAGCTGTTTGATCAGTGCCACCACCTTGTCCTCGCAGAGCTACATGATCAGTGTCACCACCTTATCCCAGCAGAGCTGTATGATCAGTTCCACTACCTTGTCCCTGCAGAGCTGTATAATCAGTGCCCCACCTTGTCTCTGCAGAGCTGTATGATCAGTCACCACCTTGTCTCTGCAGAGCTGTATGATCAGTGTCACAACCTTGTCCCTGCAGAGCTGTATGATCATTGTCACCACCTTGTCTCTGCAGAGCTGTATGATCAGTGTCAACACCTTGTCCCTGCAGAGCTGTATGATCAGTGCCACCACCTTCTCCCCTTAGAGCTGCATGATCACAACCACCACCTCCTCCCTGCAGAGCTGTATGATCAGTGCCACCACCTTGTCCCTGCAGAGCTGTATGATCAGTGCCACCACCTTGTCCCCTCAGAGCTGTATGATCAGTGCCACCACCTTATCCCCTCAGAGCTGTATGATCAGTGCCACCACTTTGTCCCCTCAGAGCTGTATGATCAGTGCCACCACCTTGTCCCCGCGGAGTTGTATGATCAGTGTCACCACCTTGTCCCTGCAGAGCTGTAAAATCAGTGTCACCACCTTATCCCTGCAGAGCTGTATGATCAGTGCCACCGCATTGACCTTGCAGAGCTGTATAATCAGTGCCACCACCTTGTCCTTTCAGAGCTGTATAATCAGTGCCACCACCTTGTCCCTGCAGAGCTGTATGATCAGTGCCACCACCTTGTCCCTGCAGAGCTGTATGATCAGTGACAACACCTTGTCCCTGCAGAGCTGTATGATCAGTGCCACCACCTTGTCCCAGCAGAGCTGTATGATCAGTGCCACCACCTCGTCCCTGCAGAGCTGTATGATCAGTGCCACCACCTTGTTGCTGGAGAGCTGTATGATCAGTGCCACCACCTTGTCCCCGCAGATCTATATAATCAGTGACACCACCTTGTCCTTGCAGAGCTGTATGATCAGTGCCTCCACCTTGTCTCTGCAGAGCTGTATGATCAGTGTCACCACCTTGTCCCTGCAGAGCTGTATGATCAGTGCCAAAACCTTGTCCCTGGAGAGCTGTTTGATCAGTGCCACCACCTTGTCCTCGCAGAGCTACATGATCAGTGTCAGCACCTTATCCCAGCAGAGCTGTATGATCAGTGCCACCACCTTGTTCCTGGAGAGCTGTTTGATCAGTGCCACCACCTTGTCCCCGCAGAGCTATATAATCAGTGCCACCACCTTGTCCCTGCAGAACTGTATAATCAGTGCCCTCACCTTGTCTCTGCAGAGCTGTATGATCAGTCACCACCTTGTCTCTGCAGAGCTGTATGATCAGTGTCACAACCTTATCCCTGCAGACCTGTATGATCATTGTCACCACCTTGTCTCTGCAGAGCTGTATGATCAGTGTCAACACCTTGTCCCTGCAGAGCTGTATGATCAGTGCCACCACCTTCTCCCCTTAGAGCTGCATGATCACAGCCACCACCTCCTCCCTGCAGAGCTGTATGATCAGTGCCCCCACCTTGTCCCTGCAGAGCTGTATGATCAGTGTCACCATCTTGTCCCCTCAGAGCTGTATGATCAGTGCCACCACCTTATCCCCTCAGAGCTGTATGATCAGTGCCACCACCTTGTCCCCTCAGAGCTGTATGATCAGTGCCACCACCTTGTCCCCGCGGAGTTGTATGATCAGTGTCACCACCTTGTCCCTGCAGAGCTGTAAAATCAGTGTCACCACCTTATCCCTGCAGAGCTGTATGATCAGTGCCACCACCTTGTCCTTGCAGAGCTGTATAATCAGTGCCACCACCTTGTCCTTTCAGAGCTGTATAATCAGTGCCACCACCTTGTCCCTGCAGAGCTGTATGATCAGTGCCACCACCTTGTCCCTGCAGAGCTGTATGATCAGTGCCACCACCTTGTCCCTGCAGAGCTGTATGATCAGTGCCACCACCTTGTCCCAGCAGAGCTGTATGATCAGTGCCACCACCTCGTCCCTGCAGAGCTGTATGATCAGTGCCATCACCTTGTCCCCGCAGAGCTGTATGATCAGTGCCACCATCGCGTCCCTGCAGAGCTGTATGATCAGTGCCACCACCTTGTCCCTGCAGAGTTGTATGATCAGTGCCACAACCTTGTCCCTGCAGAGCTGTATGATCAGTGCCACCACCTTGTCCCTGCAGAGATGTATGATCAGTGCCACCACGTTGTCTCTGCAGAGCTGTATGATCAGTGCCACCACCTTGTCCCCACAGAGTTTTATGATCAGTGTCACCATCTTGTCCCTGCAGAGCTGTATGATCAGTGTCTCCACCTTGTCCCTGCATATCTGTATGATCAGTGCCACCACCTTGCCCCTGGACAGCTGTTTGATCAGTGCCACCACTTTGTCCCCGCAGAGCTATATGATCAGTGTCACCACCTTGTTCCTGCAGAGCTGTATGATCAGTGCCAAAACCTTGTCCCTGGAGAGCTGTTTGATCAGTGCCACCACCTTGTCCCCGCAGAGCTACATGATCACTGTCACCACCTTGTCCCTGCAGAGCTGTATGATCAGTGCCACCACCTTGTTGCTGGAGAGCTGTATGATCAGTGCCACCACCTTGTCCCCACAGAGCTATATAATCAGTGCCACCACCTTGTCCTTGCAGACCTGTTTGATCAGTGCCCCCACCTTGTCTCTTTAGAGCTGTATGATCAGTGTCACCACCTTGTCCCTGCAGAGCTGTATGATCAGTGCCAAAACCTTGTCCCTGGAGAGCTGTTTGATCAGTGCCACCACCTTGTCCTCGCAGAGCTACATGATCAGTGTCAGCACCTTATCCCAGCAGAGCTGTATGATCAGTGCCACCACCTTGTTCCTGGAGAGCTGTTTGATCAGTGCCAACACCTTGTCCCCGCAGAGCTATATAATCAGTGCCACCACCTTGTCCCTGCAGAGCTATATAATCAGTGCCCCCACCTTGTCTCTGCAGAGCTGTATGATCAGTGTCACAACCTTATCCCTGCAGAACTGTATGATCATTGTCACCACCTTTTCTCAGCAGAGCTGTATGATCAGTGTCAACACCTTGTCCCTGCAGAGCTGTATGATCAGTGCCACCACCTTCTCCCCTTAGAGCTGCATGATCACAGCCACCACCTCCTCCCTGCAGAGGTGTATGATCAGTGCCACCACCTTGTCCCTGCAGCGCTGTATGATCAGTGCCACCACCTTGTCCCCTCAGAGCTGTATGATCAGTGCCACCACCTTGTCCCCTCAGAGCTGTATGATCAGTGCCACCACCTTGTCCCCTCAGATCTGTATGATCAGTGCCACCACCTTGTCCCCGCGGATTTGTATGATCAGTGTCACCACCTTGTCCCTGCAGAGCTGTAAAATCAGTGTCACCACCTTATCCCTGCAGAGCTGTATGATCAGTGCCACCTCCTTGTCCTTGCAGAGCTGTATAATCAGTGCCACCACCTTGTACTTTCAGAGCTGTATAATCAGTGCCACCACCTTGTCCCTCCAGAGCTGTATGATCAGTGCCACCACCATGTCCCTGCAGAGCTGTATGATCAGTGCCACCACCTTGTCCCTGCAGTGCTGTATGATCAGTGCCACCACCTTGTCCCAGCAGAGCTGTATGATCAGTGCCACCACCTCGTCCCTGCAGAGCTGTATGATCAGTGCCATCACCTTGTCCCCGCAGAGCTGTATGATCAGTGCCACCATCGCGTCCCTGCAGAGCTGTATGATCAGTGCCACCACCTTGTCCCTGCAGAGTTGTATGATCAGTGCCACAACCTTGTCCCTGCAGAGCTGTATGATCAGTGCCACCACCTTGTCCCTGCAGAGATGTATAATCAGTGCCACCACGTTGTCTCTGCAGAGCTGTATGATCAGTGCCACCACCTTGATCCTGGAGAGCTGTTTGATCAATGCCAACACCTGTCCCCGCAGAGCTATATGATCAGTTTCACCACCTTGTCCCTGCAGAGCTGTATGATCAGTGCCACCACCTTGTCCCTGGAGGGCTGTTGATCAGTGCCAACACCTTGTCCCCGCAGAGCTATATGATCAGTGTCACCACCTTGTCCCTGCAGAGCTGTGTGATCAGTGCCACCACCATGTCCCTGGAGAGCTGTTTGATCAGTGCCACCACCTTGTCCCCGCATAGCTATATGATCAGTGCCACAACCTTGTCCCTGCAGAGCTGTATGATCAGTGCCCTCACCTTGTCTCTGCAGAGCTGTATGATCAGTGTCACAACCTTGTCCCTGCAGAGCTGTATGATCAGTGTCATCATCCTTGTCCCTGCAGAGCTGTATGATCAGTGTCACCACCTTGTCCCTGCAGAGCTGTATGATCAGTGCCACCACCTTGTCCCCTCAGAGCTGTATGATCAGTGCCACCACCTTGTCCCCTCAGAGCTGTATGATCAGTGACAGCACCTTGTCCCCTCAGAGCTGTATGATCAGTGCCACCACCTTGTCCCCGCGGAGTTGCATGATCAGTGCCACCACCTTGTCCCTGCAGAGCTGTAAAATCAGTGTCACCACCTTATCCCTGCAGAGCTGTATGATCAGTGCCACCGCCTTGTACTTGCAGAGCTGTATAATCAGTGCCACCACCTTGTCCTTGCAGAGCTGTATAATCAGTGCCACCACCTTGTCCCTGCAGAGCTGTATGATCAGTGCCACCACCTTGTCCCTGCAGAGCTGTATGATCAGTGGCACCACCTTGTCCCTGCAGAGCTGTATGATCAGTGCCACCACCTTGTCCCCGCAGAGCTGTATGATCAGTGCCACCACCTCGTCCCTGAAGAGCTGTATGATCAGTGCCACCACCTTGTCCCTGGGGAGCTGTTTGATCAGTGCCACCACCTTGTCCCAGCAGAGCTATATTATCAGTGCCACCACCTTGTCCCTCGAGAGCTGTTTGATCAGTGCCATCACCTTGTCCCTGGAGAGCTGTTTGATCAGTGCCACCACCTTGTCCCAGCAGAGCTATATTATCAGTGCCACCACCTTGTCCCTCGAGAGCTGTTTGATCAGTGCCATCACCTTGTCCCTGCAGAGCTGTATGATCAGTGCCACCACCTTGTCCCTGCAGAGCTGTATGATCAGTGCCACCACCTTGTCCCCTCAGAGCTGTATGATCAGTGCCACCACCTTGTCCCCTCAGAGCTGTATGATCAGTGCCACCACCTTGTCCCCTCAGAGCTGTATGATCAGTGCCACCACCTTGTCCCCGCGGAGTTGTATGATCAGTGTCACCACCTTGTCCCTGCAGAGCTGTAAAATCAGTGTCACCACCTTATCCCTGCAGAACTGTATGATCAGTGCCACCTCCTTGTCCTTGCAGAGCTGTATAATCAGTGCCACCACCTTGTCCTTTCAGAGCTGTATAATTAGTGCCACCAACTTGTCCCTGCAGAGCTGTATGATCAGTGCCACCACCTTGTCCCTGCAGAGCTGTATGATCAGTGCCACCACCTTGTCCCTGCAGAGCTGTATGATCAGTGCCACCACCTTGTCCCCCCAGAGCTGTATGATCAGTGCCACCACCTCGTCCCTGCAGAGCTTTATGATCAGTGCCATCACCTTGTCCCCGCAGAGCTGTATGATCAGTGACACCACCTTGTCCCCTCAGAGCTGTATGATCAGTGTCACCACCTTGTCCCCGCGGAGTTGTATGATCAGTGTCACCAACTTGTCCCTGCAGAGCTGTAAAATCAGTGTCACCACCTTATCCCTGCAGAGCTGTATGATCAGTGCCACCGCCTTGTACTTGCAGAGCTGTATAATCAGTGCCACCACCTTGTCCTTGCAGAGCTGTATAATCAGTGCTACCACCTTGTCCCTGCAGAGGTGTATGATCAGTGCCACCACCTTGTCCCTGCAGAGCTGTATGATCAGTGCCACCACCTTGTCCCTGCAGAGCTGTATGATCAGTGCCACCACCTTGTCCCCGCAGAGCTGTATGATCAGTGCCACCACCTCGTCCCTGCACAGCTGTATGATCAGTGCCACCACCTTGTCCCTGGAGAGCTGTTTGATCAGTGCCACCACCTTGTCCCAGCAGAGCTATATTATCAGTGCCACCACCTTGTCCCTGGAGAGCTGTTTGATCAGTGCCATCACCTTGTCCCTGGAGAGCTGTTTGATCAGTGCCACCACCTTGTCCCCGCATAGCTATATGATCAGTGAAACCACCTTGTTCCTGCAGAGCTGTATGATCAGTGCCCTCAACTTGTCTCTACAGAGCTGTATGATCAGTGTCACCACCTTGTCCCTTCAGAGCTGTATGATCAGTGTCATCATCCTTGTCCCTGGAGAGCTGTTTGATCAGGGCCACCACCTTGTCCCCACAGAGTTGTATGATCAGTGTCACCATCTTGTCCCTGCAGAGCTGTATGATCAGTGCCACCACCTTGTCCCTGCAGAGCTGTATGATCAGTGCCACCACCTTGTCCCCCCAGAGCTGTATGATCAGTGCCACCACCTCGTCCCTGCAGAGCTGTATGATCAGTGCCATCACCTTGTCCCCGCAGAGCTGTATGATCAGTGACACCACCTTGTCCCCTCAGAGCTGTATGATCAGTGTCACCACCTTGTCCCCGCGGAGTTGTATGATCAGTGTCACCATCTTGTCCCTGCAGAGCTGTAAAATCAGTGTCACCACCTTATCCCTGCAGAGCTGTATGATCAGTGCCACCGCCTTGCACTTGCAGAGCTGTATAATCAGTGCCACCACCTTGTCCTTGCAGAGCTGTATAATCAGTGCTACCACCTTGTCCCTGCAGAGGTGTATGATCAGTGCCACCACCTTGTCCCTGCAGAGCTGTATGATCAGTGCCACCACCTTGTCCCTGCAGAGCTGTATGATCAGTGCCACCACCTTGTCCCCACAGAGCTGTATGATCAGTGCCACCACCTCGTCCCTGCACAGCTGTATGATCAGTGCCACCACCTTGTCCCTGGAGAGCTGTTTGATCAGTGCCACCACCTTGTCCCAGCAGAGCTATATTATCAGTGCCACCACCTTGTCCCTGGAGAGCTGTTTGATCAGTGCCATCACCTTGTCCCTGGAGAGCTGTTTGATCAGTGCCACCACCTTGTCCCCGCATAGCTATATGATCAGTGAAACCATCTTGTTCCTGCAGAGCTGTATTATCAGTGCCCTCACCTTGTCTCTACAGAGCTGTATGATCAGTGTCACCACCTTGTCCCTTCAGAGCTGTATGATCAGTGTCATCATCCTTGTCCCTGGAGAGCTGTTTGATCAGTGCCACCACCTTGTCCCCACAGAGTTGTATGATCAGTGTCACCATCTTGTCCCTGCAGAGCTGTATGATCAGTGTCTCCACCTTGTCCCTGCATAGCTGTATGATCAGTGCCACCACCTTGTCCCTGGAGAGCTGTTTGATCAGTGCCACCACCTTGTCCCCGCAGAGCTATATGATCAGTTTCACAACCTTGTCCCTGCAGAGCTGTATGATCAGTGCCAAAACCTTGTCCCTGCAGAGCTGTATGATCAGTGTCACCACCTTGTCCCTGCAGAGCTGTATGATCAGTGTCACAACCTTGTCCCTGGAGAGCTGTTTGATCAGTACCACCACCTTGTCCCCACAGAGTTGTATGATCAGTGTCACCATCTTGTCCCTGCAGATCTGTATGATCAGTTTCTCCACCTTGTCCCTGCATAGCTGTATGATCAGTGCCACCACCTTGTCTCTGCAGAGCTGTATGATCAGTCACCACCTTGTCTCTGCAGAGCTGTATGATCAGTGTCACAACCTTGTTCCTGGAGAGCTGTTTGATCAGTGCCACCAAATTGCCCCGCAGAGCTATATAATCAGTGCCACCACCTTGTACCTGCAGAGCTGTATGATCAGTGCCCCCACTTTGTCTTTGCAGAGCTGTATGATCAGTCACCACCTTGTCTCTGCAGAGCTGTATGATCAGTGTCACAACCTTGTCCCTGCAGAGCTGTATGATCAGTGTCACCGTCTTGTCCCTGCAGAGCTGTATAATCAGTGCCACCACCTTGTTCGCTCAGAGCTGCATGATCACAGCCACCACCTCCTCCCTGCAGAGCTGTATGATCAGTGCCACCACCTTGTCCATGCAGAGCTGTATGATCAGTGCCACCACCTTGTCCCCTCAGAGCTGTATGATCAGTGCCACCACCTTGTCCCTGGAGAGCGGTTTGATCAGTGCCACCACCTTGTCCGCACAGAGCTATATGATCAGTGTCACCACCTTGTCCCTGCAGAGCTGTTTGATCAGTGCCACCACCTTGTCTCTGGAGAGCTGTTTGATCAGTGCAACCACCTTCTCCCCGCATAGCTATATGATCAGTGCCACCATCTTGTCCCCGCAGAGCTATATAATCAGTGCCACCACCTTGTCCCTGCAGATCTGTATGATCAGTTCCCACACCTTGTCTTTGCAGAGCTGTATGATCAGTCACCACCTTGTCTCTGCAGAGCTGTATGATCAGTGTCACCACCTTTTCCCTGCAGAGCTGTATGATCAGTGTCACCACCTTGTCCCTGCAGAGCTGTATGATCAGTGCCACCACCTTGTCCCCCCGAGAGCTGTATGATCAGTGCCACCACCTCGTCCCTGCAGGGCTGTATGATCAGTGCCATCACCTTGTCCCCGCAGAGCTGTATGATCAGTGCCACCATCGCGTCCCTGCAGAGCTGTATGATCAGTGCCACCACCTTGTCCCTGCAGAGCTGTATGATCAGTGCCACAACCTTGTCCCTGCAGAGCTGTATGATCAGTGCCACCACCTTGTACCTGCAGAGATGTATGATCAGTGCCACCACGTTGTCTCTGCAGAGCTGTATGATCAGTGCCACCACCTTGTTCCTGGAGAGCTGTTTGATCAATGCCAACACCTGTCCCCGCAGAGCTATATGATCAGTGTCACCACCTTGTCCCTGCAGAGCTGTATGATCAGTGCCACCACCTTGTCCCTGGAGGGCTGTTGATCAGTGCCACCACCTTGTCCCCGCAGAGCTATATGATCAGTGTCACCACGTTGTCCCTGCAGAGCTGTGTGATCAGTGCCACCACCATGTCCCTGGAGAGCTGTTTGATCAGTGCCACCACCTTGTCCCCGCATAGCTATATGATCAGTGCAACAACCTTGTCCCTGCAGAGCTGTATGATCAGTGCCCTCACCTTGTCTCTGCAGAGCTGTATGATCAGTGTCACAACCTTGTCCCTGCAGAGCTGTATAATCAGTGTCATCATCCTTGTCCCTGCAGAGCTGTATGATCAGTGTCACCACCTTGTCCCTGCAGAGCTGTATGATCAGTGCCACCACCTTGTCCCTGGAGAGCTGTTTGATCTGTGCCACCGCCTTGTCCCCGCATAGCTATATGATCAGTGCCACCACCTTGTCCCTGCAGAGCTGTATGATCAGTGCCCTCACCTTGTGTCTGCAGAGCTGTATGATCAGTGTCACCACCTTGTCCCTGCAGAGCTGTACGATCAGTGTCATCATCCTTGTCCCTGTAGAGCTGTATGATCTGTGTCACCAACTTTTCCCTGCAGAGCTGTATGATCAGTGTCACCACCTTGTCCCTGCAGAGCTGTTTGATCAGTGCCACCACCTTGTCCCCGCACAGCTACATGATCAGTGTCACCACATTGTCCCTGCAGAGCTGTATGATCAGTGTCACCACCTTGTCCCTGCAGAGCTGTATGATCAGTGCCACCACCTGGTCCCTGCAGTGCTGTATGATCAGTGCCACCACCTTGTCCCTGTAGAGCTGTATGATCAGTGCCAAAACCTTGTCCCTGGAGAGCTGTTTGATCAGTGCCACCACCTTGTCCTCGCAGAGCTAGCTACATGATCAGTGTCACCACCTTATCCCAGCAGAGCTGTTTGATCAGTGCCACCACCTTGTCCCCGCAGAGCTATATAATCAGTGCCACCACCTTGTCCCTGCAGAGCTGCATAATCAGTGCCCCCACCTTTTCTCTGCAGAGCTGTATGATCAGTCACCACCTTGTCTCTGCAGAGCTGTATGATCAGTGTCACAACCTTGTCCCTGCAGAGCTGTATGATCATTGTCACCACCTGGTCTCTGCAGAGCTGTATAATCATTGTCACCACCTTGTCTCTGCAGAGCTGTATGATCAGTGCCACCACCTTCTCCCCTTAGAGCTGCATGATCACAGCCAACACCTCCTCCCTGCAGAGCTGCATGATCAGTGCCACCACCTTGTCCCTGCAGAGCTGTATGATCAGTGCCACCACCATGACCCATCAGAGCTGTATGATCAGTGCCACCACCTTGTCCCCTCAGAGTTGTATGATCAGTGCCACCACCTTGTCCCATCAGAGCTGTATGATCAGTGCCACCACCTTGTCCCCGCGGAGTTGTATGATCAGTGCCACCACCTTGTCCCTGCAGAGCTGTAAAATCCGTGTCACCACCTTATCCCTGCAGAGCTGTATGATCAGTGCCACCGCCTTGTTCTTGCAGAGCTGTATTATCAGTGCCACCACCTTGTCCTTTCAGAGCTGTATAATCAGTGCCACCACCTTGTCCCTGCAGAGCTGTATGATCACTGCCACCACCTTGTCCCTGCAGAGCTGCATGATCAGTGCCACCACCTTGTCCCTGCAGAACTTTATGATCAGTGCCACCACCTTGTCCCCGCAGAGCTGTATGATCAGTGCCACCACCTCGTCCCTGCAGAGTTGTATGATCAGTGCCATCACCTTGTCCCCGCAGAGCTGTATGATCAGTGCCACCATCGCGTCCCTGCAGAGCTGTATGATCAGTGCCACCACCTTGTCCCTGCAGAGCTGTATGATCAGAGCCACCACCTTGTCCCTGCAGAGCTGTATGATCAGTGCCACCACCTTGTCCCTGCAGAGATGTATGATCAGTGCCACCACGTTGTCCCTGCAGAGCTGTATGCTCAGTGCCACCACCTTGTCCCTGCAGAGCTGTAAAATCCGTGTCACCACCTTATCCCTGCAGAGCTGTATGATCAGTGCCACCGACTTGTCCTTGCAGAGCTGTATAATCAGTGCCACCACCTTGTCCTTTCAGAGCTGTATAATCAGTGCCACCACCTTGTCCCTGCAGAGCTGTATGATCAGTGCCACCACCTTGTCCCTGCAGAGCTGTATGATCAGTGCCACCACCTTGTCCCTGCAGAGCTCTATGATCAGTGCCACCACCTTGTCCCCGCAGAACTGTATGATCAGTGCCACCACCTCGTCCCTGCAGAGCTGTATGATCAGTGCCATCACCTTGTCCCCTCAGAGCTGTATGATCAGTGCCACCATCGCGTCCCTGCAGAGCTGTATGATCAGTGCCACCACCTTGTCCCTGCAGAGCTGTATGATCAGTGCCACCACCTTGTCCCTGCAGAGCTGTATGATCAGTGCCACCACCTTGTCCCTGCAGAGATGTATGATCAGTGCCACCACGTTGTCCCTGCAGAGCTGTATGCTCAGTGCCACCACCTTGTTCCTGGAGAGCTGTTTGATCAGTGCCAACACCTGTCCCCGCAGAGCTATATTATCAGTGTTACCACCTTGTCCCTGCAGAGCTGTATGATCAGTGCCACCACCTTGTCCCTGGAGGGCTGTTGATCAGTGCCACCACCTTGTCTCCACAGAGCTATATGATCAGTGTCACCACCTTGTCCCTGCAGAGCTGTATGATCAGTGCCACCACCTTGTCCCTGGAGAGCTGTTTGATCAGTGCCACCACCTTGTCCCCGCATAGCTATATGATCAGTGCCACCACCTTGTCCCTGCAGAGCTGTATGTTCAGTGCCCTCACCTTGTCTCTGCAGAGCTGTATGATCAGTGTCACAACCTTGTCCCTGCAGAGCTGTATGATCAGTGTCATCATCCTTTTCCCTGCAGAGCTGTATGATCAGTGTCACCAACTTGTCCCTGCAGAGCTGTATGATCAGTGTCACCACCTTGTCCCTGCAGAGCTGTATGATCAGTGTCACAACCTTGTCCGTGGAGAGCTGTTTGATCAGTGCCACCACCTTGTCCCCGCAGAGCTATATGATCAGTGTCACCACCTTGTCCCTGCAGAGTTGTTTGATCAGTACCACCACCTTGTCCCCGCAGAGCTATATAATCCGTGCCACCACCTTGTCCCCGCAGAGCTGTATGATCAGTGCCCCCACCTTGTCTCTGCAGCGCTGTATGATCAGTGTCACCACCTTGTCCCTGCAGAGCTGTATGACCAGTGTCAACACCATATCTCTGCAGAGCTGTATGATCAGTGCCCTCACCTTGTCTCTGCAGAGCTGTATGATCAGTGCCACCACCTTGTTCCCGCAGAGCTGTATGATCAGTGCCACCACCTTGTCCCTGGAGAGCTGTTTGATCAGTGCCAAGGCCTTGTCCCCGTATAGCTATATGATCAGTGCCACCACCATGTCCCTTCATAGCTGTATGATCAGTACCCTCACCTTGTCTCTGCAGAGCTGTATGATCAGTTTCACCACCTTGTCCCTGCAGAACTGTACGATCAGTGTCATCATCCTTGTCCCTGCAGAGCTGTATGATCAGGGTCACCAACTTGTCCCTGCAGAGCTGTATGATCACCAGCTGTAGGATCACCACCTTGTCCCCGCACATGATCAGTGTCACCACATTGTCCCTGCAGAGCTGTATGATCAGTGTCACCACCTTGTCCCTGCAGAGCTGTATGATCAGTGCCACCACCTTGTCCCTGCAGAGCTGTATGATCAGTGCCAAAACCTTGTCCCTGGAGAGCTTTTTGATCAGTGCCACCACCTTGTCCTCGCAGAGCTACATGATCAGTGTCACCACCTTATCCCAGCAGAGCTGTATGATCAGTGCCACCACCTTGTTCCTGGAGAGCTGTTTGATCAGTGCCACCACCTTGTCCCCGCAGAGCTATATAATCAGTGCCACCACCTTGTCCCTGCAGAGCTGTATAATCAGTGCCCCCACCTTGTCTCTGCAGAGCTGTATGATCAGTCACCACCTTGTCTCTGCAGAGCTGTATGATCAGTGTCACAACATTGTCCCTGCAGAGCTGTATGATCATTGTCACCACCTTGTCTCTGCAGAGCTGTATGATCAGTGTCAACACCTTGTCCCTGCAGAGCTGTATGATCAGTACCACCACATTCTCCCCTTAGAGCTGCATGATCACAGCCAAAACCTCCTCCCTGCAGAGCTGTATGATCAGTGCCACCACCTTCTCCCCTTAGAGCTGTATGATCAGTGCCACCACCTCCTCCCTCCAGAGCTGCATGATCAGTGTCACCACCTTGTCACTGCAGAGCTGTATGATCAGTGTCACCGCCTTGTCCTTGCAGAGCTGTATAATCAGTGCCACCACCTTGTCCTTTCAGAGCTGTATGATCAGTGCCACCTTCGTGTCCCTGCAGAGCTGTATGATCAGTGCCACCATCTTGTCCCTGCAGAGCTGTATGATCAGTGCCACAACCTTGTCCCTGCAGAGCTGTATGATCAGTGCCACCACCTTGTCCCTGCAGAGATGTATGATCAGTGCCACCACGTTGTCCCTGCAGAGCTGTATGATCAGTGCCACCACCTTGTTCCTGGAGAGCTGTTTGATCAGTGCCAACTCCTGTCCCCGCAGAGCTATATGATCAGTGTCACCACCTTGTCCCTGCAGAGCTGTATGATCAATGCCACCACCTTGTTACTGGAGGGTTGTTGATCAGTGACACCACCTTTTCCCCGCAGAGCTATATGATCAGTGTCACCACCTTGTCCCTGGAGAGCTGTTTGATCAGTGCCACCACCTTGTCCCCGCATAGCTATATGATCAGTGCCACCACCTTGTCCCTGAAGAGCTGTATGATCAGTGCCCTCACCTTGTCTCTGCAGAGCTGTATGATCAGTGTCATCATCCTTGTCCCAGCAGAGCTGTATGATCAGTGTCACCAACTTGTCTCTGCAGAGCTGTATGATCAGTGTCACCACCTTGTCCCTGCAGAGCTGTATGATCAGTGCCAAAACCTTGTCCCTGGAGAGCTGTTTGGTCAGTGCCACCACCTTGTCCCCGCCGAGCTATATGATCAGTGTCACCACCTTGTCCCTGCAGAGCTGTATGATCAGTGCCACCACCTTGTCCCCGCAGAGCTATATAATCCATGCCACCACCTTGTCCCTGCAGAGCTGTATGATCAGTGCCACCACCTTGACCCTGGAGAGCTGTTTGATCAGTGCCCCCACCTAGTCTCCGCAGCGCTGTATGATCAGTGTCACCACCTTGTCTCTGCAGAGCTGTATGATCAGTGCCCTCACCTTGTCTCTGCAGAGCTGTATGATCAGTGCCACCACCTTGTCCCCGCAGAGCTACATGATCAGTGTCACCACCTTGTCCCTGCAGAACTGTATGATCAGTGCCACCACCTTGTCCCTGGAGAGCTGTTTGATCAGTGCCACCGCCTTGTCCCCGCATAGCTATATGATCAGTGCCACCACCATGTCCCTGCAGAGCTGTATGATCAGTGCCCTCACCTTGCCTCTGCAGAGCTGTATGATCAGTGTCACCACCTTGTCCCTGCAGAGCTGTACGATCAGTGTCATCATCCTTGTCCCTGCAGAGCTGTACGATCAGTGTCACCACCTTGTCCCTGCAGAGCTCTTTGATCAGTGCCACCACCATGTCCCCGCACAGCTACATGATCAGTGTCACCACATTGTCCCTGCAGAGCTGTATGATCAGTGTCACCACCTTGTCCCTGCAGAGCTGTATGATCAGTGTCACCACCTGGTCCCTGCAGAGCTGTATGATCAGTGCCACCACCTTGTCCCTGCAGAGCTGTATGATCAGTGCCAAAACCTTGTCCCTGGAGAGCTGTTTGATCAGTGCCACCGCCTTGTCCTCGCAGAGCTACATGATCAGTGTCACCACCTTATCCCAGAAGAGCTGTATGATCAGTGCCACCACCTTGTTCCTGGAGAGCTGTTTGATCAATGCCTCCACCTTGTCCCCGCAGAGCTATATAATCAGTGCCACCAGCTTGTCCCTGCAGAGCTGTATAATCAGTGCCCCCACCTTGTCTCTGCAGAGCTGTATGATCAGTCACCACCTTGTCTCTGCAGAGCTGTATGATCAGTGTCACTACCTTGTCCCTGCAGAGCTTCATGATCATTGTCACCACCTTGTCTCTGCAGAGCTGTATGATCAGTGTCAACACCTTCTCCCTGCAGAGCTGTATGATCAGTGCCACCACCTTCTCCCCTTAGAGCTGAATGATCACAGCCACCACCTCCTCCCTACAGAGCTGTATGATCAGTGCCACCATCTTGTCCCTCCAGAGCTGTATGATCAGTGCCACCACCTTGTCCCCTCAGAGCTGTATGATCAGTGACACCACCTTGTCCCCTCAGAGCTGTATGATCAGTGCCACCACCTTGTCTCCTCAGAGCTGTATGATCAGTGCCACCACCTTGTCTCCGTGGAGTTGTATAATCAGTGTCACCACCTTGTCCCTGCAGAGCTGTAAAATCAGTGTCACCACCTTATCCCTGCAGAGCTGTATGATCAGTGCCACTGCCTTGTCCTTGCAGAGCTGTATAATCAGTGCCACCACCTTGTCCTTTCAGAGCTGTAAAATCAGGGCCACCACCTTGTCCCTGCAGAGCTGCATGATCAGTGCCACCACCTTGTCCCTGCAGAGCTGTATGATCAGTGTTACCACCTTGTCCCTGCAGAGCTGTATGATCAGTGCCACCACCTCGTCCCTGCAGAGCTGTATGATCAGTGCCATCACCTTGTCCCCGCAGAGCTGTATGATAAGTGCCACCATCGCGTCCCTGCAGAGCTGTATGATCAGTGCCACCACCTTGTCCCCGCTGAGTTGTATGATCAGTGCCACAACCTTGTCCCTGCAGAGCTGTGTGATCAGTGCCACCACCTTGTCCCTGCAGAGATGTATGATCAGAGCCACCACGTTGTCCCTGCAGAGCTGTATGATCAGTGCCACCACCTTGTTCCTGGAGAGCTGTTTGATCAATGCCAACACCTGTCCCCGCAGAGCTATATGATCAGTGTCACCACCTTGTCCCTGGAGAGCTGTATGATCAGTGCCACCACCTTGTCCCTGGAGGGCTGTTGATCAGTGCCATCACCTTGTCCCCGCAGAGCTATATGATCAGTGTCACCACCTTGTCCCTGCAGAGCTGTATGATCAGTGCCACCACCATGTCCCTGGAGAGCTGTTTGATCAGTGCCACCACCTTGTTCCCGCATAGCTATATGATCAGTGCCACCACCTTGTCCCTGCAGAGCTGTATGATCAGTGCCACCACCTTGTCCCTGGAGGGTTGTTGATCAGTGCCACCACCTTTTCCCCGCAGAGCTATATGATCAGTGTCACCACCTTGTCCCTGCAGAGCTGTATGATCAGTGCCACCACCTTGTCCCTGGAGAGCTGTTTGATCAGTGCCACCACCTTGTCCCCGCATAGCTATATGATCAGTGCCACCACCTTGTCCCTGAAGAGCTGTATGATCAGTGCCCTCACCTTGTCTCTGCAGAGCTGTATGATCAGTGTCATCATCCTTGTCCCAGCAGAGCTGTATGATCAGTGTCACCAACTTGTCTCTGCAGAGCTGTATGATCAGTGTCACCACCTTGTCCCTGCAGAGCTGTATGATCAGTGCCAAAACCTTGTCCCTGGAGAGCTGTTTGGTCAGTGCCACCACCTTGTCCCCGCAGAGCTATATGATCAGTGTCACCACCTTGTCCCTGCAGAGCTGTATGATCAGTGCCACCACCTTGTCCCCGCAGAGCTATATAATCCATGCCACCACCTTGTCCCTGCAGAGCTGTATGATCAGTGCCACCACCTTGACCCTGGAGAGCTGTTTGATCAGTGCCCCCACCTAGTCTCCGCAGCGCTGTATGATCAGTGTCACCACCTTGTCTCTGCAGAGCTGTATGATCAGTGCCCTCACCTTGTCTCTGCAGAGCTGTATGATCAGTGCCACCACCTTGTCCCCGCAGAGCTACATGATCAGTGTCACCACCTTGTCCCTGCAGAACTGTATGATCAGTGCCACCACCTTGTCCCTGGAGAGCTGTTTGATCAGTGCCACCGCCTTGTCCCCGCATAGCTATATGATCAGTGCCACCACCATGTCCCTGCAGAGCTGTATGATCAGTGCCCTCACCTTGCCTCTGCAGAGCTGTATGATCAGTGTCACCACCTTGTCCCTGCAGAGCTGTACGATCAGTGTCATCATCCTTGTCCCTGCAGAGCTGTACGATCAGTGTCACCACCTTGTCCCTGCAGAGCTCTTTGATCAGTGCCACCACCATGTCCCCGCACAGCTACATGATCAGTGTCACCACATTGTCCCTGCAGAGCTGTATGATCAGTGTCACCACCTTGTCCCTGCAGAGCTGTATGATCAGTGTCACCACCTGGTCCCTGCAGAGCTGTATGATCAGTGCCACCACCTTGTCCCTGCAGAGCTGTATGATCAGTGCCAAAATCTTGTCCCTGGAGAGCTGTTTGATCAGTGCCACCGCCTTGTCCTCGCAGAGCTACATGATCAGTGTCACCACCTTATCCCAGAAGAGCTGTATGATCAGTGCCACCACCTTGTTCCTGGAGAGCTGTTTGATCAATGCCTCCACCTTGTCCCCGCAGAGCTATATAATCAGTGCCACCACCTTGTCCCTGCAGAGCTGTATAATCAGTGCGCCCACCTTGTCTCTGCAGAGCTGTATGATCAGTCACCACCTTGTCTCTGCAGAGCTGTATGATCAGTGTCACTACCTTGTCCCTGCAGAGCTTCATGATCATTGTCACCACCTTGTCTCTGCAGAGCTGTATGATCAGTGTCAACACCTTCTCCCTGCAGAGCTGTATGATCAGTGCCACCACCTTCTCCCCTTAGAGCTGAATGATCACAGCCACCACCTCCTCCCTACAGAGCTGTATGATCAGTGCCACCATCTTGTCTCTCCAGAGCTGTATGATCAGTGCCACCACCTTGTCCCCTCAGAGCTGTATGATCAGTGACACCACCTTGTCCCCTCAGAGCTGTATGATCAGTGCCACCACCTTGTCTCCTCAGAGCTGTATGATCAGTGCCACCACCTTGTCTCCGCGGAGTTGTATAATCAGTGTCACCACCTTGTCCCTGCAGAGCTGTAAAATCAGTGTCACCACCTTATCCCTGCAGAGCTGTATGATCAGTGCCACTGCCTTGTCCTTGCAGAGCTGTATAATCAGTGCCACCACCTTGTCCTTTCAGAGCTGTAAAATCAGGGCCACCACCTTGTCCCTGCAGAGCTGCATGATCAGTGCCACCACCTTGTCCCTGCAGAGCTGTATGATCAGTGTTACCACCTTGTCCCTGCAGAGCTGTATGATCAGTGCCACCACCTCGTCCCTGCAGAGCTGTATGATCAGTGCCATCACCTTGTCCCCGCAGAGCTGTATGATAAGTGCCACCATCGCGTCCCTGCAGAGCTGTATGATCAGTGCCACCACCTTGTCCCCGCTGAGTTGTATGATCAGTGCCACAACCTTGTCCCTGCAGAGCTGTATGATCAGTGCCACCACCTTGTCCCTGCAGAGATGTATGATCAGAGCCACCACGTTGTCCCTGCAGAGCTGTATGATCAGTGCCACCACCTTGTTCCTGGAGAGCTGTTTGATCAATGCCAACACCTGTCCCCGCAGAGCTATATGATCAGTGTCACCACCTTGTCCCTGGAGAGCTGTATGATCAGTGCCACCACCTTGTCCCTGGAGGGCTGTTGATCAGTGCCATCACCTTGTCCCCGCAGAGCTATATGATCAGTGTCACCACCTTGTCCCTGCAGAGCTGTATCATCAGTGCCACCACCATGTCCCTGGAGAGCTGTTTGATCAGTGCCACCACCTTGTTCCCGCATAGCTATATGATCAGTGCCACCACCTTGTCCCTGCAGAGCTGTATGATCAGTGCCACCACCTTGTCCCTGGAGGGTTGTTGATCAGTGCCACCACCTTTTCCCCGCAGAGCTATATGATCAGTGTCACCACCTTGTCCCTGCAGAGCTGTATGATCAGTGCCACCACCTTGTCCCTGGAGAGCTGTTTGATCAGTGCCACCACCTTGTCCCCGCATAGCTATATGATCAGTGCCACCACCTTGTCCCTGAAGAGCTGTATGATCAGTGCCCTCACCTTGTCTCTGCAGAGCTGTATGATCAGTGTCATCATCCTTGTCCCAGCAGAGCTGTATGATCAGTGTCACCAACTTGTCTCTGCAGAGCTGTATGATCAGTGTCACCACCTTGTCCCTGCAGAGCTGTATGATCAGTGCCAAAACCTTGTCCCTGGAGAGCTGTTTGGTCAGTGCCACCACCTTGTCCCCGCAGAGCTGTATGATCAGTGTCACCACCTTGTCCCTGCAGAGCTGTATGATCAGTGCCAACACCTTGTCCCCGCAGAGCTATATAATCCGTGCCACCACATTGTCCCTGCAGAGCTGTATGATCAGTGCCACCACCTTGACCCTGGAGAGCTGTTTGATCAGTGCCCCCACCTTGTCTCTGCAGCGCTGTATGATCAGTGTCACCACCTTGTCTCTGCAGAGCTGTAAGATCAGTGCCCTCACCTTGTCTCTGCAGAGCTGTATGATCAGTGCCACCACCTTGTCCCCGCAGAGCTACATGATCAGTGTCACCACCTTGTCCCTGCAGAACTGTATGATCAGTGCCACCACCTTGTCCCTGGAGAGCTGTTTGATCAGTGCCACCGCCTTGTCCCCGCATAGCTATATGATCAGTGCCACCACCATGTCCCTGCAGAGCTGTATGATCAGTGCCCTCACCTTGTCTCTGCAGAGCTGTATGATCAGTGTCACCACCTTGTCCCTGCAGAGCTGTCCGATCAGTGTCATCATCCTTGTCCCTGCAGAGCTGTACGATCAGTGTCACCACCTTGTCCCTGCAGAGCTGTTTGATCAGTGCCACCACCATGTCCCCGCACAGCTACATGATCAGTGTCACCACATTGTCCCTGCAGAGCTGTATGATCAGTGTCACCACCTTGTCCCTGCAGAGCTGTATGATCAGTGTCACCACCTGGTCCCTGCAGAGCTGTATGATCACTGCCACCACCTTGTCCCTGCAGAGCTGTATGATCAGTGCCAAAACCTTGTCCCCGGAGAGCTGTTTGATCAGTGCCACCGCCTTGTGCTCGCAGAGCTACATGATCAGTGTCACCACCTTATCCCAGAAGAGTTGTATGATCAGTGCCACCACCTTGTTCCTGGAGAGCTGTTTGATCAATGCCACCACCTTGTCCCTGCAGAGCTATATAATCAGTGCCACCACCTTGTCCCTGCAGAGCTGTATAATCAGTGCCCCCACCTTGTCTCTGCAGAGCTGTATGATCAGTGTCACAACCTTGTCCCTGCAGAGCTACATGATCAGTGTCACCACCTTGTCCCTGCAGAACTACATGATCAGTGCCACCACCTTGTCCCTGGAGAGCTGTTTGATCAGTGCCACCGCCTTGTCCCCGCATAGCTATATGATCAGTGCCACCACCATGTCCCTGCAGAGCTGTATGATCAGTGCCCTCACCTTGCCTCTGCAGAGCTGTATGATCAGTGTCACCACTTTGTCCCTGCAGAGCTGTACGATCAGTGTCATCATCCTTGTCCCTGCAGAGCTGTACGATCAGTGTCACCACCTTGTCCCTGCAGAGCTGTTTGATCAGTGCCACCACCATGTCCCCGCACAGCTACATGATCAGTGTCACCACATTGTCCCTGCAGAGCTCTATGATCAGTGTCACCACCTTGTCCCTGCAGAGCTGTATGATCAGTGTCACCACCTGGTCCCTGCAGAGCTGTATGATCAGTGCCACCACCTTGTCCCTGCAGAGCTGTATGATCAGTGCCAAAACCTTGTCCCTGGAGAGCTGTTTGATCAGTGCCACCGCCTTCTCGCAGAGCTACATCATCAGTGTCACCACCTTATCCCAGAAGAGCTGTATGATCAGTGCCACCACCTTGTTCCTGGAGAGCTGTTTGATCAATGCCTCCACCTTGTCCCCGCAGAGCTATATAATCAGTGCCACCACCTTGTCCCTGCAGAGCTGTATAATCAGTGCCCCCACCTTGTCTCTGCAGAGCTGTATGATCAGTCACCACCTTGTCTCTGCAGAGCTGTATGATCAGTGTCACTACCTTGTCCCTGCAGAGCTTCATGATCATTGTCACCACCTTGTCTCTGCAGAGCTGTATGATCAGTGTCAACACCTTCTCCCTGCAGAGCTGTATGATCAGTGCCACCACCTTCTCCCCTTAGAGCTGAATGATCACAGCCACCACCTCCTCCCTACAGAGCTGTATGATCTGTGCCACCATCTTGTCCCTCCAGAGCTGTATGATCAGTGCCACCACCTTGTCCCCTCAGAGCTGTATGATCAGTGACACCACCTTGTCCCCTCAGAGCTGTATGATCAGTGCCACCACCTTGTCTCCTCAGAGCTGTATGATCAGTGCCACCACCTTGTCTCCGCGGAGTTGTATAATCAGTGTCACCACCTTGTCCCTGCAGAGCTGTAAAATCAGTGTCACCATCTTATCCCTGCAGAGCTGTATGATCAGTGCCACTGCCTTGTCCTTGCAGAGCTGTATAATCAGTGCCACCACCTTGTCCTTTCAGAGCTGTAAAATCAGGGCCACCACCTTGTCCCTGCAGAGCTGCATGATCAGTGCCACCACCTTGTCCCTGCTGAGCTGTATGATCAGTGTTACCACCTTGTCCCTGCAGAGCTGTATGATCAGTGCCACCACCTCGTCCCTGCAGAGCTGTATGATCAGTGCCATCACCTTGTCCCCGCAGAGCTGTATGATAAGTGCCACCATCGCGTCCCTGCAGAGCTGTATGATCAGTGCCACCACCTTGTCCCCGCTGAGTTGTATGATCAGTGCCACAACCTTGTCCCTGCAGAGCTGTATGATCAGTGCCACCACCTTGTCCCTGCAGAGATGTATGATCAGAGCCACCACATTGTCCCAGCAGAGCTGTATGATCAGTGCCACCACCTTGTTCCTGGAGAGCTGTTTGACCAATGCCAACACCTGTCCCCGCAGAGCTATATGATCAGTGTCACCACCTTGTCCCTGGAGAGCTGTATGATCAGTGCCACCACCTTGTCCCTGGAGGGCTGTTGATCAGTGCCATCACCTTGTCCCCGCAGAGCTATATGATCAGTGTCACCACCTTGTCCCTGCAGAGCTGTATGATCAGTGCCACCACCATGTCCCTGGAGAGCTGTTTGATCAGTGCCACCACCTTGTTCCCGCATAGCTATATAATCAGTGCCACCACCTTGTCCCTGCAGAGGTGTATGATCAGTGCCACCACCTTGTCCCTGGAGGGTTGTTGATCAGTGCCACCACCTTATCCCCGCAGAGCTATATGATCAGTGTCACCACCTTGTCCCTGCAGAGCTGTATGATCAGTGCCACCACCTTGTCCCTGGAGAGCTGTTTGATCAGTGCCACCACCTTGTCCCCGCATAGCTATATGATCAGTGCCACCACCTTGTCCCTGAAGAGCTGTATGATCAGTGCCCTCACCTTGTCTCTGCAGAGCTGTATGATCAGTGTCATCATTCTTGTCCCAGCAGAGCTGTATGATCAGTGTCACCAACTTGTCTCTGCAGAGCTGTATGATCAGTGTCACCACCTTGTCCCTGCAGAGCTGTATGATCAGTGCCAAAACCTTGTCCCTGGAGAGCTGTTTGGTCAGTGCCACCACCTTGTCCCCGCAGAGCTGTATGATCAGTGTCACCACCTTGTCCCTGCAGAGCTGTATGATCAGTGCCACCACCTTGTCCCCGCAGAGCTAAATAATCCGTGCCACCACCTTGTCCCTGCAGAGCTGTATGATCAGTGCCACCACCTTGACCCTGGAGAGCTGTTTGATCAGTGCCCCCAACTTGTCTCTGCAGCGCTGTATGATCAGTGTCACCACCTTGTCTCTGCAGAGCTGTAAGATCAGTGCCCTCACCTTGTCTCTGCAGAGCTGTATGATCAGTGCCACCACCTTGTCCCCGCAGAGCTACATGATCAGTGTCACCACCTTGTCCCTGCAGAACTGTATGATCAGTGCCACCACCTTGTCCCTGGAGAGCTGTTTGATCAGTGCCACCGCCTTGTCCCCGCATAGCTATATGATCAGTGCCACCACCATGTCCCTGCAGAGCTGTATGATCAGTGCCCTCACCTTGTCTCTGCAGAGCTGTATGATCAGTGTCACCACCTTGTCCCTGCAGAGCTGTCCGATCAGTGTCATCATCCTTGTCCCTGCAGAGCTGTACGATCAGTGTCACCACCTTGTCCCTGCAGAGCTGTTTGATCAGTGCCACCACCATGTCCCCGCACAGCTACATGATCAGTGTCACCACATTGTCCCTGCAGAGCTGTATGATCAGTGTCACCACTTTGTCCCTGCAGAGCTGTATGATCAGTGTCACCACCTGGTCCCTGCAGAGCTGTATGATCAGTGTAACCACCTTGTCCCTTCAGAGCTGTATGATCAGTGCCACAACCTTGTCCCTGGAGAGCTGTTTGATCAGTGCCACCACGTTGTCCCCGCAGAGCTATATGATCAGTGTCACCACCTTCTCCCTGCAGAGCTGTAGGATCAGTGACATCACCTTGTCCCTGGAGAGCTGTGTGATCAGTGCTACAACCTTGTCCCCGCAGAGCTATATGATCAGTGCCACCACCTTGTCCCTGCAGAGCTGTATGATCAGTGCCCCCACATTGTCTCTGCAGAGCTGTATGATCAGAGTCACCACCATGTCCCTGCAGAGCTGTATGATCAGTGTCACCACCTTGTCTCTGCAGAGCTGTATGATCAGTGTCACCACCTTGTCCCTGCAGAGCTGTATGATCAGTGCCACCACCTTGTCCCCTCAGAGTTGCATGATCACAGCCACCACCTTTTCCCTGCAGAGCTGTATGATCAGTGCCACCACCTTGTCCCTGCAGAGCTGTATGATCAGTGCCACCACCTTGTCCACTCAGAGCTTTATGATCAGTGCCAATAACCTCGTCCCCTCAGACCTGTATGATCAGTGCCTCCACCTTGTCCCTTCAGTGCTGTATGATCAGTGCCACCACCTTGTCCCTGCAGAGCTGTATGATCAGTGCCACCACCTTGTCCACTCAGAGCTTTATGATCAGTGCCAATAACCTCGTCCCCTCAGACCTGTATGATCAGTGCCTCCACCTTGTCCCTTCAGTTCTGTGTGATCAGTGTCACCACCTTGTCCCTGCAGATCTGTATGATCAGTGCTACCACCTTGTCCCTGGAGAGCTGTTTGATCAGTGCCACCACCTTGTCCCCGCAGAGCTATATAGTCAGTGCCACCACTCTGGCCCTGCAGAGCTGTATGATCAGTGCCCCCATCTTGTCTCTGCAGAGCTGTATGATCAGTGTCACCACCTTGTCTCTGCAGAGCTGCATGATAAGTGTCCTCACCTTGTCTCTTCAGAGATCTATGATCAGTCTCACCACCTTGTCCCTACAGAGCTGTATGATCAGTGTCATCATCCTTGTCCCTGCAGAGCTGTATGATCAGTGTCACCACCTTGTCCCTGCTGAGCTGTATATTCAGTGTCACCACCTTGTCCCTGCAGAGCTGTATGGTCAGTGTCACAACCTTGTCCCTAGAGAGCTGTTTGATCAGTGCCACCACCTTGTCCCCGCAGAGCTGCATGATCAGTGTCACCACCTTGTCCCTGCAGAGCTGTATGATCAGTGCCACCACCTTGTCCCTGGAGAGGTGTTTGATTAGTGCCACCACCTTGTCCCCGCAAAACTATATAATCAGTGCCACCACCTTGTGCCTGCAGAGCTGTATGATCAGTGCCCCCACCTTGTCTCTGCAGAGCTGTATGATCAGTCACCAACTTGTCTCTGCAGAGCTGTATGATCATTTTCACAACATTGTACCTGCAGAGCTGTATGATCAGTGTCAACACTTTGTCTCTGCAGAGCTGCATGATCACAGCCACCACCTCCTCCCTGCAGAGCTGTATGATCAGTGCCACCACCTTGTCCCTGCAGATCGGTATGATCAGTGCCACCAACTTGTCCCCTTGTCGCCTCAGAGCTGTATGATCAGTGCCACCACCTTGTCCCCTCAGAGCTGTATGATCAGTGCCAACACCTTTTCCCATCAGAGCTGTATGATCAGTGCCACCACCTTGTCCCCGCAGATTTGTATGATCAGTGTCACCACCTTGTCCCTGCAGAGCTGTATGATCAGTGTCACCACCTTGTCCCTTAACAGCTGTATGATCAGTGCCACCACCTTGTCCCTGGAGATCTGTTTAATCAGTACCACCACCTTGTCTCTGCAGAGCTGTATGATCAGTGTCACCACCTTGTCCCTGCAGAGGTGTATGATCAGTGTCAGCATCCTTGTCCCTGGAGAGCTGTTTGATCAGTGCCACCACCTTGTCCCCGCAGAGCTATATGATCAGTGCCACCACCATGTCCCTGCAGAGCTGTATGATCTGTGCCCCCACCTTGTCTCTGCAGAGCTGTATGATCAGTGTCTCCACCTTGTCTCTGCAGAGCCGTATGATCAGTGTCACCACCTTGTCTCTGCAGAGCTGTATGATCAGTTCCACCACCTTGTCCACTCAGAGCTGCATGATCACAGCCACCACCTCCTCCCTGCAGAGCTGTATGATCAGTGCCACCACCTTGTCCCCTCAGAGCTGTATGATTAGTGTCACCACCTTGTCCCATCAGAGCTGTATGATCAGTGTCACCACCTTGTCCCAGCTGAGCTTTATGATAAGTGTCACCACCTTGTCCCTGCAGAGCTGTATGATCAGTAGAACCACTTTGTCCCTGGAGAGCTGTTTGATCAGTGCCACCACCTTGTCCCCGCAGAGCTGTATGATCAGTGCCACCAACTTGTCTCTGCAGAGCTGTTTGATCAGTGCCACCACCTTGTCTCTGCAGAGTTGCATGATCAGTGTCACCACCTTGTCCCTGCAGAGCTGTATGATCAGTGCCCCCACCTTGTCTCTGCAGAGCTGTATGATCAGTGTCACAACTTTGTCTCTGCAGAGTTGTACGATCAGTGTCTCCACCTTGTCCCTACAGAGCTGTATGATCAGTGCCACCACCTTGTCCCTGCAGAGCTGTATGATCAGTGCAACCAACTTGTACCCGCAGAACTATATGATCAGTGCCACCATCATGTCTCTGCAGAGCTGTTTGTTTAGTGCCCCCACATTGTCTCTGCAGAGCAGTTTGATCAGTGCCACCACCTTGTCCCTGCAGAGCTGTATGATCAGTGCCACCACCTTGTCCCTGCAGAGCTGTATGATCAGTGCCACCACCTTGTCCACTCAGAGCTGCATGATCACAGCCAACACCTCCTCCCTGCAGAGCTGTATGATCAGTGCCACCAACTTGTCCCTGCAGATCTGTATGATGAGTGCCACCACCTTGTCCCCTCAGAGCTGAATGATCAGTGCCACCACCTTGTACCCTCAGGGCTGTATGATCAGCGCCACCACATTGTCCCCTCAGAGCTGTATGATCAGTGCCACCACCTTGTCCCCGCAGAGCTGTATGATCAGTGTCACCACCTTGTCCCTGCAGAGCTGTTTGATTAGTGTCAGCGCCTTGTCCCTGCAGAGCTGTATGATCAGTACCACCACATTGTTCCTGGAGAGCTGTATGATCAGTGCCACCACCATGTCCCTGCAGAGCTGTATGATTAGTGCCCCCACCTTGTCTCTGCAGAGCTGTATGACAGTGTCACCACCTTGTCTCTGCAGAGCTGTATGATCAGTGTCACCACCTTGTCCCTGAAGAGGTGTATGATCAGTGCCACCACCTTGTCCCTGGAGAACTGTTTGATCAGTGCCACCACCTTGTCCCCACAGAGCTATATAATCAATGCCACCACCTTGTCTCTGCAGAGCTGTATGATCAGTCACCACCTTGTCTCTGAAGAGCTGTATGATCAGTGGCACCGCCTTGTCTCTGCAGAGTTGTATGATCAGTGTCACCACCTTGTCCCTGCAGAGCTGTATGATCAGTGTCATTATCCTTGTCCCTGGAGAGCTGTTTGATCAGTGCCACCACCTTGTCCCCGCAGAGCTGTATGATTAGTGCCCCCACCTTGTCTCTGCAGAGCTGTATGACAGTGTCACCACACTTGTCCCTGCAGAGCTGTATGATCAGTGTCACCGCCTTGTCCCTGCCGAGCTGTATGATTAGTGCCCCCACCTTGTCTCTGCAGAACTGTATGATCAGTGTCACCACCTTGTCTCTGCAGAGTTGTACGATCAGAGTCACCACCTTGTCCCTACAGAGCTGTATGATCAGTGCCACCACCTTGTCCCTGCAGAGCTGTATGATCAGCGCCACCACCATGTCCCCGAAGAGCTATATGATCAGTGCCACCAAAATGTCTCTGCAGAGCTGTATGATTAGTGCCCCACCTTGTCTCTGCAGAGCAGTTTGATCAGTGCCACCACCTTGTCCCTGCAGAGCTGTATGATCAGTGCCACCACCTTGTCCCTGCAGAGCTGTATGATCACAGCCACCATCTCCTCCCTGCAGAGCTGTATGATCAGTGCTACAACCTTGTCCCTGCAGAGCTGTATGATCAGTGCCACAACCTTGTCCCCTCAGAGCTTTATGATCAGTGCCACCACCTCGTCCCCTCAGACCTGTATGATCAGTGCCACCACCTTGTCCCTTCAGTGCTGTATGATCAGTGCCACCACCTTGTCCCTGCAGAGTTGTATGATCAGTGCCACCCCCTTGTCCCATCAGAGCTGCATGATCACAGCCACCACCTCCTCCCTGCAGAGCTGTATGATCAGTGCCACCACCTTGTACCTGCAGAGCTGTATGATCAGTGCAACCACCTTGTCCCCTCAGAGCTGTATGATCCGTGCCACCACCATGTCCCCTCAGAGCTGTATGATCAGTGCCACCACATTGTCCCCTCAGAGCTGTATGATCAGTGCCACCACCTTGTCCCCGCAGAGCTGCATGATCAGTGTCCCCACCTTGTCTCTGCAGAGCTGTATGATCAGTTTCACAACTTTGTCTCTGCAGAGTTTTACGATCAGTGTCACCACCTTGTCCCTACAGAGCTGTATGATCAGTGCCACCACCTTGTCCCTGCAGAGCTGTATGATCAGTGCCAAAACCTTGTACCCGCTGAACTATATAATCATTGCCACCATCATGTCTCTGCAGAGCTGTTTGTTTAGTGCCCCCACCTTGTCTCTGCAGAGCAGTTTGATCAGTGCCACCCCCTTGTCCCTGCAGAGCTGTATGATCTTTGCCACCACCTTGTCCCTGCAGAGCTGTATGATCAGTGCCACCACCTTATCCACTCAGAGCTGCATGATCACAGCCACCACCTCCTCCCTGCAGAGCTGTATGATCAGTGCCACCACCTTGTACCTGCAGAGCTGTATGATCAGTGCAACCACCTTGTCCCCTCAGAGCTGTATGATCAGTGCCACCACCTCGTCCCCTCAGACCTGTATGGTCAGTGCCACCACCTTGTCCCTTCAGTGCTGTATGATCAGTGCCACCACCTTGTCCCCGCAGAGTTGTGTGATCAGTGTCACCACCTTGTCCCTTCAGTGCTGTATGATCTGTGCCACCACCTTGTCCCTGCAGAGCTGTATGATCAGTGCCACCACCTTGTCCCCTCAGAGCTGCATGATCACAGCCACCACCTCCTCCCTGCAGAGCTGTATGATCAGTGCCACCACCTTGTCCCTGCAGAGCGGTATGATCAGTGCCACCACCTTGTCACCTCAGTGCTGTATGATCAGTGCCACCACCTCGTCCCCTCAGACCTGTATGATGAGTGCCACCGCCTTGTCCCTTCAGTGCTGTATGATCAGTGCCACCACCTTGTCCCCGCAGAGTTGTATGATCAATGTCACCACCTTGTCCCTGCAGAGCTGTATGATCAGTGCCACCACCTTGTCCCCTCAGAGCTGCATGATCACAGCCACCACCTCCTCCCTGCAGAGCTGTATGATCAGTGCCACCACCTTGTCCCTGCAGAGCGGTATGATCAGTGCCACCACCTTGTCACCTCAGTGCTGTATGATCAGTGCCACCACCTCGTCCCCTCAGACCTGTATGATGAGTGCCACCGCCTTGTCCCTTCAGTGCTGTATGATCAGTGCCACCACCTTGTCCCCGCAGAGTTGTATGATCAATGTCACCACCTTGTCCCTGCAGAGCTGTATGATCAGTGTCACCACCTTGTCTCTGCAGAGCTGCATGATACGTGCCCTCACCTTGTCTCTTCAGAGATCTATGATCAGTCTCACCACCTTGTCCCTACAGAGCTGTATTATCAGTGTCATCATCCTTGTCCCTGCAGAGCTGTATGATCAGTGTCACCACCTTGTCCCTGCTGAGCTGTATGATCAGTGTCACCACCTTGTCCCTGCAGAGCTGTATGGTCAGTGCCACAACCTTGTCCCTAGAGAGCTGTTTGATCAGTGCCACCACCTTGTCCCCGCAGAGCTGCATGATCAGTGTCACCACCTTGTCCCTGCAGAGCTGTATGATCAGTGCCACCACCTTGTCCCTGGATAGCTGTTTGATTAGTGCCACCACCTTGTCCCCGCAAAGCTATATAATCAGTGCCACCACCTTGTCCCTGCAGAGCTGTATGATCAGTGCACCCACCTTGTCTCTGCAGAGCTGTATGGTCAATCACCAACTTGTCTCTGCAGAGCTGTATGATCATTGTCACAACCTTGTACCTGCAGAGCTGTATGATCAGTGTCACCACTTTGTCTCTGCAGAGCTGCATGATCACAGCCACCACCTCCTCCCTGCAGAGCTGTATGATCAGTGCCACCACCTTGTCCCTGCAGATCGGTATGATCAGTGCCACCAACTTGTCCCCTTGTCTCCTCAGAGCTGTATGATCAGTGCCACCACCTTGTCCCCTCAGAGCTGTATGATCAGTGCCACCACCTTGTCCCATCAGAGCTGTATGATCAGTACCACCACCTTGTCCCCGCAGATTTGCATGATCAGTGTCACCACCTTGTCCCTGCAGAGCTGTATGATCAGTGTCACCACCTTGTCCCTTCACATTTGTATGATCAGTGCCACCACCTTGTCCCTGGAGATCTGTTTAATCAGTGCCACCACCTTGTCTCTGCAGAGCTGTATGATCAGTGTCACCACCTTGTCCCTGCAGAGGTGTATGATCAGTGTCATCATCCTTGTCCCTGGAGAGCTGTTTGATCAGTGCCACCACCTTGTCCCCGCAGAGCTATATGATCAGTGCCACCACCATGTCCCTGCAGAGCTGTATGATCAGTGCCCCCACCTTGTCTCTGCAGAGCTGAATGATCAGTGTCTCCACCTTGTCTCTGCAGAGCTGTATGATCAGTGTCACCACCTTGTCTCTGCAGAGCTGTATGATGAGTTCCACCACCTTGTCCACTCAGAGCTGCATGATCACAGCCACCACCTCCTCCCTGCAGAGCTGTATGGTCAGTGCCACCACCTTGTCCCTGCAAAGCTGTATGATCAGTGCCACCACCTTGTCCCCTCAGAGCTGTATGATCAGTGTCACCACCTTGTCCCAGCTGAGCTTTATGATAAGTGTCACCACCTTGTCCCTGCAGAGCTGTATGATCAGTAGCACCACCTTGTCCCTGGAGAGCTGTTTGATCAGTGCCACCACCTTGTCCCCGCAGAGCTATATGATCAGTGTCATCATCTTGTCCCTGGAGAGCTGTATGATCAGTGCCACCAACTTGTCTCTGCAGAGCTGTTTGATCAGTGCAACCACCTTGTCCCTGCAGAGTTGTATGATCAGTGTCACCACCTTGTCCCTGCAGAGCTGTATGATCAGTGCCCCCACCTTGTCTCTGCAGAGCTGTATGATCAGTTTCACAACTTTGTCTCTGCAGAGTTGTACGATCAGTGTCACCACCTTGTCCCTACAGAGTTGTATGATCAGTGCCACCACCTTGTACCCGCAGAACTATATGAACAGTGCCACCATCATGTCTCTGCAGAGCTGTTTGATTAGTGCCCCCACCTTGTCTCTGCAGAGCAGTTTGATCAGTGCCACCACCTTGTCCCTGCAGAGCTGTATGATCTTTGCCACCACCTTGTACCTGCAGAGCTGTATGATCAGTGCCACCACCTTATCCACTCAGAGCTGCATGATCACAGCCACCACCTCCTCCCTGCAGAGCTGTATGATCAGTGCCACCACCTTGTCCCTGCAGAGCTGTATGATGAGTGCTACCACCTTGTCCCCTCAGAGCTGAATGATCAGTGCCACCACCTTGTCCCCTCAGAGCTGTATGATCAGTGCCACCACCTTGTCCCCTCAGAGCTGTATGATCAGTGCCACCACCTTGTCCCCGCAGAGCTGTATGATCAGTGTCACCACCTTGTCCCTGCAGAGCTGTTTGATTAGTGTCAGCGCCTTGTCCCTGCAGAGCTGTATGATCAGTGCCACCACCTTGTTCCTGGAGAGCTGTTTGATAAGTGCCACCACCTTGTCTCTGCAGAGCTGTATGATTAGTGCCACCACATTGTCCACTCAGAGCCGCATGATCACAGCCAACACCTTCTCCCTGCAGAGCTGTATGATCAGTGCCACCACCTAGTCCCTGCAGAGCTGTATGATCAGTGCCACCACCTTTTCCCTGCAGAGCTGTATGATCAGTGTCACCACCTTGTCCCTGCAGAGCTGTATGATCAGTGTCATCATCTTTGTCCCTGGAGAGCTGTTTGATCAGTGGCACCACCTTGTCCCGGCTGAGCTGTATGATCAGTGCCACCACCATGTCCCTGCAGAGCTGTATGATTAGTGCCCCCACCTTGTCTCTGCAGAGCTGTATGACAGTGTCACCACCTTGTCTCTGCAGAGCTGTATGATCAGTGTCACCACCTTGTCCCTGAAGAGGTGTATGATCAGTGCCACCACCTTGTCCCTGGAGAACTGTTTGATCAGTGCCACCACCTTGTCCCCACAGAGCTATATAATCAATGCCCCACCTTGTCTCTGCAGAGCTGTATGATCAGTCACCACCTTGTCTCTGAAGAGCTGTATGATCAGTGGCACCGCCTTGTCTCTGCAGAGTTGTATGATCAGTGTCACCACCTTGTCCCTGCAGAGCTGTATGATCAGTGTCATCATCCTTGTCCCTGGAGATCTGTTTGATCAGTGCCACCACCTTGTCCCCGCAGAGCTGTATGATTAGTGCCCCCACCTTGTCTCTGCAGAGCTGTATGACAGTGTCACCACACTTGTCCCTGCAGAGCTGTATGATCAGTGTCACCGCCTTGTCCCTGCCGAGCTGTATGATTAGTGCCCCCACCTTGTCTCTGCAGAACTGTATGATCAGAGTCACCACCTTGTCTCTGCAGAGTTGTACGATCAGAGTCACTACCTTGTCCCTACAGAGCTGTATGATCAGTGCCACCACCTTGTCCCTGCAGAGCTGTATGATCAGCGCCACCACCTTGTCCCCGAAGAGCTATATGATCAGTGCCACCATCATGTCTCTGCAGAGCTGTATGATTAGTGCCCCACCTTGTCTCTCCAGAGCAGTTTAATCAGTGCCACCACCTTGTCCCTGCAGAGCTGTATGATCAGTGCCACCACCTTGTCCCTGCAGAGCTGTATGATCACAGCCACCATCTCCTCCCTGCAGAGCTGTATGATCTGTGCTACAACCTTGTCCCTGCAGAGCTGTATGATCAGTGCCACCACCTTGTCCCCTCAGAGCTTTATGATCAGTGCCACCACCTCGTCCCCTCAGACCTGTATGATCAGTGCCACCACCTTGTCCCTTCAGTGCTGTATGATCAGTGCCACCACCTTGTCCATGCAGAGCTGTATAATCAGTGCCACCACCTTGTCCCATCAGAGCTGCATGATTACAGCCACCACCTCCTCCCTGCAGAGCTGTATGATCAGTGCCACCACCTTGTCCCTGCAGAGCTGTATGATCAGTGCAACCACCTTGTCCCCTCAGAGCTGTATGATCAGTGCCACCACCTCGTCCCCTCAGACCTGTAAGGTCAGTGCCACCACCCTGTCCCTTCAGTGCTGTATGATCAGTGCCACCACCTTGTCCCCGCAGAGTTGTATTATCAGTGTCACCACCTTGTCCCTTCAGTGCTGTATGATCTGTGCCACCACCTTGTCCCTGCAGAGCTGTATGATCAGTGCCACCACCTTGTCCCCTCAGAGCTGCATGATCACAGCCACCACCTCCTCCCTGCAGAGCTGTATGATCAGTGCCACCACCTTGTCCCTGCAGAGCGGTATGATCAGTGCCACCACCTTGTCCCCTCAGTGCTGTATGATCAGTGCCACCACCTCATCCCCTCAGACCTGTATGATGAGTGCCACCACCTTGTCTCTTCAGTGCTGTATGATCAGTGCCACCACCTTGTCCCCGCAGAGTTGTATGATCAGTGTCACCACCTTGTCCCTGCAGAGCTGTATGATCAGTGCCACCACCTTGTCCCTGGAGAGCTGTTTGATCAGTGCCACCACCTTGTCTCAGCAGAGCTGTATGATCAGTGTCACCACCTTGTCCCTGCAGAGCTGTATGATCAGTGTCATCATCCTTGTCCCTGGAGAGCTGTTTGATCAGTGCCACCACCTTGTGCCCGCAGAGCTATATGATCAGTGTCACTACCATGTCCCTGTAGAGCTGTATGATTAGTGCCACCACCTTAACCCTGCAGAGCTGTATGATCAGTGCCACCACCTTGTAACTGCAGTGCTGTATGATGAGTGCCATCAGCTTGTCCCTGCAGAGGTGTATGATCAGTGCCACCACCTTGTCCTTGCAGAGCTCTATAATCAGTGCCACCACCTTGTCCCTGCAGAGCTGTATGATCAGTGCCACCACCTTGTCCCTGCAGAGCTGTATAATCAGTGCCACCACCTTGTCCCTTCAGAGCTGTATGATCAGTGCCACAACCTTGTCCCTGGAGAGCTGTTTGATCAGTGCCATCACCTTGGCTCCGCAGAGCTATATTTTCAGTGTCAACACCTTGTTCCTGCAGAGCTGTATGATCAGTGCCACCACCTTGTCCCTGGAGAGCTGTTTGATCGGTACCACCATCTTGTCCCCGCAGAGCTATATAATCAGTGTCACCACCTTGTCCCTGCAGAGATGTATGAACAGTGCCACCACCTTGTCCCTGGAGAGCTGTTTGATCAGTGCCACCACCTTGTCTCTGCAGACCTGTATGATCAGTGTCACCACCTTGTCTCTGCAAAGTTTTTGGATAACTAGAGGAGGAAGACATGTGAAGACTCAAACTTCAAGGTTAGATTTTAGAAAGGCAGATTTTAAGAGACTCAGAAAGAGAATAGGAGGGATCCAATGGCTGGATGTCCTTAAGGACAAAAATGTCCAGGAAGGATGGGAAATTTTTAAAAATGAGATTCTCAAAGCACAATCGTTAACAATCCCGAAAAGTAGGAAGAATGGGAAGCATTTAAGTAAACCAGGATGGATGAACACAGAACTTAAACACATGCTCAAAAGAAAGAAAGAAATATTTATTAAATGGAAAGAGGGAGGCATATCTAAAGAAGATTATAATGCAGTCTGCAGATCCTGCAGGGCACGTATCAGGTTAGCTAAAGCTGACAATGAATTAAGGCTTGCAAGAGATGTCAAAAGCAATAAAAAAGGATTTTGGGGGTATGTCAAAAGTAAAAGAAAAGTCAAAGATGCTATAGGATTTTTACAGGATGAAAATGGAGAAATGGTAAGAGAGGATGTTGAGAAGGCCGAACTTTTTAATTCCTATTTTGCATCTGTTTTCTCTCAGAAAGAAATTGTAACATCAACTGATCTTCACTGTCCTTTTAAAGGAATAGAGGAATCCAAGTTATCAGTAAACAGAAAGATTGTGAGGGAATATTTAGCTAACAAATGAGTTCAAGTCTCCAGGTCCAGATGAATTACACCCCAGAGTACTGAAGGAGATTGTAGAAGAAATTTTAGAACCACTCTCCATAATCTTTGAAAATTCTTGGAGAACAGGAGAAGTCCCAGAAGACTGGAGAAGAGCAAATGTTGTTCCTATCTTCAAAAAGGGGAAGAAGGTGGACCCAGGGAACTATAGGCCGGTGAGTCTGACTTCTATACCAGGAAAGATCTTTGAACAAATTATTAAACAACATGTATGTAAGTACATGGATAAGAATGAAGTGATTAACCAGAGTCAGCATGGGTTTGTAACTAACAAGTCATGTCAGACTAACTTAATTTCCTTCTATGACAGAATCACTGACTGGGTGGATCAGGGAAATGCTGTAGATATAGTATATCTTGACTTCAGCAAAGCATTTGACAAAGTATCTCACATCATCCTTATTGAAAAAATGACCAAGTATGCAATGGACCAGGCAACTGTTAGATGGATTCATAACTGGCTTAGTGATCGGACTCAAAGGGTGGTTGTAAATGGCTTCACATCCAGCTGGATGAATGTCTCAAGTGGGGTACCACAGGGCTCCGTCCTGGGACCTGTATTGTTCAACATCTTTATCAATGATTTAGATGAAGGAATTGAGGGTAAACTGATTAAATTTGCTGATGACACAAAGCTAGGAGGGATAGCTAATACTAGAGAAGAGAGAGAGAGGATTCAAAAAGACCTAAATAAACTGTAGCAGTGGGCAGCAACCAACAGAATGGTTTCTAACAGGGAAAACTGCAAAGTACTACATCTGGGCAAAAAAAATGAAAAAAGCATATACAGAATGGGAGGAATAGAGCTAAGCAACAGTACATGTGAAAAAGACTTAGGTATACTAATAGATCATAGACTGAACATGAGTCAACAGTGTGATGCAGCAGCAAAAAAGGCAAATACAATTCTGGGATGTATTAACAGAAGCATACAGTCTAGATCACGTGAAGTCATTATCGGTCTTTACTCCTCTTTGGTCAGACCTCATCTGGAATACTGTGTACAGTTTTGGGCACCACATTTTAAAAAAGACATCGACAAACTGGAGCAAGTTCAGAGAAGAGCGACCAGAATGGTGACTGGTCTGCAAACCATGTCCTATGAGGAACGGTTGCAGGATTTGGGAATGTTTAGCTTGCAAAAAAGAAGACTGAGAGGAGACTTAATAGCTGTCTACAAATATGTCAAGGGCTGTCACATTGTAGAAGGATCATCTTTATTCTCATTTGCACAAGGAAAGACTAGAAGCAATGGGATGTAACTAAATGGGAGGAGACACAGATTAGATATTAGAAAAAACTTTTTGACAGCTAGGGTGATTAATGAGTGGAACAGGCTGCCACGAGAGGTGGTGAGTTCCCCTTCAATGGACGTCTTCAAACAGAGGCTGGACAGACATCTGTCTGAGATGATCTAGTGAATCCTGCTTTGAGCAGGGGGTTGGACCAGATGACCCAGGAGGTCCCTTCCAACTCTACCATTCTATGATTCTATGATTCTATGATTCTAAGTTGTATGATCAGTGACCCCACCTTGTCCCTACAGAGCTGTATGATCAGTGCCACCACCTTGTCCCTGCAGAGCTGTATGATCAGTGCCACTACCTTGTCCTCGCAGAGCTATATGACCAGTGCCACCACCTTGTCCCTGCAGAGCTCTATGATCAGTGCCACCACCTTGACCCTGCAGAGCTGTATGATCAGTGCCACCTTGTCCCTGCAGAGCTGTATGATCAGTGCCACCATTTTGTCCACTCAGAGCTGCATGATCTCAGCCACCACCTCCTCCCTGCAGAGCTGTATGATCAGTGCCACCACCTTGTCCCTGCAGAGCTGTATGATCAGTGCCACAACCTTGTCCCCTCAGAGCTGTATGATCAGTGCCACCACCTTGTCCCCTCAGAGCTGTATGATCAGTGCCACCACCTTGTCCCCTCAGAGCTGTATGATCAGTGCCACCACCTTGTCCCCTCAGAGCTGTATGATCAGTGCCACCACCTTGTCCCCTCAGAGCTGTATGATCAGTGCCACCACCTTGTCCCCGCAGAGCTGTATTATCAGTGTCACCACCTTGTCCCTGCAGAGCTGTATGATCAGTGCCACAACCTTGTCCCTGGAGAGCTGTTTGATCAGTGCCACCACCTTGTCCCCGCAGAGCTATATGATCAGTGTCACCACCTTGTCCCTGCAGAGCTGTAGGATCAGTGACACCACCTTGTCCCTGGAGAGCTGTTTGATCAGTGCCACAACCTTGTCCCCGCAGAGCTATATGATCAGTGCCACCACCTTGTCCCTGCAGAGCTGTATGATCAGTGCCCCACATTGTCTCTGCAGAGCTGTATGATCTGAGTCACCACCATGTCCCTGCAGAGCTGTATGATCAGTGTCACCACTAGAGATGAGCGTTGTTCTACTCGAACTGTTCGCCAATCTCAAATTCGAGCTGTTTTGGGCGGTGTTCGAGCCGTTCGGCGAACACGAACAATTTGAGAAAAATTCGGCTGTTCGAGGTTATGTTCGATAACTGTTCGTGCACCAAAATCATAACTGGATTTTTTCTCAGTAATGATGAAAATTAATGTTAATACGCAGTTTGAGTGTACAGCGGGGCGGGGGGAGGGGCAGGGGATGTATCTCTGCAGGAACAATGAAGATCTCCTTTTTTTTTTCTCTTTCCCGCATTTACAGTGGGGAGGTGCAATCTGTCAGCCTATCAGCAGTGCACACACGGAGCGAAGTGCTTTTTTTCACACAAGCAAGGGCATGTGTCATTGGCAGTGTATGTCACATGTCCTTGCCCTATAAGACCAAGCCATTTTCCCCGTCGCCACCATTTTCTCACTGCTGCAGCTGCGTGTTAGACGGCACCGCTGTTGCTGTGTGCGCTATACCTTGTTAATTTCAAGCCAATTTTCGCACAAATCTGCAGATAGCTTGGGAGTAGGGAATAGTTGTGATTGCAGTCCTTTTAAGGACTAGGTTACAGCATTTCCTACGACTTTTATCAGGCAGGTCTGTGCTCTTAAATAGATAGGTTGTGGGAGTAAAGACTAATTGTAATTGGAGTCCTTTTCAGGACTAGGTTACATCAGTTCCTATCAGTTTTTGCCAGGCAGGTCTGTGCCAGTGCTGTGCAAGTTTTTTTCACAGCATTTGGCTGAATCTAGCAAAGCTAATCCTTTTTGGCCTATTGCAGAGTGTGTTAGTCAGTGGAGTAGCCTATCTGTGTTGCAAGATATACCACCTGTGTATAGAATACCAATTTTTTTACTGCACCTAGTGAAGTAAAATCTTTTGGGCATAGCATCATTCTATTAGTCCATCTATACTGACCTCCATCAGGTTGCAAACTGAATATAATTTTTTTCTGCATCTAGCTCTGAAAAAATATTGGGCTTCTAGCTGTGTGTGGGTCTTGTTCTATTAATCCATCTATACTGACCTCCATCAGGTTGCAAACTGAATATAATTTTTTTCTGCATCTACCTCTGAAAAAATATTGGGCTTCTAGCTGTGTGTGGGTCTTGTTCTATTAATCCATCTATACTGACCTCCATCAGGTTGCAAACTGAATATAATTTTTTTCTGCATCTAGCTCTGAAAAAATATTTGGCCTTCTAGCAGTGTGTGGGACTTGTTCTATTAGTCCACCTATACTGACCTCCATCAGGTTGCAAACTGAATATATTTTTTTCTGCATCTACCTCTGAAAAAATATTGGGCTTCTAGCTGTGTGTGGGACTTGTTGTATTAGTCCATCTATACTGACCTCCATCAGGTTGCAAACTGAATATATTTTTTTCTGCATCTACCTCTGAAAAAATATTGGGCTTCTAGCTGTGTGTGGGTCTTGTTCTATTAATCCATCTATACAGACCTCCATCAGGTTGCAAACTGAATATAATTTTTTTCTGCATCTAGCTCTGAAAAAATATTTGGCCTTCTAGCTGTGTGTGGGACTTTCTCTATTAGTCCATCTATACTGACCTCCATCAGGTTGCAAATTAAAAATAATTTTTATCTGCATCTACAGTACCTCTGAAAAAATATTTGGGCTTCTAGCTGTGTGTGGGACTTGTTGTATTAGTCCATCTATACTGACCTCCATCAGGTTGCAAATTGAATATAATTTTTTTCTGCATCTAACCCAGCCAATAGTTTTGGCCTAATACCACAGTTTGGCCACTCAGCTCTGCTCGGTTACCATCCATTGTTTTTTTGTGCAAACAACTCCAGAGTTGTGAATTAGTTAACCACCAAAATGAGTGGAAAAAGGCCTGCTGCTGGTGGAAAGGGGAATAGGCGTGTTGGGAAGGGGAAAAAAGGTTGTGTCCGTGGGGTAGGTGTTAAAGCAACAGTAACATCTGCAGAAGAAAGACCATCTTCCAGGAAAACTAAAATGTCTACTTCTTTTAGCGGACAATGTGATAAGATCCCTTTCTTACGGCCACGCCAATCGCTACAAATTCCAGATGAGGCACAAAAACAGCAGGTGCTTCAACGGATATCAAGTGCTCCTTTAAGTGGGCTCTCCTCCACATCAACTTCAACATCACAAATACTCCAGTCCTCAAAGGTGTCACCCAAATCGCACTTGCTTCCTCACAGCTCCCAAATCTCCAGCTGCCCGTCTGAGTATGAGGTAGAACAGATGGTTGAGTCTGCAGAGCTGTTTACTAGTGTTGAGCCACCCCCGTAGTGTTCGGGTTCGGTTCGGTTCGTCGAACACCGGGATGTTCGAGGAACTGTTCGTCGAACTGTTCGTCGAACACCTTAGAACACCGTCGAACACCGTTAAAACCAATGGCAGGCAAACAAAAACACATAGAAACACATAGAAAACACCTGCAAAGGTGTCCAAAAGCTGACAAACTGCTCAGAAGACACTCTGTTTAAAAAAGCCGGCCGGCAAATTCAGCAGCGGCATACACCGGTACCCGACAATTTAGACAAGAAGGAATAGAGCATCACACATAGATTAGATAGATAGAAACATGTCAGTCACACATATAAGAAGCACAGTGACAGTGTTGGTTACTGCACTTGTCATTTAGTGTAAAGGATTTATTAAAAAAAATATTAGTGTTTTCATGCACCGTCTCTTTAAAAAAGCCGGCCGGCAATTCAGCATCTGTACCCGACAATTTAGAACAGAAAGAATAGAGCTTCACACATAGATTAGATAGATAGAAACATGTCAGTCACATATATAATAAGTACAGTGATAGTGTTGCTTACTGTACTTGTCATTTAGTGTAAAGGATTTATTTAAAAAAATAATAGTGTTTTCATGCACTGTCTCTTTAAAAAAGCCGGCCGGCAATTCAGCAGCGGTACCCGACAATTTAGAACAGAAAGATAGAGCATCACACATAGATTAGATAGATAGAAACATGTCAGTCACATATATATGAAGTACAGTGATAGTGTTGGTTACTGTACTTGTCATTTAGTATTAAAATAAAGGATTTATTATTAAAAAAATTGGCGTGGGGTTCCCCTTAATTTTAGGCTCTAGCGGAGGTTAAGCAGACGGCTGGGGCAGATGTTTGAAGCCTGGGAAGGGGGTAATACCCACGGAGCTTCCCAGGCTACTAATATCAGCCCCCAGCTGAATACATAGCCTTTACTAGCTATTAAAATGGGGGACCCCCCAAAAAAAATGACGTGGGGTCCCCCCTAATTTAATAGCTAGCAAAGGCTAGGCAGACAGCTGGGGGCTGATATTAATAGCCCAGGAAGGGAGCCATGAATATTGGCCCCCTCCCAGGCTAGAAACACCAGCCGTCAGCCGCCCCAGAAATGGCGCATTCATAGGATGCGCCAATTCTGGCACTTAGCCTCGCTCTTCCACGCTGCCCTGGTGCGGTGGCAGGGGGTAATAGGGTTGGGGTTGATGTCAGCTTATAATGCCAGCTGACATCAAGCCCAGGTTAGTAATGGAGAGGCGTCTATAAGACACCCCCATTACTAACCCCATAGTCAAAGTTAAAAAAAACACAAACACCCAGAATAAAGTCCTTTAATTGAAATAAAGACACAATCCTTTATTGTTCTAAATTAAACCATACTTACCATCACGCCCATTCCAGCTGAAGCCAACGATCTCCTGCAATAAAAGAAAAATAATAAAGCAACCTCATCCTTACCTTTCCATGGTTCCCACGACAGCTTCAGCTCTGCTACATCGAGATGACAGGCTGGACCGCAGCAGAACGCCGCCATCCAGCCTGTCATCCCGCAGACACTGAGAAGCGCAGGCTTGCTTGCGCTGCTCAGCGTCTCTCTGTGACGACATCCAGATGAGCCGAGTTCATGTCCAATGAACTCGGCTCACCTCATGCACGTCACTGACAGCGTGGGAAAATTCTCACGCTGAAGCGCTGATTGCAGGAGAATTTTCCCACGCTGTCAGTGACGTGCAGGAGGTGAGCTGAGTTCATTGGACATGAGCTCACCTCATGCACATCACTGACAGCGTGGGAGAATTCTCCTGCACTCAGCACTTCAGCGTGAGAATTTTCCCACGCTGTCAGTGACGTGCATGAGGTGAGCCGAGTTCATTGGACATGACCTCGGCTCATCTGGATGCCGTCACAGCGAGACAGTGAGGAGCGCAAGCATGCCTGCGCTTCTCAGTGTCTGCGGGATGACAGGCTGGATGGCAGCGTTCTGCTGCGGTCCAGCCAGTCATCTCGATGTAGCAGAGCTGAAGCTGTCGTGGGAACCATGGAAAGGTAAGGATGAGGTTGGTTTATTATTTTTCTTTTATTGCAGGAGATCGTTGGCTTCAGCTGGAATGGGTGTGATGGTAAGTATGGTTTAATTTAGAACAATAAAGAATTGTGTCTTTATTTCAATTAAAGGACTTTATTCTGGGTGCGGTGTTTTTTTTAAATACTTTACTAGAAATTCATGGCGGTCATGTCTAATACTGGCGTGACCCCATGAATTTTGGGCTTGGGGCCAGCTGATAATACCAAGCTGGCCCTAACCCCTTTATTACCCAGTGAGCCACCGCACCAGGGCCCTGGATGAGTTGGGTACAGCGCCAGAAGATGGCGCTTCTATGAACGCGCCATTTTCCGGGGTGGCTGCGGACTGCAATTTGTAGCGGGGGTGGCCCAGAAAGCTTGGGCCTCCCTGCGCTGCAGATTCCAGCCCCCAGCTGCCTAGTTGTACCTGGCTGGACACAAAAATAGGGCGAAGCCCCACGTACTTTTTTTTTAATTATTTCATGAAATTCATGAAATAATTAAGAAAAAAAGGCCTTCCCTATATTGTTGTGTCCGGCCAGGTACAAATAGGCAGCTGGTGGATGGGGGCAGCCCGTTCCTGCCTGCTGTACCTGGCCGGACACAACAATATAGGGAAGCCCTTTTTTTCTTAATTATTTCATGAAATAATTTAAAGAAAATTGACGTGGGGCTTCGCCCTGTTTTTGGGTCCAGCCAGGTACAACTAGGCAGCTGGGGGCTGGAATCCGCAGCGCAGGGAGGCCCAAGCTTTCTGGGCCACCCCCGCTGCAAATTGCAGTCCGCAGCCACCCCGGAAAATGGCGCGTTCATAGAAGCGCCATCTTCTGGCGCTGTACCCAACTCATCCAGGGCCCTGATGCGGTGGCTCACTGGGTAATAAAGGGGTTAGGGCCAGCTTGGCATTATCAGCTGGCCCTAAGCCCGAAATTCATGGGGTCACGCCAATATTAGACATGACCGCCATGAATTTCTAGTAAAGTATTTAAAAAAAACACAACACCCAGAAAAAAGTCCTTTAATTGAAATAAACACACAATTCTTTATTGTTCTAAATTAAACCATACTTACCGTCACGCCCATTCCAGCTGAAGCCAACGATCTCCTGAAATAAAAGAAAAATAATAAAGCAACATCATCCTTACCTTTCCATGGTTCCCATGACAGCTTCAGCTCTGCTACATCGAGATGACAGGCTGGACCGCAGCAGAGCGCTGCCATCCAGCCTGTCATCCCGCAGACACTGAGAAGCGCAGGCTTGCTTGCGCTCCACAGTGTCTCTCTGTGAGGGCATCCAGATGAGCCGAGTTAATGTCCAATGAACTCGGCTCACCTCATGCACGTCGCTGACAGCGTGGGAGAATTCTCACACTGAAGCGCTGAGTGCAGGAGAATTCTCCCACGCTGTCAGTGACGTGCAGGAGGTGAGCTGAGTTCATTGGACATGAGCTCACCTTATGCACATCACTGACAGCGTGGGAAAATTCTCCTGCACTCAGCGCTTCAGCGTGGGAGAATTCTCACGCTGAAGCGCTGAGTGCAGGAGAATTCTCCCACGCTGTCAGTGACGTGCAGGAGGTGAGCTGAGTTCATTGGACATGAGCTCACCTTATGCAAGTCACTGACAGCGTGGGAGAATTCTCCTGCACTCACCGCTTCAGCGTGAGTATTTTCCCACGCTGTCAGTGACGTACATGAGGTGAGCTGAGTTCATTGGACATGAACTCGGCTCATCTGGATGTCGTCACAGAGAGACGCTGAGCAGCGCAAGCAAGCCTGCGCTTCTCAGTGTCTGCGGGATGAGAGGCTGGATGGCAGCGTTCTGCTGCGGTCCAGCCTGTCATCTCGATGTAGCAGAGCTGAAGCTGTCGTGGGAACCATGGAAAGGTAAGGATGAGGTTGCTTTATTATTTTTCTTTTATTGCAGGAGATCGTTGGCTTCAGCTGGAATGGGCGTGACGGTAAGTATGGTTTAATTTAGAACAATAAAGGATTGTGTCTTTATTTTAATTAAAGGACTTTATTCTGGGTGTTTGTGTTTTTTTTAACTTTGACTATGGGGTTAGTAATGGGGGTGTCTTATAGACGCCTCTCCATTACTAACCTGGGCTTGATGTCAGCTGGCATTATAAGCTGACATCAACCCCAACCCTATTACCCCCTGCCACCGCACCAGGGCAGCGTGGAAGAGCGAGGCTAAGTGCCAGAATTGGCGCATCCTATGAATGCGCCATTTCTGGGGCGGCTGACGGCTGGTGTTTCTAGCCTGGGAGGGGGCCAATATTCATGGCTCCCTTCCTGGGCTATTAATATCAGCCCCCAGCTGTCTGCCTAGCCTTTGCTAGCTATTAAATTAGGGGGGACCCCACGTCATTTTTTTTGGGGGTCCCCCATTTTAATAGCTAGTAAAGGCTATGTATTCAGCTGGGGGCTGATATTAGTAGTCTGGGAAGCTCCGTGGGTATTACCCCCTTCCCAGGCTTCAAACATCTGCCCCAGCCGTCTGCTTAACCTCCGCTAGAGCCTAAAATTAAGGGGAACCCCACGCCAATTTTTTTAATAATAAATCCTTTGTTTTAATACTAAATGACAAGTACAGTAACCAACACTATCACTGTACTTCATATATATGTGACTGACATGTTTCTATTTATCTAATCTATGTGTGAAGCTCTATTCTGTCTGTTATAAATTGTCGGGTACAGATGCTGAATTGCCGGCCGACTTTTTTAAAGAGACGGTGCATGAAAACACTATTATTTTTTTTGATAAATCCTTTACGCTAAATGACAAGTACAGTAAGCAGCACTTTCACTGTACTTCGTATATATGTGGCTGACATGTTTATATCTATCTAATCTATGTGTGAAGCTCTATTCTTTCGGTTCTAAATTGTCGGGTACAGGTGTATGCCGCTGCTGAATTGCCGGCTTTTCATGTTTCACTGTTGGCACTGTTCCCATCGATTTGGGCAATCACTGTAATGCCACAACCACCATGGCTGTGGCATTACAGTGAGTGGCAGACAATCCCTGCATGATTGGTGCTCTAAATAGCGCCAGACATGCAGGACACGCTTTTGGTGCACGAACAGTTATCGAACATAACCTCGAACAGCCGAATTTTTTGCAAATCGTTCGGGTTCGTCGAACAACTCGAACACCGCCCAAAACAGCTCGAATTTGAGATTGGCGAACAGTTCTAGTCGAACACCGCTCATCTCTACTGTTTACTCATACTATAGCCTGGGAATCAGAGGTCGACTCCAGCGCTTCTGTGAATCCAGACGAGGAAATGATCTGCACTGATGCCCAGAATCTTTATGAGTCGGATCCAGGACCAGACGCAGAAGGTTCTGACCATAATGTAGACCCTCATTCCCAAACTGTAACTCCTGTTGGTGGAGACAATGAGGAAGACGATGATAAGACTCAAATACCTGATTGGAGCGACAACTTTAGTTTTTTGTCAGGGCAGGAACAGGTTGGCTCTGAGGACGACGGGTGTGATAAAACACAGGGTGATGATGATGAGGTTGGAGATCCCACTTACTGTCAACCCACAGTCAGCCAAGAGATGAGGTCAGCAGAGGAGGTGGAGGAAGATGCTAGTGACGACGAGGTCAGGTTGCGCCTTCCTGGACAGAGACGTAGTACTGGAAGCACGTCAACAACTGCATCCTCAAACACAACTCTGCCTCTCACCACAAGTCGTGGTGGCTCTTCAGGTCGCATGGGTGCTAAGCCTTGCATAGCCTGGGCATTTTTTCAGATCGATAAAGATGACCCAACTCATGTTATCTGTAACATTTGTCAGCAAAAGCTAAGTAGAGGCCAAAAAATACATAGTTTGAGTACTTCATGCATGAACCGGCACATGGACATGAAGCATAAGTTGCAGTGGGAAGCTCAGTGTGCTACAATGCGGTCTAGCCGGCCGGGCCAACCACCGTCTGCCATATCTTGTGCATCCGCGGCCTCTTCATCCTCTGTGACTGGGGGAACAGCAGTCACACCTGTTTTGGGGCGCAGACCTGCCACCTCTTTACCCGCAACAGCCAGCGTGATTGGCAGGTCATCATTTTCTTTGGAGGTGGGAACACCAGCTGGTGTTGAGCGCTGTCCAACATCGATAGCACCACCTTTGGATCAAGGCAACCTAACATGTCCGCCTGCATCTTCCTCACAGACCGGCAGTTTGCCGGGGACACCCTTATCAACCCCGTCTAAGCACAATAGCCAGCCCTCGGTCCCTCAGATGTGGACAAGTAAAAGACCATTTCCTCCTAGCCATGAGAAAGCTAAGAGGTTGAATTTCACCATCTGCAAGCTCTTGGCTACAGAAATGCTGCCTTTCCGCCTGGTGGACACAGAGGATTTTCGAGACCTTATGTCCGTCGCAGTGCCCCAGTACCAGATGCCCAGTCGGCACTACTTCTCAAAGAAAGGTGTGCCTGCGCTCCACCAGCATGTCGCACACAACATCACCGCTTCTTTGAGAAACTCTGTGTGTGACAGGGTGCATTTCACCACAGACACTTGGACGAGTAGGCATGGACAGGGGCGTTACATGTCGCTGACTGGGCACTGGGTAACTATGGTGACAGCAGGACAAGGGGCTGCTGTCCAAGTCTTGCCGTCCCCACGAGTTGTGCGTCAATCCTCTTTATGTCAAAGTTCCTCCACTGCTTCTGCCTCCTCAACCTCCTCTCGGTCTTCCACCTGCCCCCAAAGCCTGTCTGGTCATGCCACAAGCTTTCTAACTGCGCAGAAGGGATCCTGCACACCTCCTTACTATGCTGGCAGTAGGGCTCAACGTCATCAGGCGGTTTTTACATTGAAATGTCTGGGAAATGTGAGTCACACAGCTGAGGAGTTGTGGTCAGCTCTGGAGAACCAATTTCATGAATGGTTGTCTCCACTGGACCTGAAACCAGGGAAGGCCGTGTGCGACAATGCTGCAAACCTGGGTGCGGCCCTTCGCCGGGGCAATGTCACACACGTGCCTTGTATGGCTCACATGTTGAACCTGGTTGTCCAGCAATTTTTAGCCCACTATCCCAGACTAGATGGCCTTCTGCAGAGGGCACGGTCGCTGTGTGCTCACTTCCGCCGTTCGCATCCCGCAGCTCAGCGACTTACATCTCTACAGAAGTCGTTGGGCCTGCCACTTCACCGGCTAAAATGCGATGTGCCTACCCGGTGGAATTCAACTCTGCACATGTTGCAGCGACTGTGGCAGCACCGACAAGCCCTGGTGCAATACGTTCTGACGTATAGCCTGGGCCAACGAGATTCAGAGGTGGGGCAAATCACGCTGGAGGAGTGGTCTCAGATCAGGGACCTATGCACCCTTCTGCACAGTTTTGAAATGGCGACGAAGATGTTTAGTGCTGACGATGCCATTATCAGCATGACTATTCCGGTGATTTACATGCTGGAGCACATGTTAAACAGAATTCGGAGTCAGGTGGTGGCACAAGAGGAGGTGGAGGAAGTAGAGGAGGAGGAGTTGTATGCGGAAGGGCTAACATCTGCAAGGTCCAGACGGTCGGCAGCACCAAGGCGGCAGGCATGTGAGGGTGGGGGAGATGGTTTTACCAGGGCGCATGGTAGCAGCCAAACTAGTGAGGAAGGTGCAGGAGCCAAGGAAGAAGTGGAGGACGAACTGATGGAAGACTCATCAGATGAGGGAGACCTTGATCACATTTCTGTTGTGCGAGGTTGGGGGGAGAGGACAGAGGAAGGAAGCATGATTGTTACCTCGCCACCAACACAACAGGGACCTGGTGCTCCTGGATGCGCAACACACATGAGTGCCTTCTTGCTGCACTACCTGCAACATGACCCTCGAATTGTGAGAATTAGAAATAATCCTGACTACTGGGTTGCCACACTGTTAGATCCCCGGTACAAAAGTAAATTTGCAGAAATTATTCCTGCCATAGAAAGGGATGCACGCATGCAGGAGTATCAGCAGAGACTGTTGCAGAATCTTACATGTGCTTTTCCACAAAATACCAGTGGTGCACATAGTGAATCTCACAGTTCCAACTTGCCAACCGTGGGACCGTCAAGTGTTCAGCACTCAAACCGTAACAGAACCACAGTATCTGCTGGTAACATCAATTTTGCGGAATCATTTCACCACTTTTTTAGCCCATCCTTTGCAAGGCCACAGGAGACAAGAAGTCTGACACATAGTCAACGCCTAGAGACGATGGTACAGGAGTATCTCCAAGTAAACATTGAAGCCACGACTGTGTCACTGGACCCTTGCTCTTTTTGGGCTTCCAATCTGGATAAATGGCCGGAGCTAGCCACTTACGCCTTGGAGATCTTGTCATGCCCCGCAGCCAGCGTTCTGTCTGAACGTGTGTTCAGCGCTGCTGGTGGTGTGCTGACAGATAAGCGCACGCGGCTCTCCACTGATAATGTAGACAGACTCACGTTCATAAAGATGAACAAATCATGGATCCGAAATGACTTTTCTACCCCTGTGTCATCCTGGGGAGAGTAAAAGCTTGATGATTGGTTAAAATCACCCTACCAACCGTTTTAAGCTTTCAAATTACTAATCATGTTTATCTGTATCTTGACTGGAAAATAATTTGGGCATTGTAGCACTACCTGCAGCATGACCCTCATATTGTCAGAATTCGAAGTAATCATGACTACTGGGTTGCCACACTCTTAGATCCCCCAAACTTTTCGATCAACCTTTTCATTTTAATAAAGACCAAAAAAATGGTCATTTTTGAAATTATAAGCATTAGCAGGTTGTTAGAAACTGAAATCAAACAGTTTTCAACTCAAAACTTTATTCTAGGTGATGTTACATTTTCACATAGGACCCCTTGTTCGAAAGGAGCTTCTGAACTCTCTCGTCCATTGAATTTGTCAGGTTTTGGATGGTTTCTGCTTCAATTGTTTTGCATGAGGACAGAATACCCTCCCAGAGCTGTTGCTTAGATGTGAACTGCCTCCCGCCATCATAGACACTCCTTTTAATGATGCTCCAAAGGTTCTGAATGGGGTAGAGGTCAGGGGAGCATGGGGGTCACACCATAAGTTTGTCCCCATTTATTCCCATATCAGCCAGAGATGCAGATGTTTTATGTGCAGCATGAGATGGTGCATTATCATGCAGAAAAATGATCTTGCTGTGAAATACACGGTTCTTCTTCTTGAACCATGGCAGGAAGTGCTGTTTGAGAAAATCCACATACATTATGGAGTTCATCTTTAGCGCCTTCAGGGATCCTAAAGGGGCCGACAATCTCTCTCCCCATGACTCCAGCCCAAAACATTACTCCACCTCCTCCTTGTTGGCGCTGTAGCCGTGTTTGCGTGGGGTGTCCATCAACCAGCCATCCTCCACTCCATCCATCTGGACCATCGAGCGCTGCACGGCACTCATCCGTGAACAAAACTGTTTTGAAATCAGTCTTCATGTAATGTTTGGCCCACTGGAGCCGTTTCTGCTTGTGTGAAGTGGATAGAGGAGGTCGACAGGATGGCGTATGCACAGCTGCAAACCTCTGAAGGACCCTGCATCTTGTTGTTCGGGGGATGTTGGAGGCACAAGCAGCTTCAAAAACTTGTCTGCTGCTATGACAAGGCTTTTTTGCCGCTGCTCTTTCAACCTGACGTAATTGCCTGTAGGAAAGAGTCCTCAATTTGCCCTTATCAGCACGCACACGTGTGTACTGTGAATCAGCTACATACTTCTTGATTGCCAAGACACTTCATCCTGATCATCGCACAATGTTGATTGCAGTCATGCCTTGACCTAAACACTCCACAATTTGTTGCTTCTCAGCAGCCGACACATCCTTTTTCTTTCCCATTTTGGCAGAAAATGTAGGCTGCTTAATAATGTGAGAGAGCCTTCTTAAGTAGTCTTGCCTTTCATTGGACACACCTGCCAAACTAATTAGCACAGGTGTCTGCAATTGCTTACAGTGATATAAAGAGCCCTGACACACATCACCATCAATGAGTTTAACTGACAAACAAACAAATTCTTCCCTTATCACTCCGAAACACTTTTTGCATAATAATTTGGAACGCAGTGTACATGTGCTTTTCCACAAAACACCAGTGGTTCACGTAGTGAATCTCACAGTTCCAGCTTGCCAACCGTGGTCTGTATGGAGTTGTTCAATAAAGGGCCCAAAATTAAGATAACATAGATGGGAGAGGTCTCTATGAATAGGAATTCCTAAGTATTTGATACCCTGTGAGGGACAGGCAAAGGGAAAGTTGGACTGGATGGAATCCTATATGGATTTGGGGAGGGAGACATCGAGGGCCTCAGACTTCGCTGCATTGATTTTAAAATTTGAACATGTAACAAAGTGATCTATTTCAGCCATAACAGCAGGGATGGATATATGTGATTGAGTGATATATACTAGGACATCATCAGCAAATAGAGAGCACTTGTACTCGGTGCCTCCCACCTCTATCCACCTAATATTGGGGTTATGGCGAATTGATGAGAGCAGGTGCTCCGTCACTAGGATGTATAAGAGAGGGGACAGAGGACATCCCTGCCTTGTCCCATTGGTGATTGTGAAAGGTGATGAAAATGTTCTGACGCACCCCCTGGGCCTTGGGACACCCGGAGCCGGACCCTTTTTGGTGGATGCTGGTGGTTGTAGTCTTCGTGGCGGCGACCCGGTTCCGTGGCTCAGGGCGGTCAAACCAGTGGCGGAACTATTTATGTGGTTTTGATGTTTAAATGTCCGACTATGCCACCCGTGAATTGCGGTCAGAGTGAACCGCTGCTACAGGGCAGACCGCTGAGGCTGGTGTTGTGGGTGCAGCAGAGCGTAGCATAACTCCCCACGGGAGGAGTATAGCCTCAGGGCAGTGTATGCGGAGGATGGGGGTGATGGTACAGGGCAGCAGCAGTAATGACACGGAGTCAGTGATGCAGTCCAGGGCCTTTACTCACAGTTCTTATTATCCAAACCACGTCTGCAGGTAACGGCTGCCCACGTCGTACTGTGCTCACCAGGTGAGGGGCTCAGACAACTCCCAGATAACTTTGGAGCACTTCACAGGACCCCCTTTGTGTGTCCTTTGTCTGGCCTTTCTTACCAACACTTCTGTCCGGCTGCCTCGGGCCTCCTCTTGGTAAACTTGGCGCCAGTTTCCCTGACCCTATGTGGTGCCTTCCTAGCGGGTGTAGCGAGGGGCTGCGCCACATAAAATGTCAGAGCCTCCGGTTTCTAGCTGAGGGTCGTTTCCTGCCTCCACTAGTTCGGGGACCGGTCTCCCCCTTTGGCCTGACCCCTCCACGCAGGTGGATTCGGGCGTGCGGTGGCGACTCGCCCGTCCGCACCCCTGGGATCCCTTCATTCCTCGTTCCTGGAGCCTTCTCCGCTCCTCTTCCTTCCTTCTCCCTCTTCCAGGCCTGGGCCTCTGTTACTAGGCCCGCCTCCGGAGCAGAGCTCATGCAGAGCCCCTGCTCCCTGCCACTTCTGCTCAGACTTCTCTGCACTGAACTAAGATGGTGCCCACCTTTTATACTCCCTTCTCAATGCACCCAGGAACTGCTTCCTCCCTGCTCCTGCACTACAGGGTTCCCCTTCCTCAGTGTTCCCTCCCCCCACTCCAGCCAGGGACAGGGACTGTCGTGCCCATCTCAGGGGCATATTGGTCGCCCTGCCCCACGGCAATGTGGTGTAATGCATGCAGGTGTCGGGTCCTGATCCACACTCCATCCTTACCTGAGAGTGAGATATCACACCTCTGGGTGAGGTGCAATACGTCTGTAGCAACCGAGCCCTCAGGGTGCTACAGTTCCATTTATCTTCAGCCTAGGTGACGTATTGCGATACAGGGCCGTGATTTTGGCTATAAAAGGGTCCCCTAGACCCCTACCCCAAGCTTTTTAAGAGAATCATATATGGCGTGCCAGGAGACTCTATGGAATGCTTTCTCAGCATCCAACGAGAGTATCTAATTACAAATTTTTAACTGCATCTAGCCCAGGAAATACTTTGTGCCTAGTAGCAGTGTCTGCTAGTCAGCGGATTATCCCGGCTGTTAAGCAAGCTACACCACCTGTAGTTTAGACACTTAATTTTTTCAAAGGAAATGATTCGGGACCATGGGATAATTAGTGAAGAGCATCAGGAGGCACCCCAAGGCATAGGGGCTGGAACTGGCAGTAGGATGCTTTGCGGTGGACAGCCGAGCTCGATCCTTATAAAAGCTTTTTAACTGCAGCAGCTTTAGTGGACGCTACTGGAGCTGGAATTACGCGGCTGCTGGCATGAGACTTGCCCTCCAATAGATCCTTGTAAATGGATTTAAAGTGTATTCATTCAAATTAGAGAGACAATTTAAATTAAAAAGCTTAGAGCTGCCTCCACCACAGGGGGGCTCGCTCGACCCACGAGCGGACAGGCACCAGTATTGGGAGAGGGGGGCTGGCCGTCAGGGTTCACCGCGGCTCTGGCACAAACCCGGCGACACGGAGGTGGCACGGGCAGGAGCGGACTGGCCGTGTCGGCTTCTCACTTTTTGGATTTTAGAAGGGCTTGACATGCCTATATCTGTGTCTCCCCCTCCTTTTACTCCTCCACCTCTTTTATTTTCGCATGACTATATGTACTTGTCACTTTTCCATGTGTTAGTTATGTCTTCTGAGCAGTTTGTCAGCTTTTGGACACCTTTGAAGGTGTTTTCTATGTGTTTCTATGTGTTTTTGTTTGCCTGCCATTGGTTTTAACGGTGTTCGAAGGTGTTCGACGAACAGTTCGACGAACAGTTCGGCGAACACACGGATGTTCGACGAACCGAACCGAACTCGAACACTACGGGGGTGGCTTAACACTAGTCACCACCTTGTCTCTGCAGAGCTGTATGATCAGTGTCACCACCTTGTCCCTGCAGAGCTGTATGATCAGTGCCACCACCTTGTCCCCTCAGAGTTGCATGATTACAGCCACCACCTCCTCCCTGCAGAGCTGTATGATCAGTGCCACCACCTTTTCCCTGCAGAGCTGTATGATCAGTGCCACCACCTTGTCCACTCAGAGCTTTATGATCAGTGCCAATAACCTCGTCCCCTCAGACCTGTATGATCAGTGCCACCACCTTGTCCCTTCAGTGCTGTATGATCAGTGCCACCACCTTGTCCCTGCAGAGCTGTATGATCAGTGCCACCACCTTGTCCCATCAGAGCTGCATGATCACAGCCACCACCTCCTCCATGCAGAGCTGTATGATTAGTGCCACCACCTTGTCCCTGCAGAGCTGTATGATCAGTGCAACCACCTTGTCCCCTCAGAGCTGTATGTTCAGTGCCACCACTTTGTCCCCTCAGACCTGTATGGTCAGTGCCACCACCTTGTCCCTTCAGTGCTGTATGATCAGTGCCACCACCTTGTCCCCACAGAGTTGTATGATCAGTGTCACCACCTTGTCCCTCCAGAGCTGTATGATCAGTGTCACAACTTTCACCCCGCAGAGCTATACAGTCAGTGCCACCACCTTGTCCCCGCAGAGCTATGTAATCAGTGCCACCACCTTGTCGCTGCAGAGCTGTATGATCAGTGCCCCCACCTTGTCTCTGCAGAGCTGTATGATCAGAGACACCACCTTGTCCCTGCAGAGCTGTATGATCAGTGTCACCACCTTGTCTCTGCAGATCTGTATGATCAGTGTCACTACCTTGTCCCTGCAGAGCTGTATGATCAGTGCCACCACCTTGTCCACTCAGAGCTGCATGATCACAGCCACCACCTCCTCCCTGCAGAGCTGTATGATCAGTGCCACCACCTTGTCCCTGCAGAGCTGTATGAACAGTGCCACCACCTTGTCCCCTCAGAGCTGTATGATCAGTGCCACCACCTCGTCCCCTCAGACCTGTATGATCAGTGCCACCACCTTGTCCCTTCAGTGCTGTATGATCAGTCCCACCATCTTGTCCCCGCAGAATTGTATGATCAGTGTCACCACCTTGTCCCTGCAGAGCTGTATGATCAGTGCTACCACCTCGTCCCCTTAAACCTGTATGATCAGTGCCACCACCTTGTCCCTTCAGTGCTGTATGATCAGTGTCACCACCTTGTTCCCGCAGAGTTGTATGATAAGTGTCACCACCTTGTCCCTGCAGAGCTGTATGATCAGTGTCGCAACTATGTACCTGCAGAGCTGTATGATCAGTGTCACCAACTTGTCTCTGCAGAGCTGTGTGATCAGTGTCACCACCTTGTCCCTGCAGAGCTGTATGATCAGTGCCACCACCTTGTCCCCTCAGAGCTGCATTATCACAGCCACCACCTTCTCCCTGCAGAGCTGTATGATCAGTGCCACCACCTTGTCCCTGCCGAGCTGTATGATCAGTGCCACCACTTTGTCCCCTCAGAGCTTTATGATCAGTGCCACCACCTCGTCCCCTCAGACCTGTATGATCAGTGCCACCACCTTGTCCTTTCAGTGTTGTATGATCAGTGCCACCATCTTGCCCCCGCAGAGTTGTATGATCAGTGTCACCACCTTGCCCCTGCAGAGCTGTATGATCAGTGCTACCAGCTCGTCCCCTTAAACCTGTATGATCAGTGCCACCACCTTGTCCCTTCAGTGCTGTATGATCAGTGTCACCACCTTGTTCCCGCAGAGTTGTATGATCAGTGTCACCACCTTGTTCCTGCAGAGCTGTATGATCACTGTCACAACTATGTCCCTGCAGAGCTGTATGATCAGTGTCACCACCTTGTCTCTGCACAGCTGTGTGATCAGTGTCACCACCTTGTCCCTGCAGAGCTGTATGATCAGTGCCACCACCTTGTCCCCTCAGAGCTTTATGATCAGTGCCACCACCTCGTCCGCTCAGACCTGTATGATCAGTGCCACCACCTTGTCCCTTCAGTGCTGTATGATCAGTGCCACCACCTTGTCCCTGCAGAGCTGTATGATCAGTGCCACAAACTTGTCCCTGGAGAGCTGTTTGATCAGTGCCACCACCTTGTCCCCGCAGAGCTATATGATCAGTGTCACCACCTTGTCCCTGCAGAGCTGTAGGATCAGTGACACCACCTTGTCCCTGGAGAGCTGTTTGATCAGTGCCACAACCTTGTCCCCGCAGAGCTATATAATCAGTGCCACCACCTTGTCCCTGCAGAGCTGTATGATAAGTGCCCCCACATTGTCTCTGCAGAGCTGTATGATCAGAGTCACCACCATGTCCCTGCAGAGCTGTATGATCAGTGTCACCACCTTGTCTCTGCAGAGCTGTATGATCAGTGTCACAACTTTGTCCCCTCAGAGCTGCATGATCACAGCCACCACCTCCTCCCTGCAGAGCTGTATGATCAGTGCCACCACCTTGTCCCTGCTGAGCTGTATGATCAGTACCACCACCTTGTCCCATCAGAGCTTTATGATCAATGCCACCACCTCGTCCCCTCAGACCTGTATGATCAGTGCCACCACCTTGTCCCTTCAGTGCTGTATGATCAGTGCCACCACCTTGTCCCTGCAGAGCTGTATGATCAGTGCCACCACCTTGTCCCATCAGAGCTGCATGATCACAGCCACCACCTCCTCCCTGCAGAGCTGTATGATCAGTGCCACCACCTTGTCCCTGCAGAGCTGTATGATCAGTGCAACCACCTTGTCCCCTCAGAGCTGTATGATCAGTGACAACACCTCGTCTCCTCAGACCTGTATGGTCAGTGCCACCACCTTGTCCCTTCAGTGCTGTATGATCAGTGCCACCACCTTGTCCCCGCAGAGTTGTATGATCAGTGTCACCACATTGTCCCTGCAGAGCTGTATGATCAGTGTCAAAAATTTGTCCCCGCAGAGCTATATAGTCAGTGCCACCACCTTGTCCCCGCAGAGCTATGTAATCAGTGCCACCACCTTGTCGCTGCAGAGCTGTATGATCAGTGCCACCACCTTGTCTCTGCAGAGCTGTATGATTAGAGTCACCACCTTGTCCCTGCAGAGCTGTATGATCAGTGTCTCCACCTTGTCTCTGCAGATCTGTATGATCAGTGTCACTACCTTGTCCCTGCAGAGCTGTATGATCAGTGCCACCACCTTGTCCCCTCAGAGCTGCATGATCACAGCCACCACCTTCTCCCTGCAGAGCTGTATGATCAGTGCCACCACCTTGTCACTGCAGAGCTGTATGATCAGTGCCACCACTTTGTCCCCTCAGAGCTGTATGATCAGTGCCACCACCTTGTCCCCTCAGAGCTGTATGATCAGTGCCACCACCTTTTCCCTTCAGTGCTGTATGATCAGTGCCACCATCTTGTCCCCGCAGAGTTGTATGATCAGTGTCACCACCTTGTCCCTGCAGAGCTGTATGATCAGTGTCACAACTATGTCCCTGCAGAGCTGTATGATCAGTGTCACCACCTTGTCTCTGCAGAGCTGTATGATCAGTGTCACCACCTTGTCTCTGCAGAGCTGTATGATCAGTGTCACAACTTTGTCCCCTCAGAGCTGCATGATCACAGCCAGCACCTCCTCCCTGCAGAGCTGTATGATCAGTGCCACCACCTTTTCCCTGCTAAGCTGTATGATCAGTACCACCACCTTGTCCCATCAGAGCTTTATGATCAATGCCACCACCTCGTCCCCTCAGACCTTTATGATCAGTGCCACCACCTTGTCCCTTCAGTGCTGTATCATCAGTGCCACCACCTTGTCCCTGCAGAGCTGTATGATCAGTGCCACCACCTTGTCCCATCAGAGCTGCATGATCACAGCCACCACCTCCTCCCTGCAGAGCTGTATGATCAGTGCCACCACCTTGTCCCTGCAGAGCTGTATGATCAGTGCAACCACCTTGTCCCCTCAGAGCTGTATGATCAGTGACAACACCTCGTCTCCTCAGACCTGTATGGTCAGTGCCACCACCTTGTCCCTTCAGTGCTGTATGATCAGTGCCACCACCTTGTCCCCGCAGAGTTGTATGATCAGTGTCACCACCTTGTCCCTGCAGAGCTGTATGATCAGTGTCAAAACTTTGTCCCCGCAGAGCTATATAGTCAGTGCCACCACCTTGTCCCCGCAGAGCTATGTAATCAGTGCCACCACCTTGTCGCTGCAGAGCTGTATGATCAGTGCCCCCACCTTGTCTCTGCAGAGCTGTATGATCAGAGTCACCACCTTGTCCCTGCAGAGCTGTATGATCAGTGTCACCATCTTGTCTCTGCAGATCTGTATGATCAGTGTCACTACCTTGTCCCTGCAGAGCTGTATGATCAGTGCCACCACCTTGTCCCCTCAGAGCTGCATGATCACAGCCACCACCTCCTCCCTGCAGAGCTGTATGATCAGTGCCACCACCTTGTCCCTGCAGAGCTGTATGATCAGTGCCACCACTTTGTCTCCTCAGAGCTGTATGATCAGTGCCACCACCTTGTCCCTTCAGAGCTGTATGATCAGTGCCACCACCTTGTCCCTTCAGTGCTGTATGATCAGTGCCACCATCTTGTCCCCGCAGAGTTGTATGATCAGTGTCACCACCTTGTCCCTGCAGAGCTGTATGATCAGTGTCACAACTATGTCCCTGCAGAGCTGTATGATCAGTGTCACCACCTTGTCTCTGCAGAGCTGTATGATTAGTGTTACCACCTTGTCCCTGCAGAGCTGTATGATCAGTGCCACCACCTTGTCCCCTCAGAGCTGCATGATCACAGTCACCACCTCCTCCCTGCAGAGCTGTATGATCAGTGCCACCAGCTTGTCCCCTCAGAGCTTTATAATCAGTGCCACCACCTCGTCCCCTCAGACCTGTATGATCAGTGCCACCACCTTGTCCCTTCAGTGCTGTATGATCAGTGCCACCACCTTGTCCCTGCAGAGCTGTATGATCAGTGCCACCACCTTTTCCCCTCAGAGCTGTATGATCAGTGCCACCACTTCGTCCCCTCAGACCTGTATGGTCAGTGCCACCACCTTGTCCCTTCAGTGCTGTATGATCAGTGCCACCACCTTGTCCCCGCAGAGTTGTATGATCAGTGTCACCACCTTGTCCCTGCAGAGCTGTATGATCAGTGTCACAACTTTGTCCCCGCAGAGCTATATAATCAGTGCCACCACCTTGTCCCCGCAGAGCTATGTAATCAGTGCCACACCTTGTCTCTGTAGAGCTGTATGATCAGTGTCACCACCTTGTCTCTGCAGATCTGTATGATCAGTGTCACCACCTTGTCCCTGCAGAGCTGTATGATCAGTGCCACCACCTTTTCCCCTCAGAGCTGCATGATCACAGCCACCACCTCCTCCCTGCAGAGCTGTATGATCAGTGCCACCACCTTGTCCCCTCAGAGCTGTATGTTCAGTGCCACCACCTTGTCCCCGCAGAGCTGTATTATCAGTGTCACCACCTTGTCCCTGCAGAGCTGTATGATCAGTGCCACCACCTTTTCTCTGGAGAGCTGTTTGATCAGTGCCACCATCTTGTCTCTGCAGAGCTGTATGATCAATGTCACCACCTTGTCCCTACAGAGCTGTATGATCAGTGTCATCATTCTTGTGCCTGGAGAGCTGTTTGATCAGTGCCACCACCTTGTCCCCGCAGAGCTATATGATCAGTGCCACCACCATGTCCCTGTAGAGCTGTATGATTAGTGCAACCACCTTAACCCTGCAGAGCTGTATGATCAGTGCCACCACCTTGTCTCAGCAGAGCTGTATGATGAGTGCCATCAACTTGTCCCTGCAGAGCTGTATGATCAGTGCCACCACCTTGTCCTTGCAGAGCTGTATAATCAGTGCCACCACCTTTTCCCCTCAGAGCTGTATGATCAGTGCCACCACCTCCTCCCTGCAGAGCTGTATGATCAGTGCCACCACCTTGTCCCTGCAGAGCTGTATGATCAGTGCCACCACCTTGTCCCCTCAGAGCTGTATGATCAGTGCCACCACCTCATCCCCTCAGACCTGTATGATCAGTGCCACCACCTTGTCCCTTCAGTGCTGTATGATCAGTGCCACCACCTTGTCCCCGCAGAGTTGTATGATCAGTGTCACCACCTTGTCCCTGCAGAGCTGTATGATCAGTGCCCCCTCCTTGTCTCTGCAGAGCTGTATGATCAGTGCCCTCACCTTGTCTCTGCAGAGCTGTATGATCAGTGTCACCACCTTGTCCCTGCAGAGCTGTATGATCAGTGTCATCATCCTTGTCCCTGCAGAGCTGTATGATCAGTGTCACCACCTTGTCCCTGCAGAGCTGTATGATCAGTGTCACCACCTTGTCCCTGCAGAGCTGTATGATCAGTGCCACAACCTTGTCCCTGGAGAGCTGTTTGATCAGTGCTACCACCTTGTCCCCGCAGAGCTACATGATCAGTGTCACAACCTTGTCCCAGGAGAGCTGTATAATCAGTGCCAACACCTTGTCCCTGGAGAGCTGTTTGATCAGTGCCACCACCTTTTCCCCGCAGAGCTATATAATCAGTGCCACCACCTTGTCCCTGCAGAGCTGTATGATCAGAGAACCCACCTTGTCTCTGCAGAGCTTTATGATCAGTCACCACCTTGTCTCTGCAGAGCTGTATGATCAGTGTCACAACCTTGTCCCTGCAGAGCTGTATGATCAGTGCCAGCACCTTGTCCCGTCAGAGCTCCATGATCACAGCCACCACCTCCTCACTGCAGAGCTGTATGATCAGTGCCACCACCTTGTCCCTGCAGAGCTGTATGATCAGTGCCACCACCTTGTCCCCTCAGAGCAGTATGATCAGTGCCACCACCTTCTCCACTCAGAGCTGTGTGTTCAGTGCCACCATCTTGTCCCCTCAGAGCTGTATGATCAGTGCCACCACCTTGTCCCCGCAGAGTTGTATGATCAGTGTCACCACCTTGTCCCTGAAGAGCTGTATGATCAGTGTCACCACCTTATCCCTGCAGACCTGTATGATCAGTGCCACCGCCTTGTCCTTGCAGAGCTGTATAATCAGTGCCACTGCCTTGTCCTTGCAGAGCTGTATAATCAGTGCCACCACCTTGTCCCTGCAGAGCTGTATGATCAGTGCCACCACCTTGTCCCTGCAGAGCAGTATGATCAGTGCCACCACCTTCTCCCTGCAGAGCTGTATGATCAGTGCCACCACCTTGTTCCTGGAGAGCTGTTTGATCAGTGCCACCACCTTGTTCCTGGAGAGCTGTTTGATCAGTGCCACCACCTTGTCCCTGCAGAGCTGTATGATCAGTGCCACCACCTTGTCCCCGCAGAGCTATATGAACAGTGTCACCACCTTGACCCTGCAGAGCTGTATGATCAGTGCCACCACCTTGTCCCTGGAGAGCTGTTTGATCAGTGCCACCACCTTGTCCCCGCAAAGGTATATAAGAAGTGTCACCACCTTATCCCTGCAGAGCTGTATGATCAGTGCCCTCACCTTGTCTCTGCAGAGCTGTATGACCAGTGTCACCACCTTGTCCCTGCAGAGCTGTATGATCAGTGCCACCACCTTGTCCCTGCAGAGCTGTATGATCAGTGTCACCACCTTGTCTCTGCAGATCTGTATGATCAGTGTCATCATCCTTGTCCCTGCAGAGCTGTATGATCAGTGTCACCACCTTGTCCCTGCAGAGCTGTATGATCAGTGTCACCACCTTGTCCCTGCAGAGCTGTATGATCAGTGCCACAACCTTGTCCCTGGAGAGCTGTTTGATCAGTGCTACCACCTTGTCCCCGCAGAGCTACATGATCAGTGTCACCACCTTGTCCCAGGAGAGCTGTATAATCAGTGCCACCACCTTCTCCCTAGAGAGCTGTTTGATCAGTGCCACCACCTTGTCCCCGCAGAGCTATATAATCAGTGCCACCACCTTGTTCCTGCAGAGCTGTATGATCAGAGAACCCACCTTGTCTCTGCAGAGCTTTATGATCAGTCACCACCTTGTCTCTGCAGAGCTGTATGATCAGTGTCACAACCTTGTCCCTGCAGAGCTGTATGATCAGTGCCAGCACCTTGTCCCGTCAGAGCTCCATGATCACAGCCACCACCTCCTCACTGCAGAGCTGTATGATCAGTGCCACCACCTTGTCCCCTCAGAGCTGTATGATCAGTGCCACCACCTTCTCCACTCAGAGCTGTGTGCTCAGTGCCACCATCTTGTCCCCTCAGAGCTGTATGATCAGTGCCACCACCTTGTCCCCGCAGAGTTGTATGATCAGTGTCACCACCTTGTCCCTGAAGAGCTGTATGATCAGTGTCACCACCTTATCCCTGCAGACCTGTATGATCAGTGCCACCGCCTTGTCCTTGCAGAGCTGTATAATCAGTGCCACTGCCTTGTCCTTGCAGAGCTGTATAATCAGTGCCACCACCTTGTCCCTGCAGAGCTGTATGATCAGTGCCACCACCTTGTCCCTGCAGAGCAGTATGATCAGTGCCACCACCTTCTCCCTGCAGAGCTGTATGATCAGTGCCACCACCTTGTTCCTGGAGAGCTGTTTGATCAGTGCCACCACCTTGTTCCTGGAGAGCTGTTTGATCAGTGCCACCACCTTGTCCCTGCAGAGCTGTATGATCAGTGCCACCACCTTGTCCCCGCAGAGCTATATGAACAGTGTCACCACCTTGACCCTGCAGAGCTGTATGATCAGTGCCACCACCTTGTCCCTGGAGAGCTGTTTGATCAGTGCCACCACCTTGTCCCCCAAAGGTATATAAGAAGTGTCACCACCTTATCCCTGCAGAGCTGTATGATCAGTGCCCTCACCTTGTCTCTGCAGAGCTGTATGACCAGTGTCACCACCTTGTCCCTGCAGAGCTGCATGATCAGTGCCACCACCTTGTCCCTGCAGAGCTGTATGATCAGTGTCACCACCTTGTCTCTGCAGATCTGTATGATCAGTGTCACTAGCTTGTCCCTGCAGAGCTGTATGATCAGTGCCACCACCTTGTCCCCTCAGAGCTGCATGATAACAGCCACCACCTCCTCCCTGCAGAGCTGTATGATCAGTGCCACCACCTTGTCCCTGCAGAGCTGTATGATCAGTGCCACCACCTTGTCTCCTCAGAGCTGTATGATCAGTGCCACCACCTCGTCCCCTCAGACCTGTATGATCAGTGCCACCACCATGTCCCTTCAGTGCTGATTGATCAGTGCCACCATCTTGTCCCCGCAGATTTGTATGATCAGTGTCACCACCTTGTCCCCTCAGAGCTGTAAGATCAGTGCCACCACCTCATCCCCTCAGACCTGTGTGATCAGTGCCACCACCTTGTCCCTTCAGTGCTGTATGATCAGTGCCACCACCTTGTCCCCGCAGAGTTGTATGATCAGTGTCACCACCTTGTCCCTGCAGAGCTGTATGATCAGTGCCCCCTCCTTGTCTCTGCAGAGCTGTATGATCAGTGCCCTCACCTTGTCTCTGCAGAGCTGTATGATCAGTGTCACCACCTTGTCCCTGCAGAGCTGTATGATCAGTGTCATCATCCTTGTCCCTGCAGAGCTGTATGATCAGTGTCACCACCTTGTCCCTGCAGAGCTGTATGATCAGTGTCACCACCTTGTCCGTGCAGAGCTGTATGATCAGTGCCACAACCTTGTCCCTGGAGAGCTGTTTGATCAGTGCTACCACGTTGTCCCCGCAGAGCTACATGATCAGTGTCACCACCTTGTCCCAGGAGAGCTGTATAATCAGTGCCACCACCTTGTCCCTGGAGAACTGTTTGATCAGTGCCACCACCTTGTCCCCGCAGAGCTATATAATCAGTGCCATCACCTTGTCCCTGCAGAGCTGTATGATCAGAGAACCCACCTTGTCTCTGCAGAGCTTTATGATCAGTCACCACCTTGTCTCTGCAGAGCTGTATGATCAGTGTCACAACCTTGTCCCTGCAGAGCTGTATGATCAGTGCCAGCACCTTGTCCCGTCAGAGCTCCATGATCACAGCCACCACCTCCTCACTGCAGAGCTGTATGATCAGTGCCACCACCTTGTCCCTGCAGAGCTGTATGATCAGTGCCACCACCTTGTCCCCTCAGAGCTGTATGATCAGTGCCACCACCTTCTCCACTCAGAGCTGTGTGTTCAGTGCCACCATCTTGTCCCCTCAGAGCTGTATGATCAGTGCCACCACCTTGTCCCCGCAGAGTTGTATGATCAGTGTCACCACCTTGTCCCTGAAGAGCTGTATGATCATTGTCACCACCTTATCCCTGCAGACCTGTATGATCAGTGCCACTGCCTTGTCCTTGCAGAGCTGTATAATCAGTGCCACTGCCTTGTCCTTGCAGAGCTGTATAATCAGTGCCACCACCTTGTCCCTGCAGAGCTGTATGATCAGTGCCACCACCTTGTCCCTGCAGAGCAGTATGATCAGTGCCACCACCTTCTCCCTGCAGAGCTGTATGATCAGTGCCACCACCTTGTTCCTGGAGAGCTGTTTGATCAGTGCCACCACCTTGTCCCCGAAGAGCTGTATGATCAGTGTCACCACCTTGTCCCTGCAGAGCTGTATGATCAGTGCCACCACCTTGTCCCCGCAGAGCTATATGAACAGTGTTACCACCTTGACCCTGCAGAGCTGTATGATCAGTGCCACCACCTTGTCCCTGGAGAGCTGTTTGATCAGTGCCACCACCTTGTCCCCGCAAACGTATATAAGAAGTGTCACCACCTTATCCCTGCAGAGCTGTATGATCAGTGCCCTCACCTTGTCTCTGCAGAGCTGTATGACCAGTGTCACCACCTTGTCCCTGCAGAGCTGCATGATCAGTGCCACCACCTTGTCCCTGCAGAGCTGTATGATCAGTGTCACCACCTTGTCTCTGCAGATCTGTATGATCAGTGTCACTAGCTTGTCCCTGCAGAGCTGTATGATCAGTGCCACCACCTTGTCCCCTCAGAGCTGCATGATAACAGCCACCACCTCCTCCCTGCAGACCTGTATGATCAGTGCCACCACCTTGTCCCTGCAGAGTTGTATGATCAGTGCCACCACCTTGTCCCCTCAGAGCTGTATGATCAGTGCCACCACCTCGTCCCCTCAGACCTGTATGATCAGTGCCACCACCATGTCCCTTCAGTGCTGTATGATCAGTGCCACCATCTTGTCCCCGCAGATTTGTATGATCAGTGTCACCACCTTGTCCCCTCAGAGCTGTATGATCAGTGCCACCACCTCATCCCCTCAGACCTGTATGATCAGTGCCACCACCTTGTCCCTTCAGTGCTGTATGATCAGTGCCACCACCTTGTCCCCGCAGAGTTGTATGATCAGTGTCACCACCTTGTCCCTGCAGAGCTGTATGATCAGTGCCCCCTCCTTGTCTCTGCAGAGCTGTATGATCAGTGCCCTCACCTTGTCTCTGCAGAGCTGTATGATCAGTGTCACCACCTTGTCCCTGCAGAGCTGTATGATCAGTGTCATCATCCTTGTCCCTGCAGAGCTGTATGATCAGTGTCACCACCTTGTCCCTGCAGAGCTGTATGATCAGTGTCACCACCTTGTCCGTGCAGAGCTGTATGATCAGTGCCACAACCTTGTCCCTGGAGAGCTGTTTGATCAGTGCTACCACCTTGTCCCCGCAGAGCTACATGATCAGTGTCACCACCTTGTCCCAGGAGAGCTGTATAATCAGTGCCACCACCTTGTCCCTGGAGATCTGTTTGATCAGTGCCACCACCTTGTCCCCGCAGAGCTATATAATCAGTGCCATCACCTTGTCCCTGCAGAGCTGTATGATCAGAGAACCCACCTTGTCTCTGCAGAGCTTTATGATCAGTCACCACCTTGTCTCTGCAGAGCTGTATGATCAGTGTCACCACCTTGTCCCTGCAGAGCTGTATGATCAGTGCCAGCACCTTGTCCCGTCAGAGCTCCATGATCACAGCCACCACCTCCTCACTGCAGAGCTGTATGATCAGTGCCACCACCTTGTCCCTGCAGAGCTGTATGATCAGTGCCACCACCTTGTCCCCTCAGAGCTGTATGATCAGTGCCACCACTTTCTCCACTCAGAGCTGTGTGTTCAGTGCCACCATCTTGTCCCCTCAGAGCTGTATGATCAGTGCCACCACCTTGTCCCCGCAGAGTTGTATGATCAGTGTCACCACCTTGTCCCTGAAGAGCTGTATGATCATTGTCACCACCTTATCCCTGCAGACCTGTATGATCAGTGCCACTGCCTTGTCCTTGCAGAGCTGTATAATCAGTGCCACTGCCTTGTCCTTGCAGAGCTGTATAATCAGTGCCACCACCTTGTCCCTGCAGAGCTGTATGATCAGTGCCACCACCTTGTCCCTGCAGAGCAGTATGATCAGTGCCACCACCTTCTCCCTGCAGAGCTGTATGATCAGTGCCACCACCTTGTTCCTGGAGAGCTGTTTGATCAGTGCCACCACCTTGTCCCCGAAGAGCTGTATGATCAGTGTCACCACCTTGTCCCTGCAGAGCTGTATGATCAGTGCCACCACCTTGTCCCCGCAGAGCTATATGAACAGTGTCACATCCTTGACCCTGCAGAGCTGTATGATCAGTGCCACCACCTTGTCCCTGGAGAGCTGTTTGATCAGTGCCACCACCTTGTCCCCGCAAACGTATATAAGAAGTGTCACCACCTTATCCCTGCAGAGCTGTATGATCAGTGCCCTCACCTTGTCTCTGCAGAGCTGTATGACCAGTGTCACCATCTTGTCCCTGCAGAGCTGTATGATCAGTGCCACCAGCTTGTCCCTGCAGAGCTGTATGATCAGTGTCACCACCTTGTCTCTGCAGATCTGTATGATCAGTGTCACTACCTTGTCCCTGCAGAGCTGTATGATCAGTGCCATCATCCTTGTCCCCTCAGAGCTGCATGATAACAGCCACCACCTCCTCCCTGCAGAGCTGTATGATCAGTGCCACCACCTTGTCCCTGCAGAGCTGTATGATCAGTGCCACCACCTTGTCCCCTCAGAGCTGTATGATCAGTGCCACCACCTCGTCCCCTCAGACCTATATGATCAGTGCCACCACCTTGTCCCTTCAGTGCTGTATGATCAGTGGCACCATCTTGTCCCCGCAGATTTGTATGATCAGTGTCACCACCTTGTCCCTGCAGAGCTGTATGATCAGTGTCACAACTATGTCCCTGCAGAGCTGTATGATCAGTGCCACCACCTTGTCCCCTCAGAGCTGTATGATCAGTGCTACCACCTCGTTCCCTCAGACATGTATGATCAGTGCCACCACCTTGTCCCTTCAGTGCTGTATGATCAGTGTCACTACCTTGTTCCCGCAGAGTTCTATGATCAGTGTCACCACCTTGTCCCTGCAGAGCTGTATGATCAGTGTCACAACTATGTCCCTGCAGAGCTGTATGATCAGTGTCACCACCTTGTCTCTGCAGAACTGTATGATCAGTGTCACCATCTTGTCCCTGCAGAGCTGTATGATCAGTGCCACCACCTTGTCCCCTCAGAGCTGCATGATCACAGCCACCACCTCCTCCCTGCAGAGCTGTATGATCAGTGCCACCACCTTGTCCCTGCAGAGCTGTATGATCAGTGCCACCACCTTGTCCCCTCAGAGCTTTATGATCAGTGCCACCACATCGTCCTCTCAGACCAGTATGATCAGTGCCACCACCTTGTCCCTTCAGTGCTGTATGATCAGTGCCACCACCTTGTCCCCGCAGAGCTATATGATCAGTGTCACCACCTTGTCCCTGCAGAGCTGTAGGATCAGTGACACCACCTTGTCCCTGGAGAGCTGTTTGATCAGTGCCACAACCTTGTCCCCGCAAAGCTATATAATCAGTGCCAACACCTTGTCCCTGCAGAGCTGTATGATCAGTGCCCCCACATTGTCTCTGCAGAGCTGTATGATCAGAGTCACCACCATGTCCCTGCAGAGCTGTATGAGCAGTGTCACCACCTTGTCTCTGCAGAGCTGTATGATCAGAGTCACCACCATGTCCCTGCAGAGCTGTATGATCAGTGCCACCACCTTGTCCCCTCAGAGCTGTATGATCAGTGCCACCACCTCATCCCCTCAGACCTGTATGATCAGTGCCACCACCTTGTCCCTTCAGTGCTGTATGATCAGTGCCACCACCTTGTCCCCGCAGAGTTGTATGATCAGTGTCACCACCTTGTCCCTGCAGAGCTGTATGATCAGTGCCCCCACCTTGTCTCTGCAGAGCTGTATGATCAGTGCCCTCACCTTGTCTCTGCAGAGCTGTATGATCAGTGTCACCACCTTGTCTCTGCAGAGCTGTATGATCAGTGTCATCATCCTTGTCCCTGCAGAGCTGTATGATCAGTTTCACCACCTTGTCCCTGCAGAGCTGTATGATCAGTGTCACCACCTTGTCCCTGCAGAGCTGTATGATCAGTGCCACAACCTTGTCCCTGGAGAGCTGTTTGATCAGTGCTACCACCTTATCCCCGCAGAGCTACATGATCAGTGTCACCACCTTGACCCAGGAGAGCTGTATAATCAGTGCCACCACCTTGTCCCTGGAGAGCTGTTTGATCAGTGCCACCACCTTGTCCCTGCAGAGCTGTATGATCAGTGCCACCACCTTGTCCCCTCAGAGCTTTATGATCAGTGCCACCACCTCGTCCCCTCAGACCTGTATGATCAGTGCCACCACCTTGTCCCTTCAGTGCTGTATGATCAGTGCCACCACCTTGTCCCCGCAGAGCTATATGATCAGTGTCACCACCTTGTCCCTGCAGAGCTGTAGGATCAGTGACACCACCTTGTCCCTGGAGAGCTGTTTGATCAGTGCCACAACCTTGTCCCCGCAGAGCTATATAATCAGTGCCACCAGCTTGTCCCTGCAGAGCTGTATGATCAGTGCCCCCACATTGTCTCTGCAGAGCTGTATGATCAGAGTCACCACCATGTCCCGGCAGAGCTGTATGAGCAGTGTCACCACCTTGTCTCTGCAGAGCTGTATGATCATTGTCACCACCTTGTCCCTGCAGAGCTGTATGATCAGTGCCACCACATTGTCCCCTCAGAGCTTTATAATCAGAGCCACCATCTCGTCCCCTCAGACCTGTATGATCAGTGCCACCACCTTGTCCCTTCAGTGCTGTATGATCAGTGCCACCACTTTGTCCCTGCAGAGCTGTATGATCAGTGCCACCACCTTGTCCCATCAGAGCTGCATGATCTCAGCCACCACCTCGTCCCTGCAGAGCTGTATGATCAGTGCCACCACCTGTCCCTGCAGAGCTGTATGATCAGTGCCACCACCTTGTCCCCTCAGAGCTGTATGATCAGTGCCACCACCTCGTCCCCTCAGACCTGTATGGTCAGTGCCACCACCTTGTCCCTTCAGTGCTGTATGATCAGTGCCACCACCTTGTCCCCTCAGACCTGTATGGTCAGTGCCACCACCTTGTCCCTGCAGAGCTGTATGATCAGTGCCCCCACCTTGTCTCTGTAGAGCTGTATGATCAGAGTCACCACCTTGTCCCTGCAGAGCTGTATGATCAGTGTCACCACCTTGTCTCTGCAGATCTGTATGATCAGTGTCACCACCTTGTCCCTGCAGAGCTGTATGATCAGTGCCACCACCTTTTCCCCTCAGAGCTGCATGATCACAGCCACCACCTCCTACCTGCAGAGCTGTATGATCAGTGCCACCACCTTGTCCCTGCAGAGCTGTATGATCAGTGCCACCACCTTGTCCCCTCAGAGCTGTATGATCAGTGCCACCACCTCATCCCCTCAGACCTGTATGATCAGTGCCACCACCTTGTCCCTTCAGTGCTGTATGATCAGTGCCACCACCTTGTCCCCGCAGAGTTGTATGATCAGTGTCACCACCTTGTCCCTGCAGAGCTGTATGATCAGTGCCCCCACCTTGTCTCTGCAGAGCTGTATGATCAGTGCCCTCACCTTGTCTCTGCAGAGCTTTATGATCAGTGTCACCACCTTGTCTCTGCAGAGCTGTATGATCAGTGTCATCATCCTTGTCCCTGCAGAGCTGTATGATCAGTTTCACCACCTTGTCCCTGCAGAGCTGTATGATCAGTGTCACCACCTTGTCCCTGCAGAGCTGTATGATCAGTGTCACCACCTTGTCTCTGCAGAGCTGTACGATCAGTGCCCTCACCTTGTCTCTGCAGAGCTGCATGATCAGTGTCACCACCTTGTCCATGCAGAGCTGTATGATCAGTGTCATCATCCTTGTCCCTGCAGAGCTGTATGATCAGTGTCACCACCTTGTCCCTGCAGAGCTGTATGATCAGTGTCACCACCTTGTCCCTGCAGAGCTGTATGATCAGTGCAACAACCTTGTCCCTGGAGAGCTGTTTGATCAGTGCTACCACCTTGTCCCCGCAGAGCTACATGATCAGTGTCACCACCTTGTCCCAGGAGAGCTGTATAATCAGTGCCACCACCTTGTCCCTGCAGAGCTGTATGATCAGTGAACCCACCTTGTCTCTGCAGAGCTTTATGATCAGTCACCACCTTGTCTCTGCAGAGCTGTATGATCAGTGTCACAACCTTGTCCCTGCAGAGCTGTATGATCAGTGTGACCACCTTGTCTCTGCAGAGCTGTATGATCAGTGTCACCACCTTGTCCCTGCAGAGCTGTATGATCAGTGCCAGCACCTTGTCCCATCAGAGCTGCATGATCACAGCCACCACCTCCTCACTGCAGAGCTGTATGATCAGTGCCACCACCTTGTCCCTGCAGAGCTGTATGATCAGTGCCACCACCTTGTCCCCTCAGAACTGTATGATCAGTGCCACCACCTTGTCCCCTCAGAGCTGTGTGATCAGTGCCACCATCTTGTCCCCTCGGAGCTGTATGATCAGTGCCACCACCTTGTCCCCGCAGAGTTGTATGATCAGTGTCACCACCTTGTCCCTGAAGAGCTGTATGATCAGTGTCACCACCTTATCCCTGCAGAGCTGTATGATCAGGGCCACCGCCTTGTCCTTGCAGAGCTGTATAATCAGTGCCACTGCCTTGTCCTTGCAGAGCTGTATAATCAGTGCCACCACCTTGTCCCTGCAGAGCTGTATGATCAGTGCCACCACCTTGTCCCTGCAGAGCAGTATGATCAGTGCCACCGCCTTGTCCCTGCAGAGCTGTATGATCAGTGCCACCACCTTGTTCCTGGAGAGCTGTTTGATCAGTGCCACCACCTTGTCCCCGCAGAGTTGTATGATCAGTGTCACCACCTTGTCCCTGCAGAGCTGTATGATCAGTGCCACCACCTTGTCCCCGCAGAGCTATATGAACAGTGTCACCACCTTGTCCCTGCAGAGCTGTATGATCAGTGCCACCACCTTGTCCCTGGAGAGCTGTTTGATCAGTGCCACCACCTTGTCCCCGCAAAGGTATATAAGAAGTGTCACCACCTTATCCCTGCAGAGCTGTATGATCAGTGCCCTCACCTTGTCTCTGCGGAGCTGTATGACCAGTGTCACCAACTTGTCCCTGCAGAGCTGTATGATCAGTGTCATCATCCTTCTCCCTGCAGAGCTGTATGATCAGTGTCACCACCTTGTCCCTGCAGAGCTGTGTGATCAGTGTCACCAACTTGTCCCTGCAGATCTATATAATCAGTGCCACCACTTTGGCCCTGCAGAGCTGTATGATCAGTGCCCCCACCTTGTCTCTGCAGAGCTGTATGATCAGTGTCACCACCTTGTCCCTGCAGAGCTGTATGATCAGTGTCACCACCTTGTCTCTGCAGAGCTGCATGATAAGTGCCCTCACCTTGTCTCTTCAGAGATCTATGATCAGTCTCACCACCTTGTCCCTACAGAGCTGTATGATCAGTGTCATCATCCTTGACCCTGCAGAGCTGTATGATCAGTGTCACCACCTTGTCCCTGCTGAGCTGTATGATCAGTGTCACCACCTTGTCCCTGCAGAGCTGTATGGTCAGTGCCACAACCTTGTCCCTAGAGAGCTGTTTGATCAGTGCCACCACCTTGTCCCCACAGAGCTGCATGATCAGTGTCACCACCTTGTCCCTGGAGAGCTGTATGATCAGTGCCACCACCTTGTCCCTGGAGAGCTGTTTGATTAGTGCCACCACCTTGTCCCCGCAAAGCTATATAATCAGTGCCACCACCTTTTCCCTGCAGAGCTGTATGATCAGTGCCCCCACCTTGTCTCTGCAGAGCTGTATGATCAGTCACCAACTTGTCTCTGCAGAGCTGTATGATAATTGTCACAACCTTGTACCTGCAGAGCTGTATGATCAGTGTCACCACTTTGTCTCTGCAGAGCTGCATGATCACAGCCACCACCTCCTCCCTGCAGAGCTGTATGATCAGTGCCACCACCTTGTCCCTGCAGATCGGTATGATCAGTGCCACCAACTTGTCCCCTTGTCTCCTCAGAGCTGTATGATCAGTGCCACCACCTTGTCCCCTCAGAGCTGTATGATCAGTGCCACCACCTTGTCCCATCAGAGCTGTATGATCAGTGCCACCACATTGTTCCCGCAGATTTGTATGATCAGTGTCACCACCTTGTCCCTGCAGAGCTGTATGATCAGTGTCACCACCTTGTCCCTTCACAGGTGTATGATCAGTGCCACCACCTTGTCCCTGGAGATCTGTTTAATCAGTGCCACCACCTTGTCTCTGCAGAGCTGTATGATCAGTGTCACCACCTTGTCTGTGCAGAGGTGTATTATCAGTGTCATCATCCTTGTCCCTGGAGAGCTGTTTGATCAGTGCCACCACCTTGTCCCCGCAGAGCTATATGATCAGTGCCACCACCATGTCCCTGCAGAGCTGTATGATCAGTGCCCCCACCTTGTCTCTGCAGAGCTGTATGATCAGTGCCCCCACCTTGTCTCTGCAGAGCTGTATGATCAGTGTCTCCACCTTGTCTCTGCAGAGCCGTATGATCAGTGTCACCACCTTGTCTCTGCAGAGCTGTATGATCAGTTCCTCCACCTTGTCCACTCAGAGCTGCATGATCACAGCCACCACCTCCTCCCTGCAGAGCTGTATGGTCAGTGCCACCACCTTGTCCCTGCAGAGCTGTATGATCAGTGCTACCACCTTGTCCCCTCAGAGCTGTATGATCAGTGCCACCACCTTGTCCCAGCAGAGCTGTATGATCAGTGTCACCACCTTGTCCCAGCTGAGCTTTATGATAAGTGTCACCACCTTGTCCCTGCTGAGCTGTATGATCAGTAGCACCACCTTGTCCCTGGAGAGCTGTTTGATCAGTGCCACCACCTTCTCCCCGCAGAGCTATATGATCAGTGTCATCATCTTGTCCCTGGAGAGCTGTATGATCAGTGCCACCAACTTGTCTCTGCAGAGCTGTTTGATCAGTGCCACCACCTTGTCTCTGCAGAGTTGTATGATCAGTGTCACCAACTTGTCCCTGCAGAGCTGTATGATCAGTGCCCCCACCTTGTCTCTGCAGAGCTGTATGATCAGTGTCACAACTTTGTCTCTGCAGAATTGTACGATCAGTGTCACCACCTTGTCCCTACAGAGCTGTATGATCAGTGCCACCACCTTGTCCCTGCAGAGCTGCATGATCAGTGCCACCACCTTGTACCCGCAGAACTATATGATCAGTGCCACCATCATGTCTCTGCAGAGCTGTTTGATTAGTGCCCCCACCTTGTCTCTGCAGAGCAGTTTGATCAGTGCCACCACCTTGTCACTGCAGAGCTGTATGATCAGTGTCACCACTTTGTCCCTGCAGAGCTGTATGATCAGTGCCACCACCTTGTCCACTCAGAGCTGCATGATCACAGCCACCACCTCCTCCCTGCAGAGCTGTATGATCAGTGCCACCACCTTGTCCCTGCAGAGCTGTATGATGAGTGCCACCACCTTGTCCCCTCAGAGCTGAATGATCAGTGCCACCACCTTGTCCCCTCAGAGCTGTATGATCAGTGCCACCACATTGTCCCCTCAGAGCTGTATGATCAGTGCCACCACCTTGTCCCCGCAGAGCTGTATGATCAGTGTCACCACCTTGTCCCTGCAGAGCTGTTTGATTAGTGTCAGCGCCTTGTCCCTGCAGAGATGCATGATCAGTGCCACCACCTTGTTCCTGGAGAGCTGTTTGATAAGTGCCACCACCTTGTCTCTGCAGAGCTGTATGATTAGTGCCACCACATTGTCCACTCAGAGCTGCATGATCACAGCCACCACCTTCTCCCTGCAGAGCTGTATGATCAGTGCCACCACCTAGTCCCTGCAGAGCTGTATGATCAGTGCCACCACCTTATCCCTTCAGAGCTGTATGATCAGTGTCACCACCTTGTCCCTGCAGAGCTGTATGATCAGTGTCATCATCCTTGTCCCTGGAGAGCTGTTTGATCAGTGGCACCACCTTGTCCCCGCTGAGCTGTATGATCAGTGCCACCACCATGTCCCTGCAGAGCTGTATGATTAGTGCCTCCACCTTGTCTCTGCAGAGCTGTATGACAGTGTCACCACCTTGTCTCTGCAGAGCTGTATGATCAGTGTCACCACCTTGTCCCTGAAGAGGTGTATGATCAGTGCCACCACCTTGTCCCTGGAGAACTGTTTGATCAGTGCCACCACCTTGTCCCCACAGAGCTAAATAATCAATGCCACCACCTTGTCTCTGCAGAGCTGTATGATCGGTCACCACCTTGTCTCTGAAGAGCTGTATGATCAGTGGCACCGCCTTGGCTCTGCAGAGTTGTATGATCAGTGTCACCACCTTGTCCCTGCAGAGCTGTATGATCATTGTCATCATCCTTGTCCCTGGAGAGCTGTTTGATCAGTGCCACCACCTTGTCTCCGCAGAGCTGTATGATTAGTGCCCCCACCTTGTCTCTGCAGAGCTGTATGACAGTGTCACCACACTTGTCCCTGCAAAGCTGTATGATCAGTGTCACCGCCTTGTCCCTGCCGATCTGTATGATTAGTGCTCCTACCTTGTCTCTGCAGAACTGTATGATCAGTGTCACCACCTTGTCTCTGCAGAGTTGTACGATCAGAGTCACCACCTTGTCCCTACAGAGCTGTATGATCAGTGCCACCACCTTGTCCCTGCAGAGCTGTATGATCAGCGCCACCACCTTGTCAACGAAAAGCTATATGATCAGTGCCACCACCATGTCTCTGCAGAGCTGTATGATTAGTGCCCCACCTTTTCTCTGCAGAGCAGTTTGATCAGTGCCACCACCTTGTCCCTGCAGAGCTGTATGATCAGTGCCACCACCTTGTCCCTGCAGAGCTGTATGATCACAGCCACCATCTCCTCCCTGCAGAGCTGTATGATCAGTGCTACAACCTTGTCCCTGCAGAGCTGTATGATCAGTGTCACCACCTTGTCCCCTCAGAGCTTTATGATCAGTGCCACCACCTCGTCCCCTCAGACCTGTATGATCAGTGCCACCACCTTGTCCCTTCAGTGCTGTATGATCAGTGCCACCACCTTGTCCCTGCAGAGCTGTATGATCAGTGCCACCACCTTGTCTCATCAGAGCTGCATGATCACAGCCACCACCTCCTCCCTGCAGAGCTGTATGATCAGTGCCACCACCTTGTCCCTGCAGAGCTGTATGATCAGTGAAACCACCTTGTCCCCTCAGAGCTGTATGATCAGTGCCACCACCTCGTCCCCTCAGACCTGTATGGTCAGTGCCACCACCTTGTCCCTTCAGTGCTGTATGATCAGTGCCACCACCTTGTATCTATAGAGTTGTATGATCAGTGTCACCACCTTGTCCCTGCAGAGCTGTATGATCAGTGTCACAACTTTGTCCCCGCAGAGCTATATAGTCAGTGCCACCACCTTGTCCCCGAAGAGCTATGTAATCAGTGCCACCACCTTGTCGCTGCAGAGCTGTATGAGCAGTGTCCCCACCTTGTCTCTGCAGAGCTGTATGATCAGAGTCACCACCTTGTCCCTGCAGAGCTGTATGATCAGTGTCACCACCTTGTCTCTGCAGATCTGTATGATCAGTGTCACTACCTTGTCCCTGCAGAGCTGTATGATCAGTGCCACCACCTTGTCCCCTCAGAGCTGCATGATCACAGCCACCACCTCCTCCCTGCAGTGCTGTATGATCAGTGTCACCACCTTGTCCCTGCAGAGCTGTATGATCAGTGCCACCACCTTGTCCCCTCAGAGCTGTATGATCAGTGTCACTACCTCATCCCCTCAGATCTGTATGATCAGTGCCACCACCTCGTCCCCTCAGACCTGTATGATCAGTGCCAACACCTTGTCACTTCAGTGCTGTATGATCAGTGTCACCACCTTGTTCCCGCAGAGTTGTATGATCAGTGTCACCACCTTGTCCCTGCAGAGCTGTATGATCAGTGTCACAACTATGTCCCTGCAGAGCTGTATGATCAGTGTCACCACCTTGTCTCTGCAGATCTGTATGTTCAATGTCACTACCTTGTCCCTGCAGAGCTGTATGATCAGAGTCACCACCTTGTCCCTGCAGAGCTGTATGATCAGTGTCACCACCTTGTCTCTGCAGATCTGTATGATCATTGTCACTACCTTGTCCCTGCAGAGCTGTATGATCAGTGCCACCACCTTGTCCCCTCAGAGCTGCATGATCTCAGCCACCACCTCCTCCCTGCAGATCTGTATGATCAGTGTCACCACCTTGTCCCTGCAGAGCTGTATGATCAGTGCCACCACCTTGTCCCCTCAGAGCTGTATGATCAGTGCCACCACCTCGTCCCCTCAGACCTGTATGATCAGTGCCACCACCTCGTCCCCTCAGACCTGTATGATCAGTGCCAACACCTTGTCCCTTCAGTGCTGTATGATCAGTGTCACCACCTTGTTCCCGCAGAGTTGTATGATCAGTGTCACCACCTTGTCCCTGCAGAGCTGTATGATCAGTGTCACAACTATGTCCCTGCAGAGCTGTATGATCAGTGTCACCACCTTGTCTCTGCAGATCTGTATGTTCAGTGTCACTACCTTGTCCCTGCAGAGCTGTATGATCAGAGTCACCACCTTGTCCCTGCAGAGCTGTATGATCAGTGTCACCACCTTGTCTCTGCAGATCTGTATGATCATTGTCACTACCTTGTCCCTGCAGAGCTGTATGATCAGTGCCACCACCTTGTCCTTTCAGAGCTGCATGATCTCAGCCACCACCTCCTCCCTGCAGATCTGTATGATCAGTGTCACCACCTTGTCCCTGCAGAGCTGTATGATCAGTGCCACCACCTTGTCCCCTCAGAGCTGCATGATCACAGCCACCACCTCCTCCCTGCAGTGCTGTATGATCAGTGTCACCACCTTGTCACTGCAGAGCTGTATGATCAGTGCCACCACCTTGTCCCCTCAGAGCTGTATGATCAGTGTCACCACCTCGTCCCCTCAGATCTGTATGATCAGTGCCACCACCTCGTCCCCTCAGACCTGTATGATCAGTGCCAACACCTTGTCCCTTCAGTGCTGTATGATCAGTGTCACCACCTTGTTCCCGCAGAGTTGTATGATTAGTGTCACCACCTTGTCCCTGCAGAGCTGTATGATCAGTGTCACAACTATGTCCCTGCAGAGCTGTATGATCAGTGTCACCACCTTGTCTCTGCAGATCTGTATGTTCAGTGTCACTACCTTGTCCCTGCAGAGCTGTTTGATCAGAGTCACCACCTTGTCCCTGCAGAGCTGTATGATCAGTGTCACCACCTTGTCTCTGCAGATCTGTATGATCATTGTCACTACCTTGTCCCTGCAGAGCTGTATGATCAGTGCCACCACCTTGTCCCCTCAGAGCTGCATGATCTCAGCCACCACCTCCTCCCTGCAGATCTGTATGATCAGTGTCACCACCTTGTCCCTGCAGAGCTGTATGATCAGTGCCACCACCTTGTCCCCTCAGAGCTGTATGATCAGTGCCACCACCTCGTCCCCTCAGACCTGTATGATCAGTGCCACCACCTCGTCCCCTCAGACCTGTATGATCAGTGCCAACACCTTGTCCCTTCAGTGCTGTATGATCAGTGTCACCACCTTGTTCCCGCAGAGTTGTATGATCAGTGTCACCACCTTGTCCCTGCAGAGCTGTATGATCAGTGTCACAACTATGTCCCTGCAGAGCTGTATGATCAGTGTCACCACCTTGTCTCTGCAGAGCTGTATGATCAGTGTCACCACCTTGTCCCTGCAGAGCTGTATGATCAGTGCCACCACCTTGTCCCCTCAGAGCTGCATGATCACAGCCACCACCTCCTCCCTGCAGAGCTGTATGATCAGTGGAACCACCTTGTCCCTGCAGAGCTGTATGATCAGTGCCACCACCTTGTCCCCTCAGAGCTTTATGATAAGTGCCACCACCTCATCCCCTCAGACCTGTATGATCAGTGCCACCACCTTGTCCCTGCAGAGCTGTATGATCAGTGCCACAACCTTGTCCCTGGAGAGCTGTTTGATCAGTGCCACCACCTTGTCCCCGCAGAGCTATATGATCAGTGTCACCACCTTGTCCCTGCAGAGCTGTAGGATCAGTGACACCACCTTGTCCCTGGAGAGCTGTTTGATCAGTGCCACAACCTTGCCCCGCAGAGCTATATAATCAGTGTCACCACCTTGTCCCTACAGAGCTGTATGATCAGTGCCCCCACATTGTCTCTGCAGAGCTGTATGGTCAGAGTCACCATCATGTCCCTGCAGAGCTGTATGGTTAGAGTCACCACCTTGTCTCTGCAGAGCTGTATGATCAGTGTCACCACCTTGTCCCTGCAGAGCTGTATGATCAGTGCCACCACCTTGTCCCCTCAGAGCTGCATGATCACAGCCACCACCTCCTCCCTGCAGAGCTGTATGATCAGTGCCACCACCTTGCCCCTCAGAGCTTTATAATCAGTGCCACCACCTCGTCCCCTCAGACCTGTATGATCAGTGCCACCACCTTGTCCCTTCAGTGCTGTATGATCAGTGCCACCACCTTGTCCCTGCAGAGATGTATGATCAGTGCCACCACCTTGTCCCATCAGAGCTGCATGATCACAGCCACCACCTCCTCCCTGCAGAGCTGTATGATCAGTGCCACCACCTGTCCCTGCAGAGCTGTATGATCAGTGCCACCACCTTGTCCCCTCAGAGCTGTATGATCAGCGCCACCACCTCGTCCCCTCAGACCTGTATGGTCAGTGCCACCACCTTGTCCCTTCAGTGCTGTATGATCAGTGCCACCACCTTGTCCCCGCAGAGTTGTATGATCAGTGTCACCACCTTGTCCCTGCAGAGCTGTATGATCAGTGTCACAACTTTGTCCCCGCAGAGCTATATAATCAGTGCCACCACCTTGTCCCCACAGAGTTGTATGATCAGTGTCACCACCTTGTCCCTGCAGAGCTGTATGATCAGTGTCACAACTTTTTCCCCGCAGAGCTATATAGTCAGTGCCACCACCTTGTCCCCGCAGAGCTATGTAATCAGTGCCACCACCTTGTCGCTGCTGTTAGAACCTTGCTCTTAGTTTTTTTTTCCTTTGCTGGTCACATGACCTTGTTGGCCTATTTAATCCTGCTCCGCCCTTCTGGCTTTGCTGGACTTCATTGTATATCTACTTTCTAGCTAGCCTGTGCTCTGTGTCTTGCTCTGTTAGTTTGCTTGGTCTACTGACCTCTATGTTCTATATATTTTGTTTGTTCGTCTGTCTGCTACTATTTCTGTTAGGAGGTGTCCCATATTCCTCCCAGTCCTTAGTACTTGTAGGGATTCCTTCCCCACATCTATAGGTCTCCGTACAGACTAGCTTAGGACTTTAGCAGGTCTGATCGCAGGATCAGGTTCCCTGTTACATCGTAGGGATTAAGCTGAGTTCTATCGTAGGGACAGATCTCCTCTCTTTCCTTAGCTCTGGTAGCAGAACATAACAGTAAGTCCAGCCAGCAAATTCTCTAAGGAAAGATTTTTCTGTTCCATCATGGTGTCGGTTCAGGATTTGGTTCATCGCCTGCAGGGACTCTCTCTGGAGGTGGCCGAGCTCCGTCAGCACGTGAGTAACTGTCCTGGAGCACATTTCTTGGAGCCTAAGGTATGTTTGCCGGATTTATTTTTTGGTGAACACCGAGAATTTTTTTCATTCAAAAATGCTTGCTTATTGTATTTTCGTTTGAGACCTAAGTCCTCTGGGGATGAATCCCAGCGCATAGGGTTCATAATGTCACTTTTGCGCAAAGAGCCTCAGGAGTGGGCCTTTTCTTTGCAACCTAGTGATACATGCTTCAGATCAGTGGATAGTTTTTTTTCTGCTTTGGGACTATTATATGATGATCCTGACCGTGTCGCATCAGCTGAGACTGAGTTGAGACGTTTAAAACAAGGATCAGGTAATGTGGAAAAATATTGTACTCATTTCCGTCGTTGGTCTACTCAAACAGGGTGGAACGATTCTGCTCTGAAAAGTCTATTTCTTGCTGGGCTCAGTGAAAGGGTTAAAGACCTGCTAATTGCTTATCCTACACCTGAAGATTTGCAACAGGCTATGCAATTAGCTATACGGGTGGATAGAAGACTGCGTGCAAGGGTTAATGAGAGCAAATCCTCTGCTATGTCAGTTTCTGGTTATGAGAATGTATGTACTAACAGTGGTGAACCGATGGAGATTGGATCGGTGGCACCTCGTTCTCAAGAAAAAGACCGTCGATTTTTTGAAGGCTTGTGTTTCTATTGCGGAAAATCTGGTCATTTGATTAAAGGCTGTGAGCTTCGTATGAAGAAAGAAAAAAAAATGGTCAGTCATGCCCGTATTGCCTGTTTAAATTCCAAGGGTGTATTTTTAGCTGCTTCCACGATTGCTCAGGAAAAATTAATGGAATTTCGGGTGTTTGTCGATTGTGGGTCTACTCTGAATGTAATTGATGGGGGATTCTTGGAAAGACTCAATTTAAAACCAGAACCTTTATCATCCCCCATTGCTGTGGTTTCTGTGGATGGCTCCCCTTTGAAGAATATTACTCTCAAGGTCTGTGAATTTCCCCTCACTATTAATGGTGTTCACCATGAGAAATTGGATTTGGTAGTTTTGAATAACTTGCCTTCTCCAGTAATATTGGGATTGCCCTGGTTAAAATTTCACAATCCTGTACTGGATTGGTCTACCAGTGAAATTAAATCCTGGAGCCATAAATGTTATGACAAGTGTTGTAACGGGCGTATTGCAGCTTTGGATAGGGGAGAATTGCCTGTTCCTATTCAGGATTTTTGGAGAGTTTTTTCTGAGAAGGAATCGCAGGTTTTGCCTCCCCATAGAGACTATGATTGTTCTATTGAATTTGTCCCTGGAGCGACTCTTCCTAAAAGTCGTTTATTTAACCTTACTATTCCTGAGAGGAAGGCTTTGGAGGAATACATACAGACAAGTTTGGCCGCCGGTCACATTAGGCCCTCTAAGTCTCCTGTGGCGGTTGGATTTTTTTTTGTAAAAAAAAAGGACGGCGGTTTACGTCCTTGTCTGGATTTTCGTGAGATTAACAAAATTACTGTACGCAATCCTTACCCACTGCCATTGATTTCTGATCTGTTTAACCAGTTAATGGGGGCCAAGTGGTTCTCTAAAATTGACCTTAAGGGGGCATACAATCTGTTGCGCATGAAGGAGGGTGACGAATGGAAGACTGCTTTTAACACTCCTTTGGGTCATTTTGAGAATCTGGTTATGCCTTTTGGTCTTACTAATGCTCCTGCATTTTTTCAGAATCTGATTAATGACATCCTTAGACCTTTGATCGGTAAAAATGTGGTTGTGTATTTGGATGACATTTTGATTTATTCGCCGGATCTGGAGTCTCATTGGCGGAGCGTGCCTGAGGTATTACAGTTATTAATGGACAATTCGCTTTTTGCTAAGCTGGAGAAATGTGAGTTCGCTGTACAGAGAATTAGTTTTTTGGGCTACATTATCTCCAGCAAAGGTTTTGAGATGGATCCGGTTAAGGTTCAGGCTGTGCAGGAATGGCCTAGGCCTATTGGTTTGAAATCGATACAGAGGTTTTTGGGTTTCGCCAATTACTATAGAAAATTCATAAAAAATTTTTCTAGTATTGTCAAACCTCTGACTGATCTCACCAGGAAAGGTGCTGATGCGGTTCAGTGGTCTTCTGAGGCCATTGAAGCTTTTGTGTATCTCAAGGAGAAGTTCACCTCTGCTCCCATCCTTATGCAGCCTGATGTTACTAGGCCGTTTTTGGTTGAGGTTGATGCTTCCTCTGTGGGGGTTGGCGCAGTATTGTCTCAGGATAACGGGGATGGATTACATCCCTGTGCCTTTTTTTCAAAAATTTTTTCGGAGACTGAACTGAATTACGATATTGGTAATCGGGAATTATTGGCTATTAAACTCGCATTTGAACACTGGCGCCACTTCTTGGAAGGTGCGGAATTTCCCGTTCAGGTTCTTACGGATCATAAAAATCTGATATATCTTGATGCTGCCAAGCGCCTGAATGCCCGTCAGGCTAGGTGGGCACTGTTTTTCTCGCGGTTTAATTTCTCCGTTACTTACATCCCTGGTACTAAGAATGTTAAGGCGGATGCCTTGTCTCGCAGTTTTTCTCCCATAGTCGGTGCTGAGAAAGAGGAGAACATTTTACAAGAAGGTGTTGTGATAGCTGCTTTGGACTCCGTTTTGGAAAATGAGATTCTTAAAGCACAGGAGAATGCCCCTTCTAATACTCCTCATGGGAGGTTGTTTGTGCCTGGGACCTTTAGGAGAGATTTGTTTGTTGAGTGTCACGAATCTCGGTTGGCAGGTCATCCCGGAATCTCTGAGACCAAGAGACTGGTGGGTCGCAGTTTTTGGTGGCCTGGATGGCAGAAGGAAGTCATTAAGTGGGTGCGTCAATGTACTATATGTGCTAGATCTAAGTCCTCACATACTCCTGCTGCGGGGTTGCTTTGTCCTTTGGAGGTTCCCAGTGCTCCTTGGACACATTTGGCTATGGACTTTATAACTGACCTTCCCCCCTCTGAGGGTTTTACTGTCATCTGGGTGGTCGTGGACCGTTTTAGCAAGATGTGTCACTTGGTTCCTTTCGTCAAACTGCCCTGCGCTAAAACTCTCGCTAAGGCCTTTGTCAAGGAAATTGTCAGACTTCATGGCGTTCCTACTGACATTGTTTCTGATAGGGGTCCTCAGTTCGTGGCTCGTTTTTGGCGCGCCTTTTGTGATAGGTTGGGAGTTCATTTGTCGTTCTCGTCCGGATATCATCCTGAATCTAATGGCCAGACAGAAAGGAAAAACCAGAATGTTGAGCAGTTCTTGCGTTGTTTTGTGGCAGACAATCAAGAGGGGTGGTCTGAGTTTCTGCCACTTGCTGAATTTGCTCTGAACAATCATACATCTTCTTCTGCTGGTTGTTCGCCTTTTTTTTGTTGTTCTGGGAGACATCCGTCGTTTGGGTCGTTCTCCAAGTTGGGATCTGCCGTGCCTGAGGAGGAGAATTTTTCCGGTGACTTGGAGAGAGTTTGGACGGATGTGCGTGGTAATCTTCAGGAGGCCAACAGAAAATCTAAAGACTACTTTGATAGGAAACGACAGGAGGTTTTGTTCGCTGTTGGTGACATGGTTTGGTTGTCCTCTAGGAATCTGCGGTTGAGGATTCCTTCAAAGAAATTGGGTCCCAAGTTTGTAGGGCCCTTTAAGGTGCTTCAGGTTGTCAACCAATCTGCTGTTAGGTTGGAGGTTCCTACCTCCTGGAGAATTAATCCGGTATTTCATGTCTCTCTGTTGAAAAAAGCTGTTGTATCGGATTGTGACGCCTCTGCCTCTGTTCCTCCGGTGGTGGAGGACGGGGAATATGAAATTTCTCGCATCCTTAACTCTAGACGGTATAGAGGTAGTTTGCAGTATCTTGTGGCCTGGAAAGGTTTCGGTCCCGAGGATAACTCTTGGGTGAGGTCGGATGATGTTTCCGCGTCCAGACTTATCAGAGCGTTTCACAGGAGATTTCCTGATAAGCCTGGTCCTAGGGGATCCGGAGGATCCTCTTAGAAGGGGGGGTACTGTTAGAACCTTGCTCTTAGTTTTTTTTTCCTTTGCTGGTCACATGACCTTGTTGGCCTATTTAATCCTGCTCCGCCCTTCTGGCTTTGCTGGACTTCATTGTATATCTACTTTCTAGCTAGCCTGTGCTCTGTGTCTTGCTCTGTTAGTTTGCTTGGTCTACTGACCTCTATGTTCTATATATTTTGTTTGTTCGTCTGTCTGCTACTATTTCTGTTAGGAGGTGTCCCATATTCCTCCCAGTCCTTAGTACTTGTAGGGATTCCTTCCCCACATCTATAGGTCTCCGTACAGACTAGCTTAGGACTTTAGCAGGTCTGATCGCAGGATCAGGTTCCCTGTTACATCGTAGGGATTAAGCTGAGTTCTATCGTAGGGACAGATCTCCTCTCTTTCCTTAGCTCAGGTAGCAGAACATAACAGCTGCAGTGCTGTATGATCAGAGTCACCACCTTGTCCCTGCAGAGCTGTATGATCAGTGTCACCACCTTGTCTCTGCAGATCTGTATGACCAGTGTCACTACCTTGTCCCTGCAGAGTTGTATGATCAGTGCCACCACCTTGTCCCCTCAGAGCTGCATGATCACAGCCACCACCTCCTCCCTGCAGAGCTGTATGATCAGTGCCACCACCTTGTCCCTGCAGAGCTGTATGATCAGTGCCACCACCTTGTCCCCTCAGTGCTGTATGATCAGTGCCACCACCTCGTCCCCTCAGACCTGTATGATCAGTGCCACCACCTTGTCCCTTCAGTGCTGTATGATCAGTGCCACCATCTTGTCCCCGCAGCGTTGTATGATCAGTATCACCACCTTGTCCCTGCAGAGCTGTATGATCAGTGCTACCACCTCATCCCCTCAGACCTGTATGATCAGTGCCAACACCTTGTCCCTTCAGTGCTGTATGATCAGTGCCACCATCTTGTCCCCGCAGCGTTGTATGATCAGTATCACCACCTTGTCCCTGCAGAGCTGTATGATCAGTGCTACCACCTCATCCCCTCAGACCTGTATGATCAGTGCCAAAAACCTTGTCCCTTCAGTGCTGTATGATCAGTGTCACCACCTTGTTCCCGCAGAGTTGTATGATCAGTGTCACCACCTTGTCCCTGCAGAGCTGTATGATCAGTGTCACAGCTATGTCCCTGCAGAGCTGTATGATCAGTGTCACCACCTTGTCTCTGCAGAGCTGTATGATCAGTGTCACCACCATGTCCCTGCAGAGCTGTATGATCAGTGCCACCACCTTGTCCCCTCAGAGCTGCATGATCACAACCACCACCTCCTCCCTGCAGAGCTGTATGATCAGTGCCACCACCTTGTCCCTGCAGAGCTGTATGATCAGTGCCACCACCTTGTCCCCTCAGAGCTTTATGATAAGTGCCACCACCTCATCCCCTCAGACCTGTATGATCAGTGCCACCACCTTGTCCCTTCAGTGCTGTATGATCAGTGCCACTACCTTGTCCCTGCAGAGCTGTATGATCAGTGCCACAACCTTGTCCCTGGAGAGCTGTATGATCAGTGTCACCACCTTGTCCCCGCAGAGCTATATGATCAGTGTCACCACCTTGTCCCTGCAGAGCTGTAGGATCAGTGACACCACCTTGTCCCTGGAGAGCTGTTTGATCAGTGCCACAACCTTGTCCCCGCAGAGCTATATAATCAGTGCCACCACCTTTTCCCTACAGAGCTGTATGATCAGTGCCCCCACATTGTCTCTGCAGAGCTGTATGATCAGAGTCACCACCATGTCCCTGCAGAGCTGTATGATCAGTGTCACCACCTTGTCTCTGCAGAGCTGTATGACCAGTGTCACCACCTTGTCCCTGCAGAGCTGTATGATCAGTGCCACCACCTTGTCCCCTCAGAGCTGCATGATCACAGCCACCACCTCCTCCCTGCAGAGCTGTATGTTCAGTGCCACCACCTTGTCCCTGCAGAGCTGTATGATCAGTGCCACCACCTTGCCCCTCAGAGCTTTATAATCAGTGCCACCACCTCGTCCCCTCAGACCTGTATGATCAGTGCCACCACTTTGTCCCTTCAGTGCTGTATGATCAGTGCCACCACCTTGTCCCTGCAGAGCTGTATGATCAGTGCCACCACCTTGTCCCATCAGAGCTGCATGATCACAGCCACCACCTCCTCCCTGCAGAGCTGTATGATCAGTGCCACCACCTGTCCCTGCAGAGCTGTATGATCAGTGCCACCACCTTGTCCCCTCAGAGCTGTATGATCAGCGCCACCACCTCGTCCCCTCAGACCTGTATGGTCAGTGCCACCACCTTGTCCCTTCAATGCTGTATGATCAGTGACACCACCTTGTCCCCGTAGAGTTGTATGATCAGTGTCACCACCTTGTCCCTGCAGAGCTGTATGATCAGTGTCACAACTTTGTCCCCGCAGAGCTATATAATCAGTGCCACCACCTTGTCCCCGCAGAGCTATGTAATCAGTGCCACCACCTTGTCCCTGCAGAACTGTATGATCAGTGCCCCCACCTTGTCTCTGTAGAGCTGTATGATCAGAGTCACCACCTTGTCCCTGCAGATCTGTATGATCAGTGTCACCACCTTGTCCCTGCAGAGCTGTATGATCAGTGCCACCACCTTTTCCCCTCAGAGCTGCATGATCACAGCCACCACCTCCTCCCTGCAGAGCTGTATGATCAGTGCCACCACCTTGTCCCTGCAGAGCTGTATTATCAGTGCCACCACCTTGTCCCCTCAGAGCTGTATGATCAGTGCCACCACCTTGTCCCCTCAGACCTGTATGATCAGTGCCACCACCTTGTCCCTTCAGTGCTGTATGATCAGTGCCACCACCTTGTCCCTGCAGAGTTTTATGATCAGTGTCACCACCTTGTCCCTGCAGAGCTGTATGATCAATGCCACCACCTCGTCCCCTCAGACCTGTATGATCAGTGCCACCACCTTGTCCCTTCAGTGCTGTATGATCAGTGCCACCACCTTGTTCCCGCAGAGTTGTATGATCAGTGTCACCACCTTGTCCCTGCAGAGCTGTATGATCAGTGCCCCCACCTTGTCTCTGCAGAGCTGTATGATCAGTGTCACCACCTTGTCCCTGCAGAGCTGTATGATCAGTGTCACCACCTTGTCTCTGCAGAGCTGTATGATCAGTGCCCTCACCTTGTCTCTGCAGAGCTGTATGATCAGTGTCACCACCTTGTCCCTGCAGAGGTGTATGATCAGTGTCATCATCCTTGTCCCTGCAGAGGTATATGATCAGTGTCACCGCCTTGTCCCTTCAGAGCTGTATGATCAGTGTCACCACCTTGTCACTGCAGAGCTGTATGATCAGTGCCACAACCTTGTCCCTGGAGAGCTGTTTGATCAGTGCTACCACCTTGTCCCCGCAGAGCTACATGATCAGTGTCACCACCTTGTCCCAGGAGAGCTGTATAATCAGTGCCACCACCTTGTCCCAGGAGAGCTCTTTGATCAGTGCCACCACTAGTGTTGAGCCACTATGCGTCTGGAGGAAAGGAGGTTCCTGCACCAGCATAGAAGGGGATTCTTTACGGTCAGAGCCGTGAGACTCTGGAACTCTCTGGGAGAGGAAGTGGTGATGTCCAACTCACTTAATGAGTTCAAGAGAGGCCTGGACGCCTTTCTTGAGAACAATAAAATTACATCTTATGCTTAGTTAATTAATCCAGGGATTTAATCTGACTGCCAGATTGGAGTCGGGAAGTGAATTTTTCCTCAATGATGTAAATTGGCCTATACCGCATGGTTTTTTGTTGCCTTCCCCTGGATCAACGCTGCGGAATAGCTGCAGTGCACAAGAAATAGGCTGAACTGGATGGACGGTTGTCTTTTTTCGGCCTTATAAACTATGTAACTATGTAACTATGTAACCCCCGTAGTGTTCGAGTTCGGTTCGGTTCGTCGAACACCCGTGTGTTCGCCGAACTGTTCGTCGAACACCTTCGAACACCGTTAAAACCAATGGCAGGCAACCAAAAACACATAGAAACACATAGAAAACACCTTCAAAGGTGTCCAAAAGCTGACAAACTGCTCAGAAGACACAACTGACACATGGAAAAGTGACAAGTACATATAGTCATGAGAAAAGAAAAGAGGTGGAGGAGTAAAAGGAGGGGGAGACACAGATATAGGCATGTCATGCCCTTCTAAAATCCAAAAAGTGAGAAGCCGACACGTTCAGTCCGCTCCTGCCCGTGCCACCTCCGTGTCGCCGGGTTTGTGCCAGAGCCGCGGTGAACTCTGACGGCCAGCCCCCCTCTCCCAATACTGGTGCCTGTCCGCTGGTGGGTCGAGCGAGCCCCCCTGTGGTGGAGGCAGCTCTAAGCTTTTTAATTTAAATTGTCTCTCTAATTTGAATGAATACACTTTAAATCCATTTACAAGGATCTATTGGAGGGCAAGTCTCATGCCAGCAGCCGCGTAATTCCAGCTCCAGTAGCGTCCACTAAAGCTGCTGCAGTTAAAAAGCTTTTATAAGGATCGAGCTCGGCTGTCCACCGCAAGGCATCCTACTGCCAGTCCCAGCCCCTATGCCTTGGGGTGCCTCCTGATGCTCTTCACTGAGTATCCCGTGGTCCCGAAGCATTTCCTTTGAAAAAATTAAGTGTCCAAACTACAGGTGGTGTAGCTTGCTTAACAGCCGGGATAATCCACTGACTAGCAGACACTGCTACTAGGCACAAAGTATTTCCTGGGCTATATGCAGTTAAAAATTTGTAATTAGATACTCTCGTTGGATGCTGAGAAAGCATTCCATAGAGTCTCCTGGCACGCCATATATGATTCTCTTAAAAAGCTTGGGGTAGGGGTCTAGGGGACCCTTTTATAGCCAAAATCACGGCTCTGTATCGCAATACGTCACCTAGGCTGAAGATAAATGGAACTGTAGCACCCTGAGGGCTCGGTTGCTACAGAGGTATTGCACCTCACCCAGAGGTGTGATATCTCACTCTCAGGTAAGGATGGAGTGTGGATCAGGACCCGACACCTGCATGCATTACACAACATTGCCGTGGGGCAGGGCGACCAATATGCCCCTGAGATGGGCACGACAGTCCCTGTCCCTGGCTGGAGTGGGGGGAGGGAACACTGAGGAAGGGGAACCCTGTAGTGCAGGAGCAGGGAGGAAGCAGTTCCTGGGTGCATTGAGAAGGGAGTATAAAAGGTGGGCACCATCTTAGTTCAGTGCAGAGAAGTCTGAGCAGAAGTGGCAGGGAGCAGGGGCTCTGCATGAGCTCTGCTCCGGAGGCGGGCCTAGTAACAGAGGCCCAGGCCTGGAAGAGGGAGAAGGAAGGAAGAGAAGCGGAGAAGGCTCCAGGAACGAGGAACGAAGGGATCCCAGCGGTGCGGACAGGCAAGTCGCCACCGCACGCCCGAATCCACCTGCTTGGAGGGGTTAGGCCAAAGGGGGAGACCGGTCCCCGAAACTAGTGGAGGCAGGAAACGACCCTCAGCTAGAAACCGGAGGCTGTGACATTTTATGTGGTGCAGCCCCTCGCTACACCCGCTAGGAGGGCAGCACATAGGGTCAGGGAAACTGGCGCCAAGTTTACCAAGAGGAGGCCCGAGGCAGCCGGACAGAAGGGTTGGTAAGAAAGGCCAGACAAAGGACACACAAAGGGGGTCCTGTGAAGCGCTCCAAAGTTATCTGGGAGTTGTCTGAGCCCCTCACCTGGTGAGCACAGTACGACGTGGGCAGCCGTTACCTGCAGACGTGGTCTGGATAATAAGAACTGTGAGTAAAGGCCCTGGACTGCATCACTGACTCCGTGTCGTTACTGCTGCTGCCCTGCACCATCACCCCCATCCTCCGCATACACTGCCCTGAGGCTATACTCCTCCCGTGAGAAGTTATGCTACGCTCTGCTGCACCCACAACACCAGCCTCAGCGGTCTGCCCTGCAGCGGCTGTTCACTCTGACCGCAATCCACGGGTGGCGTAGTCGGACATTTAAACATCAAAACCACATAAATAGTTCCGCCACTGGTTTGACCACCCTGAGCCATGGAACCGGGTCGCCGCCACGAAGACTACAACCACCAGCATCCACCAAAAAGGGTCCGGCTCCGGGTGTCCCAAGGCTCAGGGGGTGCATCAGAACATTTTCATCACCTTTCACAATCACCAATGGGACAAGGCAGGGATGTCCTCTGTCCCCTCTCTTATACATCCTAGTGACGGAGCACCTGCTCTCATCAATTCGCCATAACCCCAATATTAGGTGGATTGAGGTGGGAGGCACCGAGTACAAGTGCTCTCTATTTGCTGATGATGTACTAGTATATATCACTCAATCACATATATCCATCCATGCTGTTATGGCTGAAATAGATCACTTTGTTACATGGCCAAATTTTAAAATCAATGCAGCGAAGTCTGAGGCCCTCGATGTCTCCCTCCCCAAATCCATACAGGATTCCATCCAGTCCAACTTTCCCTTTGCCTGGCCCTCACAGGATATCAAATACTTAGGAATTCCTATTCATAGAGACCTCTCCCATCTATGTTATCTTAATTTTGGGCCCTTTATTGAACAACTCCATACAGACCACGGTTGGCAAGTTAGAACTGTAAGATTCACTACGTGAACCACTGGTGTTTTGTGGAAAAGCACATGTACACTGTGTTCCAAATTATCATGCAAAAAGTGTTTAGGAGTGATAAGGGAAGAATTTGTTTGTTTGTCAGTTAAACTCATTGATGGTGATGTGTGTCAGGGCTCTTTATATCACTGTAAGCAATTGCAGACACCTGTGCTAATTAGTTTGGCAGGTGTGTCCAATGAAAGGCAAGACTACTTAAGAAGGCTGTCTCACATTATTAAGCAGCCTACATTTTCTGCCAAAATGGGAAAGAAAAAGGATGTGTCGGCTGCTGAGAAGCAACAAATTGTGGAGTGTTTAGGTCAAGGCATGACTACAATCAACATTGTGCGATGATCAGGATGAAGTGTCTTGGCAATCAAGAAGTATGTAGCTGATTCACAGTACACACGTGTGCGTGCTGATAAGGGCAAATTGAGGACTCTTTCCTACAGGCAATTACGTCAGGTTAAAAGAGCAGCGGCAAAAAAGCCTTGTCATAGCAGCAGACAAGTTTTTGAAGCTGCTGATGCCTCCAACGTCCCCCGAACAACAAGATGCAGGGTCCTTCAGAGGTTTGCAGCTGTGCATACACCATCCTGTCGACCTCCTCTATCCACTTCACACAAGCAGAAACGGCTCCAGTGGGCCAAACATTACATGAAGACTGATTTCAAAACTGTTTTGTTCACGGATGAGTGCCGTGCAGCGCTCGATGGTCCAGATGGATGGAGTGGAGGATGGCTGGTTGATGGACACCCCACGCAAACACGGCTACAGCGCCAACAAGGAGGAGGTGGAGTAATGTTTTGGGCTGGAATCATGGGGAGAGAGATTGTCGGCCCCTTTAGGATCCCTGAAGGCGCTAAAGATGAACTCCATAATGTATGTGAATTTTCTCAAACAGCACTTCCTGCCATGGTTCAAGAAGAAGAACCATGTATTTCACAGCAAGATCATTTTTTTGCATGATAATGCACCATCTCATGCTGCACATAAAACATCTGCATCTCTGGCTGATATGGGCATAAAAAGGGACAAACTTATGGTGTGACCCCCATGCTCCCCTGACCTCTACCCCATTCAGAACCTCTGGAGCATCATCAAAAGGAGTGTCTATGATGGCGGGAGGCAGTTCACATCTAAGCAACAGCTCTGGGAGGGTATTCTGTCCTCATGCAAAACAATTGAAGCAGAAACCATCCAAAACCTGACAAATTCAATGGACGAGAGAGTTCAGAAGCTCCTTTCGAACAAGGGGTCCTATGTGAAAATGTAACATCACCTAGAATAAAGTTTTGAGTTGAAAACTGTTTGATTTCAGTTTCTAATAACCTGCTAATGCTTATAATTTCAAAAATGACCATTTTTTTGGTCTTTATTAAAATGAAAAGGTTGATCGAAAAGTTTGGGGGATCTAAGAGTGTGGCAACCCAGTAGTCATGATTACTTCGAATTCTGACAATATGAGGGTCATGCTGCAGGTAGTGCAGCAAGAAGGCACTTATGTGTCTTGCGCATCTCGGAGCCCCAAAATTATTTTCCGGGCTAGATGCAGCTAAAAATTATTATTAATTTTAAATCTGGTGGAGCTTAGTATAGATGGGCTAATAGGATCAGTGCTGCACACTGCTACAAAGCCCAAATTATTTTCCAGCCAAGATACAGATAAACATGATTAGTAATTTGAAAGCTTAAAATGGTTGGTAGGGTGATTTTAACCAATCATCAAGCTTTTACTCTCCCCAGGATGACACAGGGGTAGAAAAGTCGTTTCGGATCCATGATTTGTTCATCTTTATGAACGTGAGTCTGTCTACATTATCAGTGGAGAGCCGCGTGCGCTTATCTGTCAGCACACCACCAGCAGCGCTGAACACACGTTCAGACAGAATGCTGGCTGCGGGGCATGACAAGATCTCCAAGGCGTAAGTGGCTAGCTCCGGCCATTTATCCAGATTGGAAGCCCAAAAAGAGCAAGGGTCCAGTGACACAGTCATGGCTTCAATGTTTACTTGGAGATACTCCTGTACCATCGTCTCTAGGCGTTGACTATGTGTCAGACTTCTTGTCTCCTGTGGCCTTGCAAAGGATGGGCTAAAAAAGTGGTGAAATGATTCCGCAAAATTGATGTTACCAGCAGATACTGTGGTTCTGTTACGGTTTGAGTGCTGAACACTTGACGGTCCCACGGTTGGCAAGTTGGAACTGTGAGATTCACTACGTGCACCACTGGTGTTTTGTGGAAAAGCACATGTAAGATTCTGCAACAGTCTCTGCTGATACTCCTGCATGCGTGCATCCCTTTCTATGGCAGGAATAATTTCTGCAAATTTACTTTTGTACCGGGGATCTAACAGTGTGGCAACCCAGTAGTCAGGATTATTTCTAATTCTCACAATTCGAGGGTCATGTTGCAGGTAGTGCAGCAAGAAGGCACTCATGTGTGTTGCGCATCCAGGAGCACCAGGTCCCTGTTGTGTTGGTGGCGAGGTAACAATCATGCTTCCTTCCTCTGTCATCTCCCCCCAACCTCGCACAACAGAAATGTGATCAAGGTCTCCCTCATCTGATGAGTCTTCCATCAGTTCGTCCTCCACTTCTTCCTGGGCTCCTGCACCTTCCTCACTAGTTTGGCTGCTACCATGCACCCTGGTAAAACCATCTCCCCCACCCTCACATGCCTGCCGCCTTGGTGCTGCCGACCGTCTGGACCTTGCAGATGTTAGCCCTTCCGCATACAACTCCTCCTCCTCTACTTCCTCCACCTCCTCTTGTGCCACCACCTGACTCCGAATTCTGTTTAACATGTGCTCCAGCATATAAATCACCGGAACAGTCATGCTGATAATGGCATCGTCAGCACTAAACATCTTCGTCGCCATTTCAAAACTGTGCAGAAGGGTGCATAGGTCCCTGATCTGAGACCACTCCTACAGCGTGATTTGCCCCACCTCCGGATCTCGTTGGCCCAAGCTATACGTCAGAACGTATTGCACCAGGGCTTGTCGGTGCTGCCACAGTCTCTGCAACATGTGCAGAGTTGAATTCCACCGGGTAGGCACATCGCATTTTAGCCGGTGAAGTGGCAGGCCCAACGACTTCTGTAGAGATGTAAGTCGTTGAACTGCGGGATGCGAACGGCGGAAGTGAGCACACAGCGACCGTGCCCTCTGCAGAAGGCCATCTAGTCTGGGATAGTGGGCTAAAAATTGCTGGACAACCAGGTTCAACACGTGAGCCATACAAGGCACGTGTGTGACATTGCCCCGGCGAAGGGCCGCACCCAGGTTTGCAGCATTGTCGCACACGGCCTTCCCTGGTTTCAGGTCCAGCGGAGACAACCATTCATGAAATTGGTTCTCCAGAGCTGACCACAACTCCTCAGCTGTGTGACTCACATTTCCCAGACATTTCAAAGTAAAAACCGCCTGATGACGTTGAGCCCTGCTGCCAGCATAGTAAGGAGGTGTGCAGGATCCCTTCTGCGCAGCTAGAAAGCTTGTGGCATGACCAGACAGGCTTTGGGTGCAGGTGGAAGACCGAGAGGAGGTTGAGGAGGCAGAAGCAGTGGAGGAACTTTGACATAAAGAGGATTGACGCACAACTCGTGGGGACGGCAAGACTTGGACAGCAGCCCCTTGTCCTGCTGTCACCATAGTTACCCAGTGCCCAGTCAGCGACATGTAACGCCCCTGTCCATGCCTACTCGTCCAAGTGTCTGTGGTGAAATGCACCCTGTCACACACAGAGTTTCTCAAAGAAGCGGTGATGTTGTGTGCGACATGCTGGTGGAGCGCAGGCACACCTTTCTTTGAGAAGTAGTGCCGACTGGGCATCTGGTACTGGGGCACTGCGACGGACATAAGGTCTCGAAAATCCTCTGTGTCCACCAGGCGGAAAGGCAGCATTTCTGTAGCCAAGAGCTTGCAGATGGTGAAATTCAACCTCTTAGCTTTCTCATGGCTAGGAGGAAATGGTCTTTTACTTGTCCACATCTGAGGGACCGAGGGCTGGCTATTGTGCTTAGACGGGGTTGATAAGGGTGTCCCCGGCAAACTGCCGGTCTGTGAGGAAGATGCAGGCGGACATGTTAGGTTGCCTTGATCCAAAGGTGGTGCTATCGATGTCGGACAGCGCTCAACACCAGCTGGTGTTACCACCTCCAAAGAAAATGATGACCTGCCAATCACGCTGGCTGTTGCGGGTAAAGAGGTGGCAGGTCTGCGCCCCAAAACAGGTGTGACTGCTGTCCCCCCAGTCACAGAGGATGAAGAGGCCGCGGATGCACAAGATATGGCAGACGGTGGTTGGCCCGGCCGGCTAGGCCGCATTGTAGCACACTGAGCTTCCCACTGCAACTTATGCTTCATGTCCATGTGCCGGTTCATGCATGAAGTACTCAAACTATGTATTTTTTGGCCTCTACTTAGCTTTTGCTGACAAATGTTACAGATAACATGAGTTGGGTCATCTTTATCGATCTGAAAAAATGCCCAGGCTATGCAAGGCTTAGCACCCATGCGACCTGAAGAGCCACCACGACTTGTGGTGAGAGGCAGAGTTGTGTTTGAGGATGCAGTTGTTGACGTGCTTCCAGTACTACGTCTCTGTCCAGGAAGGCGCAACCTGACCTCGTCGTCACTAGCATCTTCCTCCACCTCCTCTGCTGACCTCATCTCTTGGCTGACTGTGGGTTGACAGTAAGTGGGATCTCCAACCTCGTCATCATCACCCTGTGCGTTATCACACCCGTCGTCCTCAGAGCCAACCTGTTCCTGCCCTGACAAAAAACTAAAGTTGTCGCTCCAATCAGGTATTTGAGTCTCATCATCATCTTCCTCATTGTCTCCACCAACAGGAGTTACAGTTTGGGAATGAGGGTCTACATTATGGTCAGAACCTTCTGCGTCTGGTCCTGGATCCGATTCATAAAGATTCTGGGCATCAGTGCAGATCATTTCCTCGTCTGGATTCACAGAAGCGCTGGAGTCGACCTCTGATTCCCAGGCTATAGTATGAGTAAACAGCTCTGCAGACTCAACCATCTGTTCTACCTCATACTCAGACGGGCAGCTGGAGATTTGGGAGCTGTGAGGAAGCAAGTGCGATTGGGGTGACACCTTTGAGGACTGGAGTATTTGTGATGTTGAAGTTGATGTGGAGGAGAGCCCACTTAAAGGAGCACTTGATATCCGTTGAAGCACCTGCTGTTTTTGTGCCTCATCTGGAATTTGTAGCGATTGGCGAGGCCGTAAGAAAGGGATCTTATCACATTGTCCGCTAAAAGAAGTAGACATTCTAGTTTGCCTGGAAGATGGTCTTTCTTCTGCAGATGTTACTGTTGCTTTAACACCTACCCCACGGACACAACCTTTTTTCCCCTTCCCAACACGCCTATTCCCCTTTCCACCAGCAGCAGGCCTTTTTCCACTCATTTTGGTGGTTAACTAATTCACAACTCTGGAGTTGCTTGCACAAAAAAACATTGGATGGGAACCGAGCAGAGCTGAGTGGCCAAACTGTGGTATTAGGCCAAAACTATTGGCTGGGTTAGATGCAGAAAAAAATTATATTCAATTTGCAACCTGATGGAGGTCAGTATAGATGGACTAATAGAGAAAGTCCCACACACAGCTGGAAGCCCAAATATTTTTTCAGAGGTAGATGCAGAAAAAAAATATATTCAGTTTGCAACCTGATGGAGGTCAGTATAGATGGACTAATAGAGAAAGTCCCACACACTGCTAGAAGGCCAAATATTTTTTCAGAGCTGGATGCAGATAAAAATTATTTTTAATTTGCAACCTGATGGAGGTCAGTATAGATGGACTAATAGAGAAAGTCCCACACACTGCTAGAAGGCCAAATATTTTTTCAGAGCTAGATGCAGAAAAAAATTATATTCAGTTTGCAACCTGATGGAGGTCTGTATAGATGGACTAATAGAACAAGTCCCACACACAGCTAGAAGCCCAAATATTTTTTCAGAGCTGGATGCAGATAAAAATTATTTTTAATTTGTAACCTGATGGAGGTCAGTATAGATGGACTAATAGAGAAAGTCCCACACACTGCTAGAAGGCCAAATATTTTTTTCAGAGCTAGATGCAGAAAAAAATTATATTCAGTTTGCAACCTGATGGAGGTCTGTATAGATGGATTAATAGAACAAGTCCCACACACAGCTAGAAGGCCAATATTTTTTCAGAGGTAGATGCAGAAAAAAAATATATTCAGTTTGCAACCTGATGGAGGTCAGTATAGATGGACTAATAGAGAAAGTCCCACACACTGCTAGAAGGCCAAATATTTTTTCAGAGCTAGATGCAGACAAAAATTATATTCAGTTTGCAACCTGATGGAGGTCAGTATAGATGGACTAATAGAACAAGTCCCACACACAGCTAGAAGGCCAAATATTTTTTCAGAGGTAGATGCAGAAAAAAATTATATTCAGTTTGCAACCTGATGGAGGTCAGTATAGATGGATTAATAGAACAAGTCCCACACACAGCTAGAAGCCCAATATTTTTTCAGAGGTAGATGCAGAAAAAAAATATATTCAGTTTGCAACCTGATGGAGGTCAGTATAGATGGACTAATAGAGAAAGTCCCACACACTGCTAGAAGGCCAAATATTTTTTCAGAGCTAGATGCAGAAAAAAATTATTTTTAATTTGCAACCTGATGGAGGTCAGTATAGATGGACTAATAGAACAAGTCCCACACACAGCTAGAAGCCCAAATATTTTTTCAGAGGTAGATGCAGATAAAAATTATTTTTAATTTGCAACCTGATGGAGGTCAGTATAGATGGACTAATAGAGAAAGTCCCACACACTGCTAGAAGGCCAAATATTTTTTCAGAGCTGGATGCAGATAAAAATTATTTTTAATTTGCAACCTGATGGAGGTCAGTATAGATGGACTAATAGAGAAAGTCCCACACACTGCTAGAAGGCCAAATATTTTTTCAGAGCTGGATGCAGATAAAAATTATTTTTAATTTGCTACCTGATGGAGGTCAGTATAGATGGACTAATATAGAAAGTCCCACACACTGCTAGAAGGCCAAATATTTTTTCAGAGCTAGATGCAGACAAAAAATTATTTTCACTTTGCAACCTGATGGAGGTCAGTATAGATGGACTAATAGAACAAGTCCCACACACAGCTAGAAGGCCAAATATTTTTTCAGAGGTAGATGCAGAAAAAAATTATATTCAGTTTGCAACCTGATGGAGGTCTGTATAGATGGATTAATAGAACAAGTCCCACACACAGCTAGAAGCCCAATATTTTTTCAGAGGTAGATGCAGAAAAAAATTATATTCAGTTTGCAACCTGATGGAGGTCTGTATAGATGGATTAATAGAACAAGTCCCACACACAGCTAGAAGCCCAATATTTTTTCAGAGGTAGATGCAGAAAAAAAATATATTCAGTTTGCAACCTGATGGAGGTCAGTATAGATGGACTAACAGAGAAAGTCCCACACACTGCTAGAAGGCCAAATATTTTTTCAGAGCTAGATGCAGAAAAAAATTATATTCAGTTTGCAACCTGATGGAGGTCAGTATAGATGGACTAATAGAACAAGTCCCACACACTGCTAGAAGCCCAAATATTTTTTCAGAGCTAGATGCAGAAAAAAATTATATTCAATTTGCAACCTGATGGAGGTCAGTATAGATGGACTAATAGAATGATGCTATGCCCAAAAGATTTTACTTCACTAGGTGCAGTAAAAAAATTGGTATTCTATACACAGGTGGTATATCTTGCAACACAGATAGGCTACTCCACTGACTAACACACTCTGCAATAGGCCAAATAGGATTATCTTTGCTAGATTCAGCCAAATGCTGTGAAAAAAACATGCACAGCACTGGCACAGACCTGCCTGGCAAAAACTGATAGGAACTGATGTAACCTAGTCCTGAAAAGGACTGAAATTACAATTAGTCTTTACTCCCACAATCTATCTATTTAAGAGCACAGACCTGCCTGATAAAAGTCGTAGGAAATGCTGTAACCTAGTCCTTAAAAGGACTGCAATCACAACTATTCCCTACTCCCAAGCTATCTGTAGATTTGTGCGAAAATTGGCTTGAAATTAACAAGGTATAGCGCACACAGCAACAGCGGTGCCGTCTAACACGCAGCTGCAGCAGTGAGAAAATGGTGGCGACGGGGAAAATGGCTTGGTCTTATAGGGCAAGGACATGTGACATACACTGCCAATGACACATGCCCTTGCTTGTGTGAAAAAAGCACTTCGCTCCGTGTGTGCGCTGCTGATAGGCTGACAGATTGCACCTCCCCACTGTAAATGCGGGAAAGAGAAAAAAAAATGGAGATCTTCATTATTCCTGCAGAGATCCATCCCCTGCCCCTCCCCCCACCCCGCTGTACACTCAAACTGCGTATTAACATTAATTTTCATCATTACTGAGAAAAAATCCAGTTATGATTTTGGTGCACGAACAGTTATCGAACATAACCTCGAACAGCCGAATTTTTCTCAAATCGTTCGTGTTCGCCGAACGGCTCGAACACCGCCCAAAACAGCTCGAATTTGAGATTGGCGAACAGTTCGAGTAGAACAACGCTCATCTCTAGCCACCACCTTGTCCCCGCAGAGCTATATAAACAGTGCCACCACCTTGTCTCTGCAGAGCTGTATGATCAGTGTGACCACCTTGTCTCTGCAGAGCTGTATGATCAGTGTCACCACCTTGTCCCTGCAGAGCTGTATGATCAGTGCCAGCACCTTGTCCCGTCAGAGCTGCATGATCACAGCCACCATCTCCTCACTGCAGAGCTGTATGATCAGTGCCACCACCTTGTCCCTGCAGAGCTGTATGATCAGAACCACCACTTTGTCCCCTCAGAGCTGTATGATTAGTGCCACCACCTTGTCCCCTCAGAGCTGTGTGATCAGTGCCAACATCTTGTCCCCTCAGAGCTGTATGATCAGTGCCACCACCTTGGCCCCGCAGAGTTGTATGATCAGTGTCACCACTTTGTCCCTGAAGAGCTGTATGATCAGTGTCACCACCTTATCCCTGCAGAGCTGTATGATCAGTGCCACCGCCTTGTCCTTGCAGTGCTGTATAATCAGTGCCACTGCCTTGTCCTTGCAGAGCTGTATAATCAGTGCCACCACCTTGTCCCTGCAGAGCTGTATGATCAGTGCCACCACCTTGTCCCTGCAGAGAAGTATGATCAGTGCCACCACCTTGTCCCTGCAGAGCTGTATGATCAGTGCCACCACCTTGTTCCTGGAGAGCTGTTTGATCAGTGCCACCACCTTGTCCCCGCAGAGCTGTATGATCAGTGTCACCACCTTGTCCCTGCAGAGCTGTATGATCAGTGCCACCACCTTGTTCCTGGAGAGCTGTTTGATCAGTGCCACCACCTTGTCCCCGCAGAGCTGTATGATCAGTGTCACCACCTTGTCCCTGCAGAGCTGTATGATCAGTGTCACCACCTTGTCCCTGCAGAGCTGTATGATCAGTGCCACCACCTTGTCCCTGGAGAGTTGTTTGATCAGTGCCACCATCTTGTCCCCGCAAAGGTATATAAGAAGTGTCACCACCTTATCCCTGCAGAGCTGTATGATCAGTGCCCTCACCTTGTCTCTGCAGAGCTGTATGACCAGTGTCACCACCTTGTCCCTGCAGAGCTGTATGATCAGTGTCATCATCCTTCTCCCTGCAGAGCTGTATGATCAGTGTCACCACCTTGTCCCTGCAGAGCTGTGTGATCAGTGTCACCACCTTGTCCCTGCAGATCTGTATGATCAGTGCTACCACCTTGTCCCTGGAGAGCTGTTTGATCAGTGCCACCACTTTGTCCCCACAGAGCTATATAATCAGTGCCACCACTTTGGCCCTGCAGAGCTGTATGATCAGTGCCCCCACCTTGTCTCTGCAGAGCTGTATGATCAGTGTCACCACCTTGTCCCTGCAGAGCTGTATGATCAGTGTCACCACCTTGTCTCTGCAGAGCTGCATGATAAGTGCCCTCACCTTGTCTCTTCAGAGATCTATGATCAGTCTCACCACCTTGTTCCTACAGAGCTGTATGATCAGTGTCATCATCCTTGTCCCTGCAGAGCTGTATGATCAGTGTCACCACCTTGTCCCTGCAGAGCTGTATGATCAGTGTCACCACCTTGTCCCTGCAGAGCTGTATGGTCAGTGCCACAACCTTGTCCCTAGAGAGCTGTTTGATCAGTGCCACCACCTTGTCCCCGCAGAGCTGCATGGTCAGTGTCACCACCTTGTCCCTGCAGAGCTGTATGATCAGTGCCACCACCTTGTCCCTGGAGAGCTGTTTGATTAGTGCCACCACCTTGTCCCCGTAAAGCTATATAATCAGTGCCACCACCTTGTCCCTGCAGAGCTGTATGATCAGAACCACCACTTTGTCCCCTCAGAGCTGTATGATCAGTGCCACCACCTTGTCCCCTCAGAGCTGTGTGATCAGTGCCAACATCTTGTCCCCTCAGAGCTGTATGATCAGTGCCACCACCTTGGCCCCGCAGAGTTGTATGATCAGTGTCACCACTTTGTCCCTGAAGAGCTGTATGATCAGTGTCACCACCTTATCCCTGCAGAGCTGTATGATCAGTGCCACCGCCTTGTCCTTGCAGTGCTGTATAATCAGTGCCACTGCCTTGTCCTTGCAGAGCTGTATAATCAGTGCCACCACCTTGTCCCTGCAGAGCTGTATGATCAGTGCCACCACCTTGTCCCTGCAGAGAAGTATGATCAGTGCCACCACCTTGTCCCTGCAGAGCTGTATGATCAGTGCCACCACCTTGTTCCTGGAGAGCTGTTTGATCAGTGCCACCACCTTGTCCCCGCAGAGCTGTATGATCAGTGTCACCACCTTGTCCCTGCAGAGCTGTATGATCAGTGCCACCACCTTGTTCCTGGAGAGCTGTTTGATCAGTGCCACCACCTTGTCCCCGCAGAGCTGTATGATCAGTGTCACCACCTTGTCCCTGCAGAGCTGTATGATCAGTGTCACCACCTTGTCCCTGCAGAGCTGTATGATCAGTGCCACCACCTTGTCCCTGGAGAGTTGTTTGATCAGTGCCACCATCTTGTCCCCGCAAAGGTATATAAGAAGTGTCACCACCTTATCCCTGCAGAGCTGTATGATCAGTGCCCTCACCTTGTCTCTGCAGAGCTGTATGACCAGTGTCACCACCTTGTCCCTGCAGAGCTGTATGATCAGTGTCATCATCCTTCTCCCTGCAGAGCTGTATGATCAGTGTCACCACCTTGTCCCTGCAGAGCTGTGTGATCAGTGTCACCACCTTGTCCCTGCAGATCTGTATGATCAGTGCTACCACCTTGTCCCTGGAGAGCTGTTTGATCAGTGCCACCACTTTGTCCCCACAGAGCTATATAATCAGTGCCACCACTTTGGCCCTGCAGAGCTGTATGATCAGTGCCCCCACCTTGTCTCTGCAGAGCTGTATGATCAGTGTCACCACCTTGTCCCTGCAGAGCTGTATGATCAGTGTCACCACCTTGTCTCTGCAGAGCTGCATGATAAGTGCCCTCACCTTGTCTCTTCAGAGATCTATGATCAGTCTCACCACCTTGTTCCTACAGAGCTGTATGATCAGTGTCATCATCCTTGTCCCTGCAGAGCTGTATGATCAGTGTCACCACCTTGTCCCTGCAGAGCTGTATGATCAGTGTCACCACCTTGTCCCTGCAGAGCTGTATGGTCAGTGCCACAACCTTGTCCCTAGAGAGCTGTTTGATCAGTGCCACCACCTTGTCCCCGCAGAGCTGCATGGTCAGTGTCACCACCTTGTCCCTGCAGAGCTGTATGATCAGTGCCACCACCTTGTCCCTGGAGAGCTGTTTGATTAGTGCCACCACCTTGTCCCCGTAAAGCTATATAATCAGTGCCACCACCTTGTCCCTGCAGAGCTGTATGATCAGTCACCAACTTGTCTCTGAAGAGCTGTATGATCAGTCACCAACTTGTCTCTGCAGAGCTGTATGATCATTGTCACAACCTTGTACCTGCAGAGCTGTATGATCAGTGTCACCACCTTGTCTCTGCAGAGCTGCATGATCACAGCCACCACCTCCTCCCTGCAGAGCTGTATGATCAGTGCCACCACCTTGTCCCTGCAGATCGGTATGATCAGTGCCACCAACTTGTCCCCTTGTCTCCTCAGAGCTGTATGATCAGTGCCACCACCTTGTCCCCTCAGAGCTGTATGATCAGTGCCACCACCTTGTCCCATCAGAGCTGTATGATCAGTGCCACCACCTTGTCCCTTCACAGTTATATGATCAGTGCCACCACCTTGTCCCTGGAGATCTGTTTAATCAGTGCCACCACCTTGTCTCTGCAGAGCTGTATGATCAGTGTCACCACTTTGTCCCTGCAGAGGTGTATGATCAGTGTCATCATCCTTGTCCCTGGAGAGCTGTTTGATCAGTGCCACCACCTTGTCCCCGCAGAGCTATATGATCAGTGCCACCACCATGTCCCTGCAGAGCTGTATGATCAGTGCCACCTCCTTGTCTCTGCAGAGCTGTATGATCAGTGTCTCCATCTTGTCTCTGCAGAGCCGTATGATCAGTGTCACCACCTTGTCTCTGCAGAGTTGTATGATCAGTGTCACCACTTTGTCCCTGCAGAGGTGTATGATCAGTGTCATCATCCTTGTCCCTGGAGAGCTGTTTGATCAGTGCCACCACCTTGTCCCCGCAGAGCTATATGATCAGTGCCACCACCATGTCCCTGCAGAGCTGTATGATCACTGCCACCACCTTGTCTCTGCAGAGCTGTATGAACAGTGTCTCCATCTTGTCTCTGCAGAGCTGTATGATCAGTTCCACCACTTTGTCCACTCAGAGCTGCATGATCAGAGCCACCAATTCCTCCCTGCAGAGCTGTATGGTCAGTGCCACCACCTTGTCCCTGCAGAGCTGTATGATCAGTGCCACCACCTTGTCCCCTCAGAGCTGTATGATCAGTGCCACCACCTTGTCCCAGCAGAGCTGTATGATCAGTGTCACCACCTTGTCCCAGCTGAGCTTTATGATAAGTGTCACCACCTTGTCCCTGCAGAGCTGTATGATCAGTAGCACCACCTTGTCCCTGGGGAGCTGTTTGATCAGTGCCACCACCTTGTCCCCGCAGAGCTATATGATCAGTGTCATCATCTTGTCCCTGGAGAGCTGTACGATCAGTGCCACCAACTTGTCTCTGCAGAGCTGTTTGATCAGTGCCACCACCTTGTCTCTGCAGAGTTGTATGATCAGTGTCACCACCTTGTCCCTGCAGAGCTGTATGATCAGTGCCCCCACCTTGTCTCTGCAGAGCTGTATTATCAGTATGACCACTTTGTCTCTGCAGAGTTGTACGATCAGTGTCACCACCTTGTCCCTACAGAGCTGTATGATCAGTGCCACCACCTTGTCCCTGCAGAGCTGTATGATCAGTGCCACCACTTTGTACTCACAGAACTATATGATCAATGCCACCACCATGTCTCTGCAGAGCTGTTTGATTAGTGCCCCCACCTTGTCTCTGCAGAGCAGTTTGATCAGTGCCACCACCTTGTCCCTGCAGAGCTGTATGATCAGTGCCACCACCTTGTCCCTGCAGAGCTGTATGATCAGTGCCACCACCTCCTCCCTGCAGAGCTGTATGATCAGTGCCACCACCTTGTCCCTGCAGAGCTGTATGATGAGTGCCACCACCTTGTCCCCTCAGAGCTGAATGATCAGTGCCACCACCTTGTCCCCTCAGAGCTGTATGATCAGTGCCACCACATTGTCCCCTCAGAGCTGTATGATCAGTGCCACCACCTTGTCCCCGCAGAGCTGTATGATCACTGTAACCACCTTGTCCCTGCAGAGCTGTTTGATTAGTGTCAGCGCCTTGTCCCTGCAGAGCTGTATGATCAGTGCCACCACCTTGTTCTTGGAGAGCTGTTTTATAAGTGCCACCACCTTGTCTCTGCAGAGCTGTATGATTAGTGCCACCACCTTGTCCACTCAGAGCTGCATGATCACAGCCACCACCTTCTCCCTGCAGAGCTGTATGATCAGTGCCACCACCTTGTCCCTTCAGAGCTGTATGATCAGTGCCACCACCTTATCCCTGCAGAGCAGTATGATCAGTGTCACCACCTTGTCCATGCACAGCTGTATGATCAGTGTCATCATCCTTGTCCCTGGAGAGCTGTTTGATCAGCGGCACCACCTTGTCCCCGCTGAGCTGTATGATCAGTGCCACCACCATATCCCTGCAGAGCTGTATGATTAGTGCCCCCACCTTGTCTCTGCAGAGCTGTATGACAGTGTCACCACCTTGTCTCTGCAGAGCTGTATGATCAGTGTCACCACCTTGTCCCTGAAGAGGTGTATGATCAGTGCCACCACCTTGTCCCTGGAGAACTGTTTGATCAGTGCCACCACCTTTTCCCCGCAGAGCTATATAATCAATGCCACCACCTTGTCTCTGCAGAGCTGTATGATCAGTCACAATCTTGTCTCTGAAGAGCTGTATGATCAGTGGCACCGCCTTGTCTCTGCAGAGTTGTATGATCAGTGTCACCACCTTGTCCCTGCAGAGCTGTATGATCAGTGTCATCATCCTTGTCCCTGGAGAGCTGTTTGATCAGTGCCACCACCTTGTCCCCGCAGAGCTGTATGATTAGTGCCCCCACCTTGTCTCTGCCGAGCTGTATGACAGTGTCACCACCTTGTCCCTGCAGAGCTGTATGATCAGTGTCACCGCCTTGTCCCTGCCGAGCTGTATTATTAGTGCCCCCACCTTGTCTCTGCAGAACTATATGATCAGTGTCACCACCTTGTGTCTGCAGAGTTGTACGATCAGAGTTAAAACCTTGTCGCTACAGAGCTGTATGATCAGTGCCACCACCTTGTCCCTGCAGAGCTGTATGATCAGCGCCACCACCTTGTCCCCGAAGAGCTATATGATCAGTGCCACCACCATGTCTCTGCAGAGCAGTTTGATCAGTGCCACCACCTTGTCCCTGCAGAGCTGTATGATCAGTGCCACCACCTTGTCCCTGCAGAGCTGTATGACCACAGCCACCATCTCCTCCCTGCAGAGCTGTATGATCAGTGCTACAACCTTGTCCCTGCAGATCTGTATGATCAGTGCCACCACATTGTCCCCTCAGAGCTGTATGATCAGTGCCACCACTTTGTCCACTCAGAGCTGCATGATCACAGCCACCATCTCCTCCCTGCAGAGCTGTATGATCAGTGCTACAACCTTGTCCCTGCAGAGGTGTATGATCAGTGCCACCACCTTGTCCCCTCAGAGCTGTATGATCAGTGCCACCACCTTGTCCCCTCAGAGCTGTATGATCAGTGTCACCACCTTGTCCCTGCAGAGCTGTATGATCCGTGCAACCACCTTGTCCACTCAGAGCTGCATGATCACAGCCACCACCTCCTCCCTGCAGAGCTGTATGATCAGTGCCACCACCTTGTCCCTGCAGAGCTGTATGATCAGTGCCACCACCTTGTCCCCTCAGAGCTGTATGATCTGTGCCACCACCTTGTCCCCGCAGAGCTGTATGATCAGTGTCACCACCTTGTCGCTGCAGAGCTGTATGATCAGTGCCACCACCTTGTCCCTGGAGAGCTGTTTGATCAGTGCCACCACCTTGTCCCCGAAGAGCTATATGATCAGTGTCAACACCTTGTCCCTGGAGAGCTGTATGATCAGTGCCACCACCTTGTCTCTGCAGAGCTGTTTGATCAGTGCCACCACATTATCTCTGCAGACTTGTATGATCATTGTCACCACCTTTTCCCTGCAGAGCTGTATGATTAGTGCCCCCACCTTGTCTCTGCAGAGCTGTATGATCAGTGTCACCACCTTATCTCTGCAGAGTTGTATGATCAGTGTCACCACCTTGTCCCTACAGAGCTGTATGATCAGTGCCACCACCTTGTCCCTGCAGAGCTGTATGATCAGTGCCACCACTTTTTCCCCGAAGAGATATATGATCAGTGCCACCAACTTCTCCCTACAGAGCTGTATGATCAGTGCCACCACCTTGTGCCCGAAGAGTTATATGATCAGAGTCACCACTATGTCTCTGCAGAGCTGTATGATTAGTGCCCCCACCTTGTCTCTGCAGAGCAGTTTGATCAGCGCCACCACCTTGTCCCGGCAGAGCTTTATGATCAGTGCCACCACCTTGTCCCTACAGAGCTGTATGATCAGTGCCTCCATTTTGTCCACTCAGAGCTGCATGATCACAGCCACCACCTCCTCTCTGCAGAGCTGTATGATCAGTGCTACAACCTTGTCCCTGCAGAGGTGTATGATCAGTGCCACCACCTTGTCCCCTCAGAGCTGTATGATCAGTGCCACCACCTTGTCCCCTCAGAGCTGTATGATCAGTGTCACCACCTTGTCCCTGCAGAGCTGTATGATCCGTGCAACCACCTTGTCCACTCAGAGCTGCATGATCACAGCCACCACCTCCTCCCTGCAGAGCTGTATGATCAGTGCCACCACCTTGTCCCTGCAGAGCTGTATGATCAGTGCCACCACCTTGTCCCCTCAGAGCTGTATGATCAGTGCCACCACCTTGTCCCCGCAGAGCTGTATGATCAGTGTCACCACCTTGTCGCTGCAGAGCTGTATGATCAGTGCCACCACCTTGTCCCTGGAGAGCTGTTTGATCAGTGCCACCACCTTGTCCCCGAAGAGCTATATGATCAGTGTCAACACCTTGTCCCTGGAGAGCTGTATGATCAGTGCCACCACCTTGTCTCTGCAGAGCTGTTTGATCAGTGCCACCACATTATCTCTGCAGACTTGTATGATCATTGTCACCAACTTTTCCCTGCAGAGCTGTATGATTAGTGCCCCCACCTTGTCTCTGCAGAGCTGTATGATCAGTGTCACCACCTTATCTCTGCAGAGTTGTATGATCAGTGTCACCACCTTGTCCCTACAGAGCTGTATGATCAGTGCCACCACCTTGTCCCTGCAGAGCTGTATGATCAGTGCCACCACTTTTTCCCCGAAGAGATATATGATCAGTGCCACCAACTTCTCCCTGCAGAGCTGTATGATCAGTGCCACCACCTTGTGCCCGAAGAGTTATATGATCAGAGTCACCACTATGTCTCTGCAGAGCTGTATGATTAGTGCCCCCACCTTGTCTCTGCAGAGCAGTTTGATCAGCGCCACCACCTTGTCCCGGCAGAGCTTTATGATCAGTGCCACCACCTTGTCCCCACAGAGCTGTATGATCAGTGCCTCCATTTTGTCCACTCAGAGATGCATGATCACAGCCACCACCTCCTCTCTGCAGAGCTGTATGATCAGTGCCACCACCTTGTCCCTGCAGAGCTGTATGATCAGTGCCACCACCTTGTCCCCTCAGAGCTGTATGATCAGTGCCACCACCTTGTCCCCTCAGAGCTGTAAGATCAGTGCCACCACCTTGTCCCCTCAGAGCTGTATGATCAGTGCCACCACCTTGTCAACGCAGAGCTGTATGATCAGTGTCACTACCTTGTCCCTGCAGAGTTGTATTATCAGTGTCACCACCTTGTCCCTGCAGAGCTGTATGATCAGTGCCACCACCTTGTCCCTGCAGAGCTGTATGATCAGTGCCATCATCCTTGTCCCTGGAGAGCTGTTTGATCAGTGCCACCACCATGTCCCCGCAGAGCTGTATGATCAGTGCCCCCACCTTGTCTCTGCAGAGCTGTATGATCAGTCACCAACTTGTCTCTGCAGAGCTGTATGATCATTGTCACAACCTTGTACCTGCAGAGCTGTATGATCAGTGTCACCACCTTGTCTCTGCAGAGCTGCATGATCACAGCCACCACCTCCTCCCTGCAGAGCTGTATGATCAGTGCCACCACCTTGTCCCTGCAGATCGGTATGATCAGTGCCACCAACTTGTCCCCTTGTCCCCTCAGAGCTGTATGATCAGTGCCACCACCTTGTCCCATCAGAGCTGTATGATCAGTGCCACCACCTTGTCCCCGCAGAGTTGTATGATCAGTGTCACCACCTTGTCCTGCAGAGCTGTATGATCAGTGTCACCACCTTGTCCCTTCACAGTTGTATGATCAGTGCCACCACCTTGTCCCTGGAGATCTGTTTAATCAGTGCCACCACCTTGTCTCTGCAGAGCTGTATGATCAGTGTCACCACCTTGTCCCTGCAGAGGTGTATGATCAGTGCCATCATCCTTGTCCCTGGAGAGCTGTTTGATCAGTGCCACCACCTTGTCCCCGCAGAGCTATATGATCAGTGCCACCACCATGTCCCTGCAGAGCTGTATGATCAGTGCCACCACCTTGTCTCTGCAGAGCTGTATGATCAGTGCCTCAACCTTGTCTATGCAGAGCCGTATGATCAGTGTCACCACCTTGTCTCTGCAGAGCTGTATGATCAGTTCCACCACCTTGTCCACTCAGAGCTGCATGATCACAGCCACCACCTCCTCCCTGCAGAGCTGTATGGTCAGTGCCACCACCTTGTCCTTGCAGAGCTGTATGATCAGTGCCACCACCTTGTCCCCTCAGAGCTGTATGATTAGTGCCACCACCTTGTCCCAGCAGAGCTGTATGATCAGTGTCACCACCTTGTCCCAGCTGAGCTTTATGATAAGTGTCACCACCTTGCCCCTGCAGAGCTGTATGATCAGTAGCACCACCTTGTCCCTGGAGAACTGTTTGATCAGTGCCACCACCTTGTCCCCGCCGAGCTATATGATCAGTGTCATCATCTTGTCCCTGGAGAGCTGTACGATCAGTGCCACCAACTTGTCTCTGCAGAGCTGTTTGATCAGTGCCACCACCTTGTCTCTGCAGAGTTGTATGATCAGTGTCACCACCTCGTCCCTGCAGATCTGTATGATCAGAGCCCCCACCTTGTCTCTGCAGAGCTGTATGATCAGTATCACCACTTTGTCTCTGCAGAGTTGTACGATCAGTGTCACCACCTTGTCCCTACAGAGCTGTATGATCAGTGCCACCACCTTGTCCCTGCAGAGCTGTATGATCAGTGCCACCACCTTGTACCCGCAGAACTATATGATCAGTGCCACCACCATGTCTCTGCAGAGCTGATTGATTAGTGCCCCACCTTGTCTCTGCTGAGCAGTTTGATCAGTGCCACCACCTTGTCCCTGCAGAGCTGTATGATCAGTGCCACCACCTTGTCCCTGCAGAGCTGTATGATCAGTGCCACCACCTTGTCCACTCAGAGCTGCATGATCACAGCCACCACCTCCGCCCTGCAGAGCTGTATGATCAGTGCCACCACCTTGTCCCTGCAGAGCTGTATGATGAGTGCCACCACCTTGTCCCCTCAGAGCTGAATGATCAGTGCCACCACCTTGTCCCCTCAGAGCTGTATGATCAGTGCCACCACATTGTCCCCTCAGAGCTGTATGATCAGTACCACCACCTTGTCCCCGCAGAGCTGTATGATCAGTGTCACCACCTTGTCCCTGCAGAGCTGTTTGATTGGTGTCAGCGCCTTGTCCCTGCAGAGCTGTATGATCAGTGCCACCACCTTTTTCCTGGAGAGCTGTTTGATAAGTGCCACCACCTTGTCTGTGCAGAGCTGTATGATTAGTGCCACCACCTTGTCCACTCAGAGCTGCATGATCACAGCCACCACCTTCTCCCTGCAGAGCTGTATGATCAGTGCCACCACCTTGTCCCTGCAGAGCTGTATGATCAGTGCCACCACCTTGTCCCTGCAGAGCTGTATGATCAGTGTCACCACCTTGTCGCTGCACAGCTGTATGATCAGTGTCATCATCCTTGTCCCTGGAGAGCTGTTTGATCAGTGGCACCACCTTGTCCCCGCTGAGCTGTATGATCAGTGCCACCACCATGTCCCTGCAGAGCTGTATGATTAGTGCCCCCAACTTGTCTCTGTAGAGCTGTGTGACAGTGTCACCACCTTGTCTCTGCAGAGCTGTATGATCAGTGTCACCACCTTGTCCCTGAAGAGGTGTATGATCAGTGCCACCACCTTGTCCCTGGAGAACTGTTTGATCAGTGCCACCACCTTGTCCCCGCAGAGCTATATAATCAATGCCACCACCTTGTCTCTGCAGAGCTGTATGATCAGTCACCACCTTGTCTCTGAAGAGCTGTATGATCAGTGGCACCGCCTTGTCTCTGCAGAGTTGTATGATCAGTGTCACCACCTTGTCCCTGCAGAGCTGTGTGATCAGTGTCATCATCCTTGTCCCTGGAGAGCTGTTTGATAAGTGCCACCACCTTGTCCCCGCAGAGCTGTATCATTAGTGCCCCCACCTTGTCTCTGCCGAGCTGTATGACAGTGTCACCACCTTGTCCCTGCAGAGCTGTATGATCAGTGTCACCGCCTTGTCCCTGCCGAGCTGTATGATTAGTGCCCCCACCTTGTCTCTGCAGAACTGTATGATCAGTGTCACCACCTTGTGTCTGTAGAGTTGTACGATCAGAATCACCACCTTGTCCCTACAGAGCTGTATGATCAGTGCCACCACCTTGTCCCTGCAGAGCTGTATGATCAGCGCCACCACCTTGTCCCTGAAGAGCTATATGATCAGTGCCACCACCATGTCTCTGCAGAGCTGTATGATTAGTGACCCACCTTGTCTCTGCAGAGCATTTTGATCAGTGCCACCACCTTGTCCCTGCAGAGCTGTATGATCAGTGCCACCACCTTGTCCCTGCAGAGCTGTATGATCACAGCCACCATCTCCTCCCTGCAGAGCTGTATGATCAGTGCTACAACCTTGTCCCTGCAGAGCTGTATGATCAGTGCCACCACCTTTTCCCCTCAGAGCTGTATGATCAGTGCCACCACTTTGTCCACTCAGAGCTGCATGATCACAGCCACCATCTCCTCCCTGTAGAGCTGTATGATCAGTGCTACAACCTTGTCCCTGCAGAACTGTATGATCAGTGCCACCACCTTGTCCCCTCAGAGCTGTATGATCAGTGCCACCACCTTGTCCCCTCAGAGCTGTATGATCAGTGTCACCACCTTGTCCCTGCAGAGCTGTATGATCCGTGCCACCACCTTGTCCACTCAGAGCTGCATGATCACAGCCACCACCTCCTCCCTGCAGAGCTGTATGATCAGTGCCACCACCTTGTCCCTGCAGAGCTGTATGATCAGTGCCACCACCTTGTCTCCTCAGAGCTGTATGATCAGTGCCACCACCTTGTCCCCGCAGAGCTGTATGATCAGTGTCACCACCTTGTCCCTGCAGAGCTGTATAATCAGTGTCAGCACCTTGTCCCTGGAGAGCTGTTTGATCAGTGCCACCACCTTGTCCCCGAAGAGCTATATGATCAGTATCAACACCTTGTCCCTGGAGAGCTGTATAATCAGTGCCACTACCTTGTCTCTGCAGAGCTGTTTGATCAGTGCCACCACATTATCTCTGCAGAGTTGTATGATCATTGTCACCACCTTTTCCCTGCAGAGCTGTATGATTAGTGCCGCCACCTTGTCTCTGCAGAGCTGTATGATCAGTGTAACCACCTTATCTCTGCACAGTTGTATGATCAGTGTCACCACCTTGTCCGTACAGAGCTGTTTGATCAGTGCCACCACCTTGTCCCTGCAGAGCTGTATGATCAGTGCCACCACTTTTTCCCCGAAGAGCTATATGATCAGTGCCACCACCTTGTCCCTGCAGAGCTGTATGATCAGTACCACCACCTTGTGCCCGAAGAGTTATATGATCAGTGTCACCACCATGTCTCTGCAGAGCTGTATGATGAGTGCCCCCACCTTGTCTCTGCAGAGCAGTTTGATCAGCGCCACCACCTTGTCCCTGCAGAGCTGTATGATTAGTGCCACCACCTTGTCCCTACAGAGCTGTATGATCAGTGCCTCCATTTTGTCCACTCAGAGCTGCATGATCACAGCCACCACCTCCTCCCTGTAGAGCTGTATGATCAGTGCCACCACCTTGTCCCTGCAGAGCTGTATGATCAGTGCCACCACCTTGTCCCCTCAGAGCTGTATGATCAGTGCCACCACCTTGTCCCCTCAGAGCTGTAAGATCAGTGCCACCACCTTGTCCCCTCAGAGCTGTATAATCAGTGCCACCGCCTTGTCAACGCAGAGCTGTATGATCAGTGTCACTACCTTGTCCCTGCAGAGTTGTATTATCAGTGTCACCACCTTGTCCTTGCAGAGCTGTATGGTCAGTGCCACCACCTTGTCCCTGCAGAGCTGTGTGATCAGTGCCATCATCCTTGTCCCTGGAGAGCTGTTTGATCAGTGCCACCACCATGTCCCTGCAGAGCTCTACGATCACTGCCACCACCTTGGCCCCTCAGAGCTGTGTGATCAGTGCCACCACCTTGTCCCCGCAGAGCTGTATGATCAGTGTCACCACCTTGTCCCTGCAGAGCTTTATGATCAGTGTCACCACCTTGTCCCTGCAGAGCTGTATGATCAGTGCCACCACCTTGTCCCTGGAGAGCTCTTTGATCAGTGCCACCACCTTGTCTCTGTAGAGCTGTATGATCAGTGTCACCACCTTGTCCCTGCAGAGCTGTATGATCAGTGTCATCATCCTTGTCCCTGGAGAGCTGTTTGATCAGTGCCACCACCTTGTCCCGACAGAGCTATATGATCAGTGCCACCACCATGTCCCTGCAGAGCTGTATGATTAGTGCCACCACCTTATCCCTGCAGAGCTGTATGATCAGTGCCACCACCTTGTCTCTGCAGAGCTGTATGATGAGTGCCATCACCTTGTCCCTGTAGAGCTGTATGATCAGTGCCACCACCTTGTCCTTGCAGAGCTGTATGATTAGTGCCACCACCTTATCCCTGCAGAGCTGTATGATCAGTGCCACCACCTTGTCTCTGCAGAGCTGTATGATGAGTGCCATCACCTTGTCCCTGTAGAGCTATATGATCAGTATCAACACCTTGTCCCTGGAGAGCTGTATAATCAGTGCCACTACCTTGTCTCTGCAGAGCTGTTTGATCAGTGCCACCACATTATCTCTGCAGAGTTGTATGATCATTGTCACCACCTTTTCCCTGCAGAGCTGTATGATTAGTGCCGCCACCTTGTCTCTGCAGAGCTGTATGATCAGTGTAACCACCTTATCTCTGCACAGTTGTATGATCAGTGTCACCACCTTGTCCGTACAGAGCTGTTTGATCAGTGCCACCACCTTGTCCCTGCAGAGCTGTATGATCAGTGCCACCACTTTTTCCCCGAAGAGCTATATGATCAGTGCCACCACCTTGTCCCTGCAGAGCTGTATGATCAGTGCCACCACCTTGTGCCCGAAGAGTTATATGATCAGTGTCACCACCATGTCTCTGCAGAGCTGTATGATGAGTGCCCCCACCTTGTCTCTGCAGAGCAGTTTGATCAGCGCCACCACCTTGTCCCTGCAGAGCTGTATGATTAGTGCCTCCACCTTGTCCCTACAGAGCTGTATGATCAGTGCCTCCATTTTGTCCACTCAGAGCTGCATGATCACAGCCACCACCTCCTCCCTGTAGAGCTGTATGATCAGTGCCACCACCTTGTCCCTGCAGAGCTGTATGATCAGTGCCACCACCTTGTCCCTTCAGAGCTGTATGATCAGTGCCACCACCTTGTCCCCTCAGAGCTGTAAGATCAGTGCCACCACCTTGTCCCCTCAGAGCTGTATAATCAGTGCCACCGCCTTGTCAACGCAGAGCTGTATGATCAGTGTCACTACCTTGTCCCTGCAGAGTTGTATTATCAGTGTCACCACCTTGTCCTTGCAGAGCTGTATGGTCAGTGCCACCACCTTGTCCCTGCAGAGCTGTGTGATCAGTGCCATCATCCTTGTCCCTGGAGAGCTGTTTGATCAGTGCCACCACCATGTCCCTGCAGAGCTCTACGATCACTGCCACCACCTTGGCCCCTCAGAGCTGTGTGATCAGTGCCACCACCTTGTCCCCGCAGAGCTGTATGATCAGTGTCACCACCTTGTCCCTGCAGAGCTTTATGATCAGTGTCACCACCTTGTCCCTGCAGAGCTGTATGATCAGTGCCACCACCTTGTCCCTGGAGAGCTCTTTGATCAGTGCCACCACCTTGTCTCTGTAGAGCTGTATGATCAGTGTCACCACCTTGTCCCTGCAGAGCTGTATGATCAGTGTCATCATCCTTGTCCCTGGAGAGCTGTTTGATCAGTGCCACCACCTTGTCCCGACAGAGCTATATGATCAGTGCCACCACCATGTCCCTGCAGAGCTGTATGATTAGTGCCACCACCTTATCCCTGCAGAGCTGTATGATCAGTGCCACCACCTTGTCTCTGCAGAGCTGTATGATGAGTGCCATCACCTTGTCCCTGTAGAGCTGTATGATCAGTGCCACCACCTTGTCCTTGCAGAGCTGTATAATCAGTGCCACCACCTTGTCCCTGCAGAGCTGTATGATCAGTGCCACCACCTTGTCCCTGCAGAGCTGTAAGATCAGTGCCACCACCTTGTCCCTGCAGATCTGTATGATCAGTGCCACCACCTTGTCCCTGGAGAGCTGTTTGATCAGTGCCACCACCTTGTCCCCGCAGAGCTATATGATCAGTGCCACCACCTTGTCCCTTCAGAGCTGTATGATCAGTGCCCTCATCTTGTCTCTGCAGAGCTGTATGATCAGTGTCACCATCTTGTCCCCTCAAAGCTATATGATCAGTGTCATCATCCTTATCCCTGCAGAGTTGTATGAACAGTGTCACCACCTTGTCCCTTTAGAGCTGTATGATCAGTTCCACAACTTTGTCCCTGGAGAGCTGATTGATCAGTGCCACCACCTTGTTCCCGCAGAGCTGTAGGGTCAGTTTCACCACCTTGTCCCTGCAGAGCTGTATGATCAGTGTCATCATCCTTGTCCCTGGAGAGCTGTTTGATCAGTGCCACCACCTTGTCTCCGCAGAGCTATATGATCAGTGCCACCACCATGTCCCTGCAGAACTGTATGATTAGTGCCCCCACCTTGTCTCTGCAGAACTGTATGATCAGTGTCACCACCTTGTCTCTGCAGAGCTGTATGATCAGTGTCACCACCTTGTCCCTGCAGAGCTGTATGATCAGTGCCACCATCTTGTCCACTCAGAGCTGCATGACCACAGCCACCTTCTCCTCCCTGCAGAGCTGTATGATCAGTGCCACCACCTTGTCCTTGCAGAGCTGTATAATCAGTGCCACCACCTTGTCCCTGCAGAGCTGTATGATCAGTGCCACCACCTTGTCCCTGCAGAGCTGTATGAACAGTGCCACCACCTTGTCCCTGCAGAGCTGTATGATCAGTGCCCCACCTTGTCCCTGGAGAGCTGTTTGATCAGTGCCCCCACCTTGTCCCCGCATAGCTAAATGATCAGTGCCACCACCTTGTCCCTGCAGAGCTGTATGATCAGTGCCCTCACCTTGTCTCTGCAGAGCTGTATGATCAGTGGCACCATCTTGTCCCCACAGAGCTATATGATCAGTGTCATCATCCTTGTCCCTGCAGAGCTGTATGATCAGTGTCACCACCTTGTCCCTGCAGAGCTGTATGATCAATGTCACCACCATGTCCCTGCAGAGCTGTATGATCAGTGCCACCACCTTGTCCACTCAGAGCTGCATGATTACAGCCACCTTCTCCTCCCTGCAGAGCTGTATGATCAGTGCCACCACCTTGTCCTTGCAGAGCTGTATAATCAGTGCCACCACCTTGTCCCTGCAGAGCTGTATGACCAGTGCCACCACCTTGTCCCTGCAGAGCTGTAAGATCAGTGCCACAACCTTGTCCCTGGAGAGCTGTTTGATCAGTGCCACCACCTTGTCCCCGCAGAGATGTATGATCAGTGTCACCACCTTGTCCCTGCAGAGCTGTATGATCAGTGTCATCATCCTTGTCCCTGGAGAGCTGTTTGATCAGTGCCACCACCTTTTCTCCGCAGAGCTATATGATCAGTGCCACCACCATGTCCCTGCAGAGCTGTATGATTAGTGCCCCCTCCTTGTCTCTGCAGAGCTGTATGATCAGTGTCACCACCTTGTCTTTGCAGAGCTGTATGATCAGTGTCACCACCTTGTCCCTGCAGAGCTGTATGATCAGTTCCACCACCTTGTCCTCTCAGAGCTGCATGATCACAGCCAACTTCTCCTCCCTGCAGAGCTGTATGATCAGTGCCACCACCTTGTCCCTGCAGAGATGTATGACCAGTGCCACCACCTTGACCCCTCAGAGCTGTGTGATCAGTCCCACCACCTTGTCCACGCAGAGCTGTATGATCAGTGTCACCACCTTGTCCCTGCAGAGCTGTATGATCAGTGTCACCACCTTGTCCCTGCAGAGGTGTATGATCAGTGTCACCACCTTGTACCCTCAGAGCTGTATGATCAGTGCCACCATCTTGTCCACGGAGAGCTGTATGATCAGTGTCACCACCTTGTCACTGCTGAGCTGTATGATCAGTGTCACCACCTTGTCCCCGCAGAGCTATATGATCAGTGTCACCACCTTGTCCCTGGAGAGCTGTTTGATCAGTGCCCCCAACTTGTCTCTGCAGAGGTGTTTGATCAGTGCCAAAACCTTGTCTCTGCAGAGTTGTATGATCAGTGTCACCACCTGGTCCCTGCAGAGCTGTATGATTAGTGCCCCCACCTTGTCTCTGCAGACCTGTATGATCAGTGTCACCACCTTGTCTCTGTAAAGTTGTACGATCAGTGTCCCCACCTTGTCCCTACAGAGCTGTATGATCAGTGCCACCACCTTGTCCCTGAAGAGCTGTATAATCAGTGCCACTACCTTGTCCTCGCAGAGCTATATGATCAGTGCCACCACCATGTCTGTGCAGAGCTGTATGATTAGTGCCTCCACCTTGTCTCTGCAGAGCAGTTTGATCAGTGCCACCACCTTGTCCCTGCAGAGCTGTATAATCAGTGCCACCACCTTGTCCCTGCAGAGCTGTTTGATCAGTGCCACCACCTTGTCCCCGCAGAGCTATATGATCAGTGTCACCACCTTGTCCCTGGAGAGCTGAATGATCAGTGCCCCCAACTTGTCTCTGCAGAGCTGCTTGATCAGTGCCAAAACCTTGTCTCTGCAGAGTTGTATGATCAGTGTCACCACCTTTTCCCTGCAAAGCTGTATGATTAGTGCCCCCACCTTGTCTCTGCAGACCTGTATGATCAGTGTCACCACCTTGTCTCTGCAAAGTTGTACGATCAGTGTCCCCACCTTGTCCCTACAGAGCTGTATGATCAGTGCCACCACCTTGTCCCTGCAGATCTGTATGATCAGTGCCACTACCTTGTCCTCGCAGAGCTATATGATCAGTGCCACCACCATGTCTGTGCAGAGCTGTATGATTAGTGCCTCCACCTTGTCTCTGCAGAGCAGTTTGATCAGTGCCACCACCTTTTCCCTGCAGAGCTGTATGATCAGTGCCACCACCTTGTCCCTGCAGAGCTGTGTGATCAGTGCCACCACCTTGTCCCTGCAGAGCTGTATGATCAGTGCCACCATTTTGTCCACTCAGAGCTGCATGATCACAGCCACAGCCTCCACCCTGCAGAGCTGTATGATCAGTGCCACCACCTTGTCCCTGCAGAGCTGTATGATCAGTGCCACCACCTTGCCCCCTCAGAGCTATAGGATCAGTGCCACCACCTTGTCCCCTCAGACCTGTATGATCAGTGCCACCACCTTGTTCCCTCAGAGCTGTATGATCAGTGCCACCACTCTGTCCCCGCAGCGCTGTATTATCAGTGTCACCACCTTGTCCCTGCAGAGCTGTATGATCAGTGCCACCACCTTGTCCCTGGAGAGCTGTTTGTTCAGTGCCACCACATTGTCTCTGCAGAACTGTATGATCAGTGTCACCATCTTGTCTCTGCAGAGCTGTATGATCAGTGTCATCATCCTTGTCCCTGGAGAGCTGTTTGATCAGTGCCACCACCTTGTCCCCGCAGAGCTATATGATCAGTGCCACCACCACGTTCCTGTAGAGCTGTAAGATTAGTGCCACCACCTTAACCCTGCAGAGCTGTATGATTAGTGCCACCACCTTTTCTCTGCAGAGCTGTATGATCAGTGCCATCAACTTGTCCCTGCAGAGCTGTATGATCAGTGCCACCACCTTGTCCTTGCAGAGCTGTATAATCAGTGCCACCACCTTGTCCCTGCAGAGCTGTATGATCAGTGCCACCACCTTGTCCCTGCAGAGCTGTATGATCAGTGCCACAACCTTTTCCCTGGAGAGCTGTTTGATCAGTGCCATCACCTTGTCCCTGCAGAGCTATATGTTCAGTGTCACCACCTTGTCCCTGCAGAGCTGTATGATCAGTGCCACCACCTTGTCCCTGGAGAGCTCTTTGATCGGTACCACCACCTTGTCCCCGCAGAGCTATATGATCAGTGTCACCACCTTGTCCCTGCAGAGCTGTATGATCAGTGCCACCACCTTGTCCCTGGAGAGCTGTTTGATCAGTGCCACCACCTTGTCCCCGCATAGCTATACGATCAGTGCCACCACCTTGTCCCTGCAGAGCTGTATGATCAGTGCCCTCACCTTGTCTCTGCAGAGCTGTATGATCAGTGTCACCACCTTGTCCCTGCAGAGCTGTGTGATCAGTGTCATCATCCTTGTCCCTGCAGAGCTGTATGATCAGTGTCACCACCTTGTCCCTGCAGAGCTGTATGATCAGTGTCACCACCTTGTCCCTGCAGAGCTGTATGATCAGTGCCACAACCTTGTCCCTGTAGAACTGTTTGTTCAGTGCCACCACCTTGTCACGGCAGAGCTATATCTTCAGTGTCAACACCTTGTCCCTGCAGAGCTGTAGGATCAGTGACACCACCTTGTCCCTGGAGAGCTGTTTGATCAGTGCCACAACCTTGTCCCCACAGAGCTATATAATCAGTGCCACCACCTTGTCCCTGCAGAGCTGTATGATCAGTGTCACCACCTTGTCTATGCAGAGCTGTATGATCAGTGTCACCACCTTGTCCCTGCAGAGCTGTATGATCAGTGCCACCACCTTGTCCCCTCTGAGCTGCATGATCACAGCCACCACTTCCTCCCTGCAGCGCTGTATGATCAGTGCCCCCACCTTGTCCCCTCAGAGCTTTATGATTAGTGCCACCACCTCGTCCCCTCAGACCTGTATGATCAGTGCCACCACCTTGTCACTTCAGTGCTGTATGATCAGTGCCACCACCTTGTCCCCGCAGAGATGTATGATCAGTGTCACCACCTTGTCCCTGCAGAGTTGTATGAACAGTGTCACAACTTTGTCCCCGCAGAGCTATATAATCAGTGCCACCACCTTGTCCCCGCAGAGCTATATAATCAGTGCCACCACCTTGTCCCTGCAGAGCTGTATGATCAGTGCCCCCACCTTGTTTCTGCAGAGCTGTATGATCAGAGTCACCACCTTGTCCCTGCAGAGCTGTATGATCAGTGTCACCACCTTGTCTCTGCAGATCTGTATGATCAGTGTCACCACCTTGTCTCTGCAGAGCTGTATGATCAGTGCCACCACCTCGTCCCCTCAGACCTGTATGATCAGTGCCATCACCTTGTCCCTTCAGTGCTGTATGATCAGTGCCACAACCTTGTCCCCGCAGAGATGTATGATCAGTGTCACCACCTTGTCCCTGCAGAGCTGTATGATCAGTGCCACCACCTCGTCCCGTCAGGCCTGCATGATTAGTGCCACCACCTTGTCCCTTCAGTGCTGTATGATCACTGCCACCACCTTGTTCCCGCAGAGTTGTATGATCAGTGTCACCACCTTGTCCCTGCAGAGCTGTATGATCAGTGTCACAACTTTGTCCCTGCAGAGCTGTATGATCAATGCCACCACCTTGTCCCTGGAGAGCTGTTTGATCAATGCCACCACCTTGTCTCTGCAGAGCTGTATGATCAGTTTCACCACTTTGTCCCTGCAGAGCTGTATTATCAGTGTCATCATCCTTGTCCATGGAGAGCTGTTTGATCAGTGTCACTACCTTGTCCCCACAGACCTATATGATCAGTGCCACCACCATGTCCCTGCAGAGCTGTATGATTAGTGCCCCCACCATGTCTCTGCAGAGCTGTATGATCAGTGTCACCACCTTGTCCCTGCAGAGCTGTATGGTCAGTGCCAACACCTTGTCCCTGGAGAGCTGCATGATCACAGCCACCACCTCCTCCCTGCAGAGCTGTATGTTCAGTGCCAAAACCTTGTCTCTGCACAGTTGTATGATCAGTGTCAACAATTTGTCCCTGCAGAGCTGTATGATTAGTGCCCCCACCTTGTCTCTGCAGACCTGTATGATCAGTGTCACCACCTTGTCTCTGCAAAGTTGTGCGATCAGTGTCCCCACCTTGTCCCTACAGAGCTGTATGATCAGTGCCACCACCTTGTCCCTGCAGAGCTGTATGATCAGTGCCACTACCTTGTCCTCGCAGAGCTATATGATCAGTGCCACCACCATGTCTCTGGAGAGCTGTATGATTAGTGCCCGCACCTTGTCTCTGCAGAGCTGTATGTTCAGTGTTACCACATTGTCCCTGCAGAGCTGTGTGATCAGTACCCTCACCTTGTCTCTGCAGAGCTGTATGATCAGTGTTACCACCTTGTCCCTGCAGAGCTGTGTGATCAGTGTCATCATTCTTGTCCCTGCAGAGCTGTATGATCAGTGTCACCACCTTGTCCCTGCAGAGCTGTATGATCAGTGCCCTCACCTTGTCTCTGCAGAGCTGTATGATCAGTGCCACCACCTTGTCCCTGCAGAGCTGTATAATCAGTGCCACCACCTTGTCCCTGCAGAGCTGTTTGATCAGTGCCACCACCTTGTCCCCGCAGAGCTATATGATCAGTGTCACCACCTTGTCCCTGGAGAGCTGTATGATCAGTGCCCCCAATTTGTCTCTGCAGAGCTGCTTGATCAGTGCCAAAACCTTGTCTCTGCAGAGTTGTATGATCAGTGTCACCACCTTTTCCCTGCAGAGCTGTATGATTAGTGCCCCCACCTTGACTCTGCAGACCTGTATGATCAGTGTCACCACCTTGTCTCTGCAAAGTTGTACGATCAGTGTCCCCACCTTGTCCCTACAGAGCTGTATGATCAGTGCCACCACCTTGTCCCTGCAGATCTGTATGATCAGTGCCACTACCTTGTCCTCGCAGAGCTATATGATCAGTGCCACCACCATGTCTGTGCAGAGCTGTATAATTAGTGCCTCCACCTTGTCTCTGCAGAGCAGTTTGATCAGTGCCACCACCTTTTCCCTGCAGAGCTGTATGATCAGTGCCACCACCTTGTCCCTGCAGAGCTGTGTGATCAGTGCCACCACCTTGTCCCTGCAGAGCTGTATGATCAGTGCCACCATTTTGTCCACTCAGAGCTGCATGATCACAGCCACCACCTCCTCCCTGCAGAGCTGTATGATCAGTGCCACCACCTTGTCCGTGCAGAGCTGTATGATCAGTGCCACCACCTTGCGCCCTCAGAGCTGTAGGATCAGTGCTACCACCTTGTCCCCTCAGACCTGTATGATCAGTGCCACCATCTTGTCCCCTCAGAGCTGTATGATCAGTGCCACCACTCTGTCCCCGCAGCGCTGTATTATCAGTGTCACCACCTTGTCCCTGCAGAGCTGTATGATCAGTGCCACCACCTTGTCCCTGGAGAGCTGTTTGTTCAGTGCCACCACCTTGTCTCTGCAGAGCTGTATGATCAGTGTCACCATCTTGTCTCTGCAGAGCTGTATGATCAGTGTCATCATCCTTGTCCCTGGAGAGCTGTTTGATCAGTGCCACCACCTTGTTCCCGCAGAGCTATATGATCAGTGCCACCACCATGTTCCTGTAGAGCTGTAAGATTAGTGCCACCACCTTAACCCTGCAGAGCTGTATGATTAGTGCCACCACCTTTTCTCTGCAGAGCTGTATGATGAGTGCCATCAACTTGTCCCTGCAGAGCTGTATGATCAGTGCCACCACCTTGTCCTTGCAGAGCTGTATAATCAGTGCCACCACCTTGTCCCTGCAGAGCTGTATGATCAGTGCCACCACCTTGTCCCTGCAGAGCTGTATGATCAGTGCCACAACCTTTTCCCTGGAGAGCTGTTTGATCAGTGCCATCACCTTGTCCCTGCAGAGCTATATGTTCAGTGTCACCACCTTGTCCCTGCAGAGCTGTATGATCAGTGCCACCGCCTTGTCCCTGGAGAGCTCTTTGATCGGTACCACCACCTTGTCCCCGCAGAGCTATATGATCAGTGTCACCACCTTGTCCCTGCAGAGCTGCATGATCAGTGCCACCACCTTGTGCCTGGAGAGCTTTTTGATCAGTGCCACCACCTTGTCCCCGCATAGCTATACGATCAGTGCCACCACCTTGTCCCTGCAGAGCTGTATGATCAGTGCCCTCACCTTGTCTCTGCAGAGCTGTATGATCAGTGTCACCACCTTGTCCCTGCAGAGCTGTGTGATCAGTGTCATCATCCTTGTCCCTGCAGAGCTGTATGATCAGTGTCACCACCTTGTCCCTGCAGAGCTGTATGATCAGTGTCACCACCTTGTCCCTGCAGAGCTGTATGATCAGTGCCACAACCTTGTCCCTGTAGAACTGTTTGTTCAGTGCCACCACCTTGTCACGGCAGAGCTATATGTTCAGTGTCACCACCTTGTCCCTGCAGAGCTGTAGGATCAGTGACACCACCTTGTCCCTGGAGAGCTGTTTGATCAGGGCAACAACCTTGTCCCCGCAGAGCTATATAATCAGTGCCACCACCTTGTCCCTGCAGAGCTGTATGATCAGTGTCACCACCTTGTCTATGCAGAGCTGTATGATCAGTGTCACCACCTTGTCCCTGCAGAGCTGTATGATCAGTGCCACCACCTTGTCCCCTCTGAGCTGCATGATCACAGCCACCACTTTCTCCCTGCAGCGCTGTATGATCAGTGCCACCACTTTGTCCCTGGAGAGCTGTTTGATGAATGCCACCACCTTGTCTCTGCAGAGCTGTATGATCAGTTTCACCACTTTGTCCCTGCAGAGCGGTATGATCAGTGTCACCACCTTGTCCCTGCAGAGCTGTATGATTAGTGCCACCACTTTGTCCCTGGAGAGCTGTTTGATCAGCGCCACCAGCTTGTCTCTGCAGAGCTGTATGATCAGTGTCACCACCTTGTCCCTGCAGAGCTGTATGAGCAGTGTCATCATCCTTGTCCCTGGAGACCTGTTTGATCAGTGCCACCACCATGTCCCTGCAGAGCTGTATGATTAGTGCCCCCACCTTGTCTCTGCAGAGCTGTATGATCAGTGTCTCCACCTTGTCCCTGCAGAGCTGTATGATCAGTGCCACCACCTTGTCCACTCAGAGCTGCATGATCACAGCCACCACCTCCTCCCTGCAGAGCTGTTTGATCAGTGCCACCACCTTGTCCCTGCAGAGCTGTTTGATCAGTGCCACCACCTTGTCCCCTCAGAGCTGTATGATCAGTGCCACCACCTTCTCCCCGCAGAGCTTTATGATGAGTGTCACCACCTTGTCCCTGCAGAGCTGTATGATCAGTGCTACCACCTTGTCCCCTCAGAGCTGTATGATCAGTGCCACCACCTCGTCCCCTCAGACCTGTATGGTAAGTGCCACCACCTTGTCCCTTCAGTGCTGTATGATCAGTGCCACCACCTTGTCCCCGCAGAGTTGTATGATCAGTGTCACCACCTTGTCCCTGCAGAGCTGTATGATCAGTGCCACCACCTCGTCCCCTCAGACCTGTATGATCAGTGCCACCACCTTGTCCCCGCAGAGTTGTATGATCAGTGTCACCACCTTGTCCCTGCAGAGCTGTATGATCAGTGTCACCACCTTGTCCCTGCAGAGCTGTATGATCAGTGTCACAACTTTGTCCCCGCAGAGCTATATAATCAGTGCCACCACCTTGTCCCCGCAGAGCTATGTAATCAGTGCCACCACCTTGTCCCTGCAGAGCTGTATGATCAGTGTCCCCACCTTGTCTCTGTAGAGCTGTACGATCAGAGCCACCACCTCCTCCCTGCAGACCTGTATGATCAGTGCCAACACCTGTCCCTGCAGAGCTGTATGATCAGTGCCACCACCTTGTCCCCTCAGAGCTGTATGATCAGTGCCACCACCTCGTCCCCTCAGACCTGTATGGTCAGTGCCACCACCTTGTCCCTTCAGTGCTGTATGATCAGTGCCACCACCTTGTCCCCGCAGAGTTGTATGATCAGTGTCACCACCTTGTCCCTGCAGAGCTGTATGATCAGTGTCACAACTTTGTCCCCGCAGAGCTATATAATCAGTGCAGCCACCTTGTCCCCGCAGAGCTATGTAATCAGTGCCACCACCTTGTCCCTGCAGAGCTGTATGATCAGTGCCCCCACCTTGTCTCTGTAGAGCTGTATGATCAGAGTCACCACCTTGTCCCTGCAGAGCTGTATGATCAGTGCCACCACCTTTTCCCCTCAGAGCTGCATGATCACAGCCACCACCTCCTCCCTGCAGAGCTGTTTGATCAGTGCCACCACCTTGTCCCTGCAGAACTGTATGATCAGTGCCACCACCTTGTCCCCTCAGAGCTGTATGATCAGTGCCACCACCTCGTCCCCTCAGACCTGTATGATCAGTGCCACCACCTTGTCCCTTCAGTGCTGTATGATCAGTGCCACCACCTTGTCCCCGCAGAGTTGTATGATCAGTGTCACCACCTTGTCCCTGCAGAGCTGTATGATCAGTGCCACCACCTCGTCCCCTCAGACCTGTATGATCAGTGCCACCACCTTGTCCCCGCAGAGTTGTATGATCAGTGTCACCACCTTGTCCCTGCAGAGCTGTATGATCAGTGCCACCACCTCGTCCCCTCAGACCTGTATGATCAGTGCCACCACCTTGTCACTTCATTGCTGTATGATCAGTGTCACCACCTTGTCCCTGCAGAGCTGTATGATCAGTGTCACAACTTTGTCCCTGCAGAGCTGTATGATCAGTGCCACCACCTTGTCCCTGGAGAGCTGTTTGATCAATGCCACCACCTTGTCTCTGCAGAGCTGTATGATCAGTTTCACCACTTTGTCCCTGCAGAGCGGTATGATCAGTGTCACCACCTTGTCCCTGCAGAGCTGTATGATTAGTGCCACCACCTTGTCCCTGGAGAGCTGTTTGGTCAGTGCCACCAGCTTGTCTCTGCAGAGCTGTATGATCAGTGTCACCACCTTGTCCCTGCAGAGCTGTATGAGCAGTGTCATCATCCTTGTCCCTGGAGAGATGTTTGATCAGTGCCACCACCTCGTCCTCTCAGACCTGTATGATCAGTGCCACCACCTTGTCCATTCAGTGCTGTATGATCAGTGCCACCACCTTGTTCCCGCAGAGTTGTATGATCAGTGTCACCACCTTGTCCCTGCAGAGCTGTATGATCAGTGTCACAACTATGTCCCTGCAGAGCTGTATGATCAGTGTCACCACCTTGTCTCTGCAGAGCTGTATGATCAGTGTCAGCACCTTGTCCCTGCAGAACTGTATGATCAGTGCCACCACCTTGTCCCCTCAGGGCTGCATGATCACAGCCACCACCTCCTCCCTGCAGAGCTGTATGATCAGTGCCACCACCTTGTCCCTGCAGAGCTGTATGATCAGTGCCACCACCTTGTCCCCTCAGAGCTTTATGATCAGTGCCACCACCTCATCCCCTCAGACCAGTATGATCAGTGCCACCACCTTGTCCCTTCAGTGCTGTATGATCAGTGCCACCACCTTGTCCCTGCAGAGCTGTATGATCAGTGCCACCACCTTGTCCCCTCAGAGCTGCATAATCACAGCCACCAGCTCCTCCCTGCAGAGCTGTATGATCAGTGCCACCACCTTGTCCCCTCAGACCTGTATGGTCAGTGCCACCACCTTGTCCCTTCAGTGCTGTATGATCAGTTCCACCACCTCGTCCCCTCAGACCTGTATGGTCAGTGCCACCACCTTGTCCCTTCAGTGCTGTATGATCAGTGCCACCACCTTGTCCCCGCAGAGTTGTATGATCAGTGTCACCACCTTGTCCCTGCAGAGATGTATGATCAGTGTCACAACTAGAGATGAGCGTTGTTCTACTCGAACTGTTCGCCAATCTCAAATTCGAGCTGTTTTGGGCGGTGTTCGAGCCGGTCGGCGAACACGAACAATTTGAGAAAAATTCGGCTGTTCGAGGTTATGTTCGATAACTGTTCGTGCACCAAAATCATAACTGGATTTTTTCTCAGTAATGATGAAAATTAATGTTAATACGCAGTTTGAGTGTACAGCGGGGCGGGGGGAGGGGCAGGGGATGGATCTCTGCAGGAACAATGAAGATCTCCATTTTTTTTTCTCTTTCCCGCATTTGCAGTGGGGAGGTGCAATCTGTCAGCCTATCAGCAGCGCACACACGGAGCGAAGTGCTTTTTTTCACACAAGCAAGGGCATGTGTGATTGGCAGTGTATGTCACATGTCCTTGCCCTATAAGACCAAGCCATTTTCCCCGTCGCCACCATTTTCTCACTGCTGCAGCTGCGTGTTAGACGGCACCGCTGTTGCTGTGTGTGCTATACCTTGTTAATTTCAAGCCAATTTTCGCACAAATATACAGATAGCTTGGGAGTAGGGAATAGTTGTGATTGCAGTCCTTCTAAGGACTAGGTTACAGCATTTCCTACGACTTTTATCAGGGAGGTCTGTGCTCTTAAATAGATAGGTTGTGGGAGTAAAGACTAATTGTAATTGGAGTCCTTTTCAGGACTAGGTTACATGAGTTCCTATCAGTTTTTGCCAGGCAGGTCTGTGCCAGTGCTGTGCAAGTTTTTTTCACAGCATTTGGCTGAATCTAGCAAAGCTAATCCTTTTTGGCCTATTGCAGAGTGTGTTAGTCAGTGGAGTAGCCTATCTGTGTTGCAAGATATACCACCTGTGTATAGAATACCAATTTTTTTACTGCACCTAGTGAAGTAAAATCTTTTGGGCATAGCATCATTCTATTAGTCCATCTATACTGACCTCCATCAGGTTGCAAACTGAATATAATTTTTTTCTGCATCTAGCTCTGAAAAAATATTTGGGCTTCTAGCAGTGTGTGGGACTTGGTCTATTAGTCCATCTATACTGACCTACATCAGGTTGCAAATTAAAAATAATTTTTTTCTGCATCTAGCTCTGAAAAAATATTTGGGCTTCTAGCGGTGTGTGGGACTTGGTCTATTAGTCCATCTATACTGACCTACATCAGGTTGCAAATTAAAAATAATTTTTTTCTGCATCTAGCTCTGAAAAAATATTTGGGCTTCTAGCTGTGTGTGGGACTTGTTCTATTAGTCCACCTATACTGACCTCCATCAGGTTGCAAATTGAATAAAAAAATTTTCTGCATCTAGCTCTGAAAAAATATTTGGGCTTGTAGCGGTGTGTGGGACTTGGTCTATTAGTCCATCTATACTGACCTCCATCAGGTTGCAAATTAAAAATAATTTTTTTCTGCATCTAACCCAGCCAATAGTTTTGGCCTAATACCACAGTTTGGCCACTCAGCTCTGCTCGGTTACCATCCATTGTTTTTTTGTGCAAACAACTCCAGAGTTGTGAATTAGTTAACCACCAAAATGAGTGGAAAAAGGCCTGCTGCTGGTGGAAAGGGGAATAGGCGTGTTGGGAAGGGAAAAAAAGGTTGTGTCCGTGGGGTAGGTGCAGAAGAAAGACCATCTTCCAGCCAAACTAAAATGTCTACTTCTTTTAGCGGACAATGTGATAAGATCCCTTTCTTACGGCCACGCCAATCGCTACAAATTCCAGATGAGGCACAAAAACAGCAGGTGCTTCAACGGATATCAAGTGCTCCTTTAAGTGGGCTCTCCTCCACATCAACTTCAACATCACAAATACTCCAGTCCTCATAGGTGTCACCCAAATCGCACTTGCTTCCTCACAGCTCCCAAATCTCCAGCTGCCCGTCTGAGTATGAGGTAGAACAGATGGTTGAGTCTGCAGAGCTGTTTACTCATACTATAGCCTGGGAATCAGAGGTCGACTCCAGCGCTTCTGTGAATCCAGACGAGGAAATGATCTGCACTGATGCCCAGAATCTTTATGAGTCGGATCCAGGACCAGACGCAGAAGGTTCTGACCATAATGTAGACCCTCATTCCCAAACTGTAACTCCTGTTGGTGGAGACAATGAGGAAGACGATGATAAGACTCAAATACCTGATTGGAGCGACAACTTTAGTTTTTTGTCAGGGCAGGAACAGGTTGGCTCTGAGGACGACGGGTGTGATAACGCACAGGGTGATGATGATGAGGTCGGAGATCCCACTTACTGTCAACCCACAGTCAGCCAAGAGATGAGGTCAGCAGAGGAGGTGGAGGAAGATGCTAGTGACGACGAGGTCAGGTTGCGCCTTCCTGGACAGAGACGTAGTACTGGAAGCACGTCAACAACTGCATCCTCAAACACAACTCTGCCTCTCACCACAAGTCATGGTGGCTCTTCAGGTCGCATGGGTGCTAAGCCTTGCATAGCCTGGGCATTTTTTCAGATCGATAAAGATGACCCAACTCGTGTTATCTGTAACATTTGTCAGCAAAAGCTAAGTAGAGGCCAAAAAATACATAGTTTGAGTACTTCATGCATGAACCGGCACATGGACATGAAGCATAAGTTGCAGTGGGAAGCTCAGTGTGCTACAATGCGGCCTAGCCGGCCGGGCCAACCACCGTCTGCCATATCTTGTGCATCCGCGGCCTCTTCATCCTCTGTGACTGGGGGGACAGCAGTCACACCTGTTTTGGGGCGCAGACCTGCCACCTCTTTACCCGCAACAGCCAGCGTGATTGGCAGGTCATCATTTTCTTTGGAGGTGGTAACACCAGCTGGTGTTGAGCGCTGTCCGACATCGATAGCACCACCTTTGGATCAAGGCAACCTAACATGTCCGCCTGCATCTTCCTCACAGACCGGCAGTTTGCCGGGGACACCCTTATCAACCCCGTCTAAGCACAATAGCCAGCCCTCGGTCCCTCAGATGTGGACAAGTAAAAGACCATTTCCTCCTAGCCATGAGAAAGCTAAGAGGTTGAATTTCACCATCTGCAAGCTCTTGGCTACAGAAATGCTGCCTTTCCGCCTGGTGGACACAGAGGATTTTCGAGACCTTATGTCCGTCGCAGTGCCCCAGTACCAGATGCCCAGTCGGCACTACTTCTCAAAGAAAGGTGTGCCTGCGCTCCACCAGCATGTCGCACACAACATCACCGCTTCTTTGAGAAACTCTGTGTGTGACAGGGTGCATTTCACCACAGACACTTGGACGAGTAGGCATGGACAGGGGCGTTACATGTCGCTGACTGGGCACTGGGTAACTATGGTGACAGCAGGACAAGGGGCTGCTGTCCAAGTCTTGCCGTCCCCACGAGTTGTGCGTCAATCCTCTTTATGTCAAAGTTCCTCCACTGCTTCTGCCTCCTCAACCTCCTCTCGGTCTTCCACCTGCACCCAAAGCCTGTCTGGTCATGCCACAAGCTTTCTAACTGCGCAGAAGGGATCCTGCACACCTCCTTACTATGCTGGCAGTAGGGCTCAACGTCATCAGGCGGTTTTTACATTGAAATGTCTGGGAAATGTGAGTCACACAGCTGAGGAGTTGCGGTCAGCTCTGGAGAACCAATTTCATGAATGGTTGTCTCCACTGGACCTGAAACCAGGGAAGGCCGTGTGCGACAATGCTGCAAACCTGGGTGCGGCCCTTCGCCGGGGCAATGTCACACACGTGCCTTGTATGGCTCACGTGTTGAACCTGGTTGTCCAGCAATTTTTAGCCCACTATCCCAGACTAGATGGCCTTCTGCAGAGGGCACGGTCGCTGTGTGCTCACTTCCGCCGTTCGCATCCCGCAGCTCAGCGACTTACATCTCTACAGAAGTCGTTGGGCCTGCCACTTCACCGGCTAAAATGCGATGTGCCTACCCGGTGGAATTCAACTCTGCACATGTTGCAGCGACTGTGGCAGCACCGACAAGCCCTGGTGCAATACGTTCTGACGTATAGCCTGGGCCAACGAGATTCAGAGTTGGGGCAAATCACGCTGGAGGAGTGGTCTCAGATCAGGGACCTATGCACCCTTCTGCACAGTTTTGAAATGGCGACGAAGATGTTTAGTGCTGACGATGCCATTATCAGCATGACTATTCCGGTGATTTACATGCTGGAGCACATGTTAAACAGAATTCGGAGTCAGGTGGTGGCACAAGAGGAGGTGGAGGAAGTAGAGGAGGAGGAGTTGTATGCGGAAGGGCTAACATCTGCAAGGTCCAGACGGTCGGCAGCACCAAGGCGGCAGGCATGTGAGGGTGGGGGAGATGGTTTTACCAGGGCGCATGGTAGCAGCCAAACTAGTGAGGAAGGTGCAGGAGCCCAGGAAGAAGTGGAGGACGAACTGATGGAAGACTCATCAGATGAGGGAGACCTTGATCACATTTCTGTTGTGCGAGGTTGGGGGGAGAGGACAGAGGAAGGAAGCATGATTGTTACCTCGCCACCAACACAACAGGGACTTGGTGCTCCTGGATGCGCAACACACATGAGTGCCTTCTTGCTGCACTACCTGCAACATGACCCTCGAATTGTGAGAATTAGAAATAATCCTGACTACTGGGTTGCCACACTGTTAGATCCCCGGTACAAAAGTAAATTTGCAGAAATTATTCCTGCCATAGAAAGGGATGCACGCATGCAGGAGTATCAGCAGAGACTGTTGCAGAATCTTGCATGTGCTTTTCCACAAAATACCAGTGGTGCACGTAGTGAATCTCACAGTTCCAACTTGCCAACCGTGGGACCGTCAAGTGTTCAGCACTCAAACCGTAACAGAACCACAGTATCTGCTGGTAACATCAATTTTGCGGAATCATTTCACCACTTTTTTAGCCCATCCTTTGCAAGGCCACAGGAGACAAGAAGTCTGACACATAGTCAACGCCTAGAGACGATGGTACAGGAGTATCTCCAAGTAAACATTGAAGCCACGACTGTGTCACTGGACCCTTGCTCTTTTTGGGCTTCCAATCTGGATAAATGGCCGGAGCTAGCCACTTACGCCTTGGAGATCTTGTCATGCCCCGCAGCCAGCGTTCTGTCTGAACGTGTGTTCAGCGCTGCTGGTGGTGTGCTGACAGATAAGCGCACGCGGCTCTCCACTGATAATGTAGACAGACTCACGTTCATAAAGATGAACAAATCATGGATCCGAAACGACTTTTCTACCCCTGTGTCATCCTGGGGAGAGTAAAAGCTTGATGATTGGTTAAAATCACCCTACCAACCGTTTTAAGCTTTCAAATTACTAATCATGTTTATCTGTATCTTGACTGGAAAATAATTTGGGCTTTGTAGCAGTGTGCAGCACTGATCCTATTAGGCCATCTATACTAAAGCTTCACCAGATTTAAAATTAAAAATAATTTTTAGCTGCATCTAGCCCGGAAAATAATTTTGGGGCTCCGAGATGCGCAAGACACATAAGTGCCTTCTTGCTGCACTACCTGCAGCATGACCCTCATATTGTCAGAATTCGAAGTAATCATGACTACTGGGTTGCCACACTCTTAGATCCCCCAAACTTTTCGATCAACCTTTTCATTTTAATAAAGACCAAAAAAATGGTCATTTTTGAAATTATAAGCATTAGCAGGTTGTTAGAAACTGAAATCAAACAGTTTTCAACTCAAAACTTTATTCTAGGTGATGTTACATTTTCACATAGGACCCCTTGTTCGAAAGGAGCTTCTGAACTCTCTCGTCCATTGAATTTGTCAGGTTTTGGATGGTTTCTGCTTCAATTGTTTTGCATGAGGACAGAATACCCTCCCAGAGCTGTTGCTTAGATGTGAACTGCCTCCCGCCATCATAGACACTCCTTTTAATGATGCTCCAAAGGTTCTGAATGGGGTAGAGGTCAGGGGAGCATGGGGGTCACACCATAAGTTTGTCCCCTTTTATGCCCATATCAGCCAGAGATGCAGATGTGTTATGTGCAGCATGAGATGGTGCATTATCATGCAGAAAAATGATCTTGCTGTGAAATACACGGTTCTTCTTCTTGAACCATGGCAGGAAGTGCTGTTTGAGAAAATCCACATACATTATGGAGTTCATCTTTAGCGCCTTCAGGGATCCTAAAGGGGCCGACAATCTCTCTCCCCATGATTCCAGCCCAAAACATTACTCCACCTCCTCCTTGTTGGCGCTGTAGCCGTGTTTGCGTGGGGTGTCCATCAACAAGCCATCCTCCACTCCATCCATCTGGACCATCGAGCGCTGCACGGCACTCATCCGTGAACAAAACAGTTTTGAAATCAGTCTTCATGTAATGTTTGGCCCACTGGAGCCGTTTCTGCTTGTGTGAAGTGGATAGAGGAGGTCGACAGGATGGCGCATGCACAGCTGCAAACCTCTGAAGGACCCTGCATCTTGTTGTTCGGGGGACGTTGGAGGCACAAGCAGCTTCAAAAACTTGTCTGCTGCTATGACAAGGCTTTTTTGCCACTGCTCTTTCAACCTGACGTAATTGCCTGTAGGAAAGAGTCCTCAATTTGCCCTTATCAGCACGCACACGTGTGTACTGTGAATCAGCTACATACTTCTTGATTGCCAAGACACTTCATCCTGATCATCGCACAATGTTGATTGTAGTCATGCCTTGACCTAAACACTCCACAATTTGTTGCTTCTCAGCAGCCGACACATCCTTTTTCTTTCCCATTTTGGCAGAAAATGTAGGCTGCTTAATAATGTGGGACAGACTTCTTAAGTAGTCTTGCCTTTCATTGGACACACCTGCCAAACTAATTAGCACAGGTGTCTGCAATTGCTTACAGTGATATAAAGAGCCCTGACACACATCACCATCAATGAGTTTAACTGACAAACAAACAAATTCTTCCCTTATCACTCCTAAACACTTTTTGTATAATAATTTGGAAGGCAGTGTACATGTGCTTTTCCACAAAACACCAGTGGTTCACGTAGTGAATCTTACAGTTCTAACTTGCCAACCGTGGTCTGTATGGAGTTGTTCAATAAAGGGCCCAAAATTAAGATAACATAGATGGGAGAGGTCTCTATGAATAGGAATTCCTAAGTATTTGATACCCTGTGAGGGCCAGGCAAAGGGAAAGTTGGACTGGATGGAATCCTATATGGATTTAGGGAGGGAGACATCGAGGGCCTCAGACTTCGCTGCATTGATTTTAAAATTTGACCATGTAACAAAGTGATCTATTTCAGCCATAACAGCATGGATGGATATATGTGATTGAGTGATATATACTAGGACATCATCAGCAAATAGAGAGCACTTGTACTCGGTGCCTCCCACCTCAATCCACCTAATATTGGGGTTATGGCGAATTGATGAGAGCAGGTGCTCCGTCACTAGGATGTATAAGAGAGGGGACAGAGGACATCACTGCCTTGTCCCATTGGTGATTGTGAAAGGTGATGAAAATGTTCTGACGCACCCCCTGGGCCTTGGGACACCCGGAGCCGGACCCTTTTTGGTGGATGCTGGTGGTTGTAGTCTTCGTGGCGGCGACCCAGTTCCGTGGCTCAGGGCGGTCAAACCAGTGGCGGAACTATTTATGTGGTTTTCATGTTTAAATGTCCGACTACGCCACCCGTGGATTGCGGTCAGAGTGAACCGCCGCTACAGGGCAGACCACTGAGGCTGGTGTTGTGGGTGCAGCAGAGCGTAGCATAACTCCCCACGGGAGGAGTATAGCCTCAGGGCAGTGTATGCGGAGGATGGGGGTGATGGTGCAGGGCAGCAGCAGTAACAACACGGAGTCAGTGATGCAGTTCAGGGCCTTTACTCACAGTTCTTATTATCCAGACCACGTCTGCAGGTAACGGCTGCCCACGTCGTACTGTGCTCACCAGGTGAGGGGCTCAGACAACTCCCAGATAACTTTGGAGCACTTCACAGGACCCCCTTTGTGTGTCCTTTGTCTGGCCTTTCTTACCAACACTTCTGTCCGGCTGCCTCGGGCCTCCTCTTGGTAAACTTGGCGCCAGTTTCCCTGACCCTATGTGGTGCCTTCCTAGCGGGTGTAGCGAGGGGCTGCGCCACATAAAATGTCAGAGCCTCCGGTTTCTAGCTGAGGGTCGTTTCCTGCCTCCACTAGTTCGGGGACCGGTCTCCCCCTTTGGCCTGACCCCTCCACGCAGGTGGATTCGGGCGTGCGGTGGCGACTCGCCCGTCCGCACCCCTGGGATCCCTTCATTCCTCGTTCCTGGAGCCTTCTCCGCTCCTCTTCCTTCCTTCTCCCTCTTCCAGGCCTGGGCCTCTGTTACTAGGCCCGCCTCCGGAGCAGAGCTCATGCAGAGCCCCTGCTCCCTGCCACTTCTGCTCAGACTTCTCTGCACTGAACTAAGATGGTGCCCACCTTTTATACTCCCTTCTCAATGCACCCAGGAACTGCTTCCTCCCTGCTCCTGCACTACAGGGTTCCCCTTCCTCAGTGTTCCCTCCCCCCACTCCAGCCAGGGACAGGGACTGTCGTGCCCATCTCAGGGGCATATTGGTCGCCCTGCCCCACGGCAATGTGGTGTAATGCATGCAGGTGTCGGGTCCTGATCCACACTCCATCCTTACCTGAGAGTGAGATATCACACCTCTGGGTGAGGTGCAATACGTCTTTAGCAACCGAGCCCTCAGGGTGCTACAGTTCCATTTATCTTCAGCCTAGGTGACGTATTGTGATACAGGGCCGTGATTTTGGCTATAAAAGGGTCCCCTAGACCCCTACCCCAAGCTTTTTAAGAGAATCATATATGGCGTGCCAGGAGACTCTATGGAATGCTTTCTCAGCATCCAACGAGAGTATCTAATTACAAATTTTTAACTGCATCTAGCCCAGGAAATACTTTGTGCCTAGTAGCAGTGTCTGCTAGTAAGCGGATTATCCCGGCTGTTAAGCAAGCTGCACCACCTGTAGTTTAGACACTTAATTTTTTCAAAGGAAATGCTTCGGGACCATGGGATACTTAGTGAAGAGCATCAGGAGGCACCCCAAGGCATAGGGGCTGGGACTGGCAGTAGGATGCCTTGCGGTGGACAGCCGAGCTCGATCCTTATAAAAGCTTTTTAACTGCAGCAGCTTTAGTGGACGCTACTGGAGCTGGAATTACCGCGGCTGCTGGCATGAGACTTGCCCTCCAATAGATCCTTGTAAATGGATTTAAAGTGTATTCATTCAAATTAGAGAGACAATTTAAATTAAAAAGCTTAGAGCTGCCTCCACCACAGGGGGGCTCGCTCGACCCACCAGTGGACAGGCACCAGTATTGGGAGAGGGGGGCTGGCCGTCAGGGTTCACCGCGGCTCTGGCACAAACCCGGCGACACGGAGGTGGCACGGGCAGGAGCGGACTGGCCGTGTCGGCTTCTCACTTTTTGGATTTTAGAAGGGCATGACATGCCTATATCTGTGTCTCCCCCTCCTTTTACTCCTCCACCTCTTTTATTTTCGCATGACTATATGTACTTGTCACTTTTCCATGTGTTAGTTATGTCTTCTGAGCAGTTTGTCAGCTTTTGGACACCTTTGAAGGTGTTTTCTATGTGTTTCTATGTGTTTTTGTTTGCCTGCCATTGGTTTTAACGGTGTTCGAAGGTGTTCGACGAACAGTTTGACGAACAGTTCGGCGAACACACGGGTGTTCGACGAACCGAACCGAACTCGAACACTACGGGGGTGGCTCAACACTAGTCACAACTTTGTCCCTGCAGAGCTATATAATCAGTGCCACCACCTTTTCCCCCAGAGCTATATAATCAGTGCCACCACCTTGTCCCTGCAGAGCTGTATGATCAGTGCCCCCACCTTGTCTCTGCAGAGCTGTATGATCAGAGTCACCACCTTGTCCCTGCTGAGCTGTATGATCAGTGTCACCACCTTGTCTCTGCAGATCTGTATGATCAGTGTCACCACCTTGTCCCTGCAGAGCTGTATGATCAGTGCCACCACCTTGTCCCCTCAGAGCTGCATGATCACAGCCACCACCTCCTCCCTGCAGAGCTGTATGATCAGTGCCACCACCTTGTCTCTGCAGAGCTGTATGATCAGTGCCACCACCTCGTCCCCTCAGACCTGTATGATCAGTGCCACCACCTTGTCCCTTCAGTGCTGTATGATCAGTGCCACCACCTTGTCCCCGCAGAGTTGTATGATCAGTGTCACCACCTTGTCCCTGCAGAGCTGTATGATCAGTGCCACCACCTCGTCCCCTCAGACCTGTATGATCAGTGCCACCACCTTGTCCCTTCAGTGCTGTATGATCAGTGCCACCACCTTGTTCCTGCAGAGTTGTATGATCAGTGTCACCACCTTGTCCCTGCAGAGCTGTATGATCAGTGTCACAACTTTGTCCCTGCAGAGCTGTATGATCAGTGCCACCACCTTGTCCCTGGAAAGCTGTTTGATCAATGCCACCACCTTGTCTCTGTAGAGCTGTATGATCAGTTTCACCACTTTGTCTCTGCAGAGCGGTATGATCAGTGTCACCACCTTGTCCCTGCAGAGCTGTATGATTAGTGCCACCACCTTGTCCCTGGAGAGCTGTTTGATCAGTGCCACCAGCTTGTCTCTGCAGAGCTGTATGATCAGTGTCACCACCTTGTCCCTGCAGAGCTGTATGAGCAGTGTCATCATCCTTGTCCCTGGAGAGCTGTTTGATTAGTGCCACCACCTAATCCCCGCAGAGCTATATGACCAGTACCACCACCATGTCCCTGCAGAGCTGTATGATTAGTGCCCCCACCTTGTCTCTGCAGAGCTGTATGATCAGTGCCACCACCTTGTCCACTCAGAGCTGCATGATCACAGCCACCACCTCCTCCCTGCAGAGCTGTTTGATCAGTGCCACCATCTTGTCCCTGCAGAGCTGTTTGATCAGTGCCACCACCTTGTCCCCTCAGAGCTGTATGATCAGTGCCACCACCTTCTCCCCGCAGAGCTTTATGATCAGTGTCACCAACTTGTCCCTGCAGAGCTGTATGATCAGTGTCACCACCTTGTCCCTGCAGAGCTGTATGATCAGTGCCACCACCTTGTCCCTGGAGAGCTGTTTGACCAGTGCCACCACCTTGTCTCTGCAGAGCTGTATGATCAGTGTCACCACCTTGTCCCTGCAGAGCTGCATGATCAGTGTCATCATCCTTGTCCCTGGAGAGCTGTTTGATCAGTGCCACCACCTTGTCCCCGCAGAGCTATATGATCAGTGCCACCACCATGCCCCTGCAGAGCTGTATGATTAGTGCACCCACCTTGTCTCTGCAGAGCTGTATGATCAGTGGCACCACCTTGTCCCTGCAGAGCTGTATGATCAGTGTCACCACCTTGTCTCTGCAGAGCAGTATGATCAGTGTCACCACCTTGTTCCTGCAGAGCTGTATGATCAGTGCCACCACCTTGTCCCTGCAGAGCTGTATGGTCAGAGCCACCACCTTGTCCTCTCAGAGCTGTATGATCAGTGCCACCACCTTGTCCCCGCAGAGCTGTATGATCAATGCCACCACCTTATCTCTGCAGAGCAGTTTGATCAGTGCCACCACCTTGTCCCTGCAGAGCTGTATAATTGGTGCCACCACCTTGTCCCCTCAGAGCTGCATGATCAGTGCCACCACCTTGTCCCCTCAGAGCTGCATGATCACAGCCACCACCTCCTCCCTGCAGAGCTGCATGACAACTCCCCCCCCTTATAAATTATAAGGGGGGGGGTTGTGACATCCTGCATGGGGCATTATAAGATATAATGCCTCATGCCTCCATACATTAAAAAAACAAAAAAAAATCAAATATTAACCTCACTCCTCACCTGCTGCCGCTGCTCCCGACTCCTCACCCGCGTCGGCGTCTTCCCGCTCTGCGCTGTGATGGCTCAGGAGAGAGCGCGGTGTAAAGATGTCACCGCACCCTCTGACCTGAGACGTCACAGTGCAGCAGCCGCGGATGGGACCGGAGCTGCTGTGGTGGCACAGGGAAAGTTAAGTATTGTGCCGGGGCCCGTATCACTGCGGGGTGCCTGACGGCGAGTGGGCCCCCCCCCTCCCGCCTGCTCAGGGCCCCGGCACTTGCCCGGGTGCTGACATGGGCCCTGATCAGAGCCACCACCTTGTCCCTGCAGAGCTGTATCATCAGTGCAATGATGGAGCGGACAGGGCTGATCTCTTGTCAGAATACATAGTTACACTGCTCCTCTGTAGCTGCCGGCGATCGGTCTAAGCGCTGCAGTCAGAGCAGACCTGCGGCGGAACAATGCGCTGAACTCTACTTCACACACTTCCTTGGTAGTTTCTGGGCTCATTGAATGTTCCTTCAGATGACAGTTGTCCAGGTCAGAACAGATGCCCGAGCTGTAGACGATCGCAGTGACTGCAGGAGGTTGTTCTCTGTACAGGGGGGAGGGGGCGGCGCAGTGTTCCGGTGTCTGCCGCAGTCTGCGCTGATATCAGGGAATGTGTACGGGGCGTGGAGATCTGCTGTGCAGCGCCGTGTACGGGGCGTGGAGATATGCTGTGCAGCGCCGTGTATGGGGCGTGGAGATCTTCTGTGCAGCGCCGTGTACGGGACGTGGAGAAATGCTGTGCAGCGCCGTGTACAGGACATAGAGATCTAGAGCACAGCGCCGTGTACGGGACGTAGAGTTCTGTTGTACTACTTCAGTCCCAGGGAAAGGTTACACCCTTCCTCACTATTACATTCCCCAACACTTTAATGATGGTCGTCCTCCACCGTACTATGCAACAAACCACAAGTAACATACTTAACATATATTAAATTACTATACGTTTTAGTACTCGACGATTCTTGAAATCTTCCTCTCAGGTGGATACCGGCCCTTCTCGGTTAAGGGCCCCGGAATAGCAACTCAGACAGTCCATTGTTATAGCGTTCAACAGTGTTCAGGAGTACAAATGCTTCTTGGTAAGTGTGGCACCCCTGAGGGTTCGACCGCCACAGGGATGCTGCACCTCTCCAATGGGGTGTGGTGTTCCTCCTTCGAGGTAAGAACGATGCAGCTGTCAGGACTCCACCTCTGCATCCAACACTACACCTCTCCCGCCCGAGGGGGGCTTATATGCACCAGGGTGCTGCCCCAGCCGGGATAAGAGGAGATGGGGGAACCATGTAGTGGGTGAGGGTGGAGGACGCACATTTAGGTTTCACCACAAAAATTAATATTTAATAAACAGCCATCTTGGGCTTATGGTCTTTTGATTGTGATCTTCATCACTGAACGTGGCTTTCTGTGTGAACCTGCTGTTGATGATGACACGGTCCTCGTGCTCTGGCCTTGAGGCGAGGAGCGGGCAAGAGTTAACGGCTGTCTCTACCCGGTCAAGGTCCCTACCTAAGAAGGCCTGGAGGGGAGCAGAGGAGAAAAGCTCCACAGGCAAAAGGGTCCCAGGGGGATGCAGATGGAGCGGTATAAGCCACCTGTCCTCACTATTCTGGCCTAGTCAGAGGGACTCCTGCTGCAAAAGGGGTACCGGCCCCCGATATGTGATTCTGTCACTTCAAGTCTTAGTCAGAGAAGCCCGGAAGGCTCAGAGGATCCGACCGGGTAACGGGCGAAGCAGAGTCGCCACCCGTACCCTTGTTCTGTGCATAGTCCAGAGGGAGACCCGGCCTTAGTATACGCACCACATAAGGACAGGAGAGGACCTAGTGGGAAAGTCTAGGAACACTCGGGTGCGGGGTCCCGATTAAGCACTTGAATTACTCGGAGGTTGTCGGGCCCCCGTCCCTGGTGACTGCAGAACTCCGTGAGGAGCAGGGAGAAGCCTTGCAACTGTACTCTCCACCGTGAGTAAAATCCTTGGAAGTCAACCCCTATGGCCTCCGGACTCTTTATTCTGCACTGCACCGCACCACCAGACCTACTACACTACAAGTCCCTCCATCCTCTTCTCTGCCCTGAGGCTCTGCTCCGCCTGTGGGGAGTAGTATCATCTCCGTCTGCCACTACATCCCGCCTCAGAGGACTGAACGCAGCGCTGGTGGCCTTCACCAGGTACCACAGGTGGCGTAGTGAATAAAACCACTCGATTAACACCAACTCTGAAAGCCCATTACACCTTTTTAAATGTGATGGCCCTGGGCACGGAACGGGTACAGGCCACGGCTACAACCCACCAAACATCTGACCCGGCTCCGAGTACCCCCATATCCCAGGGCAGGGCTGCGAGCGTCACATAAGGACCCTGGAAGCACAGTGTCCATATATTTAAAACGGGTCAAACACCAAATAGCCCCCAATCTCCATGAGGATGGTGCAGGAGGCGAAAACTGACCAATGAGAGCTAGATATAAAAGCAGCACTAATAGCAGGGATTATAGCCACTGTGCCAAGCACTAATAGAGGATTATGCTTGTCCCTTTTCCCTTCCTTCATATCTTCCTCCTGTGTTCCAGCCATCTTCCTGCATTTTCCTGTCTGTTCCATGTGAACAGAGCCCTGTCCTCTCTGCCTTATCCACCGCACCTGCGGTTTCTCTCCGCTCTGTCTTGGCCACCGCTCCGGCGGCTTCTCTCTGCTCTGCCTTACCCACCGCTCCGGCGGTTTCTCTCTGCTCTGCCTTGCCCACCGCTCCGGCGGTTTCTCTCTGCTCTGCCTTGTCCACCGCTCCGGCGGTTCCGCTCTGCCTTGCCCACCGCACCGGCGGTTTTCGCTCCGCTCTGCTTGCTCACAGCACCAGCAGTTCCTCTCTGTTCTGCCTTGTCCTCCGCTCCGGCGGTTTCGCTTTACTCTGCTTGTCTACCGCATCTGCGGCTCTGTACCTGTCTCCCAGTCTGTACTGGACCCTATCCAGCCTGCGCTCCAACCTGCTAGTATCTCCCTGTCTGCACTCCAGCCGTGCTTACCAGTATCTCCCTGTCTGCATACCAGCCGTGCTTGCCAGTGCCCACCTGTCTGCATACCAGCCTGCTTGCCAGTGCCCACCTGTCTGCATACCAGACATGCTTGCCAGTATCTCCCTGTCTGCATACCAGCCGTGCTTGCCAGTGCCCACCTGTCTGCATACCAGCCTGCTTGCCAGTGCCCACCTGTCTGCATACCAGTCATGCTTGCCAGTGCTCACCTGTCTGCATACCAGCCGTACTTGCCAATACCCACCTGCCTGTATGCCAGTCTAACCTGCCTGTTCCTGCATTCCCCGGTGTGGGTCAACAACTGTGACTGGGGTCTGACCTGGAGTCGCACCTGATCCCTCTGCTCGGTTCCTCCTTGGTCCACGGAGTCAACTGAGCCGCCGTGCAACCTTGGTCAGATCGGGTTGATACTTAGTTACGCCCCTCCAGGCACTCCTCGGTTCATGGTACAGTGGGATCACTAATCACGCACATGCCAGTCAGTCCGGGCGCGAGCGTAACAAGAGGATTATACCCACTGTGCCAAGCACTAATAGAGGATTATACCCACTGTGTCAAGCACTAATAGAGGATTATATGCAGAAAGGATTATGTCCACTGAGCTAAACCCTAATAGCAGGGATTATACCCACTGAGCTAAACACTAATAGAAGGGATTATACCCACTGAGCTAAACACTAATAGAAGGGATTATACCCACTGAGCTATATCCACTTTTCCGCTGATTTCCCTCTGATGTCACACACCCTTGGCTCTCCAGGCCGGTGGAGGCGTCTGATCGATGATGATCTCCCAGAGATTGATCTATTTCCAGCCTGGATCTCCCGCTGTCATTATTGGAGCAGGTAGGATCTCCAGTCTCCGAGCAGCAGCGGCGCCGAGATGAGGAGAGAAGCGGGAAAATTACAGCACAATGAGCGGGAAATTCAAAATCACCAACTGATCTGTGTTCAGCCAATCAGAGAGAAGGGGTGGAGATGATAATGCAAATTCAGTAACAAATCTCGCCCCGGAATCGCATCATCCCTGCGGTTCTCGCTCCGGTCCGCTCACCCTCTATAAAGGAAGGGCTCGGCGCTGCTCAGTCATTGTGTTCTGCTGATTACGTGGAAGATGTCTGGTCGCGGTAAAGGAGGGAAAGGTCTCGGGAAGGGCGGCGCCAAGCGGCACAGGAAGGTACTGCGTGATAACATCCAGGGCATCACCAAACCTGCAATCCGCCGTCTCGCTCGCAGGGGAGGCGTCAAGCGCATCTCCGGCCTCATCTATGAGGAGACTCGCGGCGTCCTGAAAGTCTTCCTGGAGAACGTGATCCGTGACGCCGTCACCTACACCGAGCACGCCAAGAGGAAGACCGTCACCGCCATGGACGTGGTGTACGCGCTCAAGCGCCAGGGCCGCACTCTCTACGGCTTCGGAGGTTAATTGTGTTCTCCGCTCCATCCTCACCCCCCAAAGGCTCTTATCAGAGCCCCCCACATGTACAGTGGAGAAGCTGTGATTCCTGCTGGATGAATGCAGTAATGAGGTGACGGGATCTCGGGTCTGGAGCAGGAGGCGCCGCGGTGTTAGATCCGCTCCCTGCAGCGTCAGGTGCTGGGGACGGAGGGGAGAGATCACTAATATCCGCGTCAGTGTAAAGTGCGGCCGGAGCTCCAGCCGATAGCGATCTCCTGTGCTCGGTCTGACGGATGAATCACATCGCTATAATACCGGCTGCGGGGAGAAGCGGATACCGCGCAACTAATCCGGGAATCGCACTCCTGTGTGGAAGGAAAGCGGCCGCCGATCACTGAGCACAACCTGATCGCCCGATCTCACACCGCGTATTGCACAGTGATAGGAAGAAACCAGCAGCGATTAAGCGCGAAATTAGGAATTTAGCCAGTCAGTACTAAGCATAAGTCTATTGCTCCGCCCACAGGCGGCTCCGGGTGATAGTCGCCATCTTTTAACCAGTTAGTGATTGATATCCGGAACCGGGAAGAAATCCACACCCGACCTCACTACAGGCAAAAAAGTAAACAAGCAAGAAAGCAATTAGCCAGTAAAGAGTTAATGTAACGGCTTTCACGAGCAGCTGTGATGAGGGCGGGTGGATGTTGGGTGAGAAAGTCATCTGACCTATGTGACGTCACACGTTCCTCCCCTACAGCTGATTGGTGTTTTCTCAAGTCTGATCTCCATAGGCGGCTTCAGATCCGTCCAATGAGAGGAGAGGAGGGCGGGGCAGCAGCTTATATAAACCTCCAGCAGCGCGGGCTCCTCACATTCTGCTGATTGTTATCTGCTGATAGAACGATGTCTGGACGCGGCAAACAGGGAGGAAAGGCCCGGGCTAAGGCCAAGAGCCGCTCATCCCGGGCAGGACTGCAGTTCCCGGTGGGCCGTGTGCACAGACTTCTCCGCAAGGGCAACTACGCCCAGAGGGTGGGCGCCGGCGCTCCGGTCTATCTGGCCGCTGTGCTGGAGTATCTGACCGCTGAGATCCTGGAATTGGCCGGTAATGCCGCCCGGGACAACAAGAAGACCCGCATCATCCCCCGACACCTGCAGCTGGCGGTGCGCAATGACGAGGAGCTGAACAAGCTGATGGGTGGGGTGACCATCGCCCAGGGGGGCGTCCTGCCCAACATCCAGGCCGTGCTGCTGCCCAAGAAGAGCGAGAGCAGCAAGAAGAGCAAGTGAGCGCTGCAGCCGATCTGTCCACAACCAAAGGCTCTTTTAAGAGCCACCACATCCTCCTGATAAGAGCCGGCACTGCCGATCAAATGTCTCCTATAGTGTGTATTAGATTATGTGCACACGTAGCATTTTTGTGGCGTTTTTTTGCTGCGAAAACGCTACGTAATGTTTTCCAGGTATTGCAGAAAAAACGCAGCCTGTCGAATGTGCGCTTGTGTCCACTGAATTCGCGCACATTGACTTTGAATGGACCACCGGTATAATTCAATTAAAGCCAATGTACGTGCATTCGCGGCAGAAACGTGCTGCGGGTGGTACCCGGGTCCTCATCACACCACCGCTCCCGCTGATAAGTGAGAGTGATGTGGCCGAGGGGAGCCGTAGTTTCCTCAGCCGAGCAAGGCACAACGTGGTGCAAATAAAAAAAAAAAAAAACAACACTACATTCACCTGTCCAGTGTCATCAATCACCTCGGTCACCTGAGCTCTGAGCTGAAGATCCAGTATTGGTGGTGAGGTCAGTGGGGTTGATCAGCTGATGAACCTCAGTGACCTCCTGCAGCAGCATTTGACGCGGCCCATGGGGGACTCAGTAGCCGGCCGGTCGATGCTGGGGATGTCACAGTGGCAGTGACCCAGGGTGGTCAATAAAAGGGGGGTTCAATTTTTATAGAGCTAATGTTCGTGACGCCATACGGCCTCCTCACACATCCCCTCCCTCTCCCCATACGGTCTCCTCACACATCCCTTCCCTCTCCCCATATGGTCTCCTCACACATCCCCTCCCTCTCCCCATACGGTAGGCTTGCACATCGCCCCCCACCCATTCTTGTCATTATGTTTCATGATAAACAAAAAAAATACTGGCCAGATGAAATGTAATAGTTTGACAGTAAGAGGAGATCTTTAAATTACTAAGGAATTTATTCAAAAGTTATACAGCAATTTACATAGGACTGCCCTATTATACATTTTGATATTTTTGGAGTCCTGGGTCTTCATTAGTGTTGAGCGAGCATGCTCGACACTGCTCAGTACTCGCCCGAGCATCACGCTACTCGGGATGTTCGGCGATCACCGAGCATTTCCGGGTTTCAGTCCCAAGGGGTGGTGGCTTCGGGACCGGGGGAGCACGCAGTTGGGAGGCGCCTGGGGAGGTCAGGCCTTGCGACCGGGCCTGGAGCGGGTTGGTCACAATCCTGCCAACTAAGCCAAAGCTGACTCGCCCCCTGGGCCGTGGGGTACTCGGAACCGGGCTTCTGTACGATGCTGGGGGTAGTAGTGGCAACCCGATCCCGTGGCTCAGGGTGGTCAGACCAAATGTTGTGGCAGTCTATCAATAGATTTGTGAATGTCCGACTACGCCACCCGTGGATTGCGGTCAGAGATAACCGCCGCTGCGAGGCAGACCGCTGAGGCTGGTGTTGGTGTGCAGCACAGGGGTAGGATAACTCCCCACGGGAAGAGTGTAGCCTCAGGGCAGTGTAAGTGGATGCTGGGGGTGATGGTGCCGGCGCAGCAGAAATCACAAAGAGTCCAATGGTGCAGTCCAGGGTCTTTTACTCACAGTTGTTATCCAAGTCACTTCTGTCAGCAAGGACTGCCCGAGCCGTGCTGCGTCCACCAGGTGAGGAGCTCGGTCAACCCCCAGGCAATTCAGGAGTATGGCACAGGACCCCCTTCTGTCCTTTCTCTGGCCTCTCGTGCCCCACCAGTGTCCTGACTTCTGTCCGGATACCGCGGACCGTGTCATGTAAACGTTGGCCTTCACATCCCGCTATCCTATATGGTGCCTTCCAAGCAGGTTTAGCGGGGGGTCACACCAATAAATGGTCACAACCTCCGGTTCTTGGCTGAGGGTAGATTCGCCTCGACCAATTTAGGGATCCGGTACCTTTCCACAGCCTGACCCTTTCACCCGGTATAATGGGGTATGCAACGGTTGCTGTCCGTTCTGCTCTCTTAGGGTCCCTTCTGCCTTCTTGTTTCTGGAGCCCTTCCACTCCTCTGTCTCTTCTCCTTCCTTCTCCTTCTCCTCTTCTCCTCTCTGGCCCCGGCCGTTTCTCTAGGCCTGCCTCGTGGAGCCGAGCTCAGGCTGAGCCGCTGATCCCTGTCAGCTCTCTCTCCCTCTTCTCTGAACTGCCTTCTTGACTAAGATGGCTCCCACCTTTTATCTGCTTCTCTGTCCCTGAGCTCAGGTGTCCTGCACCCAATGAGCTCCTTCCTGTGCTCCAGAAACCGCCCCCTTCTGCTCCTACACCACTGGGTTCTCTCCCCCCTCCCCACTCCAGCCAGGGTCATGGTCAGTTGTGCCCGCAGCTGGGGTCACCGTCGAGCTGTCCCCCGGAAATGGGGTGTGTGTGTATGTGTGTGCATGCAGCTAACTGAGCCCTGGTCCACACTCCATCCTTACCTGGGAGTGGAATATCACACCTCTGGTTGAGGTGCAATACCCCTGTGGCAACCGAACCCTCGGGGCGCTACACATACTCCTCCTCACCCTGATGCTCCTTCTGTGACGCCTACTTCGCTACTCACTAGCCCACCCTGAGAGATGGGGGGTACTCGTAACCGGGTCAGATGTTGGGGGTTGCAGTCGTGGCCTAGGCCCGGTCTGTGCCCAGGGTCGTCACATCAAAATAAGGGCTAGAAGGGACGGTGGTAATCGAGTGGATTTAATGACTACGCCACCTGAGGTGTCTGGTGATCCTCCACCAGCGCTGCGTTCAGTCCTCTGAGGCGGGATGTAGTGGCAGCAGAAGATGGTACTACTCCCCACAGGTGGAGCAGGGCCTCAGGGCAGAGAAGACGGATCAGGGGAGTAGTAGTAGGAGATGTGGTGCGGTGTAGTGCGGTGCCGCGTTGCAATAAGGAAACGGAGGCAATGGATGCAGTCTTCCAAGCTTTGCTCACGATGTTAGGTGTCAGCTGCAAGGCTTCTCCTTGCTCCTCACGGTGCGCTGCGGCCACCAGGAAGGGGTTCAGCACACTCCGGGTAGTTCGGGTGCAACAATCAGGGCCCCCTGCACCAGAGTTTTCCTAGACTTTCCCACTAGGTCCTCTCCTGTCCGTATGTGGTGCGTGTTACAAGGCTGGGTCTCCCTCTGGACTATGCACAGGACAAGGGTACGGGTGGCGACTCCGCTCCGTTACCCGGTGGGATCCACTGAGCCTCCGGGCTTCTCCGACTAATACTTCAAGTGACAGAGTCAGATATCGGGGGCCGGTACCCCTCTTGCAGCAGGAATCCCTCTGACTAGGCCAGAATAGTGAGGACAGGTGGCGTATACCGCTCCGTCTGCATCCCCCTGGTATCCTTTTGCCTGTGGAGCTTTTCTCCTCTGCTCCCCTCCAGGCCTTCTTAGGTAGGGACCTTGACCGGGCAGAGACAACCGTTAACTCTAACCCACTCCTCGACTCAAGGCCAAAGCGCGAGGACCGTGTATCCTCAATCAGCTACAGGTTCACACTGAAAGCCACGTTCAGTGATGAAGATCACAATCAAAAGACCATAAGCCCAAGATGGCCGTTTATTAAATATGAATTTTGTGGTGTAACCTAAAGTGCGACCTCCACCCTCACCCACTACATGGTTCCCCTTTACTTTGGTTCCCCCCCATCTCCTCTTATCCCGGCTGGGGCAGCACCCTGGTGCCTTTAAGCCCCCCTCACGTGGGAGAGTTGTAGTGTTAGATGGATGTGGTGGGGTCCCAATAGGTGCTCCTTCCTTACCTCGGAGAGCAGATACCACACCTTGGTCTGAGGTGCAGTACCCCTGTGGGGACTGAACCCTCAGGGGCGCCACACTTCCTCCCACCATGCCGAGTGTCGTCAGACAGCAACTGATCCCACACTTGGACACTCTGAAGAGCTGTTCACTGGTCCATTTCCAGATTTGTGCCCCTCGCCTGCTCCGCTTGAAGTGGTAGAAGAGGAGATCCCATGTAGCGATGCCCAAATATTTGAACAGCAACGGCCACAGGAAGGTGACGCTGGCAATTTGTCACAAGAGGTGGACGATGACGAGACACAATTGCCAGGAAGTGAGGAGGAGGATTGTGGTGCGCAAGTGGAAGAGGAGGAGGTGGTGGATGATCTAGTAACTGACCCAACGTGGCAGGAGGACATGCAGAGCGAGGCCAGCAGCACACAGGGGGAGGGAGGCAGAGTACCCCAACAGGCAGGAAGAAGCAGTGTGGTGGCCGCACACAGAAGGCAGGCAACCGTTCCCTGTAACACCAACACGAGGGACGTTGCCAGTACAACCTGTAGGTCTTCCAGAGTCTGGAATTTTTTAAAAACTCTGCTGATAACCCCGAAAAAGGCCATTTGTACCACCTGACATGCCAGCATCAGCAGGGGTGACAGAAATACCAGCCTGACCACCACCAGCATGATCAGGCACATGGCAGCAAAGCACCCGACTTTGTGGGTCCACGACCAGTGTCAGCGGGTGTCACCACTGCTTCTTCCGCTGTTGTGCGTGCAATAGAATCCCCTGTTGTGTGTGCAAGGCAATCCCCTGTCCATACTGCATGCAAAGATGCCCCCTCCTCTCAGTCTTCACTTGCTATGGCAGTTCCTCAAGAAACAGCATCAACGTCCACGTCCACGTCCCACCGCAGCGTCTAATTATCCATATCCCAGACCTTTGAATGAAAGCGGAAATTCGCAGCCACAGTCCTAAATTCGCACATTTCACGACTGCTTGCGTTGGAAATGCTGGTGGAGACGGAATCCTTCCGCAACCTTATGGCGGTGGTACTCGCTCCCCAGCCGACACTATTTTGCCCGGTGTGCCATCCCCGCACTACACAAGCACGTGTCCCAAAACATCTGCCGTGCCCTCAACAACGCAGTTACTGGGAGAGTCCACCTGACAACGGACACGTGGACAACTGCTTGTGGACAGAGACGGTACATCTCCCTGACGGCACACTGGGTAAACATAGTGGAAGCCGGGACCCAGTCGGACCTTGGGACGGAACACGTCCTCCCCACACCGAGGATTGCAGGACCTATGTCAGTCAGAGTTGCCCCCACAGTGTACAGATCCTGCGCATCCTCCTCCTCCTCCTCATGTTCAGCCTCCATCTCAGATATCACCACATCAGTTACAAGCTGGAAGCACTGCAGTACTGCCTCAGCCAAGCGGCAACAGGCTGTGCTGAAACTCATAAGCTTAGGTGATAAACCTCACACTGCTTGTGAGTTGTGGACTGCTGTGAAAGAGCAGGCAGATCTGTGGCTGAGACCGCTGAACCTACATCCAGGCATGGTCGTGTGTGACAATGGCCGTAACCTGGTGGCGGCTCTGAGGCGAGGTGAGATCACACACGTACCATGCCTGGCTCATGTGCTTAACCTCGTGGTTCAACGGTTTCTTAAATCGTACCCCGAGTTGCCAGATCTGCTCGTCAAAGTACGCCGCTTGTCAGCTCATTTTCACAAGTCGGCTACAGCTTCCGCCGCCCTTGCTGTGTTGCAGCAGCGTTTGCCGCTTCCGGCACACCGACTGGTGTGTGATGTCCCCACACGTTGGAACTCTACCCTCCACATGTTGCAAAGGATTTGTGAGCAGAACAGAGCAGTTGTGGAGTACCAGCTGCAACAAGGCCGTCGATATTCAGGTCAGACTCCACACATAAGACCTCAGGAGTGGACCTGGATGTCTGACAGATGTACCATATTGAGAAACTTTGAGGAGTCCACCAAGATGGTGAGTGGCGATGACGCCATCATTAGCATCAGCATCCCACTTGTCTGTCTTTTGCAATGCTCTCTGCAGAGAATTAAAGAGGATACATTGCAGCCAGAGTATGATGAGATGGATCAAGAAGCCGTACCGGTCGATTACACACAGCCCAGCCTCATCTCATCCCAACGTGCATTGGGGGACAATGAGGGAGAGGAGGAGGAGGAAGAACAGGAGCTGCTATCATGCGTTGTAGACGGTAGTACCTGTACAACTGTCATACCGTCGGTTCAGCGTGGGTGGCCTGAGGACAGGGGGGAGGAGGAGGAGGAGGTGGAGGAGGAGAGCATGGTCAGTCGTCATCTTGGTGAGGACACGGAAGTCTTGCCCGTTACCAGTCTGGCACGCATGGCTGACTTTATGTTACGCTCCCTTAACCGTAAAAAGGTTCTTATGTTGTCCGGGCCTATCGTAAATGCATATGGGTCAGACAGTGGAGATCCAATCCACAGGACATGTAATAAAAACTAGAAAAGAGCATCAATTAATAAAAATATTACAGACAAAATTCCCTAAATGTGCTGATTAAAAACAAAAAACGCCAGTGCGCTACATATATGGGGAGCAGGAGGGGGGGGGATTTTGAAAAACCTCAGCGATTAAGGGTCAAAATGAAATCACAAAAAAGAACAGAATGATAAGGACTCGTTGAGGCCATTTGGTGATAGGGTGCCCAATCTGACGATCCATTTTGCCTCGGCTTGAGCCAAGGCTTTTCGTACATTACCACCTCGAGCACCCATGTGGATTACATCTATACCACGGATCTTTAGGCACCTCGGGTCACAATTGTGAGCAGCCCTGAAGTGTCTCGGAATTGTTTTTAATTCAGTAACATCGGCCACTGTCCTGGCCGCACCAATATCCCGCACATGCTCCCGCACCCGTACCCGGAGTTCTCTGGATGTCAGTCCAATATAGACCAAAGAACAGTCACATGTGGCATAATAGATCACATTGTTAGTGCCACATGAGATGTAATGGCTAATATCGAATTGTCTTGTACCGTCCAAGGACGTGAACGTTGTGCAGCACTGGACATTGGTGCAGGCATGACAGTGGCCGCAGGGGAACATGCCCAAAGTAAGACCATGGGAGCCAAAGGGATTGGATATAGCTGGGATATAGTGACTGGAGACCAGAATATCCTTTGAGTTACTAGATCGCCTGGGGGTCATAAGGGGATAGTCCCCAAGAATAGGTCCCAGGGAGGTATCGGTCGTCAAGATATTCCAATGCTTCATCATGATACTTCTCATGTTCTCCCACTCGTGGTTGTAAGTAGATATATAGCGTATCTTTTTCTGCCTACCACCCCTATTAATTTGTTTGTTCGGATATAATAGGTGGTTTCTTGGGGTACGTCTGGCTCGGTCGTAACCCTGCTTAATGCATCTTTTACTGTAACCACGTGCTTCAAATCTAGATTTCAAGTCAGTGGCGTGCTGTTCAAACTTGAGGTCTGAAGAGCAGATCCGCCTCGCCCTCAGGAATTGCCCGACCGGGACAGCCCTAATAGTAGTTGGATGATGTGCGCTGTTGGCATGGATAAGGGAATTGGTCGACGTGGGTTTCCTATAGATGTCCGTCTGGAGGCGACCATGAGTGTCCACCTCGAGACAGACATCCAGGAACTCAGTCCTGTGTGTGTCAAACTTGTACGTCAGCCTAATTCCCCACATGTTGGAATTTAGTTGCGCCATAAAACTCTCGAGCTGCTGCACCAAGCCGCACCAAAAAAACAAAATATCATCAATATAACGAAGCGAGCATAGCACATGGTCCGCGATCCCCGCGCCCTCGTCGCCAAAGATTTGCCTCTCCCATGCGCCCAGGAAGAGGTTGGCATACGAGGGCGCGCAGGCCGCCCCCATGGCCGTGCTGCGCTTCTGTAAATAGATATTGTCTTTAAACAAAAAATAATTGTGTGTGAGCACAAAGTGCAGCAGCTCGAGAATTAGTTCGCATAAAGGACAGCCCAGGTCGGACGCCCCAAGGAAGAGGCAGACCGCATCCAGACCAATAGTATGTTCAATGCAGGTATATAGAGTTTCGACATCTGCCGTGACGAGCAAGACTCCCTCATCCAGAAGGACGCCGTCGATCCGTGTTAGGACGTCCGTGGTATCCCTGACGTATGAGGGTAATGTCTCTACGATTGGTTTCAAATAATAGTCAATAAATTTACAGACTGGTTCGCATAAACCGTTTGTGCCGGATACAATCGGACGTCCAGGCGGATCGACGGCGTCCTTGTGAATTTTGGGCAGAAGGTAGAAGGTTGACACTTTTGGAAAGCGTACTGTAAATGCCTCCACTGTTTTTTTAGCTATAATATCTTCCTCACAAGCACGACTTAGAATGACCTGAAGTGCGGAGGAATAGGAGCCGGTCGGATTATAGTGTAACCTAGAATAGGTATTACTATCTCGTAGATGTAGAAATACCTCTTTTTCATATTTGTTGCACGGCCAGATCACGATATTTCCCCCCTTATCCACCGGTTTGATTACAATATCATATGTTTGTAGTTGTTTTATTGCCAAATGTTGTCGTGCCGTAAGGTTATCGAACTTTCTTCTAGTAGGCAATTTTTTTAAATCTTCTGAGACAAGTTTGGCAAAGATATCAACGGCTGGGCATAGGGATGAGGGGGGAAAGTGCGTAGATCTGGGAACCGCACATTGAGGTAACCCACCTGGTTGTAAGGTTTGTTCTTGTAGGAGATCTTCTAAAGTACTAATCGCTTCCTGTTCCTGTGAACATAGCCCAAGGTGTGGAGGAGTATTTTTGTTTTTGGTTATTTATTTTACCTTATACACAAGTCTTTACCCTGGAAAGGAAGTTCCTTAACATATTTCACAGGAAAACCGTTTGGGTTTAGTTTTTGAACGTTTTATTGTGAGCCCGTAAAAGTGGCTTAATACCTCTGACCACGTTGTTGACAGCAGTGACCTGGGGGTCAGAAATGCTTCCTGTGGTGATGCCCATGCTGTCCCCATGTCATTTGAGCACTGTCACTATCGTTTTGGGCACTTTTTAGGCTTTGTACAGACTGCCGGGGGTGCCGCTGCAAAAATGCTCGGGTCTCCCATAGACTAACATTGGGCTCGTTGCGCGGGTCGAGCACCCGAGAATCACGGCGAGCTCCGCCCGAGCTTAGAGCACCCGAGCATCTTAGTGCTCGCTCAACACTAGTAGGCATACAATATTATATGGGGGTATACAGTAGTATATTGAGGGTATATGGCACAGAAGTCCAGTGGGAGAGGACACTATACGGGGAAAATCCTCCAGAGAGCCCGTTATTATTCTTATTACTTATTATAACACCATTTATTCCATGGCTTTACATGTTCCAAGTGTGTAAAATTCTCACCATCAAAATCAAGAAGTGAAGGATTTCACAGGATCAGGAGATAAATACAAGGGATCTTATTGATCCCCTGAGCACTGGATCCTCCACTATATGGAGCGACTATAGGAGGAGCCTAATGTATACACTACTGGTGTCATATATACAGCGTATAGGACACAGCATCAGGAAGTATTCACACTGGCACCGGCTCTTATCAGGAGGATGTGGTGGCTCTCAAAAGAGCCTTTGGTTGTGGACAGATCGGCTGCAGCGCTCACTTGCTCTTCTTGCTGCTCTCGCTCTTCTTGGGCAGCAGCACGGCCTGGATGTTGGGCAGGACGCCCCCCTGGGCGATGGTCACCCCACCCATCAGCTTGTTCAGCTCCTCGTCATTGCGCACCGCCAGCTGCAGGTGTCGGGGGATGATGCGGGTCTTCTTGTTGTCCCGGGCGGCATTACCGGCCAATTCCAGGATCTCAGCGGTCAGATACTCCAGCACAGCGGCCAGATAGACCGGAGCGCCGGCGCCCACCCTCTGGGCGTAGTTGCCCTTGCGGAGAAGTCTGTGCACACGGCCCACCGGGAACTGCAGTCCTGCCCGGGATGAGCGGCTCTTGGCCTTAGCCCGGGCCTTTCCTCCCTGTTTGCCGCGTCCAGACATCGTACAATCAGCAGATAACAATCAGCAGAATGTGAGGAGCCCGCGCTGCTGGAGGTTTATATAAGCTGCTGCCCCGCCCTCCTCTCCTCTCATTGGACGGATCTGAAGCCGAATATGGAGATCAGACGAGAAAACACCAATTGGCTGCAGGGGAGGGACGTGTGACGTCACTGTGGTCAGATGACTTTCTCACCCAACCGCCACTTGCCCTCATCACAGCTGCTCGCGAAAGACGTTACATTAACTCTTTCCTGCCTGTCACTATCAGGTTGTCCTTCTTGCTCTGCTTCTGCTGCCGATTACTGGCTGCTGCAGTGGGGGATGGAGGGTGAGCAGACACTGGAGACGGTCCTGCTCCCTCCCTCCTGCCCCCTCCTGTCTGTCATCTGGGCTGAGCTGATAACCGCAGTGTGTGTACCGCTGCTTGATAAATCACCAATACTATTCACAGTCTAGCATTGCGTCATCATCATCAGCAGCCCTCCATCCTCTGCACTGCGTCATCAGCAGCAGCCCTCCATCCTCTGCACTGCGTCATCATCATCAGCAGCCCTCCATCCTCTGCACTGCGCCATCATCATCATCAGCGCTCCATCCTCTGCACTGCGTCATCAGCAGCAGCAGCCCTCCATCCTCTGCACTGCGCCATCATCATCAGCAGCCCTCCATCCTCTGCACTGCGCCATCATCATCAGCAGCGCTCCATCCTCTGCACTGCGTCATCAGCAGCAGCAGCGCTCCATCCTCTGCACTGCCCATCATCAGCAGCCCTCCATCCTCTGCACTGCGCCATCATCATCAGCAGCGCTCCATCCTCTGTACTGCCCATCATCAGCAGCTCTCCATCCTCTGCACTGAGTCATCATCATCAGCGCTCCATCCTCTGCACTGCGTCATCATCAGCGCTCCATCCTCTGCACTGCGTCATCAGCAGCAGCAGCTCTCCATCCTCTGCACTGCGCCATCATCATCAGCAGCGCTCCATCCTCTGCACTGCCCATCAGCAGCAGCGCTCCATCCTCTGCACTGCGTCATCAGCAGCAGCAGCGCTCCATCCTCTGCACTGCCCATCATCAGCAGCCCTCCATCCTCTGCACTGTGCCATCATCATCAGCAGCGCTCCATCCTCTGCACTGCCCATCATCAGCAGCTCTCCATCCTCTGCACTGCGTCATCAACAGCAGCGCTCCATCCTCTGCACTGCGCCATCAGCAGCGCTCCATCCTCTGCACTGCGTCATCAGCAGCAGCAGCGCTCCATCCTCTGCACTGCCCATCATCAACAGCTCTCCATCCTCTGCACTGCACTATCAACAGCAGTGCTCCATCCTCTGCACTGCGCCATCATCAGCAGCGCTCCATCCTCTGCACTGCGTCATCAACAGCAGCGCTCCATCCTCTGCACTGCGCCATCATCAGCAGCGCTCCATCCTCTGCACTGCGTCATCAGCAGCAGCAGCGCTCCATCCTCTGCACTGCCCATCATCAGCAGCCCTCCATCCTCTGCACTGTGCCATCATCATCAGCAGCGCTCCATCCTCTGCACTGCCCATCATCAGCAGCCCTCCATCCTCTGCACTGCGCCATCATCATCAGCAGCGCTCCATCCTCTGCACTGCGTCATCATCATCAGCGCTCCATCCTCTGCACTGCGTCATCAGCAGCAGCAGCGCTCCATCCTCTGCACTGCCCATCATCAGCAGCCCTCCATCCTCTGCACTGCGCCATCATCATCAGCAGCGCTCCATCCTCTGTACTGCCCATCATCAGCAGCTCTCCATCCTCTGCACTGCGTCATCATCATCAGCGCTCCATCCTCTGCACTGCGTCATCATCAGCGCTCCATCCTCTGCACTGCGTCATCAGCAGCAGCAGCTCTCCATCCTCTGCACTGCGCCATCATCATCAGCAGCGCTCCATCCTCTGCACTGCCCATCAGCAGCAGCGCTCCATCCTCTGCACTGCGTCATCAGCAGCAGCAGCGCTCCATCCTCTGCACTGCCCATCATCAGCAGCCCTCCATCCTCTGCACTGTGCCATCATCAGCAGCAGCGCTCCATCCTCTGCACTGCCCATCATCAGCAGCTCTCCATCCTCTGCACTGCGTCATCAACAGCAGCGCTCCATCCTCTGCACTGCGCCATCATCAGCAGCGCTCCATCCTCTGCACTGCGTCATCAGCAGCAGCAGCGCTCCATCCTCTGCACTGCCCATCATCAACAGCTCTCCATCCTCTGCACTGCACTATCAACAGCAGTGCTCCATCCTCTGCACTGCGCCATCATCAGCAGCGCTCCATCCTCTGCACTGCGTCATCAACAGCAGCGCTCCATCCTCTGCACTGCGCCATCATCAGCAGCGCTCCATCCTCTGCACTGCGTCATCAGCAGCAGCAGCGCTCCATCCTCTGCACTGCCCATCATCAGCAGCCCTCCATCCTCTGCACTGTGCCATCATCATCAGCAGCGCTCCATCCTCTGCACTGCCCATCATCAGCAGCTCTCCATCCTCTGCACTGCGCCATCAGCAGCAGCGCTCCATCCTCTGCACTGCGCCATCATCAGCAGCGCTCCATCCTCTGCACTGCATCATCAACAGCAGCCCTCCATCCTCTGCACTGCGTCATCATCAGCAGCGCTCCATCCTCTGCACTGCGCCATCATTATCAGCAGCGCTCCTTCCTCTGCACTGCCCATCAGCAGCAGCGCTCCATCCTCTGCACTGCGCCATCATCAGCAGCGCTCCATCCTCTGCACTGCGTCATCAGCAGCAGCAGCGCTCCATCCTCTGCACTGCCCATCATCAGCAGCCCTCCATCCTCTGCACTGCGCCATCATCATCAGCAGCGCTCCATCCTCTGTACTGCCCATCATCAGCAGCTCTCCATCCTCTGCACTGCGTCATCATCATCAGCGCTCCATCCTCTGCACTGCGTCATCATCAGCGCTCCATCCTCTGCACTGCGTCATCAGCAGCAGCAGCTCTCCATCCTCTGCACTGCGCCATCATCATCAGCAGCGCTCCATCCTCTGCACTGCCCATCATCAGCAGCTCTCCATCCTCTGCACTGCGCCATCATCATCAGCAGCGCTCCATCCTCTGCACTGCCCATCATCAGCAGCTCTCCATCCTCTGCACTGCGTCATCAGCAGCAGCAGCTCTCCATCCTCTGCACTGCGCCATCATCATCAGCAGCGCTCCATCCTCTGCACTGCCCATCATCAGCAGCGCTCCATCCTCTGCACTGCGTCATCATCATCAGCGCTCCATCCTCTGCACTGCGTCATCATCAGCCCTCCATCCTCTGCACTGCGTCATCAGCAGCAGCCCTCCATCCTCTGCACTGCGCCATCATCATCAGCAGCGCTCCATCCTCTGCACTGCCCATCATCAGCAGCTCTCCATCCTCTGCACTGCGTCATCAACAGCAGCGCTCCATCCTCTGCACTGCGCCATCATCAGCAGCGCTCCATCCTCTGCACTGCGTCATCAGCAGCAGCAGCGCTCCATCTTCTGCACTGCCCATCATCAGCAGCTCTCCATCCTCTGCACTGCGCCATCAACAGCAGCGCTCCATCCTCTGCACTGCGCCATCATCAGCAGCGCTCCATCCTCTGCACTGCGTCATCAACAGCAGCTCTCCATCCTCTGCACTGCGCCATCATCAGCAGCGCTCCATCCTCTGCACTGCGTCATCAGCAGCAGCAGCGCTCCATCCTCTGCACTGCCCATCATCAGCAGCGCTCCATCCTCTGCACTGCCCATCATCAGCAGCTCTCCATCCTCTGCACTGCGCCATCAGCAGCAGCGCTCCATCCTCTGCACTGCGCCATCATCAGCAGCGCTCCATCCTCTGCACTGCATCATCAACAGCAGCCCTCCATCCTCTGCACTGCGTCATCAGCAGCAGCGCTCCATCCTCTGCACTGCGCCATCATTATCAGCAGCGCTCCATCCTCTGCACTGCCCATCAGCAGCAGCGCTCCATCCTCTGCACTGCGCCATCAGCAGCGCTCCATCCTCTGCACTGCGTCATCAGCAGCAGCAGCGCTCCATCCTCTGCACTGCCCATCATCAGCAGCCCTCCATCCTCTGCACTGCGCCATCATCAGCAGCAGCGCTCCATCCTCTGCACTGCCCATCATCAGCAGCTCTCCATCCTCTGCACTGCGCCATCAGCAGCAACGCTCCATCCTCTGCACTGCGCCATCATCAGCAGCGCTCCATCCTCTGCACTGCATCATCAACAGCAGCCCTCCATCCTCTGCACTGCATCATCATCAGCAGCGCTCCATCCTCTGCACTGCGCCATCATCAGCAGCAGCGCTCCATCCTCTGCACTGCCCATCAGCAGCAGCGCTCCATCCTCTGCACTACGTCATCAACAGCAGCCCTCCATCCTCTGCAGTGCGTCATCAGCAGCAGCGCTCCATCCTCTGCACTGCATCATCAGCAGCAGCGCTCCATCCTCTGCACTGCACCATCATCAGCAGCGCTCCATCCTCTGCACTACGTCATCAGCAGCAGCCCTCCATCCTCTGCAGTGCGTCATCAGCAGCAGCCCTCCATCCTCTGCACTGCGCCATCATCAGCAGCCCTCCATCCTCTGCACTGCGTCATCATCAGCAGCGCTCCATCCTCTGCACTGCCCATCATCAGCAGCGCTCCATCCTCTGCACTGCCCATCATCAGCAGCGCTCCATCCTCTGCACTGCCCATCATCATCAGCGCTTAATCCTCTGCACTGCGTCATCAACAGCAGCGCTCCATCCTCTGCAGTGCGTCATCAGCAGCAGCGCTCCATCCTCTGCACTGCGCCATCATCAGCAGCAGCGCTCCATCCTCTGCACTGTGTCATCATCAGCAGCGCTCTATCTTCAGCACTGCGTCATCATCAGCAGCGCTGCATCCTCTACACTGTGTCAGCAGTAGCAGCGCTCCATCCTCTGCACTGCCCATCATCAGCAGCGCTCCATCCTCTGCACTGCGTCATCAGCAGCAGCGCTCCATCCTCTGCACTGCGCCATCACCATCAGCAGCGCTCCATCCTCTGTACTGCGTCATCATCAGCAGCGCTCCATCCTCTGTACTGCGTCATCATCAGCAGCGCTCCATCCTCTGCACTGCGTCATCATCAGCAGCAGCGCTCTATCCTCTACACTGTGTCAGCAGCAGCTGCGCTCCATCCTCTGCAGTGCGTCATCAGCAGCAGCGCTCCATCCTCTGCACTGCGCCGTCATCAGCAGCAGCGCTCCATCCTCTGCACTGTGTCATCATCAGCAGCAGCGCTCCATCCTCTGCACTGTGTCATCATCAGCAGCGCTCCATCTTCAGCACTGCGTCATCATCAGCAGCGCTCCATCCTCTACACTGTGTCAGCAGCAGCAACGCTCCATCCTCTGCACTGCCCATCATCAGCAGCGCTCCAGCCTCTGCAGTGCGTCATCAGCAGCAACGCTCCATCCTCTGCACTGCCCATCATCAGCAGCGCTCCAGCCTCTGCAGTGCGTCAGCAGCAGCAACGCTCCATCCTCTGCACTGCCCATCATCAGCAGCGCTCCATCCTCAGTAATGCGTCATCATCAGCAGCGCTCCATCCTCTAAACTGTGTCAGCAGCAGCAGCGCTCCATCCTCTACACTGTGTCAGCAGCAGCAGCGCTCCATCCTCTGCACTGCAATCCCACTGATTCTGAGAATTTTATGCTATTGGACGGTGAAGAAAGAATAATTACATTTCTACCACTAAAATGTTGTTTTAGCCCCAAGTTTTTAATTTTTCTAAGGGCTAATAGGAACAAATGGACTTCAGTTTGTTGTAAATCTTCTCCAGAGTGCGCCAATACCCTACAGTGCAAAACTCAGAAGGGAAGGTGCGGCATATTATAGTGCAGATTTTACTGTTATGGTTTGCAGATGCCATGATTATTGTTTATTTTTATAGTACCATTGATTCCATGGTGCTGTACATGAGGAGGGGTTACATACAAAACACAAGTCGACACTACAATGAACAAACTAATAGTGACAGACAGGCACAGAGGGGAGAGGACCCTGCCCATGCGGCCTTACATTCTATAGGATAATGGGGAAGCAGACAGTAGGATCGGAGGTTTCGACAGCTTTGGTGTTGGTGAAGCGGTGGCTCTGGAAGTGGCGAGGTGGCAGAGGGGTCATTGCAGGCCGTAAGCTGTTCTGAAGAGGTTGGTTTTCAAGTTCCTCTTGAAAGTTCCGAATGTACGGGACAGTAGTATGTGTTGGGGCACAGAATTCTAGAGGTTGGGGGATACTCGGCAGAAGTCTTGAAGCGATTTGGTGAGGAAAATATGAGTGTGAAGGAGAGGAGCACATCTAGGGAGGACCGGAGATTATGTGTGGGAAGTAGTGTTGAGCGAGCACTAAAATGCTCGGGTGCTCGAAGCTCGGGCCGAGCTCGCCGTGATACTCGGGTGCTCGACCCGAGCAACGAGCCCAATGTTAGTCTATGGGAGACTCGAGCATTTTTGCGGCGGCACCCCCGGCAGTCTGTAGAAATGACAGTGCTCAAAAGACATGGGGACAGCATGGGCATCGCCCCAGGAAGCATTTCTGACCCCCAGGTCACTGCTGTCAACAACGTGGCCAGAGGTATTAAGCCACTTTTGCGGGCTCACAATAAAACGTTCAAAAACTAAACTGAAACTGCTTTTCTGTGAAATATGTTAAGTAATTTCCTTTCCAGGGTAAAGACTTGTGTATAAGGTAAAATAAATAACCAAAAACAAAAATACTCCTCCACACCTTGGGCTATGTTCACAAGTAGCATTTTTTATGCGTTTTTGCACTTTTGTATTGCTTTCAACCGTGACAAATGCATTCACCGGGAAATGTCGTTTTAACATTTTACAACCTTATCTGGCCATGTGCTGTGTGACACATGCATAAAGTGCTGAAAAGACATGGGAACAGCATGAGGAAGACCCCAGGAAGCATCTCTGACTCCCAGGTCACTGCCTAAAAGTGTGCCCATCAGAAGTGATCCTTTCCGCATCAGAAGATGCAGACTTGCAACTATCCCCATGCAAGTCCTTGTCCCAGGGCAGTGTTCAATTGTACCTCCCCCATTCCTTGCAATGCAAGCGCAAGAATGCAGCCAACCACCCACCTACCCGCAGGTTGCAATTCCATACTGCTAGCTCCACTTGAAATGGGGCCTTTTAGTTTGGAGGAGGCTGAAGCGGGCCACTACCTCATGGCTGCTTCGGCAGCGAGGTATCCATACTCAGTCCCCAGCCGCCCGGCGGCCGGGTGTCCACGCTCGGTCCCCAGCCGCCAGGGGGCGGCCGGGGGTCCACGCTCGGTCTCCAGCCGCCAGGAGGCGGCCGGGTGTCCATAAACGGTCCCCAGCCGCCCCTATTTCTCATTGGAACAACCCCCCACACACTTTTCTTAGCCCAGCCTGCTTTAGGGCAGCATTGGACGAGCCCACCAGAGAACCAGACTCCTCCGGTGGGCCCTGGCTTCTCCATCAGGGGAGTTGAGAGTGCCAAGGTGAGGAGCATGATGATGATGATAGAAGTTAGCATCTGCTTTGTTTTCTTGGAATGCAAGCGCATGTATGTAGTAGCGGCTAGGCCTGAGGTGGTCAGCGTTTTGGCGCATATCCTACCTCCTCTGAGGATTGCTGGATGTTTTCCTGCTACTATCCAAGTTCTATGACTCCCGTTAAAACAAAGCTTCAGGTGATAAATGATGGATGAGGTGGTGGCAAAGGAGAAAGAGCAGGAGGAACAGGGACCATTCACATCAATATCAGGCCAGTCAACCACACATGTCTTGTAGGATATGTTTCTGTACCAAAAGGAGCGGTTCGGCTACACAGTTATAGGGCATACAGTGAGTGCAATGCCTACCAAAAATTTCGAGGCACTCCAATGCCCCTTGGAAGTGACATGGAGGTCCGAGGATCTTAACTAAACCGTTTTTTCCATTTATAGCAACTGGGTCTCCTGTGCACTGTTGGCCTAAGCAGTGAATGGAAGGCTTTCAAAAAATTATGAGGAACTGCAATGCCCCTTGAAACACACGTGGATTACAGAGTACTAAAAACCTTGTACCCATTATTGGGGAGTGGGTCTCCCTTAGTTTTCGCATTTGCATTGAAAAGCAAAAGCTGACTAAAATTAGGAGGAAATGCAATGCCCGTTGGAAGAAACGTGGAGGTTAGAGGTAATTAAAAACAACTTTTCAATGCCCCTCAGAAGAGCTGTGGAGTTCAGAGTGGTTTAACAAGACGGTTTTAATGCCCCTTGGAAAAGTGGTGGAGGTCACAGTAGCTTAACAAGACGCTTTTAATGCCCCTTACAAGAGCCATACAGTACAGCATCTTAAAAACATTATTCCCATTATTGGGGAGTGGGTCTCCCGTAGTCTTTGCTTATGACTTCCAAGCAAAAGCTGCCAAAAATAAGAACGGGGGAACTTGCAATAATGGCAACACGGACAACGGTCACCCTGGTGGTATAGTGGTGGTGGAGGCTGAGGATAAGAACATAAAACAGCCGAAATAGGTGTGAAGCGGTGCATGTAAATACACCTCCTGAAATAACACAGTGGATTTGACTTTATTTTACTCTGCTGTCATTTGGTGGTGATGAGAAGTCTGGCCCAATCCAGCCCTTGTTCATTTTGATAAGGGTCAGCTTGTCAGCATTTTCAGTTGACAGGCGGATGCGCTTATCAGTTATAATTCCCCCAGCAGCACTAAAAACACGCTCCGATAACACGCTAGCGGCAGGGCAGGCCAGGACCTCCAAGGCATAGAGAGCAAGTTCATTCCAAGTGTCCAGCTTGGATACAGAATAATTAAAAGGCACAGAGGAACCACGGAGGACGCTGGTACGGTCGGCAAGGTACTCCGTCACCATCTTTTGAAACTTTCCACTCATTGTGAGAGTACCCCGCGCCTCAGGGCCTGTAAGCTGGGCGGGTCTCAGAAAACTGTCCCAGAATATTGACAGTGTTCCCCTGCCTCTGCTCGATTGGAGTTGCATCTCTCTCGCTTGTACGCCTTGGTTGGGCAACGAACTGTGACCTCTGCCGCTAGCGTGTTCAGTTGGGAATTTTTTCTGCAGCAAGGGCCTTCTGGTACTGCCCCATTTTTGTAGACCTCTCCACCTCAGGAATAAGAGAGTGAAAGTTCTCCTTGTAGCGGGGGTCTAAAAGTGTCACCAACCAGTAATGACTGTCACCCAACATTTTGACAACGCGAGGGTCACGGTTAAGGCAGGGTAACAAAGTCAGCCATGCATGACAGACTGGTAATGGGCAAGACTTCCGTGTCCTCACCAAGATGACGACTGACCATGCTCTCCTCCTCCCCCCCCCCCCCGTCTTCAGGCCACCCACGCTGAACCGACGGTATGACAGTTGTACAGGTACTATCGTCTACAGCGCATGATAGCAGCTCCTGTTCTTCCTCCTCCTCCTCTCCCTCATTGTCCCCCAATGCACGTTGGGATGAGATGAGGCTGGGCTGTGTGTAATCGCCCACTACGGCTTCTTGATCCATCTCATCATACTCTGGCTGCAATGCCTGCTCTTTAATTCTCTGTAGAGAGCGTTGCAAAAGACAGACAAGTGGGATGCTGACACTAATGATGGCGTCATCGCCACTCACCATCTTGGTGGACTCCTCAAAGTTTGTCAAGATGGTACATATGTCAGACATCCAGGTCCACTCCTGAGGTCTTATGTGTGGAGTCTGACCTGAATATCGATAGCTTTGTTGCAGCTGGTACTCCACAACTGCTCTCTTCTGCTCACAAATCCTTTGCAACATGTGGAGGGTAGAGTTCCAACGTGTGGGGACATCACACACCAGTCGGTGTGCCGGAAGCTGCAAACGCTGCTGCAACACAGCAATAGTGGCGGAAGCTGTAGCCGACTTCCGAAAATGAGCAGACAGGCGGCGTACTTTCACGAGCAGATCTGGCAACTCGGGGTACGATTTAAGAAACCACTGAACCACGAGGTTAAGCACATGAGCCAGGCATGGTATGTGTGTGATCTCGCCTCGCCTCAGAGCCGCCACCAGGTTACAGCCATTGTCACACACGACCATGCCTGGATGTAGGTTCAGCGGTCTCATCCACAGATCTGCCTGCTCTTTTACAGCTGTCCACAACTCACAAGCAGTGTGAGGTTTCTCACCTAAGCTTATGAGTTTCAGATCAGCCTGTTGCCGCTTGGCTGAGGCAGTACTGCAGTGCTTCCAGCTTGCAACTGATGTGGTGATATCTGAGATGGAGGCTGAACATGAGGAGGAGGAGGATGCGCAGGAGCTGTACACTGTGGGGGCAACTCTGACTGACATAGGGCCCGCAATCCTCGGTGTGGGGAGGATGTGTTCCGTCCCAAGGTCCGACTGGGTCCCGCCTTTCACTATGTTTACCCAGTGTGCCGTCAGGGAGATGTACCGTCCCTGGCCACAAGCACTTGTCCACGTGTCTGTTGTCAGGTGGACTCTCCCAGTAACTGCGTTGTTGAGGGCACGGCAGATGCTTTGGGACACGTGCTTGTGTAGTGCGGGGATGGCACACCGGGCAAAAAAAGTACTGGGGACCGAGTACCGAGGGACGGCCACCGCCATAAGGTTGCGGAAGGATTCCGTCTCCACCAGCCTAAAAGGCAGCATTTCCAACGCAAGCAGTCGTGAAATGTGCGAATTTAGGACTGTGGCCTGTGGGGCGTTAGCTGCCAATTTGCGCTTTCGTTCAAAGCTCTGGGATATGGACAATTCAACCCTGCGGTGGGACGTGGACATGGACGTTGATGCTGTTTCTTGAGAAACTGCCATAACAAGTGAAGACTGAGAGGAGGGGGCATCTTTACATGCAGTATGGACAGGGGATTGCCTTGCACACACAACAGGGGGCTCTATTGCATGCACAACAGCGGAAGAAGCAGTGGTGACACCCGCTGACACTGGTCGTGGACCCTGGGGTTCGTCCCACAAAGTCGGGTGCTTTGCTGCCATGTGCCTGATCATGCTGGTGGTGGTCAGCGATCCACCCGCGGCTGTTAACATGTTAAATGCCGCTGTCAATCTCCGACAGCGGCATTTAACGCGCACTTCCGGGTAGCGCGTCATAAGCCCCGCCCATCGGCGACCCCGTCACGTGATCGCGGGTCACCGATGGGTGGGCATGACAACCCAGGGTCTACAGCAGACGCCTGTGGTTGTCATGATCTGGTCGCTATGAGCGCCACCTAGTGGTCGGCGCTCATAGCACAGGACCATTTCTGCTGCATGCAGGGGATCTGCTCGTCCCCTGCATGTAGCAGAGCCGATCGGATAAATATAAAATGCAATAACGGGCGATCAAAACATCGGATTTACCACAAAATGTTATCAATAAAAATGTCGGCCCAGCGCGCAAAAAATAAGCCCTCACCCGGCCCCAGATCCCGAAAAATGGAGACGCTACATGTCTCAGAAAATGGCGCTATTTTTTTTGTACCAAATTTTGGATTTTTTTTTCACCACTTACATATAAAAGAACCTATACATGTTTGGTGTCTACGAACTCGTAATGACCTGGAGAATAAGAATGGCAGCTCAGTTTCAGCATTCAGTGAACGTGGTAAAAAAATAAATAAAAAACAACTGTGGTATTGCACTTTTTTTGCAATATTACCGCACTTGGAACTTTTTTCCCGTTTTCCCGTATATGATATGGTAAAACTAGTAATGGCGTTGAATAGTACAACTCGTCCCACAAAAAATAAGCCCTCACATGGCTATATTGCCCAAAAAATAAAAACGCTATGGCTCTGGGAACAAGAGGAGCAAAAAACGAAAAAGCAAAAACGGAAAAAGCTCTGGTCCTTAAGGGGTTAAAAAAATTGCAGACTCTGGAAGACCTACCGCTTGTACTGGCAACGTCCCTCGTGTTGGTGTTACGGGGAATGGTTGCCTGCCTTCTGTCTGCGGCCACCACTCTGCTTCTTCCTGCCTGTTGGGGTACTCTGCCTCCCTCCCCCTGTGTGCTGCTCTGCATGTCCTAAGCCAGGTTGGGTCAGCTACTAGATCATCCTGCTCAGTGCAGACACATGTTTCCAGGGGAGAGGAGCCGCTCAGTGCAGCCACATGTTTCCAGGGGAGAGGAGCCGCTCAGTGCAGCCACATGTTTCCAGGGGAGAGGAGCCGCTCAGTGCAGCCACATGTTCCTCGGGGAGAGGAGCCGCTCAGTGCAGCCACATGTTCCTCGGGGAGAGGAGCCGCTCAGTGCAGCCACATGTTCCTCAGGGAGAGGAGCCGCTCAGTGCAGCCACATGTTCCTCGGAGAGGAGCCGCCACATGTTCCCAGGGGAGAGGAGCCGCTCAGTGCAGCCACATGTTCCTCGGGGAGAGGAGCCGCTCAGAGCAGCCACATGTTCCCAGTGGAGAGGAGCCGCTCAGTGCAGCCACATGTTCCTCGGGGAGAGGATCCGCTCAGTGCAGCCACATGTTCCTCGGGGAGAGGAGCCGCTCAGTGCAGCCACATGTTCCCAAGGGAGAGGAGCCGCTCAGTGCAGCCACATGTTTCCAGGGGAGAGGAGCCGCTCAGTGCAGCCACATGTTTCCAGGGGAGAGGAGCCGCTCAGTGCAGCCACATGTTTCCAGGGGAGAGGAGCCGCTCAGTGCAGCCACATGTTCCTCGGGGAGAGGAGCCGCTCAGTGCAGCCACATGTTCCTCGGGGAGAGGAGCCGCTCAGTGCAGCCACATGTTCCTCGGAGAGGAGCCGCCACATGTTCCCAGTGGAGAGGAGCCGCTCAGTGCAGCCACATGTTCCTCGGGGAGAGGAGCCGCTCAGAGCAGCCACATGTTCCCAGTGGAGAGGAGCCGCTCAGTGCAGCCACATGTTCCTCGGGGAGAGGATCCGCTCAGTGCAGCCACATGTTCCTCGGGGAGAGGAGCCGCTCAGTGCAGCCACATGTTCCCAAGGGAGAGGAGCCGCTCAGTGCAGCCACATGTTTCCAGGGGAGAGGAGCCGCTCAGTGCAGCCACATGTTTCCAGGGGAGAGGAGCCGCTCAGTGCAGCCACATGTTCCTCGGGGAGAGGAGCCGCTCAGTGCAGCCACATGTTCCTCGGGGAGAGGAGCCGCTCAGTGCAGCCACATGTTCCTCGGAGAGAGGAGCCGCCACATGTTCCCAGGGTAGAGGAGCCGCTCAGTGCAGCCACATGTTCCTCGGGGAGAGGAGCCGCTCAGAGCAGCCACATGTTCCCAGTGGAGAGGAGCCGCTCAGTGCAGCCACATGTTCCTCGAGGAGAGGATCCGCTCAGTGCAGCCACATGTTCCTCGGGGAGAGGAGCCGCTCAGTGCAGCCACATGTTTCCAGGGGAGAGGAGCCGCTCAGTGCAGCCACATGTTCCTCGGGGAGAGGAGCCGCTCAGTGCAGCCACATGTTCCTCGGGGAGAGGAGCCGCTCAGTGCAGCCACATGTTCCTCGGAGAGAGGAGCAGCCACATGTTCCTCGGAGAGAGGAGCCGCCACATGTTCCCAGGGGAGAGGAGCCGCTCAGTGCAGCCACATGTTTCCAGGGGAGAGGAGCCGCTCAGTGCAGCCACATGTTCCTCGGGGAGAGGAGCCGCTCAGTGCAGCCACATGTTCCTCGGGGAGAGGAGCCGCTCAGTGCAGCCACATGTTCCTCGGAGAGAGGAGCAGCCACATGTTCCTCGGAGAGAGGAGCAGCCACATGTTCCCAGGGGAGAGGAGCCGCTCAGTGCAGCCACATGTTCCTCGGGGAGAGGAGCCGCTCAGAGCAGCCACATGTTCCCAGTGGAGAGGAGCCGCTCAGTGCAGCCACATGTTCCCAGTGGAGAGGAGCTGCTCAGTGCAGCCACATGTTCCTCGGGGAGAGGAGCCGCTCAGTGCAGCCACATGTTCCCAGGGGAGAGGAGCCGCTCAGTGCAGCCACATGTTTCCAGGGGAGAGGAGCCGCTCAGTGCAGCCACATGTTCCTCGGGGAGAGGAGCCGCTCAGTGCAGCCACATGTTCCTCGGGGAGAGGAGCCGCCACATGTTCCCAGGGGAGAGGAGCCGCTAAGAGCAGCCACATGTTCGCAGTGGAGAGGAGCCGCTCAGAGCAGCCACATGTTCCCAGTGGAGAGGAGCCGCTCAGAGAAGCCACATGTTCCCAGTGGAGAGGAGCCGCTCAGTGCAGCCACATGTTCCTCGGGGAGAGGATCCGCTCAGTGCAGCCACATGTTCCTCGGGGAGAGGAGCCGCTCAGAGCAGCCACATGTTCCCAGTGGAGAGGAGCCGCTCAGTGCAGCCACATGTTCCCAGTGGAGAGGAGCCGCTCAGTGCAGCCACATGTTCCCAGTGGAGAGGAGCCGCTCAGTGCAGCCACATGTTCCTCGGGGAGAGGAGCCGCTCAGAGCAGCCACATGTTCCCAGTGGAGAGGAGCCGCTCAGTGCAGCCACATGTTCCCAGTGGAGAGGAGCCGCTCAGTGCAGCCACATGTTCCTCGGGGAGAGGAGCCGCTCAGAGCAGCCACATGTTCCCAGTGGAGAGGAGCCGCTCAGTGCAGCCACATGTTCCCAGTGGAGAGGAGCCGCTCAGTGCAGCCACATGTTCCCAGGGGAGAGGATCCGCTCAGTGCAGCCACATGTTCCTCGGGGAGAGGAGCCGCTAAGTGCAGCCACATGTTCCCAGGGGAGAGGAGCCGCTCAGTGCAGCCACATGTTCCTCGGAGAGAGGAGCCGCCACATGTTCCTCGGGGAGAGGAGCCGCTCAGAGCAGCCACATGTTCCCAGTGGAGAGGAGCCGCTCAGAGCAGCCACATGTTCCCAGTGGAGAGGAGCCGCTCAGTGCAGCCACATGTTCCTCGGAGAGAGGAGCCGCCACATGTTCCTCGGGGAGAGGAGCCGCTCAGAGCAGCCACATGTTCCCAGTGGAGAGGAGCCGCTCAGAGCAGCCACATGTTCCCAGTTATAAAGCTGCATACAGGTCGCATCACTGGGCTCAGCTCCATCACAGGCATAATCTGACAGCAACCGCAGCAGTGAGAACAGCACCGACATCCCGCAGCCCAGGCCGCTTCTGAGGGATCAGAGTAATAGAGATCAGCTCGTCTTGGAGGATTTGGTGGCTCTGAAAAGAGCCTTTGTGTTGTTCTCGGGGCCCGGGCAGATCTAAGCTCTCTCCCCGCGGATCCTGCGGGCCAGCTGGATGTCTTTGGGCATGATGGTGACCCTCTTGGCGTGGATGGCGCACAGGTTGGTGTCCTCGAACAGCCCCACCAGATAAGCCTCGCTGGCCTCCTGCAGCGCCATCACCGCCGAGCTCTGGAAGCGCAGATCGGTCTTGAAGTCCTGGGCGATCTCCCTCACCAGGCGCTGGAAGGGAAGCTTACGGATCAGCAGCTCGGTGGACTTCTGGTAGCGACGGATCTCCCGGAGAGCGACTGTTCCTGGCCGGTAGCGATGCGGCTTCTTCACTCCGCCAGTGGCAGGAGCGCTCTTCCTGGCGGCCTTAGTGGCCAGCTGCTTGCGGGGAGCTTTCCCTCCGGTGGATTTACGGGCGGTCTGCTTGGTTCTGGCCATAGCGCTGTATAGACGGGTACAGAAGTGATGAGCGGAGCGGCGGGAGCAGGGCATTTATACTCGTGTGCGCGTCCTCATTGGTCTGTGGGAATTACGCCCCCTGCACGCCATTGGTTCTTATATTAAAAAGCGACCAATAAACACCCGATGCTTTTGTCAGCTATAATAAGAATCTGTCCCGCTACTCGCGAATGGTGAGAAAAATACAAGAAATAAAGAGCAGAAATGCGAAGAGAAAACTTCTAGTGATCTATGGAGAATAAATGTATGAAAACCCTCCCCGATAATAATTCATGGGAATCTACTGTATAGTCCACAGTCCTTGTTTGCTGGATCAGTCCAGGTGATGATTATTATTCAGCTTTATGCATCATCACACGTCGCTTCCAGACCGGTGACCGCTGCTGCCCATCACATCCGCCTCTATGATGACTTGTCACCTGCCGCTGCCCGGGGACTCGTCACGTGTCGCTTCCTTTCCTTATGGATACATAAGGTCCTGTATTGCCTGCACATGAGGAAAGAGACATAGCGAATCAGAAGAACTATACTACATTTCTAATTAGAGATATTTGCTAATATTCTTATTACACCTACTACATATTGGGATGGGATCTTGGAGATGAGAATACCCCTTTAATTTCGCGCTTAATCGCTGCTGGTTTCTTCCGGTGATTGTGCAATACGCGGTGTGAGATCGGGCGATCAGGTTGTGCTCAGTGATCGGCGGCCGCTTTCCTTCCACACAGGAGTGCGATTCCCGGATTAGTTGCGCGGTATCCGCTCCTCCCCGCAGCCGGTATTATAGCGATGTGATTCATCCGTCAGACCGAGCACAGGAGATCGCTGTCGGCTGGAGCTCCGGCCGCACTTTACACTGACGCGGATATTAGTGATCTCTCCCCTCCGTCCCCAGCACCTGACGCTGCAGGGAGCGGATCTAACACCGCGGCGCCTCCTGCTCCAGACCCGAGATCCCGTCACCTCATTACTGCATTCATCCAGCAGGAATCACAGCTTCTCCACTGTACATGTGGGGGGCTCTGATAAGAGCCTTTGGGGGGTGAGGATGGAGCGGAGAACACAATTAACCTCCGAAGCCGTAGAGAGTGCGGCCCTGGCGCTTGAGCGCGTACACCACGTCCATGGCGGTGACGGTCTTCCTCTTGGCGTGCTCGGTGTAGGTGACGGCGTCACGGATCACGTTCTCCAGGAAGACTTTCAGGACGCCGCGAGTCTCCTCATAGATGAGGCCGGAGATGCGCTTGACGCCTCCCCTGCGAGCGAGACGGCGGATGGCAGGCTTGGTGATGCCCTGGATGTTATCACGCAGTACCTTCCTGTGCCGCTTGGCGCCGCCCTTCCCGAGACCTTTCCCTCCTTTACCGCGACCAGACATCTTCCACGTAATCAGCAGAACACGATGACTGAGCAGCGCCGAGCCCTTCCTTTATATAGAGTGTGTGCGGACCGGAGCGAGAACCGCAGGGATGATGCGTTTCCGGGGCGATATTTGATACTAAATTTGCATTATCAGCTCCTCCCCTTCTCTCTGATTGGCTGAACACAGATCAGTTGGTGATTTTGAATTTCCCGCTCATTGTGCTGTAATTTTCCGGCTTCTCTCCTCATCTCGGGGCCGCTGCTGCTCGGAGACTGGAGATCCTGCCTGCTCCAATAATGACAGCGGGAGATCCAGGCTGGAAATAGATCAATCTCTGGGAGATCATCATCGATCAGACGCCTCCACCGGCCTGGAGAGCGAAGGGTGTGTGACATCAGAGGGAAATCAGCGGAAAAGTGGATATAGCTCAGTGGGTATAATCCCTTCTATTAGGGTTTAGCTCAGTGGGTATAATCCCTTCTATTAGTGTTTAGCTCAGTGGGTATAATCCCTTCTATTAGGGTTTAGCTCAGTGGACATAATCCTTTCTGCATATAATCATCTATTAGTGCTTGGCACAGTAGCTATAATCATACAGCTCTGCAGTCACAAGGTGGTGACACTGATCATACAGCTCTGCGGGGAGAAGGTGGTGGCACTGATCATACAGCTCTGCAGTGACAAGGTGGTGGCACTGATCATACAGCTCTGCAGTGACAAGGTGGTGACACTGATCATACAGCTCTGCAGTGACAAGGTGGTGACACTGATCATACAGCTCTGCAGTGACAAGGTGGTGACACTAATCATACAGCTCTGCAGTGACAAGGTGGTGACACTAATCATACAGCTCTGCTGGGACAAGGTGGTGACACTGCTCATACAGCTCTGCTGGGACAAGGTGGTGGCACTGCTCATACAGCTCTGCTGGGACAAGGTGGTGGCTCTGATAAGAGCCTTTGTGGTAGGAGGACAGAGCGGCTCCGCTTATTTCTTGGCCGCGGGCTTCTTGGCTTTAGTTGCCTTCTTAGCCGGACTCTTGGCAGCTTTTGGTTTGGCCGCCTTCTTAGCAGGGCTCTTAGTCACCTTCTTGGGCTTCGGAGCGGCCTTCGGCTTCTTGGGGCTCTTGGTTGCTTTCTTGGCCGCGGCTGCTGCGGGCTTCTTGGCCTTTTTCGGACTTTTCTTGGCCGCGGTCGGAGCCTTCTTGGGCTTCTTTGGGGATTTTGCCGCGGGTTTCTTGGGTTTGGCAGCAGCCGCCGGCTTCTTCTTGGCCGGCTTGTCCTTGGTCTCCTGTTTCTTGTTCAGCTTGAAGGAGCCGGAGGCGCCGCTGCCCTTCACCTGGAGCAGGGACTCCTTGGCGACCAGAGTCCTGACGGCCTGCTTCAGGCGGCTGTTGTTCTTCTCCACATCGTACCCGCCGGCAGCCAGAGCCTTCTTCAGGGCGGCCAGAGACACCCCGCTGCGCTCCTTAGAGGCGGACACGGCTTTCACGATCAGATCGGACACGCTGGGACCGGAGGATTTCTTGCTCTTTTTGGCGCCCCCTGCGGCGGATTTCTTCGACTGCTTCTTGGCTTTGCCGGCCGGTTCGGCGGGAGGAGGAGCGGCGGCTGGCGCGGTCTCTGCCATTGTGTGATGAGGAACAGACACAAGAATCTTCTGGAAGGAAAACACTGAGGACGGAGCTAGAGGCGCCTCTTATATATACAGTCACACTGCGCACTGATTGGCTGCTTCCTCCTGAGCTTCTATTGGCTGACACTGGACACAGGCCCCGCCCCTCCTGTCTGAGCCGAGTGAAGCTCCGCTCTCCCTTGTGCTTCCCTGCCCAGGATAAGAGCCCATTGCCGGCCAGGACCGGGCAGCAGAGCGCGCTTCCTCCGTGTCCTCCTCCTCCCTGACATCTCCCCTACATGTCTACAGCCGTCACTGGCGGAGGAGTAGGCAGGAAGGAGCCGGAGGATCCGGGATCTCCCCATAGTCCTCCCGGGCTGCACCTCACTGTGTATCTGCGGAGATAAAACTGCTGCGGGAGCTCGTCCCTTCTATTCCCGGCACCGGTCACCATCACCGGGATCTGTGCCCCGATCTGTATCGTGCAGGAAGCTGATTGTACGATGTGAGGACGACCTGGATCTGCTGAGAGGCCGGAAGGAGACACAGACGGCGGCTCCGCTCCCTGCAGCTCCTCTCCTGTTATATATATATATATCCAGTGTGTGCAGAGTATGGGGGACACAGGCGGCTCCTCTCCCTGCAGCTCCTCTCCTGTTATACCTATATCCAGTGTGTGCAGTGTATGGGGGACACAGGCGGCTCCTCTCCCTGCAGCTCCTCTCCTGTTATATATATATCCAGTGTGTGCAGTGTATGGGGGACACAGGCGGCTCCTCTCTCTGCAGCTCCTCTCCTGTTATATATATATCCAGTGTGTGCAGTGTATGGGGGACACAGGCGGCTCCTCTCCCTGCAGCTCCTCTCCTGTTATATATATATCCAGTGTGTGCAGTGTATGGGGGACACAGGCGGCTCCTCTCCCTGCAGCTCCTCTCCTGTTATATATATCCAGTGTGTGCAGAGTATGGGGGACACAGGCGGCTCCTCTCCTTGCAGCTCCTCTCCTGTTTTATATATATATATATATATCCAGTGTGTGCAGTGTATGGAGGACACAGGCGGCTCCTCTCCCTGCAGCTCCTCTCCTGTTATATATATCCAGTGTGTGCAGTGTATGGGGGACACAGACGGCTCCGCTCCCTGCAGCTCCTCTCCTGTTATATATATATATCCAGTGTGTGCAGTGTATGGGGGGACACAGGCGGCCCCCCCCCCCTGCAGCTCCTCTCCTGTTATATATATATATCCAGTGTGTGCAGTGTATGGGGGACACAGGCGGCTCCGCTCCCTGCAGCTCCTCTCCTGTTATATATATATATCCAGTGTGTGCAGTGTATGGGGGACACAGGCGACTCCGCTCCCTGCAGCTCCTCTCCTGTTATATATATCCAGTGTGTGCAGTGTATGGGGGACACAGGCGGTTCCTCTCCCTGCAGCTCCTCTCCTGTTATATATATATATCCAGTGTGTGCAGTGTATGGGGGACACAGGCGGCTCCGCTCCCTGCAGCTCCTGTCCTGTTATATATATATATATCCAGTGTGTGCAGTGTATGGGGGACACAGGCGGCTCCGCTCCCTGCAGCTCCTCTCCTGTTATATATATATCCAGTGTGTGCAGTGTATGGGGGACACAGGCGGCTCCACTCCCTGCAGCTCCTCTCCTGTTTTATATATATATATATATATATATATATATCTATATATATCTATCCAGTGTGTGCAGTGTATGGGGGACACAGGCGACTCCGCTCCCTGCAGCTCCTCTCCTGTTATATATATCCAGTGTGTGCAGTGTATAGGGGACACAGGCGGTTCCTCTCCCTGCAGCTCCTCTCCTGTTATATATATCCAGTGTGTGCAGTGTATGGGGGACACAGGCGACTCCGCTCTCTGCAGCTCCTCTCCTGTTATATATATATATATCCAGTGTGTGCAGTGTATGGGGGACACAGGCGGCTCCGCTCCCTGCAGCTCCTCTCCTGTTATATATATATCCAGTGTGTGCAGTGTGCAAGAGACTTGTTTGGGCTAAAGAACACAAGGAATGGACTTTAGACCAGTGGAAATTTGTGCTTTGGTCTGATGAGTTCAAATTTGAGATATTTGGTTCCAACCACCGTGTCTTTGTGCGACGCAGAAAATGTGAACGGATGGACTCTACATGCCTGGTTCCCACCGTGAAGCATGGAGGAGGAGGTGTGATGGTGTGGGGGGGCTTTGCTGGTGACACTGTTTGGGATTTATTCAAAATTGAAGGCATACTGAACCAGCATGGCTACCACAGAATCTTGCAGCGGCATGCTATTCCATCCGGTTTGCGTTTAGTTGGACCATCATTTATTTTTCAACAGGACAATGACCCCAAACACACCTCCAGGCTGTGTAAGGGCTATTTGACCAAGAGGGAGACTGATGGGGTGCTACGCCAGATGACCTGGCCTCCACTGTCGCCAGACCTGAACCCACTCGAGATGGTTTGGGGTGAGCTGGACTGCAGAGTGAAGGCAAAAGGGCCAACTAGTGCTAAGCATCTCTGGGAACTCCTTCAAGATTGTTGGAAGACCATTTCTGGTGACTACCTCTTGAAGCTCATCAAGAGAATGCCAAGAGTGTGCAAAGCAGTCATCAAAGCAAAAGGTGGCTACTGTGAAGAACCGAGAATATAAGACATATTTTCAGGTGTTTCACACTTTTTTGTTAAGTATATAATTCCACATGTGGTAATTCATAGTTTTGCTGCCTTCAGTGTGAATGTACAATTTTCATAGTCATGAAAATACAGAAAAATCTTTAAATGAGAAGGTGTGTCCAAACTTTTGGTCTGTACTGTATATATATCCAGTGTGTGCAGTGTATGGGGGACACAGGCGGCTCCGCTCCTTGCAGCTCCTCTCCTGTTATATATATATCCAGTGTGTGCAGTGTATGGGGGACACAGGCGACTCCGCTCCCTGCAGCTCCTCTCCTGTTATATATATATATATCCAGTGTGTGCAGTGTATGGGGGACACAGGCGACTCCGCTCCCTGCAGCTCCTCTCCTGTTATATATACAGTACAGACCAAAAGTTTGGACACACCTTTTCATTTAAAGATTTTTCTGTATTTTCATGACTATGAAAATTGTACATTCACACTGAAGGCATCAAAACTATGAATTACCACATGTGGAATTATATACTTAACAAAAAAGTGTGAAACAACTGAAAATATGTCTTATATTCTAGGTTCTTCACAGTAGCCACCTTTTGCTTTGATGACTGCTTTGCACACTCTTGGCATTCTCTTGATGAGCTTCAAGAGGTAGTCACCGGAAATGGTTTTCCAACAATCTTGAAGGAGTTCCCAGAGATGCTTAGCACTTGTTGGCCCTTTTGCCTTCACTCTGCGGTCCAGCTCATCCCAAACCATCTCGATTGGGTTCAGGTCTGGTGACTGTGGAGGCCAGGTCATCTGGCGTAGCCCCCCATCACTCTCCTTCTTGGTCAAATAGCCCTTACACAGCCTGGAGATGTGTTTGGGGTCATTGTCCTGTTGAAAAATAAATGATGGTCCAACTAAACGCAAACCGGATGGAATAGCATGCCGCTGCAAGATGCTGTGGTAGCCATGCTGGTTCAGTATGCCTTCAATTTTGAATAAATCCCCAACAGTGTCACCAGCAAAGCCCCCCCACACCATCACACCTCCTGCTCCATGCTTCACGGTGGGAACCAGGCATGTAGAGTCCATCCGTTCACCTTTTCTCCGTCGCACAAAGACACGGTGATTGGAAATAAAAATCTCAAATTTGGACTCATCAGACCAAAGCACAGATTTCCACTGGTCTAATGTCCATTCCTTGTGTTCTTTAGCCCAAACAAGTCTCTTCTGCTTGTTGCCTGTCCTTAGCAGTGGTTTCCTAGCAGCTATTTTACCATGAAGGCCTGCTGCACAAAGTCTCCTCTTAACAGTTGTTGTAGAGATGTGTCTGCTGCTAGAACTCTGTGTGGCATTGACCTGGTCTCGAATCTGAGCTGCTGTTAACCTGCGATTTCTGAGGCTGGTGACTCGGATAAACTTATCCTCAGAAGCAGAGGTGACTCTTGGTCTTCCTTTCCTGGGGCAGTCCTCATGTGAGCCAGTTTCTTTGTAGCGCTTGATGGTTTTTGCAACTGCACTTGGGGAAACTTTCAAAGTTTGGCCAATTTTTCGGACTGACTGACCTTCATTTCTTAAAGTAATGATGGCCACTCATGGCACTTCTTGCCATCCTGCTTCCCACGGAAAAATCCGCATCATGGGCACAGCACATGCGGATTTCAATTGGGGAACATTGCTGCCCTTCTACCATGCGTTTTTAATGCTTTTCCGCAACTGCAAAAACGCCGCGGAAACGCATTAAAAACGCATCATGTGAACTCAACCTAATACACACTATAGGAGACAGATGATCGGCGGCACCGGCTCTTATCAGGAGGATGTGGTGGCTCTTAAAAGAGCCTTTGGTTGTGGACAGATCGGCTGCAGCGCTCACTTGCTCTTCTTGCTGCTCTCGCTCTTCTTGGGCAGCAGCACGGCCTGGATGTTGGGCAGGACGCCCCCCTGGGCGATGGTCACCCCACCCATCAGCTTGTTCAGCTCCTCGTCATTGCGCACCGCCAGCTGCAGGTGTCGGGGGATGATGCGGGTCTTCTTGTTGTCCCGGGCGGCATTACCGGCCAACTCCAGGATCTCAGCGGTCAGATACTCCAGCACAGCGGCCAGATAGACCGGAGCACCGGCGCCCACCCTCTGGGCGTAGATACCCTTGCGGAGAAGCCTGTGCACACGGCCCACCGGGAACTGCAGTCCTGCCTGGGATGAGCGGCTCTTGGCCTTAGCCCGGGCCTTTCCTCCCTGTTTCCGCGTCCAGACATCGTACAATCAGCAGATAACAATCAGCAGAATGTGAGGAGCCCGCGCTGCTGGAGGTTTATATAAGCTGCTGCCCCGCCCTCCTCTCCTGTCATTGGACGGATCTGAAGCCGCTTATGGAGATCAGACTTGAGAAAACACCAATCAGCTGCAGGAGGGAAGGTGTGACGTCACATAGGTCAGATCAATTTCTCACCCAACCGCCACCCGCCCTCATCACAGCAGCTCGTGAAAGCCGTTACGTTAACTCTTTACTGGCTGATTGCTTTCCTGCCTGTCGTCCGGGTGCAGACACAGCGATGCGATCTTTATCCTTAACCCTTGCCTGTCCTATGATCACATACGGGAACACAGAGCCGTCGCCTGCCCCCTCCCCTCAGGCTCTGCTGGTTACATTAAGACACGGACTGGCGCAGCGATCTCTTCTGCCATTAACCCTTTGTCATCATGATGGCGCCTGATCCAGTGCGGCCTCCTCTCAGCGGTTATTACAGATTGTGACGAACCGCACGAGAAACGCTCGTCCTGACCCCAAATATTACATGGAGAGAAAGAGCGGGAGAAGCGGGATCAGCCGAGCAGCACCGAGCTAGAAACCGGCAAAGCGGAGGCAGAATTAACCCTTCAGTGTCTGACGTCCTATATGAGGGCGGTGGAGAATGTCGGCTACCGGCAGCAGAACCGAGAACTTACTGTAATATCAGCCAGAACCGAGGAGTGACGGGGAGAAGCCCCCTATAGACGGAGGGGAGGAGCCAGTGATAAACGTCCCCGACCCCGGAGTCCCGAGGACTGTGCGGAGGAGGCGGCGGATGAGCGCGGACATCTCTCTGCTCCGCAGACACTTCACGGATCATTTATCAGCCCCAGATGTAAGAGAGCGCCACCTGCTGATCACCTATAATATAACCACTGCCAGTTATAAAGCTGCATACAGGTCGCATCACTGGGCTCAGCTCCATCACAGGCATAATCTGACAGCAACCGCAGCAGTGAGAACAGCACCGACATCCCGCAGCCCCGGCCGCTTCTGAGGGATCAGAGTAATAGAGATCAGCTCGTCTTGGAGGATTTGGTGGCTCTGAAAAGAGCCTTTGTGTTGTTCTCGGGGCCCGGGCAGATCTAAGCTCTCTCCCCGCGGATCCTGCGGGCCAGCTGGATGTCTTTGGGCATGATGGTGACCCTCTTGGCGTGGATGGCGCACAGGTTGGTGTCCTCGAACAGCCCCACCAGATAAGCCTCGCTGGCCTCCTGCAGCGCCATCACCGCCGAGCTCTGGAAGCGCAGATCGGTCTTGAAGTCCTGGGCGATCTCCCTCACCAGGCGCTGGAAGGGAAGCTTACGGATCAGCAGCTCGGTGGACTTCTGGTAGCGGCGGATCTCCCGGAGAGCGACTGTTCCTGGCCGGTAGCGATGCGGCTTCTTCACTCCGCCAGTGGCAGGAGCGCTCTTCCTGGCGGCCTTAGTGGCCAGCTGCTTGCGGGGAGCTTTCCCTCCGGTGGATTTACGGGCGGTCTGCTTGGTTCTGGCCATAGCGCTGTATAGACGGACACAGAAATGATGAGCGGAGCGGCGGGAGCAGGGCATTTATACTCGTGTGCGCGTCCTCATTGGTCTGTGGGAACCACGCCCCCTGCACGCCATTGGTTCTTATATTAAAAAGCGACCAATAAACACCCGATGCTTTTGTCAGCTATAATAAGAATCTGTCCCGCTACTCGCGAATAGTGAGAAAAATACAAGAAATAAAGAGCAGAAATGCGAAGAGAAAACTTCTAGTGATCTATGGAGAATAAATGTATGAAAACCCTCCCCGATAATAATTCATGGGAATCTACTGTATAGTCCACAGTCCTTGTTTGCTGGATCAGTCCAGGTGATGATTATTATTCAGCTTTATGTATCATCATCATCACACGTCGCTTCCAGACCGGTGACCGCTGCTGCCCATCACATCCTCTCTATGATGACGATGATGCAGGTGGTGATCTCAGGCTGCTGTCGGTTTCTTCATGTGCGACACTGATTGGAGCAGATCCTCCCCCGCGCGCTGCGATGGTCGCTGCCGATCACTTCTGGATATTTGATGTCGTTTTCTTGTATCTGAGACTCTTCCGCCTCTCAGGTGATGGAGCTGCCCGGGGGGACTCTCACGTGTCGCTTCCTTTCCTTATGGATACATAAGGTCCTGTATTGCCTGCACATGAGGAAAGAGTCATAGCGAATCAGAAGAACTATACTACATTTCTAATTAGAGATATTTGCTCCGGCCGCACTTTACACTGACGCGGATATTAGTGATCTCTCCCCTCCGTCCCCAGCACCTGACGCTGCAGGGAGCGGAACTAACACCGCGGCGCCTCCTGCTCCAGACCCGAGATCCCGTCACCTCATTACTGCATTCATCCAGCAGGAATCACAGCTTCTCCACTGTACATGTGGGGGGCTCTGATAAGAGCCTTTGGGGGGGTGAGGATGGAGCGGAGAACACAATTAACCTCCGAAGCCGTAGAGAGTGCGGCCCTGGCGCTTGAGCGCGTACACCACGTCCATGGCGGTGACGGTCTTCCTCTTGGCGTGCTCGGTGTAGGTGACGGCGTCACGGATCACGTTCTCCAGGAAGACTTTCAGGACGCCGCGAGTCTCCTCATAGATGAGGCCGGAGATGCGCTTGACGCCTCCCCTGCGAGCGAGACGGCGGATGGCAGGCTTGGTGATGCCCTGGATGTTATCACGCAGTACCTTCCTGTGCCGCTTGGCGCCGCCCTTCCCGAGACCTTTCCCTCCTTTACCGCGACCTGACATCTTCCACGTAATCAGCAGAACACAATGACTGAGCAGCGCCGAGCCCTTCCTTTATATAGAGTGTGAGCGGACCGGAACGAGAACCGCAGGGATGATGCGTTTCCGGGGCGAGATTTGATACTAAATTTGCATTATCAGCTCCTCCCCTTCTCTCTGATTGGCTGAACACAGATCAGTTGGTGATTTTGAATTTCCCGCTCATTGTGCTGTAATTTTCCCGCTTCTCTCCTCATCTCGGCGCCGCTGCTGCTCGGAGACTGGAGATCCTGCCTGCTCCAATAATGACAGCGGGAGATCCAGGCTGGAAATAGATCAATCTCTGGGAGATCATCATCGATCAGACGCCTCCACCGGCCTGGAGAGCGAAGGGTGTGTGACATCAGAGGGAAAGTGAAAGTGGATATAGCTCAGTGGGTATAATCCCTGCTATTGGTGTTTAGCTCAGTGGGTATAATCCTTTCTGCATATAATCATCTATTAGTGCTTGGCACAGTAGCTATAATGATACTGCTCTGCAGAGATAAGGTGGTGGCACTGATCATACAGCTCTGCAGGAACAAGGTGGTGGCTCTGATAAGAGCCTTTGTGGTAGGAGGACAGAGCGGCTCCGCTTATTTCTTGGCCGCGGGCTTCTTGGCTTTAGTTGCCTTCTTAGCCGGACTCTTGGCAGCTTTTGGTTTGGCCGCCTTCTTAGCAGGGCTCTTAGTCACCTTCTTGGGCTTCGGAGCGGCCTTCGGCTTCTTGGGGCTCTTGGTTGCTTTCTTGGCCGCGGCTGCTGCGGGCTTCTTGGCCTTTTTCGGACTTTTCTTGGCCGCGGTCGGAGCCTTCTTGGGCTTCTTTGGGGATTTTGCCGCGGGTTTCTTGGGTTTGGCAGCAGCCGCCGGCTTCTTCTTGGCCGGCTTGTCCTTGGTCTCCTGCTTCTTGTTCAGCTTGAAGGAGCCGGAGGCGCCGCTGCCCTTCACCTGGAGCAGGGACTCCTTGGCGACCAGAGTCCTGACGGCCTGCTTCAGGCGGCTGTTGTTCTTCTCCACATCGTAGCCTCCGGCAGCCAGAGCCTTCTTCAGGGCGGCCAGAGACACCCCGCTGCGCTCCTTAGAGGCGGACACGGCTTTCACGATCAGCTCGGACACGCTGGGACCGGAGGATTTCTTGCTCTTCTTGGCGCCACCTGCGGCGGATTTCTTCGGCTGCTTCTTGGCTTTGCCGGCCGGTTCGGCGGGAGGAGGAGCGGCGGCTGGCGCGGTCTCTGCCATTGTGTGATGAGGAACAGACACAAGAATCTCCTGGAAGGAAAACACTGAGGACGGAGCTGGAGGCGCCTCTTATATATACAGTCACACTGCGCACTGATTGGCTGCTTCCTCCTGAGCTTCTATTGGCTGACACTGGACACAGGCCCCGTCCCTCCTGTCTGAGCCGAGTGAAGCTCCGCTCTCCCTTGTGCTTCCCTGCCCGGGATAAGAGCCCAGTACCGGCCAGGACCGGGCAGCAGAGCGCGCTTCCTCCGTGTCCTCCTCCTCCCTGACATCTCCCCTACATGTCTACAGCCGTCACTGGCGGAGGAGGAGGCAGGAAGGAGCCGGAGGATCCGGGATCTCCCCATAGTCCTCCCGGGCTGCACCTCACTGTGTATCTGCGGAGATAAAACTGCTGCGGGAGCTCGTCCCTTCTATTCCCGGCACCGGTCACCATCACCGGGATCTGTGCCCCGATCTGTATCGTGCAGGAAGCTGATTGTACGATGTGAGGACGACCTGGATCTGCTGAGAGGCCGGAAGGAGACACAGACGGCGGCTCCGCTCCCTGCAGCTCCTCTCCTGTTATACCTATATCCAGTGTCTGCAGAGTATGGGGGACACAGGCGGCTCCTCTCCCTGCAGCTCCTCTCCTGTTATATATATATATATATATATCCAGTGTGTGCAGTGTATGGGGGGACACAGGCGGCTCCGCTCCCTGCAGCTCCTCTCCTGTTATATATATATATCCAGTGTGTGCAGTGTATGGGGGACACAGGCGGCTCCTCTCCCTGCAGCTCCTCTCCTGTTATATATATGCAGTGTATGGGGGGACACAGGCGGCCCCCCCCTGCAGCTCCTCTCCTGTTATATATATATATATCCAGTGTGTGCAGTGTATGGGGGACACAGGCGGCTCCGCTCCCTGCAGCTCCTCTCCTGTTATATATATATATCCAGTGTGTGCAGTGTATGGGGGACACAGGCGGCTCCTCTCCCTGCAGCTCCTCTCCTGTTATATATATATCCAGTGTGTGCAGTGTATGGGGGACACAGGCGGCTCCGCTCCCTGCAGCTCCTCTCCTGTTATATATATCCAGTGTGTGCAGTGTATGGGAGACACAGGCGGCTCCGCTCCCTGCTGCTCCTCTCCTGTTATATCTATATCCAGTGTGTGCAGTGCATGGAGCACACAGGCTCCGCTCCCTGCAGCTCCTCTCCTGTTATATATATATATCCAGTGTGTGCAGTGTATAGGGGACACAGGCTCCGCTCCCTGCAGCTCCTCTCCTGTTATATATATATATATCTAGTGTGGGCAGTGTATGGAGGAACACAGGCGGCTCCGCTCCCTGCAGCTCCTCTCCTGTTACATATATATATCCAGTGTGTGCAGTGTATGGGGGACACAGGCGGCTCCTCTCCCTGCAGCTCCTCTCCTGTTATATATATCCAGTCTGTGCAGAGTATGGGGGACACAGGCGGCTCCTCTCCTTGCAGCTCCTCTCCTGTTTTATATATATATATATATATATATATATATATATATATATATATATATATATATCTCCAGTGTGTGCAGTGTATGGGGGACACAGGCGGCTCCTCTCCCTGCAGCTCCTCTCCTGTTATATATATCCAGTGTGTGCAGTGTATGGGGGACACAGACGGCTCCGCTCCCTGCAGCTCCTCTCCTGTTATATATATATATATATATATATCCAGTGTGTGCAGTGTATGGGGGGACACAGGCGGCTCCCCCCCCCCGCAGCTCCTCTCCTGTTATATATATATATCCAGTGTGTGCAGTGTATGGGGGACACAGACGGCTCCGCTCCCTGCAGCTCCTCTCCTGTTATATATATATATTCAGTGTGTGCAGTGTATGGGGGGACACAGGCGGCTCCCCCCCCCTGCAGCTCCTCTCCTGTTATATATATATTCAGTGTGTGCAGTGTATGGGGGACACAGGCGGCTCCTCTCCTTGCAGCTCCTCTCCTGTTTTATATATATATATATATATATATCCAGTGTGTGCAGTGTATGGGGGACACAGGCGGCTCCGCTCCCTGCAGCTCCTCTCCTGTTATATATATATCCAGTGTGTGCAGTGTATAGGGGACACAGGCTCCGCTCCCTGCAGCTCCTCTCCTGTAATATATATATCCAGTGTGTGCAGTGTATGGGGGACACAGGCGGCTCCTCTCCCTGCAGCTCCTCTCCTGTTATATATATATATATCTTGTGTGGGCAGTGTATGGAGGAACACAGGCGGCTCCGCTCCCTGCAGCTCCTCTCCTGTTATATATACAGTACAGACCAAAAGTTTGGACACACCTTCTCATTTAAAGATTTTTCTGTTTTTTTCATGACTTTGAAAACTGTACATTCACACTGAAGGCATCAAAACTATGAATTAACACATGTGGAATTATATACTTAACAAAAAAGTGTGAAACAACTGAAAATATGTCTTATATTCTAGGGTCTTCACAGTAGCCACCTTTTGCTTTGATGACTGCTTTGCACACTCTTGGCATTCTCTTGATGAGCTTCAAGAGGTAGTCACCGGAAATGGTCTTCACTTCACAGGTGTGCCCTGTCAGGTTTAACACTAGAACTACTGATGGAGTCATTTTGACTCCTTTCGTTTTTTATTTCTCTTCTGTGACTACATTTTTCAGAATTCCGGCTTGAAACTCGGTGACTTTTCCTCAAATATGATGTGAAAAAAGATTTTGTGAGAATAAATAATTTTGGTGAAAAATTTGCGCGTTTTTTTTCAAAATTTACCAAGAACTACTGAAGGGAGTCATTTTGACTCCCTACTATATTTTGAGGTCCTTTTGTCACTAAATGTTGCTATAAAGTTTTGTGCATAATTTTTTCACTCTGTCTTATTTACCCTGATGTTCATATAGATGTAGTTCAATTTACATGTCAACTTTTCACATTTTCCTTGTGTTTTACCTGCTTGTATTACTGTGTAATGCTGAACAAAATAGCTTGTTTACTCTAGGCTCTTATCTTATGCTAATGAAGGGTGGTGTTTTTCTAAGGTCCTAGCAGGAGACAGTATTCTGCATAGTAACTTTACTTTCAGTTCAGCTGAAGAGACAAAGAGAACAGACGCAGACATACGAGCTCTGAAGACTCATACAGGTATGAATTGTTATGAAATAGTTTAGCTGTCTGTCAACTGATTCAGCCCACCTACTTTTGAAGGTGGCAGAACAGTTATTATTTCTTTTAGTTTTCATTTCATTTCTATTTTTCAGCAGGGAACTATATAGAATTATGGAATTTGTGAGGAATATGGAGAGAAGACGTTTGATAAAGCCTCAGGATATTCTGGCTACTTTGCAATCCATACCGGAGGATGAATCGGAATCCGAATTGCAGGAACATGTATTTGATTCTGACAGTGATGAAGATTTCATTCCTCAGAACATATCAAGTGAATCTGAAGACTCAGAAGGAACAAATCCAGAAGGTAAGTAGTTATGTGTATTTATTTGTTCTTCCACACACTGAGTTAGGGCCTGTGCACACTAGCAGAATTCTGGCTGAATAGCCATCTGGATATTCTTGCCGCAATACAGGCCGTACCTGCCCGCTCATGCCTGAAGCTCCGCTCCGAACCCCAGGCTGGAGCCGCTGTCAGGGACAGAGCAGCGCTTGCTTACGCGCGAGCTCCGTCCCAGACAGCGGCTCCAGCCCGGGGTTCTGAGCGGAGCTTCAGGTATGAAACTCCGCTCTGTACCTGAGCGGGCAGGTATGGGCCGGATTGTGGTGAGAATATCCGGTCGGATATTCCGCCGCTAATCCAGCCAGTGTGCACGGACCCTTACAAAACAAAAATTCTAAATATTCATCAACTTTTTTACAGATATTCCAAGCACATCAACTGGGGATCGGGCTCATGCAGTTATGTTGCCTCGTGACCATCCTCCTGGTCGTGGACAGAAAAAATCAGCAAAACGTCCCAGAAATGAAAGAACAACAGATAACGATGGCGGCGAAGGTAATGCAACAACAAACACCAGAGAAGGCGAATCTGAAGGAATACTAGTTTCAGCGGATGGTATTCAATGGAAACCTGTTGAAATTGGAGAACACTTGCCTGGTAGGCGTGACAGCCAAAATATTCTTCGAGAAGCACCTGGCCCTACAGGATACGCCAGAAGAAATATCATTATCGATAGTCCTTTGAGCGCATGGCGTTTATTTTTTGATTCATATATATTGACACATATAAAGAACTGTACGCTTGCAGAAGCATGCAGGAACAATAATTTACAGTTTACTCTATCTGATGAGGAGCTAGATGCATTCATTGCGATATTCTATGCTCGTGGAATATCTGGCACGAACCGTCACTCGATTAGCAGTATTTGGTGTAATGACTGGGGAATACCGTTTTGCAAAGCGACAATGTCTAGGGACCGCTTTGTTGAAATTATGAGGTTTCTCAGATTTGATGAGAAATCTACTCGATCGGAGAGACTGCAAACGGACAAGTTTGCTCTATTTTCTACTGTGTGGGACAGGTTTATTGAAAATTGTATTGCGTGTTATAAACCTGGCCCATACATAACGGTGGTTGAGCAACTTTTCCCAAGCAAAACTAGGTGTCCATTCACGCAGTACATGCCTTCCAAACCAGATAAATATGGCCACAAATATTGGCTAGCTGTTGATAAGAGGAGCAAATATCTGGCAAATGGCTTCCCTTATCTAGGCAAAGATGACACACGCCGTGCTGAGGACCGTTTAGCTGACCATGTGGTAATGAAGTTATTGGACCCGTTTTTGAAAAAAGGTCGCAATGTTACAACCGATAATTATTTTACTTCAGTAAAATTAGCTAAACAGCTCAAAAGCAAAGGAACAACCATCGTGGGAACACTGAACAAGATAAGGCGAGAAGTGCCTAAAGAAATAAAATCCATGAAAGAGGAATTGTACAACACTAAAGTGTTTAGAAATGAAGACAATTTTACACTTACAGTATATCAAGGAAAGCCCAACAAAAATGTTGTCATTTTGAGTTCCGTCCATCCAGATGTTGTTGTTGCGTTTGATTCCGCTAAAAAAACTCCAGAAACGGTAAAGTTTTACAATGAAACAAAATATGGAGTAGATGTAGTGGATCAGATGGCACGAAAATATACCACACGAACATGCACAAGGAGATGGCCTGTTCATGCATTTGAAAATGCCTTAGACTTTGCGGGTATAAATGCATGGATAATATTCAAGGAGATTACCCACCAAAAAATGTCACGCAAGGCATTTTTGCAAACGCTTGTGAGAGAGTTGAGTGGTCCTTATGTCACAGATAGGGAAAAGGGTTCCACGTCCCAAGTTTCTACATGCTCAGAAGTGATGGTTCAAACAAAATTTTGCCAGATCAAAGAAAAGTGCAAGAAAAATAGATCTGTCGGAAATTGTAAGACTTGTGGTAAGTCTTTGCGTGGGCAATGTACTGCCATAAATCAAAGACAATGCCTAAAATGCGAAACACCAAATGTTTAGAAGGTGAATTCTGCGCCATATTTTCATTTTTATGCTCCTCCACCTACATTTTCTCTGCTTTTTGTTCTTCAGTTGTTGTTTATATGTGTGCACTTGAATAAAAAAAAATGTTTGAAAAACGTCTATTATAATTATTGTTATTTTCTGTAGAAAAATAAGAAAAGCAGAAAAAAAACAATCAAAAGCATTACTGTTGGATCTCACAATAATAATACATTACAAAAAATATAATTATTAATAAATAAGCACAAATGAAACTCTAAAAATAAACGAAAACAAGCAAGGAGTCAAAATGACTCCTTTCAGTAGTTCTAGGCGGGGTCACGAGTCCAGTAGTCCTAGTGTTAATAAGTGGGATTTCTTGCTTATAAATGGGGTTGGGACCATCAGTTGTGCTGTGCAGAAGTCTGGTGGATACACAGCTGATAGTCCTACTGAATAGACTGTTAGCTGCTTTTTTCTTGCCATAATACAAATTCTAAGTAAAGAAAAACGAGTGGCCATCATTACTTTAAGAAATGAAGGTCAGTCAGTGCGAAAAATTGGGAAAACTTTGAAAGTGTCCCCAAGTGCAGTTGCAAAAACCATCAAGCGCTACAAAGAAACTGGCTCACATGAGGACCGCCCCAGGAAAGGAAGACCAAGAGTCACCTCTGCTTCTGAGGATAAGTTTATCCGAGTCACCAGCCTCAGAAATCGCAGGTTAACAGCAGCTCAGATTAGAGACCAGGTCAATACCACACAGAGTTCTAGCAGCAGACACATCTCTGCAACAACTGTTAAGAGGAGACTTTGTGCAGCCGGCCTTCGTGGTAAAATAGCTGCTAGGAAACCACTGCTAAGGACAGGCAACAAGCAGAGGAGACTTGTTTGGGCTAAAGAACACAAGGAACGGACATTAGACCAGTGGAAATCTGTGCTTTGCTCTGATGAGTCCAAATTTGAGATCTTTGGTTCCAGCCACCGTGTCTTTGTGTGACGCAGAAAAGGTGAACGGATGGACTCTACATGCCTGGTTCCCACCGTGAAGCATGGAGGAGGAGGTGTGATGGTGTGGGGGGCTTTGCTGGTGACACTGTTGGGGATTTATTCAAAATTGAAGGCATACTGAACCAGCATCGCTTTTAAGCAGGTAAGAAAAAGATATTCAGCTCACCTGGCCCAGCCTGCCCAGTCCTCCTTTCCATGATCTCGGTGCTCGGAATTAATCCATCCCCATCTGGGAGAAAAATCCTCAGTAAAAGCAAAAAATAGTTTTTCCAGCACACGATGTAGAAAAATTAAAAAAAGCCTTTATTTAATCCATCGTTAAAAAATACAATTCCAACAGAGATAAAAGCATGTGTAGGCTTACGCGTTTTGGATCATATTTGACCCTTAGTCATAGCATAAAGTACTGAATAAATGTTGCACTTTTCAAGGAAAAACAGTCAAGGGAAGCTGCCAAGGGTAACACTCAGCCAAAATCAGCTGTGATATCAGCATCACTAATTCAAGGCTAGCAGTGATCTAAACACTAGTTTAACCCTATAGTACATCCATCCTCTACAAACATATTACAATGTGAACTGTCACTTAGTAATGCACTAATTATTTGATCACTTTTTACCCAAGTTTATTATATATGTGAATTCACTGAATAATGAATTGATGCACTATTTAAATATATATGTAACAATAAGAGCTTCTAAAAATATCGAACATTTGATTTCAAGGGCATACTTTTCCCAAAAAAAAAAAAAAAAACCTTCTCCACTTTAAAACCATATGAAAATGGCTGGAAATTATTACAAAGCGTAATTAGCATGTTTTGTTTTGTATACTATTAGTTATAGAGTCCCCTAGAGTGATCACAAAAATAAAAAATAAAAATTTTTCTCCTATGTTTATTTATTTATTTTTTCTTTCTTTTTATTTTTTCTCTCTCTCCTGAAAAAAAAAAAAAAAGGAAAAAATTTTTCATTTCCATTTATTAAATGCCTCAATTTGTCCCAACTTTTTTAGTATAGATCCATCAATTCATGTTTTAGATTTAGTCCTGCTGGGTGTCTGGTATTTAGTTTTAGAATCTATGGAGCTTCAGTCATCTGGAGTAATTTAACCCTATCACCACCTCGCCGGGGAGCAGAAACAAATTCCAAAGCACTTACTCGCAGGCTACTTAAATCCCCCTTGTGTTCGTACAAAAAATGCTTGGAAGCCCCCGAAAGACTGCGGGTAGTGACATTGTTAATGTCATAAATGTGCTCCGACAGTCTTTTTCTTATACTACGGCTTGTAGATCCCACATATTGTTTTCTGCATATCGTGCAATAAATGATATAAACACAGTGGTCAGTAGCACAGTTCAGGAAAGTCTTCAGATTACATACTTGACCCTCATTACTTATGACAGACGTGTTATTACTTATCATGAATTTGCATAAACCGCATGACTTCTGCCCGCATCTGAATGAGCCCTTAGCGGATAACCATGTACGACCTATTTTACCTGTACTTCTCGGAGTTCACTTTGGGAGATTACATTTCCTATTGTCAGGGATTTTTTTTGGAACAAATTTACAACCATTTTTTAGAATTTCTCTGAGGGTGCTGTCAGTGGTTAACAATGGTAGATGTTTTCGAACCACATTAATTACTTTATAATAATTGCTGTGATATGTGCTGGAGAAGATCATTTCTTTAGAGAAATCTTTCCTGTCTGATTTTTTTGTCTGGAGTAGATACTGATCTCGGCTTTTTTCATTGGCTTTTATTTCAGCTTTTTCAATGGTTTTATGATTATAGCCCCTGTGCTCGAGTATCTTTTTAATGTTGTCACATTCTTCCTTATATTTTCTGCCATCAGTACAACACCTGCGAGCTCTGATGAATTCCCCGATGGGGATATTCCTGATTACATGTTGTGGGTGTTGACTGGAAGCAAAATAGAATTTCCTGAGATTTTTTTGCGGAAAAGCTGACAGTCTACTTTCCTATTCAAACTATCTCCACTCAGCTGTATATCCAGAAAGGAAATCGTATCCCTATTGGTGTCTACTGTAAAAGACAGATTTTAAATCATTATCATTAATGTAATCATTAAAACCAGGGACTAAATCATCTGATCCTTTCCACACTATCAAGATGTCATCTATAAAACGCAGGTATTGTCCTATGCAGTCTGAATGAGGGTTAGATTCAGAGTAGATGAATTTGGACTCCCACCAGTTCATGTACAGATTAGCCAGGGACGGGGAGAATTTAGCTCCCATGGAACATCCCTGACACTGGACATAGAACTGGTGGGAGAATATAAAGTCATTGTTCTGAAGCAAAAATAGAGTGACATCCAGAATAAATTCTTTCATTACATCAGAATAATTGGAATATGTGTTTAGTTGATCTGTCAATGCTTGCATGGCTAAACCATGTGGAATGCAAGAATATAATGTTTTTACATCACAGGTAATCCACATGAGATTTTCATCCCAGTTCTGATTTAGCATTACTGATAGTACATGTTTGCTGTCTTTCAAATAGCTGGGTGACATAACTACCAATGGTTGCAGTCTCCCATCTAGCCAGGAACCTAGTCTTTCCAATAGTGAATCCACACCCGACACTATAGGCCTAAATGGAGGAGGAAAAAGCCCTTTATGAGTTTTTGGTAGGGCATGAAAAATAGGAATTTTGGGATTTTCTGGTAATAGGAATTCTTTTTGTTTTAAATTAAGAATACCTAAATCTACCCCATCTTGTAGAATTTTCCCCAATTTTTCCTCTATAGTTCGGGTTGGATCCCCATCTATTTTTCTGTATGAGTGGCTGTCATTTAGAATATTATTAACCTCTCTTGCATATAGGGTCTTATCCAATATTACCACTGATCCCCCCCTTATCAGCATTCTTCACTACAATGTTTGGGTTGTTTTGTATACTTTTTAGTGCTTGTCTTTCTCCCTTAAATAGATTATCCCCCTTATTACAATTAGAAAATACAGATTTTAATTCCCGTTCCACAGAAAGCTGAAACTCATCCATAATGGGGGCTCTTGATTGTAAGGGATAAAAATCTATGTTTGGCACTTTAGAAACAACACTGTTATCACCAACAAGATCGTAACTTTGTGAAAAATCAGATAAGGAATTAAGTTCTGTCAGGGCAACTTGTTCTTTAAACGAAAGTCCTGCATACCCATTAACTGGCAAAAAAGAAGCATTAGTTTCAGCAGCTGATTGATCCTGGTCAAAAAAATGTTTCCTGATAGTCAATCTTCTCACAAATTTGTTGACATCCAAGATTGTGGAAAAAAAGTCACCATTGTCCTTTGGCACAAAGTTAAGCCCTTTGCGCAATATTTTCAATTCATTGTTCGTAAGGATACATGCAGATTGATTTAGGACCGTAAACTGATTTATTTGCGGTATCTCGTCCTGTAGTTGTGTTTCCGGTGTTTTAGATCTGTGCTTACGCCCCGCTCTCCTGCAGGATTTTGATTTGGATCTGGGTTTGGAGCTGCACCGTTTTTTGCCCCACTAGATCCTTCTCCTGAACCATACCAATCATTTTCATCTTCTTCCGTTTCCCCATCTGTCGTTTCAAGTTCAGAGGAGCTAAAAGTGACTCGTGTCCTCCTCCTCCCTGACATCTCCCCTACATGTCTACAGCCGTCACTGGCGGAGGAGGAGGCAGGAAGGAGCCGGAGGAGCCGGGATCTCCCCATAGTCCTCCCGGGCTGCACCTCACTGTGTATCTGCGGAGATAAAACTGCTGCGGGAGCTCGTCCCTTCTATTCCCGGCACCGGTCACCATCACCGGGATCTGTGCCCAAATCTGTATCGTGCAGGAAGCTGATTGTACGATGTGAGGACGACCTGGATCTGCTGAGAGGCCGGAAGGAGACACAGACGGCGGCTCCTCTCCCTGCAGCTCCTCTCCTGTTATATCTATATCCAGTGTGTGCAGTGTATGGGGGACACAGGCTCCGCTCCCTGCAGCTCCTCTCCTGTTATATATATATATATATATCCAGTGTGTGTAGTGTATGGGGGACACAGGCGGCTCCTCTCCCTGCAGCTCCTCTCCTGTTATATATATATATCCAGTGTGTGCAGTGTATGGGGGACACAGGCGGCTCCTCTCCCTGCAGCTCCTCTCCTGTTATATATATTTATCCAGTGTGTGCAGTGTATGGGGGACACAGGCGGCTCCTCTCCCTGCAGCTCCTCTCCTGTTATATATATATCCAGTGTGTACACTGTATGTGGTACACAGGCGGCTCCGCTAATTGCAGCTCCTCTCCTGTTATATATATCCAGTGTGTGCAGTGTATGGGGGACACACGCGGCTCCTCTCCTTGCAGCTCCTCTCCTGTTATATATATATATATATATATATATCCAGTGTGTGCAGTGTATGGGGGACACAGGCGGCTCCGCTAATTGCAGCTCCTCTCCTGTTATATATATCCAGTGTGTGCAGTGTATGGGGGACACAGGCGGCTCCTCTCCCTGCAGCTCCTCTCCTGTTATATATATATCCAGAGTGTACACTGTATGTGGTACACAGGCGGCTCCGCTCCCTGCAGCTCCTCTCCTGTTATATATATATATCCAGTGTGTGCAGTGTATGGGGGACACAGGCGGCTCCGCTCCCTGCAGCTCCTCTCCTGTTATATATATATATATATCCAGTGTGTACAGTGTATGGGGGACACAGGCGGCTCCTCTCCCTGCAGCTCCTCTCCTGTTATATATATATCCAGTGTGTACACTGTATGTGGTACACAGGCGGCTCCGCTCCCTGCAGCTCCTCTCCTGTTATATATATATATCCAGTGTGTGCAGTGTATGGGGGACACAGGCGGCTCCACTCCCTGCAGCTCCTCTCCTGTTATATATATATCCAGTGTGTACAGTGTATGGGGGACACAGGAGGCTGCGCTCCCTGCAGCTCCTCTCCTGTTATATATATATCCAGTGTGTGCAGTGTATGTGGGACACAGGAGGCTCCGCTCCCTGCAGCTCCTCTCCTATTATATATATCCAGTGTGTACAGTGTATGGGGGACACAGGCGGCTCCACTCTCTGCAGCTCCTCTCCTGTTATATATCTGACGCGCCCCCTGGGCCATGTTCAAGGGATACCCGGAGCCGGATCTGGATAGGGGTAGTAGTCCTTGTGGCGGTGACCCGGTCCGTGCCCAGGGTGTCAGACTAAGTGGCGGTATATTAGCAGTAGATGTAGGATGACTACGCCACCCGTTGAATGCAGCTATGGAGCTGCCGCTGCAGGGCAGACCGCTGAGGCCGGTGGAAGGATGGTGCAGCGTGGATGGTATAACCCCCAACGGGAGGGGTATGGCCTCAGGGCAGCCGACGTGGATGATGGTGGTAGTAGGAACCACTCAGAGACGATGCGGTGTAGTTCAGGGTCTTTACTGGTGACAAAGATAGACCCTCCCAGAGTACTGGCTAGCGGTTGGGGCCTGGTCAGTCCTTGAGCAGATGGGATCTCCCCTGGCCAGGCGGAGTTGTAGGCCTCCCAAACTAACGATACTCTTCTGGCTACCTTGCTAGAAGCGGGTATAAGTAGCCCACGTCCCTGAGTGTACCGTGTGGTGCTCACCCGTATGGCCGGTGACTCGGGGCCTTCTAGTAGCTTCCGCTCCACGACGGCGGTGCTGGTCCCATGCGTGTGACCGTGCCTTCGGGTTTCTTGGCCAGAGGACCTGAAATCCCCTGCCTGACGGATTCTGCTGCTGGGTAGGAGTTAGTCCCCACAGCCTCGGACTCCGGGTCCGGTAAGAAATCTTCTCAGTCAGGGCGAGCTCTGCAGCTGCCAGCCCCTGACTCCTTGTAACACTGCTCCCACAGAGCTCCTGTTGTTTCTTCCTATGCTGCTTCTCTTCTCTACTTCTGGCATGGCCCAGGAGCTGGGCCCAGCCGGAGCCACAGCTTCCTGTCAGCCCTCCTGGCTGAACTCTCCCTCTCAACTCTCTAACCCTGCCTCAGCCCCAGGTTTATATAGGGGAAGTTCTTCCCCTCCCAGGACTGGGCAGGAGGTGTGGCATGCATAGGATTCCTGACCAAGAGACCTCCCACCTGCTCTCAGACATAACATTGCTGTTACTGTGGAAACCAGACCCCTGGGGTGCCACATATCTATATCCAGTGTGTGCAGTGTATGGGGGACACAGGCGGCTCCGCTCCCTGCAGCTCCTCTCCTGTTATATATATATATATATACAGTGTGTGCAGTGTATGGGGGACACAGACGGCGGCTCCGCTCCCTGCAGCTCCTCTCCTGTTTTATATGTATCCAGTGTGTGCAGTGTATGGGAGACACAGGCGGCTCTGCTCCCTGCAGCTCCTCTCCTGTTATATATCTATATCCAGTGTGTGCAGTGTATGGGGGACACAGGCGGCTCCGCTCCCTGCAGCTCCTCTCCTGTTATATATATACAGTACAGACCAAAAGTTTGGAAACACCTTCTCATTTAAAGATTTTTCTGTATTTTCATGACTATGAAAATTGTACATTCACACTGAAGGCATCAAAACTATGAATTACCACATGTGGAATTATATACTTAACAAAAAAGTGTGAAACAACTGAAAATATGTCTTATATTCTAGGTTCTTCACAGTAGCCACCTTTTGCTTTGATGACTGCTTTGCACACTCTTGGCATTCTCTTGATGAGCTTCAAGAGGTAGTCACCGGAAATGGTCTTCCAACAATCTTGTAGGAGTTCCCAGAGATGCTTAGCACTTGTTGACCCTTTTGCCTTCACTCTGCGGTCCAGCTCACCCTAAACCATCTCGATTGGGTTCAGGTCTGGTGACTGTGGAGGCCAGGTCATCTGGCGTAGCCCCCCATCACTCTCCTTCTTGGTCAAATAGCCCTTACACAGCCTGGAGGTTGTTTAGGGTCATTGTCCTGTTGAAAAATAAATGATGGTCCAACTAAACGCAAACCGGATGGAATAGCATGCCGCTGCAAGATGCTGTGGTAGCCATGCTGGTTCAGTATACCTTCAATTTTGAATAAATCCCCAACAGTGTCACCAGCAAAGCACCCCCACACCATCACACCTCCTCCTCCATGCTTCACGGTGGGAACCAGGCATGTAGAGTCCATCCGTTCACCTTTTCTGCGTCGCACAAAGACACGGTGGTTGGAACCAAAGATCTCAAATTTGGACTCATCAGACCAAAGCGCAGATTTCCACTGGTCTAATGTCCATTCCTTGTGTTCTTTAGCCCAAACAAGTCTCTTCTGCTTGTTGCCTGTCCTTAGCAGTGGTTTCCTAGCAGATATTTTACCATGAAGGCCTGCTGCACAAAGTCTCCTCTTAACAGTTGTTGTAGAGATGTGTCTGCTGCTAGAACTCTGTGTGGCATTGACCTGGTCTCTAATCTGAGCTGCTGTTAACCTGCGATTTCTGAGGCTGATGACTCGGATAAACTTATCCTCAGAAGCAGAGGTGATTCTTGGTCTTCCTTTCCTGGGGCGGTCCTCAGGTGAGCCAGTTTCTTTGTAGCGCTTGATGGTTTTTGCAACTGCACTTGGGGACACTTTCAAGTTTTCCCAATTTTCGGACTGACTGACCTTCATTTCTTAAAGTAATGATGGCCACTCGTTTTTCTTTACTTAGCTGCTTTTTTCTTGCCATAATACAAATTCTAACAGTCTATTCAGTAGGACTATCAGCTGTGTATCCACCTGACTTCTGCACAACACAACTGATGGTCCCAACCCCATTTATAAGCAAGAAATCCCACTTATTAAACCTGACAGGGCACACCTGTGAAGTGAAGACCATTTCCGGTGACTGCTACTTGAAGCTCATCAAGAGAATGCCAAGAGTGTGCAAAGCAGTCATCAAAGCAAAAGGGGGCTACTGTGAAGACCCTAGAATATAAGACATATTTTCAGTTGTTTCACACTTTTTTGTTAAGTATATAATTCCACATGTGTTAATTCATAGTTTTGATGCCTTCAGTGTGAATGTACAATTTTCATAGTCATGAAAATACAGAAAAATCTTTAAATGAGAAGGTGTGTCCAAACTTTTGGTCTGTACTGTATATATATCCCGTGTATGCAGTGTATGGGGGACACAGGCGGCTCCGCTCCCTGCACCTCCTCTCCTGTTATTAGGCTCCGCTCCCTGCAGCTCCACTCCACACATATATATATATATACAGGGTGGTCCAAAAGTAGGTGGCTAGAAAATAATAACATTTATTTTGATTTATATATAAAATGATATTTACTAACACAAGCATAACATTGACAATTACATTTTATTCTGAACAATAATACAAAAGCCCTTAAATTTTATCACCACAGGGGCTCGCACTGTTTTCCATTGCAATTTGCACAGCTTTGAAGTCGCCTCTTTCGCTTCAACAAACTTTTTTGCACAAGTCTCTTTGGGTATTAATTTCTTGAAATCCATCTCTTATGTAATTTTTCAAATCACTGACACTTTTTGGTTTTCGACTATAAACTTTGTCCTTGAGTACTCCCCAAAAGAATAAATCCATTGGGGTCAAGTCTGGTGAACGTGCCGGCCAATCACGTGGGCCTCTTCGGCAAATCCATTTGTTAGGAAATGTTTCATCAAGATACTCGCGGACCACTCTTGAATAATGTGGAGGGGCCCCATCTTGTTGGAAATAAAGGTCATTTGAATTAGGCTGTTGCTGTAACTGGGGAACAACTTGATTCATTAGAATTTCGAGATACTTATCTCCTGTGACTGTTCCATCAAAAAATATTGGTCCTAAAACACCAAAACTTGAAATACCCCCCCAAACATTGACACCAGGCTCATTTAGTTGTTGCTCTAATGTTAAATGCATGTTCTCATTATACCAGTAAATACAATTATGTCTGTTAATATGGCCGGATAATTTGAAAGAAGCTTCATCACTCTGTAACATCCCTGGCGGCATGCTGGCATGGCTTACCACCTCCCACCATGCAAGACCGCCATCTTACCTATCAGTCCAGGCTGCACACTTTGCTCCAGTACCTGCTGTGTGCATGTCTCTTGTCTGATTGCTTAAGGCGGCGGCGCGGTTACTGCCTGAGTCTTATAGTTACTGTGTGCGCACTCCTAATGCGTCCCCAGCCTATTGTTGTGAGTCACTGGATACTTAAACCCCCTCCACCCAGTAGGAGGTGCCTGAGCAACACTTTCTTTCAGTATGTTATGTGCAACTGAGCTCCCAGGTCCTGTCCTGTATCTTGTCTGTTTCCGCCATCCTGTGGGCTGTATACCCCGGCCTTTTACCTGTATCTGTGACTTCTAGTCTGTTTCTGCCTCCCTGGGGGCTGTATACCCTGGCCCGTTACCTGTATCTGTGACTTCTAGTCTGCTCCGCCACCCTGGGGGCTGTATACCCAGGCCTGCTACCTGTATCTGTGACTTCTAGTCTGTTCTGCCACATTGGGGGCTGAATACCCAGGCTCGTTCCTGTATCTTGTTCCTGTCTGAACAGTGTCCTAGCCCGTTACTTGTTTGTCTCTATGTTCATATCTTTCCTTTTCCTGCAGTGTCTGAACCTGCACCTAACTCCAACTCGTTGTCTCTGTACTTCTGTTTGTGAGTTTAGTGTCCACTTGCTACTTCATTGTAAGTACCTTGTGTGTATTTGCTCTGCTCTGCTTGTCTACCGCACCTGCGGGTTTTGCTCTGCTCTGCTTGTCTACCGCACCTGCGGGTTTTGCTCTGCTCTGCTTGTCTACCGCACCTGCGGGTTTTGCTCTGCTCTGCTTGTCTACCGCACTTGCGGGTTTTGCTCTTCTCTGCTTGTTTGCCGCACTTGCGGCTCTGTTCCTGTATCCCAGTCTGTACTGGTCCCTATCCTGCCTGCGTTCCTACCTGCCAGTATCCACCTGTCTGTATGACGCGCCCCCTGGGCCTGTGTTGTGTAGCGTTGCGCACGCGGGGAATACCCGGAGCCGGATCTGTCGGGGTTAGTAGTCCTCGTGGCGGTGACCCGGTCCGTGCCCAGGGTGTCAAACTAAGTGGCGGAATTTAGCAGAAGATGTTATAGTGTTCGACTACGCCACCCGTTGAATGCGGTTATGAAGCCGCCGCTGCAGGGCAGACCGCTGAGGCCGGTGGTACAGTTGTGCAGCATGGGTAGTATAACCCCCAACGGGAGGGGTATGGCCTCAGGGCAGCAGACGTGGATGATGGGGATAGCAGAATTGCACGCAGGCACCAGGAACCACTCAGAGACGGTGCGGTGTAGTTCAGGGTCTTTACTGGTGGCAAAGGTAGACCCTCCCGGGAGTACTGGCTAGCGATCGGGGCCTGGTCAGTCCGTGAGCAGATAGGATCTCCCCCGGCCAGGCGGAGTTGTAGGCCTCCCCAACTAATTGTACTCTTCCTGGCTACCTTGCTAGAAGCGGGTAAAAGTAGCCCACGTCCCTGAGTGTACCGTGTGGTGCTCACCCGTATGGCCGGTGACTCGGGGCCTTCTGGTAGCCTCCGCTCCACGACGGCGGTGCTGGTCCCTTGCGTGTGACCGTGCCTTCGGGTTTCTTGGCCAGAGGACCTGAAATCCCCTGCCGGACGGTTTCTGCTGCTGGGTATGGAACAGTACCCACAGCCTCGGACTCCGTGTCCGGTGAGATCTTTTCAGTCAGGACGAGCTCTACAGCTTCCAGTCCTGGACCCCTTTTATCACTGCTCCCACAGAGCTCCTGATCTTGCTCTCCCTGCATCTGCTCCACTCCAGACCAGACTGTGTCTCTGTCTGGGACTCCTCTTCTTCTCTTCTTTTTCTTACCTAACCCCACCTCAGCCCCAGTTTATATAGGGGAAGTTCTTCCCCTCCCAGGACTGGTCAGGAGGTGTGGCATGCTTAGGGTTCCTGACCAGGAGACCTCCCACCTGCTCTCAGACGTAATATTGCTATTACTGTGGTAACCAGAACCCTGGGGTGCCACATTCCCCCCTAGTAAAATTTAGTACTCCGGGACTAAACATATTTTTGAAAACATAACAGGGTATAAACAGGAACAATACAATAAGGAAAAACACGTTAGGGTGGTCACGGAGTGTCCGCAACCGGGTGCAATTTTTGAAGCAAAAAGGGTGTCCATTTCACCAAAGAACGGGGAGCCGTAACCAGGTAGGGGTCTGTCCTGCCCCGAGTCTTTAACAGTCTATAGTCCGTTCCTGGGTTACGATCCAAACATATATACAACAGAGTTCCGGTTAATCCACAAAAGACACCTATAAAATAACTGGAAAAACATAATTATTTACAAGCAACAGTAAACAGGTAAATACCAATAAGACAGTCTGAACACTTTAGATCCTCCAACGTACGGGCAACTGGCCTCTATTGGCCCTAGTAGACCTACGGAGCTTACTGACCGGTCCTGAGCTACAGGGTGTAGGAGCTGTCAAAGGTAAGCTGGGCAGCTGTCTACGGACTCTTTGGCTCACTAGGGGCACGGCAGGCTCACTATAAGCAGAGGGTCGATTCTCCTGGTCTGCTTGTGTGGGGTCTTCTGCCTCCTGGACCGGCTGCTCTTCCAGCTCTACCTGTTTTTCCGTAGGCACTTGGGATGCTGGCTGGAGGAAGGTGAGGACGGGTACCACAACCGCGCCATTTACCTGTGTCCAAGACCGAGGGAAGTCTCCGAGTACAGTACTGACCATCTCTTCCCTTTCCTCTGCGGTTTGAGGGTTTTCTTGATCTTCTTCAGGGTTTCGTAGCTGCTCGGGACACTTCTTCAGGTGATCTCGGGAGACAATGGCTGTGGTTTCTCCTCCATCCTTACTGATTGTGCAGATTTTTGGGTTTTCATGGCTTGATGGCAGTACGGTGTACGGGTCCTTCTCCCACTGGTCGACCAACTTGTGGAGCCGTCTTTTCCTCTTCAAGACCTGCTCTCCAGGTACCAGGGGAACAGCGGGAGCATGCTGGTTGTAAGTCTTCTCCTGTCTTTCTCTTGCTTGACGGAGACTTCGCTCAACGCTCTCCTGTACTTTCCGGTACTGCTGCTGCCTCTCTGTGTCCCAGTCTGCTTCTGGTGAAGTGTCCTCGGGTGTCAGGACTCCCATATCCAGATCAACAGGCAGCTTACCAGGTCTTGCTCTCATTAGGTAAGCCGGGGTACAGTTGGTAGAACCTACAGGGATGTGGTTGTATAGGTCCACCAGATCAGGCAGTTTCTCAGGCCACAGACTGCGTTCTTCCAGGGGCAATGTTTTCAGAAGGTCTATCACCACCTGGTTCATCTTCTCGCAAAGTCCATTGGTTTGCGGATGATAGGGTGTTGTTCTTATCTTCCGGCAGCCATACAGAGTGCAGAACTCCTGGAAGACTTCCGCTTCAAAGGCAGGTCCTTGGTCCGTCAGCACCTGCTCTGGGTATCCGTGTGGACGACAGAAGTGCTGCTGGAAGGCTCTAGCTGCTGTTTGAGCCGTTAAGTCCTTGACGGGGACTACAACCAAGAACCGGGAGTAGTGATCCACGATGGTTAACGCATAGACGTAGCCACTTCTGCTGGGGGTCAGTTTTACATGGTCCAAGGCTACCAGTTCCAACGGCTGCCTGGTGACGATGGACTGCAGGGGAGTCTTCTGGCTGGCACGGTCCTTCCTTCTTAGGTTGCATGGGCCACAGTCTCTGCACCACCTCTCGATGGTCCCTCTCATGCCTACCCAGTGGAACCGCCCGCGCAGCAGGAACTCCAGCTTCTTCCATCCGAAGTGCCCAGCTCCGTCGTGGTATGCCTCCAGTACCATAGCCGCGTCTCTTCTTGGCACCACTACTTGCCAGATCAGTTCATGCGTCCGGGAGTTAACCATTCTGTGGCACAACTTCCCCTTGTAAAGAAACAGTCGACTCTTCTCAGCCCACAGTTGTTTGGTCTCCTCCGGAGCGTCTGGGTCAAGGCGGGCATCTGGCCGAGTCAGCATCTCCTCCACTAGTCGGATGGCGGGGTCACTGTCTTGTGTTTCCGCCCAGTTGTAATGAGGTAAGGGGTTGAACGTAGCGGATTGCTTACCCCTTACACGGTGGGAATACTGGGTAGTCCCATGACGGTGAAACGCGGGGAGTTCAACTTCTTCCAGTTCCTCTGGATCTTCCCCTACGTCCGGTAGGTTTGGCATTCTGGACAAGGCATCCGCGTTGGTATTGGAGCGTCCTGCCCGGTATTTGATCGTGAACTCATAGTTGGACAGGCGGGCCATCCATCTCTGCTCCAGGGCACCGAGTCTTGCAGTGTCCAGGTGTGTCAACGGGTTGTTATCCGTGTACACGGTGAACCGCGAAGAGGCGAGGTAGTGCTTAAAGCGTTCGGTGACTGCCCACACCACTGCCAGGAACTCTAGCTTAAATGAGCTGTAATTCTCAGGGTTTCTTTCGGTGGGTCGCAGTTTTCGGCTGGCGTAAGCAATTACCCGTTCTCTCCCCTGCTGGATCTGGGACAGTACGGCTCCTAGCCCGATGTTACTTGCGTCGGTGTAGAGGATAAAGGGCTGGCTGTAATCAGGGTACGCCAGGATTTCATCCCCCGTGAGGGCCATCTTCAGCTGGCGGAAGGACTCTTCTTCCAGCTTCTCCCATCTGAAGGGCGGCTTCTGGTTCTTGGCCTTCCTGGACTGGCCTATCAGGAGGTCCTTCATAGGAGCTGCCTTTTTGGTGAAACCGGGAATGAATCTTCGGTAGTAGCCTACCAACCCGAGGAACTGCCGCACTTCCTTTACGCTGGAGGGTCTTGGCCATTCCTTAAACGCGGTGATCTTATCAGGGTCGGGAGCCACTCCGTCAGCACTCACCAGGTGTCCCAGGTACTGCACTTTTGGTTTTAGCAGGTGACACTTCGACGGTTTCACCTTCAGACCGTAGTTTGCCAGGGCTTCGAACACTTCCGCCAGGTGTTTCAGGTGGTCCTCGTAGGTTTTGGAATAAACTATAACATCGTCCAGGTACAGCAGGAACGTCTCAAAGTTCCGGTGTCCCAGACAGCATTCCATCAATCGTTGGAAGGTTCCTGGTGCGTTGCAGAGTCCGAACGGCATGCAGGTAAACTCGCTAAGTCCCATCGGGGTAGTGAATGCGGTCTTCTCCCGGTCCGCCTCTGCGACAGGAACCTGCCAGTACCCGCTAGTGAGATCCAAAGTGGAGAAGAAGTTAGCAGATTTTAAAGCAGCCAAAGACTCCTCTATCCTTGGTAAGGGGTACGCATCTTTGTGTGTGATACGGTTGATTTTCCGGTAATCTACACACATTCTCATGGTGTTGTCTTTTTTTTTAACCAAGACTAGTGGAGCTGCGCAGGGGCTACAGCTATCCCTGATTACACCAGCCTCCTTCATGTCTCTAAGCATCCCCTTGGCGTGTTGGTAGTGTGCAGGGGGTACGGGACGATACCTTTCCTTTATGGGAGGATGATCTCCCGTGGGGATGTGATGTTCCACTCCCTTTACTCGCCCGAAGTCCAGCGGGTGTTTACTGAACACTCTCTCGTATTCCTGGATCACCCGGTAGACTCCCTGCTTTTGGTGAGCAGGTGTGGAGTCAGTACCCAAATGCAGTTGCTGACACCAGTCCTCCATTTGTTGCTTAGAGCCGTTACCTTCCTCTGGATGAGATGGAGGCAAGGGTTCCACGGACTGTACAGAATTTTGGTTGATGGTATACAATTTGGCTAGCGTAGCATACCGGGGCAGGTACACTTCCCTCTTCCCGATATTTATTATGCGAACGGGCACCCTCCCATGGCGTACATCAACCACCCCCCGTGCAGTCAAAATGGTGGGCCTACTATCTGAGTAGACTGGTTCTACCATTGCCTGGTAATCTCTACCTCTCAGACCAATAGCTGCCCGGCACCAAATCATCATTTCACTTTTCGGGGGCATGGCAATAGGGAAAGGGTCACACATTCTCACGCTACCAATCTCACCACCGGAGAGTTCCACCTGTTGCCGTCGCATCAGTGCCCGGATCTCTTTTTGGAGCACTCGCTGCTGGCCGGAGCTGGCGTTCTTGGCAATCTGCTGTAAAATGAGAATCACCTCTGCAAGACAATTTTCAATCACATTAGTTCCTAGAGTTATCTTTGGGTGACTCTCGCGCTTGTCAATGTCTACAATGATCAGTCCCTGTGCTGCCAGTTCGACTTTACCGATTTTAATGGTCATCTCTTTAAATCCGATCTGTGGCACGGGCTGACCATTGCTGGCGATGATACTCAAGTCGTCGTCTGGGTAGCGGGTTATATCCGAGTCATTCCAGTACTGCTTGAAGAGCACGTACGGGATGGTGGTGACCTGTGACCCGGTGTCAAGTAGGGCACTCATAGGAATGCCATCCAGTACTACAGGCAAAACTGGACGTCCTCCCACGTATTTGTCACGCCAGTTCGATGGGCCTGGTGATCTTATTCCTAGGGGTTGGCCCTCTACCCCAGGTTGTGCCAGTTTAAAGGACAGTACCTTGCCATATGTCCGGGTTGATTGCAGCGGCGGCAGATGGGTTGTCCGTCCTCGTTGTATCGGTCGCTGGGTCTTCCTCTGGCCGGTGGGGTCCTCCTTGGTCGGCGCCACGGGATATCCTCCGGTCCGGATGCCAGCTGGATCTTCCCTGGAGTAGAAACCTGTAAAGACTGCACAGTTCGGGTTAGCGCGGCAACATTTTTAGTTAGCTCTTGGACCTGACGGTGCAGGTCTGTAGCCGGGTCATTGTTTAAAGCCTGCGCATCAGCTCCCACAGGCCCTGCCGACAAGGGCGCCGTCTCCTGGTGGTAAATGGTAGCAGGGCGTTTGTGGGTCACAGCGCCACCTGGTGTCGGTTCTCGGAGCACCCGGATGGCTCTGTCCTTGAACTGTGAAAAGTCCAGATGAGGGTCCTGTAAGGCCATTGCTCGCAACTGGGTTCGGTGGGCATTGCAATGTAGACCCTCTATAAATTGTTCAGTCAACAACTTGTCTTCGTTTCCCACGCCGTCAGGGTCGGCCTGCTTAATGGCTCTCAGGGCCTCTTGTAGGTTTAGTGCATAGTCCCTTATATTCTCATGTGCTCGCTGCTTGCACCCGTAGAATCTAAGCTTGATCTCGGCTGAGGTACGGGTATCAAAGGTGTCCTTCAGCCGGGCTAGTATCTCTGCGACAGTCTTCCTCCTCCCAAGTGGCCAGGACTTTACCTCCCTTTGGGCTGCCCCTGTTAATTGAGCCACCAGGATGCTCACTTTTTGCTCTTCTGTGAGGGGGTACACCTGGAAGAGGCTATCCAGCCTTTCTCTGAAGTCATTTAGGGTATGGGACTCCCCTGAGTACTGGGGTAGCCAGGCTGCCCCCGGGATGTAGGGCATGGTGAAAGGCATGACCGCAGCAGCGGTGGTGCTGGCGGTGGCTGTGCAGTGAAGCTCTCCTCCGTATCCGACATCCTTCTCCCCCCTAGTGGACCGTGGCCTACCTTGCGATGATCCTCTTCCGTAGGCCGCAGCTCCGCAGTGGATCGTCAGGGTTGAGGACCTTCCGTCGCGCTCCTGTGACGTCGGCGTCTGCTGGGCTCCTTCCAGGACCTTACGCAACGTCCGGACGTGAGGCGGGGCTTCAGTTCTCGCGCGCTTTCGGAGTCCACGCCCCTCTTCTTCTCGCGCGGCATCCTCGAGATGGCGTCCAATGGCGGGAAAACTCCACGGATGGCGGGAAGAAGGCAAAAGATGGCGTCGGATGGCGGGAAAACTCCACGGATGGCGGGAAGAAGGCAAAAGATGGCGTCGGATGGCGGGAATCTTCACCACAGGTAAGTTTAACAGTCTTTTTCAGGCACGCAGTACCCGGTGGTTGCGGGCACGAGATCCTGCCGACTACGCCAATGTTGACGCGCCCCCTGGGCCTGTGTTGTGTAGCGTTGCGCACGCGGGGAATACCCGGAGCCGGATCTGTCGGGATTAGTAGTCCTCGTGGCGGTGACCCGGTCCGTGCCCAGGGTGTCAAACTAAGTGGCGGAATTTAGCAGAAGATGTTATAGTGTTCGACTACGCCACCCGTTGAATGCGGTTATGAAGCCGCCGCTGCAGGGCAGACCGCTGAGGCCGGTGGTACAGTTGTGCAGCATGGGTAGTATAACCCCCAACGGGAGGGGTATGGCCTCAGGGCAGCAGACGTGGATGATGGGGATAGCAGAATTGCACGCAGGCACCAGGAACCACTCAGAGACGGTGCGGTGTAGTTCAGGGTCTTTACTGGTGGCAAAGGTAGACCCTCCCGGGAGTACTGGCTAGCGATCGGGGCCTGGTCAGTGCGTGAGCAGATAGGATCTCCCCCGGCCAGGCGGAGTTGTAGGCCTCCCCAACTAATTGTACTCTTCCTGGCTACCTTGCTAGAAGCGGGTAAAAGTAGCCCACGTCCCTGAGTGTACCGTGTGGTGCTCACCCGTATGGCCGGTGACTCGGGGCCTTCTGGTAGCCTCCGCTCCACGACGGCGGTGCTGGTCCCTTGCGTGTGACCGTGCCTTCGGGTTTCTTGGCCAGAGGACCTGAAATCCCCTGCCGGACGGTTTCTGCTGCTGGGTATGGAACAGTCCCCACAGCCTCGGACTCCGTGTCCGGTGAGATCTCTTCAGTCAGGACGAGCTCTACAGCTTCCAGTCCTGGACCCCTTTTATCACTGCTCCCACAGAGCTCCTGATCTTGCTCTCCCTGCATCTGCTCCACTCCAGACCAGACTGTGTCTCTGTCTGGGACTCCTCTTCTTCTCTTCTTTTTCTTACCTAACCCCACCTCAGCCCCAGTTTATATAGGGGAAGTTCTTCCCCTCCCAGGACTGGGCAGGAGGTGTGGCATGCTTAGGGTTCCTGACCAGGAGACCTCCCACCTGCTCACAGACGTAATATTGCTATTACTGTGGTAACCAGAACCCTGGGGTGCCACATGTATACCAGCCGTGCCTGCCAGTATCCACCTGTCGGTATACCAGCCGTGCCTGCTAGTACCCACCTGTCTGCATACCAGCCGTGCCTGCCAGTACCCACCTGTCTGTATACCAGCCGTGCCTGCTAGTATCCACCTGTCTGCATACCAGCCGTGCCTGCCAGTACCCACCTGTCAGTATGCCAGCCTAACCTGCCTGTTCCTGCATTCCCCGGTATGGGTCAACAGCTGTGACCGGGGTCTGACCTGGAGTAGCACCTGGTCTCTCTGCTTGGTTCCTCCCTGGTTCACGGAGTCGATTGAGCCGCCGTGCGACCTTGGTCGGACCGAGTGGATACTTAGTCACGCCCCTCCAGGCACTCCTCGGTTCATGGTCCAGTGGGATCACTAACCACACTCGCGTCAGTCAGTCAGGGCGTGTGCGTAACACACTCCACATAATGTTATCTAAAATTACTGGATTTTCTTCAATTTCGTTAAGCATAATCTCACTAAATTGCAGCCGCCTGTCTGGATCATCTTCCAATAAACCATGAATTAGACGTGGACGAGAAGCTTTCCACCCCATAGATAGATTTCAGGATTCGCATGATAGAAGCTCGTGAAATTCCCAATTCCACAGAGGCTCTTCTGGTGACTTTTTTGGACTCTGAACAAATGTTTCAGCAACAAGTTGTTTATTATCTTCTGTACAGACTGTTTTGGGTCGAGCAGTTTTTGGAGCATTAAGGATTGAGCCAGTGGCATTGAATTTGTCACCAATGCGGTAAATGGTTTGTCTCTTTGGGGCTTGAGTACCAAATGTTTCAACCCAATTTGCTCTAACGGTTTCAGCATTTAGAGATTTCAAATACTCCGTTAAAATCCATTTTCTTAGATCTGTATTTAAATTATTTGCCATTATGTGTTATCTGAATTATCTGAAAAGAAAACAGATTTGGGGGAGATCTATCTGTGAAAACTAGATCTGTGAAACTGGCTCAGTTGCCCTTAGCAACCAATCAGATTCCACCTTTCATTTTCCAAAGAGTCTGTGAGGAATGAAAAGTGGAATCTGATTGGTTGCTAAGGGCAACTGAGCCAGTTTCACTTTACACCATGTTTGATAAATCTCCCCCTTCATAACCTTATTACACTTTCTGTCCACCTACTTTTGGACCACCCTGTATGTATGTATATATAGTGCATTTTCTACCTCTTGCCACATTTCTGGCTTCAAACATAAAGATATAAAATTCTAATTTTTTTGGGAAGAATAAACAACAAGTGGGACACAAACGTGAAGTGGAACGAAATTTATTGGATATTTTAAAATTTTTTAACAAATTAAAAACTGAAAAGTGGGGTGTGCAATATTATTCGGCCCCCTTGAGTTAATAATTTGTAGCGTCACCTTTTGCTGCGATTACAGCTGCAAGTCGCTTGGGGTATGTCTCTATCAGTTTTGCACATCGAGAGGCTGAAATTCTTGCCCATTCTTCCTTGCAAAACAGCTCGAGCTCATTGAGGTTGGATGGAGGGCGTTTATGAACAGCAGTTTTCAGCTGTTTCCACAGATTCTCGATTGGATTCTGGTCTGGACTTTGACTTATCCATTCTAACACCTGGATACGTTTATTTTTGAACCATTCCATTGTAGATTTTCCTTAATGTTTGGGATCATTGTCTTGTTGGAAGATAAATCTCCATCCCAGTCTCAGGTCTTTTGCAGACTCCAACTGTTATGTTCTGCTACCAGAGCTAAGGAAAGAGAGGAGATCTGTCCCTACGATAGAACTCAGCTGAATCCCTACGATGTAACAGGGAACCTGATCCTGCGATCAGACCTGCTAAAGTCCTAAGCTAGTCTGTACGGAGACCTATAGATGTGGGGAAGGAATCCCTACAAGTACTAAGGACTGGGAGGAAAATGGGACACCTCCTAACAGAAATAGTAGCAGACAGACGAACAAACAAAATATATAGAACATAGAGGTCCGTAGACCAAGCAAACTAACAGAGTTAGATACAGAGCACAGGCTAGCTAGAAAGTAGTTATACAATGAAGTCCAGCAAAGCCAGAAGGGGGGAGCAGGATTAAATAGGCCAACAAGGTCATGTGACCAGCAAAGGAAAAAACCTAAGAGCAAGGTTCTAACAGTACCCCCCCTTCTAAGAGGATCCTCCGGATCCCCTAGGACCAGGCTTATCAGGAAATCTCCTGTGAAACGCTCTGATAAGTCTGGACGCGGAAACATCATCTGACCTCACCCAAGAGTTATCCTCGGGTCCGAAACCTTTCCAGGCCACAAGATACTGCAAACTACCTCTATACCGTCTAGAGTTAAGGATGCGAGAAATTTCATATTCCCCGTCCTCCACCACCGGAGGAACAGAGGCAGAGGCGTCACCATCCGACACAACAGCTTTTTTTAACAGAGAGACATGAAATACCGGATTAATTCTCCAGGAGGTAGGAACCTCCAACCTAACAGCAGATTGGTTGACAACCTGAAGCACCTTAAAGGGCCCTACAAACTTGGGACCCAATTTCTTAGAAGGAATCCTCAACCGCAGATTCCTAGAGGACAACCAAACCATGTCACCAACAGTGAACAAAACCTCCTGTCGTTTCCTATCAAAGTAGTCTTTAGATTTTCTGTTGGCCTCCTGAAGATTACCACGCACATCCGTCCAAACTCTCTCCAAATCACCGGAAAAATTCTCCTCCTCAGGCACGGCAGATCCCAACTTGGAGAACGACCCAAACGACGGATGTCTCCCAGAACAACAAAAAAAAGGCGAACAACCAGCAGAAGAAGATGTATGATTGTTCAGAGCAAATTCAGCAAGTGGCAGAAACTCAGACCACCCCTCTTGATTGTCTGCCACAAAACAACGCAAGAACTGCTCAACATCCTGGTTTTTCCTTAGAGAATTTGCAGGCTGGACTTACTGTTATGTTCTGCTACCAGAGCTAAGGAAAGAGAGGAGATCTGTCCCTACGATAGAACTCAGCTGAATCCCTACGATGTAACAGGGAACCTGATCCTGCGATCAGACCTGCTAAAGTCCTAAGCTAGTCTGTACGGAGACCTATAGATGTGGGGAAGGAATCCCTACAAGTACTAAGGACTGGGAGGAAAATGGGACACCTCCTAACAGAAATAGTAGCAGACAGACGAACAAACAAAATATATAGAACATAGAGGTCCGTAGACCAAGCAAACTAACAGAGCTAGATACAGAGCACAGGCTAGCTAGAAAGTAGTTATACAATGAAGTCCAGCAAAGCCAGAAGGGCGGAGCAGGATTAAATAGGCCAACAAGGTCATGTGACCAGCAAAGGAAAAAACCTAAGAGCAAGGTTCTAACACCAACAGGTTTTCTTCCAGAATGGTCCTGTATTTAGTTCCGTCCATCTTCCCATCAATTTTAACCCCTTAACAACATTTGACGTACTAATATGCGTCTGTGCCCTGGGACTTAAGAGCCAGACCCGTATTAGTACGTCATGGCGATCGCGCGGGCACACAGGCTGTGCGGACGCGATCGCCGCCGGGTGTCAGCTGATTGTCACAGCTGACACCCGGTACTATGTGCAGGGAGCGGTCCTTCACCGCTCCTAGCACATTAACCCCCGCGATGCTGCAATCGAAGTCGATCGCAGCATTGCGGTGGCAAGGGGAGGTGATCGCAGATACTCACCTCCTCTTCCAGCTTCCAGCGCTGACTGACGTGGCTTCCAGGATGTTGCCATGACGACCCGATGTCGTCATGACAACATCCGGGTCACCAGACAGCAGGAAGATTTTTTGGACATGCGCAGTGCATCTCCAAACAATCTTCTCCCTGTCCAGCGCTGACAGCCTGCATGGCACAGGGATGGTGCTGCATTCCTGTGCCATGCAGGCGATCAGAGAAAAAAAAGTGAAAGTCCCACAGTGGGACAAAGTAATAAAGTATTAAAACTATCAGAAAGTGCAAAAAAAAAAAATTGTAAAAATATTAAAAAAAAAATAATCCACCAAAAATAAAAATATAATGTACCCATCAATAAATATTATTATAAAAAAAAAAAAAACAATAAAAGTACACATATTTGGTATTGCCGCGTCCGGAACAACCTGACCTATAAAACTGTCTCACTAGTTAACTCCTTCAGTGAACACGGTAAAAAATAAAAATAAAAAACGAAGCAAAAAACAATGCTTTATCACCATACCACCAAACAAAAAATGGAATAACACGCGATCAAAAAGACAAATATAAATAAAAATGGTACCGCTGAAAACGTCATCTCGTCCCGCAAAAAACAAGTTGCCATACAGCTCCATCAGCCGAAAAATAAAAAAGTTATAGCTCTCAGAATAAAGCTATGCTAAAAAATAATTTTTTCTATAAAATTGCTTTTATTATGTAAAAGTGCAAAATATAGAAATACAATACAAATGTGGTACCGCTGTAAACGTACTGACCCGAAGAATAAAGCTGCCTTATCAATTTTGCCACACGCGGAACAGAATAAAAAAGAAAAAAAAATTCCTGAATTGTTGGTTTTTGTTTATTCTGCCTCCCAAAAATCGAAATAGAAAGCGATCAAAAAATGTCACGTGCCTGAAAATGGCATCAATAACAACATCAACTCATCCCACAAAAGGCGAGCCGTCACATGACTGTCTGCCAAAATCTGGAGAAATTATAGGTCTCAAAATATGGCGATGCAAAAACTAGTCTTTTAGTGTGTGACAGCTGTCAGTCATAAAAACCCCATATGATTCTGGTATCGTTGTAATCACACCGACCTGAAGAATAAAGTCGTCTAATCACTTATACCGCATGAGGAACGGCGTAAAAAATAAACTCTCAGGTTAGGGTTGTGCTAGGGTTAGGGTTGTGCTAGGGTTAGGGTTGTGCTACGGTTAGGGTTGTGCTACGGTTAGGGTTGTGTTAGGGTTAGGGCTGGGGTTGTGATGGGGTTGGGATTTTTTTCAAAAGTAAGAAAAAAAGATGACGATATGGCGACTAGTGTTGAGCGCAAGTGCTCGCTACTTGAGTTTGCATCGGGTGTTCTGGTATACATTGAGTATCGTGGGTATTTGAGTGACATGCTCGAGTCTCCGCCCCATATGCTTCACGGCCCAAAAAACTTTGCGGGGATTGCCTGCCATGCACGAGCGATCCCCGCATTTTTTTTTTTGGGTGTCTAATAACCGTGAAACATCCGGGCGGACACTCGAGCATGTTACTCGAGCACACGCAGTACATGGTGCATACCTTAGTACCCGATGCAAACTCAAGTAGCGAGCACTTGCGCTCAAGACTATTGACAACTTATTCAATATGATGACCTAATGTTATCAAATTCTGTGTCGTACCTCTGGGTTCAAAATGTTCACTATACACCTTAATTAAATCCTTGAGGGGTATAGTTTCCAAAATGGGGTCACTTGTGGGAGAGCTCCACTGTTTAGGCACATCAGGGGCTCTCCAAACGCGACATGGTGTCCGCTAACAAATTGAATGGAAAATCGGCTCAAATTGTTAGCGGACACCATGTTGCATTTGGAGAGTCCCTGTGTGCCCAAACATTGGAGCTCCCCCACAAGTGACCCCATTTTGGAAACTAGACCACCCCAAGGCACCTATCTAGATGCATAGTGAGCACTTGGAACCCTTAGGTGCTACACAAATTGATTCGTAAAAATGGAAAAGTATTTTTTTTCCACTTTTTCACTTTTACGAATCAATTTGTGAAGCACCTGGGGGTTCCAACTGCTCACTATGCATCTAGATCGGTGCCTTGGGGGTTCTAGTTTCCAAAATGGGGTCACTTGTGGGGGAGCTCCAATGTTTGGGCACACAGGGACTCTCCAAATGCAACATGGTGTCCGCTAACAAATTGTCGGCTCAAATTGTTAGCGGACACCATGTTGCGTTTGGAGAGCCCCTGTGTGCCCAAACATTGGAGCTCCCCCACAAGTGACCCCATTTTGGAAACTAGACCCCCAAGGCACCTATCTAGATGCATAGTGAGCACTTGGAACCCCCAGGTGCTTCACAAATTGATTCGAAAAAATGAAAAAGTGAAAAAAAAAACACTTTTTCATTTTTACGAATCAATTTGTGAAGCATCTGGGGGTTCCAAGTGCTCACTATGCATCTAGATAGGTGCCTTGGCGGGTCTAGTTTCCAAAATGGGGTCACTTGTGGGGGAGCTCCAATGTTTGGGCACACAGGGGTTCTCCAAACGCAACATGGCGTCCGCTAATTATTCAAGCAAATTTTTCAATCAAAAAGTCAAATGGTGCTCCTTCCCTTCCGAGCCCTGCCGTGCGCCCAAACAGTGTTTCTTCCCCACATATGGGGTATCTGCGTGGTCAGGGGAAATTGCACAACAAATTTTGCTGTCCATTTTTTCCTGTTACCCCTGTGAAAATAAAAAAAATTGGGTCTAAAGTAACATTTTTGTGAAAAGTTAAATGTTCATTTTTTTCTTCCACATTCCAAAAATTCCTGTGAAGCACCTGAAGGGTTAATAAACTTATTGAATGTGGTTTTGAGCACCTTGAGGGGTGCAGTTTTTAGAATGGTGTCACTTTTGGGTATTTTCTGTCATAAAGACCCCTCAAAGTGACTTCAAATGTGATGTGGTCCCTAAAAAAATGGTTTTGTAAATTTTGTTGGAAAAATGAGAAATCGCTGGTCAACTTTTAACCCTTATAGCTCCCTAACAAAAAAAATTTTGCTTCCAAAATTGTGCTGATGTAAAGTAGACATGTGGGAAATGTTATTTATTAACTCTTTTGTGTGACATATCTCTCTGATTTGGGGGCATAAAAATTCAAATTTTGAAAATTGCAAAATTTTCAAAATTTTTGCCAAATTTCCATTTTTTTCACAAATAAACGCAAGTGATATCGAAGAAATTTTACCACAATCATGAAGTACAATATGTCATGAAAAAACATTCTCAGAATCAGGGGGATCCGTTGAAGCGTTCCAGAGTAATTACCTCATAAAGTGACAGTGGTCAGAATTGTAAAAATTGGCCTGGTCATTAACGTGCAAACCACCCTCGGGGGTTAAGGGGTTAACCATCTTCCCTGTCCCTGCTGAAGAAAAGCAGGCCCAAACCATGATGCTGCCACCACCATGTTTGACAGTGGGGAAGGTGTTTTGAGAGTGATGAGCTGTGTTGCTTTTACGCCAAACATATCGTTTTGCATTGTGGCCAAAAAGTTCAATATTGGTTTCATCTGACCAGAGCACCTTATTCCACATGTTTGGTGTGTCTCCCAGGTGGTTTGTGGTAAACTTCTAACAAGACTATTTATGGATATCTTTGAGAAATGGCTTTCTTGCCACTCTTCCATAAAGGACAGATTTGTGCAGTGAACGACTGATTGTTGTCCTATGGACAGACTCTCCCACCTCAGCTGTAGATCTCTGCAGTTCATCCAGAGTGATCATGGGCCTTTTGGCTGCATCTCTGATCAGTCTTCTCCTTGTTCTAGATGAAAGTTTAGAGGGATGGCCGGGTCTTGGTAGATTTGCAGTGGGCTACTCCTTCCATTTCAATATGATCGCTTGCACAGTGCTCCTTGAGATGTTTAAAACTTGGGAATTTTTTTTGTATCCAAATCCGGCTTTAAACTTCACCACAACAGTATCTCGGACCTGCCTGGTGTGTTCCTTGGTCTTCATGATGCTCTCTGCACTTGAAACAGAACCCTGAGACTATCACAGAGCAGAGACCCCTGAGACTATCACAGAGCAGGTGCATTTATACGGGGACTGGATTACACACAGGTGGATTCTAGTTATCATTACCAGTCATTTAGGAGAACATTGGATCCTTCAGAGATCCTCACTGAACTTCTGCACTGAAAGTAAAGGGGCCGAATAATATTGCACTCCCCACTTTTCGGTTTTGAATTTGTTAAAAAAGTTTAAAATATCCAATAAATTTTGTTCCACTTCACGATTGTGTCCCACTTGTTGCTGATTCTTCACAAAAAAATTAGAATGTTATATCTTTATGTTTGAAGCCAGAAATGTGGCAAAAGGTAGAAAAGTTCAAGGGGGCCAAATACTTTTACAATGCAATATATATATATATATATATATATATATATATATATATATATATATATATATATATATATATATATATATATATATACACTGCTCAAAAAAATAAAGGGAACAGTGAAATAACACATCCTAGATTTGAATGACTGAAATATTCTCATTGTCCTTAAAACAAGTCACAATGAGGCTGAGTATTGTGTGTGGCCTCCACGTGCCTGTATGACCTCCCTACAACGCCTGGGCATGCTCCTGATGAGGCTGAGTATTGTGTGTGGCCTCCACGTGCCTGTATGACCTCCCTACAACTCCTGGGCATGCTCCTGATGAGGCTGAGTATTGTGTGTGGCCTCCACGTGCCTGTATGACCTCCCTACAACACCTGGGCATGCTCCTGATGAGGCTGAGTATTGTGTGTGGCCTCCACGTGCCTGTATGACCTCCCTACAACGCCTGGGCATGCTCCTGATGAGGCTGAGTATTGTGTGTGGTCTCCACGTGCCTGTATGACCTCCCTACAACGCCTGGGCATGCTCCTGATGAGGCTGAGTATTGTGTGTGGCCTCCACGTGCCTGTATGACCTCCCTACAACGCCTTGGCATGCTCCTGATGAGGCTGAGTGTTGTGTGTGGCCTCTACTGTAGGACCTCCCTACAACGCCTGGGCATGCTCCTGATGAGGCTGAGTATTGTGTGTGGCCTCCACGTGCCTGTATGACCTCCCTACAACGCCTGGGCATGCTCCTGATGAGGCTGAGTATTGTGTGTGGCCTCCACGTGCCTGTATGACCTCCCTACAATGCCTGGGCATGCTCCTGATGATGCTGAGCATTGTGTGTGGCCTCCACGTGCCTGTATGACCTCCCTACAATGCCTGGGCATGCTCCTGATGAGGCTGAGTATTGTGTTTGGCCTCCACTTGCCTGTATGACCTCCCTACAACGCCTGGGCATGTTCCTGATGAGGCTGAGTATTGTGTGTGGCCTCCACGTGCCTGTATGACCTCCCTACAACGCCTGGGCATGCTCCTGATGAGGCTGAGTATTGTGTTTGGCCTCCACTTGCCTGTATGACCTCCCTACAACGCCTGGGCATGCTCCTGATGAGGCTGAGTATTGTGTGTGGCCTCCACGTGCCTGTATGACCTCCCTACAACGCCTGGGCATGCTCCTGATGAGGCTGAGTATTGTGTGTGGCCTCCACGTGCCTGTATGACCTCCCTACAACACCTGGGCATGCTCCTGATGAGGCTGAGTATTGTGTGTGGCCTCCACGTGCCTGTATGACCTCCCTACAACGCCTGGGCATGCTCCTGATGAGGCTGAGTATTGTGTGTGGCCTCCACGTGCCTGTATAACCTCCCTACAATGCCTGGGCATGCTCCTGATGAGGCTGAGTATTGTGTGTGGCCTCCACGCGCCTGTATGACCTCCCTACAACGCCTGGGCATGCTCCTTGTGAGGCTGAGTATTGTGTGTGGCCTCCACGTGCCTGTATGACCTCCCTACAACGCCTGGGCATGCTCCTGATGAGGCTGAGTATTGTGTGTGGCCTCCACGTGCCTGTATGACCTCCCTACAATGCCTGGGCATGCTCCTGATGAGGCTGAGTATTGTGTGTGGCCTCCACGCGCCTGTATGACCTCCCTACAACGCCTGGGCATGCTCCTGATGAGGCTGAGTATTGTGTGTGGCCTCCATGTGCCTGTATGACCTCCCTACAACGCCTGGGCATGCTCCTGGTGAGGCTGAGTATTGTGTGTGGCCTCCACGTGCCTGTATGACCTCCCTACAACGCCTGGGCATGCTCCTGATGAGGCTGAGTATTGTGTGTGGCCTCCACGTGCCTGTATGACCTCCCTACAACGCCTAGGCATGCTCCTGATGAGGCTGAGTATTGTGTGTGGCCTCCACGTGCCTGTATGACCTCCCTACAACGCCTGGGCATGCTCCTGATGAGGCTGAGTATTGTGTGTGGCCTCCACGCGCCTGTATGACCTCCCTACAACGCCTGGGCATGCTCCTGATGAGGCTGAGTATTGTGTGTGGCCTCCATGTGCCTGTATGACCTCCCTACAACGCCTGGGCATGCTCCTGGTGAGGCTGAGTATTGTGTGTGGCCTCCACGTGCCTGTATGACCTCCCTACAACGCCTGGGCATGCTCCTGATGAGGCTGAGTATTGTGTGTGGCCTCCACGTGCCTGTATGACCTCCCTACAACGCCTAGGCATGCTCCTGATGAGGCTGAGTATTGTGTGTGGCCTCCACGTGCCTGTATGACCTCCCTACAACGCCTAGGCATGCTCCTGATGAGGCTGAGTATTGTGTGTGGCCTCCACGTGCCTGTATGACCTCCCTACAACGCCTAGGCATGCTCCTGATGAGGCTGAATATTGTGTGTGGCCTCCACGTGCCTGTATGACCTCCCTACAATGCCTGGGCATGCTCCTGATGAGGCTGAGTATTGTTTGTTTCCTCCACGTGCCTGTATGACCTCCCTACAACGCCTGGGCACGCTCCTGATGAGGCTGAGTATTGTGTGTGGCCTCCACGTGCCTGTATGGCCTCCCTACAACGCCTGGACATGCTCCTGATGAGGCTGAGTATTGTGTGTGGCCTCCACGTGCCTGTATGACCTCCCTACAATGCCTAGGCATGCTCCTGATGAGGCTGAGTATTGTTTGTTTCCTCCACGTGCCTGTATGACCTCCCTACAACGCCTGGGCATGCTCCTGATGAGGCTGAGTATTGTGTGTGGCCTCCACGTGCCTGTATAACCTCCCTACAACGCCTGGGCATGCTCCTGATGAGTATCAGTATTGTGTGTGGCCTCCACGTGCCTGTATTGTAGCACCCCGAGGGCTAGGCTGCTACAGGGGTATTGCACCTCTGCCAGAGGTGTGATATTCCACTCCCGGGTAAGGATGGAGTGTGGACCAGGGCTCAGTAGGCTGCATGCACCACACACACCCCATTTCCGAGGAACAGCTCAACGGTGCTCCCACTAGACAGAAGTGCAGGCACGACAGCATCTGTTCCAGGCCGGAGTGGGGACGGAGGGGTGTGGAATACCCAGTGGTGTAGGAGCAGATAGGGGTGGGTCTCTGAGCATAGGTAGGAGCCCATTGGTTGCTAGTCACCTGGGCTCGGGTGTCAGAAGGAGGTATATAAGGTGGGCACCACCTTAGAACAGGGTTGAGTCCAGTCTAGTTCAGTTCAGTGGAGACAGTCTGAGGAGAAGGCAGGAAACAGAGCCCCTTCATGGGCTTTGCTCCGCAGGCAGGCCTTGTCAGGAGGCTGGAGCCTGAGAGAGAAGAAAGAACAGAAAGGAAAGTAAGAAAGGAACTGGAACAGAGGAGAAAGGAAGCAAGGAACACAGAGAAAGGCCCAGAGACACGAAGGCAGAAGGAACCCCATATGCCCAGGAGATACTGGGTGAAGGGTTGGCAGAGCAGGGTACCGGAACCCGAATTGGTGGAGGCGACTAATCCTCAGCCAAAACCGGAGGTTGTGACCACATCTTGGTGCGACCCCTCACTACATCCACCAGAAAGGCATACCGTATAGGGTCAGGGAAACCGGAGAGAGGTTTCACCAACAGAAGGCCCGAGGAAGCTGGACAAAGGTGGGTCCCTGGTGGGGACGGCCAGTAGAAAGGAAGAGAGGGGAGCTCTGAACCACACTCTGGAATTGCCTGGGAGTTGACCGAGTCCCTTGCCTGGTGAACGCAGCACGGCTCAGGCGGTCCCTCATGTGCACAAGTGACCAGAATAACAACCGTGAGTAAAGCTTTGAAAACTGCAACTGCACGTCTCTGTGATTCCTCACCGCACCAGCACCATAAGTACTGGGACGCTCACACCATCACTCCCATCATCTCTCTCACATTAGCTGCCCTGAGGCCATACTCCTCCCGTGGAGAGTTATCCCATACTCGGCTGCGCAACAAACATCAGCCTCAGCGGTCGGCAGCGGCGGTCCCCACTGACTGCAATCCACGGGTGGCGTAGTCGGACACTTATTACAATACAAATAGACTGCCACTGGTTTGACCACCCTGGGCACGGACCGGGTCACCGCCACACGGAGACTACAACCCCCAGCATTCTACAACAGGCCCGGTTCTGGGTTCCCCTGCACAGCACAGGCCCAGGGGGCGCGTCAGTATGACCTCCCTACAACGCCTGGGCATGCTCCTGATGAGGCTGAGTATTGTGTGTGGCCTCCACGTGCCTGTATGACCTCCCTACAACGCCTGGGCATGCTCCTGATGAGGCTGAGTATTGTGTGTGGCCTCCACGTGCCTGTATGACCTCCCTACAAAGCCTGGGCATGCTCCTGATGAGGTTCAGTATTGTGTGTGGCCTCCACGTGCCTGTATGGCCTCCCTACAACGCCTGGGCATGCTCCTGATGAGGCTGAGTATTGTGTGTGGCCTCCACGTGCCTGTATGACCTCCCTACAACGCCTGGGCATGCTCCTGATGAGGTTGCGGATGGTCTCCTGTGGGATCTCCTCCCAGACCTGGACTAAAGCATTCGCCAACTCCTGGACAGTCTGTGGTGCAACATGACGTTGGTGGATGGAGCGAGACATGATGTCCCAGATGTGCTCAATCGGATTCAGGTCTGGGGAACGGGTGGCCAGTCCATAGCGTCAATGTCTTCATCTTGCAGGAACGGCTGACACACTCCAGCCACATGAGGTCTGGCATTGTCCTGCATTAGGAGGAACCCAGGGCCAACCGCACCAGCATATGGTCTCACAAGGGGTCTGAGGATCTCATCTCGGTACCTAATTTTACCAAAAATTTGACGTGGCCTTTGCCATATTTTTGTGTCCAGCCAGGTACAGCAGGCAGGAACAGGCTGCCCCCAACCCCCAGATGCCTATTTGTACTTGGCTGGAAACAAAAATACAGGGAAGCCCTTTTTTTAATTATTTCATGAATTTCATGAAATAATTTTAAAAAAAAATACGTGGGGCTTCGCCCTATTTTTGTGTCCAGCCAGGTACAACTAGGCTGCTGGGGGCTGTAATCCGCAGCGCAGGGAGGCCCAAGCTTTCTGCCCCCCCCCGCTGCAAATTGCAGTCCGCAGCCACCCCAGAAAATGGCGCGTTCATAGAAGCGCCATCTTCTGGCGCTGTACCCAACTCATCCAGGGCCTTGGTGCGGGGGCTCACTGGGTAATAAAGGGGTTAGGGCCAGCTTGGCATTATCAGCTGGCCCTAAGCCCGAAATTCATGGGGTCACGCCAATATTAGACATGACCGTCATGAATTTCTAGGAAAGTATTTAAAAAAACACAACATCCAAATGAGCCGAGGTCATGTCCAATGAACTCAGATCACCTCATGCACGTCACTGACAGCGTGGGAAAATTCTCCTGCGCTCAGCGCTTCACCAGGAGAATTCTCTCACGCTCACTGCAAGCACAGGAGAATTCTCCCACGCTGTCAGTGACGTGCATGAGGTGAGCTGAATTCATTGGACATGACCTCGGCTCATCTTTATGCCGTCACAGCCAGACACTAAGGAGCGCAAGCATGCCTGCGCTTCTCAGTGTCCGCGGGATGACAGGCTGGATGGCAGCGTTCTGCTGCGGTCCAGCCTGTCATCTCGATGTAGCAGAGCTGAAGCTGTCGTGGGAACCATGGAAAGGTAAGGATAATGTTGGTTTATTATTTTACTTTTATTGCAGGAGATCGTTGGCTTCAGCTGGAATGGGCGTGATGGTAAGTATGGTTTAATTTAGAACAATAAAGAATTGTGTCTTTATTTCAAGTAAAGGACTTTATTCTGGGTGTTTGTGTTTTTTTTAACTTTGACTATGGGGTTAGTAATGGGGGTGTCTTATAGACGCCTCTCCATTACTAACCTGGGCTTGATGTCAGCTGGCATTATAAGCTGACATCAAACCCAACCCTATTACCCCACTGCCACCGCTACAGGGCAGTGGGAAGAGCGAGGCTAAGTGCCAGAATTGGCACATCCTATGGATGCGCCATTTCTGGGGCGGCTGACGGCTGGTGTTTCTAGCCTGGGAGGGGGCCAATATTCATGGCACCCTTCCTGGGCTATTAATATCAGCCCCCAGCTGTCTGCCTAGCCTTTGCTAGCTATTAAAATAGTGGGGACCCCACATCAGTTTTTGGGGGGTCCCCCATTTTAATAGCTGGTAAAGGCTAGGTATTCAGCTGGGGGCTGATATTACCCCCTTCCCAGGCTTCAAACATCTGCCCCAGCCGTCTGCTTAACCTCCGCTAGAGACTAAAATTACGGGGAACCCCACGCCAATTTTTTTTTTTAATAAATCCTTTATTTTAACACTAAATGACAAGTACAGTAATCAACACTGTCACTGTACTTCTTATATATGTGACTGACATGTTTCTATGTATCTAATCTATGTGTGATGCTCTATTCTTTCTGTTATAAATTGTCGGGTACAGATGCTGAATTGCCGACCGGCTTTTTTAACCCCTTAACATCTGACGTACTAATACGCGTCTGTGCCCTGGGACTTAAGAGCCAGACCCGTATTAGTACGTCATGGCGATCGCGCGCGCACACAGGCTGTGCGGGCGCGATCGCCGCCGGGTGTCAGCTGATTGTCACAGCTGACACCCGGTACTATGTGCAGGGAGCAGTCCTGCACCGCTCCCAGCACATTAACCCCCGCGATGCTGCGATTGAAGTCGATCGCGGCATTGCGGGGGCAAGGGGAGGTGATCGGCGATACTCACCTCCTCTTCCGGCTTCCAGCGCAGTCTGCAAAGGCTTCCCGGGTGTTGCGATGACGACCCGATGTCGTCATGACAACATCCGGGTCACCAGAGAGCAGGAAGATTGCTTGGGCATGCGCAGTGCATCTCCAAGCAATCTTCACACTTTGCACCGCTGACAGCCTTCATGGCATAGGGATGGTGCTTCATTCCTGTGCCATGCAGGCGATCAGAAAAAAAAGTGAAAGTCCCAGAGTGGGACAAAGTAATAAAGTGTATAAACTGTGTGAAAGTGAAAAAAAAAAAAAAAAAAATGTGCAAAAATATTATAAAAAAATAAAAAAATAATACACCAAAAATAAAAATATAATGTACCCATCAATAAATATTATTATAAAAAAAAAACAATAAAAGTACACATATTTGGTATCGCCGCGTCCGGAACAACCTGACCTATAAAACTGTCCCACTAGTTAACCCCTTCAGTGAACACGGTAAAAAAAAAAAAAAAAAAAACGAAGCAAAAAACAATGCTTTATCACCATACCGCCAAACAAAAAGTGGAATAACACGCGATCAAAAAGACGCATATAAATAAAAATGATACCGCTGAAAACGTCATCTCGTCCCGCAAAAAACAAGCTGCCATACAGCTCCATCAGCCGAAAATAAAAAAGTTATAGCTCTCAGAACAAAGCGATGCTAAAAAATATTTTTTTCTATAAAATAGCTTTTATTGTGTATAAGCGCCAAAACATAGAAAAATGATACAAATGTGGTACCGCTGTAAACGTACTGACCCGAAGAATAAAGCTACCTCATCAATTTTACCACACGCGGAACAGAATAAAAAAAAAAAAAAAAAAACAATTCCTGAATTGTTGGTTTTTGTTTATTCTGCCTCCCAAAAATCGGAATAGAAAGCGATCAAAAAATGTCACGTGCCTGAAAATGGCACCAATAACAACGTCAAGTCATCCCGCAAAAACGAGCCGTCACATGACTGTCTGCCAAAATCTGGAAAAATTATAGCTCTCAAAATATGGCGATGCAAAAACTAGATTTTACAAAAAATGCGTCTTTTAGTGTGTGACAGCTGTCAGTCATAAAAACCCCATATGATTCTGGCATTGCTGTAATCACACCGACCCGAAGAATAAAGTCGTCTAATCACTTATACCGCACAAGGAACGGCGTCAAAAATAAACTCTTGGGTTAGGATTGGGCAAGGGTTAGGGCTGGGTTTGGGGCTAGGGTTGTGCTGGGGCTAGGGTTGTGCTGGGGCTAGGGTTGTGCTTGGGCTAGGGTTGTGCTGGGGCTAGGGTTGTGCTGGGGCTAGGGTTGTGCTGGGGCTAGGGTTGTGCTGGGGCTAGGGTTGTGCTGGGGCTAGGGTTGTGCTGGGGCTAGGGTTTTGCTGGGGCTAGGGTTGTGCTGGGGCTAGGGTTGTGCTGGAGCTAGGGTTGTGCTGGGGCTAGGGTTGTGCTGGGGCTAGGGTTGTGCTAGGGCTAGGGCTGGGGTTGGGATTTTTTTCAAAAGTAAGAAAAAAAGATGACGATATGGCGACTAGTGTTGAGCGCAAGTGCTCGCTACTTGAGTTTGCATCGGGTGCTCTGGTATGCATTGAGTATCGTGGGTATTTGAGTGACATGCTCGAGTCTCTGCCCCATATGCTTCGCGGCCAAAAAACTTTACGGGGATTGCCTGCCATGCACGAGCGATCCCCGCATGTTTTTTTTTGGGTGTCTAATAGCCGTGAAACATGCGGAGCAGGGACTCGAGCATCTCACTCGAGCACACGCTGTACATGGTGCATACCTGAGAACCCAATGCAAACTCAAGTAGCGAGCACTTGCGCTTAAGAATAATGACAACTTATTCAATATGATGACCTAATGTAAACAAATTCTGTGCCGTACCTCTGGGTTCAAAATGTTCACTATACACCTTAATTAAATCCTTGAGGGGTATAGTTTCCAAAATGGGGACACTTGTGGGGGAGCTCCACTGTTTAGGCACATCACGGGCTCTCCAAACGCGACATGGTGTCCGCTAACAAATTGAATGGAAAATCGGCTCAAATTGTTAGCGGACGCCATGTTGCGTTTGGAGAGCCCCTGTGTGCCCAAACATTGGAGCTCCCCCACAAGTGACCCCATTTTGGAAACTAGACCCCCCAAGGCACCTATCTAGATGCATAGTGAGCACTTGGAACCCCTAGGTGCTTCACAAATTGATTCGTGAAAATGAAAAAGTGTTTTTTTTTTTCACTTTTTCATTTTTACGAATCAATTTGTGAAGCACCTGGGGGTTCCAAGTGCTCACTATGCATCTAGAAAGGTGCCTTGGGGGGTCTAGTTTCCAAAATGGGGTCACTTGTGGGGGAGCTCCAAAGTTTGGGCACAGAGGAGCTCTCCAAACGCAATGTGGTGTCCGCTAACAATTTGAGCCGATTTTACAATCAAAAAGTCAAATGGCACTCCTTCCCTTCCGAGCCCTGCCGTGCGCCCAAACAGTGTTTTTTCCCCAAATATTGGGTATCTGCGTGCCCAGGGGAAATTGCACAACAAATTTTGGGGTCCATTTTTTCTTGTTACCCCTGTGAAAATAAAAAAAATTGGGTCTAAAATAACATTTTTGTGAAAAAAGTTAAATGTTCATTTTTTTCTTCCACATTCAAAAAATTCCTGTGAAGCACCTGAAGGGTTAATAAAGTTCTTGAATGTGGTTTTGAGCACCTTGAGGAGTGCAGTTTTTAGAATGGTGTCACTTTTGGGTATTTTCTGTCATAAAGACCTCTCAAAATGACTTCAAATGTGATGTGGTCCCTAAAAAAATGGTTTTGTAAATTTTGTTGGAAAAATGAGAAATCACTGGTCAACTTTTAACCCTTATAGCTGCCTAACAAAAAAAAAATTTGGTTCCAAAATTGTGCTGATGTAAAGTAGACATGTGGGAAATGTTATTTATTAACTCTTTTGTGTGACATATCGCTCTGATTTCAGGGCTTAAAAATTCAAATTTTGAAAATTGCAAAATTTTCAAAATTTTCGCCAAATTTCCATTTTTTTCACAAATAAACGCAAGTGATATCGAAGAAATTTTTCCACAATCATGAAGTACAATATGTCACGAAAAAACAGTCTCAGAATCAGGGGGATCCATTGAAGCGTTCCAGAGTAATTACCTCATAAAGTGACAGTGGTCAGAATTGTAAAAATTGGCCCGGTCATTAACGTGCAAACCACCCTCGGGGGTTAAGGGGTTAAAGAGACGGTGCATGAAAACACTAATATTTTTTTTAATAAATCCTTTACACTAAATGACAAGTACAGTAACCAACACTGTCACTGTACTTCTTATATATGTGACTGACATGTTTCTATCTATCTAATCTATGTGTGAAGCTCTAGTCTTTCTGTTGTAAATTGTCGGGTACCGGTGTATGCCGCTGATGAATTGCCGGCTTTTCGCGTAATACATTCTACATTATTGTTAGTTGTTTTCCTTCATGTAGAATTAACCTACAAGGAAAGAAAGGGTTTATTTTCATTCCGATATTTGTGTCCCATTGACTTGCATTGGTTTCCGGTATCGGAATCGGCGATATCCGATATTTTTTGGGTATCGGTCCGATCCAATCCGATCCGATATTTCCCGATATCGGAAGGTATCGCTCAACACTAGTCACCACCATATTGATGAGGGGAAGCGCAACTAACATGTACCTGCGCTCCATAAAGAACACCCAATCATGTATACACTCAAATGAGGCGCCATTACCATGACAACCACCACTATAAGGGGGTGAAAGAAGAAAGAGAGCATCACATAGATACAGTAGAGGTATAAATTCATGTCTATAAATATGTCTATTATAGCAATCTATAAATTAAGCCATAACGCCTAATCAAAAATGCAAAGACAGATCATCTCAAGAATTCGTAGAAATCCAAGGATAGAAATAGCGCTAAAAGTGAGCATATTTAAAACGCCAGCCATTATCTGAGCATGCGGCACATGTAATTCCCTTTTGTATTTTGTTGTTGGGAATCCTACCATGTTGTGCTTGTACAGCGGTCCCCTATTTCCTCACTATCCCTGTCTATGTGTGTCGTTTGTTGGTTTATCGTGTCTATTGTCTATTTTTATTGAGCCATTGGCCATTTTTATCATATAATTGACGCGCCCCCTGGGCCGTGGGGCACTCGGATCCGGGCAATAGGGAGACGATGGGGGTAGTAGTGGCTACCCGGTTCCGTGGCTCAGGATGGTCAGGCCAATGGTAGTCTGCTATGTTCTGCTGATGTCCGACTACGCCACCCGTGGATTGCGGTTATTAGGAACCGCCGCTGCATGCAGACCGCTGGGGCTGATGATATGTGCAGCTATGGTAGTGTGACTCCCCACGGGAAGAGTGCGGCCCCAGGGCAGTATAGTGGATGGTGGGAGTGATGGTAGTGAGAGTCCCGGTGCTGATAGTGCTGGAGGAGCAAGGAGCACACAGACAACAGGTTGCAGTCCAGGGTCTTTACTAAACAGGCAAACTGACCCACAAACAGTCCCAGCTAGGAGGGGACCTGGATGTCTGAGAGCAACGGGGAAATTGGCCCTGGTCAGGGTGAGGGTGTAGGCCTACCGTGCTTTCTGCGCTCCTTCTGGCTATCTCCTCTTTATAAGGTAACAGCCCACGTTTCCAAGCTTTCCGTGTATTCTCGCCTGTATGGCCTGCGACGTGGGTTCCTTTCTGCTCCCAGCCTTGTACGGCTTTACTGGTCCCTTCGGTTGTGGCAGGGCCTCCAGGCTTCTTAGGCCAAGGAATGTACAGTCCCTTGCGAACTGGTTTTCTGCTGGGGGATGTAGAATCCTTCCAGCCTCAGACACCAAAGTCTGGTAAAGCTAAGTCTTTCTCTGCCAAGACAGGCTCTCTTCGCCTCTTGTCTCTGGCTGGTGGCTCTCTCCTACTGCCACACTTCCTCTTAGGTGCAATCAACTTTCTGTCCCTGCTCCACTCTGGGACACGTCTCAAAGCTGAGACAGGCAATCCAGTTCTCTCTAACCCTGTCCCCAGTACCAGCTTTTATAGGGGCAGCCTGCTCCCCCTACTGGCCTGAGACAGGAGGCATTGCATGCTAATGTTCCCCTAACCAGAGAACCTCCCCCTTGCTCTCAGACACAGCTTTATTACACTTGTGGCATCCAGGTAGGGTGACACATTCCCCCCTAGTGAAATTTAGTACTCCGGGACTAAACAGTAAACAAAGATAATATACATAACAATAAAACATGAATACACAAATGACGCACAGATTGAGTTCTTAAGGTCACAGTGTGGTCTGTGACCAGGTGTCCATATCACCAAAACAACAGGGAGCCTTAACCAGGTGGGGGTCTGTCCTACCCCAAGTCCTTCACAGTCTTAGTTCATTCCTGGGTTAGGCTCCGAATGCAGTCCATACAAGGTCCCGGTTATACAAAGTCCATAACCTTTGAGTCCTCATGGTAGCTGCAAGAAACTGAAACACACTATCAATAAACATGCAGGTAACTTGGCAAACAATTCAACATTTTGCAACAGGGTTATTTACAATCTTAGTACACTCTATATTCTCCAGCGAGCGGGTATCTGTCCCTTTGTGCTCCTGGTTGACCTACGTAGCCCACTGTCTGGTGGTGGACCAACCTGGCTTTCCCCACTAGCGTTAGGGGTACAGCTACCAGCTGGGTGTACAGGTAGGGCAGGCAGCTGTCTGCGGGTTCTTTGGCTCACCGCAGGCATGGCAGGCTCACTGTCAGCAGAGGGTTGACTCTCCTGGGCTGCTGGTACAGGCTCTTCTGCCTCTGGAACCGCTTGCTCCACTTCACCTTCCGGCTCTGGTGTTGGTTGTTGCTGGGCCGGTTGCAGGAAATGCAGGACAGGTACCACTATGGCGTCATTTATGCGAGTCCAGGACTGAGGGAACTCTCCAAGAACGGTGCTGATCATTTCTTCCTTGTCCTCTGCGGGTTCAAGGTCACTCTGATCCTCTTCTGCACTACGGAGTTGCTCGGGGCATCTTTTGAGGTGGTCCCTGGAGACGACACTAGTGGTTTCTCCTCCGTCCTTGGTGATTACGCACACCTTTGGGTTGTCGTGGTCAGACTGCAGTACGGTGTAGGGTTCCCTTTCCCATTGGTCGTCCAACTTATGTAGCCTTCTTTTTCGCTTTAGGACTTGTTCACCAGGTTCTAGGGGACTAGCAGGGGCGTGTTGATTGAAGAGTCTTTCTTGCTTCTCTCTCACCTGGGCCAGGCTCTTCTCCACACTCTCCTGTACCATCTTGTACTGCAGTTGCCTTTCCGCATCCCAGTCCGCATCCGGGGAGGTGTCCTCAGGTATTAGGACTCCCATCTCCAGGTCTACGGGCAGCTTACCTGGTCTAGCTCGCATCAGGTAAGCCGGGGTGCAGTTTGTAGCGTTCACCGGGATGTTGTTGTACATGTCTACCAGGTCCGGCAATTTTTCTGGCCACAGGCTGCGTTCCTCCAGGGGCAACGTCTTCAGGAGATCAATGACTATATTGTTCATCTTCTCACACATCCCGTTGGTTTGGGGGTGGTAAGGCGTTGTCCGAATCTTCTTACAGCCATAGAGGTTGCAGAACTCCTGGAAGATTTCAGCTTCGAACGCTGGACCCTGGTCTGTCAGGACCTGTTCCGGATACCCGTGTGGACGGCAGAAGTATTGCTGGAAGGCTCTGGCCGCTGTTTGGGCTGTCAAGTCCTTTACCGGGACCACCACTAGAAAACGGGAATAGTGGTCCACGATTGTCAGGGCATAGATGTATCCTGACAGGCTGGGAGCCAATTTGACGTGGTCCAGAGCTACCAGCTCAAGAGGCTGTGTGGTGACGATGGGCCTCAAGGGTGTCTTCTGGCTGGTGCGGTCCTTCCTCCTCAGGTGACAAGGGCCACAGTCTCTGCACCACTTTTCTACAGCTCCTCTCATGCCGACCCAAAAGAACCTTCCTCTTAGCAGGAACTCCAGTTTCTTCCAACCGAAGTGCCCCGCTCTGTCATGGTAAGCTCCCAGGACCATAGCTGCATCCCGCCTTGGAACCACGACTTGCCAGGTCAGCTCGTGTGTCCGGTGGTTGACAATCCTTCTGCACAACTTGCCTTCGTAGAGGAACAGCTTGCTCTTCTCCTTCCATAGCTGCTTGGCTTCCTCTGGGGCATCTGGATCTAGGCGGGCGTCTTCCCGGGTCAGCAGATCTTTCACCAGGCGGACTGCAAGGTCACTATCTTGGGTCTCGGCCCAGCTGTGGTGAGGTAGGGGATTCATCATCACCGTCGTTAGATCCTCCTCCTTCACGCGGTGAGAGTGTTGAGCGGCTCCATACCGGTGAAACGCGGGGAGTTCTACCTCTTCCAGCTCTTCTGGGTCTTCGTTACCTTCAGGTAAGTGAGGCATTCTTGATAGGGCGTCCGCATTGGCATTGGTTTTGCCTGCCCGGTACTTGATCACGAAGTCATAGTTGGAGAGACGGGCCATCCACCGCTGTTCCAGGGCACCCAGTCTTGCATTGTCCAGGTGTGTCAACGGGTTGTTGTCCGTGTACACGGTGAACTTTGCGGAGGCCAGGTAATTCTTGAAGCGTTCCGTCACGGCCCACACCACCGCCAAGAATTCTAGCTTGAAGGAGCTGTAATTCTCCGGGTTCCTTTCGGTGGGCCTCAGCTTCCGGCTGGCGTATGCGATCACCCGTTCTCTGCCCTGTTGGTTTTGGGACAGTACGGCTCCCAGTCCCACATTACTGGCATCTGTGTGGAGAATGAAAGGCTGGCCGTAATCAGGGTAGGCCAGGATCTCATCCCCAGTAAGGGCCAACTTTAGCTGGCGGAAGGACTCCTCTTCCGGTTTATCCCACTTGAAGGGTGGCTTTTGACTCCTGGACTTAGACTGTCCGATCAGGAGGTCCTGCATAGGAGCTGCCATTTTGGTGAACCCGGGGATGAACCTTCGGTAGTAGCCTACCAACCCGAGAAACTGTCTCACCTCTTTGATGTTCGAGGGGCTTGGCCAGCTCTTGATTGCCGTGACCTTGTCAGGGTAGGGGGCCACTCCTTCCGCACTTACCACGTGCCCTAGGTACTGGACCTTTGGTTTCAGCAGGTGGCACTTCGATGGTTTCACCTTCAGGCCATAGCCTGCCAGGGCTTCGAACACCTCGGCCAGGTGCTTTAGGTGGTCCTCGTAGGTTTTCGAATAGACGATCACGTCGTCCAGGTAAAGGAGAACCGTCTCGAAGTTTCGGTGCCCTAGACAGCATTCCATCAGCCGCTGGAAGGTCCCTGGTGCGTTGCAGAGTCCGAAAGGCATGCAGTTGAATTCGCTCAGTCCCATCGGGGTGGTGAAGGCGGTCTTCTCCTTGTCAGCCTCTGCCACAGGAACCTGCCAGTACCCGCTAGTAAGGTCCAAAGTAGAAAAGAAGTTAGCAGATTTTAGTGCGGCTAAAGACTCTTCTATTCTAGGCAGCGGATATCCGTCTTTGTGGGTGATACGGTTGATTTGTCTATAGTCTACGCACATTCTCATGGTGCCGTCTTTCTTTTTCACCAGAACCAAGGGGGCTGCCCAGGGGCTACAGCTGTCTCTAATGACCCCAGCTTCTTTCATTTCCCGCAGCATACCCTTGGCGTTCTGATAATGTGCAGGGGGTACAGGTCTGTGCCTCTCTTTTATTGGTGGGTGGCTCCCTGTGGGGATGTGGTGTTCTATCCCTTTTACTCTGCCGAAGTCTAGCGGGTGCTTACTAAAGACTCTCTCGTACTCCTGTACCACCCGGTAGACTCCTTGTTTTTGGTGCAGGGGAGTGGAGTCAGCACCCACGTGGAGTTTCTGGCACCAGTCCTCCTTGTGTTTCTGGGAGCCATTACCCTCCGCCTGTGGAGATGGAGGCAAGGGTTCCACGGCCCTGATAGCTTGGTGTTCGACGACAAACAGTTTGGCGAGTGTAGCGTACCTGGGTAAGTGTACTTCCCCCTCCCCAATGTTGAGGATGCGGACGGGCACCCTCCCATGACGGACATCAACCACCCCCCGGGCTGTCAAAATGGTGGGCCTGCTGTCTGAGTACACGGGTTCTACCATGGCTTGGTAGTCTCTACCTCTCAACCCGATTGCAGTCCGACACCAGATCATCATTTCACTTTTGGGAGGCATGGAAATGGGGAATGGATCACTGAGTCTTACGCTACCGATCTCACCACCAGACAGTTCTACCTGCTGCCGAATCATCAGGGCTTTTATCTCCTTGTTGAGGACTCTCTGTTGGCTGGAACTAGCATTCACCGCCACCTGTTGTAGAATTACAATTACTTCTGAAAGACAATTTTCAATTATGTTAGTACCCACAGTTATTTTAGGGTGACTTTCATGACGGTCAATGTCCACAATAATCACTCCCTGTGCCGGCAGTTCAACTTTACCAATTTTAATGGTCATCTCCTTGAACCCCATCTGCGGCACGGGTAAGCCATTACTGGCGATGATGCTCAAGTTACTGTCTGGATACCGTGTGATATCAGCATCAGTCCAATACTGCTTAAAAAGTACATAAGGGATTGTGGTTACTTGCGACCCAGTATCCAGCAAGGCGCTCATGGGGATACCGTCCAGCACCACAGGTAAAACCGGGCGCCCCCCAACGTACTTATCACGCCAATTATAAGGGCCTGGTGATCTTATGCCTGGGGGTCGGCCCTCTGCCCCAGGTTGGACCCGTTTAAATTACAGTACCTGGAAATGTGTCCGGGCTGGTTACATCGACGGCAAATGGGCTGTCCATCCTCTGCGTAGCGGTCTGTGGGCCTCCCTCGGAACGACGGGATCCTCCTCTGTCGACGCCACGGGACATCCTCCGGACTTGAAGCCAGCTTGATGGGTCTTGACGGGTCCACTTGCAACGCCTGGACGGTCCTGGTCAACGCCGCGACGCTCCTGGTCAGCTCCTGGACTTGGTGGTGCAGGCCTTTCGACGGGGCTTGGTTCAGGGCCTGTGCATCAGCCTCCACGGAGTCCATAGAGGAGGGCGCCGCCTCCTGGTGGTAGGTGATAGCAGGGCGCCGGGGGTTTATAGCGCCACTGGTTGCAGATTCACGGAGCACCCTTATGGCCCTGTCCTTAAATTGGGCAAAGGTCAGGTCGGGGTTCTGGAAGAACATGAGGCGCAGTTGGGCCCTGTGGGCGCTGGACAGCAGACCCTCTATGAATTGTTCTGTTAGCAGCTTATCGGTTTCCTGCACACTGCCAGGGTCAGTTTGTTGAATAGCCCTCAAGGCTTCCTGCAGATTTAGGGCATAGTCTCTGATGCTGTCCTGTGCCCGCTGCTTACATCCATAGAACCTCATTTTAATTTCAGCGGAGGTACGTGTATCAAAGGTACCCCGCAGCCGGGCCAGAATACCCTTCACAGTCCCTTTCTCCTCAATGGGCCATGATTTTACCTCCCTTTGGGCTGCGCCAGTTAACTGCCCTGTCAATATGCTGACCTTCTGTTCCTCTGTCAGGGGGTAAACTTGGAACAAACTATACAGTCTTTCCTTGAAGTCAGTTAGGGCATGGGGCTCCCCTGAGTATTTGGGCAGCCAGGCCGCTCCAGGGATGTAGGGCAAGGAAAAGGGCATCACCGCTGCTGCGTTGGTGGTAGGGGGCGCCTCTGTGTCCGACATCTTCCTCCCCCCCCTAGTGAAGCGTGGCCTACCTTCCGACGATCCTCTTCTGTAGGCCGCGGCTCCGCTGCTGCTCTGGACGAGGACCTGGCGTCGCACTCCGATGACGTCAGCGTCGCTCTCTCTCCCTTCCAGGACCTTGCGCAGCGTCGGTGCGTGGGGCGGAGCTTCGGATCTCGCGCGGTTTTGACGTCCACGCCCCTCTTCTTCCCGCGCGGCGTCCTGAAGATGGCGTCCGATGGCGGGAAACAGCTGCGGACGGCGGGAAACGGTCCAAAATGGCGTCTGATGGCGGGAATCGGCTCCGGATGGCGGGAAACGACTCCACAGGTAAGTTACAAAAGTCTTTTTCAGGCACGCAGTACCCGGTGGTTGCGGGCACGAAATCCTGCCGACTACGCCAAAGCTGACGCGCCCCCTGGGCCGTGGGGCACTCGGATCCGGGCAATAGGGAGACGATGGGGGTAGTAGTGGCTGCCCGGTTCCGTGGCTCAGGGTGGTCAGGCCAATGGTAGTCTGCTATGTTCTGCTGATGTCCGACTACGCCACCCGTGGATTGCGGTTATTAGGAACCGCCGCTGCATGCAGACCGCTGGGGCTGATGATATGTGCAGCTATGGTAGTGTGACTCCCCACGGGAAGAGTGCGGCCCCAGGGCAGTATAGTGGATGGTGGGAGTGATGGTAATGAGAGTCCCGGTGCTGATAGTGCTGGAGGAGCAAGGAGCACACAGACAACAGGTTGCAGTCCAGGGTCTTTACTAAACAGGCAAACTGACCCACAAACAGTCCCAGCTAGGAGGGGACCTGGATGTCTGAGAGCAACGGGGAAATTGGCCCTGGTCAGGGTGAGGGTGTAGGCCTACCGTGCTTTCTGCGCTCCTTCTGGCTATCTCCTCTTTATAAGGTAACAGCCCACGTTTCCAAGCTTTCCGTGTATTCTCGCCTGTATGGCCTGCGACGTGGGTTCCTTTCTGCTCCCAGCCTTGTACGGCTTTACTGGTCCCTTCGGTTGTGGCAGGGCCTCCAGGCTTCTTAGGCCAAGGAATGTACAGTCCCTTGCGAACTGGTTTTCTGCTGGGGGATGTGGAATCCTTCCAGCCTCAGACACCAAAGTCTGGTAAAGCTAAGTCTTTCTCTGCCAAGACAGGCTCTCTTCGCCTCTTGTCTCTGGCTTGTGGCTCTCTCCTACTGCCACACTTCCTCTTAGGTGCAATCAACTTTCTGTCCCTGCTCCACTCTGGGACACGTCTCAAAGCTGAGACAGGCTTTCCAGTTCTCTCTAACCCTGTCCCCAGTACCAGCTTTTATAGGGGCAGCCTGCTCCCCCTACTGGCCTGAGACAGGAGGCATTGCATGCTAATGTTCCCCTAACCAGAGAACCTCCCCCTTGCTCTCAGACACAGCTTTATTACACTTGTGGCATCCAGGTAGGGTGACACATAATCATTAAAAGTTATATTTTAAATCCGGAGGGAAGAAGACTGCTGGTCTCCTCGCCCCACCAAAAGCCCGGCGGCTCAGCAGCATACTAGAGCCTGGGGCCGCCACGGAGGAGCGACACCTGAAAAAGGCTCAAGCTGCCTGCCATACGGGCGAGGAGTAAACGATTGCTCTACACGATCAAACCTCAAGTAAAGGTAGAGGAAACTGCCCTTCTTGTGTCATCGGGTCATTATCTGCACCCTCAGCCCTGCACCCCAACATCCACAATCCCCTACATAAACCGTACGGGTAGCCCTGGGGCCCCGCTCTACCAGTGGGGAGCAAATCCATCCCAGCTGCGTCACCAACGACCCCAGCGGGCCTACCCTTGTAGGATATCATGTGTACGTCTAGGCCCTTGGATCATGAGTGGTTCCATTACATCGAGTTTGCACTTCTGAGCTGTTACTGACATCTATGTTATATGTATATGTGCACACTATGTTTTCTATGGCCAGGTTTTTGTATATTGTTTCTTTGTATCGGTTATCCTGCAATCGTATCGATCAGTGTTTGTTATGTATAGCATTGATATCTATGTACATGTTGACTCATTGAATATAGTCTGTTGATGTCTATGCCTTTTTTATTGGGATGTTGATGGTATATATAGATAGGAAATGATATTACTATAATCTATATACTACTTATACCACCTGCATGCTATGTACGTCCCTTTTCTTCCTTATTGTGGGATATATGTGTTTATATGAAACTAGAAGGTGGCCCTATTCTAACGCATCGGGTATTCTAGAATATATATGCGGCCGACCGGGCGCAATCAGCAGAGCGGGGTTTAAATTTGGTGCCAATATCGTATTAGTGAGGACCGGGGAGCGGCGCTGCCTATGCGGGTACTTCCACTGCGAGCAGCTGGGAGATGACCGGTTAGTATCCCTAGCCGCTGATCTCCCGACGGTAGCCGCATGGAGGTCAGCGGCGCCACCGGTCGGGGTACTTCTGCGAGCAGCTGGGAGATGAGCGGCTGCTCGCAGCAGAAGCATCCCGACCGGCGGCGCCGCTCCTCGGTTTACTCCGTTCACACTTGCCGTCGGGAGATCAGAGCGTTGTTTAAATTTGGCGCCAATCTCGCTGATTGGTCGCGGTCGGCTGGCGGCCGCGACCAATCAGCAGAGCGTTGTTTAAATTTGGCGCCAATCTCGCTGATTGGTCGCGGCTGGAGTCCGCGACCAATAAGCTGAGCGCTGTTTAAATTTGGCGCCAATCTCGCTGATTGGTCGCGGCCGGCGTCGGCGGTCAATTAGCAGAGCATTGTTTAAACTTGGCGGCAATCTCACTGATTGGTCGCCGTTGGCGATCAAACAGCAGAGCATTATTTAAATTTGGCGGCAATATCGCTGATTGGTCGCGGCCGCTATTTAAATGTGGCGCCCAAATCGGTGATTGGTCGCGCTCTCCGCCCGCGACCAATCAGCGAATCGTATTGGTGAGGACCGGGGAGCGCCGCTCCCTGTGCGGCTACTTCCGCTGCGAGAAGCCGGGAGATGAGCGATTGCTCGCAGCAGAAGTATCCCGACCCGCAGCGCCGCTCCCCGGTCCTCCCTTCCGCATGGAGGTCAGCGGCACCGGCGGTCGGGGTCCTTCTGCTGCTACCGGGCGGGAGATGAGCGGCCGCTCTCAGCAGAAGTATCCCGACCCGCAGTGCCGCTCCCCGGTCCTCCCTTCCGCATGGAGGTCAGCGGCACCGGCGGTCGGGGTCCTTCTGCTGCTACCGGGCGGGAGATGAGCGGCCGCTCTCAGCAGAAGTATCCCGACCCGCAGTGCCGCTCCCCGGTCCTCCTTTCCGCATGGAGGTCAGCGGCACCGGCGGTCGGGGTCCTTCTGCTGCTACCGGGCGGGAGATGAGCGGCCGCTCTCAGCAGAAGTATCCCGACCCGCAGTGCCGCTCCCCGGTCCTCCCTTCCGCATGGAGGTCAGCGGCGCCCGCGGTCGAGGTCCTTCTGCTGCTACCGGGCGGGAGATGAGCGGCCGCTCTCAGCAGAAGTATCCCGACCCACAGTGCTGCTCCCCGGTCCTCCCTTCCGCATGGAGGTCAGCGGCGCCCGCGGTCGAGGTCCTTCTGCTGCTACCGGCCGGGAGATGAGCGCCTCGCGCCGGTCATCTCCCGGCTGCATCTCCGTCCCGCAGATGAGTCGCTAACGGCCGCCATCTTTTTTCAGAAATCCCGCGGCGCTGATTGGCCGCTGTCGGACCAATGAGCGACGAGGGATTTCCAGGACAGACAGATAGACAGAAAGACAGACAGACAGAAAGACAGACAGACGGGAAAAGACGATTATATATATATATAGATTTGGCTTTAGGACAATTCTTTTTGTGTTTTTTCATTGAAGACAAATTAAATGAAGAGAATAAGACCAAAGAATTTGTGATTGCAATCATTGTCAGGAAGAAACTGAGTATTATCTGACAGAATCGCAGGGGTGCCAATACTTTTGGCCACCACTGTAAGTAAGCCTTTACTTATATGGGTATACATGTGGACCAGTGTTTGTGGTATCAATTCACCCTATAATTATAGGTTAGTGTGTGGGTACAAATAGCCATGCACATATTTAAGTGGTTTCACTTTACCCCTAAGAGTGACATATCACATTAAAGCATATTTATATATTTCTCATTTTAATTCTTATATTCATTGATTCTTTGATATGTAGAGGGTGTATATATATATATATATATAATTTACACTCTTAAACCTACTGATTTTACTATGTATCTTCACTGCTGCGTGTCCTTATGCATAGCCATTTGCGCTGTGCTTTGTTCGCTTCCATTTTCTAATGAAGATTATTGTATTTTTACATATTATGGCCTCAGGATCATTTTTCTTCGGTTTCTCTGCTTGCTATTGTTTTTACGGCGATTGGCCATGACATTTAGTCCTAATATATGGTAGGAGTTTACTATTGAATGATTGTGATTGATATATGATATATATTGTTTTCCCTACTATTGTTCCTATGAATTTCATTTATTATTTTGGGTGACAGTCATTACTGGTTGGTGACACTTCTAGACCCACGCTACAAGGAGAACTTTCTATCTCTCCTTCCCGTGGCGGAGAGGTCTAAAAATGGGGCTGTACCAGAAGGCCCTTGTTGTAGAATTATTAAAAAAATTCCCATCTGAAAACGCTGGCGGCTGAGGTCACACTTAGTTGGACAACCAAGGAGTACAGGCGAGAGAGACACAACTTCAATCCAGCAGAGGCAGGGGAACACTGTCAAAGTTCTGGGGCAGTTTTCTCAGACCCTCCCATCGCACAGGCCCTGAGGCACGGGGTACTCTCACAAGGAGTGCAAAGTTTGGGAAGATGCTGAGTTAGTACCTTGCCGACCGTACCAACGTCCTCCGTGATTCCTCTGTGCTTTATAATTATTGGGTATCCAAGCTGGATACGTGGCATGAACTCGCTCTGTACGCCTTGGAAGTCCTGGCCTGCCCTGCCACTAGTGTTTTATCAGAGTGGGTTTTTAGTGCCGCTGGTGGAATTATAACTGATAAGCGCATCCGCCTGTCAACTGAAAATGAACAAGGGCTGGATTGGGCCAGACTTCTCAACACCACCGAATGATAGCAGCGTAACATAAACTCAATTCAAATGTTCTTTATTTACTAATGTATTCCCATGCACCCCTTCCCAAGCATAGGTATACAGTTCATGGTTTCTAGTTTTCTGTGTCCTCCTCCTCCACCATATCTACAGGGTCATGATGCAATCCTCGCTCTTAATCCTTCCAGGGTCTGTATTATGCCTACCTCTATAATCCTCTTATATACCAGTCTAGGAGACCTACTCCTTATTAATGGGAAATGGTCCTCCTTTACGTCTCTTCCAGGGTGTACTGCAATCCCTCCTTTAAATTGTTGCTAGGCCTTGCACTAAGTGCATTGGATTTAGCAGTTTATGGGTCCAACTGTTTTTAAAATTCTCTCTCTGGACTCTGAGAAAATGGCCACGGACAGTGACTCACGCACTTCCTGTGCATAGCTCCTCCTCTTCCGGGACCAGTCCACTGACGCACTGCACTCACTCTCTTCTACCGAACTGCTCTGACCCTCTGCTCATCACTAGTTACAGTGAATGTGGCCTTCTCCATTACATTGTTGTTTTGTGTTTCTTCAATTTCTAATACAGCAATGATGGTAAGATCTTCACTATCCACATAGTCTTCACTCAGCACGTCAACAGTTTTAGTTTCATTCAAGTCAAGTTCTTGCTTTGTCCCCTCTTGTTTTCTTTCTCATTGTCTCATGTCAGTATCATCTGATGGAAATGAGTTTTCCTTCTGGTCACATACATCTCTTCCACAGTCCACAACATGTGAGTTTATTTCCATGAATTCTTGGACAAATTCAAGTTGTTTGTGGTCATCAGTAGAAAGTCATTCACAAAAGAAGGCAAAGAGTAGTGTGGCCCAAGGCGGTAGTCGTGGGAGATGGCCTTATCACAATCTTTTTAAAATTCTAAAAAATGTATTCTGAGCCCATCCTCCATGTGTCTTCCAGGGTGTATTGCAGAGCCTCCTTCTAATGTTTGGCAGCCCTTACACTTAGTGCATAGGCTTTACCAGTCTAGGAGTCCCACGACCTAACAATTGTAACAGAATGTGTATGACGCCTCCTTCATATCTAATACAGGGTGTATCGGAGTCCCTCTTCCTTCTCATTTTTGTCAGTTCTTGCATTGTCTGCATAGGCTTTGTGAGTTTCCGAGTCCCTCCTCCATGAATTACAAAGGATGTGTCTGATCATGTCTCACACCACATGCCCTGATAGGGCAGTAAAATGGTAAAATTACATTTACCGGTGACTACAGGTGAGTGAAGTTTTATTTCTACCTCTTCTATGTCATCTTCTGTAGTCATAGGCGATTTGGAAATACGGTGAGAGATGACCAGCTATTAAGGGGTGGAGGAGGCTTTTTTATTTTGCCTTATATACAAGTCATTATCCTGGAAAAATGTTCCTAACATTTGCCCTGTAAAAAACATTTTATTGTCATTTTTGTATGTTTTATTGTCAGTCTGACAAGCGACCTGGGAGTCAGAGATGCATCCAGTCGTCTTCTCCACACTGTTTCCATCCATTTCAGTGATTTTTCCTGCCCCCAGCCATCCTGGGAGGGTCTGCCAGAAAAATGGTTGAGTTTCGCATTAACTGCCATTACACTCATTACTCGAGTCGAGCCCGTCTGAGCGTCCAACCTGATGGATTCGACCAGGGTCGGACTGGGGCATCGGGACACCAGAGAATTCTCTGGTGGGCCCTCGAGCAGGACACACGGGGGCCCGCTGGTTAACATGGCCGCCGACCTATCAGTGGCCGGCGGCTGAAGCAGGGGCGGACATATCGCCAGAGCACTTGCATTGGGGGCCAGAGGTTCAGGGCGGCTAATAGTGAGGGCAGCGGCAGGTGCGGCGGGCAGGGAGTGATGCGATCCCTCCAGCTCCGCTGCTGACACGGCAGTGGAGCTGGAGGGATCTGTCCTCTGTTTCCTGCCCGGCGCTTTCTACCTAACACAGGCACGCGCGGCTTGATGACGTCATCATGCAGCGCACGCCTGTGTCAAGGAGAAAGTTGCAATGCAAACAGCGAGGATGCTGCGGCCTGCGGGGGAACAAGCAGAGAGGTAAGCGTTGTATTTTTTTAACTAATACACCAGAGAGACAATGATGGAGAAGGGGAGAGCAATAATGGGGATGGGGGAGAGCAATAATGGGGATGAGGATAGCAGTGATGGAGTTGGGGAGAGGAATGATGGAGATGGGGAGAGCAATGATGGGGAGAGCAAAGATGGGGAGAGCAGTGATGGAGGTGGGGGAGAGCAGTGTTGGAGGTGGGGGAGAGCAATGATGGAATAGGGGAGAGCAATGATGGGGATGGGGAGAGCAATAATGAGGATTGGGAGATCAATGATGGAGATGGGGGAGAGCAATAATGGGGATGAGGAGAGCAGTGAGGGAGATGGGGAGAGCAAAGATGGGGAGAGTAGTGATGGAGGTGGGGGAGAGCAATGATGAAAAGGGGGAGAGCAATGATGGGGATTGGGAAAAGCAATAATGGGGATGGGGGAGAGCAATGATGGGGATGGGAAGAGCAGTGATTGACAGGTGGAGAGCAGTGATGGAGGTGGGGGAGAGCAATAATGGGGATGGGGAGAGCAATAATGGGAATGGGGAGAGCTATAATGGGGATGGGGGAGAGCAATGATGGGGATGGGGAGAGCAGTGATGGAGGTGGGGTAGAGCAATGATAGAAATGGGAGAGCAATGATGGGGATGGGGAGAGTAATAATGGGGATGGGGATAACAATGAAGGAGATGGGAGAGAGCAATGATGGAGAGGGGGAGAGCAATGATGGGGATGAGGAGAGCAATAATGGGGATGGGGAGAGCAATAATGGGGATGGGGTAGAGCGATGATGGGGATGGGAAGATTCATGATGGAGATGGGGAGAGCAAGAATGGGGATGGGGAGAGCAATGATGGGGATGGGGAGAACAATTATGGGGAGAGCAATGATGGGGAAGGGGAAGAGCAACAATGGGGCAAGCAATGATGGGAATGGGGAGAGCAATGATGAGGATGGGGAGAGCAATGATGGGGATGGGAAGAGCAATGATGGGGATGGTGAGAGCAATGATTGGGATGGTGAGAGCAATGATGGGGAGAGCAGTGATGGAGGTGGGGGGAACAATGATGAAAAGGGAGAGAGCAATGATGGGGATGGGGACAGCAATGATGGGGATGGGGAAAGCAAAATGGGGAGAGCCGTGATGGAGAGGGGGAGAGCAGTGATGGAGGTGGGGGAGAGTAATGATGGAAAGGGGGAGAGCAATAATGGGGGTGGGGAGAGCAATGATGGGGATGGGACGAGCAATGATGGGGATGGGGGAGAGCAATGATGTGGATGGGGAGAGCAGTGGTGGAGGAGAGCAATGATGGAAAGGAGGAGAGCAATGATGGGGATGGGGAGAGTAATGGGGATGGGGAGAGCAATGAAGGGGATGGGAAGAGCAATGATGCAGATGAGGAGAGCAATAATGGGGATGGGAGAGCAATGATGGGGATGGGGTAGAGCAATGATGGGGATGGGGAGAGTCATGATGGGGAGAGAAATAATGGGGATGGGAAGAGCAATGATGGGGATGGGGAGAGCAATGATGGGGATGGGGAGAGCAAAGATGGTGAGAGCAGTGATGGAGAGGGGAAGAACAATGATGTGGATGGGGAAAGCAATGATTGGGAAAGCAGTGATGGAGAGGGGGAGAGCAATGATAGGGATGTACAGAGCAATGATGGGGAGAGCAGTGATTGAGAGGGGGAGAGCAATAATGGGGAGAGCAATGATCTGGATGGGGAAGAGCAATGATGAGTATCGGGAGAGCAATGATGGAGAGGTGGAGAGCAATGATGGGGAAAGCAGTGATGGAGAGGGGGAGAGCAATTATGGGGATGGGGAGAGCAATGATGGCAATAGCAATGCTGGGGATGGAGGGAGCAATGATGGGGATGGGGGAGCAATTATGGGGGAGGTGGGGGAGAGCAATGATGGAGGAGGTGGGGGAGAGCAATGATGGAGGTGAGGAGAGCAATGATGGGGATGGGGAGAGCAATGATGGGGATGGGGAGAGCAATGATGGGGATGGGGAGAGCAATGATGGGGATGGGGAGAGAAATAATGAGGATGGGGAGAGCAATATTGGAGGAGGTGGGGAGAGCAATGATGGAGGAGGTGGGGGAAATCAGTGATGGAGAGGGGGAGCGCAATGATGGGGATGGGGAGAGCAATGATAGAGGGGGATGGAGAGAGTAAAGATAAAGGAGGTGGGGGAGAGCAATGCTGGAAAAGGTGGGGGAGAGTAATAATGGAGGTGGAGGAGAGCAATGATAGGGATGGTGAGAGCAGTGATAGGAATGGGGAGAGCAATGATGGGGATGGGGACAACAATGATGGCGATGGGGAGAGCAGTGATGGGGATGGGGAGAGCAATGATGGGGAGAGCAATGATGGGGAAAGCAATGATGGGGATGGGGGAGTGAAATGATGGAGGAGGTGAGGGAGAGCAATGATGGAGATGGGTGAGAGCAATGATGGAGGTGGAGGAGAGCAATGATGGAAAGGGGGAAAGCAATGATGGGGATGGGGAGAGCAATGATGGGGATGGGGAGAGCAATGAAGAGGGTGGGGAGAGCAATCATGGAGAAGGGGAGAGCAATGATGGGGATGAGGAGATCAATAATGGGGATGGGGAGAGCAATGATGGGGTTGGGGAGAGCAATGATGGGGATGGGGTAGAGCAATGATGGGGATGGGGAGAGTCATGATGGAGATGGGGGGAGTAATAATGGGGATGGGGAGAGCAATTATGCGGATGGCGAGAGCAATGATGGGGAGAGCAAAGATGGGAAGAGCAGTGATGGAGAGGGGGAGAGCAATGATGGGGATGGGGAGAGCAATGATGGGGAGAGCAGTGATGGAGGTGGGGGAGAACAATGATGAAAAGGGAGAGAGCAATGATGGGGATGGGGACAGCAATGATGGGGATGGGGAAAGCAAAATGGGGAGAGCCGTGATGGAGAGGGGGAGAGCAGTGATGGAGGTGGGGGAGAGTAATGATGGAAAGGGGGAGAGCAATAATGGGGGTGGGGAGAGCAATGATGGGGATGGGACGAGCAATGATGGGGATGGGGGAGAGCAATGATGTGGATGGGGAGAGTAATAATGGGGATGGGGAGAGCAATGAAGGGGATGGGAAGAGCAATGATGCAGATGAGGAGAGCAATAATGGGGATGGGAGAGCAATGATGGGGATGGGGTAGAGCAATGATGGGGATGGGGAGAGTCATGATGGGGAGAGAAATAATGGGGATGGGAAGAGCAATGATGGGGATGGGGAGAGCAATGATGGGGATGGGGAGAGCAAAGATGGTGAGAGCAGTGATGGAGAGGGGAAGAACAATGATGTGGATGGGGAAAGCAATGATTGGGAAAGCAGTGATGGAGAGGGGGAGAGCAATGATAGGGATGGGGAAGAGCAATGATGGGGAGAGCAGTGATGGAGAGGGGGAGAGCAATAATGGGGAGAGCAATGATCTGGATGGGGAAGAGCAATGATGAGTATCGGGAGAGCAATGATGGAGAGGTGGAGAGCAATGATGGGGAAAGCAGTGATGGAGGGGGGAGAGCAATTATGGGGATGGGGAGAGCAATGATGGCAATAGCAATGCTGGGGATGGAGGGAGCAATGATGGGGATGAGGGAGCAATTATGGGGGAGGTGGGGGAGAGCAATGATGGAGGAGGTGGGGGAGAGCAATGATGGAGGTGAGGAGAGCAATGATGGGGATGGGGAGAGAAATAATGAGGATGGGGAGAGCAATATTGGAGGAGGTGGGGAGAGCAATGATGGAGGAGGTGGGGGAAATCAGTGATGGAGAGGGGGAGCGCAATGATGGGGATGGGGAGAGCAATGATAGAGGGGGATGGGGAGAGTAAAGATAAAGGAGGTGGGGGAGAGCAATGCTGGAAAAGGTGGGGGAGAGCAATAATGGAGGTGGAGGAGAGCAATGATGGGGATGGTGAGAGCAGTGATAGGAAAGGGGAGAGCAATGATGGGGATGGGGACAACAATGATGGCGATGGGGAGAGCAGTGATGGGGATGGGGAGAGCAATGATGGGGAGAGCAATGATGGGGATGGGGGAGTGAAATGATGGAGGAGGTGAGGGAGAGCAATGATGGAGATGGGTGAGAGCAATGATGGAGGTGGAGGAGAGCAATGATGGAAAGGGGGAAAGCAATGATGGGGATGGGGAGAGCAATGAAGAGGGTGGGGAGAGCAATCATGGAGAAGGGGAGAGCAATGATGGGGATGAGGAGATCAATAATGGGGATGGGGAGAGCAATGATGGGGATGGGGAGAGTCATGATGGAGATGGGGGGAGTAATAATGGGGATGGGGAGAGCAATTATGCGGATGGCGAGAGCAATGATGGGGAGAGCAATGATGGGGAGAGCAGTGATGGAGAGGGGGAGAGCAATGATGGGGATGGGGAAGAGCAATGATGAGGATGGGGAGAGCAATGATGGGGATGGGGAGAACAATAATAGAGATGGGGATAGTGAGAGCAATGAAGGGTATAGCAATGATGGGGATGGGGATGGGAAGAGCAATGATGGAGAGGGGAGAGCAATGATGGGGATGGGGAGAGCAATGATGGCGATAGCAATGATGTGGATGGAGAGCGCAATGATGGGGATGGGGTAGAGCAATGATGGGGATGGGGAGAGTCATGATAGAGATGGGGAGAGCAATAATGGGGATGGGGAGAGCAATGATGTGGGTGGGGAGAGCAATGATGGGGAGAGCAAAGATGGGGAGAGCAGTGATGGAGAGGGGGAGAGCAATGATGTGGATGGGGAAGAGCAATGATGAGGATGGGGAGAGCAATGATGGAGGTGGAGGAGAGCAATTATGGGGATGAGGTAGAGCAATGATGGGGATGGGGAGAGTCATGATAGAGATGGGGAGAGCAATAATGGGGATGGGGAGAGCAATGATGTGGGTGGGGAGAGCAATGATGGGGAGAGCAAAGATGGGGAGAGCAGTGATGGAGAGGGGGAGAGCAATGATTTGGATGGGGAAGAGCAATGATGAGGATGGGGAGAGCAATGATGGAGGTGGAGGAGAGCAATTATGGGGATGGGGAGAGCTATAATGGGGAAAGCAATGATGGGGAGAGTCATGATGGGAAGAGAAATAATGGGGATGGGAAGAGCAATGATGGGGATGGGGAGAGCAATGATGGGGATGGGTAGAGCAAAGATGGGGAGAGCAGTGATGGAGAGGGGAAGAACAATGATGTGGATGGGGAAAGCAATGATTGGGAAAGCAGTGATGGAGAGGGGGAGAGCAATGATAGGGATGTACAGAGCAATGATGGGGAGAGCAGTGATGGAGAGGGGGAGAGCAATAATGGGGAGAGCAATGATCTGGATGGGGAACAGCAATGATGAGTATGGGGAAAGCAGTGATGGAGAGGGGGAGAGCAATTATGGGGATGGGGAGAGCAATGATGGCAATAGCAATGCTGGGGATGGAGGGAGCAATGATGGGGATGGGGTAGCAATTATGGGGGAGGTGGGGGAGAGCAATGATGGAGGAGGTGGGGGAGAGCAATGATGGAGGTGAGGAGAGCAATGATGGGGATGGGGAGAGAAATAATGAGGATGGGGAGAGCAATATTGGAGGAGGTGGGGAGAGCAATGATGGAGAAGGTGGGGGAGAGCAATGTTGGAGGTGGGGGAAATCAGTGATGGAGCGGGGGAGCGCAATGATGGGGATGGGGAGAGCAATGATAGAGGGGGATGGGGAGAGTAAAGATAAAGGAGGTGGGGGAGAGCAATGCTGGAAAAGGTGGGGGAGAGCAATAATGGAGGTGGAGGAGAGCAATGATAGGGATGGTGAGAGCAGTGATAGGAATGGGGAGAGCAATGATGGGGATGGGGACAACAATGATGGCGATGGGGAGAGCAGTGATGGCGATGGGGAGAGCAATGATGCGGGTGGGGAGAGCTATGATGGGGAGAGCAAAGATGGGGAGAGCAGTGATGGAGACGGGGAGAGCAATAATGGGGATGGGGAGAGCAATGATGCGGGTGGGGAGAGCTATGATGGGGAGAGCAAAGATGGGGAGAGCAGTGATGGAGACGGGGAGAGCAATGATGGGGAAGAGCAATGATGAGGATGGGGAGAGTATGGTGAGGATGGGGAGTGCAATGATGGGGATGGTGAGAGCAGTGATTGGAATAGCGAGAGCAATGATGAGGATAGCAATGATAGGGATAGGGAGAGCAATGATGGAGAGGGGGAGAGCAAAGATGAGGAGAGCACTGATGGAGGTGGGGGAGCGCAATAATTGAAAGGGGGAGAGCATTAATGGGGATGGGGAGAGCATTAATGGGGATGGGGAGAGCAATGATGGGGATCGGGAGAGCAATGATGTGGATGGGGAGAGCAGTGATGGAGGTGGAGGAGAGCATTAATGGGGATGGGGAGAGTAATAATGGGGATAGGGAGAGCAATGAAGGGGATGAGGAGAGCAATAATGGGGATGGGGTAGAGCAATGATGGGGATGGGGTAGAGCAATGATGGAGGAGGTGGGGGAGAGCAATGATGGAGGTGGGGAGAGCAATGATGGGGATGGGGAGAGCAATAATGGGGAGAGCAATGATGGGGATGGGGAAAGAAATGTTGAGGTGTGGGAGAGCAATGATGGAGGAGATGGGGGAGAGCAGTGATGGAGGAGGTGGGTGAGAGCAATGATGGAGAAGGGGGGCAGAGCAATGATGGGGGTGGAGGAGAGCAATTATGGGGATGGAGAGAGCTATAATGTGGAGAGCAATGATGGGGAGAGCAACGATGGGGATGGGGCGAGCAATGTTCGGGATGGGGAGAGCAATGATGAGGATGGGGAGAGCAATTATGGGGATGGGGAGAGCAATGATGGGGATGGGGAGAGTCATGATAGAGATGGGGAGAGCAATCATGGGGATGGGGAGAGCAATGATGCGGGTGAGGAGAGCTATGATGGGGAGAGCAAAGATGGGGAGAGCAGTGATGGAGAGGGGGAGAGCAATGATGGGGAAGAGCAATGATGAGGATGGGGAGAGCAATGATGGAGGAGGTGGGGGAGAGAAATGATGGAGGTGGGGAGAGCAATGATGGGGATGGGGAGAGCAATGATGGGGATGGGGAAAGAAATGATGAGGTGGGGGAGAGCAATGATGGAGGAGGTGGGTGAGAGCAATTATGGAGAAGGGGGGCAGAGCAATGATGGGGGTGGAGGAGAGCAATTATGGGGATGGGGAGAGCTATAATGGGGAGAGCAACGATGGGGATGGGGCGAGCAATGTTGGGGATGGGGAGAGCAATGATGAGGATGGGGAGAGCAATGATGGGGATGGGGAGAGCATTGATGGGGATGGGGAGAGCAATGATGAGGATGGGGAGAGCAATGATGGGGGTGGGGAGAGCAATGATGGGGATGGTGAGATCATTGATTGGGATGGTGAGAGCAATGATGGGGATATCAATGGCAGGGATAGGGAAGAGCAACGATGGGGATGGGGCGAGCAATGGTGGGGATGGGGAGAGAAATGATGGGGATTGGGAGAGCAATGATGGGGATGGGGAGAACAATTATGGGAAGATCAATGATGGGGATGGGGAAGAGCAACGATGGGGCAAGCAATGATGGGGATGGGGAGAGTATGGTGAGGATGGGGAGTGCAATGATGGGGATGGTGAGAGCAGTGATTTTAATAGCGAGAGCAATGATGAGGATAGCAATGATAGGGATAGGGAGAGCAATGATGGAGAGGGGGAGAGCAAAGATGAGGAGAGCACTGATGGAGGTGGGGGAGCGCAATGATGGAAAGGGGGAGAGCATTAATGGGGATGGGGAGAGCATTAATGGGGATGGGGAGAGCAATGATGGGGATCGGGAGAGCAATGATGTGGATGGGGAGAGCAGTGATGGAGGTGGAGGAGAGCATTAATGGGGATGGGGAGAGTAATAATGGGGATAGGGAGAGCAATGAAGGAGATGGGGAGAGCAATGATGCGGTTGAGGAGAGCAATAATGGGGATGGGGTAGAGCAATGATGGGGATGGGGTAGAGCAATGATGGGGATGGGGAGAGTCATGATGGAGATGGGGAGAGCAATAATGGGGATGGGGAGAGCAATGATGGGGAGAGCAATGATGGGGATGGGGAGAGCAATGATGGGGATGGGGAGAGCAAAGATGGGGAGAGCAGTGATGGAGAGGGGGAGAGCAATGATGTGGTTGAGGAAAGCAATGATTGGGAGAGCAGTGATGGAGAGGGGGAGAGCAATGATGGGGATGTAGAGAGCAATGATGGGGGGAGATCAGTGAGGGGGAGAGCAATGATGGGGGAGATCAGTGAGGGGGAGAGCAATGATGGGGATGGGTAGAGCAATGAAAGGGAGAGCAATGATCTGGATGGGGAAGAGCAATGATGAGGATGGGGAGAGCAATGATGAAGAGGGGGAGAGCAATGACGGGGAAAGCAGTGATGGAGAGCGGGAGAGCAATTATGGGGATGGGGAGAGCAATGATGGTGATAGCAATGCTGGGGATGGATAGAGAAATTATGGGGATGGGGAGAGCAATTATGGAGGTGGGGGAGAGCAATTATGGAGGTGGGGAGAGCAATGATGGGGATGGGGAGAGCAATAATGGGGAGAGCAATGATGGGGATGGGGAAAGAAATGATGAGGTGGGGGAGAGCAATGATGGAGAAGGTGGGTGAGAGCAATGATGGAGAAGGGAGGCAGAGCAATGATGGGGTGGGGGAGAGCAATTATGGGGATGGGGAGAACTATAATGGGGAGAGCAATGATGGGGATGGGGAGAGCAACGATGGGGATGGGGCGAGCAATGTTGGGGATGGGGCGAGCAATGTTGAGGATGGGGAAAGCAATGATGAGGATGGGGAGAGCAATGATGGGGATGGGGAGAGCAATGATGGGGATGGGGAGAGCATTGATTGGGATGGTGAGAGCAATGATGGGGATAGCAATGATGGAAAGGGGGAGAGCAATAATGGGGATGGGGAGAGCATTAATGGGGATGGGGAGAGCAATGATGGGGATGGGGAGAGCAATGATGTGGATGGGCAGAGCAGTGATGGAGGTGGAGGAGAGCAATGATGGAAAGGGGGGAGCAATGATGGGGTTGGGGGAGAGTAATAATGGGGATAGGGAGAGCAATGAAGGGGATGGGGAGAGCAATGATGCGGATGAGGAGAGCAATAATGGGGATGGGGAGAGCAATGATGGGGATGGGGTAGAGCAATGATGGGGATGGGGAGAGTCATGATGGAGATGGGGAGAGCAATAATGGGGATGGGGAAGAGCAATGATGTGGATGAGGAAAGCAATGATTGGGAGAGCAGTGATGGAGAGGGGGAGAGCAATGATGGGGATGTAGAGAGCAATGATGCGGGAGATCAGTGAGGGGGAGAGCAATGATGGGGATGGGGAGAGCAATGATAGGGAGAGCAATGATCTGGATGGGAAGAGCAATGATGAGGATGGGGAGAGCAATGATGAAGAGGGGGAGAGCAATGATGGGGAAAGCAGTGATGGAGAGCGGGAGAGCAATTATGGGGATGGGGAGAGCAATGGTGGTGATAGCAATGCTGGGGATGGGGGAGAGCAATGATGGAGGAGGTGGGGGAGAGCAATGATGGAGGAGGTGGGGGAGAGCAATGATGGAGGTGAGGAGAGCAATGATGGGGATGGGGAGAGCAATAATGGGGAGAGCAATGATGGGGATGGGGAGAGAAATGATGAGGATGGCGAGAGCAATGATGAGGATGGGGAGAGCAATGATGGGGATGGGGAGAGCAATTATGGAGAAGGTGGGGAGAGCAATGATGGAGGAGGTGGGGGGAAGCAATGATGGAGGTAGGGGAAAGCAGTGATGGAGAGGGGGAGCAATTATAGAGGGGGATGGGGAGAGAAATGATAAAGGAAGTGGGGGAGAGCAATGCTGGAGGAGGTGGGGGAGAGCAATGATGGAGGTGGGGGAGAGCAATGATGAGGATGGGGGAGAGCAGTGATGGAGGTGGAGGAGAGCAATGATGGGAAGGGGGAGAGCAATGATGAGGATGGGGGAGAGCAATGATGAGGATGGGGGAGAGTAATAAAGGGGATGGGGAGAGCAATGAAGGGGATGTGAGAGCATTGACTGGGATGGTGAGAGCAATGATGGGGATAGCAATGATAGGGATAGGAAAGAGCAACGATGGGGATGGGGCGAGCAATGGTGGGGATGGGGAGAGAAATGATGGGGATGGGGAGAGCAATGATGGGGGTGGGGAGAACAATTATGGGGAGATTAATAATGGGAATGGGGAAGAGCAACGATGGGGCAAGCAATGATGGGGATGGGGAGAGTATGGTGAGGATGGGGAGTGCAATGATGGGGATGGTGAGAGCAATGATTGGGATAGCGAGAGCAATGATGAGGAGAGTAATGATAGGGATAGGGAGAGCAATGATGGAGAGGGGGAGAGCAAAGATGAGGAGAGCACTGATGGAGGTGGGGGAGCGCAATGATGGAAAGGGGGAGAGCAATAATGGGGATGGGGAGAGCAATGATGGGGATGGGGAGAGCAATGATGGAGGTGGAGGAGAGCAATGATGGAAAGGGGGGAGCAATGATGGGGTTGGGGGAGAGTAATAATAAGAATAGGGAGAGCAATGAAGGGGATGGGGAGAGCAATGATGCGGATGAGGAGAGCAATAATGGGGATGGGGAGAGCAATGATGGGGATGGGGTAGAGCAATGATGGGGATGGGGAGAGTCATGATGGAGATTGGGAGAGCAATAATGGGGATGGGGAAGAGCAATGATGTGGATGAGGAAAGCAATGATTGGGAGAGCAGTGATGGAGAGGGGGACAGCAATGATGGGGATGTAGAGAGCAATGATGGGGAGATCAGTGAGGGGGAGAGCAATGATGGGGATGGGGAGAGCAATGATAGGGAGAGCAATGATCTGGATGGGAAGAGCAATGATGAAGAGGGGGAGAGCAATGATGGGGAAAGCAGTGATGGAGAGCGGGAGAGCAATTATGGGGATGGGGAGAGCAATGATGGTGATAGCAATGCTGGGGATGGATAGAGAAATGAAGTGGATGGGGGAGAGCAATGATGGAGGAGGTGGGGGAGAGCAATGATGGAGGAGGTGGGGGAGAGCAATGATGGAGGTGAGGAGAGCAATGATGGGGATGGGGAGAGCAATAATGGGGAGAGCAATGATGGGGATGGGGAGAGAAATGATGAGGATGGCGAGAGCAATGATGAGGATGGGGAGAGCAATGATGGGGATGGGGAGAGCAATTATGTAGAAGGTGGGGGAAGCAATGATGGAGGTAGGGGAAAGCAGTGATGGAGAGGGGGAGCAATTATAGAGGGGGATGGGGAGAGAAATGATAAAGGAAGTGGGGGAGAGCAATGCTGGAGGAGGTGGGGGAGAGCAATGATGGAGGTGGGGGAGAGCAGTGATGAGGATGGGGGAGAGCAATGAAGGGGATGGGGAGAGCAATGAAGGGGATGGGGAGAGCAATAATTGGGATGGGGAGAGCAATGATTGGGAGAGTAGTGATGGAGAGGGGGAGAGCAATGATGGGGATGTAGAGAGCAAAGATGGGGAGAGCAGTGATGGAGAGGGGGAGATCAATGATGTGGATGGGGAAAGCAATGATTGGGAGAGCAGTGATGGAGAGGGGCGAGCAATTATGGGGATGTAGAGAGCAATGATGGGGAGAGCAGTGATGGGTAGAGCAATGGTGGGGATGGGGAGAGCAATGATGGATAGGAGGAGAGCAATGATGGGGATGGGTTGAGCAATGATGTCGATAGCAATGCTGTGGATGGGGAGAGCAATGATGGGGATGGGGAGAGCAATGATGGGGAGGTGGGGGAGAGCAATGATTAAGGAGGTGGGGGAGAGCAATGATGGAGGAGGTGGAGAGAGCAATGATGGAGGTGAGGGAAAGCAATGATGGGGAAAGCAGTGATGAGGATGGGGAGAGCAATGATGGAGCAGGTGGGGAAGAGCAATGATGGAGGAGGTGGGGAGAGCAATGATGGAGGTGGGGGAAAGCAATAATGGGGAAAGCAGTGATGGGGATGGGGAGAGCAATGATGGGGATAGCAATGATGGGGATGGGGGAGAGAAATGATGGAGGAGGTGGGGGAGACCAATGATGGAGATGGGGGAGAGCAATGATGGGGATGGGGGAGAGCAGTGAGGGAGGTGGAGGAGAGCAACAATGGAAAGGGGGAGAGCAATGATGGGGATGGGGGAGAGTAATAATGGGGATGGGGAGAGCAATGAAGTGGATGGGGAGAGCAATGATGGAGAAGGGGACAGCAATGATGGGGATGAGAAGAGCAATAATGGGGATGGGGAGAGAAATGATGGGGATGGGGAGAGCAATGATGGGGATGGGGTAGAGCAATGATGGGGATGGGGAGAGTCATGATGGAGATGGGGAGAGCAATAATGGGGATGGGGAGAGCAATTATGCGGGTGGGGAGAGCAATGATGAAAGCAAAGATGTCGAGAGCAGTGATGGGGATGGGGAGAGCAATGATGGGGATGGGGAGATCAATGATGTCGATGGGGAGAGCAATAATGGGGATGGGGAGAGCAATGATGGGGAGAGCAATGATGGGAATGGGGAGGGCAATGATGGGGATGGGGAGAGCAATGATGGGGATGGGGAGAGCAATGATGGGGATGGGGGAGAGAAATTATGGGGATGGGGGAGATTAATGATGGAGGAGGTGGGGAGAGCAAAGATGGAGGTGGGAGAGAGCAATGATGGGGACATGAAGAGCAATGATAGGGATGGGGACAGCACTGATAGAGGTGGGGAGAGCAATAATGGGGATGGGGAGAGCAATGATGGGTATAGGGAGAGAGAAATGATGGGGATGGGGGAGAGCAATGATGGGGAGAGCAATGATGGGGATGGGGGGAGCAATGATGGGGATGGGGTAGAGCAATGATGGTGGTTGGGAGATGTCAATGATGGAGGAGGTGGGGAGAGCAATGATAGGGATGGGGAGAGCAATGATGGGGATGTGGAGAGCAATAATTGGGAGAGCAATGATGAGGATGGGGAGAGCAATGATGGGGATGAGGAGAGCAATGATGGAGGAGGTGGGGGAGAGCAATGATGGAGGAGGTGGAGGAGAGCAATGATGGAGGTTGGGGGGAAGCAATGATGGGGAAAGCAGTGATGGAGAGGGGAGCGCAATGATGGGGATGGAGAGAGCAATGATAAAGGGGGATGGGGAGAGTAAAGTTAGAGGAGGTGGGGAGAGCAGTGATGAAGGTGGGGGAGAGCAATGATAGGGATGGTGAGAGCAATGATGGGGATGGGGACAGCAATGATGGCGATGGACAGAGCAATAATGCGGATGGGGAGAGTAATGGTGGGGATGGGGAGAGCAATGATGGAGGAGGTAGGGGAGAGCAATGATGGAGGAGGTGTGGGAGAGCAATGATGGAGGTGGGGGAAAGCAATGATTGGGAAAGCAGTGATGGAGAGGGGGAGTGCAGTGATGGGGATGGGGAGAGCAATAATGGGGATAGCAATTATGGGAATGGGGAGAGCAATGATTGGGATGGGGAGAGCAATAATTGGGATGGGGAGAGCAATGATGGAGGAGGTGGGGAAGAGCAATGATGGAGGAGGTGGGGGAGAGCAATGATGGAGGTGGGGGAAAGCAATAATGGGGAAAGCAGTGATGGGGATGGGGAGAGCAATGATGGGGATAGCGGAGAGAAATCATGGAGGAGGTGGGGGAGACCAATGATGGAGGTGGGGGAGAGCAATGATGGGGATGGGGGAGAGCAGTGATGGAGGTGGAGGAGAGCAACGATGGAAAGGGGGAGAGCAATGATGGGGATGGGGAGAGTAATAATGGGGATGGGGAGAGCAATTAAGTGGATGGGGAGAGCAATGATGGAGAAGGGGACAGCAATGATGGGGATGAGAAGAGCAATAATGGGGATGGGGAGAGAAATTATGGGGATGGGGAGAGCAATGATGGGGATGGGGAGAGCAATGATGGAGGAGGTGGGGGAGAGCAATGATGGAGGAGGTTGGGGAGAGCAATGATGGAGGTAGGGGAGAGCAATGATGGAGGTGGGGGAAAGCAATGATGGAGGTGGGGAAAGCAATGATGGGGAAAGCAGTGATGGAGAGGGCGAGCGCAATGGTGGGGATGGGGAGAGTAATGATAGAGGAGGTGGGGGAGAGCAATGATGAAGGTGGGGGTGAGCAGTGATAGGGATGGGGAGAGCAATGATGGCGATGGGGAGAGCAATGATGGGTGTAGGGAGAGCAATGATGGAGATGGGGAGAGAAATGATGAGGATGGAGTTGGGAGAGAGCAATGATGGGTACATGAAGAGCAATGATAGGGATGGGGACAGCACTGATAGAGGTGGGGAGAGCAATAATGGGGATGGGGAGAGCAATAATGGGGATGGGGAGAGCAATGGTGGGGAAGGGGAGAGCAATGATGGAGGAGTTGGGGGAGAGCAATGATGGAGGAGGTGGGGGAGAGCAATGATTGGGAAAGCAGTGATGGAGAGGGGGAGCGCAGTGATGGGAATGGGGAGAGCAATGATGGAGGAGGTGGGGAAGAGCAATGATGGAGGAGGTGGGGGAGAGCAATGATGGAGGTGGGGAAAGCAATAATGGGGAAAGCAGTGATGGGGATGGGGAGAGCAATGATGGGGATATGGGAGAGAAATGATGGAGGAGATGGGGGAGAGCAATGATGGGGATGGGGGAGAACAGTGATGGAGGTGGAGGAGAGCAACAATGGAAAGGGGGAGAGCAATGATGGGGAGAGTAATAATGGGGATGGAGAGAGCAATGAAGTGGATAGGGAGAGCAATGATGGAGAAGGGGACAGCAATGATGGGGATGAGAAGAGAAATGATGGGGATGGGGGAGAGAGCAATGATGGAGATGGGGGAGAGCAGTAATGGGGTTGGAGAGAGCAATGATTGGGATGGGGGGGAGCAGTGATGGGGATGGGGTAGAGCAATGATGGAGGTGGGGGAGATGTCAATGATGGAGGAGGTGGGGAGAGCAATGATGGGGATGGGGAGAGCAATGATGGAGGAGGTGGGGGAGAGCAATGATGGAGGTGGGAGAAAGCAATGATGGAGGTGGGGAAAGCAATGATGGGGAAAGCAGTGATGGAGAGGGGGGGTGCAATGGTGGGGATGGGGAGAGTAATGATAGAGGAGGTGGGGGAGAGCAATGATGAAGGTGGGGGTGAGCAGTGATAGGAATGGGGAGAGCAATGATGGCGATAGGGAGAGCAATGATGGGTGTAGGGAGAGCAATGTTGGAGATGGGGGATAGCAATGATGAGGATGGGGAGAGCAATAATGGGGAGAGCAATGATGGGCAGAGCAATGATGGGGATGGGGAGAGCAATGATGGAGGAGGTGGGGAAGAGCAATGATGGAGGTGGGGAGAGCAATGATGGGGATGGGGAGAACAATGATGGGGATGGGGAGAGCAATGATGGGGATGGGGAGAGTAATGATAGAGGAGGTGGGGGAGAGCAATTATGAAGGTGGGGAGAGCAATGATAGGGATGGTGAGAGCAGTGATAGGGATGGGGAGAGCAATGATGGGGATGGGGACAACAATGATGGCGATGGGGAGAGCAATGATGGGGATGGGGGAGATTAATGATGGAAGAGGTGGGGAGAGCAATGATGGAGGTGGGAGAGAGCAATGATGGGGACATGAAGAGCAATGATAGGGATGGGGACAGCACTGATAGAGGTGGGGAGAGCAATAATGGGGATGGGGAGTGCAATGATGGGGATGGGGAGAGCAATGATTGGTATAGGGAGAGAGAAATGATTGGGATGGGGGAAAGCAATGATGGGGATGGGGGAGCAATGATTGGGATGGGGTAGAGCAATGATGGAGGTGGGGAGATGTCAATGATGGAGGAGGTGGGGAGAGCAATGATGGGGATGGGGAGAGCAATGATGGAGATGGGGAGAGCAATAATGGGGAGAGCAATGATGGGGATGGGGAGAGAAATGATGAGGATGGGGAGAGCAATGATGGGGATGGGGAGAGCAATGATGGAGGAGGTGGGGGAGAGCATTTGTGGAGGAGAGCAATGATGGAGGTGGAGGGAAGTGATGATGGGGAAAGCAGTGATGGGGATAGGGAGAGCAATGATAGAGGGGGATGGGGAGAATAAAGTTAGAGGAGGTGGGGGAGAGCAGTGATGAAGGTGGGGAAGAGCAATGATAGGGATGGTGAGAGCAATGATGGGGATGGGGAGGGCAATGATGGGGATGGGGAGAGCAATGATGGAGGAGGTGGTGGAGAGCAATGATGGAGGAGGTGGGGAGAGCAATGATGGAGGAGGTGGGGAGAGCAATGATGGAGGTGGGGGAAAGCAATGATTGGGAAAGCAGTGATGGAGAGGGGGAGCGCAATGATGGGGAGAACAATGATAGAGGGGGATCGGGAGAGTAATGATATAGGAGGAGGGGAGAGCAATGATGAAGGTGGGGGAGAGCAATGATATGGATGGTGAGAGCAATGATGGGGATAGGGTGAACAGTGATGACGATGGACAGAGCAATGATGGGGATGGGGAGAGCAATGATGGGGATGGGGAGAGAAATGATGGGGATGGGGGAGAGAGCAATGATGGGGATGGGGGAGAGCAGTAATGGGGTTGGAGGGAGCAATGATGGGGATGGGGTAGAGCAATGATGGAGGTGGGGGAGATGTCAATGATGGAGGAGGTGGGGAGAGCAATGATGGGGATGGGGGAGAACAATGATGGAGGTGGGGGAGAGCAATGATGGAGGTGGGGGAGAACAATTATGGTATGGGGTAGAACAATGATGGAGAAGGGGTGGGAGAGCAATGACTGGGATGGGAGAGAGGAATGATGTAGGAGGTGGGGGAGAGCAATGATGGGAAATTATTTTGATGCTATATGCTGTTCATATCTGGTCTGGTCATGGAGTGGAGGTTTTTCTCCCTTGTACAGTATGTGGTATTATTCGGTCACTATGTGGTGGTAATATGTGGTCTGGTCATGGTGTGGCAGTATTTCTCCCTTGTATGCGGTATTATTGGTGTTGGTATAGTGGATTGTGTTGTGTATGGTGGTCATTTGTTCTCTCTGATATTAATTGGGAGAAGATTCTTTATTTCCATTAGTGATTAAATACTTGGAACAAGATGCACTTACAGGGGTTCTCCGGGGAAAACTAGTAATCACCTCTCCCCAGGATAAGTGATAAATTATTGATTAGTGGGGGTCTGACTGCTGGGACCCGCACCGATTGGTAGAATGTGGAGCTTTTATCCCCATTAGACTGGAGCTCATGTGCGACTTGACCACTGATCCATTCATTCCCTCAGTGGATGTTCTTGCTTTTTTCTGGAAGCCCCAAAGAGAATGAATGCAGCTGCGGTCAGACGTCCCACCTGCCGCTGCATTTTAAAATGGGGATAAGTGTCCTGACGGATAAAACTTCCCCATTCTTCCGATAGCTGCGTTTACCAATGTTCAGACCCAAATGATCAGTAAGTGATCACCGATCCTGTGGATCCCATGGATCGGTGATAACTTGTTTTAAGCAAAGAACTCCTTTAATGCAAACTGCCGTATTTGTACATCCCAGTTATAGTGTGCACAGTAGATGTGCAGGAGCCGCCTGTGATTTACAGTCGACGCTCCACTATAACGGGGATATCGGCTATCATGCATTTGCATATTGCTGTAGAGTGGGCCCTGAGGATCAATTCCTCCTGTGGGCCCCAGACACCCCAGTCCGACACTGGATTTGACTAACGAGCACTCCAGCATTTTAGTGCTCACTCATCACTAATGGCTACAATACAAGAGTAATGCGCACAAGGTGCCACTAGATGGTGCTAGATGACCGCAATGCAAGGGCAATGCACATAAGGTGCCACTAGATGGTGCTAGATGGCCACAATACAAAGTTAATGGATGCAAGGTACCACAAAATGGTGATATACATCCAAAATACAAGGGTAGTGCACACAATGTGCTACTGGATGGTGATATACAGCCACAATGCAAGAGCAATGCACACAATGTGCCACTAGGTTGTGCTAGATGGCCATAATGCAAGAATAATGCACAGAAGGTGCCCCTAGATCAGGGGTCTCAAACAAGTGGCTCACGGGCCACATGTGGTACCTGAAGCTCCATTGTGTGGCCCCTGGACTCCTGAGACGATTGTGTCCCAAGAGTCAGGGGACCTCCGATGCCAGCACTTGTTTTCAGCTGAATGCGTCCAAGGATGTACATTTAATTGAGTTGTATCGCGGCGCAGAGACCGGCTCGCTGCACCACAATACCTGTACCAGCCACCAGAGGCCAGCAGCTGATGTCGTTTTGCCTGTTGCAGCAGCACATGACATCACTGCTGGGAAGGAGGATGAGGATGCTATTCACCGAGGGAAAACGGTCAGGTAAGACATTTTTTTAATGGGTATGTGAATGTCAAGAAAAAATAAAATCCATAAGACATCTCCAGGGAGGAGACATCCCCCCTTAAGTTGTACATCTGGAAATTAATTACACCTAGGGAAGAGGAACAAATAATTAAAAGTGGGAAGTTAGAAAAAAAGAGCTAACACATCATCTCCTTTGAAGCAGCACCTCCTGCAGTGTTCAGGTAATTAAACAGGAAAGATCTTTTCTGGGAACCAGATACCAAAATGAGATCTGTTAACGCAGAGGCGGAGAAGTGCAGGGGCTCCTTTCTTCTAAGGAAGGAGCATCCTGGGTTCAAAGGGTTTTGCTGAGAATGTTCCAGCCTTTGTGTCTCCATTGTCCAGATATGAATATTGGGGTTTATATTGATCCTATAATTATGAGAGATACATTTTCAGTGTCGTAGTGAAGGGATGGATGTGACGCTCGCACTCACATCGTCGTGGGGCAATTAGAACCCCTCCAACTTAATAACAGACCGATAAATGATGCGAACCAGGCAAATCTCTATGTAACGGTAAATCATGATAAGAAATATGACGTCAATATCTACCACCTGGAACCTCCAGGGGTGAAGATATTCTGTAAGTTGGGGATCTCATAAAATTCTAACAGACCCAGCACATCCCACAATCCGCCGCCCCCCCCTCCCCCATGAGGTCATTAACGGGAGGTGTGTGGGCGTGACCATGAGCTGATAAAAAGCAAAATCTGGGTTTGGGTCATTGTTCATTTGGGAAGACATAGTTCGCTGTGTACAGTCATGGCCAAAAGTTTTGAGAATGACACCACAATGATCTTTTCCCATGATCTGCTGGCCTCTGGTTTGTATTAGTGTTTGTCTGATGTTTATATCACATACAGAAATATAATTGCAATCATATTATGAGTACCAATAGGTTATATTGACAGTTAGAATGAGTTAATGCAGCAAGTCAATATTTGCAGTGTTGCCCCTTCTTCAAGACCTCTGTAATTCTCCCTGGCATGCTCCCAATCAACTTTTGGACCAAATCCTGACTGATAGCAGTCCATTCTTGCATAATCAATGCTTGCATTTTGCCAGAATTTGTTGGTTTTTGTTTGTCCACCCGTCTCTTGATGATTGACCACAAGTTCTCAATGGGATTAAGATCTGGGGAGTTTCCAGGCCATGGACCCAAAATCTCTATGTTTTGTTCCATGAGCCATTTAGTTATCACCTTTGCTTTATGGCAAGGTGCTCCATCATGCTGGAAAAGGCATTGTTGGGCGCCAAACTGCTCTTGGATGGTTGGGAGAAGTTGCTCTTGGAGGACATTCTGGTACCATTCTTTATTCATGGCTGTGTTTTTAGGCAAGACTGTGAGTGAGCCGATTCCCTTGGCTGAGAAGCAACCCCACACATGAATGGTTTCAGGATGCTTTACAGTTGGCATGAGACAAGACTGGTGGTAGCGCTCACCTCTTCTTCTCCGAATAAGCTGTTTTCCAGATGTCCCAAACAATCGAAAAGGGGATTCATCAGAGAAAATGACTTTGCCCCAGTCCTCAGCAGTCCACTCCCTGTACCTTTTGCAGAATATCAGTCGGTCCCTGATGTTTTTTCTGGAGAGAAGTGGCTTCTTTGCTGCCCTCCTTGAAACCAGCCCTTGCTCAAAGAGTCTCCGCCTCACAGTGCGTGCAGAAGCACTCACACCAGCCTGCTGCCATTCCAGAGCAAGCTCGGCACTGCTGGTAGTCCGATCCCGCAGCTGAAACAGTTTTAAGATACGGTCCTGGCGCTTGCTGGTCTTTCTTGGGCGCCCTGGAGCCTTTTGACAACAATGGAAGCTCTCTCCTTGAAGTTCTTGATGATGCGATAGATTGTTGACTGAAGTGCAATCTTTGTAGCTGCGATACTCTTCCCTGGTAGGCCATTTTTGTGCAGTGCAATGATGGCTGCACGTGTTTCTTTAGAGATAACCATGGTTAACTGAAGAGAAACAATGATACCAAGAACCAGCCTCCTTTTAAAGTGTCCAGTGATGTCATTCTTACTTAATCATGACTGATTGATCGCCAGCCCTGTCCTCATCAACACCCACACCTGTGTTAATGGATCAATCACTGTTAGCTGCTCCTTTTAAGGCAGGACTGCAATGATGTTGAAATGTGTTTTGGGGGTTAAAGTTCATTTTCTGGGCAAATATTGACTTTGCAAGTACAGTAATTGCTGTTAACCCTCCGTCACATACAATATCGGTACTAACGAGTTCACATACAATGTGACTGTCAGGCACAGGCTAGAAAAATACCTATAATATCTAATGTTTGCAATTTCAGTGCTCTAAAAGTGATCAGTGACCTTCATAGGGATGTAATAAAAGAGAATACACATAATCAGGTGCAAAAAAAAACATTTACTTAACATAAAACTAATAACTCTGAAATACAAACATTTCAAAACTCCCGCCAAATAAAAGAGATGTGCCTGTCAGGCCTATTGTATGTGACGGAGGGTTAAGCTGATCACTCTTTGACATTCAGGAGTATATGCAAATTGCCATTACAAAAAATGAAGCAGTAAACTTTGGAAAAATTACTATTTGTCTCATTCTCAATACTTTTGGCCCTGACTGTAAGTGTTCATTTTTCCAATCACAGTGCTTTCGTCTGCTAAGCTCTGAGCCATTTCCGTGACCAGGTTTAGTAATTCTCTTTTGTTATCCCTTTTTATTTTATGTATGCCGTATTATTTGTTCCCATTTTGTAACATCTTTGTATGTTTTTACAAACTTTGAGCAATTTCCGTGACATCAGTGTCATGGACGACACCGGGGAGATCATACAATATCCCACCGCTGCCGTCACTTTGTCAGGGATTCGCACGCACATGATCCCGATTACTCACTACGTAGGTATCGGAAAGTGTGCAGTGAGCGCATGGCATCACACCTCCGAATTCCAATGCATGGAATATGTGTATACGCCCCCGCACAGTCACTGCCAGCTTCACAATAGCCCAATTAATATTATTCGCTGCCACCACCGATCAGATTTGAAATACAGGCCTGATTGGACGCCTGTTTTCTGGTAGCGTATATGGCTTCGGGGGAGGAACGATTACAGGACAGAAGAAACAGAACTATTAAATTTTATATTTAATCCAAAAGGGAGGCAGTGTTTAAGAAAAATATAAAAAAAAGGTTTTACAAAGAGAGACAATACAATGCATATGCAGTTACACGAAAATAAATGGGATTAATAGAAGAAACTTACTATACAGATTGCAGAGATGATTCAGTTTAGCTGGAGGGAAGCACTCCAATGCCTGTTCATAAACACATTACAAATATAAATACGTAACTTCCAACATGAGTATGGACCCATCTTCAGCTGGGTCTTTTATGACGAAGGGGGGAACCTGCACACACACCCCCTGTGATGACATCACATGGGCAGTGCTCCACCCTTCATGTTTTTATTAAAATATCTAACTTCCGCGATAACTCCTCGTGGGTTAATCGCAGAAGCGCGCGAGTGATACCATATTTTCGATTACGAATTTACCTTTCTTTAGAGACCACACATGGCATAGCTGCCGTCTGTTATTTTGTACTTTTGCATTACAGCTCACCGGAAGGGCGTACAGATTTGGAAAATTGTGCGTATTGTTCCTTAGTTGTCACTGCCACTAAAAATATGTGTCCCATTATTATCGTAATTCTAGAACTTCCGATATTCCATATTTCGTGTTGGTGCCAGCGAGACTGCAGATTTCTGTTGAGTCAAAGGATTTTGCAAATGAGGGTGTCCCTGCTATTGTGTGGAGCCTGACAGCATTCCTTTGAAGTTTAAAGGAGCGATTTCCTCTTCTTTCAATCCCATATGCTCATTTGTCTATTTATCACAGGCCTGTTCTGTTAATTAGGTTAGGAGCTCCTTTTGTACTAGCATTTGCATATTAGCAACTTCTCCTGTGTGTGCTAATTTGCATAGCAATAGCTCCTTAGATGGTGAGCTTCTTTGACAAATGGTATAGAGGAGGGGGAATGAGGGGTTTCAGGGATAAAGAGATATTTTCTTAATATTTTCTATGACAATCAGGTTTAGTAATTCTCTTTAATTATACCTTTTATTTTATGCAATTTTATACGCTGTATTGTTTTGTTCCCATTTTGTATCATCTTTGTATAACTTTTAGAAACACTACCTATCTTTCTGGCATAAATATATAAATTATTAGTTCTGTTCCTCTTGCTCTGTAAACAACATCCCAGAAGCCATGCGCTACCTGTAACGGGCGTCCAATCGGCCTGTATAAACAATTGGTGGTGGCAGCTAGCTCCTTTTGTTATTGCGGAGCTGGTAGTAACCGTACCGGGGTATATACATATATATTCCATGCATTGGGATCGGAGGTGTATATACCATATGCTCATTACGAGTTCCCCAATAACCGGAATAATTAGTGAAAGCAGCCGCGGCCTCGTCCATCACTCGTCAGATAATTGTCCAGACGATTGGAGGCAGCGGAGTTGTGTTCTCCTGACAAACTGGTGACAGCGGGGGGATCTGTGGGATCGCTCTGGTGTCATCTATGACAAAGTGGTAACAGTGGTGGGTTCAGCGTGACCCCCCAGCTGTGTCTTTGACAATTGGTGGCAGAGATGGGATATTACAGAACATCAGTGGCTGGATTGAGCAATCATTCCGGTTACTAAAAACTTGACCGGTCTTTGCGAGATTCTGTGCAGAGTTTTGAGGATCAGACTCAGTGTTTTATTTTATTGTATCTGGGACATTACTGTACGTGTAGCAGTTACACCTCTCCCCCTCTCTTGTTTTTCTGTCCAATCTTTTGTTTGCCAATTATGGCTATGCTTGATGGGGCCTGGTATAACCAGCAGAAGAAGGCATACCACCATCTGTGTGGTAAGACACATTGACGCCACTGGCAAAAACAGCAGATGATCGCTGAGCTGGTGCAACACGACGCAGAGCAAGTCCATCACCCGAGGCCTGATGAAGGAGAGGCCAGCCAAGGCGTAGATAGCAGATAGCGCTGCTGCAGAGGTGCCACCTATGGATGCAAGCCACATCTGCAACCGGGGTAGTGTGGACCCCTCCTGCAGATGGCCTTTTTGCAATTCAGCGCAGATGATTATGATGGACAATTGAGGCTCATTAAGCAATACCAAGAGCAAGAGGCTGCTGATCGACCAACTGAACAAGAGTTCACTGAGTGTCGAGCCAAGCGGCAGAGCCAGGCCGAGCGAGAGGAGTGAAAAGCCCCAGGAGAGCACCAGCAGGCGTTAGCCCGACTCCAGAAGGAGCCATCCACCCCACTGAGCAGTGAGTCCAGTAATGTCTCCACCTTTAAATTCCGTCCTGAGCGTTTTCCTGAAGACCAGTGGGCCAGGTACTTAACTCCAGGGCTCAGAGGAAAAGCTCTGGAGGTGTTTGCTTCCTCCCTCAAGCCCAAGATGGAGACTACGAGGCCATCGAGCAGGCCCTGACAAAGAAGTATCAGCTTACTCCGGAGGTTTACCGGAAAAAGTTCAGAGCCCTCCAACGTGGACCACATGACAGCTACAGTGATGTGGTAGATGGACTCAGAACCAACTTTGAGCAGTGGGTCCAAGGACTGCCAGTCACCACCTTCGAGGACCTGAAGGATCTGATGGTGAAGGACCAGTTTCTTCATCTTTGCCCGGCGGAAGTGCAACAGTTCACGATGGACCGGGAGCCAAAGGAGGCCGCTAAAGCAGCCCAGATCGCCGACGAGTATGAGGCCAACCACACATCGGAGGTGCGGAAGTCAGCCACCATCAGCTGGAAAGGGGGTAAGCCGACAGCCACCCCCAGTGTCCCTGCCAGTCGGTCCTCAGGGGGTCCTGTCCCATCTTCCAGCACCCGGCCTGTGTCTGGCTCCCGCATGTCCTATACCTGCGACCGGACTGGTCACATCAGCCTTGTCTGCCCGGAGAGGCTGAAGGTGAAACCCACACCTGAGGCCTCAGGGCCTACTGCAGCCATTCTTTTTGTGGGTAGTGCGGTTGTCCGGGCCCTGGAGAATTTTCAACCAGTTATGGTGGGCAACGCCATTACTGTTGGGCTTAAGGACACTGGCGCAGAACGTACTCTCATCCCCCCTGAGTTCGTGTTACCAGAAGAACTCATTCCTGGGAAGACCCTGACTGTCACCGGGTTTGGGGGTGTTCGTCGGTCCATGCTGATGGCCTGAGTTTTCCTGGACTGGGGTGCGGGGAGGGGGTTACGGGAAGTGGGGGTGTCGGAGAATCTCCCCACTAATGTGCTATTGGGAACTAATCTGGGACGGTTGGTTGCCCGATACATTCCTGACAACCCTCCCAGATCTGAAATGTCATGTAATGCCGCTGTCAATAATGTTAATGTGGTGAATAATAAAAGTGTGTGTTGTGATAAAGGGGAACTCAGCCACCTCACCCCGCGGGGTGATGCTGCTGAGGATCCCCTAAAGCGAGCTGGTATAAGTGCTATGCGCGAGGGGAGCAGGTGTGTCGCCCAGGGGGATATAGGGGACTCGGTACCCAGGCCTTTTACCTTGCTTTGGATGTCACGGCAGTCGGCTCCCGGGCCCGTCCTCTGGGGTCTTGAAAAAGGGGGGTTTTTAGTGTACAGTTTGTTTCGTGACGCCACCTGTGGTTTCCGGTAACGGTTACCGGCGCTCCTGCAGACCTCCGGGGGTGATGGGATGGCAGCTTGGATTTTTCCGCTCCCCACAGGCGGAGCGGACCCCCGGGGCAGTGTAGATAGAAGGGATGCAGGTGAGAGATGGCCAGGTCAGGGGGAATGACGGACACGTACACAGGGAGTTCACTTCAGTACCTTTACTGGTGTAATGGCAGGTATGGTCCAGGGTACTCGGTAGGAAGGGTGCACTTCAGGACTTTTCCCCAGTGAGCGGGTATAAGGCCTCCCAATCCGTGTCTCCCTCTCTCTAAGCTTCTAGCCATCGTGAAACTTGGCCTAGCTTCTATGTTGTGTTGCTCTCTCACCTGACCGCTTGGTAGTAGGACCTTTCTTTGGCAACCACTATCCCTGGATGCCGGGGCCTTCGTGGTTCCTAGTCCGGTTATTGCTGGTAGCTTCAGGATGACCAGGGGTCTGGAAGCCTCCTGGTAAGCCGGTAGTCCCTACTGGGTATAGAGGACCCTGTAGGCCTGGACCCGGTGTCAGGTTTGTGTCTTGGGGTGAGCCTATGATGCTCCTCTGCCCCCTCAACTCCTCTCTCCTCTCCTTACTGCCTCCGGCCACACTCGGAGCCCTCAATTTGGCAGCAGACGTGCTGCATCTTCACTGCTCTCAGTGGCAGCACACTCTCTGAACAACTAAGTAACTGCCTGGCTCCACCCTCCATATATATATCCCTAACAGGGCTCCCTCTGGTGGTATAAGGTGGAAGGGTGGAGGTGTCTGCTTGTAATGAGGGCCTCTTGTGGAGAAGTCCATCCATGCACCCTTTTGGGTCCTGTGGTACCTGTGAACAGCAGGGTGCCACACAGGCACGGACACCCGGGAGCAGGTCATCCCCTGTAGGTTACCAGTATCACGCCAGATGGTGACATGGTCGGTGGCAGCTGCCCCATGACTCGCACGGCTCCAGAGGAATCGGGGGGGGCAGGGAAGGTCTTATCCTAAGTCTGTCAAGATAGTTGGAAAGTGTTACATAACCCCTGTCACCCGCAGTCAGAGAGCCCAGGACACAGGTAACGCTCTGCCTTCTGGACCCTCATCACCCGGCGGGACAACAGGACCTGTTACTGACCAAGAGCAGGTCCCAGGGGGTCCTGTGTGGCCTTAATTTCACCTCTTGCTGCCTCTTGCCAGGAGTATCAGACTGCACTACCCATAGATGCCAGTCGGCGGCGCTGAGTGACCTGACAGAAGTCCATCTCCGAGTCCCATAAGTAGAGGTACTGTGGGATCCAGGGAGGTTGGGAGACGATCAGTAAATCAGGCTTCTCTGACACTTCAAATAGGGGAGGTGTCGTAGAGGAAAATAAAAATCCATAAGATATCTCCAGGGAGGGGACATCCCCTCCTACATTGAACATCTTGGAATTAATTACACCTAGCGAATAGGGAAAAATAATTAAAACTGGGAAGTTAGAAAGAGAAAGCTAACACCTCATCTCATTTGGAGCAGCACCCCCCTGCAGTGTACAGGTAATTAAACAGGAAAGATCTTCTTTGGGAACCAGATGCCAAAATGAGATCTCTTTATGCAAAGGCGGAGAAGTGCAGGGGCTCCTTTGTTCTAAGGAAGGATCATCCTGGGTTCAAAGGATTTAGCTGAGCATGTTCCAGCCATTGTGTTTCCATTGTCTAGATATTGAGGTTTTGTATTGATCTAATATTTATGGGATATAGATTTTTGGCATCATAGTGAAGGGATGTGTAACATACCTGGCGGCGTCTTTGCATAGTGGTCCATCTCCCACTGTGCAAGAGCGCTCACTTGATCTCCAATCCAGAATGTCTCTCTGGCTTCCCTCCATGCTGTCTGTTTGCTTCTCTTTCTGCTGCTTAAGGGCGGCGCCCGATCACTTCCTGCTTTTTGTACCTGCTGCAGGCACACCCCTTGTGCGTCCTCAGCCTATTGCTGTCTGTCACCTGGTATTTAACCCAGCTGCTCCAATGAATCCCTGCCTGAGCATTGTGTTTCATTCAGTGTGCTCTTTCACTCTGAATGTGCCAGGTCCCCTTCTGTGTGTGCCTGTCTGCCCTTCCTGTAGGCTGTATTTCCAGGCCTGACTGAACACGCTCCTTGCCTGTTCGTTTCGCCTTCTAGGGGCCGCATACCTAGACCCGCTCCTGTTTCTTGTCTGTCCTGTCTGAACACGCTCCTGGCCTGTTCCTCCCGCCTTCTAGGGGCTGCATACCTAGACCCGCTCCTGTATCTTGCTACTGTGTCTGTTTAGTCTGTATACTCTTCTTGCCTGTTTCCTGTGTTTCTCTATGTCCGTACCTTTCCTTTTTCTGCAGAGTCTGAACTCGTACCTAACTCCTGCTCGTTGTCACTGTACTCCCATTTGTGAGTTTGTGGTCCACTCGCTACTTCACTGCAAGTACCCTGTGGGTATCTGGTTCTGCCTTTCCCTTCCTGTCTGTTCCGTGTGAACAGAGCCCTGTCCCCCCTGCTCTGCCTTGCTCACCGCTCCAGTGGTTCTAGCCTGCTCTGCCTTGCTCACCGCTCCGGCGGTTCTAGCCTGCTCTGCCTTGCTCACCGCTCCGGCGGTTCTAGCTTGCTCTGCCTTGCTCACTGCTCCGGCAGTCTTGCTCCGCTCTGACCCTTTGCTCACCGCTCCGGCGGTTCTAGCCTGCTCTGCCTTGCTCACCGCTCCGGCGGTTCTAGCCTGCTCTGCCTTGCTCACTGCTCCGGCAGTCTTGCTCCGCTCTGACCCTTTGCTCACCGCTCCGGCGGTTCTAGCCTGCTCTGCCTTTGCTCACCTCTCCGGCGGTTCTAGCCTGCTCTGCCTTTGCTCACCGCTCCGGCGGTTCTAGCCTGCTCTGCCTTTGCTCACCGCTCCGGCGGTTCTAGCCTGCTCTGCCTTTGCTCACCGCTCCGGCGGTTCTAGCCTGCTCTGCCTTTGCTCACCGCTCCGGCGGTTCTAGCCTGCTCTGCCTTTGCTCACCGCTCCGGCGGTTCTAGCCTGCTCTGCCTTTGCTCACCGCTCCGGCGGTTCTAGCCTGCTCTGCCTTTGCTCACCGCTCCGGCGGTTCTAGCCTGCTCTGCCTTTGCTCACCGCTCCGGCGGTTCTAGCCTGCTCTGCCTTTGCTCACCGCTCCGGCGGTTCTAGCCTGCTCTGCCTTTGCTCACCGCTCCGGCGGTTCTAGCCTGCTCTGCCTTTGCTCACCGCTCCGGCGGTTCTAGCCTGCTCTGCCTTTGCTCACTGCTCCGGCAGTCTCGCTCCGCTCTGACCCTTTGCTCACTGCTCCGGCAGTCTCGTCCTGCTCTACTCTTGCTCACCGCTCCAGGCGACCTCGTCCTGCTCTACTCTTGCTCACCGCTCCAGGCGGCCTCGTCCTGCTCTACTCTTGCTCACCGCTCCAGGCGGCCTCGTCCTGCTCTACTCTTGCTCACCGCTCCAGGCGGCCTCGTCCTGCTATACTCTTGCTCACCGCTCCAGACGGCCTCGTCCTGCTCTACTCTCGCTCACCGCTCCAGGCGGCCTCGTCCTGCTCTACTCTCGCTCACCGCTCTAGGCAGTCTCGTCCTGCCCTGCTCTCGTTCACCACTCTGGGCGACCTTACTCTGCTGTGTTTGTCCGCCACATCTGTGGTTCTGTTCCTGAGTCCCAGTGTGTACTGGGTCCTATCCCGCCTGTGTTCCTACCTGCTAGTGCCTCCCTGTCTGCACTCTAGCCGTGCTTGCCTGTACCCCCCTGCCTGCATACCCGCCTGCCTGCATACCAGTCGTGCCTGCCTATTCCCACCAGTCTGTGTGCCAGCCTACCAGTCTGTTCCTGTATTCCCCTGTGTGGGTCAATAGCCGTGTCCGGGGTCTGTCCTGGAGTAGCACCTGGTCCCTCTGCTCGGTTCCTCCTTGGTGCACTGGCGTCGTATGCCGTCGTGCGACCCTGGTCGGATCGGGTGAATACCTAGTTACTTCCCTCCAGGCATTCACTCTCCGGCACGGTCCAGTGGAATCACACGCACAGGCCGCTCAGCCCGGGCGTGTGCATTACAGGATGGATGTGACACATTCACTCACAGCGCCATGGAGCCACTAGAAACTTTCAAACTTAATAACGGTCCGATAGATGATGCGAACCAGGCAGAACTCTATGTAATGGTAAAATCATGATAAGAAATATGACGTCAATATCTACCACCTGGAACCTTCAGGGGTGAAGATATCCTGTAAGTTAGGGATCTCGTAAAATTCTAACAGACCCAGCACATCCCACAATCTTCCCTACGTGAGCTCATCAATGTGAGCGTAACTGAGTTAATAAAAAGCAGCATCTGGGTTTGGGTCATTGTTCATTCGGGAAGATATAGCTTGCTGTAGGTTCTGTCCATTTTCCTAATCGGAGCGCTTCCCTCCGCTAAGCTCTGAGCCATTTCCGTGACATCAGCTTTAGTAATTCTCTTTCGTTATACCTTTCATTTTATGTAATTGTATATATCGTACTGTGTCGTTCCCATTTTGTAACATCTTTGTATATTTTTATAAACACTGCCTACCTTTCTGGATTAAATATACCAATTTAATATCTCTGTTCCTCTTGCTCTGTAAACCGCACCCCTGATGCCATATGCTACCTGTAACGGGCGTCCAATCGGCCTGAATAAACAATTGGTGGTGACAGCGTGTAGTTTTTTTTGTTATTGCAGAGCTGGCAGTGATCGTACGGGGGGTATATACATATATTCAATGCTTTGGAATCGGAGGTGTATGTACCATACACTCACTGTGAGTTTCCCAATAACCGGCCTAGTAGTAGAAGCAGCTTCAGCCTCGTCCATTATTCGTCAGATAGTTGCATTCCTGTGAAAAATTGGTGGCATCGGTGGGATCTGTTTGATCTCTTCAGTGTCATCTGTGACAAAGTGGTAACAGTGATGGGATTTGCGTCACCCCCCGGCTGTTTATCTTTGACAATTGGTGGCAGCGGGGATGTTACTACAAGATGGAACCAGGATGGGGACATTACTACAAGATGAGGACCGGGATGGTGACACTACTAAGAATGGGACTAGAATGGGGACATTACTACAAGAAGGGGACCAGGATTGGGGAAATCACTAAGATTGGGACAATGATGGGAGCAAGAATAATGCACACAATGTGTCACTAGATGGTGCAGGATGACCAAAATGCAAGAATAATGCACACAAGGTGCCGCCAGATGGTGTTGGATGGCTACAATATAAGAGTAATGTGCACAAGGTGCCACTAGGTGGTGTTAGATGGCTACAATATAAGAGTAATGTGCACAAGGTGCCACTAGGTAGTGCTAAATGGCCAAAATGCAAGAATAAAGCACACAAGGTGCCACTAGATGGAGCTGTATGGCCAGAATAATGTACACAATGTGCCACTAGGTGGTGCTAGATGGCCACAATACAAGGACAATGCATGCAAAGTGCCACTAGGTGGTGATAGATGGCCACAATTCAAGAATAATGCACACAAGGTGCAGCTAGGTGGTGCTAGATGGCCACAATGCAAGGGCAATGCATGCAAAGTGCCACTAGGTGGTGCTAGATAGCCAGGATACAAGATTACTGGATATAAGGCACTACAAAAAGATAATATACAGCTAAAAATTCAAGGGTAATGCACGATGTACAATACAAAGTTATATTGTCGTACCGTGTGTAGCGTCGGCGTCCCTGCCCTCTGCTAGGCAGGGACGCTGTTCCCCTCACCTCTCTGCTCCGAGCCCGGCGTCCTCCTCCCGCTCTGCTGGCAGCGCGCGCTCCTTCCCGGCCACTGTGCTTAGGGCGCGCGCGCGCTCCCTCCCTCTTAAAGGGGCCGCACGCGCCGTCCTAAGGAGTCCCCGGCCAATGGCCGGAGGACTTCACCATATATAAGGCACCTCCTCCAAAATGGAGGTGCCCGAGCAATGTTGTTGCACTGTTCACTACTCTGCTTCAGCCCTCAGGTCCCGTTGCCAGTTACCTGCCTGATTCCTGCCAGTTTGCTGTCTGTTTCCTGCCTGATATTCCTGCTACCTGCTTGCTAGCCTGAGGTCCGACGGTCTGCCTTCCAACTCCTGTCAGTCTGTCTATGGACCAGCTTGCCCGCTCACCTGGGAGCGCTCATCTGCTGCCTGTCTGCTAGCCTTCCTGGAGGCTCTGCCGTCACGTGCTGTGACCACCTGCTATTCCAGAGACTCCTGCCCGCTCACCTGGGAGCGCTCATCTGCTACCTGTCTGTTGGACTTCCTGGAGGCTCCGCCGTCACATGCTGTGACCACCCGATTATCCAGAGACTCTCGCCTGCTCACCTGGGAGCTCACGTCTATCATCTGCCGCCACAGGTCGTACCAACCCTTTACCCAGAGACTGCCCCGGTCACTTACCGTGACCTCCTGCCCGTTCATCCAGAGACTGCCCCGGTCACTTGCCGTGACCTCCTGCCCATTCACCCAGAGACTGCCCCGGTCACTTGCCGTGACCTCCTGCCCGTTCATCCAGAGACTGCCCCGGTCACTTGCCGTGACCTCCTGCCCGTTCACCCAGAGACTGCCCCGGTCACTTACCGTGACCTCCTGCCCGTTCATCCAGAGACTGCCCCGGTCACTTGCCGTGACCTCCTGTCCGTTCATTCAGAGACTGTCCCAGTCACCTGCTGTGACTGCCTGCCCGTCTACCCTGGTCGCCACCCGCTCCCTTACAAGGACCGCCCCCTTGTATAGTAGCTCAGAGGTTCCGCCTCCCAGACCCGTTACAGTTTGCTCGGGCCATGGAACCCGGTGGCACCCAAGCTCCCTCGCTCTCGGACCTCTGTCATGAACTGTCCCGTCAGAGGTCCCAACAGGAGTCCATCCTGGGTCACCTGCGGAATGTCAATTCTCGCCTGGACACTCTGACTGCTCCACCAGCAACCACCGCCAGTGCCATGACTCGCAACCCGGCAGCTCCGCTGCCCACCAATACCATGGTATCCTACCCCGGACCCCGGCTTTCTGCACCTCCTCGCTTCGGAGGCGACTCCGCCCAGGCTCGGAGCTTCATAAATCAGTGCACCCTGCACTTTGAACTCCTGTCCCACCAGTTTAACTCCGACCGGGCCAAAATTGCATTCATCATGTCCCATCTCACCTGGGAGGCCCTGGCCTGGCTAAATCCTCTATGGGAGAGAGGAGACCCCCTGGTGTCCGACTTGCCTGCCTTTCTCATGGCTTTCCGGAAAGTCTTCGACGAACCCGGACGGAAGACCTCATCTGCATCATCTCTGCTACGCCTCCGTCAGGGAAGTCTCACCGTGGGCCAATATGCCATACGGTTCCGTACCCTTGCCTCGGAGCTGGCCTGGGATAACGACGCTCTGGTATCCGTCTTCTGGGAGGGTCTGTCCGGCCGTATTAAAGATGAACTTGCCGGTCGGGACATTCCTACCACTCTCGATGACCTAATAACTCTTGCCACCCGGATAGACCTACGGTTCCAGGAGCGTGCCAAAGAGGTCACCCGTGAGAGGAGGTTTCCACGTCTAGCTCCTACTTTTCAGAAATCCGTCTCTCCCCAGGTACACTCTCCTGAGCCTATGCAGGTTGACCAGACCAAGATGGTCAAAACCCGTCAGGACTTACGCCGTGCCGAAGGGAGCTGCTTCTACTGTGGCAGTAAGGAGCACCGGATCCGTACCTGCCCGGAGAGGTCGGGAAACGCCTGTGTCTAGGTTCGCTCAGAGAGGTCAACCTAGACAAGAATAAATCCTCTCCATCTCTGCTACTGTCAGTCTCTATTATCTGCGGGGAGAATCGTTATTTCGAACTAGCCCAACTTGACTCTGGAGCGGCCGGGAATCTTATCTCACAGTCCCTGGTAGAAAAATACCGCATTCCCACCAAACCTCTGGCTGTACCATTATCTGTCGCTGCTGTGGATGGAGGCCTCTTACCACGTCCCATCCAACTCATCACCGAATCCGTAACTCTGCAGGTGGGAATGCTGCACTCTGAGAGCATCTCTTTTCATGTTCTGCCTGGACTCTCTCACGCCCTCTTACTAGGTCTACCTTGGCTCCAGAGACATGCACCCGTGCTTGACTGGCAGACCGGAGAAGTCCTTCGCTGGGGACAGGACTGTCATAAGACTTGTTTGGTTCCTGTTCATCCCGTCCGTCCTTCTCCTACCCCAGCTAATCTACCTGGACTTCCGATTCCCTATTGGTCATTTGCTGATGTCTTTAATAAAAAGGAGGCAGAGACATTACCCCCTCATAGACCATACGACTGTCCTATCGACCTGTTACCCGGTACTACTCCTCCCCGTGGGCGTATTTACCCATTGTCCGCAGCTGAGACCCGGTCGATGTCCGAATATATTGAGGAGAATTTGGCCAGGGGATTCATCCGGAAATCTACCTCCCCGGCGGGAGCAGGCTTCTTCTTCGTAAAAAAGAAGGACGGCTCTCTCCGTCCCTGTATAGACTATAGAGGCCTTAACCAGATCACGGTGAAGAATAAGTACCCCCTTCCGCTCATTCCAGAATTATTTGATCGCCTGAGGGGGGCTAGAGTCTTCACCAAACTGGACCTCCGTGGGGCGTACAACCTGGTCCGTATCCGTCAAGGGGATGAATGGAAGACGGCATTCAACACCCGGGACGGCCACTATGAATATCTGGTAATGCCCTTTGGTCTCTGTAGCGCTCCTGCCGTCTTTCAAGAGTTGGTCAATGACATCTTCCGGGACCTTCTCTACTCCTGCGTAGTGGTGTACCTGGACGACATCTTGGTCTTCTCTCCGGATCTCCAGACTCACCGGAGGGACGTTCGTCAGGTCCTGCTCAGGCTCAGGCAGAACCACCTCTTCGCTAAATATGAGAAGTGCCTCTTTGAGCAGACCTCGCTTCCATTTTTGGGCTACATTATTTCTCAGACCGGCCTACGAATGGATCCAGAGAAACTGTCTGCCATCGAGAAATGGCCCCGACCGGAGGGGTTGAAGGCCATTCAGCGGTTCCTGGGCTTCGCCAACTACTACCGCCTCTTCATACCGCACTTCTCTTCCCGGACTGCCCCAATTTCCGCGCTCACCCGTAAGGGTACTAATCCCAAAGAGTGGCCGCCCGAAGCAGAGGAGGCCTTTCTTTCCTTAAAACAGGCCTTCTCTTCCGCCCCGGTGCTGCATCGTCCGGACGGCAACAAGCAGTTCTTTCTGGAGGTTGACGCCTCCTCCTCTGGAGCCGGAGCTGTACTTACTCAAAAATCTTCTTCCGGGAGGATGATAACTTGCGGCTTCTTCTCCAAACTCTTCTCCTCTTCTGAGCGCAATTATTCCATAGGAGACCGAGAGTTATTGGCCATCAAGCTGGCATTGGAGGAGTGGCGTTACCTACTCGAGGGGGCTCTTCACCCGGTAATAATTTACACTGACCACAAGAACTTGGCTTATCTCCAGCATGCCCAGAGACTTAATCCGCGCCAAGCCCGGTGGTCCTTGTTTTTTGCTCGCTTTGATTTTATTCTACATTTTCGCCCGGCTGACAAAAACATCAAAGCAGACGCCTTGTCCCGATCCTTTCTGGTATCTGATCTCGAGGAAGAACCTAAACATATCATCGATCCCGCCAGAGTAATGCAGGTGGCTCCCGTGAGTCTAAATCGTCTCCCTCCCGGTAAGACGTTCGTATCGGTACCTGATCGGGAGAAGATCCTACACTGGGGTCATTCGTCTAAACTAGCTGGCCACGCCGGTCAGAAAAAGACCCTCCAGCTTATTTCCCGGCACTACTGGTGGCCTAACCTGCGCAAGGATGTAATAGACTTTGTTTCTGCCTGTGTGTCCTGTACCCGCAACAAAGTTCCGAGACACCTGCCAGCCGGTCGCCTTCTTCCTCTGCCAGTACCTGCTGCCCCCTGGCAGCATATAGCGATGGACTTCATTACTGATCTTCCCGTCTCTGCCGGTTGTACGGTCATTTGGGTGGTCGCTGACCGCTTTTCCAAGATGGCTCACTTCATTCCCCTGCCAGGCCTCCCGTCTGCACCCGAGCTGGCTAAAGACTTTATCCGCCACATCTTCCGTCTTCATGGCCTGCCCCGTCACATCGTGTCGGATCGTGGGGTACAGTTCACTTCTCGTTTCTGGAGAGCCACTTGTAAATTGCTAGACGTCACCCTGGACTTCTCCTCCGCTTACCACCCACAGTCTAATGGTCAAGTGGAGCGGATCAATCAGATCCTGACCAGTTACCTCCGGCACTTTGTTAATGCCCACCATTCTGACTGGGTGGATCTCCTGCCATGGGCCGAATTCTCGTACAACAATCACGAGAGCGAATCTTCCTCCAAATCCCCGTTTTTTGTAGTCTTCGGTCAGCATCCTCGGATCCCGTTTCCCGTCTCCACCTCGGTGGACAACCCGGCTGCGGAATCTCTTGTTAACAAATTTTCCTCCACATGGGAGAGTACCCGGTCCGCACTCCTTCTGTCATCCGAGCGCATGAAAAGACATGCTGACAAAAAACGTCTGGATCCTCCTCAATTCCGTCAAGGGGATAAGGTCTGGCTCTCGTCCAAGTATGTCCGGCTCAAGATTCCTTCCTATAAGTTAGGGCCTCGGTTCATCGGTCCTCTGGAAGTCATCAGTCAGATCAACCCGGTGGCCTATAAATTGAAACTCCCGGCCAACTTACGGATCCCTAACTCCTTCCATGTATCTCTCCTCAAACCTGTGGTACTTAACTCTTTTTCCAAGTCTACAGGTACGCCTCCTGCTCCGGTTTCCGCTGAAAACGAATTTGAGGTAGAGAACATTCTGGCCACCAAAAGGGTAAGAGGGAAGACCTTTTTTCTAGTAGATTGGAAGGGGTTTGGTCCTGAAGAGAGAACGTGGGAGCCCCGGGAGAACATCCATGCCCCTCTCATCCTTGCTAAATTTCTGTCTGGCCTAAAAAAGGGGGGGCCTAAAGGGGGGGGTACTGTAGCGCCGGCGTCCCTGCCCTCTGCTAGGCAGGGACGCTGTTCCCCTCACCGCTCTGCTCCGAGCCCGGCGTCCTCCTCCCGCTCTGCTGGCAGCGCGCGCTCCTTCCCGGCCACTGTGCTTAGGGCGCGCGCGCGCGCGCTCCCTCCCTCTTAAAGGGGCCGCGCGCGCCGTCCTAAGGAGTCCCCGGCCAATGGCCGGAGGACTTCACCATATATAAGGCACCTCCTCCAAAATGGAGGTGCCCGAGCAATGTTGTTGCACTGTTCACTACTCTGCTTCAGCCCTCAGGTCCCGTTGCCAGTTACCTGCCTGATTCCTGCCAGAGTCCTGCCAGTTTGCTGTCTGTTTCCTGCCTGATATTCCTGCTACCTGCTTGCTAGCCTGAGGTCCGACGGTCTGCCTTCCTACTCCTGTCAGTCTGTCTATGGACCAGCTTGGCCGCTCACCTGGGAGCGCACATCTGCTACCTGCCTGCTAGCCTTCCTGGAGGCTCTGCCGTCACGTGCTGTGACCACCCGCCTGTCCAGAGACTCCTGCCCGCTCACCTGGGAGCGCTCATCTGCCGCCTGTCTGTTGGTCTTCCTGGAGGCTCCGCCGTCACATGCTGTGACCACCCGATTATCCAGAGACTCTCGCCTGCTCACCTGGGAGCTCACGTCTATCATCTGCCGCCACAGGTCGTACCAACCCTTTACCCAGAGACTGCCCCGGTCACTTACCGTGACCTCCTGCCCGTTCATCCAGAGACTGCCCCGGTCACTTGCCGTGACCTCCTGCCCGTTCATCCAGAGACTGCCCCGGTCACTTGCCGTGACCTCCTGCCCGTTCATCCAGAGACTGCCCCGGTCACTTGCCGTGACCTCCTGTCCGTTCATTCAGAGACTGTCCCAGTCACCTGCTGTGACTGCCTGCCCGTCTACCCTGGTCGCCACCCGCTCCCTTACAAGGACCGCCCCCTTGTATAGTAGCTCAGAGGTTCCGCCTCCCAGACCCGTTACACCGTGTTAGCCAGAAAAATCGATGTAAATACTTTTATGCCAAAAATGACAAAAGTATTCTTGGGGTGATACCTTTATTGGCTAACCAGAAAATATACATATATACAGTACAGACCAAAAGTTTGGACACACCTTCTGATTTAAAGATTTTTCTGTATTTTCATGATTATGAAAATTGTACATTCACACTGAAGGCAACAAAACTATGAATTACCACATGTGGAATTATATGCTTAACAAAAAAGTGTGAAACAACTGAAAATATGTCTTATATTCTAGGGTCTTCACAGTAGCCACCTTTTGCTTTGATGACTGCTTTGCACACTCTTGGCATTCCCTTGATGAGCTTCAAGAGGTAGTCACCGGAAGTGGTCTTCCAACAATCTTGAAGGAGTTCCCAGAGATGCTTAGCACTTGTTGGCCCTTTTGCCTTCACTCTGCGGTCCAGCTCACCCCAAACCATCTCGATTGGGTTCAGGTCTGGTGACTGTGGAGGCCAGGTCATCTGGTGTAGCCCCCCATCACTCTCCTTCTTGGTCAAATAGCCCTTACACAGCCTGGAGGTGTTTGGGGTCATTGTCCTGTTGAAAAATAAATGATGGTCCAACTAAACGCAAACCGGATGGAATAGCATGCCGCTGCAAGATGCTGTGGTAGCCATGCTGGTTCAGTATGCCTTCAATTTTGAATAAATCCCCAACAGTGTCACCAGCAAAGCCCCCCCACACCATCACACCTCCTCCTCCATGCTTCACAGTGGGAACCAGGCATGTAGAGTCCATCCGTTCACCTTTTCTGCGTCGCACAAAGACACGGTGGTTGGAACCAAAGATCTCAAATTTGGACTCATCAGACCAAAGCACAGATTTCCACTGGTCTAATGTCCGTTCCTTGTGTTCTTTAGCCCAAACAAGTCTCTTCTGCTTGTTGCCTGTCCTTAGCAGTGGTTTCCTAGCAGCTATTTTACCATGAAGGCCGGCTGCACAAAGTCTCCTCTTAACAGTTGTTGTAGAGATGTGTCTGCTGCTAGAACTCTGTGTGGCATTGACCTGGTCTCTAATCTGAGCTGCTGTTAACCTGTGATTTCTGAGGCTGGTGACTCGGATAAACTTATCCTCAGAAGCAGAGGTGACTCTTGGTCTTCCTTTCCTGGGGCGGTCCTCATGTGAGCCAGTTTCTTTGTAGCGCTTGATGGTTTTTGCAACTGCACTTGGGGACACTATCAAAGTTTTCCCAATTTTTCGCACTGACTGACCTTCATTTCTTAAAGTAATGATGGCCACTCGTTTTTCTTTACTTAGCTGCTTTTTTCTTGCCACAATACAAATTCTAACAGTCTATTCAGTAGGACTATCAGCTGTGTATCCACCAGACTTCTGCACAACACAACTGATGGTCCCAACCCCATTTATAAAGCAAGAAATCCCACTTATTAAACCTGACAGGGCACATCTGTGAAGTGAAGACCATTTCCGGTGACTACCTCTTGAAGCTCATCAAGAGAATGCCAAGAGTGTGCAAAGCAGTCATCAAAGCAAAAGGTGGCTACTGTGAAGACCCTAGAATATAAGACATATTTTCAGTTGTTTCACACTTTTTTGTTAAGTATATAATTCCACATGTGGTAATTCATAGTTTTGATGCCTTCAGTGTGAATGTACAATTCTCATAGTCATGAAAATACAGAAAAATCTTTATATGAGAAGGTGTGTCCAAACTTTTGGTCTGTACTGTATATGCGAGCTTTCAGAGCACAGAGGCTCCTTCTTCAGGCAAGATTACAAATGAATTCATAAGACAAAAGGCACAGCATTTGAGAGATGTTACAAGACATTTGTTCATGAGGTGTAAGTTGTGATGCCTCCTACTGATAAGTTAGGGAGAGCAAATTAGTTTTTTTGTTGCAAAATGAGAGGCCTTGGGAATGTTTAATTATCTGGAGGTGTGAATTGTGTCCATGTAGTGAGTCATAAAGCCAGGTGTTATATTTAGTCCTGTTGTCAGTGAATTGAACATCCTTATCAATTTGAATTCCCAAATTTTTCTTTCTCTGTTGCCCTTGAAGTGACCTTTTGGTATTAAAACTTTTAGATCTGTCATCCAGTGTCCCCGGCCAGAGAAATGTTTTCCCACAGGCGTGTCCAGTTCATTCTTAATTGTGTGTCTGTGTAAATTCATTCTCGTTTGCAGCCTTTGCATAGTTTCTCCAATATAAACTCCTTCTGGGCATCTTGTACATTGTATCATGTCACCACACTGGAGGATGTACATGAAAAGACATCCATGATTTTGTAGTCCTGATTTGTGTTGGGTATGCAGACTGTATTTGATGGTAATATGTGGGTACAAGTTTTGCATTTTTTGTTTTTACATGAGAATGTGCCCATCACTGATGGTGATGAGAGGACACTTCTGACAAGGAGATTCCTTAGGTTAGGGGGCTGTTTGTAGGAGAGAAGTGGTAGTTCTGGGAATATTTCTTTCAGTTTGTGGTCTCTGTGGAATATGGGTTGGAGATCAGCACCAATTTTCCTTAGGATGTTCATGTGAGGGTTGTATGTGACCACAAGAGGTACCCTGTTGTTGTCCTCCCTCTGTCTATAATCCAGGAGGCTGCTTCTTGGGATCCTTGTAGCTCTGTGGATTTGTTCATCTATTACCAGTGGATCCTTGTTGTAGGAATGTATTCCTCAGTGAGAGCAGCTGCAGTTTTCTGTCCTTACTGTCTGAACAGATTCGAATATAACTCAAATCCACAGAGCTACAAGGATCCCAAGAAGCAGCCTCCTGGATTACAGACAGAGGGAGGACAACAACAGGCGCCTCTTGTGGTCACATACAACCCCCACATGAACATCCTAAGGAAAATTGGTGCTGATCTCCAACCCATATTCCACAGAGACCACAAACTGAAAGAAATATTCCCAGAACTACCACTTCTCTCCTACAAACAGCCCCCTAACTTAAGGAATCTCCTTGTCAGAAGTGTCCTCTCATCACCATCAGTGACGGCACATTCTCATGTAAAAACAAAAAATGCAAAACTTGTACCCACATATTACCATCAAATACAGTCTGCATACCCAACACAAATCAGGACTACAAAATCATGGATGTCTTTTCATGTACATCCTCCAGTGTGGTGACATGATACAATGTACAAGATGCCCAGAAGGAGTTTATATTGGAGAAACTATGCAAAGGCTGCAAACGAGAATGAATTTACACAGACACACAATTAAGAATGAACTGGACACGCCTGTGGGAAAACATTTCTCTGGCCGGGGACACTGGATGACAGATCTAAAAGTTTTAATACCAAAAGGTCACTTCAAGGGCAACAGAGAAAGAAAAATTTGGGAATTCAAATTGATAAGGATGTTCAATTCACTGACAACAGGACTAAATATAACACCTGGCTTTATGACTCACTACATGGACACAATTCACACTTCCAGATAATTAAACATTCCCAAGGCCTCTCATTTTGCAACAAAAAAACTAATTTGCTCTCCCTAACTTATCAGTAGGAGGCATCACAACTTACACCTCATGAACAAATGTCTTGTTGTAACATCTCTCAAATGCTGTGCCTTTTGTCTTATGAATTCATTTGTAATCTTGCCTGAAGAAGGAGCCTCTGTGCTCTGAAAGCTCGCATATATATATATATATATTTTCTGGTTAGCCAATAAAGGTATCACCCCAAGAATACTTTTGTCATTTTTGGCATAAAAGTATTTACAAGGGTAATGCACAAAATGTTCCATTAGATGGTGATATACAGCAAAAATTCTAGATTAATGCACACAAGGTGGTGCTAGATGGCTACAATACTTCAATACAAGAATAATTTGCACAAGTTGCCACTAGATGGTGCTAGATGGCCACAATTCAAGAATAATGCACACAAGGAGCCACTAGTTGGTGCTAGATAGCTACGATACAAGGTTAATGGATACAAGGTACCACAAAAAAAGTGATAAATAGCTAAAAATGCAAAGGTAATGCAGAAAATGTTCCACTAGATGCTGATATACAGCAAAAATGCTAGAGTAATGCACACAAGTTGCCACTAGGAGGTGCTAGATGGCCACAATGCAAGCATAAATAAAAAATATTAAAACTTGGGACTCCTTGGTGGTTGATGCCTTTTAAAGATGGTGAGAAGTAGCAGCTCTGGAGTCTCCTCCATCAGGCATCTCCATCAGGCGTCAGGAGACTTCTGCAGTCACAGACTATACAGGACAGGGCAGTAATGAGACCGGGGATGTGGTGCAGAATGATCAGTGTGGGGAGGAGAGACATATGTGGAGGGATATTTGAGTGCAGCTCATAGATAAGGAGGGTGACAGTCCTGTGTCTTGTGTATAATATGAGACCTCAGATTTTGTGTTCTATCTGACACCTGCTGATGAGAGCGGAGGGATCGCCAGTATAGCTCCCAACTGTCCTGGATTCAGCAGATTGTTCTGGTTTGAGGTGTTGGTTCCGCTGACCCGGCATGTCAGGGCTTTGTCACGGACTTCCACTCAAGTTACTCAATGCCGTCTCCTGGGCGTCTTCATTGCTCAGTGGCGCCATCTCAGGGGCGAGGCCTGCATCTGTCACACTTGCATTAATTACACAAACATTTCTCTTCTCTTGTGATCTGGTCTCTCCGGGACTTGAACCCACAAACTGCACCATTGCAGGCAGCAGCTAAGGCTACGAGCCACAGCCTGCACGGGGAGGACGGGGAGGACGGGGAGGACGGGGAGGACGGGGAGGACGGGGAGGACGGGGAGGACGGGGAGGACGGGGAGGACGGGGAGGACGGGGAGGACGGGGAGGACGGGGAGGATTTTCTACACTTAAATGGAATCTGTCAGCGGGATTTTGCTATGTAATCTGAAGACAGCAGGAGATCGAGGCTGAGACACAGAGTTCAGGGATGTGCCACTTGTCACAGTGCTGCTGTTGTTTCTAACTGTGAAGGATTTATCACTAAGAGATTAACCTTGCCAGTCTACGCTAGTCAACGTCCCCTCCTGTGATAAGCAGCTCACTGTCTATGGACTTTGGATGGAGAGCTCTTTACATGGAGAGTCTGGTGTGGGCAGGGGCAGCTGTGGTGTGGGTGGGGCAGCTGTGGTGTGGGGGCGGGGGCAGCTTTCTTAGCTCTGCTTCAGTCTAAATCTAAAAACTCTGATTGTGTCAGAATGGCTGCTCCCAGTAATCTAAGTGATACATGGATGGATTCAGCTTCTCTTTGCCTACATCAGGCTGCTCTCAGATCAGGTACCAAACATCTGCTGACAGATGCCCTTTAAAGATGCAGTACAGGCTGTGAACTCACAGACAGAGGATACTAGTACATAGAGATACATGTGTACATAGTACTGTATTTCTATGTCCCTGTATTCTAGAAGGAAAGTAAAATCCAGATTTATTTCTTCCTATAAAATTACTAAAAAAAAAATCATGAAAACCACTTTCAATAATGTCATTTTTTTAAAAAAAATATTAAACATCACAAATCAGCAAAAAACTGATATACCGTATTTGTGTCTCTGTAATTGTAGTGACCCACACAACACAGATATTAAAAAAATGCTTTTTTTGCACAGAAATTCTGTTGTATTTAACTGCAGTCCAAGCAAAGTGGATGTGATTTCATGAAAACTACGCCCCCCCCCATGGTGTAAAGACGGCCCCTCTGACATCTCCTCCGCTCAGGGTAGAAAGAAATGGTAAACGGGTGTGGCTTGTGGCGTGGCCAAAGTTTGCCATGGTTTGTCGCACTTTCTCTTTTATAAAACTTGGGCGGTGCGGTCTCCAGCGCTGCCATTTCTTACCATCTTTTCAACCATTAAAAGGCACCAAGGACGCGCAGGTTTGAATATTTTTATATCTACTGGATAATACGGCACAAAGCTGGAATATTCCTGCAAGATGAGCACAATGCAATGTGAATGTAACAAGGTGCTGCCGCCGCCGGGCATTCCCCGTGCACTGTGCTGATCTCACACCATTTATTGGCCATATTATTGCTGGACCTGGGCCATCACCAAGTTATACATTTAATAATTCCAAACCGTCCCGAATCAGTCAGGACAGTCCACCACTGGGGAGCTTTCCCGGGAGGTCGGGAGCATGTTCCGACTTCAGCTGGATTATATCAGTATTGAGAGAAGAAGCGAAGAGACACAGGTGGCTTCAGCAGCATCAATAATGGTCTCCCCTCTGTTTTGCAGGAGAGATAATTATTCTGTCTGTTACGTTATACTGCCTCCTGCTGGTGATATAACACAGGTAAGTAGTGATGAGCGAGCATGCTCGTTACTCAAGATTTACGAGCATGCTTGGGTGTTTTCCGAGTATCTTCAGCGTGCTCAGGTGTTATGTTTGAGTCACTCCATGCTCATGATTTGCGACTGTTTGACAACTTTAATACATGTGAGGAATGCCTTTTTCTTAGGCATTCCTCGGCGGCACGGTGGCTCAGTGGTTAGCACTGCAGCCTTGCAGTGCTGGGGTCCTGGGTTCAAATCCCACCAAGGACAACTTCAACAAGGAGTTTGCATGTTCTCCCCGTGTTTGAATGGGTTTCCTCCGGGTTTTCCAGTTTCCTCCCACACTCCAAAGACTGATAGGGAATCTAGATTGTGAGCCCCAATGGGGATAGCGCCCATAATGTCTGGAAATTGTCTGAATTGTAAAACGATGCGGAATATGTTGTCGCTATATAAATAAAAAGATTACTACATGTATTTAAGCTGTCAAACAGTAACAAATCATGCACACGAGGTGACTCAAACATAACACCCCGAGCACGCTGAATATACTCAGCGAGCACCCAAGCATGCTCGTAAATCTTGAGTAATGAGCATGCTTGCTCATCACTACAGGTGAGTAATGGGATTAGTCCACACTGCCAAGAAAGGAGAAGTGTGAAGAAAGAGGCCTCCTTCACAGAATACTGCTCAGCTGCCAATATAAATGGACTTGCACAATACGGTAATTCTACGAAGATCCTCTGCCCCCCAGAGTCCCGCTCTTCTCCCCTCCAAGATCTCCTGCCACCCAGTGTCCCGCTCTTATTCACTCCAAGATCCTCTGCTACCCAGTGTCCAGCTCGTCTCCCCTCCAAGATCTCCTGCCACCCAGTGTCCCTCTCTTCTCCCCTCCAAGAACTCCTGCCACATAGTTTTCTGGTCTTCTCCCCTCCAAGATTTCCTGCCACCCAGTGTCCCGCTCTTCTCCCTTCCAAGATCCCCTGCCACATGATGACCCGTTCTTCTCCCCTGCAAGATACCCTGCCACCCAGTGTCCCGATCTTGTCCCCTCCAAGATCCTCTGCCACCCAGTGTCTCGCTCTGCTCCCCTCCAAGATCCTTTGCAACCCAGTGTCCAGCTCGTCTCCCCTCCAAGATCTCCTGCCACTCAGTGTCCCTCTCTTCTCCCCTCCAAGAACTCCTGCCACATAGTTTTCTGGTCTTCTCCCCTCCAAGATACCCTGCCTCAGTGTCCCGATTTTCTCCACTCCAAGATCCTCTGCCACACAGTGTCCCGCTCTTATTCACTCCAAGATCCTCTGCTACCCAGTGTCCAGCTCGTCTCCCCTCCAAGATCTCCTGCCACCCAGTGTCCCTCTCTTCTCCCCTCCAAGAACTCCTGCCACATAGTTTTCTGGTCTTCTCCCCTCCAAGATTTCCTGCCACCCAGTGTCCCGCTCTTCTCCCTTCCAAGATCCCCTGCCACATGATGACCCGTTCTTCTCCCCTGCAAGATACCCTGCCACCCAGTGTCCCGATCTTGTCCCCTCCAAGATCCTCTGCCACCCAGTGTCTCGCTCTGCTCCCCTCCAAGATCCTTTGCAACCCAGTGTCCAGCTCGTCTCCCCTCCAAGATCTCCTGCCACTCAGTGTCCCTCTCTTCTCCCCTCCAAGAACTCCTGCCACATAGTTTTCTGGTCTTCTCCCCTCCAAGATACCCTGCCTCAGTGTCCCGATTTTCTCCACTCCAAGATCCTCTGCCACACAGTGTCCCGCTCTTATTCACTCCAAGATCCTCTGCTACCCAGTGTCCAGCTCGTCTCCCCTCCAAGATCTCCTGCCACCCAGTGTCCCTCTCTTCTCCCCTCCAAGAACTCCTGCCACATAGTTTTCTGGTCTTCTCCCCTCCAAGATTTCCTGCCACCCAGTGTCCCGCTCTTCTCCCTTCCAAGATCCCCTGCCACATGATGACCCGTTCTTCTCCCCTGCAAGATACCCTGCCACCCAGTGTCCCGATCTTGTCCCCTCCAAGATCCTCTGCCACCCAGTGTCTCGCTCTGCTCCCCTCCAAGATCCTTTGCAACCCAGTGTCCAGCTCGTCTCCCCTCCAAGATCTCCTGCCACTCAGTGTCCCTCTCTTCTCCCCTCCAAGAACTCCTGCCACATAGTTTTCTGGTCTTCTCCCCTCCAAGATACCCTGCCTCAGTGTCCCGATTTTCTCCACTCCAAGATCCTCTGCCACACAGTGTCCCGCTCTTATTCACTCCAAGATCCTCTGCTACCCAGTGTCCAGCTCGTCTCCCCTCCAAGATCTCCTGCCACCCAGTGTCCCTCTCTTCTCCCCTCCAAGAACTCCTGCCACATAGTTTTCTGGTCTTCTCCCCTCCAAGATTTCCTGCCACCCAGTGTCCCGCTCTTCTCCCTTCCAAGATCCCCTGCCACATGATGACCCGTTCTTCTCCCCTGCAAGATACCCTGCCACCCAGTGTCCCGATCTTGTCCCCTCCAAGATCCTCTGCCACCCAGTGTCTCGCTCTGCTCCCCTCCAAGATCCTTTGCAACCCAGTGTCCAGCTCGTCTCCCCTCCAAGATCTCCTGCCACTCAGTGTCCCTCTCTTCTCCCCTCCAAGAACTCCTGCCACATAGTTTTCTGGTCTTCTCCCCTCCAAGATACCCTGCCTCAGTGTCCCGATTTTCTCCACTCCAAGATCCTCTGCCACACAGTGTCCCGCTCTTATTCACTCCAAGATCCTCTGCTACCCAGTGTCCAGCTCGTCTCCCCTCCAAGATCTCCTGCCACCCAGTGTCCCTCTCTTCTCCCCTCCAAGAACTCCTGCCACATAGTTTTCTGGTCTTCTCCCCTCCAAGATTTCCTGCCACCCAGTGTCCCGCTCTTCTCCCCTCCACGATACCCTGCCACCCAGTGTCCCGCTCTTCTCCCCTCCAAGATCCTCTGCCACCCAGTGTCCCGATCTTCTTCTCTTCAAGATCCTCTGCCACCCAGTGTCCAGCTCTTCTCCCCTCCAAGATTTCCTGCCACCCATTGTCCTGCTCTTCTCCCCTTCAAGATCCTCTGCCACCCAGTGTCCCGATCTTCTCCCCTTCAAGATCCTCTGCCACCCAGTGTCCCGATCTTCTCCCCTCCAAGATCCCCTGCTACCCAGTGTCCAGCTCTTCTCCCTTCCAAGATCCTCTGCCACCCAGTGTCCCTCTCTTCTCCCCTCCAAGATCTCCTGCCATCCAATGTCCAGCTCTTCTCCCTTCCAAGATCCCCTGCCACCCAGTGTCCCGCTCTTCTCCCTTCCAAGATCCTGTGTCACCCAGTGTCCCACTCTTCTCCCCTCCAAGATCCTTTGCCATCCATTGTCCCGCTCTTCTCCCCTCCAAGATCCCGTGTCACCAAGTGTCCCGCTCTTCTCCCCTCCAAGATCCCGTGTCACCCAGTGTCCCGCTTTTCTCCCCTCCGAGATCCTCTGCCACCCAGTGTCCCTCTCCTCTCCCCTCCAAGATCCCTTGCCACCCAGTGTCCCGCTCTTCTCCTTTCCAAGATCCTCTGCCACCCAGTGTTCCGCTCTTCTCCCCTGCAAGATACCCTGCCACCCAGTGTCCCGCTCTTCCCCCCTCCAAGATTTCCTGCCACCCAGTGTCCCGATCTTGTCCCCTCCAAGATCCTCTGCCACCCAGTGTCTCGCTCTTCTCCCCTCCAAGATCTCTTGCCTTCTAGTGTCCCGCTCTTCTCCCTTCCAAGATCCCGTGTCACCCAGTGTCCTGCTCTTCTCCCCTCCAAGATCCTTTGCCATCCATTGTCCTACTCTTCTCCCCTCCAAGATCCTCTGCCACGCAGTGTACAGCTCTTCTCCCCTCTAAGATTTCCTGCCTTCCAGTGTCCCGCTCTTCTCCCTTCCAAGATCCCCTGCTACATGACCCTTTCTTCTCTCCTCACAGATACCCTGCCACCCAGTGTCCAGCTCTTCTCCCCTCCCAAGATCTCCTGCCTCCCAGTGTCTCGCTCTTCTCCCCTCCAAGATCCTCTGCCACCCAGTGTCCAGCTCTTCTCCCCTCCAAGATACCCTGCCACCCAATGTCCAGCTCTTCTCCCCTCCAAGATCATCTGCCACCGAGTGTACCGCTCTTCTCCCCTCCAAGATACCCTGCCACCCAATGTCCTGCTTTTCTCCCCTCCAAGATCCTTTGCCACCCAGTGTGCAGCTCTTCTCCCCTCCAAGATATCCTGCCTCAGTGTCCCGATTTTCTCCCCTCCAAGATCCCCTGCCACCCAGCGTCCCGCTCTTCTCCCCTCCAAGATCCTCTGCCACCCAGTGTTCCGCTCTTCTTCCCTTCAAGATCCTCTGCCACCCAGTGTCCAGCTCTTCTCCCCTCCAAGATCTCCTGCCTTCCAATGTCCTGCTCTTCTCCCTTCCAAGATCCCCTGCCACCCAGTGTCCCGCTCTTCTCCCCTCCAAGATACCCCTGCCACCCAGTGTCCCGCTCTTCTTCCCTTCAAGATCCTCTGCCACACAGTGTCCCGCTCTTATTCACTCCAAGATCCCCTGCCACCCAATGTCCCGCTCTTCTCCCCTCCAAGATCCTCTGCTACCCAGTGTCCAGCTCGTCTCCCCTCCAAGATCTCCTGCCACCCAGTGTCCCTCTCTTCTCCCCTCCAAGAACTCCTGCCACATAGTTTTCTGGTCTTCTCCCCTCCAAGATTTCCTGCCACCCAGTGTCCCACTCTTCTCCCCTCCACGATACCCTGCCACCCAGTGTCCCGCTCTTCTCCCCTCCAAGATCCTCTGCCACCCAGTGTCCCGATCTTCTTCCTTTCAAGATCCTCTGCCACCCAGTGTCCAGCTCTTCTCCCCTCCAAGATTTCCTGCCACCCATTGTCCTGCTCTTCTCCCCTTCAAGATCCTCTGCCACCCAGTGTCCCGATCTTCTCCCCTTCAAGATCCTCTGCCACCCAGTGTCCCGATCTTCTCCCCTCCAAGATCCCCTGCTACCCAGTGTCCAGCTCTTCTCCCTTCTAAGATCCTCTGCCACCCAGTGTCCCTCTCTTCTCCCCTCCAAGATCTCCTGCCATCCAATGTCCAGCTCTTCTCCCTTCCAAGATCCCCTGCCACCCAGTGTCCCGCTCTTCTCCCTTCCAAGATCCTGTGTCACCCAGTGTCCCACTCTTCTCCCCTCCAAGATCCTTTGCCATCCATTGTCCCGCTCTTCTCCCCTCCAAGATCCCGTGTCACCAAGTGTCCCGCTCTTCTCCCCTCCAAGATCCCGTGTCACCCAGTGTCCCGCTTTTCTCCCCTCCGAGATCCTCTGCCACCCAGTGTCCCTCTCCTCTCCCCTCCAAGATCCCTTGCCACCCAGTGTCCCGCTCTTCTCCTTTCCAAGATCCTCTGCCACCCAGTGTTCCGCTCTTCTCCCCTGCAAGATACCCTGCCACCCAGTGTCCCGCTCTTCCCCCCTCCAAGATTTCCTGCCACCCAGTGTCCCGATCTTGTCCCCTCCAAGATCCTCTGCCACCCAGTGTCTCGCTCTTCTCCCCTCCAAGATCTCTTGCCTTCTAGTGTCCCGCTCTTCTCCCTTCCAAGATCCCGTGTCACCCAGTGTCCTGCTCTTCTCCCCTCCAAGATCCTTTGCCATCCATTGTCCTACTCTTCTCCCCTCCAAGATCCTCTGCCACGCAGTGTACAGCTCTTCTCCCCTCTAAGATTTCCTGCCTTCCAGTGTCCCGCTCTTCTCCCTTCCAAGATCCCCTGCTACATGACCCTTTCTTCTCTCCTCACAGATACCCTGCCACCCAGTGTTCAGCTCTTCTCCCCTCCCAAGATCTCCTGCCTCCCAGTGTCTCGCTCTTCTCCCCTCCAAGATCCTCTGCCACCCAGTGTCCAGCTCTTCTCCCCTCCAAGATACCCTGCCACCCAATGTCCAGCTCTTCTCCCCTCCAAGATCATCTGCCACCGAGTGTACCGCTCTTCTCCCCTCCAAGATACCCTGCCACCCAATGTCCTGCTTTTCTCCCCTCCAAGATCCTTTGCCACCCAGTGTGCAGCTCTTCTCCCCTCCAAGATACCCTGCCACCCAGTGTCCCTCTCCTCTCCCCTCCAAGATCCCCTGCCACCCAGCGTCCCGCTCTTCTCCCCTCCAAGATCCTCTGCCACCCAGTGTCCAGCTCTTCTCCCCTCCAAGATCTCCTGCCTTCCAATGTCCTGCTCTTCTCCCTTCCAAGATCCCCTGCCACCCAGTGTCCCGCTCTTCTCCCTTCCATGATCCTGTGTCACCCAGTGTCCCACTCTTCTCCCCTCCAAGATCTCCTGCCTTCCAATGTCCTGCTCTTCTCCCTTCCAAGATCCCCTGCCACCCAGTGTCCCGCTCTTCTCTCCTCCAAGATACCCCTGCCACCCAGTGTCCCGCTCTTCTTCCCTTCAAGATCCTCTGCCACACAGTGTCCCGCTCTTATTCACTCCAAGATCCCCTGCCACCCAATGTCCCGCTCTTCTCCCCTCCAAGATCCTCTGCTACCCAGTGTCCAGCTCGTCTCCCCTCCAAGATCTCCTGCCACCCAGTGTCCCTCTCTTCTCCCCTCCAAGAACTCCTGCCACATAGTTTTCTGGTCTTCTCCCCTCCAAGATTTCCTGCCACCCAGTGTCCCGCTCTTCTCCCCTCCACGATACCCTGCCACCCAGTGTCCCGCTCTTCTCCCCTCCAAGATCCTCTGCCACCCAGTGTCCCGATCTTCTTCCCTTCAAGATCCTCTGCCACCCAGTGTCCCGATATTCTCCCCTCCAAGATCCCCTGCTACCCAGTGTCCAGCTCTTCTCCCTTCCAAGATCCTCTGCCACCCAGTGTCCCTCTCTTCTCCCATCCAAGATCTCCTGCCTTCCAATGTCCAGCTCTTCTCCCTTCCAAGATCCCCTGCCACCCAGTGTCCCGCTCTTCTCCCTTCCAAGATCCTGTGTCACCCAGTGTCCCACTCTTCTCCCCTCCAAGATCCTTTGCCATCCATTGTCCCGCTCTTCTCCCCTCCAAGATCCCGTGTCACCAAGTGTCCCGCTCTTCTCCCCTCCAAGATCCCGTGTCACCCAGTGTCCCGCTTTTCTCCCCTCCGAGATCCTCTGCCACCCAGTGTCCCTCTCCTCTCCCCTCCAAGATCCCTTGCCACCCAGTGTCCCGCTCTTCTCCTTTCCAAGATCCTCTGCCACCCAGTGTTCCGCTCTTCTCCCCTGCAAGATACCCTGCCACCCAGTGTCCCGCTCTTCCCCCCTCCAAGATTTCCTGCCACCCAGTGTCCCGATCTTGTCCCCTCCAAGATCCTCTGCCACCCAGTGTCTCGCTCTTCTCCCCTCCAAGATCTCTTGCCTTCTAGTGTCCCGCTCTTCTCCCTTCCAAGATCCCGTGTCACCCAGTGTCCTGCTCTTCTCCCCTCCAAGATCCTTTGCCATCCATTGTCCTACTCTTCTCCCCTCCAAAATCGCCTGCCACACGATGACCCGCTCTTCTCCCCACCAAGATCCCGTGTCACCCAGTGTCCCACTCTTCTCCCCTCCAAGATCCCGTGACACCCAGTGTCCCGCTCTTCTCCCCTCCAAGATCCTCTGCCACCCCGTGTCCCGCTCTTCTCCCCTCCGAGATCCCCTGCCACCCAGTGTCCCGCTCTTCTCCCCTCCAAGATTCCCTGCCACCTAGTGTCCCTCTCCTCTCCCCTCCAAGATCCCATGGCCAACCCAGTGTCCCGCTCTTCTCCCTTCCAAGATCCTCTGGCAACCAGTGTCCCGCTCTTCTCCCCTTCAAGATCCTCTGCCACCCAGTGTCCTGCTCTTCTCCCCTTCAAGATCCTCTGCCACCCAGTGTCCCGATCTATTCCCCTTCAAGATCCTCTGCCACCCAGTGTCCCGCTCTTCTCCCCTCCAAGATCTCCTGCCTTCTAGTGTCCCGCTCTTCTCCCTTCCAAGATCCCGTGTCACCCAGTGTCCCGCTCTTCTTCCCTCCAAGATCCCGTGCCACCCAGTGTCCCGCTCTTCTCCCTTCCAAGATCCTCTGCCACGCAGTGTACAGCTCTTCTCCCCTCTAAGATTTCCTGCCTTCCAGTGTCCCGCTCTTCTCCCTTCCAAGATCCCCTGCTACATGACCCTTTCTTCTCTCCTCCCAGATACCCTGCCACCCAGTGTCCAGCTCTTCTCCCCTCCCAAGATCTCCTGCCTCCCAGTGTCTCGCTCTTCTCCCCTCCAAGATCCTCTGCCACCCAGTGTCCAGCTCTTCTCCCCTCCAAGATACCCTGCCACCCAATGTCCAGCTCTTCTCCCCTCCAAGATCATCTGCCACCGAGTGTACCGCTCTTCTCCCCTCCAAGATACCCTGCCACCCAATGTCCTGCTTTTCTCCCCTCCAAGATCCTTTGCCACCCAGTGTGCAGCTCTTCTCCCCTCCAAGATCTCCTGCCTCAGTGTCCCGATTTTCTCCCCTCCAAGATACCCTGCCACCAAGTGTCCCTCTCCTCTCCCCTCCAAGATCCACTGCCACCCAGTGTCCGGCTCTTCTACCCTCCAAGATCATCTGCCACCCAGTGTTCCGCTCTTCTCCCCTCCAAGATCTCCTGCCGCAAGATGACCCGCCCTTCTCCCTTCCAAGATACACTGCCACCCAGTGTCCCGCTATTCTCCCCTCCAAGACCCCTTGTCACCCAGTGTCCTGCTCTTCTTCCCTTCAAGATCATCTGCTACCCAGTGTTCCGCTCTTCTCCCCTCCAAGATCTCCTGCCGCAAGATGACCCGTTCTTCTCCCTTCCAAGATACACTGCCACCCAGTGTCCCGCTATTCTCCCCTCCAAGACCCCTTGTCACCCAGTGTCCCGCTCTTCTTCCCTTCAAGATCCTCTGCCACACAGTGTCCCGCTCTTATGCACTCCACGATACCCTGCCACCCAGTGTCCCGCTCTTCTCCCCTCCAAGATCCTCTGCCACCCAGTGTCCAGCTCTTCTCCCCTCCAAGATACCCTGCCACCCAATGTCCAGCTCTTCTCCCCTCCAAGATCATCTGCCACCGAGTGTACCACTCTTCTCCCCTCCAAGATACCCTGCCACCCAATGTCCTGCTTTTCTCCCCTCCAAGATCCTTTGCCACCCAGTGTCCAGCTCTTCTCCCCTCCAAGATCTCCTGCCTCAGTGTCCCGATTTTCTCCCCTCCAAGATACCCTGCCACCCAGTGTCCCTCTCCTCTCCCCTCCAAAATCCCCTGCCACCCAGCGTCCCGCTCTTCTCCCCTCCAAGATCCTCTGCCACCCAGTGTTCCGCTCTTCTTCCCTTCAAGATCCTCTGCCACGCAGTGTCCAGCTCTTCTCCCCTCCAAGATCTCCTGCCTTCCAATGTCCTGCTCTTCTCCCTTCCAAGATCCCCTGCCACCCAGTGTCCCGCTCTTCTCCCTTCCATGATCCTGTGTCACCCAGTGTCCCACTCTTCTCCCCTCCAAGATCCTTTGCCATCCATTGTCCCGCTCTTCTCCCCTCCAAGATCCCGTGTCACCAAGTGTCCCGCTCTTCTCCCCTCCAAGATCCCTTGCCACCCAGTGTCCCGCTCTTCTCCTTTCCAAGATCCTCTGCCACCCAGTGTTCCACTCTTCTCCCCTCCAAGATCCTCTGCCACCCAGTGTCCAGCTCTTCTCCCTTTCAAGATCTCCTGCCTCCCAGTGTCCCGCTCTTCTACCCTGCAAGATACCCTGCCACCCAGTGTCCCGATCTTCTCCCCTCCAAGATCCTCTGCCACCCAGTGTCTCGCTCTTCTCCCCTCCAAGATCTCTTGCCTTCTAGTGTCCCGCTCTTCTCCCTTCCAAGATCCCGTGTCACCCAGTGTCCTGCTCTTCTCCCCTCCAAGATCCTTTGCCATCCATTGTCCCACTCTTCTCCCCTCCAAAATCGCCTGCCACACGATGACCCGCTCTTCTCCCCACCAAGATCCCGTGTCACCCAGTGTCCCGCTCTTCTCCCCTCCAAGATCCCGTGACACCCAGTGTCCCGCTCTTCTCCCCTCCAAGATCCTCTGCCACCCCGTGTCCCGCTCTTCTCCCCTCCGAGATCCCCTGCCACCCAGTGTCCCGCTCTTCTCCCCTCCAAGATTCCCTGCCACCTAGTGTCCCTCTCCTCTCCCCTCCAAGATCCCTTGCCACCCAGTGTCCCGCTCTTCTCCCTTCCAAGATCCTCTGGCAACCAGTGTCCCGCTCTTCTCCCCTTCAAGATCCTCTGCCACCCAGTGTCCCGCTCTTCTCCCCTTCAAGATCCTCTGCCACCCAGTGTCCAGCTCTTCTTCCCTCCAAGATCTCCTGCCTTCCAATGTCCAGCTCTTCTCCCTTCCAAGATCCCCTGCCACCCAGTGTCCCGCTCTTCTCCCTTCCAAGATCCTGTGTCACCCAGTGTCCCACTCTTCTCCCCTCCAAGATCCTTTGCCATCCATTATCCCGCTCTTCTCCCCTCCAAGATCCCGTGTCACCAAGTGTCCCGCTCTTCTCCCCTCCAAGATCCCGTGTCACCCAGTGTCCCGCTTTTCTCCCCTCCGAGATCCTCTGCCACCCAGTGTACTTCTCCTCTCCCCTCCAAGATCCCTTGCCACCCAGTGTCCCGCTCTTCTCCTTTCCAAGATCCTCTGGCAACCAGTGTTCCGCTCTTCTCCCTTCCAAGATCCTCTGCCACCCAGTGTCCAGCTCTTCTCCCTTTCAAGATCTCCTGCCTCCCAGTGTCCCGCTCTTCTCCCCTGCAAGATACCCTGCCACCCAGTGTCTCGCTCTTCTCCCCTCCAAGATCTCTTGCCTTCTAGTGTCCCGCTCTTCTCCCTTCCAAGATCCCGTGTCACCCAGTGTCCTGCTCTTCTCCCCTCCAAGATCCTTTGCCATCCATTGTCCCACTCTTCTCCCCTCCAAAATCGCCTGCCACACGATGACCCGCTCTTCTCCCCTCCAAGATCCCGTGTCACCCAGTGTCCCGCTCTTCTCCCCTCCAAGATCCCGTGACACCCAGTGTCCCACTCTTCTCCCCTCCAAGATCCTCTGCCACCCCGTGTCCCGCTCTTCTCCCCTCCGAGATCCCCTGCCACCCAGTGTCCCGCTCTTCTCCCCTCCAAGATTCCCTGCCACCTAGTGTCCCTCTCCTCTCCCCTCCAAGATCCCTTGCCACCCAGTGTCCCGCTCTTCTCCCTTCCAAGATCCTCTGGCAACCAGTGTCCCGCTCTTCTCCCCTTCAAGATCCTCTGCCACCCAGTGTCCTGCTCTTCTCCCCTTCAAGATCCTCTGCCACCCAGTGTCCCGATCTTCTCCCCTTCAAGATCCTCTGCCACCCAGTGTCCCGCTCTTCTCCCCTCCAAGATCTCCTGCCTTCTAGTGTCCCGCTCTTCTCCCTTCCAAGATCCCGTGTCACCCAGTGTCCCGCTCTTCTTCCCTCCAAGATCCCCTGCCACCCAGTGTCCCGCTCTTCTCCCCTCCAAGATACCCCTGCCACCCAGTGTCCCGATCTTCTCCCCTCCAAGATCCTCTGCCACGCAATGTACAGCTCTTCTCCCCTCTAAGATTTCCTGCCTTCCAGTGTCCCGCTCTTCTCCCTTCCAAGATCCCCTGCCACATGATGACCCGTTCTTCTCTCCTCCCAGATACTCTGCCACCCAGTGTCCAGCTCTTCTCCCCTCCCAAGATCTCCTGCCTCCCAGTGTCTCGCTCTGCTCCCCTCCAAGATCCTTTGCCACCCAGTGTGCAGCTCTTCTCCCCTCCAAGATACCCTGCCACCCAGTGTCCCTCTCTTCTCCCCTCCAAGATCCCCTGCCAACCAGCGTCTCGCTCTTCTCCCCTCCGAGATCCTCTGCCACCCAGTGTTCCGCTCTTCTTCCCTTCAAGATCCTCTGCCACCCAGTGTCCAGCTCTTCTCCCCTCCAAGATCTCCTGCCTTCCAATGTCCTGCTCTTCTCCCTTCCAAGATCCCCTGCCACCCAGTGTCCCGCTCTTCTCCCCTCCAAGATCCCCTGCCACCCAGCGTCTCGCTCTTCTCCCCTCCGAGATCCTCTGCCACCCAGTGTTCCGCTCTTCTCCCCTCCAAGATCCTCTGCTATCCAGTGTCCAGCTCGTCTCCCCTCCAAGATTTCCTGCCACCCAGTGTCCCTCTCTTCTCCCCTCCAAGAACTCCTGCCACATGGTTTTCTGGTCTTCTCCCCGCCAAGATTTCCTGCCAACCAGTGTCCCGCTCTTCTCCCCTCCACGATACCCTGCCACCCAGTGTCCCGCTCTTCTCCCCTCCAAGATCCTCTGCCACCCAGTGTCCAGCTCTTCTCCCCTCCAAGATACCCTGCCACCCAATGTCCAGCTCTTCTCCCCTCCAAGATCATCTGCCACCGAGTGTACCACTCTTCTCCCCTCCAAGATACCCTGCCACCCAATGTCCTGCTTTTCTCCCCTCCAAGATCCTTTGCCACCCAGTGTCCAGCTCTTCTCCCCTCCAAGATCTCCTGCCTCAGTGTCCCGATTTTCTCCCCTCCAAGATACCCTGCCACCCAGTGTCCCTCTCCTCTCCCCTCCAAAATCCCCTGCCACCCAGCGTCCCGCTCTTCTCCCCTCCAAGATCCTCTGCCACCCAGTGTTCCGCTCTTCTTCCCTTCAAGATCCTCTGCCACGCAGTGTCCAGCTCTTCTCCCCTCCAAGATCTCCTGCCTTCCAATGTCCTGCTCTTCTCCCTTCCAAGATCCCCTGCCACCCAGTGTCCCGCTCTTCTCCCTTCCATGATCCTGTGTCACCCAGTGTCCCACTCTTCTCCCCTCCAAGATCCTTTGCCATCCATTGTCCCGCTCTTCTCCCCTCCAAGATCCCGTGTCACCAAGTGTCCCGCTCTTCTCCCCTCCAAGATCCCTTGCCACCCAGTGTCCCGCTCTTCTCCTTTCCAAGATCCTCTGCCACCCAGTGTTCCACTCTTCTCCCCTCCAAGATCCTCTGCCACCCAGTGTCCAGCTCTTCTCCCTTTCAAGATCTCCTGCCTCCCAGTGTCCCGCTCTTCTACCCTGCAAGATACCCTGCCACCCAGTGTCCCGATCTTCTCCCCTCCAAGATCCTCTGCCACCCAGTGTCTCGCTCTTCTCCCCTCCAAGATCTCTTGCCTTCTAGTGTCCCGCTCTTCTCCCTTCCAAGATCCCGTGTCACCCAGTGTCCTGCTCTTCTCCCCTCCAAGATCCTTTGCCATCCATTGTCCCACTCTTCTCCCCTCCAAAATCGCCTGCCACACGATGACCCGCTCTTCTCCCCACCAAGATCCCGTGTCACCCAGTGTCCCGCTCTTCTCCCCTCCAAGATCCCGTGACACCCAGTGTTCCGCTCTTCTCCCCTCCAAGATCCTCTGCCACCCCGTGTCCCGCTCTTCTCCCCTCCGAGATCCCCTGCCACCCAGTGTCCCGCTCTTCTCCCCTCCAAGATTCCCTGCCACCTAGTGTCCCTCTCCTCTCCCCTCCAAGATCCCTTGCCACCCAGTGTCCCGCTCTTCTCCCTTCCAAGATCCTCTGGCAACCAGTGTCCCGCTCTTCTCCCCTTCAAGATCCTCTGCCACCCAGTGTCCCGCTCTTCTCCCCTTCAAGATCCTCTGCCACCCAGTGTCCAGCTCTTCTTCCCTCCAAGATCTCCTGCCTTCCAATGTCCCGCTCTTCTCCCTTCCAAGATCCTGTGTCACCCAGTGTCCCACTCTTCTCCCCTCCAAGATCCTTTGCCATCCATTGTCCCACTCTTCTCCCCTCCAAGATCCCGTGTCACCAAGTGTCCCGCTCTTCTCCCCTCCAAGATCCCGTGTCACCCAGTGTCCCGCTTTTCTCCCCTCCGAGATCCTCTGCCACCCAGTGTACCTCTCCTCTCCCCTCCAAGATCCCTTGCCACCCAGTGTCCCGCTCTTCTCCTTTCCAAGATCCTCTGCCAACCAGTGTTCCGCTCTTCTCCCTTCCAAGATCCTCTGCCACCCAGTGTCCAGCTCTTCTCCCTTTCAAGATCTCCTGCCTCCCAGTGTCCCGCTCTTCTCCCCTGCAAGATACCCTGCCACCCAGTGTCCCGCTCTTCCCCCCTCCACGATTTCCTGCCACCCAGTGTCCCGATCTTCTCCCCTCCAAGATCCTCTGCCACCCAGTGTCTCGCTCTTCTCCCCTCCAAGATCTCTTGCCTTCTAGTGTCCCGCTCTTCTCCCTTCCAAGATCCCGTGTAACCCAGTGTCCTGCTCTTCTCCCCTCCAAGATCCTTTGCCATCCATTGTCCCAATCTTCTCCCCTCCAAAATCGCCTGCCACACGATGACCCGCTCTTCTCCCCACCAAGATCCCGTGTCACCCAGTGTCCCGCTCTTCTCCCCTCCAAGATCCCGTGACACCCAGTGTCCCGCTCTTCTCCCCTCCAAGATCCTCTGCCATCCCGTGTCCCACTCTTCTCCCCTCCGAGATCCCCTGCCACCCAGTGTCCCGCTCTTCTCCCCTCCAAGATTCCCTGCCACCTAGTGTCCCTCTCCTCTCCCCTCCAAGATCCCTTGCCACCCAGTGTCCCGCTCTTCTCCCTTCCAAGATCCTCTGGCAACCAGTGTCCCGCTCTTCTCCCCTTCAAGATCCTCTGCCACCCAGTGTCCTGCTCTTCTTCCCTTCAAGATCCTCTGCCACCCAGTGTCCCGATCTTCTCCCCTTCAAGATCCTCTGCCACCCAGTGTCCCGCTCTTCTCCCCTCCAAGATCTCCTGCCTTCTAGTGTCCCGCTCTTCTCCCTTCCAAGATCCCGTGTCACCCAGTGTCCCGCTCTTCTTCCCTCCAAGATCCCCTGCCACCCAGTGTCCCGCTCTTCTCCCCTCCAAGATACCCCTGCCACCCAGTGTCCCGATCTTCTCCCCTCCAAGATCCTCTGCCACGCAGTGTACAGCTCTTCTCCCCTCTAAGATTTCCTGCCTTCCAGTGTCCCGCTCTTCTCCCTTCCAAGATCCCCTGCCACATGATGACCCGTTGTTCTCTCCTCCCAGATACCCTGCCACCCAGTGTCCAGCTCTTCTCCCCTCCCAAGATCTCCTGCCTCCCAGTGTCTCGCTCTGCTCCCCTCCAAGATCCTTTGCCACCCAGTGTGCAGCTCTTCTCCCCTCCAAGATACCCTGCCACCCAGTGTCCCTCTCTTCTCCCCTCCAAGATCCCCTGCCACCCAGCGTCTCGCTCTTCTCCCCTCCGAGATCCTCTGCCACCCAGTGTTCCGCTCTTCTTCCCTTCAAGATCCTCTGCCACCCAGTGTCCAGCTCTTCTCCCCTCCAAGATCTCCTGCCTTCCAAGGTCCTGCTCTTCTCCCTTCCAAGATCCCCTGCCACCCAGTGTCCCGCTCTTCTCCCTTCCATGATCCTGTGTCACCCAGTGTCCCACTCTTCTCCCCTCCAAGATCCTTTGCCATCCATTGTCCCGCTCTTCTCCCCTCCAAGATCCCGTGTCACCCAGTGTCCCGCTTTTCTCCCCTCCGAGATCCTCTGCCACCCAGTGTCCCTCTCCTCTCCCCACCAAGATTCCTTGCCACCCAGTGTCCCGCTCTTCTCCTTTCCAAGATCCTCTGCCACCCAGTGTTCCGCTCTTCTCCCCTCCAAGATCCTCTGCCACCCAGTGTCCAGCTCTTCTCCCTTTCAAGATCTCCTGCCTCCCAGTGTCCCGCTCTTCTCCCCTGCAAGATACCCTGCCACCAAGTGTCCCGCTCTTCCCCCCTCCAAGATTTCCTGCCACCCAGTGTCCCGATCTTCTCCCCTCCAAGATCCTCTGCCACCCAGTGTCTCGCTCTTCTCCCCTCCAAGATCTCTTGCCTTCTAGTGTCCCGCTCTTCTCCCTTCCAAGATCCTGTGTCACCCAGTGTCCTGCTCTTCTCCCCTCCAAGATCCTTTGCCATCCATTGTCCCACTCTTCTCCCCTCCAAAATCGCCTGCCACACGATGACCCGCTCTTCTCCCCACCAAGATCCCGTGTCACCCAGTGTCCCACTCTTCACCCCTCCAAGATCCCGTGACACCCAGTGTCCCGCTCTTCTCCCCTCCAAGATCCTCTGCCACCCCGTGTCCCGCTCTTCTCCCCTCCGAGATCCCCTGCCACCCAGTGTCCCGCTCTTCTCCCCTCCAAGATTCCCTGCCACCTAGTGTCCCTCTCCTCTCCCCTCCAAGATCCCTTGCCACCCAGTGTCCCGCTCTTCTCCCTTCCAAGATCCTCTGGCAACCAGTGTCCCGCTCTTCTCCCCTTCAAGATCCTCTGCCACCCAGTGTCCCGCTCTTCTCCCCTCCAAGATCTCCTGCCTTCTACTGTCCCGCTCTTCTCCCTTCCAAGATCCCGTGTCACCCAGTGTCCCGCTCTTCTTCCCTCCAAGATCCCCTGCCACCCATGGCCCGCTCTTCTCCCCTCCAAGATACCCCTGCCACCCAGTGTCCCGATCTTCTCCCCTCCAAGATCCTCTGCCACGCAGTGTACAGCTCTTCTCCCCTCTAAGATTTTCTGCCTTCCAGTGTCCCGCTCTTCTCCCCTCCAAGATCCCCTGCCACATGATGACCCGTTCTTCTCTCCTCCCAGATACCCTGCCACCCAGTGTCTCGCTCTTCTCCCCTCCAAGATCCTCTGCCACCCAGTGTCCAGCTCGTCTTCCCTTCCAAGATACCCTGCCACCCAATGTCCATCTCTTCTCCCCTCCAAGATCATCTGCCACCGAGTGTACTGCTCTTCTCCCCTCCAAGATACCCTGCCACCCAATGTCCTGCTTTTCTCCCCTCCAAGATCCTTTGCCACCCAGTGTCCAGCTCTTCTCCCCTCCAAGATCTCCTGCCTCAGTGTCCCGATTTTCTCCCCTCCAAGATACCCTGCCACCCAGTGTCCCTCTCCTCTCCCCTCCAAGATCCCCTGCCACCCAGCGTCCCGCTCTTCTCCCCTCCAAGATCCTCTGCCACCCAGTGTTCCGCTCTTCTCCCCTCCAAGATCTCCTGCCGCAAGATGACCCGCCCTTCTCCCTACCAAGATACACTGCCACCCAGTGTCCCGCTATTCTCCCCTCCAAGACCCCTTGTCACCCAGTGTCCCGCTCTTCTTCCCTTCAAGATCCTCTGCCACACAGTGTCCCGCTCTTATGCACTCCAAGATCCCCTGCCACCCAATGTCCCGCTCTTCTCCCTTCCAAGATCCTCTGCTACCCAGTGTCCAGCTCGTCTCCCCTCCAAGATCTCCTGCCACCCAGTGTCCCTCTCTTCTCCCCTCCAAGAACTCCTGCCACATGGTTTTCTGGTCTTCTCCCCTCCAAGATTTCCTGCCACCCAGCGTCCCGCTCTTCTCCCCTCCACGATACCCTGCCACCCAGTGTCCCGCTCTTCTCCCCTCCAAGATCCTCTGCCACCCAGTGTCCCGATCTTCTTCCCTTCAAGATCCTCTGCCACCCAGTGTCCAGCTCTTCTCCCCTCCAAGATTTCCTGCCACCCATTGTCCTGCTCTTCTCCCCTTCAAGATCCTCTGCCACCCAGTGTCCCGATCTTCTCACCTTCAAGATCCTCTGCCACCCAGTGTCCCGATCTTCTCCCCTCCAAGATCCCCTGCCACCCAGTGTCCCGCTCTTCTCCCCTCCAAGATCCTCTGCCACCCAGTGTCCCACTCTGCTCCCCTTCAAGATCCCCTGCCACCCAATGTCCCGATCTTCTCCCCTTCGAGATATCCGGCCACCCAATGTCCCGCTCTTATGCACTCCAAGATCCCCGATTCCCTGCCATGCAGTGTCCGGCTCTTCTCCCGTCCAAGATCTCCTGCCTCCCAGTGTACCGCTCTTCTCCCCTCCAAGATACCCTACCACCCAATGTCCCTCTCTTTTCCCCTCCAAGATCCTCTGCCACCCAGTATCCCGATCTTCTCCCCTCCAAGATCCTCTGCCACCAAGTGTCCCGCTCTTCTCCCCTCCAAGATCCTCTGCCACCCAGTGTCCCGCTCTTCTCCCCTCCAAGATCCTCTGCCACCCAGTGTCCCGCTCTTCTGCCCTCCAAGATCTCCTGCCTCCCAGTGTCCCGCTCTTCTCCCCTCCCAAGATCTCCTGCCTTCTAGTGTTCATCTCTTCTCCCTTCCAAGATACCCTGCCACACAAAGACCCACTCTTCTCCCCACCAAGATCCCGTGTCACCCAGTGTCCCGCTCTTCTCCCCTCCAAGATCACCTGCCACACGATGACCCGCTCTTCTCCCCTCCAAGATTTCCTGCCACCCAGTGTCCCACTCTTATGCACTCCAAGATCCCCGATCTCCTGGCACCCCGTGTCCCGCTCTTCTCCACTCCAAGATCCTCTGCCACCCAGTGTCCCTCTCCTCTCCCCTCCAAGATCCCCTGCCACCCAGCGTCCCGCTCTTCTCCCCTCCAAGATCCTCTGCCACCCAGTGTTCCGCTCTTCTCCCCTCCAAGATCTCCTGCCGCAAGATGACCCGCTCTTCTCCCTTCCAAGATACACTGCCACCCAGTGTCCCTCTATTCTCCCCTCCAAGACCCCTTGTCACCCAGTGTCCCGCTCTTCTTCCCTTCAAGATCCCCTGCCACACAGTGTCCCGCTCTTATGAACTCCAAGATCCCCTGCCACCCAATGTCCCGCTCTTCTCCCCTCCAAGATCCTCTGCTACCCAGTGTCCAGCTCTTCTCCCCTCCAAGATCTCCTGCCACGCAGTGTCCCGCTCTTCTCCCCTCCAAGAACTCCTGCCACATGGTTTCCTGCTCTTCTCCGCTCCACGATACCCTGCCACCCAGTGTCCAGCTCTTCTCCCCTCCAAGATTTCCTGCCACACAGTGTCCCGCTCTTCTCCCCTCCACGATACCCTGCCACCCAGTGTCCCGCTCTTCTCCCCTCCAAGATCCTCTGCCACCCAGTATCCCGCTCTTATACAATCCAAGATCTCCTGCCTCCCAGTGACCAGCTCTTCTCCACCCCCCCCCAAGATCCCCTGTCCAGAGAGGTGGTGAGGGAATATTTAGCTAACTAAAATGAATTCAAGTCTCCAGGTCCAGATGAATTACATCCTAGGGTACTAAAGGAGATAGCAGAGGAAATTATTGAACCACTCTCAATAATCTTTGAAAATTGAAAATTCTTGGAGAACAGGAGAAGTCCCAGAAGACTGGTGAAGAGGAAATGTCAGTAACTTCAAAAAGGGGGAAGAAGGTGGACCCAGGGAGCTGTAGGCCGGTGAGTCTGACTTCTATACCAAGAAAGATCTTTGAACAAATTATTAAACTACATGTATGTAAGTACCTGGATAGGAATAAAGTGATTAACCAGAGTCAGCATGGGTTTGTAACTAACAAGTCATGTCAGACTAACTTAATTTCCTTCTATGACAGAATCACTGACTGGGTGGATCAGGGAAATGCTGCAGATATAGTACACTGCTCAAAAAAAATAAAGGGAACACTGAAATACCCCATCCTAGATTTGAATGAATGAAATCTTCTCATTGAATACTTTGTTCTGTACAAAGCTGAATGTGCTGACAACAAAATCACCCAAAAATCATCAATGGAAATCACATTTATTAACCAATGGAGGCCTGGATGTGGAGTCACCACCAAAATTAAAGTGGAAAAACACACTACAAGCTGATCCAACTTTGATGTAATGTCCTTAAAACAAGTCACAATGAGTCTGAGTATTGTGTGTGGCCTCCAATTGCCTGTATGACCTCCCTACAACGCCTGGGCATGCTCCTGATGAGGCTGAGTATTGTGTGTGGCCTCCACGTGCCTGTATGACCTCCCTACAACGCCTGGGCATGCTCCTGATGAGGCTGAGTATTGTGTGTGTAGAACGAGCTAAAAAGCTTGTAACAGAACTTCAACATGACGTTTCAAGGATGGAGCGAGACTGCCATCTACTGGCCAGAGACAGTCAAGCGGAACCAAAATACACAAAGGAAGTTGCAGGCAGGGCAGATTCAGAGGCTGGACCCGATCAGGTGACTTCCAGGAAGGAGTTCAGAGAGATAAGAGGCCAGCGCGCCAAACCTGAGGGGTCTTTGGCGCCAAGCAGCAGAGAGGAGCAGACGTGCTCCCTGCGTCCTGAGAAACCCCGTGTGACAGGCCAAATCCAGAGGCCTGAGAGGTGCTCCAGCCGGGCACCGGTAAAAGAGCTCCGGATCCCTCACAGTTGTGACTCGAGTGCTGTGCCTGCTGAGGATACTAGGAACCTGATCGCTGTGCTGAGTGAGTTCGCGGAACCCGACGTCGGCCGCCGACAGACGAGGCCTGGACCCCCCTATCCAAGGCTCGAGAGACTGCCCCCAACAGCCAAGCAGAGAGGAGCTGCATACGTGAGCAGGGCCGTCACTTCCACTGCTCACCCACGGTACCGGGGACAATTGGGTTTAAGTACTCAGGTTGGGAGGGGGACGGTTGGGGCTAAAGTAGCACAACGTGATTTAATTGAATTCATCCGGAAAGAGACTCACGGCCTAGCGGGAATAACCGGTGACCCCCGCTAGGGCCAAATTCACGGTTAAAGAACTTGTGTGGTGCTTCTCATGCTTGAGGGCATCACCTTACTTTAAGAGACTGCGCCTTACTTTAAGAGACTGCGCCTTACTTTAAGAGACTGCGCCTTATTTTAAGAGACTGCGCCTTATTTTGAGAAATTTCGTATTTTTCTGATATTTCAAACCACTGTTCATTACCCTTGTTGCTAATCCCTTGTTTCAGTATACCTGTTGTATAAAACTGTTTACAAACATCTCTGACTGTTCTCGCCTTGTGTCTCTGTGCGTTGCATTCCGGCACCTGCATTACATTTGGCGTAGTCGGCAGGATGCAACATTCAGACGCAGAGATGGCGGATCAGTCTATGGCTGGGTCCGGCCGGAGCCATATACCCCTGGGGGCTATGCTCAGCCATCTTCCCAAGTTTACAGGGGATGGCATGTCACTTTGGGACTGGGCAGAAAGACTGAGAAGTATGCTACGTATGTATCCCCTTGACCCTCTAGCCCAGGCGGAGTTGGCCCTCCTAACCCTTGATGGAGAGGCCCGACAGACTGTGATGTACCGCCCACCTGGGGACCGTGACACCGTGGATAAAGTGATAAAAATTCTAGAGGACATGCACGGTGACATTACAGATTTGGGACACTTGCGCTTACGGTTGTTTCAGCGGGTCCAAGGGGAAAATGAGACAGTAAATCAGTATGTTAATGCATTACAGGAAGTGACGGCCCATATCACTAAGAAAACTCGAGATGGGAACCGAGGACTGGGACCATTGGATGAGGTGTTGCGTGACCAACTGATTGCTGGCTTGAAAGACCCTTCCCTGAGGCAGATCCTGAAGGAGCGGCTGCGATTGAGCCCTGATATGGGCTTCCTGGAGGTAGGGGCTGAAGCTAGAGTCCTGGAGAGAGAAGTTCCTGTTCTCAAAGCCACAGTTAGAAGTCATGAGGCAATTGCTCCTGGATTCACCAAACAAGAGCCTGATTGGGTACGGGAAATACGTCAGGAAATTCGAGACATTCGGGGTGAGCTGAATTCTATTAGGAAGACTCCTACTGCCCCCTTGCCGACTGACCGTACTGCTCAACGCGGACGGAGACCAGAACGAGAAAGACGTTCCTATCCGGCCCCAGCACGACATGTACCCGACCTATCGGCAGAACGAGGACCGGAGTGCTGGACCTGCGGAGGTAGGGGGCATATCTCCAAAGACTGTCCCAACCGAGAAAGGAGGAGGAGGGGACAGCCGTTAAACTAAAATGCCCCACGGTTGTGGAGCATACCGTGGGGTCTCGAGCTTCAGAGAGTAGAAGAGGGAGCTCTGAAGACATTGTCTCCGAGAGGCCCATTATCTGGGCTGAATTCAATGGGCAGCGGATCCGTTGTTTGATGGACACCGGGTCTCAAGTGACCACTATGCCTGAGACGTACTTCCAAAGTCACTTTCCTGAAGTCGCTCGTTCTTGCCGGGAACCCACTGTCAAACTGGTGGCGGCTAATCAACTACCTATCCCAGTAGCGGGAGTAGTATGGATGTCTGTGCGGGCATGTGGAAAGGACCTCGGTCGAAAAGGGATTGTACTGACCACCGGACCCGGAGGCGATGGGCCCATTGTAACCCTGGGCATGAATGTGCTGAAAGAAGTCGGACAGTTCCTGGCTGAGGGCTGTAGCAAAAACAACTGGACCCGCGCCACTCGAGACCCAGCTAACAAGAGAGTGTTCCAGCACCTCGTGCGGGTCAGTCAGATTCAAAAGTTGCCCACTACCTCCCAGTACCTTGGTAAGGTATCGATACCGCCCGAAGCCACAATAACACTGCCGGTGGGACAGACTGTACTCACTTTGCCGGTGCTGGCACATGTGTCCTTAGAGGGCGTGGACATTCAAGTTGAACCAATGGAGGGAGAAGAAGCGCCCTCTGGACTCCTGATTGCTCGAACTCTGGCCACCGTGCGGCACGGTCGAGTACCCGTGCGCTGCATCAATTTAAGTGGCACCAGTTTACAGTTGTTGCCCCGACAAGAGGTGGCGCGAGTGTGCGTAATGCCGGAGGCCCTTACTAGAGCTGACGCTATAGGGCTGGCACCTGTGGAAGGAAAACCATGGACCCTAGAGGTGTCCCTCAATAGCCAGTAACATGGAAGAGAACCGTTGGCTGGACGCCACCTCCTGGAAGAAATGGAAGCTAACCTGACTGAGTTTTCTGCTGGACAAGTGAGGCAGATCGAACAACTTCTACAGCGATATCAGGGAGTGTTTGCACAGCATGAAGATGATTTCGGGTGCACTCGGGACATTCAGCACGAAATACCCACCGGAAATACTGCTCCCATCCGAGAGAGATATCGGCAGATCCCGCCTCAAATGTACCAGGAGGTGAAAGAGCTATTGGCCCACATGTTGCGGAACGGTGTGATCCATGAAAGCCAGAGCCCCTGGGCGGCTCCGATCGTGCTGGTCCGAAAGAAGGACGGTACCCTGAGATTCTGCGTAGACTATCGGAAGCTGAATGCCTGTACAGTACGGGACTCCTATCCACTCCCCCGAATCGAAGAGTCTCTATCTGCACTAGGGAGCGACAAATTCTTCTCCTCCCTCGACCTGGCCAGTGGCTATTGGCAGGTCCCAGTAGCTGAGAAGGATCGTCCGAAGACAGCTTTTGTTCTCCCTATGGGCCTGTTTGAGTTCAATCGAATGCCGTTCGGACTAACAAATGCGCCAGGAACCTTCCAACGGCTGATGGAGAGATGCTTGGGGGACCTCAACTTTGAAGCCACTTTAATATATCTGGACGATATAATTATCTATTCCGCAACGTTTGAGGATCATCTCCGCCGATTGGAACAAGTGTTAGAACGGCTACAAAGGCACGGCCTGAAAATTAAGCCTCGTAAGTGTCGTCTCTTCAAACGAGAAATTGAATATCTGGGGCACATTGTGTCCAGTGCAGGGGTGCACCCCACTGCGGAGAAAGTAGCTGCCGTGCAGAAGTGGCCCACGCCCGCCAATCTAAGGGAACTAAGGGCATTCCTGGGGCTCGCTGGATACTACCGCAGATTCATTAAAGACTTCGCTAAGATTGCGAACCCGCTCAATGAATTGCTGAGAGGAACAGCCGGGGGAGCCAAGCGGCAGCCCATTCAGTGGGGCCCACGACAAGAAGAGGCATTCCGAGCATTGAAAATGGCGCTAACAGATGCCAGGATTCTGGCCTACGCTGACTTTTCGCAGCCGTTCATGTTGTACACTGATGGAAGCTTGCATGGGCTGGGAGCAGTGCTGGCTCAAGTACAAGGAGGGAAAGAGCGAGTGATCGCGTATGCCAGCAGGTCACTCCGAGATACGGAGAAGAATCCGGACAACTACAGTTCGTTTAAGCTGGAGCTACTGGCACTGGTGTGGGCCATGACCGAGAAGTTTGCTGAGTACCTGTCAGGGTCAGAAGTGCAAGTGCGGACAGATAACAACCCTTTGGCCCACTTGGAGAACGCCAAACTGGGCGCGTTAGAACAGCGGTGGGTCGCAAGGATGTCCAAATTCCAGTATAAAATCGCCTATCGGTCCAAGGCCCTGAACACACATGCAGATGCCCTGTCCCGGGTCACTCAGGCGGGGCCGAAGAAGGACAGAGATGAGGAGCTCGAAGGCGACGAGATCCCCAATTTCAGCCAGTTCGCCGCTGCTGTGGTCGACGCTCAAGAGACCAGAGGGGAGCCGAGGCCCACTCAGATTCTGGGACGTTCAAGAGACGAATGGATACATCTGCAGCAATCCGACCCGGAGCTAGCAAAGTTGAGAGAATGGGTCGCCCTTAATCAGAGACCCGACCAGGAAACCAGAGCCGCTTCACTTCCAACTACCCTACAAATCCTAGGCCAGTGGGAGAGGCTCCTCCTGAAGGATGGCTTGCTATGCCGAAGAATCCAGCTGCCTCGAGAGTTTGATGTTACCTGGCAAGTGGTAGTTCCAGGAGCACTAGTAACACAGCTAGCCCAAGAAGCTCATAGAAGAGGTGCTCACTTCGGAGTAGAAAAGACCTTCCGGTGGTTGCAACGGCTGTTGTATTGGCCTCAACTGCGACAAGAAGTCGAGGGGGTCTGCCGAACATGTCGCCAGTGTGAGTTGAACAAGCCCCCGGAGCAAAGAGCTCCCATTCAGACCATCCGAACTTGATGATTGACTACTTGATGGTAGGAACTTCATACAACGGTTATGGACAGTGTTTAGTCATGACTGATCACTTCACCAAGTTTGCAGTAGTGACGCCCACTAAAGATCAGACGGCAGAAGCCGCAGCCAAGGCCATCTGTCAAGATTTCATCCGGATTTATGGGTGCCCGAAGCGAATACATTCTGACCAGGGGGCCTGCTTCCAAGGACGAGTGATGGATGAGCTATACCGCATCTATGGGATCGACCGTTCCCGGACAACGCCCTACCACCCGCAAGGGAACGGGGCTTGCGAGCGCTTTAACCGAGCCCTGTTGCAAATGTTGCGAACACTGGAAGCGGACAAAAAGATGAAGTGGCCCGAATTCGTGTCCGAGCTGGTGTGGGTGTATAATAATCGAGTTCATGCAACCACCGGCTACACCCCCTACATGTTGCTGTTTGGAAGAAGTGGCCGAGAAATCACCGAACTGGAGCTAGACTCAGAAGACCCCGGTCCGGGCAGTAGCCCAAGTACCTGGATTCGAGAACACCAGCGTCAACTCCATACCGTGAGAAGACTGGTTGCTCAGAAGTTTCAGGAAGTAGAGCATGCAGTTCGGCCCCCGACCACAGGTGGATCGCTTCAGCCAGGAGACCGAGTGCTGGTGAGGGCTAAACGATTTGGGAGTAAGCTGGACCATCGTTGGGAGACAATACCATATCGGGTGGTGAAGAAGGTTCACCCAGACAACCCCGTCTACGAGGTTAGGCCCGAAGGGGATGACACCACGACATCCAGGGTGTTGCACCGTAATATGTTGCGACCTTGCTCCTCTGAAGCAGAAGTCTGTAACAGGGCTGGGCCCTCAGACGTGTTGGCTGAAGTGCCACATACAGGAACCTTGGGGGATGAAGAAGGGTGGGCCACAATGCAGTTGGGCCCGTCAGAACCGTTGGTGCCACTCCCGAGTGGAAGTCAGAATGAGTCAGGAAATGATTTGCAATCCCCAATAGTTGATTCCTCGGATCTCCCGGAGTCTCCTCCGCAAGAAGAGCCCCGCAGAACTGAGCGGGCTAATGCCGGAATTCCTCCTAACCGGTATGCTCAGGAAGAGTTTATCTGGTCTCGAATCCAACAGAAAACGCAGTAGTGTGCCCAACTCCTGTCTGAGCTTGCACTGCCTGGAAGGAGACATCAATTCTGCAAGGAGTCCACTCGCCCGAGGACTGGCGAGCAAAAAGGAGGGAGGAATGTAGAACGAGCTAAAAAGCTTGTAACAGAACTTCAACATGACGTTTCAAGGATGGAGCGAGACTGCCATCTACTGGCCAGAGACAGTCAAGCGGAACCAAAATACACAAAGGAAGTTGCAGGCAGGGCAGATTCAGAGGCTGGACCCGATCAGGTGACTTCCAGGAAGGAGTTCAGAGAGATAAGAGGCCAGTGCGCCAAACCTGAGGGGTCTTTGGCGCCAAGCAGCAGAGAGGAGCAGACGTGCTCCCTGCGTCCTGAGAAACCCCGTGTGACAGGCCAAATCCAGAGGCCTGAGAGGTGCTCCAGCCGGGCACCGGTAAAAGAGCTCCGGATCCCTCACAGTTGTGACTCGAGTGCTGTGCCTGCTGAGGATACTAGGAACCTGATCGCTGTGCTGAGTGAGTTCGCGGAACCCGACGTCGGCCGCCGACAGACGAGGCCTGGACCCCCCTATCCAAGGCTCGAGAGACTGCCCCCAACAGCCAAGCAGAGAGGAGCTGCATACGTGAGCAGGGCCGTCACTTCCACTGCTCACCCACGGTACCGGGGACAATTGGGTTTAAGTACTCAGGTTGGGAGGGGGACGGTTGGGGCTAAAGTAGCACAACGTGATTTAATTGAATTCATCCGGAAAGAGACTCACGGCCTAGCGGGAATAACCGGTGACCCCCGCTAGGGCCAAATTCACGGTTAAAGAACTTGTGTGGTGCTTCTCATGCTTGAGGGCATCACCTTACTTTAAGAGACTGCGCCTTATTTTAAGAGACTGCGCCTTATTTTGAGAAATTTCGTATTTTTCTGATATTTCAAACCACTGTTCATTACCCTTGTTGCTAATCCCTTGTTTCAGTATACCTGTTGTATAAAACTGTTTACAAACATCTCTGACTGTTCTCGCCTTGTGTCTCTGTGCGTTGCATTCCGGCACCTGCATTACATGTGTGGCCTCCACGTGCCTGTATGACCTCCCTACAACGCCTGGGCATGCTCCTGATGAGGCTGAGTATTGTGTGTGACCTCCACGTGCCTGTATGACCTCCGTACAACGCCTGGGCATGCTCCTGATGAGGCTGAGTATTGTGTGTGGCCTCCACGTGCCTGTATGACCTCCGTACAACGCCTGGGCATGCTCCTGATGAGGCTGAGTATTGTGTGTGGCCCCCACGTGCCTGTATGGCCTCCTTACAACGCCTGGGCATGCTCCTGATGAGGCTGAGTATTGTGTGTGGCCTCCACGTGCCTGTATGACCTCCCTACAACGCCTGGGCATGCTCCTGATGAGGCTGAGTATTTTGTGTGGCCTCCACGTGCCTATATGACCTCCCTACAACGACTGGGCATGCTCCTGATGAGGCTGAGTATTGTGTGTGGCCTCCACGTGCCTATATGACCTCCCTACAACGACTGGGCATGCTCCTGATGAGGCTGAGTATTGTGTGTGACCTCCACGTGCCTGTATGGCCTCCTTACAACGCCTGGGCATGCTCCTGATGAGGCTGAGTATTGTGTGTGGCCTCCACGTGCCTGTATGACCTCCCTACAACGCCTGGGCATGCTCCTGATGAGGCTGAGTATTTTGTGTGGCCTCCACGTGCCTATATGACCTCCCTACAACGACTGGGCATGCTCCTGATGAGGCTGAGTATTGTGTGTGGCCTCCACGTGCCTATATGACCTCCCTACAACGCCTGGGCATGCTCCTGATGAGGCTGAGTATTGTGTGTGGCCTCCACGTGCCTGTATGACCTCCCTACAATGCCTGGGCATGCTCCTGATGAGGCTGAGTATTGTGTGTGGCCTCCACGTGCCTGTATGACCTCCCTACAACGCCTGGGCATGCTCCTGATGAGGCTGAGTATTGTGTGTGGCCTCCACGTGCCTGTATGACCTCCCTACAACGCCTGAGCGTGCTCCTGATGAGGCTGAGTATTGTGTGTGGCCTCCACGTGCCTGTATGACTTCCCTACAACGCCTGAGCGTGCTCCTGATGAGGCTGAGTATTGTGTGTGGCCTCCACGTGCCTGTATGACCTCCCTACAACGCCTGGACATGCTCCTGATGAGGCTGAGTATTGTGTGTGGCCTCCACGTGCCTGTATGACCTCCCTACAATGCCTGGGCATGCTCCTGATGAGGCTGAGTATTGTGTGTGGCCTCCACGTGCCTGTATGACCTCCCTACAACGCCTGGGCATGCTCCTGATGAGGCTGAGTATTGTGTGTGGCCTCCACGTGCCTGTATGACCTCCCTACAACGCCTGGACATGCTCCTGATGAGGCTGAGTATTGTGTGTGGCCTCCACGTGCCTGTATGACCTCCCTACAACGCCTGGGCGTGCTCCTGATGAGGCTGAGTATTGTGTGTGGCCTCCACGTGCCTGTATGACCTCCCTACAACGCCTGGGCGTGCTCCTGATGAGGCTGAGTATTGTGTGTGGCCTCCACGTGCCTGTATGACCTCCCTACAACGCCTGGGCATGCTCCTGATGAGGCTGAGTATTGTGTGTGGCCTCCACGTGCCTGTATGACCGCCCTACAACGCCTGGGCATGCTCCTGATGAGGCTGAGTATTGTGTGTGGCCTCCACGTGCCTGTATGACCTCCCTACAACGCCTGGGCATGCTCCTGATGAGGCTGAGTATTGTGTGTGGCCTCCACGTGCCTGTATGACCTCCCTACAACGCCTGGGCATGCTCCTGATGAGGCTGAGTATTGTGTGTGGCCTCCACGTGCCTGTATGACCTCCCTACAACGCCTGGGCGTGCTCCTGATGAGGCTCAGTATTGTGTGTGGCCTCCACGTGCCTGTATGACCTCCCTACAACGCCTGGACCTGCTCCTGATGAGGCTGAGTATTGTGTGTGGCCTCCACGTGCCTGTATGACCTCCCTACAACGCCTGGGCATGCTCCTGATGAGGCTGAGTATTGTGTGTGGCCTCCATGTACCTGTATGACCTCCCTACAACGCCTGGGCATGCTCCTGATGAGGCTGAGTATTGTGTGTGGCCTCCACGTGCCGGTATGACCTCCCTACAACGCCTGGGCATGCTCCTGATAAGGCTCAGTATTGTGTGTGGCCTCCACGTGCCTGTATGACCTCCCTACAACGCCTGGACCTGCTCCTGATGAGGCTGAGTATTGTGTGTGGCCTCCACGTGCCTGTATGACCTCCCTACAACGCCTGGGCATGCTCCTGATGAGGCTGAGTATTGTGTGTGATCTCCACGTGCCTGTATGACCTCCCTACAACGCCTGGACATGCTCCTGATGAGGCTGAGTATTGTGTGTGGCCTCCACGTGCCTGTATGACCTCCCTACAACGCCTGGGCATGCTCCTGATGAGGCTGAGTATTGTGTGTGATCTCCACGTGCCTGTATGACCTCCCTACAACGCCTGGGCATGCTCCTGATGAGGCTGAGTATTGTGTGTGATCTCCACGTGCCTGTATGACCTCCCTACAACGCCTGGGCATGCTCCTGATGAGGCTGAGTATTGTGTGTGGCCTCCATGTACCTGTTTGACCTCCCTACAACGCCTGGGCATGCTCCTGATGAGGCTGAGTATTGTGTGTGGCCTCCATGTACCTGTATGACCTCCCTACAACGCCTGGGCATGCTCCTGATGAGGCTGAGTATTGTGTGTGGCCTCCACGTGCCTGTATGACCTCCCTACAACGCCTGGGCATGCTCCTGATGAGGCTGAGTATTGTGTGTGGCCTCCACGTGCCGGTATGACCTCCCTACAACGCCTGGCCATGCTCCTGATAAGGCTCAGTATTGTGTGTGGCCTCCACGTGCCTGTATGACCTCCCTACAACGCCTGGACCTGCTCCTGATGAGGCTGAGTATTGTGTGTGGCCTCCACGTGCCTGTATGACCTCCCTACAACGCCTGGGCATGCTCCTGATGAGGCTGAGTATTGTGTGTGGCCTCCATGTACCTGTATGACCTCCCTACAACGCCTGGGCATGCTCCTGATGAGGCTGAGTATTGTGTGTGGCCTCCACGTGCCGGTATGACCTCCCTACAACGCCTGGGCATGCTCCTGATAAGGCTCAGTATTGTGTGTGGCCTCCACGTGCCTGTATGACCTCCCTACAACGCCTGGACCTGCTCCTGATGAGGCTGAGTATTGTGTGTGGCCTCCACGTGCCTGTATGACCTCCCTACAACGCCTGGGCATGCTCCTGATGAGGGTGAGTATTGTGTGTGATCTCCACGTGCCTGTATGACCTCCCTACAACGCCTGGGCATGCTCCTGATGAGGCTGAGTATTGTGTGTGGCCTCCACGTGCCTGTATGACCTCCCTACAACGCCTGGGCATGCTCCTGATGAGGCTGAGTATTGTGTGTGGCCTCCAACGTGCCTGTATGACCTCCCTACAACACCTGGACATGCTCCTGATGAGGCTGAGTATTGTGTGTGGCCTCCACGTGCCTGTATGACCTCCCTACAACGCCTGGACATGCTCCTGATGAGGCTCAGTATTGTGTGTGGCCTCCACGTGTCTGTATGACCTCCCTACAACGTCTGAGCATGCTCCTGATGAGGCTCAGTGTTGTGTGTGGCCTCCACGTGCCTGTATGACCTCCCTACAACGCCTGGGCATGCTCCTGATGAGGCTGAGTATTGTGTGTGGCCTCCACGTGCCTGTATGACCTCCCTACAACGCCTAGGCATGCTCCTGATGAGGCTGAGTATTGTGTGTGGCCTCCACGTGCCTGTATGACCTCCCTACAACGCCTGGGCATGCTCCTGATGAGGCTGAGTATTGTGTGTGGCCTCCATGTGCCTGTATGACCTCTCTACAACGCCTGGGCATGCTCCTGATGAGGCTGAGTATTGTGTGTGGCCTCCACGTGCCTGTATGACCTCTCTACAACGCCTGGGCATGCTCCTGATGAGGCTGAGTACTGTGTGTGGCCTCCACGTGCCTGTATGACCTCCCTACAACGCTTGGGCATGCTCCTGATGAGGCTGAGTATTGTGTGTGGCCTCCACGTGCCTGTATGACCTCTCTACAACGCCTGGGCATGCTCCTGATGAGGCCGAGTATTGTGTGTGGCCTCCACGTGCCGGTATGACCTCCCTACAACGCCTGGGCATGCTCCTGATGAGGCTCAGCATTGTGTGTGGCCTCCACGTGCCTGTATGACCTCCCTACAACGCCTGGGCATGCTCCTGATGAGGCTGAGTATTGTGTGTGGCCTCCACGTGCCTGTATGACCTCCCTACAACGCCTGGGCATGCTCCTGATGAGGCTGAGTATTGTGTGTGGCCTCCACGTGCCTGTATGACCTCCCTACAACGTCTGAGCATGCTCCTGATGAGGCTCAGTATTGTGTGTGGCCTCCACGTGCCTGTATGACCTCTCTACAACGCCTGGGCATGCTCCTGATGAGGCTGAGTATTGTGTGTGGCCTCCACGTGCCTGTATGACCTCCCTACAACGCCTAGGCATGCTCCTGATGAGGCTGAGTATTGTGTGTGGCCTCCACGTGCCTGTGTGACCTCCCTACAACGCCTGGGCATGCTCCTGATGAGGCTGAGTATTGTGTGTGGCCTCCACGTGCCTGTATGACCTCTCTACAACGCCTGGGCATGCTCCTGATGAGGCTGAGTATTGTGTGTGGCCTCCACGTGCCTGTATGACCTCTCTACAACGCCTGGGCATGCTCCTGATGAGGCTGAGTACTGTGTGTGGCCTCCACGTGCCTGTATGACCTCCCTACAACGCTTGGGCATGCTCCTGATGAGGCTGAGTATTGTGTGTGGCCTCCACGTGCCTGTATGACCTCTCTACAACGCCTGGGCATGCTCCTGATGAGGCCGAGTATTGTGTGTGGCCTCCACGTGCCGGTATGACCTCCCTACAACGCCTGGGCATGCTCCTGATGAGGCTCAGCATTGTGTGTGGCCTCCACGTGCCTGTATGACCTCCCTACAACGCCTGGGCATGCTCCTGATGAGGCTGAGTATTGTGTGTGGCCTCCACGTGCCTGTATGACCTCCCTACAACGCCTGGACATGCTCCTGATGAGGCTGAGTTCTGTGTGTGGCCTCCACGTGCCTGTATGACCTCCCTACAACGCCTGGGCATGCTCCTGATGAGGCTGAGTATTGTGTGTGGCCTCCACGTGCCTGTATGACTTCCCTACAACGCCTGGGCATGCTCCTGATGAGGCTGAGTATTGTGTGTGGCCTCCACGTGCCTGTATGACCTCCCTACAACGCCTGGGCATGCTCCTGATGAGGCTCAGCATTGTGTGTGGCCTCCACGTGCCTGTATGACCTCCCTACAACGCCTGGGCATGCTCCTGATGAGGCTGAGTATTGTGTGTGGCCTCCACGTGCCTGTATGACCTCCCTACAACGCCTGGGCATGCTCCTGATGAGGCTGAGTATTGTGTGTGGCCTCCACGTGCCTGTATGACCTCCCTACAACGCCTGGGCATGCTCCTGATGAGGCTCAGCATTGTGTGTGGCCTCCACGTGCCTGTATGACCTCCCTACAACGCCTGGGCATGCTCCTGATGAGGCTGAGTATTGTGTGTGGCCTCCACGTGCCTGTATGACCTCCATACAACGCCTTGGCATGCTCCTGATGAGGCTGAGTTCTGTGTGTGGCCTCCACGTGCCTGTATGACCTCCCTACAACGCCTGGGCATGCTCCTGATGAGGCTGAGTATTGTGTGTGGCCTCCACGTGCCTGTATGACTTCCCTACAATGCCTGGGCATGCTCCTGATGAGGCTGAGTATTGTGTGTGGCCTCCACGTGCCTGTATGACCTCCCTACAACGCCTGGGCATGCTCCTGATGAGGCTCAGCATTGTGTGTGGCCTCCACGTGCCTGTATGACCTCCCTACAACGCCTGGGCATGCTCCTGATGAGGCTCAGCATTGTGTGTGGCCTCCACAAGCCTTTATGACCTCCCTACAACGCCTGGGCATGCTCCTAATGAGGCCGAGTATTGTGTGTGGCCTCCACGTGCCTGTATGACCTCCTTACAACGCCTGGTCATGCTCCTGATGAGGCCGAGTATTGTGTGTGGCCTCCACGTGCCTGTATGACCTCCCTACAACGCCTGGACATGCTCCTGATGAGGCTGAGTTCTGTGTGTGGCCTCCACGTGCCTGTATGACCTCCCTACAACGCCTGGGCATGCTCCTGATGAGGCTGAGTATTGTGTGTGGCCTCCACGTGCCTGTATGACCTCTCTACAACGCCTGGGCATGCTCCTGATGAGGCTGAGTATTGTGTGTGGCCTCCACGTGCCTGTATGACCTCTCTACAACGCCTGGGCATGCTCCTGATGAGGCCGAGTATTGTGTGTGGCCTCCACAAGCCTGTATGACCTCCCTACAACGCCTGGGCATGCTCCTGATGAGGCCGAGTATTGTGTGTGGCCTCCACGTGCCTGTATGACCTCCCTACAACGCCTGGACATGCTCCTGATGAGGCTGAGTTCTGTGTGTGGCCTCCACGTGCCTGTATGACCTCCCTACAACGCCTGGGCATGCTCCTGATGAGGCTGAGTATTGTGTGTGGCCTCCACGTGCCTGTATGACTTCCCTACAACGCCTGGGCATGCTCCTGATGAGGCTGAGTATTGTGTGTGGCCTCCACGTGCCTGTATGACCTCCCTACAACGCCTGGGCATGCTCCTGATGAGGCTCAGCATTGTGTGTGGCCTCCACGTGCCTGTATGACCTCCCTACAACGCCTGGGCATGCTCCTGATGAGGCTGAGTATTGTGTGTGGCCTCCACGTGCCTGTATGACCTCCCTACAACGCCTGGGCATGCTCCTGATGAGGCTGAGTATTGTGTGTGGCCTCCACGTGCCTGTATGACCTCCCTACAATGCCTGGGCATGCTCCTGATGAGGCTCAGCATTGTGTGTGGCCTCCACGTGCCTGTATGACCTCCCTACAACGCCTGGACATGCTCCTGATGATTCTGAGTTCTGTGTGTGGCCTCCACGTGCCTGTATGACCTCCCTACAACGCCTGGGCATGCTCCTGATGAGGCTGAGTATTGTGTGTGGCCTCCACGTGCCTGTATGACTTCCCTACAACGCCTGGGCATGCTCCTGATGAGGCTGAGTATTGTGTGTGGCCTCCACGTGCCTGTATGACCTCCCTACAACGCCTGGGCATGCTCCTGATGAGGCTCAGCATTGTGTGTGGCCTCCACGTGCCTGTATGACCTCCCTACAACGCCTGGGCATGCTCCTGATGAGGCTCAGCATTGTGTGTGGCCTCCACAAGCCTGTATGACCTCCCTACAACGCCTGGGCATGCTCCTGATGAGGCCGAGTATTGTGTGTGGCCTCCACGTGCCTGTATGACCTCCTTACAACGCCTGGGCATGCTCCTGATGAGGCCGAGTATTGTGTGTGGCCTCCACGTGCCTGTATGACCTCCCTACAACGCCTGGACATGCTCCTGATGAGGCTGAGTTCTGTGTGTGGCCTCCACGTGCCTGTATGACCTCCCTACAACGCCTGGGCATGCTCCTGATGAGGCTGAGTATTGTGTGTGGCCTCCACGTGCCTGTATGACTTCCCTACAACGCCTGGGCATGCTCCTGATGAGGCTGAGTATTGTGTGTGGCCTCCACGTGCCTGTATGACCTCCCTACAATGCCTGGGCATGCTCCTGATGAGGCTGAGTATTGTGTGTGGCCTCCACGTGCCTGTATGACCTCCCTACAACGCCTGGGCATGCTCCTGATGAGGCTCAGTATTGTGTGTGGCCTCCACGTGCCTGTATGACCTCCCTACAACGCCTGGGCATGCTCCTGATGAGGCTGAGTATTGTGTGTGGCCTCCACGAGCCTGTATGACCTCCCTACAACGCCTGGGCATGCTCCTGATGAGGCTGAGTATTGTGTGTGGCCTCCACGTGCCTGTATGACTTCCCTACAACGCCTGGGCATGCTCCTGATGAGGCTCAGTATTGTGTGTGGCCTCCACGTGCCTGTATGACCTCCCTACAACGCCTGGGCATGCTCCTGATGAGGCTGAGTATTGTGTGTGGCCTCCACGTGCCTGTATGACCTCCCTACAACGCCTGGGCATGCTCCTGATGAGGCTGAGTATTGTGTGTGGCCTCCACGTGCCTGTTTGGCCTCCCTACAACGCCTGGACATGCTCCTGATGAGGTTGCGGATGGTCTCCTGTGGGATCTCCTCCCAGACCTGGACTAAAGCATCCGCCAACTCCTGGACAGTCTGTGGTGCAACGTGACGTTGGTGGATGGAGCGAGACATGATGTCCCAGATGTTCTCAATCGGATTCAGGTCTGGGGAACGGGCGGGCCAGTCCATAGCTTCAATGTCTTCATCTTGCAGGAACTGCTGACACACTCCAGCCACATGAGGTCTGGCATTGTCCTGCATTAGGAGGAACCCAACGCCAACCGCACCAGCATATGGTCTCACAAGGGGTCTGAGGGTCTCATCTTGATACCTAATGGCAGTCAGGCTACCTCTGGCGAGCACATGGAGGGTTAATAAATGTGATTTCCATTGATGATTTTTGTGTGGTTTTGTTGTCGGCACATTCAGCTTCTACAGAACAAAGTATTCAATGAGAAGATTTCATTCATTGACATCTAGGAGGGGGGATTTCAGGGGTCCCTTTAGTTTTTTGAGCAGTGTACATCATGACTTCAGCAAAGCATTTGATGAAGTATCTCACACCATCCTTATTGAAAAACTTACCAACTATGGAATGGACAAGGCAACTGTTAATTGGATTCATAACTGGCTCAGTGATCGGACCCCAAGGAGTGGTCATAAATGGTTCCGCATCACTGGATCTGTACAGGCGGATAAATGCGGTTCAGTGTGCGGATGGTACCCGGGTGTGGAGGACAGGAGACTCTCCTCCAGACCCGGGTACCACAGAACCTGTAAAAAAAAAGAATAAAATAAAAAAATATACATTGTCCTTACCTTCTGCTGGCCCCCGGTGTGCTTGTCTCTGCTTGCTGGCAGCTCTCGGTAGATTAAAGGACCTGCCATGATGTCATTTAGTCATGTGACGGGTCACGCGACTGCTGATGTCGGCAGGTCCTTGAGTCTACCGCGAGCTGCCGGCAGGCCGAGACGCATCAAATAAAGACTCCGGGGACCATCAGAAGGTAAGTGTATATTTATTTTTTACCATTCTTTACGGTCACACTATATATGCCGGTTGCCGGTTGCATGGATTTATATAGTGTGACCAAGTTGTCAAGCACTTTCCAAGTGATGCTAAAATCACAACCCGCATGCAGAAATGCAAGTGAAGAACGCTCCACATCCGCATGTCCCTGGCAGGAAAAACGCATGCGCAATCCGCATGTACAATCCGCATGTACAATCCGCATGTGTTTTTTTCTGCCAGGGAGATGCAGAAACGCTCAGGATAAAATCCGGAGCATTTCTGCATCGTGGGCACATAGCCTAATACTAGAGAAGAGAGAGGATCCAGAAGGATCTAAATAAACTGGAGCAGTGGGCAGCAACTAACAGAATGGTTTCTAACAGAGAGAAATGCAAAGTACTACATCTGGGCAATAAAAATGAAAAAAGCATATACAGAATGGGAGGAATAGAGCTAAGCAACAGTACATGTGAAAAAGACTTAGGTATACTAATAGATCATAGACTGAACATGAGTCAACAATGTGATGCAGCAGCAAAAAATTCTGCCAGGATTGGGCGGGACAGGAACATTATACCAGGATGGGAGGGGGACATTATACCAGGATGGGAGGGGGAACATTATACCAGGATGGGAGGGGGACATTATACCAGGATGGGGGACGACATTATAACAGGATGGGAGAGGGACATCATACCAGGATGGGGGGGGGGGACATTATACCAGGATGGGAGAGGGGCATTATACCAGAATGGGAGGGGGGACATTATACCAGAATGGGAGGGGGGACATTATACCAGAATGGGAGGGGGGACATTATACCAGGATGGGAGGGGGAACATTATACCAGGATGGGAGGGGGAACATTATACCAGGATGGGAGGGGGACATTATACCAGGATGGGGGACGATGACATTATAACAGGATGGGAGAGGGGCATCATACCAGGATGGGGGGGGGGACATTATACCAGGATGGGAGAGGGGCATTATACCAGAATGGGAGGGGGGACATTATACCAGAATGGGAGGGGGGACATTATACCAGAATGGGAGGGGGGACATTATACCAGAATGGGAGGGGGGACATTATACCAGGATGGGGGACGATGACATTATAACAGGATGAGAGAGGGGCATTATACCAGGATTGGAGGGGGGACATTATACCAGGATGGGGGACGACATTATAACAGGATGGGAGAGGGACATCATACCAGGATGGGGGGGGGGACATTATACCAGGATGGGAGAGGGGCATTATACCAGAATGGGAGGGGGGACATTATACCAGAATGGGAGGGGGGACATTATACCAGGATGGGAGGGGGAACATTATACCAGGATGGGAGGGGGAACATTATACCAGGATGGGAGGGGGACATTATACCAGGATGGGGGACGATGACATTATAACAGGATGGGAGAGGGGCATCATACCAGGATGGGGGGGGGGACATTATACCAGGATGGGAGAGGGGCATTATACCAGAATGGGAGGGGGGACATTATACCAGAATGGGAGGGGGGACATTATACCAGAATGGGAGGGGGGACATTATACCAGAATGGGAGGGGGGACATTATACCAGGATGGGGGACGATGACATTATAACAGGATGAGAGAGGGGCATTATACCAGGATTGGAGGGGGGACATTATACCAGGATGGGGGACGACATTATAACAGGATGGGAGAGGGACATCATACCAGGATGGGGGGGGGGACATTATACCAGGATGGGAGAGGGGCATTATACCAGAATGGGAGGGGGGACATTATACCAGAATGGGAGGGGGGACATTATACCAGAATGGGAGGGGGGACATTATACCAGAATGGGAGGGGGGACATTATACCAGGATGGGGGACGATGACATTATAACAGGATGAGAGAGGGGCATTATACCAGGATTGGAGGGGGGACATTATACCAGGATGGGGAACATTATACCAGGATGGGAGGGGGACATTATACCAGGATGGGAGGGGGAACATTATACCAGGATGGGAGGGGGAACATTATACCAGGATGGGAGGGGGAACATTATACCAGGATGGGAGGGGGACATTATACCAGGATGGGGGACGATGACATTATAACAGGATGGGAGAGGGGCATCATACCAGGATGGGGGGGGGGACATTATACCAGGATGGGAGAGGGGCATTATACCAGAATGGGAGGGAGGACATTATACCAGAATGGGAGGGGGGACATTATACCAGAATGGGAGGGGGAACATTATACCAGAATGGGAGGGGGAACATTATACCAGAATGGGAGGGGGACATTATACCAGGATGGGGGACGACGACATTATACCAGGATGGGAGAGGGGCATTATACCAGAATGGGAGAGGGGCATTATACCAGAATGGGAGGGGGGACATTATACCAGAATGGGAGGGGGGACATTATACCAGAATGGGAGGGGGGACATTATACCAGGATGGGGGACGATGACATTATAACAGGATGAGAGAGGGGCATTATACCAGGATGGGAGAGGGGTATTATACCAGGATTGGAGGGGGAACATTATACCAAGATGGGGACATTATACCAGGATGGGGGACATTATACCAGGATGAAGCTCATGGTGGGAGAGATTATTACAAGGAGCCAGGACGGGAGACATTATTACATGAGAGACTAACACGTATGTGAGTTGGGGGCCCAAGTCCAAATTTTTACACGTGGGCCCAATGGACTCTAGTTATGCCACGGGGACTGTATATGGATCGTCCGCTGTCTCCTAGCTTTATTCATTGAGGGTATTACCCCCATAAATCCCCATCCTCACAGCTGCTGATTGGCACCAGGCTATGATGGAGGCAGGTGTGCCCCAGAGCTGAACTCTTGATTCTGCCCTTGAAGCCTCCCCAGACCTGATGACACCTCACATTTCTTAGAAGGATAAATGGGTCACATATGGGGGTCCTCTTATTAATTATCCATGTACTTATCTTACAGACATCATAGAGGGGTGACCCGTTTGGGATCATCCACATGCAACCAGTATTTTTCCTTCATATATAGGGTTAATGAACTATGCACAACCGCCTTTTGTGATCATCAGGGCGCCATCACATGGCTGATCCAGGTTAATATGCTCAACTAAGAATGTAAACCCCCCATCTTCCTCCTCTCTCATCATCTCAGGTGGCCCTAATAACAAACCATTTAATAATAATAATAATCTTTTTATTTATATAGCGCCAACATATTCCGCAGCGCTTTACAATTCAGACAATTGTACAGACATTATGGGCATGGGCGGCACAGCGGCTCAGCCTTGCAGCACTGGGGTCCTGGGTTCAAATCCCAGCAAGGACAACATCTGCAAGGAATTTGTATGTTCTCCCTGTGTTTGTTGGGTTTCCTCCGGGTTCTCCTGTTTCCTCCCACACTCCAAAGACTGATAGGAAATGTAGATTGTGAGCCCCGATGGGGACAGTTTTAAGACGAGCCCCGATGGGGACAGTTTTAAGACTTACTGGAAATATCTCCTCTTGTTGGAGGACAATGCTCCTTGTTATTCATTCTTCAAAATGACTGAGGTGATGATGACAGGAATATCTGAGTATGGCAGGAGCTCTTCTTCTCAGAATGGCTACTACAGAGGAGCGCCCGACCCCACCCCACCCCGGAGTGTGGAGCGCATAACCCCACCCCCGAGGGATCACACAAACGACCCAAACTCCAAGGTGGAGTGCCCGACCCCACCCCGGAGTGTGGAGCACATAACCCCACCCCCGATGGATCACACACACAACCCCACCCCCGATGGATCACACAAACGACCCAAACTCCAAGGTGGAGTGCCCGACCCCACCCCGGAGTGTGGAGTGCCCGACCCCACCCCCGAGGGATCAGACACACAACCCCACCCCCGATGGATCACACAAACGACCCAAACTCCAAGGTGGAGTGCCCGACCCCACCCCGGAGTGTGGAGCGCATAACCCCACCCCGGAGTGTGGAGTGCCTGACCCCACCCCGGAGTGTGGAGCACATAACCCCACCCCGGATGGATCAGACACACAACCCCACCCCCGATGGATCACACAAACGACCCAAACTCCAAGGTGGAGTGCCCGACCCCACCCCGGAGTGTGGAGTGCCCGACCCCACCCCGGAGTGTGGAGTGCCCGACCCCACCCCGGAGTGTGGAGTGCCCGACCCCACCCCGGAGTGTGGAGTGCCCGACCTCACCCCGGAGTGTGGAGTGCCCGACCCCACCCCCAAGGGATCCCACAAACGACCCAATCCTCAAGGGTGGAGCATACGACCCCACCCCGGAGAGTGGAGCGCATAACCCCACCCCCGAGGGATCACACAAACGACCCAAACTCCAAGGTGGAGTGCCCGACCCCACCCCGGAGTGTGGAGCACATAACCCCACCCCCGATGGATCACACACACAACCCCACCCCCGATGGATCACACAAACGACCCAAACTCCAAGGTGGAGTGCCCGACCCCACCCCGGAGTGTGGAGTGCCCGACCCCAACCCGGAGTGTGGAGTGCCCGACCCCACCCCCGAGGGATCAGACACACAACCCCACCCCCGATGGATCACACAAACGACCCAAACTCCAAGGTGGAGTGCCCGACCCCACCCCGGAGTGTGGAGTGCCCGACCCCACCCCAGAGTGTGGAGTGCCCGACCCCAACCCGGAGTGTGGAGTGCCCGACCCCACCCCCGAGGGATCAGACACACAACCCTACCCCCGATGGATCACACAAACGACCCAAACTCCAAGGTGGAGTGCCCGACCCCACCCCGGAGTGTGGAGTGCCCGACCCCACCCCGGAGTGTGGAGCGCATAACCCCACCCCGGAGTGTGGAGTGCCTGACCCCACCCCGGAGTGTGGAGCACATAACCCCACCCCCGATGGATCAGACACACAACCCCACCCCCGATGGATCACACAAACGACCCAAACTCCAAGGTGGAGTGCCCGACCCCACCCCGGAGTGTGGAGTGCCCGACCCCACCCCGGAGTGTGGAGTGCCCGACCCCAACCCGGAGTGTGGAGTGCCCGACCCCACCCCCGAGGGATCAGACACACAACCCCACCCCCGATGGATCACACAAACGACCCAAACTCCAAGGTGGAGTGCCCGACCCCACCCCGGAGTGTGGAGTGCCCGACCCCACCCCGGAGTGTGGAGCGCATAACCCCACCCCGGAGTGTGGAGTGCCTGACCCCACCCCGGAGTGTGGAGCACATAACCCCACCCCCGATGGATCAGACACACAACCCCACCCCCGATGGATCACACAAACGACCCAAACTCCAAGGTGGAGTGCCCGACCCCACCCCGGAGTGTGGAGTGCCCGACCCCATCCCGGAGTGTGGAGTGCCCGACCTCACCCCGGAGTGTGGAGTGCCCGACCCCACCCCAGAGTGTGGAGTGCCCGACCTCACCCCGGAGTGTGGAGTGCCCGACCCCACCCCGGAGTGTGGAGTGCCCGACCCCACCCCCAAGGGATCCCACAAACGACCCAATCCTCAAGGGTGGAGCATACGACCCCACCCCTGAGTGTGGAGCGCGTAACCCCACCCCCGAGGGATAACACACGACCCGAACCCCAAGGGTGGAGCACATGACTCAGGGATCACATGAGCGAACTGAGGGACAGGCACGTGACCAGGTGAGTATATCCGGTGAGAGGAGCCCACCCGTCTGGAGTCTGTGGATATTCGGGGCTGTTAGTGGATTTACGTTATCAGTACTGTACACACAATGAGGACACGGCTGGAGGAGAACGGCTTTATTTATACGGGGGCCAGGAGGGAAGGACACGTACAGTGAAATCTCCGCAGACATTGCTGCAGTCACCGCAGACGAGGTCCCCACACTCATTACACGTAGTAGTCACCGAGCGTCAGCTCTGCAGACCAGCGGGATCCATGTCAGTAGTATATAATCAGTGCTCCTCCGATGCGATACGGAGCGCAGGATTTACGGCCGGGTCCATCACACATCCACTCCAATATTCGCATCATGGCAGCAAAAAATACTTTCATTTCCATTCCTCACACTTTATAAAATATCTGAATGTAAACTATGAGCATTGCCATTCTTCCTTGACAGCAAGCAGAGGATGAAAACATACAGTGATCTGGTCCCGCCCCCGGAGCTGCGGATGCGTCACAATGTGTCAGTGCGCAGAACTTATTTCTCAGGAAAGATGAGAGAAGTTACAAAAATTAATATTCCTAAATTCGATCAAATTTGTGAAGCAAATTAGAATTGCAGAGAATTTATTTCACCCGAATGTGCGCTGTTCTGCTCTCAGGACTGTGCATAGGTGAAAAAAACCCTCCAGCGGCCACGCAGCCTGTGGTCTTCTGTGATCGGCTTTGCAGCGGGCCATCCTCGCTCTTCAGCCGCCCGCCATCTCCAGCGCCTCCTGCCCCGTTGTGGAGCCTAGTCAGCGCAAGAAGCGACGGGCGGCGGATGATGGGCCACGTGAAGACGCCCAAAGTGGGGCTGCGCTGTGCCTTTTTTTTTTTTTATTTAATTTTTTTAACCCTTCCCAGCTTTTTATAAGGCAGCAGAATCGTGGCCGGCTGGATTCAACCAAAGCGAATGGCAAAAACTGTGGATTCATTTTTTTGTAAAATTCGCCGCAGATTGGACTTGCTCACATCTAAGCAGCAGAACCAGGTCGGTGTTGGGTTTTCAGCCTCGGACTGTTTGCATTCATTGACAGAAGGCAGAGATTTTGCAAATTGCGAGGAATGGAAAAAAAAAATCAAAGTCTATTAGAAAGTTCCAGAACCCTTAATTCCACAAAGACCGTCCCTTTAAATTTTCAGCCTTCCTATATACTGCGTAGTTGGAATGAATCCTATTGTATTGCTGTATCTTTCCACTAGAATCCTACAATACTTCTGCTGCCAGGAGGAGCAACCATCGGGGCTGCCAGGAGGAGCAACCATGGGGGCAGCCTCCTGCACCTATTAGTAATGGCTTCCCCCCAGCACGTGCAGGACAGGATCCTTCAGGATCGGAGGCCACCCCAGATTTAGTGCCAGGAAACCATCATTCACAGGTTTTACATACTGCTAAGAAATATACACAGCTATATACAAATGGTAGAAAAATCCGGAATCATTCAGTGCTTCGACCTGCAGGGGGAGCTGCAATGACCCCATGAGGCCTCTACCCGAAGTTTGTCATTCAATACCGGTCATGTTTTTTCCCCTCCATTGAATAAATTAATATTGGGAGTCTGAGTCAGGAATTTCTGGAGCTCGAAGTCCCACCAAGACACAAGCACAATGAGTCTTGTAGCTATGGAAGAGGCAGTACTCATGGCCAAGACAAAAGCCAGGTCGAAGGTCAGTACCGTTTCTGAAGGTTCAGTTCGTGCAGAGATTTCTTTCTAGTTATATGGAAGTTTCCATGACACAAGTGTCCAGAGAAGCCAAAGATGTACGACCTCTGCGGGGGGTTATGACACAAAGAACGTTATTGGCACCAGTTGGAAACACTTGGATCCGGTCTATGGTCATTTCTTAATAAAAGTTCCTAATTTCCCCAGCAGCTTCCCCACTTTCTTATCCTTAGAGTCGTCGTCGTTCTCCTCCACTTCTTCCTTTTTGCAGAACACTTCAAACCTGCTATAAACTCGTTTCTCCTTCCGGATACTCTCCATTCGCTTCAGCAGGTTATCTCTGTCCTCGGGAGAGGTCGGAGAAGGTCGTGAGAATCGACTTCGACTTAGGAAACTTCCCGTCCTGGTGACAGAAGTTGAGTCTGAAGTGCTGGCATCTTCTGCTTTGGTCTCTGTTGAGGTGGAGTTGGCGGTGGCGGTGGCGATGTCCGAATCATTGGTGCTCAAAGCCTGAGACTGTTTGGCCATCTCTGCCCGATTCTTCTGGCTGTTAGCCGATATTTGCTCTAATATCACTTTCGTGTCATCACGTAGATTACTACTGAAGATGACATTTGAGGTTGAAGAGGACAACCTGGACTGAGTAGACGTTGCTTTGGGTGGAGAAGTAGATATTATCTTAGTGGTCTTGTCTTCAGTCTCCACCACTGATGTTGGCTCTGAGACCTCGGTTTTCGAGAAACGTCTGAGGGCATTATTCTGTTTCTCTACTTTAGCCGCATCAGAAACAGCCTCTTCTTCTGCCTTCTTCTCTGTTTTTGACTGGAGAAATTGCTTGAGTCTCATGGAGCCTCTCCGAATAAACTCCATTGGTGTTGGCTCTATTTTTGACACTTCCTCCTCTGGTTTGGTTGTGGTGGGGGACGTTATGATAGGTGTTGGATTTTGGGACATACTTTCTAGAGCATTTCCAAACAGAAGACCAGGGTTCATTTTGCTTGTGGACTTTGGCACTTCAACCTCTTGAGATTTTGGTGGGTCTATAATTTCAGTAATAATAGGTCCACTTTCTTTCGGCTCTGGGAGAGCAGCCATGTTGTTATCTACTGTCTGGATACTTGAAACCCTTTGTTCCACCTTGGTCATTGTGCTCGTCTGTCTATCTTTGCTGAAAAGATCTTGGAACTGAGAAGTGACTGAAGAGCGATATTGGGACTCGAGAAGTGTTCGGCTGAAAGAATCCTTGTCTAGAAGTTTGGATTCTAGAGATTTGTAAGCCACAGTTTCAGTAGTGCTCTTCTTCTGCCCATCTTCTGTCTCCTCCTGGATGACTTTTGTGGCCGCTTTGGCTTGCATTACAGAGGTCACTTCATTGTCTTTGCTGCCTCCCCTGTACTTCTCCAGGATCTCGGCTACTTTTGATGATGTCTTGATGATCTCATTGTCTTTGACCACCTCACTCGTGCTCTGCTCCTTCTGAATCACCTGTACGGCCTCAGCGGTGGAGCTGTGCTGCTCCAGTTTCGAATTACTAAATATCAGTGATGATCGTAGGCGAGAACTTCTTTGAATTAAGGGGTTAGTCCGTGATCGGAAAGAATCATGTCGTGATAGGAAGGTGTCTTCTTTCTCCTTCTCTATCAAGGCCATCTCTTTGCCTGCATCTACTTGCATAGGGGCTTCACTAACAGCTAATATGGGTTTATATGGGGGGATGGGATCAATGGAATACTTTGCTAATGTCTCACTTGTAGATATTGGTTTTTCCACCACAACTGGGGCTTCTTCGAAAGGTTCAGAATCTAAAGTCATGATCATTCCTTCTTCATCCTGGTCTGGCTGAATTCCACTCAAGTATGAAGAGATGCGCCAGCTGCGCAAACCTTGCTTGTTATCTTGAACTTTTTTATCAGCATCTTGGTCTTGGAAAAATTGCTTTTGCTCAGTGCTCTGCTTTTGTGTGGGAGACATTTGACACATAAACTTCTGACGTCCTTGAGATCTTTGTCCAAATCTTCCTTCATTTCCCAGCACCACTTGGTCTGAGCCATGTTTAACTTCTCGGGAGGAGTTGGAGGGGTTGTAGCCTAGTCTGGTGTGTGGACCCTCAATAGCATAATTACCTTCTCCCTGCAGAGCTTTGTAAGGGGGAAACCTTGAATCCATGTCATCTGAGTCTTGGAAACCCTGTCGGTTGCCTCGAATCTTCTCGAACAGTCCTTGAGTCCTCGCTGTGCGATCCATTTGTACAAACTGACTTTTCTGGAACTGGCTTGACTGGAAGCGGTACTCGTTATTGTCGGTGTTCATAAACATCTGCCTTGAGTACTGCTTGGATGCTGAGTAGTTCTCAAAGGTGCCTTCTGCAAAGCTGTGCCTCTTATAGGCGTCAATGTCCAAGTGCTTGTTTTGCATGAAGGACAACTGCATTTTATCCATTTGCATCTGCGTTTGGTCAGGAAATTTTGGCCCATGGAATCTCATGCCAGCATTTTCCATTGTGTGTCTCATCATGTCTTCTCTGCGGAATGACTGCAGAAAATGTCGATCAGGATCTACACCGAAGGAATTGAAAGAGTTCTGGGAGCTGTCATCTCTGGAGTACATGAAGTGAAGCTTTCGATCATAGAAAGGACGAGCGCCGGCAAAGGGGACCATCCCCATGTAAGGTTTTTCCATCTTGATCAAAGCATTCTCAGGGGGGATAAGAGGGTCCGACTGTGCAAACAGAATCCGGAACTCTTCATCAAAGCTGGAAACCAGTTCTCCCTGGAAGATGTGAGCGATGCTGCGATGGATCTTCTCAAATGACCACATAAAGCTGTGAAAACAGAAAAACACGGCAAAGGTCTCAACAAAAAGATGCAAAAACATACACCGGATCCAACTTGTCACACATCAGTCAGGTAGATAAAGAGTCTCACGTGCAGCTCACCTGTATGTACCACTCAACACCACCGTACAGTCCACCAGCATGAACTTCTCCAGGAGGTTCCCTTTGAAAGTAGTTCCTGTCCTGCAGAAATATGTGGGGCCAGAGATGGTCCGCACCCTCAGGAACTGTGAGAGAAAAAAAGAGGCAGCAGGACCATGTCAGAGGCCAAGAACCTTGTAGGCTTCCAAATATCAATATCACTCTTAATATAAAAACTTTTACAAACGTTTCCATGGCTAATTTTCAAGAGAATCCAAGAATTCATTAAGTCGACACCTGTCAATCCAGGGCAGTCCTCATTGGAAATGTCATTGGATGCAAGTTACATCTGCGTAGACAGCAGGGCAGAGTGTGCCGCCACATCGTACATAGTCTGATGACTGGTGTCCACATATACAGTTCATGGTGGCCCCTCCAGCAGCAGAGGGAGCGGGTGACAGCAGTGCACCCCGATACTTACACCTGTTTCAGCCCAAAAGCTGATCGGCTTTATCTGCAGGGATACAGTGAAATAGAGCAGACGACAGACGGAAGGACAGACAGAAGGACAGGCGGCATCTGAGAGACAAGGTCACACTGCGCTGTCGTTACAGGAAGAAAGAGTCACACCGTGATGGCAGAAGAGTTAGTCCGGATATTTACAGGTAAATACAGTGAGAGGGTAAGTCTACCATGGCCAGAAAGTGCCACCTGCAAACAGACGATAAAGCGGTGTGTCCTGATGCCCTACTCCTACACTGTGGTCATCGTCCTGCCCCAATCATTGTCAGGCTCTGGTTATTATCTTCCCCGGTCATTCCCACGCTGTGGTCATCATCCTGCCCCAATCATTGTCAGGCTCTGGTTATTACAGTATCTTCCCCGGTCATTCCCACGCTGTGGTCATCATCCTGCCCCAATCATTGTCAGGCTCTGGTTATTACAGTATCTTTCCCGGTCATTCTCACGATGTGGTCATCGTCCTGCCCCAATCATTGTCAGGCTGTGGTTATTATCTTCTCCGGTCATCGTCCTGCCCCAATCATTGTCAGGCTGTGGTTATTATCTTCCCCGCTCATTCTCACGATGTGGTCATCGTCCTGCCCCAATCATTGTCAGGCTCTGGTTATTATCTTCCCCGGTCATTCTCACGATGTGGTCATCGTCCTGCCCCAATCATTGTCAGGCTCTGGTTATCTTCCCCAGTCATTCCCACGCTGTGGTCATCATCCTGCCCCAATCATTGTCAGGCTCTGGTTATTACAGTATCTTCCCCGGTCATTCTCACGATGTGGTCATCGTCCTGCCCCAATCATTGTCATGCTCTGGTTATTATCTTTCCCGGTCATTCTCACGATGTGGTCATCGTCCTGCCCCAATCATTGTCAGGCTCTGGTTATTATCTTCCCCAGTCATTCTCACGCTGTGGTCATCATCCTGCCCCAATCATTGTCAGGCTCTGGTTATTACAGTATCTTCCCCGGTCATTCTCACGATGTGGTCATCGTCCTGCCCCAATCATTGTCATGCTCTGGTTATTATCTTTCCCGGTCATTCTCACGATGTGGTCATCGTCCTGCCCCAATCATTGTCAGGCTCTGGTTATTATCTTCCCCAGTCATTCCCACGCTGTGGTCATCATCCTGCCCCAGTCATTGTCAGGCTCTGGTCATTACAGTATCTTCCCCGGTCATTCTCACGATGTGGTCATCGTCCTGCCCCAATCATTGTCATGCTCTGGTTATTATCTTTCCCAGTCATTCTCACGATGTGGTCATCGTCCTGCCCCAATCATTGTCAGGCTCTGGTTATTATCTTCCCCAGTCATTCTCACGCTGTGGTCATCGTCCTGCCCCAATCATTGTCAAGCTCTGGTTATTACAGTATCTTCCCCGGTCATTCTCACGATGTGGTCATCGTCCTGCCCCAATCATTGTGAGGCTGTGGTTATTATCTTCCCCGGTCATCGTCCTGCCCCAATCATTGTCAGGCTTTGGTTATTATCTTCCCCGGTCATTCCCACGCTGTGGTCATCATCCTGCCCCAGTCATTGTCAGGCTCTGGTTATTACAGTATCTTCCCCGGTCATTCTCACGATGTGGTCATCGTCCTGCCCCAATCATTGTGAGGCTGTGGTTATTATCTTCCCCAGTCATTCCCACGCTGTGGTCATCATCCTGCCCCAATCATTGTCAGGCTCTGGTTATTACAGTATCTTCCCCGGTCATTCTCACGATGTGGTCATCGTCCTGCCCCAATCATTGTCAGGCTCTGGTTATTATCTTCCCCAGTCATTCCCACGCTGTGGTCATCATCCTGCCCCAATCATTGTCAGGCTGTGGTTATTATCTTCCCCGGTCATCGTCCTGCCCCAATCATTGTCAGGCTCTGGTTATTATCTTCCCCAGTCATTCCCACGCTGTGGTCATCATCCTGCCCCAATCATTGTCAGGCTCTGGTTATTATCTTCCCCAGTCATTCCCACGCTGTGGTCATCATCCTGCCCCAATCATTGTCAGGCTCTGGTTATTACAGTATCTTCCCCGGTCATTCTCACGATGTGGTCATCGTCCTGCCCCAATCATTGTCAGGCTCTGGTTATTATCTTCCCCAGTCATTCCCACGCTGTGGTCATCATCCTGCCCCAATCATTGTCAGGCTCTGGTTATTACAGTATCTTCCCCGGTCATTCTCACGATGTGGTCATCGTCCTGCCCCAATCATTGTCATGCTTTGGTTATTATCTTCCCCGGTCATTCTCACGATGTGGTCATCGTCCTGCCCCAATCATTGTCAGGCTCTGGTTATTATCTTCCCCAGTCATTCTCACGCTGTGGTCATCGTCCTGCCCCAATCATTGTCAGGCTCTGGTTATTATCTTCCCCGGTCATTCTCACGCTGTGGTCATCGTCCTGCCCCAATCATTGTCAGGCTCTGGTTATTATCTTCCCCGCTCATTCTCACGCTGTGGTCATCGTCCTGCCCCAATCATTGTCAGGCTCTGGTTATTATCTTCCCCGGTCATTCACACGATGTGGTCATCGTCCTGCCCCAATCATTGTGAGGCTGTGGTTATTATCTTCCCCGGTCATTCTCACGATGTGGTCATCGTCCTGCCCCAATCATTGTGAGGCTGTGGTTATTATCTTCCCCGGTCATTCTCACGATGTGGTCATCATCCTGCCCCAATCATTGTCAGGCTGTGGTTATTATCTTCCCCGGTCATTCTCACGATGTGATCATAGTCCTGCCCCAATCATTGTCAAGCTCTGGTTATCATCTTCCCCGGTCATTCCCACGCTGTGGTCATTGTCCTGCACTGGTCATTCCCACGCTGTGGTCATTGTCCTAATCGGTCATTCCCACGCTGTGGTCACTGTCCTGCACCAGTCATTCCCACGCTGTGGTCACTGTCCTGCACCAGTCACTCCCACGCTGTGGTCACTGTCCTGCACCAGTCACTCCTACGCTGTGGTCACTGTCCTGCACCAGTCATTCCCACGCTGTGGTCACTGTGCTGCACCAGTCATTCCCACGCTGTGGTCACTGTCCTGCACCAGTCATTCCCACGCTGTGGTCACTGTCCTGCACCAGTCATTCCCACGCTGTGGTCACTGTCCTGCACCAGTCATTCTCAGGCTCTGGTAATCATCCTGGCCTGGTCATTCTACAGTTGTGGTTATTGTCTTGCCTCAGTCATTCTCACGCTCTGCTCATCCTCTTGCCCGGGTCACTCACATTGTGGTCATAATCTTGCAGACATGCCCCAGTCATTCTCACTCTGTGGTCACCGTCTTGCCCCGATCATTCTCACTCTGTGGTCACCGTCTTGCCCCGATCATTCTCACGCTGTGGTCACCGTCTTGCCCCGATCATTCTCACGCTGTGGTCACCGTCTTGCCCCAATCATTGTCAGGCTCGGGTTATTATCTTCCCCGGTCATTCTCACGATGTGGTCATCGTCCTGCCCCAATCATTGTCAGGCTCTGGTTATTATCTTCCCCGCTCATTCTCACGCTGTGGTCATCGTCCTGCCCCAATCATTGTCAGGCTCTGGTTATTATCTTTCCCGGACATTCTCACGATGTGGTCATCGTCCTGCCCCAATCATTGTCAGGCTGTGGTTATTATCTTCCCCGGTCATTCTCACGCTGTGGTCATCGTCCTGCCCCAATCATGGTCAGGCTGTGGTTATTATCTTCCCCTGTCATTCTCACGCTGTGGTCATCGTCCTGCCCCAATCATTGTCAGGCTGTGGTTATTAACTTTCCCGGTCATTCTCACACTGTGGTCATCATCCTGCCCCAATCATTGTCAGGCTGTGGTTATTATCTTCCCCGGTCATTCTCACGCTGTGGTCATCATCCTGCCCCAATCATTGTCAGGCTGTGGTTATTATCTTCCCCGGTCATTCTCACGATATGGTCATCATCCTGCCCCAATCATTGTCAGGCTGTGGTTATTATCTTCCCCGGTCATTCTCACGATGTTGTCATCGTCCTGCCCCAATCATTGTGAGGCTGTGGTTATTATCTTCCCCGGTCATTCTCACGATGTGGTCATCGTCCTGCCCCAATCATTGTGAGGCTGTGGTTATTATCTTCCCCGGTCATTCTCACGATGTGGTCATCGTCCTGCCCCAATCATTGTAAGGCTGTGGTTATCATCTTCCCCGATCATTCTCACGATGTGATCATCGTCCTGCCCCAATCATTGTCAAGCTCTGGTTATCATCTTCCCCGGTCATTCCCACGCTGTGGTCATTGTCCTGCACCGGTCATTCCCACGCTGTGGTCATTGTCCTGCACCGGTCATTCCCACGCTGTGGTCATTGTCCTGCATCGGTCATTCCCACGCTGTGGTCACTGTCCTGCACCAGTCATTCTCAAGCTCTGCTCATCCTCTTGCCCGGGTCACTCACATTGTGGTCATAATCTTGCAGACATGCCCCGATCATTCTCACTCTGTGGTCACCGTCTTGCCCCGATCATTCTCACTCTGTGGTCACCGTCTTGCCCCGATCATTCTCACTCTGTGGTCACCGTCTTGCCCCGATCATTCTCACTCTGTGGTCACCGTCTTGCCCCGATCATTCTCACTCTGTGGTCACCGTCTTGCCCCGATCATTCTCACTCTGTGGTCACCGTCTTGCCCCCATCATTCTCACTCTGTGGTCACCGTCTTGCCCCGATCATTCTCACTCTGTGGTCACCGTCTTGCCCCGATCATTCTCACTCTGTGGTCACCGTCTTGCCCCGATCATTCTCACTCTGTGGTCACCGTCTTGCCCCGATCATTCTCACTCTGTGGTCACCGTCTTGCCCCGATCATTCTCACTCTGTGGTCACCGTCTTGCCCCGATCATTCTCACTCTGTGGTCACCGTCTTGCCCCGATCATTCTCACTCTGTGGTCACCGTCTTGCCCCGATCATTCTCACTCTGTGGTCACCGTCTTGCCCCGATCATTCTCACTCTGTGGTCACCGTCTTGCCCCGATCATTCTCACTCTGTGGTCACCGTCTTGCCCCGATCATTCTCACTCTGTGGTCACCGTCTTGCCCCGATCATTCTCACTCTGTGGTCACCGTCTTGCCCCGATCATTCTCACTCTGTGGTCACCGTCTTGCCCCGATCATTCTCACTCTGTGGTCACCGTCTTGCCCCGATCATTCTCACTCTGTGGTCACCGTCTTGCCCCGATCATTCTCACTCTGTGGTCACCGTCTTGCCCCGATCATTCTCACTCTGTGGTCACCGTCTTGCCCCGATCATTCTCACTCTGTGGTCACCGTCTTGCCCCGATCATTCTCACTCTGTGGTCACCGTCTTGCCCCGATCACTCTCACTCTGTGGTCACCGTCTTGCCCCGATCACTCTCACTCTGTGGTCACCGTCTTGCCCCGATCACTCTCACTCTGTGGTCACCGTCTTGCCCCGATCATTCTCACTCTGTGGTCACCGTCTTGCCCCGATCATTCTCACTCTGTGGTCACCGTCTTGCCCCGATCATTCTCACTCTGTGGTCACCGTCTTGCCCCGATCATTCCCACTCTGTGGTCACCGTCTTGCCCCGATCATTCTCACTCTGTGGTCACCGTCTTGCCCCGATCATTCTCACTCTGTGGTCACCGTCTTGCCCCTATCATTCTCACTCTGTGGTCACCGTCTTGCCCCTATCATTCTCACTCTGTGGTCACCGTCTTGCCCCGATCATTCTCACTCTGTGGTCACCGTCTTGCCCCGATCACTCTCACTCTGTGGTCACCGTCTTGCCCCGATCACTCTCACTCTGTGGTCACCGTCTTGCCCCGATCACTCTCACTCTGTGATCACCGTCTTGCCCCGATCATTCCCACTCTGTGGTCACCGTCTTGCCCCGATCATTCCCACTCTGTGGTCACCGTCTTGCCCCGATCATTCCCACTCTGTGGTCATCGTCTTGCCCCGATCATTCTCACTCTGTGGTCATCGTTTTGCCCCGATCATTCTCATTCTGTGGTCATCGTCTTGCCCCGATCATTCTCACTCTGTGGTCATCGTCTTGCCCCGATCATTCTCACTCTGTGGTCATCGTCTTGCCCCGATCATTCTCACTCTGTGGTCATCGTCTTGCCCCGATCATTCTCACTCTGTGGTCATCGTCTTGCCCCGATCATTCTCACTCTGTGGTCATCGTCTTGCCCCGATCATTCTCACTCTGTGGTCATCGTCTTGCCCCGATCATACTCACGCACTGGTCATCGTCTTGCCTTGATCATTCTCACTCTGTGGTCATCGTCTTGCCTTCATCATTCTCACTCTGTGGTCATCGTCTTGCCCCGATCATTCTCACTCTGTGGTCATCGTCTTGCCCCGATCATTCTCACTCTGTGGTCATCGTCTTGCCCCGATCATTCTCACTCTGTGGTCATCGTCTTGCCCCGATCATTCTCACGCACTGGTCATCGTCTTGCCTTGATCATTCTCACTCTGTGGTCATCGTCTTGCCTTCATCATTCTCACTCTGTGGTCATCGTCTTGCCTTCATCATTCTCACTCTGTGGTCATCGTCTTGCCTTGATCATTCTCACTCTGTGGTCATCGTCTTGCCTTGATCATTCTCACTCTGTGGTCATCGTCTTGCCCCGATCATTCTCACGCACCGGTCATCGTCTTGCCCCGATCAGTCTCACTCTGTGGTCACCGTCTTGCCCCGATCATTCTCACTCTGTGGTCATCGTCTTGCCCCGATCATTCTCACTCTGTGGTCATCGTCTTGCCCCGATCATTCTCACTCTGTGGTCATCGTCTTGCCCCGATCATTCTCACGCACTGGTCATCGTCTTGCCCCGATCATTCTCACGCACTGGTCATCGTCTTGCCTTGATCATTCTCACTCTGTGGTCATCGTCTTGCCTTGATCATTCTCACTCTGTGGTCATCGTCTTGCCTTGATCTTTCTCACTCTGTGGTCATCGTCTTGCCCTGATCATTCTCACGCACCGGTCATCGTCTTGCCCTGATCATTCTCACGTACCGGTCATCGTCTTGCCCTCATCATTCTCACTCTGTGGTCACCGTCTTGCCCCGATCATTCTCACTCTGTGGTCACCGTCTTGCCCCGATCATTCTCACTCTGTGGTCACCGTCTTGCCCCGATCATTCTCACTCTGTGGTCACCGTCTTGCCCCGATCATTCTCACTCTGTGGTCACCGTCTTGCCCCGATCATTCCCACTCTGTGGTCACCGTCTTGCCCCGATCATTCTCACTCTGTGGTCATCGTCTTGCCCCGATCATTCTCACTCTGTGGTCATCGTCTTGCCCCGATCATTCTCACTCTGTGGTCATCGTCTTGCCCCGATCATTCTCACTCTGTGGTCATCGTCTTGCCCCGATCATTCTCACTCTGTGGTCATCGTCTTGCCCCGATCATTCTCACTCTGTGGTCATCGTCTTGCCCCGATCATTCTCACTCTGTGGTCATCGTCTTGCCCCGATCATTCTCACTCTGTGGTCATCGTCTTGCCCCGATCATTCTCACTCTGTGGTCATCGTCTTGCCCCGATCATTCTCACTCTGTGGTCATCGTCTTGCCCCGATCATTCTCACTCTGTGGTCATCGTCTTGCCCCGATCATTCTCACTCTGTGGTCATCGTCTTGCCCCGATCATTCTCACTCTGTGGTCATCGTCTTGCCCCGATCATTCTCACGCACTGGTCATCGTCTTGCCCCGATCATTCTCACGCACTGGTCATCGTCTTGCCCCGATCATTCTCACTCTGTGGTCATCGTCTTGCCCCGATCATTCTCACTCTGTGGTCATCGTCTTGCCCCGATCATTCTCACTCTGTGGTCATCGTCTTGCCCCGATCATTCTCACTCTGTGGTCATCGTCTTGCCCCGATCATTCCCACTCTGTGGTCATCGTCTTGCCCCGATCATTCTCACTCTGTGGTCATCGTCTTGCCCCGATCATTCTCACTCTGTGGTCATCGTCTTGCCCCGATCATTCTCACGCACTGGTCATCGTCTTGCCCCGATCATTCTCACGCACTGGTCATCGTCTTGCCTTGATCATTCTCACTCTGTGGTCATCGTCTTGCCCCGATCATTCTCACTCTGTGGTCATCGTCTTGCCCCGATCATTCTCACTCTGTGGTCATCGTCTTGCCCCGATCATTCTCACTCTGTGGTCATCGTCTTGCCCCGATCATTCTCACGCACTGGTCATCGTCTTGCCCCGATCATTCTCACGCACTGGTCATCGTCTTGCCTTGATCATTCTCACTCTGTGGTCATCGTCTTGCCTTGATCATTCTCACTCTGTGGTCATCGTCTTGCCCTGATCATTCTCACGCACCGGTCATCTTCTTGCCCCGATCATTCTCACGCACTGGTCATCGTCTTGCCTTGATCATTCTCACTCTGTGGTCATCGTCTTGCCTTGATCATTCTCACTCTGTGGTCATCGTCTTGCCCCGATCATTCTCACGCACTGGTCATCGTCTTGCCCCGATCATTCTCACGCACTGGTCATCGTCTTGCCTTGATCATTCTCACTCTGTGGTCATCGTCTTGCCCTGATCATTCTCACTCTGTGGTCATCGTCTTGCCCTGATCAGTCTCACTCTGTGGTCATCGTCTTGCCCTGATCATTCTCACTCTGTGGTCATCGTCTTGCCCTGATCATTCTCACTCTGTGGTCATCGTCTTGCCCCGGTCGTGTTCTATGTGATCACAATGATTTGAAGAACAACTGTCTTATTTATATGAAGATAGCTAGAAATGTGGACTGAATAGAGGACCATGGTCCTAAATGCGGGGCACTCCTGAAATCATTTAACCAAAGAACAAAGAAAAAGGAGCATAAAGACCCGACTAAGAGTCACAAAGTGAACCTCACACCCTGTTTATCATAGAATACAAAACTTTATTGCCACAATTATTTTGAGGCAACTTGATTTAACTTTTTGCCATTATATTGTAGTTTGGAGGTGGAATCTCTGTTTTCTTCCCATCTTTTTACTGTGGGTCATCCTTTTACAATAATATATAGTACAAATGCATACAATTTTGCACTGGTGAATTTAAGCCTTATTTAGCCTGTATACCCTGCTCATGTGTCTGCCCCATGGTTGTATTGTTGCCTGCCTGTCCATACTATACTTTATGATTCATTGACACCTGTTTTTATGCCTTTTTTTCAATAAAGTTTTGTATTCTATGATAAACAGGGTGTGAGATTCACTTTGTGACTCTTAGTCGGGTCTTTACGCTCCTTCATTTTTGTTCCTTGGTTAACTGTCTTATTTGTCTAAACTTTAGTAAAAACACAAATCTGCCAAGAAAAAGTCTCCATTACTGACACCTGCAGGGAAGACTCTGGAAGCTCCTCTAATCTGATGGGACAAATCTTCAAGGAGCTGAACCCACATGATATTATAAAAATATTAAAGGAGGGATAAAGAACAGGCAAGTTACGGAAGACATCGAGAGGTAAAGGGAGACATCGAGAGGTAAAGGGAGACATCGAGAGGTAAAGGGAGACATCGAGAGGTAAAGGGAGACATCGAGAGGTAAAGGGAGACATCGAGAGGGAGGGAGTGCAATATAAAATGCGCAATAGTGCCAAGACTAATGGCGGAGGAGAACAGCAGTGCATGATGGGAACTGTAGTCTGTCACCCACATGAGCAGCTGGTGAACCAAGACCACTCTTGATGCTCCGAGAAGAATCAACAGCGTGGCAATAAAAGGTCATCAAACATGATTGGGACGTAGTATAAGAACCCTGCAGACGTCCATTAAGTTTCTCATCTGAAAACCAGAGTACACCTGTAATGAAGTAAGCAAATATGACAATAAGTGGAGCTTCATCATCATCATCATCATCCCCAGCAGATGAATCATCTACCAGAGTTCAATGGATCCACCTAGTGGTTAGGGGACTGAGGACTCTAGGCGGCAGCCAACTGTACGGTGGTCCCTCATGTACAGGCAGAAGTGGCCCTCAGAGTTGGAGCGGCACAGCGAGCAGCAGGAGCCCGGCAGACCGCTGAGGCCAGGCTACGGAGGAGGAAGAGACATTGTCCCAGAACATGGACGGTCTATGGGAAGTGATGGTGGAGGGAAGGAGACGCCGAGCCCTTCAGTAACGCTAGTACAAGCATGTGCTCGGCCTCAGATCAGCCATTGTGCAAAGACCAGGAGGAGAAACCCAAGAGAAGGCCTGAAGGACCACCTCAGAAAAGAAGGAGAAGGTGGTGACAGTGCCAGAGAAGTCCAAGCTGGAGACAGAAACAGGCAAGAAGATGGAAGCCCCAGAAGGGAGGCCATCTGGAAGACGAGGCCAGAGGGTCGGTGCTCAGAGTCTGCCCATGACTGCCCACACTGACACAGGAAGAAGCAAAGGGCTTGGTGGCCGAGAGCCCGGGGCCGGTGGCCGAGAGCCCGGGGCCGGTGGCCGAGAGCCCGGGGCTGGTGGCCGAGAGCCCGGGGCTGGTGGCCAAGTGTAATTTACCTTTTATACATCAATAGAACACAAGAAAATAAGAAACTGCAACAGATCTGATCAGACAAATCCTCTTCTTTCTCCACCAGGACTGATCGGCTCAGAATTCTCAATTCACTGGAACATTTGTATTCAGTGCAGGCAGATCATTACATTACTGAGATCGGAGGTGACGGCTGGTGCCCATAAAGCTCTATGCGGAATTGTACCTGATGTTTCAGAAGAAAGTCTGTGCCTGCCCCTAGCTCCTCCCCTATGTCTGTGCCTGCCTCTAGCTCCTCCCCTATTTCTGTGCCTGCCTCTAGCTCCAGGCACAGTGGGGGAGGAGCTAGAGGCAGAGGAGCTGCAAGGAGGCAGAGGAGCTGCAAGCAGGCAGAGGGGGAGGAGCCAGAGGCAGGCAGAGAGGGAGAGGGGAGGGCGGGGGGCGCAGGGAAAGGGGGGGGCGGGGAGCAGCGCGGGAAGAGGGGGTTGAGGGGAGAGGGGGGTTTGAGGGGAGAGGGGGGTTTGAGGGGAGAGGGGGGTTTGAGGGGAGAGGGGGGGAGTGGGGATAGGGGGGGGCACGAGCTAAGTGGCTCGTTCGAAGCTTGTGGACAGAATTTAAGAGATTCTGGTTCAGTGGAAAACACATTGATAAATTCACCACGAGTGAAGGAGCCAGATAAGCCAAAGGCCACCCGGTGAACGGAGAGGACGAGGGCAGCGGGACACAGGAGAGCACCTGCTCCTCAGACCCTGCATTAGGAGGATACATGAGCAGTATAAACCATTGCATGCAGAGTCCTTAGTCTGAACATGATTGACAGATCACCGTCAGGTATTGCCAACCTTTGCACCATGACGTGACGCTCAGCAGCTGCCGCACCGTCGGTCGCTCCCTGCTGCACCGCGCAGTGTTTACCAATGGTGGAGAGAAGAGCATCGCCCACCGGACAGTAACTACACCCGGAGGGGATCAGCAGCTGTACGGAAATAACAGAAAATATCCCCCCAAATTCATGATCCTCTGCAGAGAGGCCGAAGTCAGAGAACAGTCCCAAGAGAACGCTGAGCTTATTCATGGAGATCAACGATGGGAGGAAAAATAACAATATCCCGGGAAGTCTCCAGAGCAGACAGCTCTGCAGGAAGAGGAAATCCGGGGCCCAACAGACTCTGCAACAACTGTGCGCCCTGAACTGGGGGCTGATGTGGGGCCCTCGGAGGGACAGAGACCTCTGCACCCCCTGCAGCTGCGCCCGTCTACACCGACTGCAGCTCTGAGCTGCGGCTTTCTCCGGGGTCTCACCTCCACAAAGTTCAGGTTGACTCGGCACTTGGATGCCATGTCAAGAAAGTGCTGAGAGTTCATCTCATCCAGGATGATGTAGACAGGAACCCGGCGAGCGGCAGCATCCAGGAGGTCAGAGAGGATGTCCACGTCGGTGAAGATGTCCATGACAATCCCGATGACCTGAAATGTGGAGACAACACAAATAATGAGAGATCGTTACACCCACGAGGAGCTCTGCAGAGACATGGAGCAATGGAGGAAGGAGGACAGAGAGCGAGGCGCCCGGAAGGGGGGCAGAGAGCGAGGCGCCCGGAAGGGGGGCAGAGAGCGAGGCGCCCGGAAGGGGGGCAGAGAGCGAGGCGCCCGGAAGGGGGGCAGAGAGCGAGGCGCCCGGAAGGGGGGCAGAGAGCGAGGCGCCCAGAAGGGAGGGCAGAGAGCGAGGCGCCCGGAAGGGGGGCAGAGAGCGAGGCGCCCGGAAGGGGGGCAGAGACCGAGGCGCCCGGAAGGGAGGGCAGAGACCGAGGCGCCCGGAAGGGAGGGCAGAGACCGAGGCGCCCGGAAGGGAGGGCAGAGACCGAGGCGCCCGGAAGGGAGGGCAGAGACCGAGGCGCCCGGAAGGGAGGGCAGAGACCGAGGCGCCCGGAAGGGAGGGCAGAGACCGAGGCGCCCGGAAGGGAGGGCAGAGACCGAGGCGCCCGGAAGGGAGGGCAGAGACCGAGGCGCCCGGAAGGGAGGGCAGAGACCGAGGCGCCCGGAAGGGAGGGCAGAGACCGAGGCGCCCGGAAGGGAGGGCAGAGACCGAGGCGCCCGGAAGGGAGGGCAGAGACCGAGGCGCCCGGAAGGGAGGGCAGAGACCGAGGCGCCCGGAAGGGAGGGCAGAGACCGAGGCGCCCGGAAGGGAGGGCAGAGACCGAGGCGCCCGGAAGGGAGGGCAGAGACCGAGGCGCCCGGAAGGGAGGGCAGAGACCGAGGCGCCCGGAAGGGAGGGCAGAGACCGAGGCGCCCGGAAGGGAGGGCAGAGACCGAGGCGCCCGGAAGGGAGGGCAGAGACCGAGGCGCCCGGAAGGGAGGGCAGAGACCGAGGCGCCCGGAAGGGGGGATACTTTATACTTGTGCTGAGTCCAAATCGCTGCAAGCAGGAGGAGAACAGAGGAGTGTGGAAGGAGGAGGAGGAGAACAGTGGAGTGTGGAAGGAGGAGGAGGAGAACAGAGGAGTGTGGAAGGAGGAGGAGGAGGAGAACAGAGGAGTGTGGAAGGAGGAGGAGGAGGAGAACAGAGGAGTGTGGAAGGAGGAGGAGGAGAACAGAGGAGTGTGGAAGGAGGAGGAGGAGAACAGAGGAGTGTGGAAGGAGGAGGAGGAGGAGAACAGAGGAGTGTGGAAGGAGGAGGAGGAGGAGAACAGAGGAGTGTGGAAGGAGGAGGAGGAGGAGAACAGAGGAGTGTGGAAGGAGGAGGAGGAGGAGAACAGAGGAGTGTGGAAGGAGGAGGAGGAGGAGAACAGAGGAGTGTGGAAGGAGGAGGAGGAGAACAGAGGAGTGTGGAAGGAGGAGGAGGAGAACAGAGGAGTGTGGAAGGAGGAGGAGGAGAACAGAGGAGTGTGGAAGGAGGAGGAGGAGAACAGAGGAGTGTGGAAGGAGGAGGAGGAGTGTGGAAGGAGGAGGAGGAGAACAGAGGAGTGTGGAAGGAGGAGGAGGAGAACAGAGGAGTGTGGAAGGAGGAGGAGGAGAACAGAGGAGTGTGGAAGGAGGAGGAGGAGAACAGAGGAGTGTGGAAGGAGGAGGAGGAGAACAGAGGAGTGTGGAAGGAGGAGGAGGAGAACAGAGAAGTATTAACCAAAAAAAAGGGAATGGAGGAGGACGGGGGAGTCCAGAATAAGAATCTAGAGATTGATGGCACAAAGGCGTCTGGAGAGAACGGAAAACTATAGGGGGGACAGAGGATATTGTGGCCGGATATTATATCGTGTGAACATGGTATGCCTAGTGATAGTGAGGGTATATAGACCATACAGGTATATGAGGGTATATAGGACCATACAGGTATATGAGGGTATATAGGACCATACAGGTATATGAGGGTATATAGGACCATACAGGTATATGAGGGTATATAGGACCATACAGGTATATGAGGGTATATAGGACCATACAGGTATATGAGGGTATATAGGACCATACAGGTATATGAGGGTATATAGGACCATACAGGTATATGAGGGTATATAGGACCATACAGGTATATGAGGGTATATAGACCATACAGGTATATGAGGGTATATAGACCATACAGGTATATGAGGGTATATAGGACCATACAGGTATATGAGGGTATATAGGACCATACAGGTATATGAGGGTATATAGGACCATACAGGTATATGAGGGTATATAGACCATACAGGTATATGAGGGTATATAGACCATACAGGTATATGAGGGCCTCTCACCTGCTGTGCGGAGCGGATCATCCTCCGCACCTCCTCCTTTATACTGGGACTCTCAGGAGGGGGCGGATGAATCAGAGTCGTCACCTCCGTCCCTTGAAAGCCGAAAATGGTGGGCCACCCGAGGTCCAGCTCTGGGGCGGCGGTGTCCGAGTGCATGGGCCAGTAGGTCCCCGACGAGCCCTCGTCCTCCTCTTGTCCAGTGTAGCTATGGTCCGGGTACAGGCTTTCCTGGGTGGGCTCTGGGGGTCTTTGCAGGTACTTTGAGATATGGTCAATTTCAGAATGACACAAGAAGTCCGGAGCCCCCTCCTCGGACAGGAACCGATCGTACGCCTCCACCCCATCCTCCGCTAGGACATCAATAGCAATGCGGTAATACTCCTTGTAGTGTGGGGGCAGGTAATTGGGGTCCAGAGGATTATCCCCCTGGGAAGAACTCTGGGACCGACGTGCCATGGGTCTACACCAGAGAGAGGGGAGGGAAGAGACCTAGGAAGAAGCATAAAACCATTACACCATGGCACCATACTGGGAGAGACCCCCACCATTACTGGGAGAGACCCCCCCAACATTACTGGGAGAGACCCTCCCCACCATTACTGGGAGAGACTCCCACCATTACTGGGAGAGGGGGGGAGACCCCTACCATTATTAGGAGAGACCCCCACCTTTACTGGGGAGAGAGACCCCCACCATTACTGGGGGGAGGGACCCCCACCATTACTGGGGGGAGGGACCCCCACCATTACTGCGGAGAGACCCCCCCATCATTACTGGGGAGAGACACCCCACCATTACTGGGGGGAGACCCTCCCGACCATACTGGGAGAGACTCCCACCATTCGGCTTCACACCGAACTCTCACTTTCTGCTATGCTGGAGAAACCTGTGCGCTACGGAGACCCATGCTACTACTCTCTGTTAGCTGCCAAGCCAATATGCTAAAGCATGCTGACACATACAGTACAGAGCAAAAGTTTGGCCACTCATTTTTCTTTACTACCTCTTGAAGCTCATCAAGGGAATGCCAAGAGTGTGCAAAGCCGTCATCAAAGCAAAAGGTGGTTACTGTGAAGACCCTAGAATATAAGACATATTTTCAGTTGTTTCACACTTTTTTGTTAAGTATATAATTCCACATGTGGTAATTCATAGTTTTGATGCCTTCAGTGTGAATGTACAATTTTCATAGTCATGAAAATACAGAAAAATCTTTAAATCAGAAGGTGTGTCCAAACTTTTGGTCTGTACTGTAAATGGCAAAAATGTAAAAAGGCAAGGCATGCTGGGTAATGCTCGTCATTTCATGCATTCTGGGTAACAGTGCAACATGCCAGGGAAAAGGAGAGATTGCCGGAGAGGGGCGAGCGGGGCCAGACGGCAGGGCGCCGGAGAGGGGCGAGGGGGGCCAGACGGCAGGGCGCCGGAGAGGGGCGAGCGGGGCCAGACGGCAGGGCGCCGGAGAGGGGCGAGCGGGGCCAGACGGCAGGGCGCCGGAGAGGGGCGAGCGGGGCCAGAAGGCAGGGCGCCGGAGAGGGGCGAGCGGGGCCAGACGGCAGGGCGCCGGAGAGGGGCGAGCGGGGCCAGACGGCAGGGCGCCGGAGAGGGGCGAGCGGGGCCAGACGGCAGGGCGCCGGAGAGGGGCGAGCGGGGCCAGACGGCAGGGCGCCGGAGAAGGGCGAGCGGGGCCAGACGGCAGGGCGCCGGAGAGGGGCGAGCGGGGCCAGACGGCAGGGCGCCGGAGAGGGGCCAGACGGCAGGGCGCCGGAGAGGGGCCAGACGGCAGGGCGCCGGAGAGGGGCCAGACGGCAGGGCGCCGGAGAGGGGCCAGACGGCAGGGCGCCGGAGAGGGGCGAGCGGGGCCAGACGGCAGGGCGCCGGAGAGGGGCGAGCGGGGCCAGACGGCAGGGCGCCGGAGAGGGGCGAGCGGGGCCAGACGGCAGGGCGCCGGAGAGGGGCGAGCGGGGCCAGACGGCAGGGCGCCGGAGAGGGGCGAGGGGGGCCAGACGGCAGGGCGCCGGAGAGGGGCGAGCGGGGCCAGACGGCAGGGCGCCGGAGAGGGGCGAGCGGGGCCAGACGGCAGGGCGCCGGAGAGGGGCGAGAGGGGTCAGACGGCAGGGCGTCGGAGAGGGGCCAGACGGCAAGGCGCCGGAGAGGGGCGAGAGGGGCCAGACGGCAGGGCGCCGGAGAGGGGCGAGCGGGGCCAGACGGCAGGGCGCCGGAGAGGGGCGAGCGGGGCCAGACGGCAGGGCGCCGGAGAGGGGCGAGCGGGGCCAGACGGCAGGGCGCCGGAGAGGGGCGAGCGGGGCCAGACGGCAGGGCGCCGGAGAGGGGCGAGCGGGGCCAGACGGCAGGGCGCCGGAAAGGGGCGAGCGGGGCCAGACGGCAGGGCGCCGGAAAGGGGCGAGCGGGGCCAGACGGCAGGGCGCCGGAAAGGGGCGAGCGGGGCCAGACGGCAGGGCGCCGGAAAGGGGCGAGCGGGGCCAGACGGCAGGGCGCCGGAGAGGGGCGAGCGGGGCCAGACGGCAGGGCGCCGGAGAGGGGCGAGAGGGGTCAGACGGCAGGGCGCCGGAGAGGGGCGAGAGGGGTCAGACGGCAGGGCGTCGGAGAGGGGCCAGACGGCAAGGCGCCGGAGAGGGGCGAGAGGGGCCAGACGGCAGGGCGCCGGAGAGGGGCGAGAGGGGCCAGACGGCAGGGCGCCGGAGAGGGGCGAGCGGGGCCAGACGGCAGGGCGTCGGAGAAGGGCGAGAGGGGCCAGACGGTAGGGCGTCGGAGAGGGGCGAGAGGGCAAGGCGCCGGAGAGGGGCGAGAGGGGCCAGACGGCAGGGCGCCGGAGAGGGGCGAGCGGGGCCAGACGGCAGGGCGCCGGAGAGGGGCGAGCGGGGCCAGACGGCAGGGCGTCGGAGAGGGGCGAGCGGGGCCAGACGGCAGGGCGCCGGAGAGGGGCGAGCGGGGCCAGACGGCAGGGCGCCGGAGAGGGGCGAGCGGGGCCAGACGGCAGGGCGCCGGAGAGGGGCGAGCGGGGCCAGACGGCAGGGCGCCGGAGAGGGGCGAGCGGGGCCAGACGGCAGGGCGCCGGAGAGGGGCGAGCAGGGCAAGACAGCAGGGCACTGGAGAGGGGCGAGCGGTGCCAGACAGCAGGGCGTCGGAGAAGGGCGAGAGGGGCCAGACGGCAGGGCGTCGGAGAGGGGCGAGAGGGCAAGGCGCCGGAGAGGGGCGAGAGGGGCCAGACGGCAGGGCGCCGGAGAGGGGCGAGCGGGGCCAGACGGCAGGGCGCCGGAGAGGGGCGAGCGGGGCCAGACGGCAGGGCGCCGGAGAGGGGCGAGCGGGGCCAGACGGCAGGGCGCCGGAGAGGGGCCAGACGGCAGGGCGCCGGAGAGGGGCCAGACGGCAGGGCACTGGAGAGGGAAGAGCGGGGCCAGACGGCAGGGCGCTGGAGAGGGGCCAGGCGGCAGGGCGCTGGAGAGGGGCCAGGCGGCAGGGCGCTGGAGAGGGGCCAGGCGGCAGGGCGCTGGAGAGGGAAGAGCGGGGCCAGACGGCAGGGCGCTGGAGAGGGAAGAGCGGGGCCAGACGGCAGGGCGCTGGAGAGGGAAGAGCGGGGCCAGACGGCAGAGCGCTGGAGAGGGAAGAGCGGGGCCAGACGGCAGAGCGCTGGAGAGGGAAGAGCGGGGCCAGACGGCAGGGCGCTGGAGAGGGAAGAGCGGGGCCAGACGGCAGGGCGCTGGAGAGGGAAGAGCGGGGCCAGACGGCAGGGCGCTGGAGAGGGACGAGGGGGGGTATGGCAGGGTGCTGGAGAGGGACGAGGGGGGGTATGGCAGGGTGCTGGAGAGGGACGAGGGGGGGTATGGCAGGGTGCTGGAGAGGGACGAGGGGGGGTTTTGGCAGGGTGTTGGAGTGGGACGAGGAGGGGGGGATATGGCAGGGTGCTGGAGTCAGGGACGCCGAGTGAGATGGCAGGGTGCTGGAGTGACGCCCGCTGGGCGCTGAGGCCTCTTTCAGCAGCTCTGGGTGTGACCAGGATTTACAAGGAGAGCATTTATGAATGGAATTGAAGAGGATTTGCAGATTGCTGGCTCCACTGCTGACACATAACTTGTATAAATATATATACAGCCACAGCGACTCCACCCAAAGCAATAACCTTTCCACTATGGACACGGAGCAGATGTCCTGGGCGTCCTGCAGGGGCCGAGCGTGGGATCTAGCAGCCCCTCATGTGGAATATTGCAGCACAGTCAGAGGCCTCTGCTGGCGGCAGCTCAGATGCCCCGAGGCACATGAGGGCCCAGAATCAGTGTCTCGCACAACCAGGTGTCTCACCGTCAGAGGCTGACCGCCAGCGGAGCCCACCCTGCACTATCGCTATGTCAGGAATGATAGCCGCCTTCACAACTAGGTGATTACAGAAAAAAACCCAGAAGAGGCAACGGCTGATGGGAGGGGAGACAAACGTAGAGTAAAGTCTCCACCGTCCCGGCCACCACGTGTGAGGAGACACTTTGGTCCTACGTCACTTCCTCACTGCTCGGAACAGCCTGATAACTCTCCAGTAGTTGTGGTACTGTAACTCCCAGCAATCCTCAAGCAGACTGCAGGGGTTGGAGATTAGTCATTCTCCATTCATAGCACCAAACACCTAATCACTGAGGTGCGTCTCGATGATGACGATGCGTCAATGGGAATCTGTTCATAATGGAGGACTGAGATCCACCACTAGGTCACACGGGTCCACAATTTTTGGTCTTGGGGGTCATTTAGGTTCTTACAATGATCATCAGGGCCCCGGTGGCCTATCACCAGCTCCAGTATCAGGCGGTGGGCACTCCGGGCCGTTGCATTTACCAGGAATTTTCATCTTCATGAAGTCATTGACCCGAATGAGGAGCAGAGACCTGGGGAACGTCCACGCCCCAAACATGCAGAACCCTTATGGTTGGTAAATACCCCTGGACGTCTGGGACCTCTTGCTGATGGCCAGTGGGCACTCATCAGATCTCTATAGGGTCAATGACTTTACAGAGAGGAACCTTCTTGGTTCAAGATACGACTGCCAACCTAGTGAAGCTCAATGACCACGGGAAGAGGAAAATCAGAAAACACAAGGACAACACTGATGACAAACAAGAGGGTCCGGGGCCAGATCACCCCCAAACGTCTACATGACCCGCAAGCTTTATTGAAGCAGAGACAACTATTAGCAAGATGGACACAACCACAAGAGAAACCATAGACCCCGAGAAGATAGAAGCCAACATCCTGGAGGAACACAAAATCTTTAAGGACCAAATCACCAGCGCAGGAGCAGCGGCATGTTGTGTACACGGTGTCCTCAGTATCTGAGGTTCATCGGCCTGAGCCCTTCACTGAGGTGTTTGGATGTGCAATGATGGCTGATTGACATCTCGGTCCCCTCCCCACTGTCCCCCACCCACCAGTCCAGATCCGGCCTCATAATGGTGACACTCACCACAGAATGCCAGGAATGAGCCCGAGAATTTGGAAATTGTAAAACCACATTTTTGTTCTAAATCACAAAACCGGTACAAATGCAGCAAAAAACTTTTGTGAATGAACTGCCCATCCCCCACCACGCGACTGCTCCCCAGCACCCCAAGGAATGACCCTCCCCCGAACACAACTCCCCCTAGCACTCAAACACGACTCCCCCCACCCAGCAGCCCAACACACAAATCCCCCTCAACACACAACTCCCCCCAGCACCCCAACACATGATCCTTCCCAACACACAACTCCCCCTGCAGCACCCCAACACACAACTCCCCCCAGCACCCCAACGCATGACTCTCCCCCAACACACGACTCCCCCAGCACCCCAACACATGACCCTCCCCAACACACAACTCCCCCAGCACCCAAACACATGACTCCCCCACCCAGAACCCCAACACATGACCCTCCCTAACACACAACTCCCCCCTCAGCACCCCAACGCATGACTCTCCCCAACACACGACTCTCCCCCAAAACACAACTCCCCCAATCACCCCAACGCATGACTCTCCCCCAACACACAACCCCCAACTCATGACCCCCCCAACACACAAATCCCCCTCAACACATGACTCTCCTCCAACACACAACCCCCAACACATGACCCTCCCCAACACAAAACTCCCCCCTAGCACCCCAACACACAAATCCCCCTGAACACACAACTCCCCCAGCACCCCAACACATGACTCTCCCCAACAAACTCCCACCAGCACCCCAACGCATGACTCTCCCCCAAAACACAAATCCCCCCAGCGCCCCAAAGCATGACTCTCCCTTAACACACAACCCCCAACACATGACCCTCCCAAACACAAACACATGACCCTCCCCAACACATGACCCTCCCCAACACATGACCCATGACCCAACACATGACCCATGACCCAACACATGACCCATGACCCAACACATGACCCATGACCCAACACAAGACTCTACCCCAACACAAGACTCTACCCCAACACAAGACTCTACCCCAACACACAATCCCCAACACATGACTCTTCCCCCAACACATGACTCCCTTAACACACAACCCCTAACACATGACCCTCCCCAACACATGACCCATGACCCAACACATGACCCATGACCCAACACATGACCCATGACCCAACACATGACCCTCCCCAACACACGACCCTCCCCAACACACGACCCTCCCCAACACACGACCCTCCCCAACACACGACCCTCCCCAACACACAACTCCCCCCAGCACGCCAACACAAGACTCTACCCCAACGCACAATCCCCAACACATGACTCTTCCCCCAACACATGACTCCCTCAACACACAACCCCTAACACATGACCCTCCCCAACACATGACCCTCCCCAACACATGACCCTCCCCAACACATGACCCTCCCCAGCACACCAACACAAGACTCTACCCCAACACACAACCCCTAACACATGACCCTCCCCAAGACAACTCCTCCAGCACCCCAACAAGACTCTCCTCCAACACACAACCCCCAATGCATGACCTTCCCCAACTCATAACTCCCCCTGCAGCACCCCAACACACAACTCCCCCCAGCATCCCAATGCATGACTCTCCCCCAACACACAGCTCCCCCAGCACCCCAAGAAATGACCCTCCCCCAACACACAACTCCCCCCCAGCATCCTCCCAACATGACTCTCCCCCAAATACGACTCCCCCCGCACACAATCCCCTCCACGCTGTGTAACTAGTTCTGCCCGTCAGGGCTCCAGCACAGCTGGGTGGTGAACCCTGTGGGGGTTGTAGTAGGGGCCACATTAGGCATATGCGGCGTTTCCGTCTGTCCTGGGTTTATCTCCCTTATGGAGGGGTCATCACTGCTGTGGATGCGCACCATTCGCCAAACTCACCCCCGGAGGGTTGTAGTAGAGTAAGATGTTAGAACAATTTCCGGACAACTACAAATCCCAGCATGCACCGATAAGCGGCTTGATAATGAGAGCCTACAGTATTATCCTCGCCACCGGCCGCCATTTTGCTGGCAGATTTTATAATCATAAAACGTCTCCATCTATTTATAGCTATTACAGATCAGTCGGAGCGCGAGGCTCGTAGTCGCCGGAGCAGCCCAGCCTCAGTGGCGACAACCATTGCTGCACCCGACAACAAAGCTGCCTCCGATGACCGATGCCAGGAGGAGCGGGTGCAGACATGGAGACCTCCAGCATGTAGTGTGCGCCTTACTGTATAGGCCGGAACTTCGGCTCCGGCTCCACCAGGTTTCGCTGGTGGAAAAAACCCTCAGGTCACATATGACTGGCAGCAGAGACCGGCTCACTACACACAAGAAAGTGGGAAGCTGTGTAAAGAGGCATCATACTGTGTGGAGAAACTGTGGGGGCATCATACTGTGTGGAGAAACTGTGGGGGCATCATACTGTGTGGAGAAACTGTGGGGGCATCATACTGTGTGGAGAAACTGTGGGGGCATCATACTGTGTGGAGAAACTGTGGCGGCATCATACTGTGTGGAGAAACTGTGGCGGCATCATACTGTGTGGAGAAACTGTGGCGGCATCATACTGTGTGGAGAAACTGTGGGGGCATCATACTGTGTGGAGAAACTGTGGGGGCATCATACTGTGTGGAGAAACTGTGGCGGCATCATACTGTGTGGAGAAACTGTGGGGGCATCATACTGTGTGGAGAAACTGTGGGGGCATCATACTGTGTGGAGAAACTGTGGGGGCATCATACTGTGTGGAGAAACTGTGGGGGCATCATACTGTGTGGGGAAACTGTGGGGGCATCATACTGTGTGGAGAAACTGTGGGGGCATCATACTGTGTGGAGAAACTGTGGGGGCATCATATTGTGTGGAGAAACTGTGGGGACATCATACTGTGTGGAGAAACTGTGGGGGCATCATACTGTGTGGGGAAACTGTGGGGGCATCATATTGTGTGGAGAAACTGTGGGGACATCATACTGTGTGGGGAAACTGTGGGGGCATCATACTGTGTGGAGAAACTGTGGGGGCATCATACTGTGTGGAGAAACTGTGGGGGCATCATACTGTGTGGGGAAACTGTGGGGGCATCATACTGTGTGGGGAAACTGTGGGGGCATCATATTGTGTGGAGAAACTGTGGGGACATCATACTGTGGAGAAACTGTGGGGGCATCATACTGTGTGGGGAAACTGTGGGGGCATCATACTGTGTGGGGAAACTGTGGGGGCATCATACTGTGTGGAGAAACTGTGGCGGCATCATACTGTGTGGAGAAACTGTGGGGACATCATACTGTGGAGAAACTGTGGGGGCATCATACTGTGTGGGGAAACTGTGGGGGCATCATACTGTGTGGGGAAACTGTGGGGGCATCATACTGTGTGGAGAAACTGTGGGGGCATCATACTGTGTGGGGAAACTGTGGGGGCATCATACTGTGTGGGGAAACTGTGGGGGCATCATACTGTGTGGGGCACCATGCTCGCATCATACTGTGTGGGGCGCACTGTGGGCTGGGGGCATCATACTGTGTGGGGGAACTGTGGAGGCATCATACTGTGTGGGGAGCAGTGTGGGGGGCACTGTCGTGGCATCATACTGTGTGGGGGGCACTGTGTGGGCCATCATACTGTGTGGGGGGGTACTGTGTGGGCCTTGAAAGTGGTACCATACTGTGTGGGGAGCATTGTGGGCCGGGGGCATCATACTGTGTGGGGAGCACTGTGGGCTGGGGGCATCATACTGTGTGGGGAGCACTGTGGGCCGGGGGCATCATACTGTGTGGGGAGCACTGTGGGCCGGGGGCATCATACTGTGTGGGGAGCAGTGTGGGGGCATCATACTGTGTAGGGGGCACTGTGGGGGCCTTGAAAGTGGTACCATACTGTGTGGGAACAGTAATGGACTTCACTAATAGAATATGTATGCCTGGGTGCATCTATGGGGTCGGGCTATGTTAGGCATGAGGGTAAGGCTGTGTACACACACCGTTACATTGAAGCAGCCAAATACAGCGACTTTTCTAGTGGAAACGTTTCTTCTTCAAGGAGTTTTTGGAGTATTTTCACTGGAGCGTTTTTGGCAGACATTTGATTGGCAGTGCCAAGGTCGGAGCGTTTCCCACCAGGAGGGAGCTGCTCTCTCTTCTTCCCATTACAATAGAAATGAAGAGGAAAAGTCTTTTTGGGAGAGATTTTTCAGGCGATTCTTGAAGCGGATCTGCTCCAAAGACTCCTCAAAAAACACCTTGCGGCGCTGTCTGTGCGCTGCTTCATGAACACCATTGTATTGATACCACGTTTTTATTCTATTTTCTTCAATAAATTTTGAACTTTGTTGGAAGCTGGAAATATTGCCACAACGAAGACCCCCAACTGTGAAAGAGGGGAACACAACCATGTCTGCCAGGATCACCGGCAGGAGTGAGAGCGGCCATAACCACCAGCACAAGGTGACACGACAGAGAGCAGCATCTCCTAGAGCCGGGGAGGTGTCTACAAGAGCCGGTGTCCAGATCAAGGATGCGGCCGGAGACACCTTCAACTTTACTCCAGAGAGTTATCAGTGAGCGCCGAATCCAACGAAACTGCACGTCAGGTGCTGAGTCACGGCCTACCCGACAGATCAGGAGAAATACCTGCAGTGCCGCTCCTCAGATACACCAGGCACCTCCAGAGCTGCACTCACTATTCTGCTGCTACATCGTGTCTTATCCTCCAGAGCTGCAGTCACTATTCTGCTGTTACATCATGTCTTATCCTCCAGTCACCTCCAGAGCTGCAGTCACTATTCTGCTGTTACATTATGTCTTATCCTCCAGTCACCTCCAGAGCTGCACTCACTACTCTGCTGTTACATCGTGTCTTATCCTCCAGAGCTGCACTCACTACTCTGCTGTTACATCATGTCTTATCCTCCAGTCACCTCCAGAGCTGCAGTCACTATTCTGCTGCTACATCGTGTCTTATCCTCCAGACACCTCCAGAGCTGCACTCACTACTCTGCTGTTACATCATGTCTTATCCTCCTGTCACCTCCAGAGCTGCAGTCACTACTCTGCTGTTACATCGTGTCTTATCCTCCAGTCACCTCCAGAGCCGCAGTCACTATTCTGCTGCTACATCGTGTCTTATCCTCCAGTCACCTCCAGAGCTGCACTCACTACTCTGCTGTTACATCATGTCTTATCCTCCAGTCACCTCCAGAGCTGTAGTCACTATTCTGCTGTTACATCGTGTCTTATCGTCCAGTCACCGCCAGCGCTGCACTCACTATTCTGCTGTTACATCGTGTCTTATCCTCCAGTCACCTCCAGAGCTGCACTCACTATTCTGCTGTTACATCATGTCTTATCCTCCAGTCACCTCCAGAGCCGTAGTCACTATTCTGCTGTTACATCGTGTCTTATCCTCCAGTCACCTCCAGAGCTGCACTCACTATTCTGCTGGCTGACATGACTTTTGCAACTGCTGAAACTTATCACTTGTCTTACCTACACCATTGTTATCTGTTATCAGCCATCGCAGGGTGAGAGGTTGTATACACGTTTCTTGCAGCCTGGACACTCGATGATTTCATAGACTGCAGCCAGGGTGGGAGACACATAAAATGGGGGGGGGGTCCTAAGTCAAAACCTGCACATCAGTGACTTCATCCACAGGAAGGAGGTGAACAATGCTCGGTCTTCCTTAGGATTCAGCAGCCGCTCGGAGATTGTGGAGCGACAGGGGAACAATCACTGGACCGGCAGAATTAGGAAAGGACACGTGTGGCCTCCAGGAAACCTCCAGAAGAGCTGCCGAGGCCGGGGGGCTGCCGAGGCCGGGGGGCTGCCAGGTATCTGCCCCTCCCCCCAGCACGTAGACATACAGCGCTGTGCATAAGTGTTAGGCTGGTATAGATGCTGCCGGGTGAGAAGTATAAGGGATCATTCACACATCACTGATTATTCTCATATGCAAAAAATGGCCCAAGCTTCATTCTTGGTTTTGTTGGTTTTTTTTTAATCAGTCCCAATAGTTTTTTAGGGATAAAAAAACAAAAAAAAACTGATGAGTTTCTCCGGCTTCTCAGTCTGAAGAGCTGCCGGCGTCCGAGTGCCGGAGAGGAGATTATCGGATCAGAGCCGGCCGTCTCCGCGCTCTGCGGACGGACATGTGAACGGCGACATAGACTGCAATGGTGAGCGCTCCATCCACAAGAACTGCAGCTACAAGTCGCTCCAGAAAACCCACGTGTGAATGAGGCCTTAATGGTTCATTAGAGTGAATGACGTTTATGGAGGATCTCAACAGGAGATTGTGTCAAACCACCAGTGGACCAGCAACGACCAGCGGCGACCACCAGTGGACCAGCGGCGACCACCAGTGGACCAGCGGCGACCACCAGTGGACCAGCAACGACCAGAGGACCAGCGGCGACCACCAGTGGACCAGCGGCGACCACCAGTGGACCAGTGGCGACCACCAGCGACCACCAGAGGACCAGCGGCGACCACCAGTGGACCAGCAACGACCAGTGGACCAGCGGCGACCACCAGTGGACCAGCAACGACCAGTGGACCAGCGGCGACCACCAGTGGACCAGCAACGACCAGAGGACCAGCGGCGACCACCAGTGGACCAGCGGCGACCACCAGAGGACCAGCGGCGACCACCAGTGGACCAGCAACGACCAGTGGACCAGCAACGACCAGTGGACCAGCAACGACGACCAGTGGACCAGCAACGACCACCAGTGGACCAGCAACGACCACCAGTGGACCAGCAACGACCACCAGTGGACCAGCAACGACCAGTGGACCAGCGGCGACCACCAGTGGACCAGCGGCGACCACCAGTGGACCAGCGAACAAGCAGCGACCAGCGAACAAGCAGCGACACTATCTACAGAGTGGAGACGTCTTCAGAATAGTCCATTAACCCCTCTGTGTCTGGAGCTCCTCACTCTGCCTACGACTCCTGCACAGTGCTGTATTCCCAGACATAATGGCGGCGGTTACTGCGGATAAACGCCGGAATACGGACATGATAACGTCTACGGAAGGACACGGCTGATCACAAGCCCCCTCCAAGAGGAGACTCCTGACCTGTCCCCCTCCTCAGATCTGAAAGATTCAGGAGGTCCTGGATGTGGGGGCCACCTCTAACTAGGGGGCTCCAACCACCGTCCCCCCCCCCCCACCACGACACATCCTGTCTCATCAGGTGCATTATGGGAAGATTTATTCCTTACAATCACTTCTAATATCCAGAAGTGTCCACATCAGCCGAGCCTCGGGGGAGGGGATCAGTCACCGGACGGGGGGATACAATGCAATGGAGTCACCGACACGTTGTAAACACTCACTCATCAGGGAGAAAAACAGTCAGGATACCCCATTTACTATCTGTTACATAGGACTGCAGGAGAAATCTACTACATTATCTGTACTCAGAGAGTTATCACTGTGTTATCTGTGGTGTTACATAGGACTGCAGGTGACATCTACTACATTATCTGTACTCAGGTAGTTATCACTGTGTTTTCTGTGGTGTTACATAGGACTGCAGGTGACATCTACTACATTATCTGTACTCAGAGAGTTATCACTGTGTTATCTGTGGTGTTACATAGGACTGCAGGTGACATCTACTACATTATCTGTACTCAGGTAGTTATCACTGTTTTCTGTGGTGTTACATAGGACTGCAGGTGACATCTACTACATTATCTGTACTCAGAGAGTTATCACTGTGTTATCTGTGGTGTTACATAGGACTGCAGGTGACATCTACTACATTATCTGTACTCAGGTAGTTATCACTGTGTTATCTGTGGTGTTACATAGGACTGCAGGTGACATCTACTACATTATCTGTACTCAGGTAGTTATCACTGTGTTATCTGTGGTGTTACATAGGACTGCAGATGACATCTACTACATTATCTGTACTCAGAGAGTTAGCACTGTGTTATCTGTGGTGTTACATAGGACTGCAGATGACATCTACTACATTATCTGTACTCAGAGAGTTAGCACTGTGTTATCTGTGGTGTTACATAGGACTGCAGGTGACATCTACTACATTATCTGTACTCAGAGAGTTATCACTGTGTTATCTGTGGTGTTACATAGGACTGCAGGTGACATCTACTACATTATCTGTACTCAGAGAGTTATCACTGTGTTATCTGTGGTGTTACATAGGACTGCAGATGACATCTACTACATTATCTGTACTCAGAGAGTTAGCACTGTGTTATCTGTGGTGTTACATAGGACTGCAGGTGACATCTACTACATTGTCTGTACTCAGAGTTATCACTGTGTTATCTGTGGTGTTACATAGGACTGCAGGTGACATCTCCTACATTATCTGTACTCAGAGAGTTATCACTGTGCTATCTGTGGTGTTACATAGGACTGCAGGTGACATCTACTACATTATCTGTACTCAGAGTTATCACTGTGCTATCTGTGGTGTTACATAGGACTGCAGGTGACATCTACTGCATTATCTGTACTCAGAGAGTTATCACTGTGTTATCTGTGGTGTTACATAGGACTGCAGGTGACATCTACTATATTATCTGTACTCAGAGAGTTATCACTGTGTTATCTGTGATGTTACATAGGACTGCAGGTGACATCTACTACATTATCTGTACTCAGAGATATCACTGTGTTATCTGTGGTGTTACATAGGACTGCAGGTGACATCTACTGCATTATCTGTACTCAGAGAGTTATCACTGTTATCTGTGGTGTTACATAGGACTGCAGGTGATATCTACTACATTATCTGTACTCAGAGAGTTATCACTGTGTTATCTGTGGTGTTACATAGGACTGCAGGTGACATCTACTCCATTATCTGTACTCAGAGAGTTATCACTGTGTTATCTGTGGTGTTACATAGGACTGCAGGTGACATCTACTACATTATCTGTACTCAGGGAGTTATCACTGTGCTATCTGTGGTGTTACATAGGACTGCAGGTGACATCTACTGCATTATCTGTACTCAGAGAGTGATCACTGTGTTATCTGTGGTGTTACATAGGACTGCAGGTGATATCTACTACATTATCTGTACTCAGAGGGATATCACTGTGTTATCTGTGATGTTACATAGGACTGCAGGTGACATCTACTACATTATCTGTACTCAGAGAGATATCACTGTGTTATCTGTGATGTTACATAGGACTGCAGGTGACATCTACTACATTATCTGTACTCAGAGAGTTATCACTGTGTTATCTGCGGTGTTACATAGGACTGCAGGTGACATCTACTGCATTATCTGTACTCAGAGAGTTATCACTGTGTTATCTGTGATGTTACATAGGACTGCAGGTGACATCCACTACATTATCTGTACTCAGAGAGTTATCACTGTGTTATCTGTGGTGTTACATAGGACTGCAGGTGACATCTACTACATTGTCTGTACTCAGAGAGATATCACTGTGTTATCTGTGGTGTTACATAGGACTGCAGGTGACATCTACTGCATTATCTGTACTCAGAGAGTTATCACTGTGTTATCTGTGATGTTACATAGGACTGCAGGTGACATCCACTACATTATCTGTACTCAGAGAGTTATCACTGTGTTATCTGTGGTGTTACATAGGACTGCAGGTGACATCTACTACATTATCTGTACTCAGAGAGTTATCACTGTGCTATCTGTGGTGTTAATAGGACTGCAGGTTACATCTACTACATTATCTGTACTCAGAGAGTTATCACTGTGTTATCTGTGATGTTACATAGGACTGCAGGTGACATCTACTACATTATCTGTACTCAGTTATCACTGTGTTATCTGTGGTGTTAATAGGACTGCAGGTGACATCTACTACATTATCTGTACTCAGAGAGTTATCACTGTGCTATCTGTGATGTTACATAGGACTGCAGGTGACATCTACTACATTATCTGTACTCAGAGAGTTATCACTGTGTTATCTGTGATGTTACATGGGACTGCAGGTGACATCTACTACATTATCTGTACTCAGAGTTATCACTGTGTTATCTGTGGTGTTACATAGGACTGCAGGTGACATCTACTACATTATCTGTACTCAGAGAGTTATCACTGTGTTATCTGTGATGTTACATGGGACTGCAGGTGACATCTACTACATTATCTGTACTCAGAGTTATCACTGTGTTATCTGTGGTGTTACATAGGACTGCAGGTGACATCTACTACATTATCTGTACTCAGAGAGTTATCACTGTGTTATCTGTGATGTTACATGGGACTGCAGGTGACATCTACTACATTATCTGTACTCGGAGAGTTATCACTGTGTTATCTGTGGTGTTACATAGGACTGCAGGTGACATCTACTACATTATCTGTACTCAGAGAGTTATCACTGTGTTATCTGTGGTGCTACATAGGACTGCAGGTGACATCTACTACATTATCTGTACTCGGAGAGTTATCACTGTGGTGTTACATGGGACTGCAGCTACCACATCCCACTCCCCCATCCCGGGGCTGTCCGCTGCCTCTCGGCTCCCTGTCCTTGGACAATACAAGGCACGGAGCCGTCCTGTTTCTCCCACCACACATCACCCCCCGCGGATGATCTCAGCTGGAGGCTGCAGGTGATTGGACGGTTTCCGGGGGTCCTGTACTCACCAGACGTCGTCAGTGCCGGGGTCCCCACCATATGTGTGTCTAGCAGCCTCCTCCTCCTCCTCCCCATGTGCTGCGTACCTGTCTCTGCCTACCTGTCTCTGCCTGTCCTCCCGCATACCTCTCTGACAACCTGTCTCTACCTGAGCGCGTCTCCCAGCGGGGACAGTCATGTGTAATTACCCCCGGCCGGTAACCCCTTCACTGCTGACACTTGACGACGGAGGCGTATTGGAGAGCAGGTGGTGCTGCGTACATGCAGCCAGAGCATTGGGGCTGTGCCCACCAGGAGTTTTTGGTGCAGATTTTCGCTGTGTCACTTGCAGCAAAGTGGATTTATAGGGATCCGCAGCATAATCTGCCCTGCGGTGCCAGATCCCGATCAGCCTCTTGTCTCTGCTGCGGATTCTCCTCCTAGAAATCCGCAGGTAAAAGCCGCACGTAATCTGCACAATACCAGGAGGCGCCAGAAACAATCCGATTAATAATATTTGGTAATAACGGAATTTGGGGATTTTTCTTAGGAGTAAATTATGTTTTTTGTTCATTTTAAGACACATTTTAAAGGTTTATTTAATAAAGAATGTGCAAAAAAAAACCGCAAATAACTTACTTTACCCAATAGGTGCAGAAATACTGCCGAAAATCTGCAGCATCAAAAACTCCCCAAAACCTCATCGTGTGAACGCGGCCCGATACCCACTTGTCCGATCGCAGGCATCCCCCTCTGCAGGGGTCCTGGGGTGTCGGAAAGAAGATTTGTGCACAACTCAGCGCGGCCTCCGAGGAGGACAGATCTGGAGTCATCACCTGAATCCTCCGACCATCATCTGCCGATGGAGACACTGCCATGGAGGGGCGCTGTACAACGCGAGACCGATGACAAGTTACATCCATATGATGCACGCCAGGGGGGGCAGACACTGCCCCAGCGCCGCCGCACGACGGGAGGAAGACACTGCCCCAGCGCCGCCGCACGCCGGGGGGGAGGGCAGACACGGCCCAGCGCCGCCGCACGCCGGGAGGAAGACACTGCCCCAGAGCCGCCGCACGCCGGGGGGGGGGGGCAGACACGGCCCCAGCGCCGCCGCACGCCGGGAGGAAGACACTGCCCCAGAGCCGCCGCACGCCGGGGGGAGGGGGGGCAGACACTGCCCCAGCGCCGCCGCACGCCGGGAGGAAGACACTGCCCCAGAGCCGCCGCACGCCGGGGGGGGGGGGGGGGGCAGACACGGCCCCAGCGCCGCCGCACGCCGGGAGGAAGACACTGCCCCAGAGCCGCCGCACGCCGGGGGGGAGGGGGGGCAGACACCGCCCCAGAGCCGCCGGGGGGGGAGGGGGGGCAGACACCGCCCCAGAGCCGCCGCACGCCAGGGGGAAAGACACCGCCCCAGAGCAGCCGCACGCCAGGGGGAAAGACACCGCCCCAGAGCAGCCGCACGCCAGGGGGAAAGACACCGCCCCAGAGCAGCCGCACGCCAGGGGGAAAGACACCGCCCCAGAGCAGCCACACGCCAGGGGGAAAGACACCGCCCCAGAGCAGCCGCACGCCAGGGGGGAAGACACCGCCCCAGAGCAGCCGCACGCCAGGGGGAAAGACACCGCCCCAGAGCAGCCGCACGCCAGGGGGAAAGACACCGCCCCAGAGCAGCCGCACGCCAGGGGGAAAGACACCGCCCCAGAGCAGCCGCACGCCAGGGAGAAGACACCGCCCCAGAGCAGCCGCACGCCAGGGGGAAGACACCGCCCCAGAGCAGCCGCACGCCAGGGGGAAGACACCGCCCCAGAGCAGCCGCACGCCAGGGGGAAGACACCGCCCCAGAGCAGCCGCACGCCAGGGGGAAGACACCGCCCCAGAGCAGCCGCACGCCAGGGGGAAGACACCGCCCCAGAGCAGCCGCACGCCAGGGGGAAGACACCGCCCCAGAGCAGCCGCACGCCAGGGGGAAGACACTGCCCCAGAGTCGCTGGACGCCAGAGGAAGGGGGGGGGCTAGACACTGCCCCAGAGCCGCCACAAGCCGGGGGGGGTGAAGACACTGCCCCAGAGCCACCGCCGCACACTGGTGGACACCCTATGAGACCCCTCACTCTATACTCTGACCTAGCCGTCCAGACATTCCTGCCTCGTCAGTCGCTTAGGTCGTTGTGTGTCCCCATATTTCCTTGTGAGAGCGAGAATACGGTGGACACTACCAGATCCATTGGGATCAGCCAAACAAAAACGTAATGCGCCAGAAACAAGAGAAAAAAAGTATGCGATACACTGCGGTCACCGCACAATGGAAACGTTACTGCAAATATAGAGACAAATCAAGACAAATATTAAAAAGCCAATGAGCTCCATAGATAGAAACTAGGACAATCGCCCCCTGGTCGTGTTCTGCTGCAATTATCTGTTTATTTGGGAACAGTAGAGATCTGCTCATTATTTCTCATTATTTGGAGACTTCTTTTGGGCATGGATACTTTGGGTTTCCTGTGGTCGTCATCAGGGGGCAGATGAGGTCTTCAGGCGATTGTCCTATTTTGTATCTATGGAGCCAATTGACTTTTTTATATTTATGTCTTATTGTCTCCATATTTCCGACTTCCACAACATCAATCTCACCTACTGAAAACATGATGGGTGTATATGGCGGCAGGGTAGCCGTCGCACTACACCTCTCATCATTGCGTGGCAGTGGCGTACAGACCATATGGTGCAGCACCCGCTCCATCAACTCAGCTCCCCGGATTCTCTACAGAGGTGCTCGACGATTAGTCACTAATTAACCACATCGGTAGTAAAACCCCCATCATTACAGTGAGAGTTCACAGTCCAAGCACCATACATCCACTGGAATTTATATATATACAGCCGGTAATATGGAGGGTCCATAGAGCATATACCCCCCCTCCCTTCTCTGCCCCATACAGAAGGCTTTGAAATGATGGCACCTACCGAAGACTGCCGCCAGGAGCCATCCGAGGAGCAGAGCGACTCCTGCAGGTTGCCATGCAGTAGGAGGGGCGGCGGCGTCACTGCCATCCACACCTCTCTCCCCCAGGCTTTTGCCTCCTGGACCAGAGGCAGGTACAGACTCCATGTTGCCGGCCACCGGGGTTGCATTGTCCGGCTGTGATGTTTGCACACGGGATAAGACATCCTCGCTCCCTTCCTCGGTCACAGCGTGCGGACTGCGAGGCCCATAGGCGAGTGTGAGCTAGGTCAAGGACTGGATAATGGTGTGACACACAGGGAGGGATCGCACTTCAGGGACCGGTCGACTCGCTGCCGGCATGTGTCACTTAATCCTTCACTGGGACCAAACTCTCATTAAAAACTTCAATCGTTTGTGCTGAGTCCTCCGGCTTCTGAAGACAACTAAAAGATGCTTGAGAAACTTCATGAGAAGTAATCCCACCCCACCGAGGGGCAAAAGAACCCAAGAGAAGTAATCCCCCCACAGGAGAACAAAAGAACCCAAAGAGAAGTAATCCCACCCCACCGAAGGGCAAAAGAGCCCAAGAGAAGCAATTTCACCCCAACATGGGGTAAAAGAACCCAAGAGAAGTAATCCCCCCCACCGCAGTGCAAAAGAGCCCAAGAGAATTAATCCCATCCCACCGTGGAACAAGAGAACCCAAGAGAAGTAATCCCACCTCATTGCAGGACAAAATAACCCAAGAAAAGTAATCCCACCCCACCGGGGGTGGGGAGTCAAAAGAATCAAAAGAAGAAATCCCACCCCACCGTGGGGCAAAAGGGCCCAAGAGAAGTAATCCCCCCACAGCAGAACAAAAGAACTCAAAGAGAAGTAAATCCCCCCCACCGCAGTGCAAAAGAGCCCAAGAGAATTAATCCCATCCCACCGTGGAACAAGAGAACCCAAGAGAAGTAATCCTACCTGTAATGTGGCTGTTAAGACACAGTGGATGGAAAATAAACCTGGAGTAATGCTTTAGTACATATAGGACTAAAAGGGGTTAATCGACCATGACAGGTTGATTATGAGCAGCTGAAGAGTTGGGAGAGAGGGCTGTTCACCATATCTCCACCCCTGCAATTGGTAAAATGAGGCCTGTTTGTCTCATACATGTCTGTGTGTATGGAGGTGTGCAGATCTCCTGGATTGAATATCTTTGCTAAAGGACTAAGACGCTGGACTCTAAGCCAGGCGGGCTAACCAGCACTATTGTATGGACTTGTTTTATTTAAAGCTGGACAAGGGCTGTATTTGAGTTTCCTGCGATGTGGTTTAGGAGGACTCAACTAAACCTGCAAGACTTTAAATAGAAACGGTTCCTGTGATACCTCGGATCTCTCCCAAGTGAGTAGTATTGTTAGATTTAGTGTTAGAAGTTCAGGCAGCGTTCCAAGGGAACACGTGCGACTGCTCCAGGAGTGCTGCATGTCATGGGTGAAGGCGGCTATAGGCCAGGGAGCAACGTCAGACAGCATGGAGGACCTGATTAAACACTGGGTGCAAGACCAGCAACAGCTGGCACAACCGGAGACAAGTAAGCTGGTTATGCAACAGCTCCAACAGCAGCAAAAGCAGCACCGACAACAGTAGTAGCGGATTGAATTACTCACAGAGGTGGTTTGTGGCATGCAGATAGCTCCGACTCCAAGGTCAGCTGATGATTTTTCTATATGGAAGGCGGTGAGGAGAGGCTTTCAGAAAATTATCCCGGGTGACCATAGAGGCCTTTTTAACAGTTTTTGAAAGGGTCACCGATAGGGAGAAGCTCCTGCCAGAGCAGTGGGCGGAAGTCCTGGCGCCATACTTATTGGGGCAGCCAGAAAAGGCCTACTATGATTTAGCGTTACAGGACTAAGAAAGTATGCAACAATGAAAGCAGAAATTTTGGCGCGCTTGGGGGTGACAATGTCTTTCAGGGCACAGGGGGTTCACTGCTGGGCATATCACTGTGACAAACTCCCTCACTACCAAATGTTTGATCTGCTGCACCTCGCCCAAAAGTAGTTGCAGCCAGAGTCCTCTACACCAGCGCAGATGTAATGGACCGGTTCATGCATTCCCTTCCAAGCCCGACGCAGACTTGGGTTGCCCAGGGATATCCTCGGAACGCCAAAGACTTGGTTGGACTGGTCGAAAGGTATCAGGGGGTCGACGGTTCCTTAGGGAGGCATCCCACTCCATACTGGGGATCCCATCAGGGGGCTGAGGCTAAAAAGGGGGTGGGGCATCCAAAGTCCAAGAACGGGTCATGTGAAGGTTCTATTGGCCCGAATGTCATCAAGAAATCCTAAGGTATTGCAAGTCCTGTCCCACCTGCCAGTCAACCGCTTCCAACTCTCAGTTCTGAGAAATCCCCTTGTACAGCTACCCATCAAGACATGGCAAGACAGGGACCTTGTTAAAACTCCATGTTTGCGGGTTAAGCCAGAAGGGGACATTGAAGACGTCACAATAGCCAAGACTCTGTCAAAGGCCCAAAAACAGCAATGTCGGGAATTGCTGCAGCAGAACCGAGACTTGTTCTCAGATTTGCCGGGGTGTACCGATGTCATAGAATACAAGGTTCTGACGGAAGCCCTACCAAATTCCCAAGGACTGACGAGAACTGAGCTCCAAGGGACGAAGCTTATGCTGAATCTCGGAGTCATTGAGGAATCTAAGAGAGGGTGGTCTAGGCCAATGGTCCTTGTTCCAAAACCAGATACAAAAATTGAGATAATGTAATGATTATCGGAAGCCGAACGAAGTCTCCAAGTTGCACATCCGATAGTACGTGTCGCTGAGTTGATAGAGAGACTTTGCCTGGCAAGGCACATAACCATCTTGAATCTAACATAGGGATACTGGCAAATCATGTCACAAGAAGCCAAAAGTAGAAGACGGCTTTCTCTACGACCGATGGGTGCTTCCAATATGTCAGAATGCCGTTCAGACTGCAGGGAGCTGCGGCCACCTTCCAGAGGACCATGGACCGGATCCCTGCACCCCATAAGAATTACACTGCGGCATACTTGGACAATATCGTAATCTTCAGCCCAGATTGGGGAAATCATCTGGGACAGATCCAGGTGGTGTTTGATGCACTCAGGAAGGCAGGGTTCTTTATAAATAAAAAAAAAATGTGCCATGGGGAAAGAGGAGGCCAAATACCTGGGTTATGTAGTCAGTAGTGGCGAAATCAACCCCAAATCAGTAAAGTGGATGCAATCCAGGCCTTTCTGGGAATTGTTGGGAACTACAGGAGGTTCCTCCCAAACTTTGCCATGGTGGCAGCACCCCTGCTTTGCCTCCTTAAAAGGACAAAATCAGTCATGGCCAAATGGACTTCAGAGGCGGAGAGGGCCTTTCAAGAACTGAAAGTGGCTCTGTGTAAGCAGTCAGTCCTGATAGCCCCCGACTTTAAGAAGGAATTTGTTCTCCAAACGAACACCTCAGAAGTCGGATTAGGAGTGGTCTTCTCAGGAGATACATGAAGGGGAGCATCCTGTTCTCTACCCGAGTAGGAAACTGTCAGCATGTAAGAAAAATTATTCCGTTGTAGAAAAGAAATGCTTGACCATAAAGTGGGCGGTGGACACATTGCAATATTATCAATTAGGGAGAAAATTTAAATTAATGTCAGACCACGGCCCACTCAAGTGGATGAGGCAGGAAAGGGGGAAAAATGCTTGTGTTACCCGCTGGTTTCTGTCCTGTAGAACATAGAGGCGGGAGTTACGTGGTAAAACTGATGCGCTCTCGAGAATCCTGTGACTAGTGGTAGAAGGTGCCAAGCACACGGCTTTAGGCAGAGGGGGGAGGTATGTAAGGTGGCTGTCGGACACCTAGTGGATGAGAGATAAACCTGGAGTAATGCTTTAGTATATATAGGACTAAAAGGGGTTAATCGGACATGACAGATTGATTAGGAGCAGCTGCTCACCATATTTCAACTCCTGGGTGGGATTCACTGGGTAAAATGAAGCCTATTTTTCTCACACATGTCTGTGTATGGAGGTGTGCAGATCTCCTGGATTGAATGTGTTTGCTAAAGGACATGGAAGCTGGACTCTAAGCCAGGCGGACTGACCAGCACTATTGTATGGGCTTTTGCCGGACAAGGGCTGTATTTGAGTTTCCTGTGATGTGGTTTACAAGTACTGCAATAACCAGCTGGACTTTAAACACAGGCGGTTCCGGTGATACCGCGAATCGCTCCCTGGTGAGCAGCACTATTACATTATATATACATGCCGCAGAGCGGGGAGACGTCTGACTGACTGGAAAAAACAAAACCTGCTCCACCTGTGTGGAGAAGATTCACTATGAAGATCGCTCTATGTAAATGGAAAACAAGATCTAGACGACTGGAGACTCATCCAGAAACATGGCGACCAGGTGACCTAGATGGAGAGTGAGGACTCGGATGCACTACTACCCCTATTCTTGTTCCATTCACCCACAGAAAGAGAAATAATCCCACGAAGAATCCCACGTTTACTGGAGATTTCCTAACAGATCCATCAGGAGTGAAACAGACGGCGGATCCACTGGGCCCCAATTATCAGAAATGGCCGACTCAAATACTGTCCTTGTCCATAGCAACGAATCAGAGAACAGCTTACATTTCACAGGCTGCTCTGGGAATATGAAATCTGCGCTGTGATTGGTTGCTAAGGGCAGCTTCTCGGTTGCTTATGAGGCCTAATGGAGACCCACGATATCACGGACCCGAGTGAAGACCACTCACTGACTCGCACCGGACATAACAATAGAAAATGGCAGGACCCTGCCGGAGTAAGAGGATAGCACTGTATGACTGATAGGACATGAGGGCGGCCATGTTGTCTGCGCCCGGGGTGCTGCATACGAGACACCCCCTCCTAGGGCGGGCACCATGGCGGGGCGAGGCGATGATGAAGGAGCGATGACACAGCTCTGAGCAGTGAAGATCCCAGAGACTGACTCACTCCAAGTAGGAGGCGCAGAGGCCTCTGGCCTCATTCCTGCCTCCTCATTACCGCCGGCCTCATTCCTGCCTCCGCTCTGCTCCCACCCAATTATTAGACAGAGTATGAAGATGTCTCTGGGCTGAGTCACGGCCGAGGATTATCCCAGGAGTCGCCGCCTGCTCCAGTATGGCTGCCCCTGCAGGCCAATGCTGCTCCTCAGGTCCCTGGTGACGGTCGTCAGGTCGGCCATGTTGTGCTCTCAGCAGCAGTAATGGCGTCACGATTAGAATTCCCGGCCATCATTAATAACACTCCAGATACCGGTTTATCAGCCCCAACACGTTGCAGCGCAGCCCCGGAGGATGCTGGGAGCGAGGAGTCATCCAGAGAGTAAACCGGAGTCACACCAGAATGAAACGCCTCTTACTGTGCTGCTTGTTGTCAGTGAGTGGAAACATTCTGACCTGGTCCTGCTGACACAGCAGCGGAGACGTCACAGTGTGTCAGTGCAGGAGCTAGGTCACAGAGGACGGCCTGACACACTGTAACAAACCTTCAGCTGTGGTCAGACCATCACACACAGAGGGGAGGGCGCCGGATGTTGACAATCAAGATGGCGGCGAGTCTCACATGACTGACAGGTCTGCGCTGAGGTTAACCCCTCACTGCCTGCACATCTGCACTCCTAACGATAACCGCTGACAGCGATCTCACTCACCGCCTCGTCCCACAGACAAACAACCGCACACCTGGCGCCATTCATAAACCACTACAGCCCCCATCATCTCTGGACGGTGAAGAGAAAGAGGAAAACAGACATCTAGTGAGAAAAACTGCTCCACCAGTGTCCGTGTGAGCACCGCTGCCCTCGTGTACCCATGGAGACCCTCCACTGCCCTCGTGTACCCATGGAGACCCTCCACTGCCCTCGTGTACCCATGGAGACCCTCCACTGCCCTCGTGTACCCATGGAGACCCTCCACTGCCCTCGTGTACCCATGGCGACCCTCCACTGCCCTCGTGTACCCATGGAGACCCTCCACTGCCCTCGTGTACCCATGGCGACCCTCAGCAGCCCTTTTGACAACCCTCAGCTGCCCCCGTGTACCCGTGGCGACCCTCAGCTGCCCCCGTGTGCCCGTGGCGACCCTCAGCTGCCCCCGTGTGCCCGTGGCGACCCTCAGCTGCCCCCGTGTGCCCGTGGCGACCCTCAGCTGCCCCCGTGTGCCCGTGGCGACCCTCAGCTGCCCCCGTGTGCCCGTGGCGACCCTCAGCTGCCCCCGTGTAGCCGTGGCGACCCTCTGCCAATAGCAAAGTGAACAATGGTGAAGTCTCCATCAGGGATGGGCTTGCCTGGACTGTGCGCCCCGAAATCTCTTCCCACGGCCGCTGCGCCCCTCATGTACCCGGATGCTCCAGGAGAGAGTAAATGTCGCTTAACCTCTCCCCTGCTGGACGCCTCAGCAATGCATTGTGGGTGCGGTGCCCGTCGTCTGCCAAAAATGCTGCACAGTGGAGCAATCCATATCCTGATGCATCTGGGCCCGGTGTGGGCACAGCCCCCGGAGGCGGCAGAGGGAGCCGACAGAACCTTAAAAGGGGGTCTCCAGTCTGATGAGAAGAAAACGTCCACAACTCTCTCACGCCCGGGGGTCACGGCCGTCAGGACCTCGGCTTGGTGTCAGTGAATGAGAAGATACTGGTATTCAGGGCTGGTGAACCCTGCGCAGGCCAGTGCTGCTCACAGCTGAGGCTTTGTTACAGTTGATCTGGGAGCTGAACACAGCTGTGCTGCTTTGTTACAATGTATCAGTTCAGGCCTCCTCTCACAGAGGATTGTATAGACTGGATACAAGTGTAACAAACCCTCAGCTGAGAGCAGGACAGCAGCCTACAGGATTAGTGGGTAAGCTGTGTCACTGGCAGCAGAGATGTGGAAAATGGCGGAAAGTCTATTAGAACGAGGTCAAGAAACGGAGATGAAGCAGAAACCTGAGCGTCAGCTCCTGTGGTGTCATAATGGCGGCCGGACCCAGGAGCCCAGTATACGGCTCAGGGGCCACAGAGGCCCGGGAATCAGAGCGTCAGCTCCTGTGGTGTCATAATGGCAGCCGGACCCAGGAGCCCAGTATACGGCTCAAGGGCCACAGAGGCCCGGGAATCAGAGCATCAGCTCCTGTGGTGTCATAATGTCGGCCGGACCCAGGAGCCCAGTATACGGCTCAAGGGCCACAGAGGCCCGGGAATCAGAGCGTCAGCTCCTGTGGTGTCATAATGGCAGCCGGACCCAGGAGCCCAGTATACGGCTCAAGGGCCACAGAGGCCCGGGAATCAGAGCATCAGCTCCTGTGGTGTCATAATGGCAGCCGGACCCAGGAGCCCAGTATACGGCTCAAGGGCCACAGAGGCCCGGGAATCAGAGCATCAGCTCCTGTGGTGTCATAATGTCGGCCGGACCCAGGAGCCCAGTATATGGCTCAGGGGCCCGGGAATCAGAGCGTCAGCTCCTGTGGTGTCATAATGGCAGCCGGACCCAGGAGCCCAGTATACGGCTCAAGGGCCACAGAGGCCCGGGAATCAGAGCATCAGCTCCTGTGGTGTCATAATGTCGGCCGGACCCAGGAGCCCAGTATACGGCTCAAGGGCCACAGAGGCCCGGGAATCAGAGCATCAGCTCCTGTGGTGTCATAATGTCGGCCGGACCCAGGAGCCCAGTATACGGCTCAGGGGCCACAGAGGCCCGGGAATCAGAGCGTCAGCTCCTGTGGTGTCATAATGGCAGCCGGACCCAGGAGCCCAGTATACGGCTCAAGGGCCACAGAGGCCCGGGAATCAGAGCATCAGCTCCTGTGGTGTCATAATGTCGGCCGGACCCAGGAGCCCAGTATATGGCTCAGGGGCCCGGGAATCAGAGCGTCAGCTCCTGTGGTGTCATAATGGCGGCCGGACCCAGGAGCCCAGTATACGGCTCAGGGGCCACAGAGGCCCGGGAATCAGAGCGTCAGCTCCTGTGGTGTCATACAAAGTAATGGCAGCCGGACCAAGGAGCCCAGTATACGGCTCAGGGGCCACAGGGGCCCGAGAATCAGAGCGTCAGCTCCTGTGGTGTCATAATGGCAGCCGGACTCAGGAGCCCAGTATACGGCTCAGGGGCCACAGAGGCCCGGGAATCAGAGCGTCAGCTCCTGTGGTGTCATACAAAGTAATGGCAGCCGGACCGAGGAGCCCAGTATACGGCTCAGGGGCCACAGGGGCCCGAGAATCAGAGCGTCAGCTCCTGTGGTGTCATAATGGCAGCCGGACTCAGGAGCCCAGTATACGGCTCAGGGGCCACAGAGGCCCAGGAATCAGAGCGTCAGCTCCTGTGGTGTCATAATGGCGGCCGGACCCAGGAGCCCAGTATACGGCTCAGGGGCCACAGAGGCCCAGGAATCAGAGCGTCAGCTCCTGTGGTGTCATAATGGCATCCGGACCCAGGAGCCCAGTATACGGCTCAGGGGCCACAGAGGCCCAGGAATCAGAGCGTCAGCTCCTGTGGTGTCATAATGGCGGCCGGACCCAGGAGCCCAATATACGGCTCAGGGGCCACAGAGGCCCAGGAATCAGAGCGTCAGCTCCTGTGGTGTCATAATGGCATCCGGACCCAGGAGCCCAGTATACGGCTCAGGGGCCACAGAGGCCCAGGAATCAGAGCGTCAGCTCCTGTGGTGTCATAATGGCATCCGGACCCAGGAGCCCAGTATACGGCTCAGGGGCCACAGAGGCCCAGGAATCAGAGCGTCAGCTCCTGTGGTGTCATAATGGCGGCCGGACCCAGGAGCCCAATATACGGCTCAGGGGCCACAGAGGCCCAGGAATCAGAGCGTCAGCTCCTGTGGTGTCATAATGGCATCCGGACCCAGGAGCCCAGTATACGGCTCAGGGGCCACAGAGGCCCAGGAATCAGAGCGTCAGCTCCTGTGGTGTCATAATGGCATCCGGACCCAGGAGCCCAGTATACGGCTCAGGGGCCACAGAGGCCCTGGGAATCCTCCACTCACGTTTCATTACCACGTGGATTCATTATCTAATTACTGACATGACAGACATACCATCATCATCTCATCACATCCTGCACGATGGAGGTGGTAGTCACCCAGCTTCCTAGCAGGAGTATAACTCTCATCGTGTTACTGGAAGTTCTCAGCTAATGACGTGACCTGAGGACGTCACAGGGGGGGCGACATCATAAAATGGAGGAGAGAAGTCAATAAAGGCGAAGTCTCATCATACAGCGTCATAAATCACCAGGGAGGATCGGCGCAGCGGTGACCAGACCTGCTCTGCTGCCTGTTCATGAAGCAGGAGGCTCAGGATGAGCGCAGCAGTCCCCCCATCCCGCTCAGACGGTGGCGGGCAGAACACGGAGCGCTCGCAGAGATATTACCTCCGGGCGAGCGGCCAAAACCTCCCCACAAAGCCCCAGCTAAATCCGTCCCAGATCACAGACCGCGGCGTCCAGAAATAACCGCGGGAATAAACAAAGAATCGCAGGGAAGGGCAGCCGTCCTCACAGCGACAAGGACCACAACTCCCAGCATGCCCAGCAGCCGCAGGCCCTATCTCTGACAGTCTGTCCATGAACCAGGAGGCTCAGGATGAACACAGGAAGACCCCCAGGAGCCGACATCCTACTACTTCCTCCAGGACTGGGGTATAATTCTCATCCGGGTGACACCAAGAGGCTCAATGCCAGGATACACCACCCCTGCCGTAAGTATCCCCCACCCCACGTATCCCCCACTGTACGTATCCCCATACACTTCCACCATGTCCACCCCCAGTACACACCCTCCTTCATGTATGCCCCCACTGTGTATATCCCGTACACCCCCACCAAATAAAGGCAACTTGACGAACTATAGTACAGAGGGGGCAGATGGACAATGAGGCCCCTCCAACCCCACGGGGACGCCCCCCCATACATACAATACATGTGACACTGATAGGTGAGGTCCGCATGGGCGGCTATAACACCCTTCCCGAGTGTTAAAGGGACAGTAACAATGGGGGAGCCTCCGGAGGCCGGGTCGGGGGGAGCCTCCGGAGGCCGGGCCAGGGGGAGCCTCCGGAGGCCGGGCCGGGGGGAGCCTCCGGAGGCCGGGGGTGACACCAGGCACACTGTGACGCTGCCCAGCACTGCGGACTGTGGGGTTGGTGTCACAACATGGAGGCGCACGGATCGTCTATTGCTCAACACGATCAAGAGCTCCGCTTGCTGTCAGATGTGGAAATTTCCAACAACACAGCTGGGGGTTTGTTACAATTGTGTTCAGACTGATACAATCTATGGGGACAGGAGAGAGGTCAGCCTTGATGAGTCTACATTGATACATTGTAACAAACCTGCAGCTGGGTGAAATATTACTTTAGGACTGAATTTTTAGGCCCTCAGGTCCATTCATGGAAAAAACATTAATAAACCCGGCAAGACCCCCGACCCATCCCCCCAGACGCCCCATCACCGTCAGGACCACAAGATCCCAGGGACCTTCAGCTGCATCACATCTAATGGGGTGGACTTAGTTATATGCACCAAATATCCAGCTGGGGGTCTGTATGTGGGGGAGACGGGACAAAAACTTAGGCCAAGGGTGAATCATCATCATCACCCGGTAAAAGATGTAGCTGTGGCCGAGCACCTCCTGATCCAGCGTCACGGACACCAGAGTCCAGCTATTAACAGTGAGAATTAACTCTTCACAGGGGAAGAGGACGGCAACTCCACAGCGCCACCTATGGGAAGCAGCCATCCTACAAGTCACCGTCGTCCCTTTAACGAGTCATGCAATAGGACTTAGGATAAAGACAAAGCAGAATCTCAATTAGAAGGAAACTTCAGATCCCGGAGAGACAGGAGGGTCCGGGATACAAACTAATGAGGACGGCGGACACCGAGTGCAGGAAGGAGGCGCCGCATGGAATATGTCATTCTACATCAAACCTGAGGGGGCGCCGCAGCCCCGCACCAGACTTCAATCACAGGACAATAGAGCGGTCACACTCCTGATCTGTGAACTGCTCCAATATTCACGGCCACAGCTATGTGTCCCTCTCCCATGATGATGGTTCAGCTTCACGTCACTGCTCTCATCTATTGCAGTATTCCTGCGCCCTGCGGGGTATAAATATCGCACTCTCGGAGGAGGCTCCAAAGCTCAGATTTCTTACCATCTTTTCAGTTATCCATTAGAAGGCATCAAACATTGAGGACTATCAGATCTAAAGATTTTTCAATCCCCATCAGACATTTTACCCCCTTGCACCAACTGAATCCCCATGTTTTGGATCTCTGCAACCCTGGCTCCTCCCCATCACATGGTATGGTCAGCTCCTCCCCCATCACATGGTATGGTCGGCACCTCGGGGGCCGTCACTTCAAACCCTGCTTGTTCTGACTGGGAAAACATGGTGACACTTTTAAAGGGGCAGCAAACTGAAATTCCAAAGGTGTTATACAAGGAGCAACTGCACTGGAAATATAGGACATAAATGTCTGATAACAGGGAGCAATAGCTTGGGTTTCTCCCATCTCATAGTCAGCCTCTCCCAGCCCTGATATCTGCATACAATGAGAGTCCAGGGATCAGCATCAGTCATGGAGGATGACGTGACCCCAGTCTGGTTGCACCAGTAACCCATTCCTGTCTGGGTGTGACAGCCGGGATCAGGAATCTCCACCATTAAGGCTGTGTGCCCACAATGCGTTTTTGGTGCTTATATGCTCCAGAAACGCATTGCATACCTTATTCCATGACGTCCTATGACATTCTGCAAGTTCTGTGCACATGGTCAGGATTTTACTCGCAGAAAAAATACAGACATGACCAATTCTTGTGCGTTTTTCTGCCAAGGAGATGCAGAAATGCTCAGGAAAATGTCTGCTTCATTTTTGCATCGTGGGCACATAGCCTTAGTCTCCATTATTGTGTGCTCTTGGGTTATTGGGGGCCCCAGATATAAGAAGGGGCCCCCCAGATATAAGGGGGCCCCACGATGTGGAATTGTACTTCGGCACTTTTATCAGAGTCACGGCCGCCATATGTACATGCGCAGTGGGTAGGACTAATCCCAGATGTGCTTTCCCTATGTGCGGGGTCCGTTCTGGGGGTAGGGAACCCCCCCCCCGTGTGCCGGGTCCGCTCTGGGGTCCCCGTCCCCTCGTGTGCCGGGTCCGCTCTGGGGTCGTCGTCCCCTCGTGCGCCGGGTCCGCTCTGGGGTCGTCGTCCCCTCGTGCGCCGGGTCCGCTCTGGGGTCGTCGTCCCCTCGTGCGCCGGGTCCGCTCTGGGGTCGTCGTCCCCTCGTGCGCCGGGCCCGCTCCGCTCTGGGGTCCCCCCCTCGTGTGCCGGGTCCGCTCCGCTCTGGGGTCCCCCCCTGTGTGCCAGGTCAGTGCTGATTTCGCTGTGACCAGGACCCCCCAGAGTGACTGCGGCACAAATCTGATACAATGTAACAAACCTTCAGCCCTGGAGGAAGGGTCAGGAGGCGCAATCAGGAGCCCCCGCCCGGCACTGAGCCCCCCGACACTGCACGACTCCCGGCATCCAGAGCGGCAGCGGCTGCGGATCAGAATCACCCCCTGAGCCCCCCGCACTCTCCGGAGCCCCCCGCAGTCCCCGGGCCCCCCGGCTCCTACCTTCTATCTCGGCCGCGGATCCTTCTCCGTCTTTTTCCTTCTGTGAAGTTTCTGAACTTCAGGAAGAGAAAACATGAAAGCTCCACCCGGGGGCAGAGGGACATTCCTCACTGCTGCACCTCCTCCTCCTCCTCCTCGCTGCACCCTCTGCCCAGCCGGCAGTGTCTGTGTGCAACCACAATCACTGCCCCCTCACCTGTGCACAACCAGAATCACCGTCCCCTCACCTGTGTGCAACCACAATCACTGCCCCCTCACCTGTGTGCAACCACAATCACCGTCCCCTCACCTGTGCGCAACCAGAATCAACATCCCCTCACCTGTGTGCAACCACAATCACTGCCCCCTCACCTGTGTGCAACCACAATCACCGTCCCCTCACCTGTGCGCAACCAGAATCGAAGTCCCCTCACCTGTGTGCAACCACAATCACTGCCCCCTCACCTGTGCGCAACCACAATCACCGTCCCCTCACCTGTGCGCAACCACAATCACCGTCCCCTCACCTGTGCGCAACCAGAATCGAAGTCCCCTCACCTGTGCGCAACCACAATCACCATCCCCTCACCTGTATGCAAACAGAATCGAAGTCCCCTCACCTGTGCACAACCAGAATCACCATCCCCTCACCTGTGTGCAACCACAATCACTGCCCCCTCACCTGTGCACAACCAGAATCACCATCCCCTCACCTGTATGCAAACAGAATCGAAGTCCCCTCACCTGTGTGCAACCACAATCACTGCCCCCTCACCTGTGCGCAACCACAATCACCGTCCCCTCACCTGTGTGCAAACAGAATCGAAGTCCCCTCACCTGTGTGCAACCACAATCACTGCCCCCTCACCTGTGCACAACCAGAATCAACATCCCCTCACCTGTGTGCAACCAGAATCGAAGTCCCCTCACCTGTGTGCAACCAGAATCACTGCCCCCTCACCTGTGCGCAACCACAATCACCGTCCCCTCACCTGTGCACAACCAGAATCACCGTCCCCTCACCTGTGCACAACCAGAATCACCATCCCCTCACCTGTGCACAACCAAAATCACCGTCCCCTCACCTGTGCACAAACAGAATCAAAGTCCCCTCACCTGTGTGCAACCACAATCACTGCCCCCTCACCTGTGCGCAACAACAATCACCGTCCCCTCACCTGTGCACAACCAGAATCACCGTCCCCTCACCTGTGCACAACCAGAATCACCGTCCCCTCACCTGTGCACAAACAGAATCGAAGTCCCCTCACCTGTGTGCAACCACAATCACAGCCCCCTCACCTGTGCGCAACCACAATCACCGTCCCCTCACCTGTGCACAACCAGAATCAACATCCCTTCACGTGTGCGCAAACAGAATCACCGTCCCCTCACCTGTGTGCAACCGCAATCGCCGTCCCCTCACCTGTGCGCAACCAGAATCACCGTCCCCTCACCTGTGTGCAACCACAATCACTGCCCCCTCACCTGTGCACAACCAGAATCACCATCCCCTCACCTGTGTGCAACCAGAATTGAAGTCCCCTCACCTGTGTGCAACCAGAATCAACATTCCCTCACCTGTGTGCAACCACAATCACTGCCCCCTCACCTGTGTGCAACCACAATCACTGCCCCCTCACCTGTGCGCAACCACAATCACCATCCCCTCACCTGTATGCAAACAGAATCGAAGTCCCCTCACCTGTGTGCAACCACAATCACTGCCCCCTCACCTGTGCACAACCAGAATCAACATCCCCTCACCTGTGTGCAACCAGAATCGAAGTCCCCTCACCTGTGTGCAACCAGAATCAACATTCCCTCACCTGTGTGCAACCACAATCACTGCCCCCTCACCTGTGCGCAACCACAATCACCGTCCCCTCACCTGTGCACAACCAGAATCACCGTCCCCTCACCTGTGCACAACCAGAATCACCATCCCCTCACCTGTGCACAACCAGAATCACCATCCCCTCACCTGTGCACAAACAGAATCGAAGTCCCCTCACCTGTGTGCAACCACAATCACTGCCCCCTCACCTGTGCGCAACAACAATCACCGTCCCCTCACCTGTGCACAACCAGAATCACCGTCCCCTCACCTGTGCACAAACAGAATCGAAGTCCCCTCACCTGTGTGCAACCACAATCACTGCCCCCTCACCTGTGCGCAACCACAATCACCGTCCCCTCACCTGTGCACAACCAGAATCACCATCCCCTCACCTGTGTGCAACCAGAATTGAAGTCCCCTCACCTGTGTGCAACCAGAATCAACATTCCCTCACCTGTGTGCAACCACAATCACTGCCCCCTCACCTGTGCGCAACCACAATCACTGCCCCCTCACCTGTGCGCAACCACAATCACCGTCCCCTCACCTGTGCACAACCAGAATCAACATCCCTTCACGTGTGCGCAAACAGAATCACCGTCCCCTCACCTGTGTGCAACCGCAATCGCCGTCCCCTCACCTGTGCGCAACCAGAATCGAAGTCCCCTCACCTGTGCGCAACCACAATCACCATCCCCTCACCTGTATGCAAACAGAATCGAAGTCCCCTCACCTGTGCACAACCAGAATCACCATCCCCTCACCTGTGTGCAACCACAATCACTGCCCCCTCACCTGTGCACAACCAGAATCACCATCCCCTCACCTGTATGCAAACAGAATCGAAGTCCCCTCACCTGTGTGCAACCACAATCACTGCCCCCTCACCTGTGCGCAACCACAATCACCGTCCCCTCACCTGTGTGCAAACAGAATCGAAGTCCCCTCACCTGTGTGCAACCACAATCACTGCCCCCTCACCTGTGCACAACCAGAATCAACATCCCCTCACCTGTGTGCAACCAGAATCGAAGTCCCCTCACCTGTGTGCAACCAGAATCACTGCCCCCTCACCTGTGCGCAACCACAATCACCGTCCCCTCACCTGTGCACAACCAGAATCACCGTCCCCTCACCTGTGCACAACCAGAATCACCATCCCCTCACCTGTGCACAACCAAAATCACCGTCCCCTCACCTGTGCACAAACAGAATCAAAGTCCCCTCACCTGTGTGCAACCACAATCACTGCCCCCTCACCTGTGCGCAACAACAATCACCGTCCCCTCACCTGTGCACAACCAGAATCACCGTCCCCTCACCTGTGCACAACCAGAATCACCGTCCCCTCACCTGTGCACAAACAGAATCGAAGTCCCCTCACCTGTGTGCAACCACAATCACAGCCCCCTCACCTGTGCGCAACCACAATCACCGTCCCCTCACCTGTGCACAACCAGAATCAACATCCCTTCACGTGTGCGCAAACAGAATCACCGTCCCCTCACCTGTGTGCAACCGCAATCGCCGTCCCCTCACCTGTGCGCAACCAGAATCACCGTCCCCTCACCTGTGTGCAACCACAATCACTGCCCCCTCACCTGTGCACAACCAGAATCACCATCCCCTCACCTGTGTGCAACCAGAATTGAAGTCCCCTCACCTGTGTGCAACCAGAATCAACATTCCCTCACCTGTGTGCAACCACAATCACTGCCCCCTCACCTGTGTACAACCAGAATCAACATCCCCTCACCTGTGTGCAACCACAATCACTGCCCCCTCACCTGTGCGCAACCACAATCACCATCCCCTCACCTGTATGCAAACAGAATCGAAGTCCCCTCACCTGTGTGCAACCACAATCACTGCCCCCTCACCTGTGCACAACCAGAATCAACATCCCCTCACCTGTGTGCAACCAGAATCGAAGTCCCCTCACCTGTGTGCAACCACAATCACTGCCCCCTCACCTGTGCGCAACCACAATCACCGTCCCCTCACCTGTGCACAACCAGAATCACCGTCCCCTCACCTGTGCACAACCAGAATCACCATCCCCTCACCTGTGCACAACCAGAATCACCATCCCCTCACCTGTGCACAAACAGAATCGAAGTCCCCTCACCTGTGTGCAACCACAATCACTGCCCCCTCACCTGTGCGCAACAACAATCACCGTCCCCTCACCTGTGCACAACCAGAATCACCGTCCCCTCACCTGTGCACAAACAGAATCGAAGTCCCCTCACCTGTGTGCAACCACAATCACTGCCCCCTCACCTGTGCGCAACCACAATCACCGTCCCCTCACCTGTGCACAACCAGAATCACCATCCCCTCACCTGTGTGCAACCAGAATTGAAGTCCCCTCACCTGTGTGCAACCAGAATCAACATTCCCTCACCTGTGTGCAACCACAATCACTGCCCCCTCACCTGTGCGCAACCACAATCACTGCCCCCTCACCTGTGCGCAACCACAATCACCGTCCCCTCACCTGTGCACAACCAGAATCAACATCCCTTCACGTGTGCGCAAACAGAATCACCGTCCCCTCACCTGTGTGCAACCGCAATCGCCGTCCCCTCACCTGTGCGTAGCCAGAATCGACGTCCCCTCACGTGTGCGTACCTAGAATCACAGTCCCCTCACCAGTGCACAACCACAATGACCGTCCCCTCACCTGTGCGCAACCAGAATCACCGTCCCCTCACCTGTGTGCAACCACAATCGCCGTCCCCTCACCTGTGTGCAACTACAATCGCCGTCCCCTCACCTGTGTGCAACCAGAATCGCAGTCCCCTCACCTGTGCGCAACCAGAATCAACATTCCCTCACTTGTGCACAACCAGAATCGACGTCCCCTCACCTGTGTGCAACCAGAATCAACATTCCCTCACCTGTGTGCAACCACAATCACTGCCCCCTCACCTGTGCACAACCAGAATCAACATCCCCTCACCTGTGTGCAACCAGAATCGAAGTCCCCTCACCTGTGTGCAACCACAATCACTGTCCCCTCACCTGTGCACAACCAGAATCAGTCCCCTCACCCATGCACAACAAAAATCATCGTCCCATCACCTTTGCGCAACCAGAATCGACGTCCCCTCACCTGTGCACAACCAGAATCACCATCCCCTCACCTGTGCACAAACAGAATCGAAGTCCCCTCACCTGTGTGCAACCGCAATCGCCGTCCCCTCACCTGTGCGCAACCAGAATCACCGTCCCCTCACCTGTGCGTAGCCAGAATCGACGTCCCCTCACCTGTGTGCAACCAGAATCGCAGTCCCCTCACCTGTGCGCAACCAGAATCAACATTCCCTCACCTGTGCACAACCAGAATCGAAGTCCCCTCACCTGTGTGCAACCACAATCACTGTCCCCTCACCTGTGCGCAACCACAATCACTGTCCCCTCACATGTGCGCAACCAGAATCGACATCCCCTCACATGTGCGCACCTAGAATCGACATCCCCTCACATGTGCGCACCTAGAATCGACATCCCCTCACATGTGCGCACCCAGAATCAGTCCCCTCACCCATGCACAACAAAAATCATCGTCCCATCACCTTTGCGCAACCACAATCACTGCCCCCTCACCTGTGTGCAAACAGAATCGCCGTCCCCTCACCTGTGCGCAGCCAGAATCACTATCCCCTCACCTGTGCGCAACCAGAATCGCAGTCCCCTCACCTGTGCACAACCACAATCGCTGCCCCCTCACCTGTGTGCAACCAGAATCGCCGTCTCCTCACCTGTGTGCAACCAGAATCGACATCCCCTCACCTGTGTGCAACCACAATCACCGTCCCCTCACCTGTGTGCACCCACAATCGCTGTCCCCTCACCTGTGCGCAACCAGAATCACCGTCCCCTCACCTGTGTGCAACCACAATCGCCGTCCCCTCACCTGTGTGCAACCAGAATCACTGTCCCCTCACCTGTGCGCAACCAAAATCACCATCCCCTCACCTGTGCGCAACCAAAATCGACGTCCCCTCAACTGTGCACAACCAGAATCGACGTCCACTCACCTGTGCGCAACCAGATTCGACGTCCCCTCACCTGTGCGCAACCAGAATCATTGCCCCCTCACCTGTGTGCAAACAGAATCGCCGTCCCCTCACCTGTGTGCAACCAAAATCGACGTCCCCTCACCTGTGCGCAACCAGAATCGACGTCCCCTCACCTGTGCGCAACCAGAATCGACGTCCCCTCACCTGTGCGCAACCAGATTCGACGTCCCCTCACCTGTGCGCACCCAGAATCACCATCACCTCACCCATGCACAACAAAAATCATCGTCCCATCACCTTTGCGCAACCAGAATTAACGTCCCCTCACCTGTGTGCAACCAGAATCAACATCCCTTCACCTGTGTGCAACCAAAATCGTCGTCCCCTCACCTGTGCGCAAACAGAATTAACGTCCCCTCACCTGTGTGCAACCAAAATCGTCGTCCCCTCACCTGTGCGTAGCCAGAATCACTATCCCCTCACCTGTGTGCAACCACAATCACTGTCCCCTCACCTGTGCGCAAACAGAATCACGGTCCCCTCACCTGTGCTCAACCAGAATCGACGTCCCCTCACCTGTGCTCAACCAGAATCGACGTCCCCTCACCTGTGCGCAACCAGAATCACCGTCCCCTCAACTGTGCGCAAACAGAATCGACGTCCCCTCACCTGTGTGCAACCACAATCACCGTCCCCTCACCTGTGCGCAACCAGAATCACCGTCCCCTCACCTGTGTGCAACCACAATCACCGTCCCCTCACCTGTGTGCAACCACAATCACCATCCCCTCACCTGTGCGCAAACAGAATCAACATTCCCTCACCTGTGCGCAAACAGAATCACTGTCCCCTCACCTGTGTGCAACCACAATGACTGCCCCCTCACTTGTGTGCAACCACAATCACTGTCCCCTCACCTGTGTGCAACCACAATCAACATCCCTTCACCTGTGTGCAAACAAAATCGACGTCGCCTCAACCTGTGCGCAACCAGAATCGAGATCCCCTCACCTGTGCGTAGCCAGAATCAACATTCCCTCACTTGTGCGCAACCAGAATCGAGGTCCCCTCACCTGTGTGCAACCAAAATCACCATCCCCTCACCTGTGCGCAGTCAGAATCACTGTCCCTTTACCTGTGCGCAACCAAAATCGACGTCCCCTCACCTGTGCGCAACCAGAATCGAAGTCCCCTCACCTGTGTGCAACCAGAATCACTGCCCCCTCACATGTGCGCAACCACAATCACTGCCCCCTCACCTGTGCGCAACCACAATCACCGTCCCCTCACCTGTGCGCAACCAGAATCACCATCCCCTCACCTGTGTGCAACCACAATCACCGTCCCCTCACCTGTGCACAACCAGAATCACCATCCCCTCACCTGTGCACAAACAGAATCGAAGTCCCCTCACCTGTGTGCAACCACAATCACTGCCCCCTCACCTGTGCACAACCAGAATCACCATCCCCTCACCTGTGTGCAAACAGAATCGAAGTCCCCTCACCTGTGTGCAACCAGAATCGAAGTCCCCTCACCTGTGTGCAACCACAATCACCGTCCCCTCACCTGTGCGCAACCACAATCACCGTCCCCTCACCTGTGCACAACCAGAATCAACATTCCCTCACCTGTGCGCAACCAAAATCGACATCCCCTCACTTGTGCACAACCAGAATCAGTCCCCTCACCCATGCACAACAAAAATCATCGTCCCATCACCTTTGCGCAACCAGAATCGACGTCCCCTCACCTTTGCGCAACCAGAATCACCGTCCCCTCACCTGTGCGCAACCAGAATCGAGGTCCTCTCACCTGTGCGCAACCACAATCACCGTCCCCTCACCTGTGCACAACCAGAATCACCGTCCCCTCACCTGTGTGCAACCACAATCAACATCCCCTCACCTGTGTGCAACCAGAATCGAAGTCCCCTCACCTGTGTGCAACCAGAATCAACATTCCCTCACCTGTGCGCAACCACAATCACCATCCCCTCACCTGTGCACAACCAGAATCACCGTCCCCTCACCTGTGTGCAACCACAATCGCTGTCCCCTCACCTGTGCGCAACCAGAATCGATGTCCCCTCACCTGTGCGCAACCAGAATCACCGTCCCCTCACCTGTGCGCAACCAGAATCGAGGTCCTCTCACCTGTGCGCAACCAGAATCACCGTCCCCTCACCTGTGCGTAGCCAGAATCGACGTCCCCTCATGTGTGCGTACCTAGAATCACAGTCCCCTCACCAGTGCACAACCGCAATGACCGTCCCCTCACCTGTGTGCAACCACAATCACCGTCCCCTCACCTGTGTGCAACCACAATCACTGCCCCCTCACCTGTGCGCAACCAGAATCAACATTCCCTCACCTGTGTGCAACCACAATCACTGCCCCCTCACCTGTGCGCAACCACAATCACTGCCCCCTCACCTGTGCGCAACCAGAATCAACATTCCCTCACCTGTGTGCAACCACAATCACCGTCCCCTCACCTGTGTGCAACCACAATCACTGCCCCCTCACCTGTGCACAACCAGAATCACCATCCCCTCACCTGTGCGCAAACAGAATCGAAGTCCCCTCACCTGTGTGCAACCACAATCACTGCCCCCTCACCTGTGCACAAGCAGAATCACCATCCCCTCACCTGTGTGCAAACAGAATCGAAGTCCCCTCACCTGTGTGCAACCACAATCACTGCCCCCTCACCTGTGCGCAACCAGAATCAACATTCCCTCACCTGTGTGCAACCACAATCACTGCCCCCTCACCTGTGTGCAAACAGAATCGAAGTCCCCTCACCTGTGTGCAACCAGAATCGAAGTCCCCTCACCTGTGTGCAACCAGAATCGAAGTCCCCTCACCTGTGTGCACCCACAATCGCCGTCCCCTCACCTGTGTGCAACCACAATCACCGTCCCCTCACCTGTGCGCAACCACAATCACCGTCCCCTCACCTGTGCGTAGCCAGAATCGACGTCCCCTCACGTGTGCGTACCTAGAATCACAGTCCCCTCACAAGTGCACAACCACAATCACCGTCCCCTCACCTGTGTGCAACCACAATCACCGTCCCCTCACCTGTGTGCAACCACAATCGCCGTCCCCTCACCTGTGTGCAACCACAATCGCAGTCCCCTCACCTGTGCGCAACCAGAATCACTGCCCCCTCACCTGTGCGCAACCAGAATCACTGCCCCCTCACCTGTGCGCAACCAAAATCGCCGTCCCCTCACCTGTGCGCAACCACAATCACTGTCCCCTCACCTGTGCGCAACCAAAATCGACATCCCCTCACATGTGCGCACCTAGAATCGACATCCCCTCACATGTGCGCACCCAGAATCAGTCCCCTCACCCATGCACAACAAAAATCATCGTCCCATCACCTTTGCGCAACCAGAATCGACGTCCCCTCACCTGTGTGCAAACAGAATCGCCGTCCCCTCACCTGTGCGCAGCCAGAATCACTATCCCCTCACCTGTGCGCAAACAGAATCACCGTCCCCTCACCTGTGCGCAACCAGAATCGCAGTCCCCTCACCTGTGCAAAACCACAATCGCTGCCCCCTCACCTGTGTGCAACCAGAATCGCCGTCCCCTCACCTGTGCGCAACCAGAATCGAGGTCCTCTCACCTGTGCGCGACCAGAATCACCGTCCCCTCACCTGTGCGCAACCAGAATCGAGGTCCTCTCACCTGTGCGCAACCAGAATCACCGTCCCCTCACCTGTGCGCAACCAGAATCACCGTCCCCTCACCTGTGTGCAACCACAATCACTGTCCCCTCACCTGTGTGCAACCACAATCAACATCCCTTCACCTGTGCACAACCACAATCGCTGTCCCCTCACCTGTGCGCAACCAGAATCACCGTCCCCTCACCTGTGCGCAACCAGAATCGAGGTCCTCTCACCTGTGCGCAACCAGAATCACCGTCCCCTCACCTGTGCGCAACCAGAATCGAGGTCCTCTCACCTGTGCGCGACCAGAATCACCGTCCCCTCACCTGTGCGCAACCAGAATCGAGGTCCTCTCACCTGTGCGCAACCAGAATCACCGTCCCCTCACCTGTGCGCAACCAGAATCACCGTCCCCTCACCTGTGCGTAGCCAGAATCGACGTCCCCTCATGTGTGCGTACCTAGAATCACAGTCCCCTCACCTGTGTGCAACCACAATGACCGTCCCCTCACCTGTGTGCAACCACAATCACCGTCCCCTCACCTGTGTGCAACCACAATCACCGTCCCCTCACCTGTGTGCACCCACAATCGCCGTCCCCTCACCTGTGTGCAACCAGAATCGCCGTCCCCTCACCTGTGTGCAACCAGAATCAACATTCCCTCACCTGTGTGCAACCAAAATCGTCGTCCCCTCACCTGTGCGCAGCCAGAATCACTATCCCCTCACCTGTGTGCAACCAGAATCACCGTCCCCTCACCTGTGCGCAACCACAATCGCTGCCCCCTCACCTGTGTGCAACCAGAATCGCCGTCCCCTCACCTGTGTGCAACCACAATCACTGCCCCCTCACCTGTGCACAACCAGAATCGACGTCCCCTCAAGTGTGTGCAACCACAATCACTGCCCCCTCACCTGTGCACAACCAGAATCGCCGTCCCCTCACCTGTGCGCAGCCAGAATCACTGCCCCCTCACCTGTGCGCAAACAGAATCACCGTCCCCTCACCTGTGTGCAACCACAATCACTGTCCCCTCACCTGTGTGCAACCACAATCAACATCCCTTCACCTGTGCACAACCACAATCGCTGTCCCCTCACCTGTGCGCAACCAGAATCGATGTCCCCTCACCTGTGCGCGACCAGAATCACCGTCCCCTCACCTGTGCGCAACCAGAATCGAGGTCCTCTCACCTGTGCGCAACCAGAATCACCGTCCCCTCACCTGTGCGCAACCAGAATCACCGTCCCCTCACCTGTGCGTAGCCAGAATCGACGTCCCCTCACCTGTGCGTAGCCAGAATCGACGTCCCCTCATGTGTGCGTACCTAGAATCACAGTCCCCTCACCTGTGTGCAACCACAATGACCGTCCCCTCACCTGTGTGCAACCACAATCACCGTCCCCTCACCTGTGTGCAACCACAATCACCGTCCCCTCACCTGTGTGCACCCACAATCGCCGTCCCCTCACCTGTGTGCAACCAGAATCGCCGTCCCCTCACCTGTGCGCAACCAGAATCGACATCCCCTCACTTGTGCGCAACCAGAATCGAAGTCCCCTCAACTGTGCACAACCAGAATCGACGTCCACTCACCTGTGCGCAACCAGATTCGACGTCCCCTCACCTGTGCGCAACCAGAATCGACGTCCCCTCACCTGTGCGCAACCAGAATCGACATCCCCTCACATGTGTGCACCCAGAATCACAGTCCCCTCACCCATGCACAACAAAAATCATCGTCCCATCACCTTTGCGCAACCAGAATCACTGTCCCCTCACCTGTGTGCAACCACAATCACTGCCCCCTCACCTGTGCGTAGCCAGAATCACGGTCCTCTCACCTGTGTGCAACCAAAATCGACGTCCCCTCACCTGTGCGCAACCAGATTCGACGTCCCCTCACCTGTGCGCACCCAGAATCACCATCACCTCACCCATGCACAACAAAAATCATCGTCCCATCACCTTTGCGCAACCAGAATCGACGTCCCCTCACCTGTGTGCAACCAGAATCAACGTCCCCTCACCTGTGCGCAGCCAGAATCACTGTCCCCTCACCTGTGTGCAAACAGAATTAACGTCCCCTCACCTGTGTGCAACCAGAATCAACATTCCCTCACCTGTGTGCAACCAAAATCGTCGTCCCCTCACCTGTGTGCAACCAAAATGTCGTCCCCTCACCTGTGCGTAGCCAGAATCACTATCCCCTCACCTGTGTGCAACCACAATCACTGTCCCCTCACCTGTGCGCAACCACAATCGCTGTCCCCTCACCTGTGCGCAACCACAATCGCTGTCCCCTCACCTGTGCGCAACCAGAATGGCCGTCCCCTCACCTGTGCGCAAACAGAATCACGGTCCCCTCACCTGTGCTCAACCAGAATTGACGTCCCCTCACCTGTGCGCAACCAGAATCGACGTCCCCTCACCTGTGTGCAACCAGAATCGACGTCCCCTCACCTGTGTGCAACCAGAATCAACATTCCCTCACCTGTGCGCAACCAGAATCACTGCCCCCTCACCTGTGCGCAACCACAATCGCCGTCCCCTCACCTGTGCGCAAACAGAATCAACATCCCTTCACCTGTGCGCAAACAGAATCACGGTCCCCTCACCTGTGCTCAACCAGAATCGACGTCCCCTCACCTGTGCGCAACCAGAATCGACGTCCCCTCACCTGTGTGCAACCAGAATCACCGTCCCCTCAACTGTGCGCAAATAGAATCGACGTCCCCTCACCTGTGCGCAGCCAGAATCACTGCCCCCTCACCTGTGCGCAACCAAAATCGCCGTCCCCTCACCTGTGCGCAACCACAATCACTGTCCCCTCACCTGTGCGCAACCAAAATCGACATCCCCTCACATGTGCGCACCTAGAATCGACATCCCCTCACATGTGCGCACCCAGAATCAGTCCCCTCACCCATGCACAACAAAAATCATCGTCCCATCACCTTTGCGCAACCAGAATCGACGTCCCCTCACCTGTGTGCAAACAGAATCGCCGTCCCCTCACCTGTGCGCAGCCAGAATCACTATCCCCTCACCTGTGTGCAACCACAATCACTGTCCCCTCACCTGTGCGCAAACAGAATCACCGTCCCCTCACCTGTGCGCAAACAGAATCACCGTCCCCTAACCTGTGCGCAACCAGAATCGCAGTCCCCTCACCTGTGCAAAACCACAATCGCTGCCCCCTCACCTGTGTGCAACCAGAATCGCCGTCCCCTCACCTGTGCGCGACCAGAATCGAGGTCCTCTCACCTGTGCGCGACCAGAATCACCGTCCCCTCACCTGTGCGCAACCAGAATCGAGGTCCTCTCACCTGTGCGCAACCAGAATCACCGTCCCCTCACCTGTGCGCAACCAGAATCACCGTCCCCTCACCTGTGTGCAACCACAATCAACATCCCTTCACCTGTGCACAACCACAATCGCTGTCCCCTCACCTGTGCGCAACCAGAATCGATGTCCCCTCACCTGTGCGCGACCAGAATCACCGTCCCCTCACCTGTGCGCAACCAGAATCGAGGTCCTCTCACCTGTGCGCAACCAGAATCACCGTCCCCTCACCTGTGCGCAACCAGAATCGAGGTCCTCTCACCTGTGCGCGACCAGAATCACCGTCCCCTCACCTGTGCGCAACCAGAATCGAGGTCCTCTCACCTGTGCGCAACCAGAATCACCGTCCCCTCACCTGTGCGCAACCAGAATCACCGTCCCCTCACCTGTGCGTAGCCAGAATCGACGTCCCCTCATGTGTGCGTACCTAGAATCACAGTCCCCTCACCTGTGTGCAACCACAATGACCGTCCCCTCACCTGTGTGCAACCACAATCACCGTCCCCTCACCTGTGTGCAACCACAATCACCGTCCCCTCACCTGTGTGCACCCACAATCGCCGTCCCCTCACCTGTGTGCAACCAGAATCGCCGTCCCCTCACCTGTGTGCAACCAAAATCGTCGTCCCCTCACCTGTGCGCAGCCAGAATCACTATCCCCTCACCTGTGTGCAACCAGAATCACCGTCCCCTCACCTGTGCGCAACCAGAATCGCAGTCCCCTCACCTGTGCGCAACCACAATCGCTGCCCCCTCACCTGTGCACAACCAGAATCGACGTCCCCTCAAGTGTGTGCAACCACAATCACTGCCCCCTCACCTGTGCACAACCAGAATCGCCGTCCCCTCACCTGTGCGCAGCCAGAATCACTGCCCCCTCACCTGTGCGCAAACAGAATCACCGTCCCCTCACCTGTGTGCAACCACAATCACTGTCCCCTCACCTGTGTGCAACCACAATCAACATCCCTTCACCTGTGCACAACCACAATCGCTGTCCCCTCACCTGTGCGCAACCAGAATCGATGTCCCCTCACCTGTGCGCGACCAGAATCACCGTCCCCTCACCTGTGCGCAACCAGAATCGAGGTCCTCTCACCTGTGCGCAACCAGAATCACCGTCCCCTCACCTGTGCGCAACCAGAATCACCGTCCCCTCACCTGTGCGTAGCCAGAATCGACGTCCCCTCACCTGTGCGTAGCCAGAATCGACGTCCCCTCATGTGTGCGTACCTAGAATCACAGTCCCCTCACCTGTGTGCAACCACAATGACAGTCCCCTCACCTGTGTGCAACCACAATCACCGTCCCCTCACCTGTGTGCAACCACAATCACCGTCCCCTCACCTGTGTGCACCCACAATCGCCGTCCCCTCACCTGTGTGCAACCAGAATCGCCGTCCCCTCACCTGTGCGCAACCAGAATCGACATCCCCTCACCTGTGTGCAACCAGAATCGAAGTCCCCTCAACTGTGCACAACCAGAATCGACGTCCACTCACCTGTGCGCAACCAGAATCGACATCCCCTCACATGTGTGCACCCAGAATCACAGTCCCCTCACCCATGCACAACAAAAATCATCGTCCCATCACCTTTGCGCAACCAGAATCACTGTCCCCTCACCTGTGTGCAACCACAATCACTGCCCCCTCACCTGTGCGTAGCCAGAATCACGGTCCTCTCACCTGTGTGCAACCAAAATCGACGTCCCCTCACCTGTGCACAACCAGAATCGAAGTCCCCTCACCTGTGCGCAACCAGATTCGACGTCCCCTCACCTGTGCGCACCCAGAATCACCATCACCTCACCCATGCACAACAAAAATCATCGTCCCATCACCTTTGCGCAACCAGAATCGACGTCCCCTCACCTGTGTGCAAACAGAATTAACGTCCCCTCACCTGTGTGCAACCAGAATCAACATTCCCTCACCTGTGTGCAACCAAAATCGTCGTCCCCTCACCTGTGCGTAGCCAGAATCACTATCCCCTCACCTGTGTGCAACCACAATCACTGTCCCCTCACCTGTGCGCAACCACAATCGCTGTCCCCTCACCTGTGCGCAACCACAATCGCTGTCCCCTCACCTGTGCGCAACCACAATCGCTGTCCCCTCACCTGTGCGCAACCAGAATGGCCGTCCCCTCACCTGTGCGCAAACAGAATCAACATCCCTTCACCTGTGCGCAAACAGAATCACGGTCCCCTCACCTGTGCTCAACCAGAATTGACGTCCCCTCACCTGTGCGCAACCAGAATCGACGTCCCCTCACCTGTGTGCAACCAGAATCACCGTCCCCTCAACTGTGCGCAAATAGAATCGACGTCCCCTCACCTGTGCGCAACCAGAATCGACGTCCCCTCACCTGTGTGCAACCAGAATCAACATTCCCTCACCTGTGCGCAACCAGAATCACCGTCCCCTCACCTGTGTGCAACCACAATCACCGTCCCCTCACCTGTGTGCAACCACAATCACCATCCCCTCACCTGTGCGCAAACAGAATCGCCGTCCCCTCACCTGTGCGCAAACAGAATCACCATCCCCTCACCTGTGCGCAAACAGAATCACCGTCCCCTCACCTGTGCGCAAACAGAATCACTGTCCCCTCACCTGTGTGCAACCACAATCACTGCCCCCTCACTTGTGTGCAACCACAATCACTGTCCCCTCACCTGTGTGCAACCACAATCACTGTCCCCTCACCTGTGTGCAACCACAATCACTGTCCCCTCACCTGTGTGCAACCACAATCACTGTCCCCTCACCTGTGTGCAAACAAAATCGACGTCGCCTCAACCTGTGCGCAACCAGAATCGAGATCCCCTCACTTGTGCGCAACCAGAATCGATGTCCCCTCACCTGTGCGCAACCAGAATCGAGGTCCCCTCACCTGTGTGCAACCAAAATCACCATCCCCTCACCTGTGCGCAGCCAGAATCACTGTCCCTTTACCTGTGCGCAACCAAAATCGACGTCCCCTCACCTGTGCGCAACCAGAATCGACGTCCCCTCACCTGTGTGCAACAAGAATCACAGTCCCCTCACCTGTGCGCAACAGGAATCAACGTCCCCTCACCTGTGCGCAACCAGAATGACCGTCCCCTCACCTGTGCGCAACCAGAATCGATGTCCCCTCACCTGTGCGCAACCAGAATCACCGTCCCCTCACCTGTGCGCAACCAGAATCGAGGTCCTCTCACCTGTGCGCAACCAGAATCACCGTCCCCTCACCTGTGCGTAGCCAGAATCGACGTCCCCTCATGTGTGCGTACCTAGAATCACAGTCCCCTCACCAGTGCACAACCACAATGACCGTCCCCTCACCTGTGTGCAACCACAATCACCGTCCCCTCACCTGTGTGCAACCACAATCACTGCCCCCTCACCTGTGCGCAACCAGAATCAACATTCCCTCACCTGTGTGCAACCACAATCACCGTCCCCTCACCTGTGTGCAACCACAATCACTGCCCCCTCACCTGTGCACAACCAGAATCACCATCCCCTCACCTGTGCACAAACAGAATCGAAGTCCCCTCACCTGTGTGCAACCACAATCACTGCCCCCTCACCTGTGCGCAACCACAATCAACATTCCCTCACCTGTGTGCAACCACAATCACTGCCCCCTCACCAGTGCACAACCACAATGACCGTCCCCTCACCTGTGTGCAACCACAATCACCGTCCCCTCACCTGTGTGCAACCACAATCACTGCCCCCTCACCTGTGCGCAACCAGAATCAACATTCCCTCACCTGTGTGCAACCACAATCACTGCCCCCTCACCTGTGCACAACCAGAATCACCATCCCCTCACCTGTGCACAAACAGAATCGAAGTCCCCTCACCTGTGTGCAACCACAATCACTGCCCCCTCACCTGTGCACAAGCAGAATCACTGCCCCCTCACCTGTGCGCAACCAGAATCAACATTCCCTCACCTGTGTGCAACCACAATCACTGCCCCCTCACCTGTGTGCAAACAGAATCGAAGTCCCCTCACCTGTGTGCAACCAGAATCGAAGTCCCCTCACCTGTGTGCAACCAGAATCAACATTCCCTCACCTGTGTGCACCCACAATCGCCGTCCCCTCACCTGTGTGCAACCACAATCACCGTCCCCTCACCTGTGCGCAACCACAATCACCGTCCCCTCACCTGTGCGTAGCCAGAATCGACGTCCCCTCACGTGTGCACAACCACAATCACCGTCCCCTCACCTGTGTGCAACCACAATCACCGTCCCCTCACCTGTGTGCAACCACAATCACCGTCCCCTCACCTGTGTGCAACCACAATCGCAGTCCCCTCACCTGTGTGCAACCACAATCACCGTCCCCTCACCTGTGTGCAACCACAATCGCAGTCCCCTCACCTGTGCGCAACCAGAATCACTGCCCCCTCACCTGTGCGCAACCAGAATCACTGCCCCCTCACCTGTGCGCAACCAAAATCGCCGTCCCCTCACCTGTGCGCAACCACAATCACTGTCCCCTCACCTGTGCGCAACCAAAATCGACATCCCCTCACATGTGCGCACCTAGAATCGACATCCCCTCACATGTGCGCACCCAGAATCAGTCCCCTCACCCATGCACAACAAAAATCATCGTCCCATCACCTTTGCGCAACCAGAATCGACGTCCCCTCACCTGTGTGCAAACAGAATCGCCGTCCCCTCACCTGTGCGCAGCCAGAATCACTATCCCCTCACCTGTGTGCAACCACAATCACTGTCCCCTCACCTGTGCGCAAACAGAATCACCGTCCCCTCACCTGTGCGCAAACAGAATCACCGTCCCCTCACCTGTGCGCAACCAGAATCGCAGTCCCCTCACCTGTGCAAAACCACAATCGCTGCCCCCTCACCTGTGTGCAACCAGAATCGCCGTCCCCTCACCTGTGCGCAACCAGAATCGAGGTCCTCTCACCTGTGCGCGACCAGAATCACCGTCCCCTCACCTGTGCGCAACCAGAATCGAGGTCCTCTCACCTGTGCGCAACCAGAATCACCGTCCCCTCACCTGTGCGCAACCAGAATCACCGTCCCCTCACCTGTGCGTAGCCAGAATCGACGTCCCCTCATGTGTGCGTACCTAGAATCACAGTCCCCTCACCTGTGTGCAACCACAATGACCGTCCCCTCACCTGTGTGCAACCACAATCACCGTCCCCTCACCTGTGTGCAACCACAATCACCGTCCCCTCACCTGTGTGCACCCACAATCGCCGTCCCCTCACCTGTGTGCAACCAGAATCGCCGTCCCCTCACCTGTGCGCAGCCAGAATCACTATCCCCTCACCTGTGTGCAACCAGAATCACCGTCCCCTCACCTGTGCGCAACCAGAATCGCAGTCCCCTCACCTGTGCGCAACCACAATCGCTGCCCCCTCACCTGTGTGCAACCAGAATCGCCGTCCCCTCACCTGTGTGCAACCACAATCACTGCCCCCTCACCTGTGCACAACCAGAATCGACGTCCCCTCAAGTGTGTGCAACCACAATCACTGCCCCCTCACCTGTGCACAACCAGAATCGACGTCCCCTCACCTGTGTGCAACCACAATCGCCGTCCCCTCACCTGTGCGCAGCCAGAATCACTGCCCCCTCACCTGTGCGCAAACAGAATCGCCGTCCCCTCACCTGTGCGCAAACAGAATCACCGTCCCCTCACCTGTGCGCAAACAGAATCACCGTCCCCTCACCTGTGTGCAACCACAATCACTGTCCCCTCACCTGTGTGCAACCACAATCAACATCCCTTCACCTGTGCACAACCACAATCGCTGTCCCCTCACCTGTGCGCAACCAGAATCGATGTCCCCTCACCTGTGCGCGACCAGAATCACCGTCCCCTCACCTGTGCGCAACCAGAATCGAGGTCCTCTCACCTGTGCGCAACCAGAATCACCGTCCCCTCACCTGTGCGCAACCAGAATCACCGTCCCCTCACCTGTGCGTAGCCAGAATCGACGTCCCCTCATGTGTGCGTACCTAGAATCACAGTCCCCTCACCTGTGTGCAACCACAATGACCGTCCCCTCACCTGTGTGCAACCACAATCACCGTCCCCTCACCTGTGTGCAACCACAATCACCGTCCCCTCACCTGTGTGCACCCACAATCGCCGTCCCCTCACCTGTGTGCAACCAGAATCGCCGTCCCCTCACCTGTGCGCAACCAGAATCGACATCCCCTCACCTGTGTGCAACCAGAATCACCATCCCCTCACTTGTGCGCAACCAGAATCGAAGTCCCCTCACCTGTGTGCAACCAAAATCACCATCCCCTCACCTGTGCGCAGCCAGAATCACCATCCCCTCACCTGTGCGCAACCAAAATCGACGTCCCCTCAACTGTGCACAACCAGAATCGACGTCCACTCACCTGTGCGCAACCAGATTCGACGTCCCCTCACCTGTGCGCAACCAGAATCGACGTCCCCTCACCTGTGCGCAACCAGAATCGACATCCCCTCACATGTGTGCACCCAGAATCACAGTCCCCTCACCCATGCACAACAAAAATCATCGTCCCATCACCTTTGCGCAACCAGAATCACTGTCCCCTCACCTGTGTGCAACCACAATCACTGCCCCCTCACCTGTGCGTAGCCAGAATCACGGTCCTCTCACCTGTGTGCAACCAAAATCGACGTCCCCTCACCTGTGCACAACCAGAATCGAAGTCCCCTCACCTGTGCGCAACCAGATTCGACGTCCCCTCACCTGTGCGCACCCAGAATCACCATCACCTCACCCATGCACAACAAAAATCATCGTCCCATCACCTTTGCGCAACCAGAATCGACGTCCCCTCACCTGTGTGCAACCAGAATCAACGTCCCCTCACCTGTGCGCAAACAGAATTAACGTCCCCTCACCTGTGTGCAACCAGAATCAACATTCCCTCACCTGTGTGCAACCAAAATCGTCGTCCCCTCACCTGTGTGCAACCAAAATGTCGTCCCCTCACCTGTGCGTAGCCAGAATCACTATCCCCTCACCTGTGTGCAACCACAATCACTGTCCCCTCACCTGTGCGCAACCACAATCGCTGTCCCCTCACCTGTGCGCAACCACAATCGCTGTCCCCTCACCTGTGCGCAACCACAATCGCTGTCCCCTCACCTGTGCGCAACCAGAATGGCCGTCCCCTCACCTGTGCGCAAACAGAATCAACATCCCTTCACCTGTGCGCAAACAGAATCACGGTCCCCTCACCTGTGCTCAACCAGAATCGACGTCCCCTCACCTGTGCGCAACCAGAATCGACGTCCCCTCACCTGTGCGCAACTAGAATCGCCGTCCCCTCACCTGTGTGCAACCAGAATCACCGTCCCCTCAACTGTGCGCAAATAGAATCGACGTCCCCTCACCTGTGCGCAACCAGAATCGACGTCCCCTCACCTGTGTGCAACCAGAATCAACATTCCCTCACCTGTGCGCAACCAGAATCACCGTCCCCTCACCTGTGTGCAACCACAATCACCGTCCCCTCACCTGTGTGCAACCACAATCACCATCCCCTCACCTGTGCGCAAACAGAATCGCCGTCCCCTCACCTGTGCGCAAACAGAATCACCATCCCCTCACCTGTGCGCAAACAGAATCACCGTCCCCTCACCTGTGCGCAAACAGAATCACTGTCCCCTCACCTGTGTGCAACCACAATCACTGCCCCCTCACTTGTGTGCAACCACAATGACTGTCCCCTCACCTGTGTGCAACCACAATCACTGTCCCCTCACCTGTGTGCAACCACAATCACTGCCCCCTCACTTGTGTGCAACCACAATCACTGTCCCCTCACCTGTGTGCAACCACAATCACTGTCCCCTCACCTGTGTGCAACCACAATCACTGTCCCCTCACCTGTGTGCAACCACAATCACTGTCCCCTCACCTGTGTGCAAACAAAATCGACGTCGCCTCAACCTGTGCGCAACCAGAATCGAGATCCCCTCACCTGTGCGCAACCAGAATCACCGTCCCCTCACCTGTGCGTAGCCAGAATCAACATTCCCTCACTTGTGCGCAACCAGAATCGATGTCCCCTCACCTGTGCGCAACCAGAATCGAGGTCCCCTCACCTGTGTGCAACCAAAATCACCATCCCCTCACCTGTGCGCAGCCAGAATCACTGTCCCTTTACCTGTGCGCAACCAAAATCGACATCCCCTCACCTGTGCGCAACCAGAATCGACGTCCCCTCACCTGTGCGCAACCAGATTCGACGTCCCCTCACCTGTGCGCAACCAGAATCGACATCCCCTCACATGTGCGCACCCAGAATCGACGTCCCTTCACGTGTGCGCACCCAGAATCAACGTCCCCTCACGTGTGCGCACCCGGAATCAACGTCCCCTCACGTGTGTGCACCCAGAATCACCATCCCTTCACCTTTGAGCAGCAAGAATCAACATCCCCTCACCTCTGCACAACCAGAATGACCGTACCCTCATCTGTGTGCAATCAGAATCACCATCCCCTCACCTGTGTGCAACAAGAATCACAGTCCCCTCACCTGTGCGCAACAGGAATCAACGTCCCCTCACCTGTGCGCAACCAGAATGACCGTCCCCTCACCTGTGCGCAACCAGTCTGCTCATTATCATTAGAGGGCGGGGTCAGCACGGCTCATTGCCATTAGAGGGCGGAGTCAGCACGGCTCATTGCCATTAGAGGGCGGAGTCAGCACTGTTCATTACCAATAGAGGACGGGGTCAGCACTGCTCATTATCATTAGAGGGCGGAGTCAGCACGGCTCATTATCATTAGAGGACGGGGTCAGCACGGCTCATTATCATTAGAGAACGGGGTCAGCACTGCTCATTACCATTAGAGGGCGGGGTCAGCACTGTTCATTATCATTAGAGGGCGGGATCAGCACGTCTTATTATCATTAGAGGGCGGGGTGAGCATGGCTCATTATCATTAGAGGGCGGGGTCAGCACGGCTCATTATCATTAGAGGGTGGGGTCAGCACTGTTCCTTATCATTAGAGGGCGGGGTCAGCACTGCTCATTATCATTAGAGGGTGGGGTGAGCATGGCTCATTATCATCAGAGGACGGGGTCAGGACCGCTCATTATCATTAGAGGGCGGGGTCAGCACTGCTCATTATCATTAGAGGACGGGGTCAGCACTGCTCATTACCATTAGATGGCGGGGTCAGCATGGCTCATTATCATTAGAGAACGGGGTCAGCACTGCTCATTACCATTAGAGGGCGGGGTCAGCACGGCTCATTATCATTAGAGGGTGGGGTGAGCACGGCTCATTATCATCAGAGGGCGGGATCAGCACTGTTCATTATCATTAGAGGGCGGGGTCAGCACGGCTTATTATCATTAGAGGACGGGGTCAGCACTGCTCATTATCATTAGAGGATGGGGTGAGCACGGCTCATTATCATTAGAAGGCGGGGTCAGCACTGCTCATTATCATTAGAGGGTGGGGTGAGCATGGCTCATTATCATTAGAAGGCGGGGTCAGAACTGCTCATTATCATTAGAGGGCGGGGTAAGCACTGCTCATTATCCTTAGAGGGCGGGGTCAGCACTGCTCATTATCATTAGAGGGCGGGGTAAGCACTGTTCATTATCATTAGAGGGCGGGATCAGCACGTCTTATTATCATTAGAGGGCGGGGTGAGCATGGCTCATTATCATTAGAGGGCGGGGTCAGCACTGTTCATTATCATTAGAGGGCGGGATCAGCACGTCTTATTATCATTAGAGGGCGGGGTGAGCATGGCTCATTATCATTAGAGGGCGGGGTGAGCATGGCTCATTATCATCAGAGGACGGGGTCAGGACCGCTCATTATCATTAGAGGGCGGGGTCAGCACTGCTCATTATCATTAGAGGACGGGGTCAGCACTGCTCATTACCATTAGATGGCGGGGTCAGCATGGCTCATTATCATTAGAGAACGGGGTCAGCACTGCTCATTACCATTAGAGGGCGGGGTCAGCACGGCTCATTATCATTAGAGGGTGGGGTGAGCACGGCTCATTATCATCAGAGGGCGGGATCAGCACTGTTCATTATCATTAGAGGGCGGGGTCAGCACGGCTTATTATCATTAGAGGACGGGGTCAGCACTGCTCATTATCATTAGAGGATGGGGTGAGCACGGCTCATTATCATTAGAAGGCGGGGTCAGCACTGCTCATTATCATTAGAGGGTGGGGTGAGCATGGCTCATTATCATTAGAAGGCGGGGTCAGAACTGCTCATTATCATTAGAGGGCGGGGTAAGCACTGCTCATTATCCTTAGAGGGCGGGGTCAGCACTGCTCATTATCATTAGAGGGCGGGGTAAGCACTGTTCATTATCATTAGAGGGCGGGATCAGCACGTCTTATTATCATTAGAGGGCGGGGTGAGCATGGCTCATTATCATTAGAGGGCGGGGTCAGCACGGCTCATTATCATTAGAGGGCGGGGTCAGCACTGCTTATTATCATTAGGGGACGGGGTCAGCACTGCTCATTATCATTAGAGGGCGGGGTCAGCACGGCTCATTATCATTAGAGGGCGGGGTCAGCACTGCTCATTATCATTAGAGGGCGGGGTCAGCACTGCTCATTATCATTAGAGGGCGGGGTCAGCACGGCTTATTATCATTAGAGGACGGGGTCAGCACTGCTCATTATCATTAGAGGGCGGGGTCAGGACCGCTCATTATCATTAGAAGGCGGGGTCAGCACTGTTCATTATCATTAGAGGGTGGGGTGAGCATGGCTCATTATCATTAGAAGGCGGGGTCAGCACTGTTTATTATCAGTAGAGGGCGGGGTCAGCACTGCTTATTATCAGTAGAGGGCGGGGTCAGCACTGCTCATTATCATTAGAGGGCGGGGTCAGCACGGCTCATTATCATTAGAGGGCGGGGTCAGCACTGCTCATTATCATTAGAGGGCGGGGTCAGCACTGCTCATTATCATTAGAGGGCGGGGTCAGCACGGCTTATTATCATTAGAGGACGGGGTCAGCACTGCTCATTATCATTAGAGGGCGGGGTCAGGACCGCTCATTATCATTAGAAGGCGGGGTCAGCACTGTTCATTATCATTAGAGGGTGGGGTGAGCATGGCTCATTATCATTAGAAGGCGGGGTCAGCACTGTTTATTATCAGTAGAGGGCGGGGTCAGCACTGCTTATTATCATTAGAGGGCGGGGTCAGCACCGCTCATTATCATTAGAGGACGGGGTCAGCACTGCTCATTATCATTAGAGGGCGGGGTCAGCACTGCTCATTATCATTAGAGGGCGGGGTCAGCACGGCTTATTATCATTAGAGGACGGGGTCAGCACTGCTCATTATCATTAGAGGGCGGGGTCAGCACTGTTCATTATCATTAGAGGGCGGGGTCAGCACTGCTCATTACCATTAGAGGGCGGGGTCAGGACCGCTCATTATCATTAGAGGGTGGGGTCAGCACTGCTCATTATCATTAGAGGGCGGGGTCAGCACTGCTCATTACCATTAGAGGGCGGGGTCAGGACCGCTCATTATCATTAGAGGGCGGGGTCAGCACGGCTTATTATCATTAGAGGACGGGGTCAGCACTGCTCATTATCATTAGAGGGCGGGGTCAGCACTGCTCATTATCATTAGAGGGCGGAGTGAGCACTGTTCATTATCATTAGAGGGCGGGGTCAGCACTGCTCATTACCATTAGAGGGCGGGGTCAGGACCGCTCATTATCATTAGAGGGTGGGGTCAGCACTGCTCATTATCATTAGAGGGCGGGGTGAGCACTGCTCATTATCATTAGAGGGCGGGGTCAGCACTGTTCATTATCATTAGAGGGCGGGGTCAGCACTGTTCATTATCATTAGAGGGCGGGGTCAGCACCGTTCATTATCATTAGAGGGTGGGGTCAGCACTGCTCATTATCATTAGAGGGCGGGGTGAGCACTGTTCATTATCATTAGAGGACGGGGTCAGCACTGTTCATTATCATTAGAGGGCGGGGTCAGCACCGTTCATTATCATTAGAGGACGGGGTCAGCACGGCTTATTATCATTAGAGGACGGGGTCAGCACTGTTCATTATCATTAGAGGGCGGGGTCAGCATGGCTTATTATCATTAGAGGACGGGGTCAGCACTGCTCATTATCATCAGAGGGCGGGGTCAGCACCGTTCATTATCATTAGAGGGCGGGGACAGCACGGCTTATTATCATTAGAGGACGGGGTCAGCACTGCTCATTATCATCAGAGGGCGGGGTCAGCACTGTTCATTATCATTAGAGGGCGGAGTCAGCACGGCTTATTATCATTAGAGGGCGGGGTCAGCACGGCTCATTATCATTAGAGGGCGGAGTGAGCACGGCTTATTATCATTAGAGGACAGGGTCAGCACTGCTCATTATCATTAGAGGGCGGGGTCAGCACTGTTCATTATCATTAGAGGGCGGGGTCAGCACGGCTCATTATCATTAGAGGGCGGAGTGAGCACGGCTTATTATCATTAGAGGACAGGGTCAGCACGGCTCATTATCATCAGAGGGCGGGGTCAGCACTGTTCATTATCATTAGAGGGCGGAGTGAGCACGGCTTATTATCATTAGAGGACAGGGTCAGCACTGCTCATTATCATTAGAAGGCGGGGTCAGCACTGTTCATTATCATTAGAGGGCGGGGTCAGCATGGCTCATTATCATCAGAGGGCGGGGTCAGCACTGCTCATTATCATTAGAAGGCGGGGTCAGCACTGTTCATTATCATTAAAGAGCGGGGTCAGCACGGCTTATTATCATTAGAGGACAGGGTCAGCACGGCTCATACCATTAGAGGGCGGGGTCAGCACTGCTCATTACCATTAGAGGGCGGGGTCAGGACCGCTCATTATCATTAGAGGACGGGGTCAGCACTGATCATTATCATTAGAGGGCGGGGTCAGCACGGCTTATTATCATTAGAGGGTGGGGTGAGCACGGCTCATTACCATTAGAAGGCGGGGTCAGCACTGCTCATTGTCATTAGAGGGTGGGGTGAGCATGGCTCATTATCATCAGAGGGCGGGGTCAGGACCGCTCATTATCATTAGAGGGCGGGGTCAGCACGGCTTATTATCATTAGAGGGCGGGGTCAGCACGGCTCATTATCATTAGAGAACGGGGTCAGCACTGCTCATTACCATTAGAGGGCGGGGTCAGCACGGCTCATTATCATTAGAGAACGGGGTCAGCACTGCTCATTACCATTAGAGGGCGGGGTCAGCACTGCTCATTAACATTAGAGGGCAGGGTCAGGACCACTCATTATCATTAGAAGGCGGGGTCAGCACGGCTTATTATCATTAGAGGACAGGGTCAGCACGGCTTATTATCAGTAGAGGGTGGGGTGAGCACGGTTCATTATCATTAGAGGGCGGGGTCAGCACCGCTCATTATCATTAGAGGGCGGGGTCAGCACTGCTCATTACCATTAGAGGGCGGGGTCAGGACCGCTCATTATCATTAGAGGGCGGGATCAGCACAGCTTATTATCAGTAGAGGGCGGGGTCAGCACTGCTCATTATCATTAGAGGGCGGGTTCAGCACTGTTCATTATCATTAGAGGGCGGGGTCAGCACCGCTCATTATCATTAGAGGGCGGGATCAGCACGGCTCATTATCATTAGAGGGTGGGGTGAGCACGGCTCATTATCATTAGAAGGCGGGGTTAGCACTGTTCATTATCATTAGAGGGTGGGGTAAGCACGGCTCATTATCATTAGAGGACGGGGTCAGCACCGCTCATTATCATTAGAGGGCGGGGTCAGCACTGTTCATTATCATTAGAGGGCGGGGTCAGCACTACTCATTATCATTAGAGGGCGGGGTCATCACTGCTCATTACCATTAGAGGGCGGGGTCAGGACCGCTCATTATCATTAGAGGGCGGGGTAAGCACGGCTCATTATCCTTAGAGGGCGGGGTCAGCACTGCTCATTATCATTAGAGGGCGGGGTAAGCACGGCTCATTATCATTAGAGGACGGGGTCAGCACCGCTCATTATCATTAGAGGGCGGGGTCAGCACTGTTCATTATCATTAGAGGGCGGGGTAAGCACGGCTCATTATCCTTAGAGGGCGGGGTCAGCACTGCTCATTATCATTAGAGGGCGGGGTAAGCACGGCTCATTATCATTAGAGGGCGGGATCAGCACGTCTTATTATCATTAGAGGGCGGGGTCAACACTGCTCATTATCATTAGACGGCGGGATCAGCACGTCTTATTATCTTTAGAGGGCGGGGTCAGCACGGCTCATTACCAATAGAGGACGGGGTCAGCACTGTTCATTACCAATAGAGGACAGGGTCAGCACTGCTCATTATCATTAGAGGGCGGAGTCAGCACGGCTCATTATCATTAGAGGGCGGAGTCAGCACGGCTCATTATCATTAGAGAACGGGGTCAGCACTGCTCATTACCATTAGAGGGCGGGGTCAGCACGGCTCATTATCATTAGAGGGCAGGGTCAGGACCGCTCATTATCATTAGAGGGCGGGGTCAGCACGGCTTATTATCATTAGAGGAAGGGGTCAGCGCGGCTTATTATCAGTAGAGGGCGGGGTCAGCACCGCTCATTATCATAAGAGGGCGGGGTGAGCACGGCTCATTATCATTAGAGGGCGGGGTCAGCACCGCTCATTATCATTAGAGGGCGGGGTCAGCACTGCTCATTATCATTAGAGGGTGGGGTGAGCACGGCTCATTATCATTAGAAGGCGGGGTCAGCACTGCTCATTATCATTAGAGGGCGGGGTAAGCACGGCTCATTATCCTTAGAGGGCGGGGTCAGCACTGCTCATTATCATTAGAGGGCGGGGTAAGCACGGCTCATTATCATTAGAGGACGGGGTCAGCACCGCTCATTATCATTAGAGGGCGGGGTCAGCACTGTTCATTATCATTTGAGGGCGGGGTCAGCACTGTTCATTATCATTAGACGGCGGGGTCAGCACGTCTCATTATCATTAGAGGGTGGGGTGAGCATGGCTCATTATCATTAGAAGGCGGGGTCAGCACTGTTTATTATCATTAGAGGGCGGGGTGAGCACGGCTTATTATCATTAGAGGACGGGGTCAGCACTGCTCATTATCATTAGAGGGTGGGGTGAGCACGGTTCATTATCATTAGAGGGCGGGGTCAGCACCGCTCATTATCATTAGAGGGCGGGGTCAGCACTGCTCATTACCATTAGAGGGCGGGGTCAGGACCGCTCATTATCATTAGAGGGCGGGATCAGCACAGCTTATTATCAGTAGAGGGCGGGGTCAACACTGCTCATTATCATTAGAGGGCGGGTTCAGCACTGTTCATTATCATTAGAGGGCGGGGTCAGCACCGCTCATTATCATTAGAGGGCGGGATCAGCACGGCTCATTATCATTAGAGGGTGGGGTGAGCACGGCTCATTATCATTAGAAGGCGGGGTTAGCACTGTTCATTATCATTAGAGGGTGGGGTAAGCACGGCTCATTATCATTAGAGGACGGGGTCAGCACCGCTCATTATCATTAGAGGGCGGGGTCAGCACTGTTCATTATCATTAGAGGGCGGGGTCAGCACTACTCATTATCATTAGAGGGCGGGGTCAGCACTGCTCATTACCATTAGAGGGCGGGGTCAGGACCGCTCATTATCATTAGAGGGCGGGGTAAGCACGGCTCATTATCCTTAGAGGGCGGGGTCAGCACTGCTCATTATCATTAGAGGGCGGGGTAAGCACGGCTCATTATCCTTAGAGGGCGGGGTCAGCACTGCTCATTATCATTAGAGGGCGGGGTAAGCACGGCTCATTATCATTAGAGGGCGGGATCAGCACGTCTTATTATCATTAGAGGGCGGGGTCAACACTGCTCATTATCATTAGAGGGCGGGGTCAGCACGGCTCATTGCCATTAGAGGGCGGAGTCAGCACGGCTCATTACCAATAGAGGACGGTGTCAGCACTGTTCATTACCAATAGAGGACAGGGTCAGCACTGCTCATTATCATTAGAGGGCGGAGTCAGCACGGCTCATTATCATTAGAGGGCGGAGTCAGCACGGCTCATTATCATTAGAGAACGGGGTCAGCACTGCTCATTACCATTAGAGGGCGGGGTCAGCACGGCTCATTATCATTAGAGGGCAGGGTCAGGACCGCTCATTATCATTAGAGGGCGGGGTCAGCACGGCTTATTATCATTAGAGGACGGGGTCAGCACGGCTTATTATCAGTAGAGGGCGGGGTTAGCACCGCTCATTATCATAAGAGGGCGGGGTGAGCACGGCTCATTATCATTAGAGGGCGGGGTCAGCACCGCTCATTATCATTAGAGGGCGGGGTCAGCACTGCTCATTATCATTAGAGGGTGGGGTGAGCACGGCTCATTATCATTAGAAGGCGGGGTCAGCACTGCTCATTATCATTAGAGGGCGGAGTCAGCACTGCTCATTATCATTAGAGGGCGGGGTCAGCACTGCTCATTATCATTAGAGGGTGGGGTAAGCACGGCTCATTATCCTTAGAGGGCGGGGTCAGCACTGCTCATTATCATTAGAGGGCGGGGTAAGCACGGCTCATTATCATTAGAGGACGGGGTCAGCACCGCTCATTATCATTAGAGGGCGGGGTCAGCACTGTTCATTATCATTAGAGGGCGGGGTCAGCACTGCTCATTATCATTAGAGGGTGGGGTGAGCACGGCTCATTATCATTAGAAGGCGGGGTCAGCACTGCTCATTATCATTAGAGGGCGGAGTCAGCACTGCTCATTATCATTAGAGGACGGGGTCAGCACTGCTCATTATCATTAGAGGGTGGGGTAAGCACGGCTCATTATCCTTAGAGGGCGGGGTCAGCACTGTTCATTATCATTAGAAGGCGGGGTCAGCACGGCTCATTATCATTAGAGGGTGGGGTGAGCATGGCTCATTATCATTAGAAGGCGGGGTCAGCACTGTTTATTATCATTAGAGGGTGGGGTGAGCACTGTTTATTATCATTAGAGGGCGGGGTCAGCACGGCTCATTATCATTAGAGGGTGGGGTGAGCATGGCTCATTATCATTAGAAGGCGGGGTCAGCACTGTTTATTATCATTAGAGGGCGGGGTGAGCACTGTTTATTATCATTAGAGGGCGGGGTCAGCACTGCTCATTATCATTAGAGGGCGGGGTCAGCACTGTTCCTTATCATTAGAGGGCGGGGTCAGCACTGTTCCTTATCATTAGAGGGCGGGGTCAGCACGGCTCATTATCATTAGAGGGTGGGGTGAGCACGGCTCATTATCATTAGAAGGCGGGGTCAGCACGGCTCATTATCATTAGAGGGCGGGGTGAGCACGGCTCATTATCATCAGAGGGCGGGGTCAGCACTGTTCATTATCATTAGAGGGCGGGGTCAGCACTGCTCATTATCATTAGAGGGTGGGGTGAGCATGGCTCATTATCATCAGAGGGCGGGGTCAGCACTGTTCATTATCATCAGAGGGCGGGGTCAGGACCGCTCATTATCATTAGAGGGCAGGGTCAGCACTGCTCATTATCATCAGAGGGCGGGGTCAGCACTGCTCATTATCATTAGAGGGAGGGGTCAGCACTGCTCATTATCATCAGAGGGCAGGGTCAGCACGGCTCATTATCACTAGAGGGCGGGGTCAGCACTGTTCATTATCATTAGAGGGCGGGGTCAGCACGGCTCATTATCACTAGAGGGCGGGGTCAGCACTGCTCATAATCATTAGAGGACGGGGTCAGCACGGCTCATTATCACTAGAGGGCGGGGTCAGCACTGTTCATTATCATTAGAGGGCGGGGTCAGCACGGCTTATTATCATTAGAGGACGGGGTCAGCACTGCTCATTATCATTAGCGGGCGGGGTCAGCACTGCTCATTACCATTAGAGGGCGGGGTCAGGACCGCTCATTATCATTAGAGGGCGGGGTGAGCACTGTTCATTATCATTAGAGGACGGAGTCAGCACTGCTGATTATCATTAGAGGGCGGGGTCAGCACTGCTCATTACCATTAGAGGGCGGGGTCAGCACTGCTCATTACCATTAGAGGGCGGGGTCAGGACCGCTCATTACCATTAGAGGACGGGGTCAGCACCGCTCATTATCATTAGAGGGCGGGGTCAGAACTGCTCATTACCATTAGAGGGCGGGGTCAGGACCGCTCATTATCATTAGAGGGCGGGGTGAGCACTGTTCATTATCATTAGAGGACGGAGTCAGCACTGCTCATTATCATTAGAGGGCGGGGTGAGCACTGTTCATTATCATTAGAGGGCGGGGTCAGCACTGTTCATTATCATTAGAGGGCGGGGTCAGCACAGTTCATTATCATTAGAGGGCGGGGTCAGCACGGTTTATTATCATTAGAGGACGGGGTCAGCACTGCTCATTATCATCAGAGGGCGGGGTCAGCACTGTTCATTATCATTAGAGGGCGGGGTCAGCACGGCTTATTATCATTAGAGGACATTGTCAGCACTGCTCATTATCATTAGAAGGCGGGGTCAGCACTGTTCATTATCATTAGAGGGCGGGGTCAGCATGGCTCATTATCATCAGAGGGCAGGGTCAGCACTGCTCATTATCATTAGAAGGCGGGGTCAGCTCTGTTCATTATCATTAAAGAGCGGGGTCAGCATGGCTTATTATCATTAGAGGGCGGGGTCAGCACGGCTTATTATCATTAGAGGGCGGGGTCAGCACCGCTCCTTATCATTAGAAGGCGGGGTCAGCACTGTTCATTATCATTAGAGGGTGGGGTGAGCATGGCTCATTATCATTAGAAGGCGGGGTCAGCACTGTTTATTATCAGTAGAGGGCGGGGTCAGCACTGCTTATTATCATTAGAGGGCGGGGTCAGCACTGCTCATTATCATTAGAGGGCGGGGTGAGCACGGCTCATTATCATTAGAAGGCGGGGTCAGCACTGTTCATTATCATTAGAGGGCGGGGTCAGCATGGCTTATTATCGTTAGAGGACAGGGTCAGCACGGCTCATACCATTAGAGGGCGGGGTCAGCACTGCTCATTACCATTAGAGGGCGGGGTCAGGACCGCTCATTATCATTAGAGGGCGGGGTCAGCACGGCTCATTACCATTAGAGGGCGGGGTCAGCACTGCTCATTATCATTAGAGGGTGGGGTGAGCACGGCTCATTATCATCAGAGGGCGGGGTCAGGACCGCTCATTATCATTAGAGGGTGGGGTGAGCATGCCTCATTATCATTAGAGGGTGGGGTCAGCACTGTTCATTATCATTAGAGGGTGGGGTCAGCACTGCTCATTATCATTAGAGGGCGGGGTCAGCACTGTTCATTATCATTAGAGGGCGGGGTCAGCACGGCTTATCATTAGAGGGCGGGGTCAGCACTGCTCATTATCATTAGAGGGCGGGGTCAGCACTACTCATTATCATTAGAGGGCGGGGTCAGGACCGCTCATTATCATTAGAGGGTGGGGTGAGCACGGCTCATTATCATTAGAAGGCGGGGTCAGCACTGCTCTTTATCATTAGAGGGCGGGGTAAGCACGGCTCATTATCATTAGAGGACGGGGTCAGCACGGCTCATTATCATTAGAGGGCGGGGTCAGCACTGTTCATTATCATTAGAGGGCGGGGTCAGCACTACTCATTATCATTAGAGGGCGGGGTCAGGACCACTCATTATCATTAGAGGGTGGGGTGAGCACGGCTCATTATCATTAGAAGGCGGGGTCAGCACTGTTTATTATCATTAGAGGGCGGGGTGAGCACCGCTCATTATCATTAGAGGGCGGGGTCAGCTCATTATGATTAGAGGACGGGGTCAGCACCGCTCATTATCATTAGAGGGTGGGGTCAGCACTGTTCCTTATCATTACAGGGCGGGGTCAGCACTGCTTATTATCATTAGAGGGTGGGGTGAGCACGGCTCATTATCATTAGAGGGTGGGGTGAGCACGGCTCATTATCATTAGAAGGCGGGGTCAGCACTGTTCCTTATCATTAGAGGGCGGGGTCAGCACTGCTCATTATCATTAGAGGGCGGGGTCAGCACGGCTTATTATCATTAGAGGACAGGGTCAGCACGGCTCATTATCATTAGAAGGCGGGGTCAGCACTGTTCATTATCATTAGAGGGCGGGGTCAGCACGGCTTATTATCATTAGAGGACAGGGTCAGCACTGTTCATTATCATTAGAGAGCGGGGTCAGCATGGCTTATTATCATTAGAGGGCGGGGTCAGCACTGCTCATTATCATTAGAGGGCGGGGTCAGCACTGCTCATTATCATTAGAGGGCGGGGTCAGCACTACTCATTATCATTAGAGGGCGGGGTCAGGACCGCTCATTATCATTAGAGGGTGGGGTGAGCACGGCTCATTATCATTAGAAGGCGGGGTCAGCACTGCTCTTTATCATTAGAGGGCGGGGTAAGCACGGCTCATTATCATTAGAGGACGGGGTCAGCACTGCTCATTATCATTAGAGGGCGGGGTCAGCACTGTTCATTATCATTAGAGGGCGGGGTCAGCACTACTCATTATCATTAGAGGGCGGGGTCAGCATGTCTTATTATCATTAGAGGGTGGGGTGAGCATGGCTCATTATCATTAGAGGACGGCGTCAGGACCACTCATTATCATTAGAGGGCGGGGTCAGCATGTCTTATTATCATTAGAGGGTGGGGTGAGCATGGCTCATTATCATTAGAGGGCGGGGTCAGGACCACTCATTATCATTAGAGGGTGGGGTGAGCACGGCTTATTATCATTAGAAGGCGGGGTCAGCACTGTTTATTATCATTAGAGGGCGGGGTGAGCACCGCTCATTATCATTAGAGGGCGGGGTCAGCTCATTATGATTAGAGGGCGGGGTCAGCACTACTCATTATCATTACAGGGTGGAGTGAGCACGGCTCATTATCATTAGAAGGCGGGGTCAGCACTGTTCCTTATCATTAGAGGGCGGGGTCAGCACTGCTCATTATCATTAGAGGGTGGGGTGAGCACGGCTCATTATCATCAGAGGGCGGGGTCAGCATGGCTTATTATCATTAGAGGGTGGGGTGAGCATGGCTCATTATCATCAGAGGGCGGGGTCAGCACTGTTCATTATCATTAGAAGGCGGGGTCAGCACTGCTTATTATCATTAGAGGGCGGGGTCAGCACGGCTCATTATCATTAGAAGGCGGGGTCAGCACTGTTCATTATCATTAGAGAGCGGGGTCAGCATGGCTTATTATCATTAGAGGGCGGGGTCAGCACTGCTCATTATCATTAGAGGGCGGGGTGAGCACGGCTCATTATCATTAGAAGGCGGGGTTAGCACTGTTCATTATCATTAGAGGGTGGGGTGAGCACGGCTCATTATCATTAGAGGGCGGGGTCAGCACTGCTCATTATCATTAGAGGGCGGGGTCAGCACTGCTCATTACCATTAGAGGGCGGGGTCAGGACCGCTCATTATCATTAGAGGACGGGGTTAGCGCTGATCATTATCATTATAGGGGGGGGTCAGCACTGCTCATTATCATTAGAGGGTGGGGTGAGCACGGCTCATTATCATCAGAGGGCGGGGTCAGCACTTTTCATTATCATTAGAGGGCGGGGTGAGCACGGCTCATTATCATTAGAAGGCGGGGTTAGCACTGTTCATTATCATTAGAGGGTGGGGTGAGCACGGCTCATTATCATTAGAGGGCGGGGTCAGCACTGCTCATTATCATTAGAGGGCGGGGTCAGCACTGCTCATTACCATTAGAGGGCGGGGTCAGGACCGCTCATTATCATTAGAGGACGGGGTTAGCGCTGATCATTATCATTATAGGGGGGGGTCAGCACTGCTCATTATCATTAGAGGGTGGGGTGAGCACGGCTCATTATCATCAGAGGGCGGGGTCAGCACTTTTCATTATCATTAGAGGGCGGGGTCAGCACTGCTCATTATCATTAGAGGGCGGGGTCAGCACTGCTCATTACCATTAGAGGGCGGGGTCAGGACCGCTCATTATCATTAGAGGACGGGGTTAGCGCTGATCATTATCATTATAGGGGGGGGTCAGCACGGCTCATTATCATTAGAGGGTGGGGTGAGCACGGCTCATTACCATTAGAGGGCGGGGTCAGCACTGCTCATTATCATTAGAGGGTGGGGTGAGCACGGCTCATTACCATTAGAGGGCGGGGTCAGCACTGCTCATTATCATTAGAGGGTGGGGTGAGCACGGCTCATTATCATCAGAGGGCGGGGTCAGCACTTTTCATTATCATTAGAGGGCGGGGTCAGCACGGCTAATTATCATTAGAGGTTGGGGTGAGCACGGCTCATTACCATTAGAGGGCGGGGTCAGCACTGCTCATTATCATCAGAGGGCGGGGTCAGCACTGCTCATTATCATTAGAGGGTGGGGTGAGCATGACTCATTATCATTAGAAGGCGGGGTCAGCATGGCTTATTATCATTAGAGGGCAGGGTGAGCACGGTTCATTATCATTAGAGGACGGGGTCAGCACCGCTCATTATCATTAGAGGGCGGGGTCAGCACTGCTCATTATCATTAGAGGGCGGGGTCAGCACTGCTCATTATCATTAGAGGACGGGGTCAGCACTGCTCATTATCATTAGAGGGTGGGTTCAGCACTGCTCATTATCATTAGAGGACGGGGTCAGCACTGCTCATTATCATTAGAGGGTGGGGTGAGCATGGCTCATTATCATTAGAAGGTGGGGTCAGCACTGCTCATTATCATTAGAGGGCGGGGTGAGCACGGTTCATTATCATTAGAGGACGGGGTCAGCACCGCTCATTATCATTAGAGGGCGGAGTCATGACCGCTCATTATCATTAGAGGGTGGGGTGAGCACAGCTCATTATCATTAGAAGGCGGGGTCAGCAGTGTTCCTTATCATTAGAGGGCGGGGTCAGCACTGCTCATTATCATTAGAGGACGGGGTCAGCACGGCTCATTATCATTAGAGGGCGGGGTCAGCACGGCTCATTATCATTAGAGGGTGGGGTGAGCACGGCTCATTATCATCAGAGGGCGGGGTCAGCACTTTTCATTATCATTAGAGGGCGGGGTCAGCACGGCTAATTATCATTAGAGGTTGGGGTGAGCACGGCTCATTACCATTAGAGGGCGGGGTCAGCACTGCTCATTATCATCAGAGGGCGGGGTCAGCACTGCTCATTATCATTAGAGGGTGGGGTGAGCATGACTCATTATCATTAGAAGGCGGGGTCAGCATGGCTTATTATCATTAGAGGGCAGGGTGAGCACGGTTCATTATCATTAGAGGACGGGGTCAGCACCGCTCATTATCATTAGAGGGCGGGGTCAGCACTGCTCATTATCATTAGAGGGCGGGGTCAGCACTGCTCATTATCATTAGAGGACGGGGTCAGCACTGCTCATTATCATTAGAGGGTGGGTTCAGCACTGCTCATTATCATTAGAGGACGGGGTCAGCACTGCTCATTATCATTAGAGGGTGGGGTGAGCATGGCTCATTATCATTAGAAGGCGGGGTCAGCACTGCTCATTATCATTAGAGGGCGGGGTGAGCACGGTTCATTATCATTAGAGGACGGGGTCAGCACCGCTCATTATCATTAGAGGGCGGAGTCATGACCGCTCATTATCATTAGAGGGTGGGGTGAGCACAGCTCATTATCATTAGAAGGCGGGGTCAGCAGTGTTCCTTATCATTAGAGGGCGGGGTCAGCACTGCTCATTATCATTAGAGGACGGGGTCAGCACGGCTCATTATCATTAGAGGGCGGGGTCAGCACGGCTCATTATCATTAGAGGGCGGGGTCAGCACCGCTCATTATCATTAGAGGACGGGGTCAGCACCGCTCATTATCATTAGAGGACGGGGTCAGCACGGCTCATTATCATTAGAGGGCGGGGTCAGCACCGCTCATTATCATTAGAGGGCGGGGTCAGCACGGCTCATTATCATTAGAGGGCGGGGTCAGCACCTCTCATTATCATTAGAGGGCGGGGTCAGCACTACTCATTATCATTAGAGGGCGGGGTCAGGACCGCTCATTATCATTAGAGGGTGGGGTGAGCACGGCTCATTATCATTAGAAGGCGGGGTCAGCACTGCTCTTTATCATTAGAGGGCGGGGTCAGCACTACTCATTATCATTAGAGGGCGGGGTCAGCATGTCTTATTATCATTAGAGGGCGGGGTCAGCATGTCTTATTATCATTAGAGGGTGGGGTGAGCATGGCTCATTATCATTAGAGGACGGCGTCAGGACCACTCATTATCATTAGAGGGCGGGGTCAGCATGTCTTATTATCATTAGAGGGTGTGGTGAGCATGGCTCATTATCATTAGAGGGCGGGGTCAGGACCACTCATTATCATTAGAGGGTGGGGTGAGCACGGCTCATTATCATTAGAAGGCGGGGTCAGCACTGTTTATTATCATTAGAGGGCGGGGTGAGCACCGCTCATTATCATTAGAGGGCGGGGTCAGCTCATTATGATTAGAGGACGGGGTCAGCACCGCTCATTATCATTAGAGGGTGGGGTCAGCACTGTTCCTTATCATTACAGGGCGGGGTCAGCACTGCTTATTATCATTAGAGGGTGGGGTGAGCACGGCTCATTTTCATTAGAGGGTGGGGTGAGCACGGCTCATTATCATTAGAAGGCGGGGTCAGCACTGTTCCTTATCATTAGAGGGCGGGGTCAGCACTGCTCATTATCATTAGAGGGTGGGGTGAGCACGGCTCATTATCATCAGAGGGCGGGGTCAGGACCGCTCATTATCATTAGAGGGTGGGGTGAGCATGGCTCATTATCATCAGAGGGCGGGGTCAGCACTGTTCATTATCATTAGAGGGCGGGGTCAGCACGGCTTATTATCATTAGAGGACAGGGTCAGCACTGCTCATTATCATTAGAGGGCGGGGTCAGCACGGCTTATTATCATTAGAGGACAGGGTCAGCACGGCTCATTATCATTAGAAGGCGGGGTCAGCACTGTTCATTATCATTAGAGAGCGGGGTCAGCTTGGCTTATTATCATTAGAGGGCGGGGTGAGCATGGCTCATTATCATTAGAAGGCGGGGTCAGCACTGCTCTTTATCATTAGAGGGCGGGGTAAGCACGGCTCATTATCATTAGAGGACGGGGTCAGCACCGCTCATTATCATTAGAGGACGGGGTCATCACGGCTCATTATCATTAGAGGGCGGGGTCAGCACTGTTCATTATCATTAGAGGGCGGGGTCAGCACTACTCATTATCATTAGAGGGCGGGGTCAGCACTGTTCATTATCATTAGAGGGCGAGGTCAGCACGTCTTATTATCATTAGAGGGTGGGGTGAGCATGGCTCATTATCATTAGAGGGCGGGGTCAGGACCACTCATTATCATTAGAGGGTGGGGTGAGCACGGCTCATTATCATTAGAAGGCGGGGTCAGCACTGTTTATTATCATTAGAGGGCGGGGTGAGCACCGCTCATTGTCATTAGAGGGCGGGGTCAGCACTGTTCATTATCATTAGAGGGCGGGGTCAGCACTGCTCATTATCATTAGAGGGTGGGGTCAGCACTGTTCCTTATCATTAGAGGGCGGGGTCAGCTCATTATCATTAGAGGACGGGGTCAGCACCGCTCATTATCATTAGAGGGTGGGGTCAGCACTGTTCCTTATCATTAGAGGGCGGGGTCAGCACTACTCATTATCATTACAGGGTGGAGTGAGCACGGCTCATTATCATTAGAAGGCGGGGTCAGCACTGTTTCTTATCATTAGAGGGCGGGGTCAGCACTGCTCATTATCATTAGAGGGTGGGGTGAGCACGGCTCATTATCATCAGAGGGCGGGGTCAGCATGGCTTATTATCATTAGAGGGTGGGGTGAGCATGGCTCATTATCATCAGAGGGCGGGGTCAGCACTGTTCATTATCATTAGAGGGTGGGGTCAGCACGGCTTATTATCATTAGAGGGCGGGGTCAGCACGGCTCATTATCATTAGAAGGCGGGGTCAGCACTGTTCATTATCATTAGAGAGCGGGGTCAGCATGGCTTATTATCATTAGAGGGCGGGGTCAGCACTGCTCATTATCATTAGAGGGCGGGGTGAGCACGGCTCATTATCATTAGAAGGCGGGGTTAGCACTGTTCATTATCATTAGAGGGTGGGGTGAGCACGGCTCATTATCATTAGAGGGCGGGGTCAGCACTGCTCATTATCATTAGAGGGCGGGGTCAGCACTGCTCATTACCATTAGAGGGCGGGGTCAGGACCGCTCATTATCATTAGAGGACGGGGTTAGCGCTGATCATTATCATTATAGGGGGGGGTCAGCACTGCTCATTATCATTAGAGGGTGGGGTGAGCACGGCTCATTATCATCAGAGGGCGGGGTCAGCACTTTTCATTATCATTAGAGGGCGGGGTCAGCACTGCTCATTATCATTAGAGGGCGGGGTCAGCACTGCTCATTACCATTAGAGGGCGGGGTCAGGACCGCTCATTATCATTAGAGGACGGGGTTAGCGCTGATCATTATCATTATAGGGGGGGGTCAGCACGGCTCATTATCATTAGAGGGTGGGGTGAGCACGGCTCATTACCATTAGAGGGCGGGGTCAGCACGGCTCATTATCATTAGAGGGTGGGGTGAGCACGGCTCATTACCATTAGAGGGCGGGGTCAGCACTGCTCATTATCATTAGAGGGTGGGGTGAGCACGGCTCATTATCATCAGAGGGCGGGGTCAGCACTTTTCATTATCATTAGAGGGCGGGGTCAGCACGGCTAATTATCATTAGAGGTTGGGGTGAGCACGGCTCATTACCATTAGAGGGCGGGGTCAGCACTGCTCATTATCATCAGAGGGCGGGGTCAGCACTGCTCATTATCATTAGAGGGCGGGTTCAGCACTGCTCATTATCATTAGAGGGTGGGGTGAGCATGGCTCATTATCATTAGAAGGCGGGGTCAGCATGGCTTATTATCATTAGAGGGCGGGGTGAGCACGGTTCATTATCATTAGAGGACGGGGTCAGCACCGCTCATTATCATTAGAGGGCGGGGTCAGCACTGCTCATTATCATTAGAGGGCGGGGTCAGCACTGCTCATTATCATTAGAGGACGGGGTCAGCACTGCTCATTATCATTAGAGGGTGGGTTCAGCACTGCTCATTATCATTAGAGGACGGGGTCAGCACTGCTCATTATCATTAGAGGGTGGGGTGAGCATGGCTCATTATCATTAGAAGGCGGGGTCAGCACTGCTCATTATCATTAGAGGGCGGGGTGAGCACGGTTCATTATCATTAGAGGACGGGGTCAGCACCGCTCATTATCATTAGAGGGCGGAGTCATGACCGCTCATTATCATTAGAGGGTGGGGTGAGCACAGCTCATTATCATTAGAAGGCTGGGTCAGCAGTGTTCCTTATCATTAGAGGGCGGGGTCAGCACTGCTCATTATCATTAGAGGACGGGGTCAGCACGGCTCATTATCATTAGAGGGCGGGGTCAGCACGGCTCATTATCATTAGAGGGCGGGGTCAGCACCGCTCTTTATCATTAGAGGACGGGGTCAGCACCGCTCATTATCATTAGAGGACGGGGTCAGCACGGCTCATTATCATTAGAGGGCGGGGTCAGCACCGCTCATTATCATTAGAGGGCGGGGTCAGCACGGCTCATTATCATTAGAGGGCGGGGTCAGCACCTCTCATTATCATTAGAGGACGGGGTCAGCACCGCTCATTATCATTAGAGGACGGGGTCAGCACGGCTCATTATCATTAGAGGGCGGGGTCAGCACCGCTCATTATCATTAGAGGGCGGGGTCAATGTGGCACCCCAGGGATCTGGTTTCCCACAGTAATGTAATGTTATGTCTGAGAGCAGGTGGGAGGTCCTTTGGTCAGGGATCCTGTGCATGCCACACCTCCTGCCCAGTCTTGGGAGGGGAAGAACTTCCCCTATATAAACCCGGGGCTGAAGCAGGGTTAGTCAGTCAAGGAGAGTAGAGACAAGAAACAGTCACAGGAAGAAACAGCAGAAGCTCAGTGGGAGCAATACTACTACGAGTCAGGGGCTGGCAGCTGCAGAGCTCGCCCTGACTGAGAAGCTTTCTTACCGGACCCGGCGTCCGAGGCTGTGGGGACTAACTCTTACCCAGCAGCAGAAGCCGACCGGCAGGGGATTTCAGGTCCTCAGGCCCAGAAACCCGAAGGCACGGTCACACGCGTGGGACCAGTGCCGCCATCGTGGAGCGGAAGCCATTAGAAGGCCCCGAGTCACCGGCCATACGGGTGAGCACCACACGGTACACTCAGGGACGTGGGCTACTTATATCCGCTTCTAGCAAGGTAGCCAGAAGAGTACAGTCAGTTTGGGAGGCCTACAACTCCGCCTGGCCAGGGGAGATCCCATCTGCTCAAGGACTGACCAGGCCCCGTTCGCTAGCAAGTACTCCGGGAGGGTCTATCGTTGTTACCAGTAAAGACCCTGAATTACACCGCACCGTCTCTGAGTGGTTCCTGCTACCCTCATCTTCCACGTCGGCTGCCCTGAGGCCATACCCCTCCCGTTGGGGGTTATACTATCACGCTGCACAATTCTACACCGGCCTCAGCGGTCTGCCCTGCAGCGGCAGCTCCATAGCTGCAAATCAACGGGTGGCGTAGTCGACACTCAAATAACATCTATCAAGACTGCCACACACTGAGTTGACTCCCTGGGCACGGACCGGGTCCCCGCCACTCGGAGACTACAACCCTCATCTGATCCGGTTCCGGGTAAGCCCCCGTGCGCGAGACGCTGCGCGACACAGCAGGCCCAGGGGCGCGTCAACTTTGGCGTAGTCGGCAGGATTTCGTGCCCGCAACCACCGGGTACTGCGTGCCTGAAAAAGAGACTTTTAAAACTTACCATCCGTGAAGTTTTCCCGCCATCGGTGAAGATTCCCGCCATCCGGCGCCATTTTCAGCCTTCTTCCCGCCATCTGTGAAGATTCCCGCCATCCGGCGCCATCTTCAGCCTTTTTCCCGCCATCCGTGGAGTTTTCCCGCCGTTGGACGCCATCTTGAGGACGCCGCGCGGGAAGAAGAGGGGCGTGGACTCCGAAAGCGCGCGAGAACTGAAGCCCCGCCTCACGTCCGGACGTTGCGTAAGGTCCTGGAAGGAGCCCAGCAGACGCCGACGTCACCGGAGCGCGACGGAAGGTCCTCAACCCTGACGATCTACTGCGGAGCCGCGGCCTACGGAACAGGATCATCGCAAGGTAGGCCACGGTCCACTAGGGGGGAGGAAGATGTCGGATGCGGAGGAGAGCTTCATTGCCTCAACCCCCGCCAGCGCCACCGCTGCTGCAGTTATGCCCTTCACCATGCCCTATATCCCGGGAGCAGCTTGGCTACCCCAGTACTCAGGGGAGTCACATACCCTGCATGACTTTAGAGAAAAGCTGGATAGCCTCTTCCAGGTGTACCCCCTCACAGAAGAGCAAAAAGTGAGCATCCTGGTGGCCCAACTAACCGGGGCAGCCAAAAGGGAAGTAAAATCCTGGCCACCTGGGAGGAAGACTGTCGCAGGGATACTAACCCGGCTGAAGGATACCTTTGATACCCGCACCTCAGCCGAGATTAAGCTTAGATTCTACGGGTGCAAGCAGCGAGCGCATGAGAGTATAAGGGACTATGCACTAAACCTACAAGAGGCCCTGAGGGCCATTAAGCAGACCGACCCTGATGGAGTGGGAAACGAGGACAGGCTGTTGACCGAACAATTTATAGAGGGACTATATTGTAATGCCCACCGAACCCAGTTGCGGGCGATGGCCTTACAGGATCCCCATCTGGGCTTTGCACAGTTCAAGGACAGAGCCATCCGGGTGCTCCGAGAACCGGCACCGGGTGGCGTTGTGACCCACAGGCGCCCAGCTATCACTTACCACCAGGAGGCGGCGCCCTTGTCGGCAGGGCCTGTGGGAGCTGATGCGCAGGCTTTGGACAATGACCCGGCTCCAGACCTACACCATCAGGTCCAAGAGCTAGCTAAGAGCGTTGCTGCGCTAACCCGAACTGTGCAGTCTTTACAGGTTTCCACCCCAGGGAAGATCCAGCTGGCATCCGGACCGGAGGACATCCCGTGGCGTCGACCAAGGAGGACCCCACCGGCCAGAGGAAGACCCAGTGACCGATACAGCGAAGACGGACGACCCATCTGCCGCCGCTGCAATCAACCCGGACATATGGCAAGGTACTGTTCTTTAAACGGGCACAACCTGGGGTAGAGGGCCAACCCCCAGGAAAAAGATCACCAGGCCCATCGAACTGGCGCGACAGATATGTGGGAGGACGTCCAGTCTTGCCTGTGGTACTGGATGGCATTCCCATGAGTGCCCTACTGGACACCGGGTCACAGGTCACCACCATCCCATACGTGCTCTTTAAGCAGTACTGGAATGACTCGGATATTACCCGCTACCCTGACGACGACTTGAGTATCATCGCCAGCAATGGCCAGCCTGTGCCACAGATCGGATTTAAAGAGGTGACCATTAAAATCGGTAGAGTCGAACTGGCAGCACAGGGACTGATCATTGTAGATATTGACAAACATGAGAGTCACCCAAAAATAACTCTAGGAACTAATGTAATTGAAAATTGTCTTGCAGAGGTGATTTTCCTTTTACAGCAGGTTACCAAGAACGCCAGCTCCGGCGAGCAGCGGGTGCTCCAGAAAGAGATCCGGGCACTGATGCGACGGCAACAGGTGGAACTCTCCGGTGGTGAGATTGGTAGCGTAAGAATGTGTGACCCTTTTCCTATTGCCATGCCCCCAAAAAGTGAAATGATGATTTGGTGCCGGGCAGCTATTGGTCTGAGAGGTAGAGATTACCAGGCAATGGTAGAACCAGTTTACTCAGACAGTAGGCCCACCATCTTGACAGCACGGGGGGTGGTTAATGTACGCCATGGGAGGGTGCCCGTTCGCATAATCAATATCGGGAAGAGGGAAGTGTACCTGCCCCGGTATGCCACGCTAGCCAAATTATATACCATTAACCAAAATGCTATACAATCTGTGGAACCCTTGCCTCCATCTCACCCGGAGGAAGGTAACGGCTCTAAGAAAACAAAGGAGGACTGGTGTCAGCAACTACATTTGGGTACTGACTCCACTCCCTCACATCAGAAACAGGGAGTCTATCGGGTGGTTCAAGAGTACGAGAGAGTGTTTAGTAAACACCCGTTAGACTTCGGGCGAGTCAAGGGGGTAGAACACCACATCCCCACGGGAGACCATCCTCCCATAAAAGAGAGATATCGACCCGTACCCCCTGCACACTACCAACACGCCAAGGGGATGCTTAGAGACATGAAGGAGGCTGGGGTGATCAGGGATAGCTGTAGCCCCTGGGCAGCTCCACTAGTCTTAGTCAGAAAAAAAGACAACACCATGAGGATGTGTGTAGATTACCGGAAAATCAACCGTATCACACACAAGGATGCGTACCCCTTACCAAGGATAGAGGAGTCATTGGCTGCTTTAAGATCTGCTAACTTCTTCTCTACCTTGGATCTCACTAGCGGGTACTGGCAGGTTCCTGTAGCAGAGGCGGACCGGGAGAAGACCGCATTCACCACCCCGATGGGACTTAGCGAGTTCACCTGCATGCCGTTCGGACTCTGCAACGCACCAGGAACCTTCCAACGACTAATGGAGTGTTGTCTGGGCCACAGAAACTTCGAGACGGTCCTGTTGTACCTGGACGATGTCATCGTATATTCCAAGACGTATGAGGACCACCTGAAACACCTGGCGGAAGTGTTCGAAGCTCTGGCGAGTTACGGCCTAAAGGTGAAACCCTCCAAGTGTCACCTCCTGAAACCAAAGGTGCAGTACCTGGGACACGTGGTGAGCGCTGACGGAGTGGCTCCCGACCCTGATAAGATCACCGCAATTAAGGAATGGCCAAGCCCCTCCAGCGTAAAAGAAGTGCGGCAGTTCCTCGGGTTGGTAGGCTACTACCGAAGGTTTATTCCCGGTTTCACCAAAAAGGCAGCACCTATGCAGGACCTCCTGATAGGCCAGTCCCGGAAGGCCAAGAACCAGAAGCCGCCCTTCAAATGGGAGGAGCTGGAAGAAGAGTCCTTCCGCCAGCTGAAGATGGCCCTCACGGGGGACGAAATCCTGGCGTACCCGGATTATAGCCAGCCCTTTATCCTCTACACCGACGCCAGTAACATCGGGCTAGTAGCCGTACTGTCCCAGATCCAGCAGGGGAAGGAACGAGTAATCGCCTACGCCAGCCGAAAGCTGCGACCCACCGAAAGGAATCCCGAGAATTACAGCTCATTTAAGCTAGAGTTCCTGGCCGTAGTATGGGCAGTCACCGAGCGCTTTAAGCATTACCTCGCTTCTTCCCGGTTCACCGTGTACACGGATAACAACCCGTTGACACACCTGGACACGGCAAGACTCGGTGCCCTGGAGCAGAGGTGGATGGCCCGTCTGTCCAACTACGAGTTCACAATCAAATACCGGGCCGGACGCTCCAATACCAACGCGGACGCCCTGTCCAGGATGCCCAACCTGCCGGACGAAGGAGAAGATCCGGAGGGACTGGAAGAAGTTGAACTCCCTGCGTTCCACCGTCATGGGACTATCCAGTACTCCCACCGGGTAAGGAGTAAGCAGGCTGCTACGTTGAACCCCTTACCTCACTACAACTGGGCGGAAACGCAAGACAGCGACCCTGCCGTCCGACTGGTGAAGGAGATGCTGACTCGCCCGGAGGCTTGCCTTGAACCAGACGCTCCGGAGGAAGCCAAACAACTATGGGCAGAGAGGAGTCGACTGTTCCTTTACAAGGGGAAGTTGTGCCGCAGAATGGTTAACTCCCGGACGCATGAACTACTCTGGCAAGTAGTGGTGCCACGAAGAGACGCAGCCATGGTGATGGAGGCATACCACGACGGAGCTGGACACTTCGGGTGGAAGAAGCTGGAGTTCCTGCTGCGCGAGCGATTCCACTGGGTAGGCATGAGGGGAACCATTGAGAAGTGGTGCAGAGACTGTGGCCCGTGCAACCTAAGAAGGAAGGATCGTGCCAGCCAGAAGACTCCCCTGCAGTCCATCGTCACCCAGCAGCCGTTGGAACTGGTAGCCTTGGATCATGTAAAACTGACCCCAAGCAGAAGTGGCTACGTCTACGCACTAACCATCGTGGATCACTACTCCCGGTTCTTGGTTGTCGTCCCCGTCAAGGACTTAACAGCTCGAACAGCAGCGAGAGCCTTCCAGCAGCATTTCTGCCGTCCACACGGGTACCCGGACCAAGTTGACAGACCAGGGACCTGCCTTTGAAGCGGAGGTCTTCCAAGAATTCTGCACTCTGTATGGCTGCCGGAAGATAAGGACGACACCCTATCATCCGCAAACTAATGGACTTTGTGAGAAAATGAACCAGGTGGTAATGGATCTTCTGAAAACGTTGCCCCTGGAAGAACGCAGTCTGTGGCCTGAGAAGCTGCCCGATCTGGTGGACCTATACAACCACATCCCGGTAGGTTCCACCAACTGTACCCCGGCTTACCTAATGAGGGCAAGACCTGGTAAGTTACCTGTTGACCTGGAAATGGGAGTCCTGACACCCGAGGACACTTCACCAGAAGCAGACTGGGACACAGAGAGGCAGCAGCAGTACCGGAGAGTACAGGAGAGCGTGGAGCGAAGTCTCTGTCAGGCTAGGGAAAGACAAGAGAAAACTTACAACCAGTATGCTCCCGCTGTTCCCCTGGTACCCGGAGAGCAGGTCTTGAAGAGGAAGAGACGGCTCCACAAGTTGGACGACCAGTGGGAGAAGGACCCGTACACCGTACTGCCCTCAAGCCACGAGAACCCGAAGGTTTGTACCATCAGTAAAGACGGAGGGGAAACTACAGCCATTGTATCCCGGGACCACCTGAAGAAGTGTCCCGAACAACAGAGGAACCCTGAAGAGGAACAAGAAGACCATCGACCCGTAGAGGAAAGGGAAGATATGGTTAGTACTGTGCTCGGGGACTTCCCTCGGTCTTGGACTCAAGTCAATGGTGCAGTTGTGGTACCCGTACTCACCTTCCTCCAACCAGCATCCCAAGCACCTACGGAGCAACAGGTAGAGCTGGAAGAACAGCCGGTCCAGGAGGCAGAAGACCCCACACCCGCAGACGAGGAGGATCAACCCTCTGCTTGCAGTGAGCCTGCCATATCCCTAGTGAGCCAAAGAGCCGGTAGACAGCTGCCCTGTTTACCCTTGACAGCTCCTACACCCTGTAGTTCAGGGCTAGACAGTCAGCTCCGTAGGTCCACTAGGGCCACTAGAGGCCACTAGAGGCCAGTTACCCGCATGTTGGAGGATTTGAAGTGTATAAATTGTTTTATTTATGTTTACCTGTGTATTGTTGCTTGTGTATAATTTTGTGTTTCTAGTTATTTGTAGGAGTCCTTGGTGGATTTACCGGGAATCCTTTGTACATAGTTGGAGCGTAACCCAGGACGGACTAAAGACTGTTAAGGACTCGGGGCAGGACAAACCCCTACCTGGTTACGTCTCCCTGTTTTGGTGAAATGGACACCTTGCTTTTCTTCAAAGACTACACCCGGTTACGGACATGCCGTGACCACCTTTATGTGTTTCTTCTTATTGTACTATTATTGTTGTTATATCTTGTTATGTTTTTCTAAAATATGTTTAGTCCCGGAGTACTAAATTTCACTAGGGGGGAATGTGGCACCCCAGGGGTCTGGTTTCCCACAGTAATGTAATGTTATGTCTGAGAGCAGGTGGGAGGTCCTTTGGTCAGGGATCCTGTGCATGCCACACCTCCTGCCCAGTCTTGGGAGGGGAAGACCTTCCCCTATATAAACCCGGGGCTGAAGCAGGGTTAGTCAGTCAAGGAGAGTAGAGACAAGAAACAGTCACAGGAAGAAACAGCAGAAGCTCAGTGGGAGCAATACTACTACAAGTCAGGGGCTGGCAGCTGCAGAGCTCGCCCTGACTGAGAAGCTTTCTTACCGGACCCGGCGTCCGAGGCTGTGGGGACTAACTCTTACCCAGCAGCAGAAGCCGACCGGCAGGGGATTTCAGGTCCTCAGGCCCAGAAACCCGAAGGCACGGTCACACGCGTGGGACCAGCGCCGCCATCGTGGAGCGGAAGCCATTAGAAGGCCCCGAGTCACCGGCCATACGGGTGAGCACCACACGGTACACTCAGGGACGTGGGCTACTTATATCCGCTTCTAGCAAGGTAGCCAGAAGAGTACAGTCAGTTTGGGAGGCCTACAACTCCGCCTGGCCAGGGGAGATCCCATCTGCTCAAGGACTGACCAGGCCCCGTTCGCTAGCAAGTACTCCGGGAGGGTCTATCGTTGTTACCAGTAAAGACCCTGAATTACACCGCACCGTCTCTGAGTGGTTCCTGCTACCCTCATCTTCCACGTCGGCTGCCCTGAGGCCATACCCCTCCCGTTGGGGGTTATACTATCACGCTGCACAATTCTACACCGGCCTCAGCGGTCTGCCCTGCAGCGGCAGCTCCATAGCTGCAAATCAACGGGTGGCGTAGTCGACACTCAAATAACATCTATCAAGACTGCCACACACTGAGTTGACTCCCTGGGCACGGACCGGGTCCCCGCCACTCGGAGACTACAACCCTCATCTGATCCGGTTCCGGGTAAGCCCCCGTGCGCGAGACGCTGCGCGACACAGCAGGCCCAGGGGCGCGTCATCAGCACCACTGATTATCATTAGAGGGCGGGGTCAGCACCGCTCATTATCATTAGAGGACGGGGTCAGCACGGCTCATTATCATTAGAGGGCGGGGTCAGCACAGCTCATTATCATTAGAGGGAGGGGTCAGCACCGCTCATTATCATTAGAGGGTGGGGTCAGCACCGCTCATTATCATTAGAGGGTGGGGTCAGCACCGCTCATTATCATTAGAGGGCGGGGTCAGCATCGCTCATTAGCATTATAGGGCGGGGTCAGCACCGCTCATTACCATTAGAGGGCGGGGTCAGCACCACTCATTACCATTAGAGGGCGGGGTCAGCACCGCTCATTAGCATTATAGGGCGGGGTCAGCACCGCTCATTACCATTAGAGGGCGGGGTCAGCACCACTCATTATCATTAGAGGGCGGGGTCAGCACCACTCATTATCATTAGAGGGCGGGGTCAGGTCTCTGCCTCTCACTTTGTTCTCCTGTTCACATTTCTCTAAAGTCAGTAATAGTAAAATTGTGTTTCTGGTCCATAGCAACAAATTAGAGTCCAGCTTTCAACTGAGCTGAGCAACCAATCAGAGCTCAGATTCCATTTTACAATAGCACTTTAAAGGGAGTCTGTCCCCCCTGGGAGATATCTGACCTCTACTATGGACATACAGGTGATAGAAATGTAACTCTATACCTACCTGTATGGCCATAGTAGAGGTCTGATGGGAGTCTGTCCCCCCTGGGAGATATCTGACCTCTACTATGGGCATACAGGAGATAGAAATGTAACTCTATACCTACCTGTATGGCCATAGTAGAGGTCTGATGGGAATCTGTCCCCCCTGGGAGATATCTGACCTCTACTATGGCCATACAGGTGATAGAAATGTAACTCTATACCTACCTGTATGGCCCATAGTAGAGGTCTGATGGGAGTCTGTCCCCCCTGGGAGATATCTGACCTCTACTATGGGCATACAGGAGATAGAAATGTAACTCTATACCTACCTGTATGCCCATAGTAGAGGTCTGATGGGAATCTGTCCCCCCTGGGAGATATCTGACCTCTACTATGGCCATACAGGTGATAGAAATGTAACTCTATACCTACCTGTATGGCCCATAGTAGAGGTCTGATGGGAGTCTGTCCCCCCTGGGAGATATCTGACCTCTACTATGGACATACAGGTGATAGAAATGTAACTCTATACCTACCTGTATGGCCATAGTAGAGGTCTGATGGGAGTCTGTCCCCCTGGGAGATATCTGACCTCTACTATGGGCATAAAGGTGATAGAAATGTAACTCTATACCTACCTGTATGGCCATAGTAGAGGTCTGATGGGAGTCTGTCCCCCCTGGGAGATATCTGACCTCTACTATGGACATACAGGTGATAGAAATGTAACTCTATACCTACCTGTATGGCCCATAGTAGAGGTCTGATGGGAGTCTGTCCCCCCTGGGAGATATCTGACCTCTACTATGGGCATACAGGAGATAGAAATGTAACTCTATACCTACCTGTATGCCCATAGTAGAGGTCTGATGGGAATCTGTCCCCCCTGGGAGATATCTGACCTCTACTATGGCCATACAGGTGATAGAAATGTAACTCTATACCTACCTGTATGGCCCATAGTAGAGGTCTGATGGGAGTCTGTCCCCCCTGGGAGATATCTGACCTCTACTATGGACATACAGGTGATAGAAATGTAACTCTATACCTACCTGTATGGCCATAGTAGAGGTCTGATGGGAGTCTGTCCCCCTGGGAGATATCTGACCTCTACTATGGGCATAAAGGTGATAGAAATGTAACTCTATACCTACCTGTATGGCCATAGTAGAGGTCTGATGGGAGTCTGTCCCCCCTGGGAGATATCTGACCTCTACTATGGGCATACAGGAGATAGAAATGTAACTCTATACCTACCTGTATGGCCCATAGTAGAGGTCTGATGGGAATCTGTCCCCCCTGGGAGATATCTGACCTCTACTATGGCCATACAGGTGATAGAAATGTAACTCTATACCTACCTGTATGGCCATAGTAGAGGTCTGATGGGAGTCTGTCCCCCCTGGGAGATATCTGACCTCTACTATGGGCATACAGGTGATAGAAATGTAACTCTATACCTACCTGTATGGCCATAGTAGAGGTCTGATGGGAATCTGTCCCCCCTGGGAGATATCTGACCTCTACTATGGCCATACAGGTGATAGAAATGTAACTCTATACCTACCTGTATGGCCCATAGTAGAGGTCTGATGGGAGTCTGTCCCCCTGGGAGATATCTGACCTCTACTATGGGCATACAGGTGATAGAAATGTAACTCTATACCTACCTGTATGGCCATAGTAGAGGTCTGATGGGAGTCTGTCCCCCCTGGGAGATATCTGACCTCTACTATGGGCATACAGGTGATAGAAATGTAACTCTATACCTACCTGTATGGCCATAGTAGAGGTCTGATGGGAATCTGTACCCCCTGGGAGATATCTGACCTCTACTATGGACATACAGGTGATAGAAATGTAACTCTATACCTACCTGTATGGCCATAGTAGAGGTCTGATGGGAATCTGTCCCTCCCTGGGAGATATCTGACCTCTACTATGGGCATACAGGTGATAGAAATGTAACTCTATACCTACCTGTATGGCCATAGTAGAGGTCTGATGGGAATCTGTACCCCCTGGGAGATATCTGACCTCTACTATGGACATACAGGTGATAGAAATGTAACTCTATACCTACCTGTATGGCCATAGTAGAGGTCTGATGGGAGTCTGTCCCCCCTGGGAGATATCTGACCTCTACTATGGGCATACAGGTGATAGAAATGTAACTCTATACCTACCTGTATGCCCATAGTAGAGGTGTGATGGGAATCTGTCCCCCCTGGGAGATATCTGACCTCTACTATGGACATACAGGTGATAGAAATGTAACTCTATACCTACCTGTATGGCCATAGTAGAGGTCTGATGGGAATCTGTCCCCCCTGGGAGATATCTGACCTCTACTATGGGCATACAGGTGATAGAAATGTAACTCTATACCTACCTGTATGGCCATAGTAGAGGTCTGATGGGAATCTGTCCCTCCTGGGAGATATCTGACCTCTACTATGGACATACAGGTGATAGAAATGTAACTCTATACCTACCTGTATGGCCATAGTAGAGGTCTGATGGGAGTCTGTCCTCCCTGGAAGATATCTGACCTCTACTATGGGCATACAGGTGATAGAAATGTAACTCTATACCTACCTGTATGGCCATAGTAGAGGTCTGATGGGAGTCTGTCCCCCCTGGGAGATATCTGACCTCTACTATGGGCATACAGGTGATAGAAATGTAACCCTATACCTACCTGTATGGCCATAGTAGAGGTCTGATGGGAATCTGTCCCTCCTGGGAGATATCTGACCTCTACTATGGACATACAGGTGATAGAAATGTAACTCTATACCTACCTGTATGGCCATAGTAGAGGTCTGATGGGAATCTGTCCCTCCTGGGAGATATCTGACCTCTACTATGGACATACAGGTGATAGAAATGTAACTCTATACCTACCTGTATGGCCATAGTAGAGGTCTGATGGGAATCTGTACCCCCTGGGAGATATCTGACCTCTACTATGGACATACAGGTGATAGAAATGTAACTCTATACCTACCTGTATGGCCATAGTAGAGGTCTGATGGGAGTCTGTCCTCCCTGGAAGATATCTGACCTCTACTATGGGCATACAGGTGATAGAAATGTAACTCTATACCTACCTGTATGGCCATAGTAGAGATCTGATGGGAGTCTGTCCCCCCTGGGAGATATCTGACCTCTACTATGGACATACAGGTGATAGAAATGTAACTCTATACCCACCTGTATGGTCATAGTAGAGGTCTGATGGGAATCTGTCCCCCCTGGGAGATATCTGACCTCTACTATGGGCATACAGGTGATAGAAATGTAACTCTATACCTACCTGTATGGCCATAGTAGAGGTCTGATGGGAGTCTGTCCCCCCTGGGAGATATCTGACCTCTACTATGGACATACAGGTGATAGAAATGTAACTCTATACCTACCTGTATGGCCATAGTAGAGGTCTGATGGGAGTCTGTCCCCCCTGGGAGATATCTGACCTCTACTATGGACATACAGGTGATAGAAATGTAACTCTATACCCACCTGTATGGTCAAAGTAGAGGTCTGATGGGAGTCTGTCCCCCCTGGGAGATATCTGACCTCTACTATGGGCATACAGGTGATAGAAATGTAACTCTATACCTACCTGTATGTCCATAGTAGAGGTCTGATGGGAATCTGTCCCCCCAGGGAGATATCTGACCTCTACTATGGGCATACAGGTGATAGAAATGTAACTCTATACCTACCTGTATGGCCATAGTAGAAGTCTGATGGGAGTCTGTCCCCCCTGGGAGATATCTGACCTCTACTATGGCCATACAGGTGATAGAAATGTAACTCTATACCTACCTGTATGGCCATAGTAGAGGTCTGATGGGAGTCTGTCCCCCCTGGGAGATATCTGACCTCTACTATGGGCATACAGGTGATAGAAATGTAACTCTATACCTACCTGTATGGCCATAGTAGAGGTTTGATGGGAATCTGTCCCCCCTGGGAGATATCTGACCTCTACTATGGCCATACAGGTGATAAAATTTAACTCTATACCTACCTGTATGGCCATAGTAGAGGTGTGATGGGAATCTGTCCCCCCTGGGAGATATCTGACCTCTACTATGGACATACAGGTGATAGAAATGTAACTCTATACCTTCCTGTATGGCCATAGTAGAGGTCTGATGGGAATCTGTCCCCCCTGGGAGATATCTGACCTCTACTATGGACGTACAGGTGATAGAAATGTAACTCTATACCTACCTGTATGGCCATAGTAGAGGTCTGATGGGAGTCTGTCCCCCCTGGGAGATATCTGACCTCTACTATGGACATACAGGTGATAGAAATGTAACTCTATACCTACCTGTATGGCCATAGTAGAGGTCTGATGGGAGTCTGTCCCCCCTGGGAGATATCTGACCTCTACTATGGACATACAGGTGATAGAAATGTAACTCTATACCTACCTGTATGGCCATAGTAGAGGTCTGATGGGAGTCTGTCCCCCCTGGGAGATATCTGACCTCTACTATGGACATACAGGTGATAGAAATGTAACTCTATACCTACCTGTATGGCCATAGTAGAGGTCTGATGGGAGTCTGTCCCCCCTGGGAGATATCTGACCTCTACTATGGGCATACAGGTGATAGAAATGTAACTCTATACCTACCTGTATGGCCATAGTAGAGGTCTGATGGGAGTCTGTCCCCCCTGGGAGATATCTGACCTCTACTATGGGCATACAGGTGATAGAAATGTAACTCTATACCTACCTGTATGGCCATAGTAGAGGTGTGATGGGAATCTGTCCCCCCTGGGAGATATCTGACCTCTACTATGGGCATACAGGTGATAGAAATGTAACTCTATACCTACCTGTATGGCCCATAGTAGAGGTCTGATGGGAGTCTGTCCCCCCTGGGAGATATCTGACCTCTACTATGGACATACAGGTGATAGAAATGTAACTCTATACCTACCTGTATGGCCATAGTAGAGGTGTGATGGGAATCTGTCCCCCCTGGGAGATATCTGACCTCTACTATGGACATACAGGTGATAGAAATGTAACTCTATACCTACCTGTATGGCCATAGTAGAGGTCTGATGGGAATCTGTCCCCCCTGGGAGATATTTGACCTCTACTATGGACATACAGGTGATAGAAATGTAACTCTATACCTACCTGTATGGCCATAGTAGAGGTCTGATGGGAGTCTGTCCCCCCTGGGAGATATCTGACCTCTACTATGGGCATACAGGTGATAGAAATGTAACTCTATACCTACCTGTATGGCCATAGTAGAGGTCTGATGGGAATCTGTCCCCCCTGGGAGATATCTGACCTCTACTATGGGCATACAGGTGATAGAAATGTAACTCTATACCTACCTGTATGCCCATAGTAGAGGTCTGATGGGAATCTGTCCCCCTGGGAGATATCTGACCTCTACTATGGACATACAGGTGATAGAAATGTAACTCTATACCTACCTGTATGGCCATAGTAGAGGTCTGATGGGAATCTGTCCCCCCTGGGAGATATCTGACCTCTACTATGGACATACAGGTGATAGAAATGTAACTCTATACCTACCTGTATGGCCATAGTAGAGGTCTGATGGGAGTCTGTCCTCCCTGGGAGATATCTGACCTCTACTATGGGCATACAAGTGATAGAAATGTAACTCTATACCTACCTGTATGGCCATAGTAGAGGTCTGATGGCAGTCTGTCCCCCCTGGGAGATATCTGACCTCTACTATGGGTATACAGGTGATAGAAATGTAACTCTATACCTACCTGTATGGCCATAGTAGAGGTCTGATGGGAGTCTGTCCTCCCTGGGAGATATCTGACCTCTACTATGGGCATACAAGTGATAGAAATGTAACTCTATACCTACCTGTATGGCCATAGTAGAGGTCTGATGGGAGTCTGTCCCCCCTGGGAGATATCTGACCTCTACTATGGGCATACAGGTGCTAGAAATGTAACTCTATACCTACCTGTATGGCCATAGTAGAGGTCTGATGGGAATCTGTCCCCCCTGGGAGATATCTGACCTCTACTATGGACATACAGGTGATAGAAATGTAACTCTATACGTACCTGTATGGCCATAGTAGAGGTCTGATGGGAGTCTGTCCCCCCTGGGAGATATCTGACCTCTACTATGTGCATACAGGTGATAGAAATGTAACTCTATACCTACCTGTATGGCCATAGTAGAGGTCTGATGGGAATCTGTCCCCCCTGGGAGATATCAGACCTCTACTATGGACATACAGGTGATAGAAATGTAACTCTATACCTACCTGTATGGCCCATAGTAGAGGTCTGATGGGAATCTGTCCCCCCCTGGGAGATATCTGACCTCTACTATGGACATACAGGTGATAGAAATGTAACTCTATACCTACCTGTATGGTCATAGTAGAGGTCTGATGGGAATCTGTCCCCCCTGGGAGATATCTGACCTCTACTATGGACATACAGGTGATAGAAATGTAACTCTATACCTACCTGTATGGCCATAGTAGAGGTCTGATGGGAATCTGTCCCCCCTGGGAGATATCTGACCTCTACTATGGCCATACAGGTGATAGAAATGTAACTCTATACCTACCTGTATGGCCATAGTAGAGGTCTGATGGGAATCTGTCCCCCCTGGGAGATATCTGACCTCTACTATGGACATACAGGTGATAGAAATGTAACTCTATACCTTCCTGTATGGCCATAGTAGAGGTCTGATGGGAGTCTGTCCCCCCTGGGAGATATCTGACCTCTACTATGGACATACAGGTGATAGAAATGTAACTCTATACGTACCTGTATGGCCATAGTAGAGGTCTGATGGGAGTCTGTCCCCCCTGGGAGATATCTGACCTCTACTATGTGCATACAGGTGATAGAAATGTAACTCTATACCTACCTGTATGGCCATAGTAGAGGTCTGATGGGAATCTGTCCCCCCTGGGAGATATCAGACCTCTACTATGGACATACAGGTGATAGAAATGTAACTCTATACCTACCTGTATGGCCCATAGTAGAGGTCTGATGGGAATCTGTCCCCCCCTGGGAGATATCTGACCTCTACTATGGACATACAGGTGATAGAAATGTAACTCTATACCTACCTGTATGGTCATAGTAGAGGTCTGATGGGAATCTGTCCCCCCTGGGAGATATCTGACCTCTACTATGGACATACAGGTGATAGAAATGTAACTCTATACCTACCTGTATGGCCATAGTAGAGGTCTGATGGGAATCTGTCCCTCCTGGGAGATATCTGACCTCTACTATGGACATACAGGTGATAGAAATGTAACTCTATACCTACCTGTATGGCCCATAGTAGAGGTCTGATGGGAATCTGTCCCCCCTGGGAGATATCTGACCTCTACTATGGACATACAGGTGATAGAAATGTAACTCTATACCTACCTGTATGGCCCATAGTAGAGGTCTGATGGGAATCTGTCCCCCCCTGGGAGATATCTGACCTCTACTATGGACATACAGGTGATAGAAATGTAACTCTATACCTACCTGTATGGTCATAGTAGAGGTGTGATGGGAATCTGTCCCCCCCTGGGAGATATCTGACCTCTACTATGGACATACAGGTGATAGAAATGTAACTCTATACCTACCTGTATGGTCATAGTAGAGGTCTGATGGGAATCTGTCCCCCCTGGGAGATATCTGACCTCTACTATGGACATACAGGTGATAGAAATGTAACTCTATACCTACCTGTATGGCCATAGTAGAGGTCTGATGGGAATCTGTCCCTCCTGGGAGATATCTGACCTCTACTGTGGACATACAGGTGATAGAAATGTAACTCTATACCTACCTGTATGGCCATAGTAGAGGTCTGATGGGAATCTGTCCCTCCTGGGAGATATCTGACCTCTACTATGGACATACAGGTGATAGAAATGTAACTCTATACCTACCTGTATGGCCCATAGTAGAGGTCTGATGGGAATCTGTCCCCCCTGGGAGATATCTGACCTCTACTATGGACATACAGGTGATAGAAATGTAACTCTATACCTACCTGTATGGCCTTAGTAGAGGTCTGATGGGAGTCTGTCCCCCCTGGAGATATCTGACCTCTACTATGGGCATACAAGTGATAGAAATGTAACTCTATACATACCTGTATGGCCATAGTAGAGGTCTGATGGGAATCTGTCCCCCCTGGAGATATCTGACCTCTACTATGGGCATACAGGTGATAGAAATGTAACTCTATACCTACCTGTATGGCCTTAGTAGAGGTCTGATGGGAATCTGTCCTCCCTGGGAGATATCTGACCTCTACTATGGGCATACAAGTGATAGAAATGTAACTCTATACATACCTGTATGGCCATAGTAGAGGTCTGATGGGAATCTGTCCCCCCTGGGAGATATCTGACCTCTACTATGGGCATACAGGTGATAGAAATGTAACTCTATACCTACCTGTATGGCCATAGTAGAGGTCTGATGGGAATCTGTCCCCCCTGGAGATATCTGACCTCTACTATGGGCATACAGGTGATAGAAATGTAACTCTATACCTACCTGTATGGCCTTAGTAGAGGTCTGATGGGAATCTGTCCTCCCTGGGAGATATCTGACCTCTACTATGGGCATACAGGTGATAGAAATGTAACTCTATACCTACCTGTATGGCCATAGTAGAGGTCTGATGGGAGTCTGTCCCCCCTGGAGATATCTGACCTCTACTATGGGCATACAGGTTATAGAAATGTAACTCTATACCTACCTGTATGGCCATAGTAGAGGTCTGATGGGAGTCTGTCCCTCCTGGGAGATATCTGACCTCTACTATGGCCATACAGGTGATAGAAATGTAACTCTATACCTACCTGTATGGCCATAGTAGAGGTCTGATGGGAATCTGTCCCCCCTGGGAGATATCTGACCTCTACTATGGACATACAGGTGATAGAAATGTAACTCTATACCTACCTGTATGGCCATAGTAGAGGTCTGATGGGAATCTGTCCCCCCTGGGAGATATCTGACCTCTACTATGGGCATACAGGTGATAGAAATGTAACTCTATACCTACCTGTATGGCCATAGTAGAGGTCTGATGGGAATCTGTCCCCCCTGGGAGATATCTGACCTCTACTATGGGCATACAGGTGATAGAAATGTAACCCTATACCTACCTGTATGGCCATAGTAGAGGTCTGATGGGAATCTGTCCCCCCTGGGAGATATCTGACCTCTACTATGGACATACAGGTGATAGAAATGTAACTCTATACCTACCTGTATGTCCATAGTAGAGGTCTGATGGGAATCTGTCCCCCCTGGGAGATATCTGACCTCTACTATGGACATACAGGTGATAGAAATGTAACTCTATACCTACCTGTATGGCCATAGTAGAGGTCTGATGGGAGTCTGTCCCCCCTGGGAGATATCTGACCTCTACTATGGACATACAGGTGATAGAAATGTAACTCTATACCTACCTGTATGGCCATAGTAGAGGTCTGATGGGAGTCTGTCCCCCCTGGGAGATATCTGACCTCTACTATGGGCATACAGGTGATAGAAATGTAACTCTATACCTACCTGTATGGCCCATAGTAGAGGTCTGATGGGAATCTGTCCCTCCTGGGAGATATCTGACCTCTACTATGGGCATACAGGTGATAGAAATGTAACTCTATACCTACCTGTATGGCCATAGTAGAGGTCTGATGGGAATCTGTCCCCCCTGGGAGATATCTGACCTCTACTATGGGCATACAGGTGATAGAAATGTAACTCTATACCTACCTGTATGGCCATAGTAGAGGTCTGATGGGAGTCTGTCCCCCCTGGAGATATCTGACCTCTACTATGGACATACAGGTGATAGAAATGTAACTCTATACCTACCTGTATGGCCATAGTAGAGGTCTGATGGGAATCTGTCCCCCCTGGGAGATATCTGACCTCTACTATGGACATACAGGTGATAGAAATGTAACTCTATACCTACCTGTATGGCCATAGTAGAGGTCTGATGGGAGTCTGTCCCCCTGGGAGATATCTGACCTCTACTATGGACATACAGGTGATAGAAATGTAACTCTATACCTACCTGTATGGCCATAGTAGAGGTCTGATGGGAGTCTGTCCCCCTGGGAGATATCTGACCTCTACTATGGACATACAGGTGATAGAAATGTAACTCTATACCTACCTGTATGGCCATAGTAGAGATCTGATGGGAATCTGTCCCCCCTGGGAGATATCTGACCTCTACTATGGGCATACAGGTGATAGAAATGTAACTCTATACCTACCTGTATGGCCATAGTAGAGGTCTGATGGGAATCTGTCCCCCCTGGGAGATATCTGACCTCTACTATGGCCATACAGGTGATAGAAATGTAACTCTATACCTACCTGTATGGCCATAGTAGAGGTCTGATGGGAATCTGTCCCCCCTGGGAGATATCTGACCTCTACTATGGACATACAGGTGATAGAAATGTAACTCTATACCTACCTGTATGGCCATAGTAGAGGTCTGATGGGAATCTGTCCCCCCTGGGAGATATCTGACCTCTACTATGGGCATACAGGTGATAGAAATGTAACTCTATACCTACCTGTATGGCCGTAGTAGAGGTCTGATGGGAATCTGTCCCCCCTGGGAGATATCAGACCTCTACTATGGGTATACAAGTGATAGAAATGTAACTCTATACCTACCTGTATGGCCATAGTAGAGGTCTGATGGGAATCTGTCCCCCCTGGGAGATATCTGACCTCTACTATGGGCATACAGGTGATAGAAATGTAACTCTATACCTACCTGTATGGCCATAGTAGAGGTCTGATGGGAATCTGTCCCCCCTGGGAGATATCTGACCTCTACTATGGGCATACAGGTGATAGAAATGTAACTCTATACCTACCTGTATGGCCATAGTAGAGGTCTGATGGGAGTCTGTCCCCCCTGGGAGATATCTGACCTCTACTATGGGCATACAGGTGATAGAAATGTAACTCTATACCTACCTGTATGGCCGTAGTAGAGGTCTGATGGGAATCTGTCCCCCCTGGGAGATATCTGACCTCTACTATGGGCATACAGGTGATAGAAATGTAACTCTATACCTACCTGTATGGCCATAGTAGAGGTCTGATGGGAATCTGTCCCCCCTGGGAGATATCTGATCTCTACTATGGGCATACAGGTGATAGAAATGTAACTCTATACCTACCTGTATGGCCATAGTAGAGGTCTGATGGGAATCTGTCCCCCCTGGGAGATCTCAGACCTCTACTATGGGCATACAGGTGATAGAAATGTAACTCTATACCTACCTGTATGGCCATAGTAGAGGTCTGATGGGAATCTGTCCCCCCTGGGAGATCTCAGACCTCTACTATGGGCATACAGGTGATAGAAATGTAACTCTATACCTACCTGTATGGCCCATAGTAGAGGTCTGATGGGAGTCTGTCCTCCCTGGGAGATATCTGACCTCTACTATGGACATACAGGTGATAGAAATGTAACTCTATACCTACCTGTATGGCCCATAGTAGAGGTCTGATGGGAGTCTGTCCCTCCTGGGAGATATCTGACCTCTACTATGGGCATACAGGTGATAGAAATGTAACTCTATACCTACCTGTATGGCCATAGTAGAGGTCTGATGGGAGTCTGTCCCCCCTGGGAGATATCTGACCTCTACTATGGGCATACAGGTGATAGAAATGTAACTCTATACCTACCTGTATGGCCATAGTAGAGTCTGCTGGGAGTCTGTCCCCCCTGGGAGATATCTGACCTCTACTATGGCCATACAGGTGATAGAAATGTAACTCTATACCTACCTGTATGGCCATAGTAGAGGTCTGCTGGGAGTCTGTCCCCCCTGGGAGATATCTGACCTCTACTATGGACATACAGGTGATAGAAATGTAACTCTATACCTACCTGTATGGCCATAGTAGAGGTCTGATGGGAATCTGTCCCTCCTGGGAGATATCTGACCTCTACTATGGACATACAGGTTATAGAAATGTAACTCTATACCTAGCTGTATGGCCATAGTAGAGGTCTGATGGGAGTCTGTCCCCCCTGGGAGATATCTGACCTCTACTATGGGCATACAGGTGATAGAAATGTAACTCTATACCTACCTGTATGGCCATATTAGAGGTCTGATGGGAATCTGTCCCCCTGGGAGATATCTGACCTCTACTATGGGCATACAGGTGATAGAAATGTAACTCTATACCTACCTGTATGGCCATAGTAGAGGTCTGATGGGAATCTGTCCCCCTGGGAGATATCTGACCTCTACTATGGACATACAGGTGATAGAAATGTAACTCTATACCTACCTGTATGGCCATAGTAGAGGTCTGATGGGAATCTGTCCCTCCTGGGAGATATCTGACCTCTACTATGGGCATACAGGTGATAGAAATGTAACTCTATACCTACCTGTATGGCCCATAGTAGAGGTCTGATGGGAGTCTGTCCCCCCTGGGAGATATCTGACCTCTACTATGGGCATACAGGTGATAGAAATGTAACTCTATACCTACCTGTATGGCCATAGTAGAGGTCTGATGGGAATCTGTCCCCCTGGGAGATATCTGACCTCTACTATGGACATACAGGTGATAGAAATGTAACTCTATACCTACCTGTATGGCCATAGTAGAGGTCTGATGGGAATCTGTCCCCCCTGGGAGATATCTGACCTCTATTATGGACATACAGGTGATAGAAATGTAACTCTATACCAACCTGTATGGCCCATAGTAGAGGTCTGATGGGAATCTGTCCCCCCTGGGAGATATCAGACCTCTACTATGGGCATACAGGTGATAGAAATGTAACTCTATACCTACCTGTATGGCCATAGTAGAGGTCTGATGGGAATCTGTCCCCCCTGGGAGATATCTGACCTCTACTATGGACACACAGGTGATAGAAATGTAACTCTATACCTACCTGTATGCCCATAGTAGAGGTCTGATGGGAATCTGTCCCCCCTGGGAGATATCTGACCTCTACTATGGACACACAGGTGATAGAAATGTAACTCTATACCAACCTGTATGGCCCATAGTAGAGGTCTGATGGGAATCTGTCCCCCCTGGGAGATATCAGACCTCTACTATGGGCATACAGGTGATAGAAATGTAACTCTATACCTACCTGTATGGCCATAGTAGAGGTCTGATGGGAATCTGTCCCCCCTGGGAGATATCTGATCTCTACTATGGGCATACAGGTGATAGAAATGTAACTCTATACCTACCTGTATGTCCATAGTAGAGGTCTGATGGGAATCTGTCCCCCCTGGGAGATATCTGACCTCTACTATGGACATACAGGTGATAGAAATGTAACTCTATACCTACCTGTATGGCCATAGTAGAGGTCTGATGGGAGTCTGTCCCCCCTGGGAGATATCTGACCTCTACTATGGACATACAGGTGATAGAAATGTAACTCTATACCTACCTGTATGGCCATAGTAGAGGTCTGATGGGAGTCTGTCCCCCCTGGAGATATCTGACCTCTACTATGGACATACAGGTGATAGAAATGTAACTCTATACCTACCTGTATGGCCATAGTAGAGGTCTGATGGGAATCTGTCCCCCCTGGGAGATATCTGACCTCTACTATGGACATACAGGTGATAGAAATGTAACTCTATACCTACCTGTATGGCCATAGTAGAGGTCTGATGGGAGTCTGTCCCCCTGGGAGATATCTGACCTCTACTATGGACATACAGGTGATAGAAATGTAACTCTATACCTACCTGTATGGCCATAGTAGAGGTCTGATGGGAATCTGTCCCCCCTGGGAGATATCTGACCTCTACTATGGGCATACAGGTGATAGAAATGTAACTCTATACCTACCTGTATGGCCATAGTAGAGGTCTGATGGGAGTCTGTCCCCCTGGGAGATATCTGACCTCTACTATGGACATACAGGTGATAGAAATGTAACTCTATAAATACCTGTATGGCCATAGTAGAGATCTGATGGGAATCTGTCCCCCCTGGGAGATATCTGACCTCTACTATGGGCATACAGGTGATAGAAATGTAACTCTATACCTACCTGTATGGCCATAGTAGAGGTCTGATGGGAATCTGTCCCCCCTGGGAGATATCTGACCTCTACTATGGCCATACAGGTGATAGAAATGTAACTCTATACCTACCTGTATGGCCATAGTAGAGGTCTGATGGGAATCTGTCCCCCCTGGGAGATATCTGACCTCTACTATGGACATACAGGTGATAGAAATGTAACTCTATACCTACCTGTATGGCCATAGTAGAGGTCTGATGGCAGTCTGTCCCCCCTGGGAGATATCTGACCTCTACTATGGGCATACAGGTGATAGAAATGTAACTCTATACCTACCTGTATGGCCGTAGTAGAGGTCTGATGGGGGTCTGTCCCCCCTGGGAGATATCTGACCTCTACTATGGGCATACAGGTGATAGAAATGTAACTCTATACCTACCTGTATGGCCATAGTAGAGGTCTGATGGGAATCTGTCCCCCCTGGGAGATATCAGACCTCTACTATGGGTATACAAGTGATAGAAATGTAACTCTATACCTACCTGTATGGCCATAGTAGAGGTCTGATGGGAATCTGTCCCCCCTGGGAGATATCTGACCTCTACTATGGGCATACAGGTGATAGAAATGTAACTCTATACCTACCTGTATGGCCATAGTAGAGGTCTGATGGGAATCTGTCCCCCCTGGGAGATATCTGACCTCTACTATGGGCATACAGGTGATAGAAATGTAACTCTATACCTACCTGTATGGCCATAGTAGAGGTCTGATGGGAGTCTGTCCCCCCTGGGAGATATCTGACCTCTACTATGGGCATACAGGTGATAGAAATGTAACTCTATACCTACCTGTATGGCCGTAGTAGAGGTCTGATGGGAATCTGTCCCCCCTGGGAGATATCTGACCTCTACTATGGGCATACAGGTGATAGAAATGTAACTCTATACCTACCTGTATGGCCATAGTAGAGGTCTGATGGGAATCTGTCCCCCCTGGGAGATATCTGATCTCTACTATGGGCATACAGGTGATAGAAATGTAACTCTATACCTACCTGTATGGCCATAGTAGAGGTCTGATGGGAATCTGTCCCCCCTGGGAGATCTCAGACCTCTACTATGGGCATACAGGTGATAGAAATGTAACTCTATACCTACCTGTATGGCCATAGTAGAGGTCTGATGGGAATCTGTCCCCCCTGGGAGATCTCAGACCTCTACTATGGGCATACAGGTGATAGAAATGTAACTCTATACCTACCTGTATGGCCCATAGTAGAGGTCTGATGGGAGTCTGTCCCTCCTGGGAGATATCTGACCTCTACTATGGGCATACAGGTGATAGAAATGTAACTCTATACCTACCTGTATGGCCATAGTAGAGGTCTGATGGGAGTCTGTCCCCCCTGGGAGATATCTGACCTCTACTATGGGCATACAGGTGATAGAAATGTAACTCTATACCTACCTGTATGGCCATAGTAGAGGTCTGCTGGGAGTCTGTCCCCCCTGGGAGATATCTGACCTCTACTATGGCCATACAGGTGATAGAAATGTAACTCTATACCTACCTGTATGGCCATAGTAGAGGTCTGCTGGGAGTCTGTCCCCCCTGGGAGATATCTGACCTCTACTATGGACATACAGGTGATAGAAATGTAACTCTATACCTACCTGTATGGCCATAGTAGAGGTCTGATGGGAATCTGTCCCTCCTGGGAGATATCTGACCTCTACTATGGACATACAGGTTATAGAAATGTAACTCTATACCTAGCTGTATGGCCATAGTAGAGGTCTGATGGGAGTCTGTCCCCCCTGGGAGATATCTGACCTCTACTATGGGCATACAGGTGATAGAAATGTAACTCTATACCTACCTGTATGGCCATATTAGAGGTCTGATGGGAATCTGTCCCCCTGGGAGATATCTGACCTCTACTATGGGCATACAGGTGATAGAAATGTAACTCTATACCTACCTGTATGGCCATAGTAGAGGTCTGATGGGAATCTGTCCCCCTGGGAGATATCTAACCTCTACTATGGACATACAGGTGATAGAAATGTAACTCTATACCTACCTGTATGGCCATAGTAGAGGTCTGATGGGAATCTGTCCCTCCTGGGAGATATCTGACCTCTACTATGGGCATACAGGTGATAGAAATGTAACTCTATACCTACCTGTATGGCCCATAGTAGAGGTCTGATGGGAGTCTGTCCCCCCTGGGAGATATCTGACCTCTACTATGGGCATACAGGTGATAGAAATGTAACTCTATACCTACCTGTATGGCCATAGTAGAGGTCTGATGGGAATCTGTCCCCCTGGGAGATATCTGACCTCTACTATGGACATACAGGTGATAGAAATGTAACTCTATACCTACCTGTATGGCCATAGTAGAGGTCTGATGGGAATCTGTCCCCCCTGGGAGATATCTGACCTCTATTATGGACATACAGGTGATAGAAATGTAACTCTATACCAACCTGTATGGCCCATAGTAGAGGTCTGATGGGAATCTGTCCCCCCTGGGAGATATCAGACCTCTACTATGGGCATACAGGTGATAGAAATGTAACTCTATACCTACCTGTATGGCCATAGTAGAGGTCTGATGGGAATCTGTCCCCCCTGGGAGATATCTGACCTCTACTATGGGCATACAGGTGATAGAAATGTAACTCTATACCTACCTGTATGGCCATAGTAGAGGTCTGATGGGAATCTGTCACCTCCTGGGGGATATCTGACCTCTACTATGGACATACAGGTGATAGAAATGTAACTCTATACCTACCTGTATGGCCCATAGTAGAGGTCTGATGGGAGTCTGTCCCCCCTGGGAGATATCTGACCTCTACTATGGACATACAGGTGATAGAAATGTAACTCTATACCTACCTGTATGGCCATAGTAGAGGTCTGATGGGAGTCTGTCCCCCCTGGGAGATATTTGACCTCTACTATGGACATACAGGTGATAGAAATGTAACTCTATACCAACCTGTATGGCCCATAGTAGAGGTCTGATGGGAATCTGTCCCCCCTGGGAGATATCTGACCTCTACTATGGGCATACAGGTGATAGAAATGTAACTCTATACCTACCTGTATGGCCATAGTAGAGGTCTGATGGGAATCTGTCCCCCTGGGAGATATCTGACCTCTACTATGGGCATACAGGTGATAGAAATGTAACTCTATACCTACCTGTATGGCCATAGTAGAGGTCTGATGGGAGTCTGTCCCCCCTGGGAGATATCTGACCTCTACTATGGGCATACAGGTGATAGAAATGTAACTCTATACCTACCTGTATGGCCATAGTAGAGGTCTGATGGGAGTCTGTCCCCCCTGGGAGATATCTGACCTCTACTATGGGCATACAGGTGATAGAAATGTAACTCTATACCAACCTGTATGGCCCATAGTAGAGGTCTGATGGGAATCTGTCCCCCCTGGGAGATATCTGACCTCTACTATGGGCATACAGGTGATAGAAATGTAACTCTATACCTACCTGTATGGCCATAGTAGAGGTCTGATGGGAATCTGTCCCCCCTGGGAGATATCTGACCTCTACTATGGGCATACAGGTGATAGAAATGTAACTCTATACCTACCTGTATGGCCATAGTAGAGGTCTGATGGGAATCTGTCCCCCCTGGGAGATATCTGACCTCTACTATGGGCATACAGGTGATAGAAATGTAACCCTATACCTACCTGTATGGCCATAGTAGAGGTCTGATGGGAATCTGTCCCTCCTGGGAGATATCTGACCTCTACTATGGGCATACAGGTGATAGAAATGTAACTCTATACCTACCTGTATGGCCCATAGTAGAGGTCTGATGGGAGTCTGTCCCCCCTGGGAGATATCTGACCTCTACTATGGCCATACAGGTGATAGAAATGTAACTCTATACCTACCTGTATGGCCATAGTAGAGGTCTGATGGGAGTCTGTCCCCCCTGGGAGATATCTGACCTCTACTATGGCCATACAGGTGATAGAAATGTAACTCTATACCTACCTGTATGGCCATAGTAGAGGTCTGATGGGAATCTGTCCCCCCTGGGAGATATCTGACCTCTACTATGGACATACAGGTGATAGAAATGTAACTCTATACCTACCTGTATGGCCATAGTAGAGGTCTGATGGGAATCTGTCCCCCCTGGGAGATATCTGACCTCTACTATGGGCATACAGGAGATAGAAATGTAACTCTATACCTACCTGTATGGCTCATAGTAGAGGTCTGATGGGAATCTGTCCCCCCTGGGAGATATCTGACCTCTACTATGGGCATACAGGTGATAGAAATGTAACTCTATACCTACCTGTATGGCCATAGTAGAGGTCTGATGGGAATCTGTCCCCCCTGGGAGATATCTGACCTCTACTATGGGCATACAGGTGATAGAAATGTAACTCTATACCTACCTGTATGGCTCATAGTAGAGGTCTGATGGGAGTCTGTCCCCCCTGGGAGATATCTGACCTCTACTATGGGCATACAGGTGATAGAAATGTAACTCTATACCTACCTGTATGGCCATAGTAGAGATCTGATGGGAGTCTGTCCCCCCTGGGAGATATCTGACCTCTACTATGGGCATACAGGAGATAGAAATGTAACTCTATACCTACCTGTATGGCTCATAGTAGAGGTCTGATGGGAGTCTGTCCCCCCTGGGAGATATCTGACCTCTACTATGGGCATACAGGTGATAGAAATGTAACTCTATACCTACCTGTATGGCCATAGTAGAGATCTGATGGGAGTCTGTCCCCCCTGGGAGATATCTGACCTCTACTATGGGCATACAGGTGATAGAAATGTAACTCTATACCTACCTGTATGGCCATAGTAGAGGTCTGATGGGCGTCTGTCCTCCCTGGGAGATATCTGACCTCTACTATGGGCATACAGGTGATAGAAATGTAACTCTATACCTACCTGTATGGCCATAGTAGAGATCTGATGGGAGTCTGTCCCCCCTGGGAGATATCTGACCTCTACTATGGGCATACAGGTGATAGAAATGTAACTCTATACCTACCTGTATGGCCATAGTAGAGATCTGATGGGAGTCTGTCCTCCCTGGGAGATATCTGACCTCTACTATGGGCATACAGGTGATAGAAATGTAACTCTATACCCACCTGTATGCCCATAGTAGAGATCTGATGGGAGTCTGTCCCCCCTGGGAGATATCTGACCTCTACTATGGACATACAGGTGATAGAAATGTAACTCTATACCTACCTGTATGGCCATAGTAGAGGTCTGATGGGAATCTGTCCCCCCTGGGAGATATCTGACCTCTACTATGGGCATACAGGTGATAGAAATGTAACTCTATACCTACCTGTATGGCCATAGTAGAGGTCTGATGGGAGTCTGTCATCCCTGGGAGATATCTGACCTCTACTATGGGCATACAGGTGATAGAAATGTAACTCTATACCTACCTGTATGGCCATAGTCGAGGTCTGATGGGAATCTGTCCCCCCTGGGAGATATCTGACCTCTACTATGGACATACAGGTGATAGAAATGTAACTCTATACCTACCTGTATGGCCATAGTCGAGGTCTGATGGGAATCTGTCCCCCCTGGGAGATATCTGACCCCTACAATGGACATACAGGTGATAGAAATGTAACTCTATACCTACCTGTATGGCCATAGTAGAGGTCTGATGGGAATCTGTCCCTCCTGGGAGATATCTGACCTCTACTATGGACATACAGGTGATAGAAATGTAACTCTATACCTACCTGTATGGTCATAGTAGAGGTCTGATGGGAATCTGTCCCCCCTGGGAGATATCTGACCCCTACAATGGACATACAGGTGATAGAAATGTAACTCTATACCTACCTGTATGGCCATAGTAGAGGTCTGATGGGAATCTGTCCACCCTGGGAGATATCTGACCTCTACTATCGGCATACAGGTGATAGAAATGTAACTCTATATCTACCTGTATGGCCATAGTAGAGGTCTGATGGGAATCTGTCCCCCCTGGGAGATATCTGACCTCTACTATGGGCATACAGGTGATAGAAATGTAACTCTATACCTACCTGTATGGCCATAGTAGAGGTCTGATGGGAGTCTGTCCCTCCTGGGAGATATCTGACCTCTACTATGGGTATACAGGTGATAGAAATGTAACTCTATACCTACCTGTATGGCCATAGTAGAGGTCTGATGGGAGTCTGTCCCCCCTGGGAGATATCTGACCTCTACTATGGGCATACAGGTGATAGAAATGTAACTCTATACCTACCTGTATGGCCATAGTAGAGGTCTGATGGGAATCTGTCCCCCCTGGGAGATATCTGACCTCTACTATGGGCATACAGGTGATAGAAATGTAACTCTATACCTACCTGTATGGCCATAGTAGAGGTCTGATGGGAATCTGTCCCCCCTGGGAGATATCTGACCTCTACTATGGGCATACAGGTGATAGAAATGTAACTCTATACCTACCTGTATGGCCATAGTAGAGGTCTGATGGGAGTCTGTCCCCCCTGGGAGATATCTGACCTCTACTATGGGCATACAGGTGATAGAAATGTAACTCTATACCTACCTGTATGGCCATAGTAGAGGTCTGATGGGAGTCTGTCCCCCCTGGGAGATATCTGACCTCTACTATGGGCATACAGGTGATAGAAATGTAACTCTATACCTACCTGTATGCCCATAGTAGAGGTCTGATGGGAATCTGTCCCCCCTGGGAGATATCTGACCTCTACTATGGACATACAGGTGATAGAAATGTAACTCTATACCTACCTGTATGGCCATAGTAGAGGTCTGATGGGAATCTGTCCCTCCCTGGGAGATATCTGACCTCTACTATGGGCATACAGGTGATAGAAATGTAACTCTATACCTACCTGTATGGCCATAGTAGAGGTCTGATGGGAATCTGTACCCCCTGGGAGATATCTGACCTCTACTATGGACATACAGGTGATAGAAATGTAACTCTATACCTACCTGTATGGCCATAGTAGAGGTCTGATGGGAATCTGTCCCCCCTGGGAGATATCTGACCTCTACTATGGACATACAGGTGATAGAAATGTAACTCTATACCTACCTGTATGGCCATAGTAGAGGTCTGATGGGAATCTGTCCCCCCTGGCAGATATCTGACCTCTACTATGGGCATACAGGTGATAGAAATGTAACCCTATACCTACCTGTATGGCCATAGTAGAGGTCTGATGGGAGTCTGTCCCCCCTGGGAGATATCTGACCTCTACTATGGGCATACAGGTGATAGAGATGTAACCCTATACCTACCTGTATGCCCATAGTAGAGGTCTGATGGGAATCTGTCCCCCCTGGGAGATATCTGACCTCTACTATGGACATACAGGTGATAGAAATGTAACTCTTTACCTACCTGTATGGCCATAGTAGAGGTCTGATGGGAGTCTGTCCCCCCTGGGAGATATCTGACCTCTACTATGGGCATACAGGTGATAGAAATGTAACCCTATACCTACCTGTATGCCCATAGTAGAGGTCTGATGGGAATCTGTCCCCCCTGGGAGATATCTGACCTGTACTATGGGCATACAGGTGATAGAAATGTAACTCTATACCTACCTGTATGGCCCATAGTAGAGGTCTGATGGGAATCTGTCCCCCCTGGGAGATATCTGACCTCTACTATGGACATACAGGTGATAGAAATGTAACTCTATACCTACCTGTATGCCCATAGTAGAGGTCTGATGGGAGTCTGTCCCCCCTGGGAGATATCTGACCTCTACTATGGGCATACAGGTGATAGAAATGTAACTCTATACCTACCTCTATGCCCATAGTAGAGGTCTGATGGGAATCTGTCCCCCCTGGGAGATATCTGACCTCTACTATGGACATACAGGTGATAGAAATGTAACTCTATACCTACCTGTATGCCCATAGTAGAGGTCTGATGGGAATCTGTCCCCCCTGGGAGATATCTGACCTCTACTATGGACATACAGGAGATAGAAATGTAACTCTATACCTACCTGTATGCCCATAGTAGAGGTCTGATGGGAATCTGTCCCCCCTGGGAGATATCTGACCTCTACTATGGGCATACAGGTGATAGAAATGTAACTCTATACCTACCTGTATGGCCATAGTAGAGGTCTGATGGGAATCTGTCCTCCCTGGGAGATATCTGACCTCTACTATGGGCGTACAGGTGTCAGAAATGTGAATCTACACTCACCTGTACGGCCCATATTACAGGTTTGAGAAATCTCTTTTTATTCAATCCGCTTTTCTAGGCTTGGTGTCCTGGGGACGGGAAGAAATCTCCGCCTATACGCTTCATCTAAATATTCCCCCCTCCCCTGCACATTACAGGGTCCTGTGATCTGCAGTCTAGGGCTCAATATCCCGCGCATGCGGAATGCGCCTAGAGCTGAAGGCGCTTTTTTTTCCTCCCTGCCCTATTTTACTTGTTAGAGTGGACTGAACAAAGGACGTGAAAATTAGTGGTTCAGATAAAAAAGCAGCCCAAGGTTAAATTATATATTTTATCGTCTTAAGGGCACACTAGACAATACACTATATACATAGTCTTTTCCACACCTTGCATGACAGTTACGGCATTGAGACGCTGGTGCACGAGGTACGGGCTTTTCCAGTCCTCCTGAAGCTTGTCCTGGGGTACAAGGACCAGTACCCACACCTTTTGACCTACCTTGTAGGTTTTCTCACAAACATTCTGGTTATACCATCGCTTCTGGTCAGCCTGGGCTCACATCATATTATCGTGCACCAGCTGCACCAAGACCTGCATTTTGTCACTGAAGGGCACAACATATTTGTTGACCGACACTCCAGGGGTGGCTAAGTCCCCTTCCCAGACCTCATTCACCAGAGCCAGGGGCCCCCGCGCACGCCGGCCGTACAGGCGCTCAAAGGGGAAGAACCGTGTTGAGGCCTGTGGAACCTCCCAGTAGGCAAATAGCAGGTGTGGGAGGTACTGCTCCTAGTCGCTCCCGTGGGAGTCGACCAACATCTTAAGTATCTGCTTCAGGGTGCCATTGAACCGTTCGCACAAGCCGTTAGTCTGTGGGTGGTATGGGCTGGCCACTAGATGTTGCACCTGTGTTTGCTTACAGAGGAACTCCATCAGCTGCGACATGAACTGGGTCCCCCTGTCGATAAGCATTTCCTGGGGAAAACCCACTCTGGAGTAAATCTCCAGTAAGGCGGTGGCCATCTTGTTGGCCCTTCGGGCCAACAAGGCTACCGCTTCTAGTTACCGGGTGGCATAGTCTACTACCATCAGTATGAAGCGTTTCCCGGAGCTGCTGGGAGTGGCTATCTGGCCAACCAAATCCACAGCCATCCTCCTGAAAGGCTCTTCAATGATTGTGATCTCTCTATTGCAGGGAGATCCTCAGTCCTGGGCGTTTTCCTTACCGCAGGACTCTGTTTGTCTCCAGTCTGTGGAGGGTTTTTCGGGGCTCTGGTCCTCATCTATGATGACCCTGACCGAGTCGCCTTGGCTGAGTCTAGGCTACGTTGCCTTCAGCAGGGGATTCGGTCAGTGGAGACGTACAGTTCTGAATTCCATAGATGGGCAACGGATTCCAAATGGAATGACCCGGCTCTTAGAAGTCAATTTTGAGAGGGTCTTACTGAAAGATTGAAAGATGCCTTGGCAGTATATGAAACCCCTCTTGGAGGCTGCCATGTCGCTGGTCATACGTCTTGATAGACACCTTCGGGATAGACGGGTGAGACCACCTTCTCCAGGGCCTTGTTGTTGGGGTTGTGTACCTCTGCCGGAGGAGCGGTCTGGAGGTGAACCAGTACTGGGGGAGGTGGAGGAACCCATGCAGTTAGGGGGTGTCTCTACATCATACATTTCCCCGGAGATTTGCAGGAAAAAAGGTGTATGTTTTTTTGTGGGAAAAAGGGACACTTTGTTGGGACCTGTCCTTCAATTCCTAAACAAAAAGAGGCTCGATTAACTCTCGGTAGTCTGGAGTTAAACAAGAGGTTCATTTGTTAACAACCTGCAGTTCCCGCTTTGTCCTGTCAGCAGAGGTGGTGCTAGAGAGCAAAACCGAGAAAATTTCTGTGTTTGTTGACAGTGGAGCCGGAGTCAGCATGGTTGATGCTGAGTTTGTGAAAACTCATGGTCTTGCTTGCTGTGCTTTAGCTAAACCTATTTCAATCTTTGCCGTTGACTCGGCGCCACTTGCACAGAAAGCATTTACTCAGATTGTACATAATGTAAAACTGAGGGTGGGGTCCGTTCATTGTGAAATAATCCCTTGTTATGTTCTGGACAATCTTCCCACACCGGTTGTTTTGGGTATTCCTTGGCTTGTTAACCATAATCCATTGGTGGATTGGCAAACTGGGGAGATTATTGAATGGGGAGATTACTGCCATGAGAACTGTCTGGATGTTTCCATTGCTGCCGTCTCTATGGGGATATTACCTGCTTTTCTGTCTGGTTTTGAGGACGTTTTTTCTGAGAGGGGTGTCAGGACTTTCCTCCTCATCCTGCTTATGACTGTCCTATTAACCTGACCCCCGGAGCTAAACTACTGAAGTCCAGACTGTATAATCTTTCTGGCCCTGAGAGACAAGCCATGAAGGATTTCATTGCGGAAAGTCTGGAGAAGGAACATATCAGACCCTCATCTTCTCCCGTGGCGGCAGGGTTCTTCTTTGTGAAGAATAAAGATGGCGGCCTACGTCCCTGTTTAGATTTCAGGGAATTAAATCAAATTACCATCCGTGATCCATACCCTCTTCCTTTGATTCCTGATTTGTTCAGCCAGGTTGTGGGAGCTAAGGTGTTCTCCAAGGTGGATTTAAGGGGAGCCTACAATCTGATTAGAATCAGAGAAGGGGACGAATGGAAGACGGCGTTCAATACCCCGGAAGGACATTTCGAGAGTCTGGTTATGCCTTTTGGTTTGACCAATGCACCTGCGGTATTCCAGCATTTCATACATGATATTTTCCATCATTTGGTGGGGAGGTTTGTGGTGGTCTATCCGGCGATATTTTGATTTACTCACCTGATCTTGAGACACATCGGGGTATGTTAAGCAGGTGCTCCAGATATTAAGGGATACAAAACTATATGCAAAACTGGAAAAATGTGTTTTCGCCGTCCAGGAGGTGCAGTTTTTGGGGTACTTGTTGTCATCTTCAGGTTTTCGGATGGATCCGGAGAAGATCCGTGCAGTCCTTGACTGGGAACGTCCCGAGAACCTGAAGGCTCTACAACGTTTTCTGGGCTTTACTCATTTTTACCAGAAATTCATCCAAAATTACTCTGTTGTAGTGAAACCCCTCACTGACATGACTAAGAAGGGGTCTGATTTTTCCAAATGGTCGGATTCTTCCCTCCAGGCTTTTTCTTCCTTAAAGAATTATTTTGCCACTGCACCTATACTCAGTCACCCCGATGTTTGCTAACCCTTTATTGTGGAGGTCGATGCTTCGGATGTCGGGGTTGGGGCTGTGTTGTCTCAGGGTCCACCACCTGGTAAATAGCAGCCATGCGCTTTCTTTTCTAAAAAAAAATAGTCTTCGGCTGAGAGAAATTATGACGTGGGTAATAGGGAACTTTTGGCGATCAAATTGGCGTTCGAGGAATGGCGACATTGGTTGGAGGGGGCTGTCCATCCTATTACTGTTATTACTGACCATAAGAACCTGTCATATCTCCAGTCAGCTAAACGTCTCAACCCTAGGCGAGCCAGATGGTCCCTGTTTGTTACTAGGTTCAATTGTGTTGTCACTTTCCATCCAGGGGTCAAAAATGTCAAGGCTGATGCTTTATCCCGGAGCTTCCCTGGTGGTGGTGACCTGAGAATCCTGCCCCGATATTACAGAAGGGGGTAGCCATTTCGGCATTGTACCCTGAACTGGAGGGTGAAGTGTTGGAGGCTCAGGGGGATGCCCCGGCCTCCTGCCCTTCAGGAAGGTTAATTGTTCCATCTAATCTGCTTCGCAAAGTAATTAAGCAACATCATAACTCTGTGCTTGCTGGGCATCCAGGTGGTAAGGCAACCGCGGACCTCCTCTCTCGTCATTTTTGGTGGCCGGGGTTGCATCAGGATGTGATTAAACACGTAGCTGTTTGTAGTATTTGTTCTAAGGTTTCGCATACCCGTCCGTCTGGTACTCTTCTTCCACTACCTATCCCTAGCAGGCCGTGGACACACTTGTCCATGGATTTTATTACTGACCTACCGGTTTCTGCAGGCAAAACGGTGGTTTTGATGGTGGTAGATAAGTTCAGTAAAATGGTTAATTTCGTTGAATTGCCTGCACTTCCCAATGCGAAGACACTTGCTCAGGTGATTATAAATGAGATTGTGAAGCTTCACGGGGTTCCCTCTGATGTGGTGTCAGATCGGGGGACCCAGTTTGTTTCCAAGTTCTGGAAGACATTCTGTTCTCGACTGGGGGTGCAGCTGTCCTTTTCCTCTGCCTTCCACCCTCAGTCGAATGGTCAGACCGAGAGGGTCAATCAGAATTTGGAGACCCACCTCAGGTGTTTCGTTTGCAAGCATCAGGAGGATTGGGCATCCTACTTACCTCTGACAGAATTTGCTATTAATAATCATCGTCAAGAATCCACTGGCAGGTCACCGTTCTTCGGTGCATACGGTTATCACCCACAGTTTGGAACCTTTAGTGGGGGAGAAGCTTCAGGAGTTCCTGAGGAGGAACGGTTTGCTTCGTCGCTCTCCTCGGTATGGCGGGGTGTTCTGTGTAATTTAAAGATCATGGGAGACCGGTATAAACGCATGGCTGACAGAAGACACTTGCCAGGTCCGGACCTGAATGTGAATGACTTTGTGTGGTTGTCTACCAGGAATATAAGATTGAACGTTCCTTCTTGGAAGCTGGGCCCCAGGTTTATTGCTCCCTATAAAATAACCGCCGTCATTAACCCAGCAGTGTTTCGTCTTGAACTTCCTCAGGCCCTTAAGGTCCACAATGTCTTCCATAGGTCCTTACTCAAAAAGTATGTGGAACCTCTTGAGCCCTCGCCTCTACCACCGCCCCCAGTAATGGTTGATGGTAATCTGGAGTTCCAGATTTCGAGGATTGTAGATTCTCGTCTCCAACGTCGTTCTCTACAATCCTTGGTGCACTGAAAGGGTTATGGTCCAGAGGAGAGGATGTGGGTTTCAGCATCAGAGGTGAATGCTCCCAGATTGGTTTGCTCATTTCACATCTCTTTTCTTGAGAAACCCGGTCCTGAGACCACGCGTAGAGGGGTGGGGTACTGTCACGGGTGTGTCAGAGGTGACAGACAGTCGCCCTACAGTTGGTTGCAGGAGATCTCTATGTTTGGCATTACAGACATCTTCTTAGAGGCTGTCTCTAAGACCCAGCGGCTACCTCCCTCTGGCTAATTAACTCCCTGGCCTGGGTGTATAAATACCTGCTGTGTTCCAGAGGGAGGTACCAGCGATATTCATTACTACCTGTGAAGATGTTACACGTACGCCGCTAGGTTCAGATAGGGCGAGACAGGTTTCATGAATTCGTTGGAATCCTGGGGGAACCGTTACTCAGAGAGACCATAGGCTGCAGCTTCTCTCAGGAACACGATAGATTCAATTGCTGACCAGACACTTTGAGCAGGGGGTTGGACCAGATGACCCAGGAGGTCCCTTCCAACTCTACCATTCTATGATTCTATGACAAGAGTCTTTTTCAACAGTTTAACAGTAGAATTTTATCTGAAGCACGGCCAGTGCAATTCAGGGAAATTACAGCAACACTCATTACAGTGCAGTCTGAGTTTCTTGAGCAACCAGCTCCAGTAACAATACAGTAGTTTCTTCACAAGGCACAGTATTACAGTCTCTGCAGTAGCATAATTCAGCATAGATTAGATCTCTTAGCAACACACTTCTATGCATACTCAGCCACAGGCTTTTCCTTTACAAGGACACAATAGTACACAGCATTCTTTATCCTGCATGGAGATGGAGGGGGGGAGGGTTTGAAGAGGGAGATGATCCCTGTGACACAATTCCTTCCAGTCCTTATCTTCCGGCCCGATAATACTCTGCACTGTTAGTTCAGGGAGTTTATCTGACCTGTGTTTAGTTTCTCTCCTGATCTGAATCTTGTTCAGTCGCCTTCTGTCAGATCCAGATAACACACCACCACCTTTCTCTTCGGCTTCAGCCAGACTACCATAACAAGTTCCCCACAATCCCCCTGCGGCTCTGCTAAAACACTCCCTGTGTTAACCCCTCTAGTTGCTGGATACTTCTGAAGCACAACACTTCCTGTCTCTTGTGCTTCTGTTATTTGTAACAGTTGCTGGATGCTTTAGAAGCAACAGCACTACTTCTGCATGTCACACTCTTCCCTCCTTTTTGAATGTCGTCCTCGACATTCATCTTAATTGGTCAATCTGACCAATTCTGAGACAGTGGTGAAAGCTTAGTAACTATACATATAAATTTGTCATTGTCAAATTGTCTAACATTTATAAACATTGATAACAACCTAATCTTACGACCTTTTTCTTGTAGGACTCCTGTAAGAAATAAGCAATTAACACAATTAAAACAATCAGTATCTCTTCCGTTGGAGCTTTTCGTACGTCTTCAACCAGCTCTCTCTCTCATTAGGCCAAAACAAGTCTTTCCAGCTGGTAACATTGTCCATACTGTCTGTCGGTGGTGAATACTACTCAAGTGGGCTTACCTGGTCCGCAGGCAGAGATACCTGTTTCCAGTCGACCGTCCTTGGCACTTGACTTGGTTCTCCAAGTGTCTCGTACGTCAGCATCACGGGCCTCCTCAATTCTCGAGTCGACATCCTCCTGATAGGTTGTTCCTCAGATACCACGGGTTCTTCGGTTACAGGAGTTTCTTCTGCCGCATTCATTTCTCGTACTTCCTCAGATAATCTTGGAACTGCCTCTGTAAATTCTTGTACTTCTCTTGAATCGTCCGTTTCCACCTGGTCTGGTAATTCTGATACTCCTAAGTATCGATCAGTCTCTTCAGGGGCCGCTGTTCGATCATCAGATCTGAATTGGACTTCATCTGTACTCCTTGGTACAAACTCTGGAGCCTCGGAACCTACTGTAGTTCACTCTCTTGAGGATGGTACATCCCTCTCCTTGCCGGTCCGAGAAATACAACGGTGTGCTCTTCCTCATCGGAACTTTCAAGGTCACTATCCACCTCCGGAGCTTTAGTCTGTGGTAGTCCCTTAGTCGATCTGGGTCGATGTCGGTCTGCTTCTGGGAAGTCTTGTTGTGGTGGAAGATAATCAGAGAGTAGTAGTAAATTCCGATGGACTATTCTGGTTTTCTTGTCTCCTGTTTCCAATCAGATTTCATATACTGGGCTATCATTAGCTTTCCTCTTTACGACCACATACACCTTGTCTTCCCAGTACGAACAAAGTTTCCTGGACCACCTTTCTCACGTATGTTCTTGACTAGCACCTGGCTTCCCAGTGCCAATTCTGCTCCATAACATTTTCGATCATAGTACTCCTTACTCTTGCTCTGTCCTTGCGTAACCACTTTGGACGCTATGTTGTATGCCTCTGTCATCCGTTCCTTCCATTTCCGAACGTACTCCGGATACGTTCTGTAAGTCTCTGACACCGGAGTATCGAACATGATGTCGATTGGCAGTCTTGGCGATCGTCCATACAATAGGAAGAAGGGTGAGTAACCTGTTGAATCGCTCTTTGAACAGTTATAGGCATGTACCACTTTTGACAGAGAACTCTTCCAGTCTTTCTTCTCATCAGCTGTTAAAGTGCGCAACATCGACAATAATGTACGGTTAAAACGTTCCACTTGTCCATTACCCTCTGGGTGATAGGGCATTGTGTGGGATCTCTGAATTCTACAGTACTTTCCTAGCTTTGCAAAGAGCTGATTCTCAAATTCTCTTCCTTGATCGTGGTGTAACCTCGTAGGGAACCCAAACCTCAAAGCAAAATCATCGAAGATCTTCTCTGCCGCTGTTCGACCAACTTTATTGGTGGTGGCTTATGCTTGGGCAAATCGACTAAAATGGTCCATCACCACCAATATGTAACAACCCTTGCACGTCTCGAGATGTAGAAAGTCTATTGAGACCATCTCAAACAAATACCTAGTTTGGATGTTGCCCATAGGTGCCCGGGTTGATGTGTTGGGACGTTTATCTTTCAGACACCCACACTCCCTGGTCACGTACCTCTCAATATTTCTCTGCATGCATGGCCAGAAGAAACGTTCACGGATCAAGTTGGTTGTCCTTTCCACTCCCAGGTGTCCCATGTTTTCATGGAGTTCTTTGAAGACCAACCTACGGAATACTCTGGGTAGTACCAACTGCCGGTTTTGTCCTTTACAATACAGGATACTGTCTTCACTGAGGTAGAGCTTCATCCATTCTTTAACTAAAACAGATGCTTCTGGTGACTCATTATCTCTCTCCCGTTTACTTGGAAACCAATTTTGGTCCACATAAAGTAGTATTCTACCAGTTATCTGATCTTCCCGTTGTGCTCTACAGATTTTTCCTTTTGGTAGTTGTTGAATGGACAGGGGGTGATCTTGTTCCCTCAATTTCTTCCAGACTGACTTCCTCCGAGCGTTCTTGCATGAACTCCTCAGGCTCTAGCGGCATTTTCGACAATCCGTCAGCATCCGCATTGCATTTTACTGGCCTGTACTTGATGCTGAAATTGAAGTCAGCTAGTTCAGCGACCCATCTCTGACCCGTTGCATTCAGTTTGGCTGTAGTGAGGACATAGGTCAAAGGGTTGTTGTCAGTGTATACCTCAAACTATTTTCCATTTCAGTGCCAGGAACTCCAATTTTCCGGAATGTAGATGGTAATTCTTCTCAGCATCTGTCAACGTTCTAGAACCGTAATTGATGACTCTCAATTTCCCATCTTGATGCTGGGCAGCTCCCAGTCCAACTTGAGAAGCGTCACAATGAAGAACAAATGGTAAGTTGAAATCAGGATATCCCAAGATGGGTGGTTTTACCAGGTAGTCTACTAGTTCTTCCAATACCTCCTGGTGGTCCGCTGTCCAGAGAATGGGCTGTTGGGATGAAGCGGCGCTGTTTCTTTTAAGCCCTGTCCTACCAGCGTTCTTCTTTTTCTCTGTGGGTGTTGTTGACTCTGTTGTCTCCCCCAAGAGGAGGTATAGCGGGGCGGCAATCCTAGAGAAGTTCCGAACGTAAGTACGATAGTAGGAGAGGAATCCTAAGATCTGCCTCAACTCCCCGACGGTAGAGGGCCGCTTGTCTTTTAAGGCCAGTACCGGAGCGATTTCTGCTGGGTCCATGGTATATCCTTTTCCGGACACAATTTTCCCTAGAAATCGGACTTGCCTTTTGAACAGTTCACACTTCTTTGGGGTCAACTTAACTCCGGGTTGTTGATACCGCTGTAATACGGTCCTCACATGTTCAACATGCTCCTGGAAGGTTTTGCTGTGTACCACATTGTCATCCAAGTACGGCTGGCAGATATCGTCCCTCAATCCTTCTAAACATGTCTCCATGCTCCTCTGGAATTCTGCTGGAGCTGAATCCACTCATATAATCCCCACGGTGTGATGAATGCTGTCAAGGGTCTACTGGACTCTTCAACAAACCCTTAATGGTATGCCTTACCCTGATCGAGGACAGAGAACCAGGAACTTCCTGATAAGCTATCCAGCATATCTTGGATCTTTGGTATCGGGTGTCGGTCAGGTACTGATTTTCGGTTTAGTTCCTGGTAATCACAGCAGAGTCTCAACGTACTGTCCTTCTTCCTAACACAGACAATAGAAGAGGAATAAGACGACTTCAATTTTTGGACCCAACCTCTGTTGATTAGGTTTTGTAAATACTCTTTCACTTTACAGTGTAATGGTTTTGGCACAGACATGTAACTTCTGGTTACTGGGGTCGTGTCTTTCAAATTGATTTTCAACTGCAACGACGGGATACCGCCTATATCAGAGTCATCTTTGGAGAATGCATGACACTCTTCTCTCAGCATCTGTTTTGCTATCGCTAGATCCTCAGCACACAAGTGTTCCAGGGGTACTGGGGGATGCCGGGACCCCGAGGTGGGTCGTGCAATTTCCTCCACTGGGCAACTCCTGTTCCTTGGTGGGGAGACTGAATTCACGGTAGACCACTGGGCGGGTCTCACATCGGCTGGATATACCGTTTTAACTGTTTCAAAGTGACCTAACACAGTCTTTGGATCCAGTCTAATTTCGTGTTTCGTAGTATTCATCACTGGTACTGTCACTCGAGCAAACCCACCAGTAGGAATCGTAAGCACAGTCTGACCTTGAACTAGGCCTTCTGGAAGTTCTGAAAAGTCTTTTGGCACAAACAGTGTTTTCCGGACTTTTCTTCCCGGTTCTACCCAGACTCCACACCTCACCCCAGGGCCGACGTCAGCACCCGGCGCACCGGGGCAAGTGCCGGGGCCCTGAGCAGGCGGAGGGGGGCCCACTTGCGGTCGGGTACCCCACGGGGCTATGGGCGGAGGAGAGTGGTGCCAGCGCCCGCCCTTCTCCCCCGCTTGCTTAGGGCCCCGGCAGCCGGATACTTTCCTCTCCCCGTGCCTCCGCAGATCCGCTGTCTTCCTGCTGTGCGCTCCCTGTGACGTCTCAGGTCAGAGGGCGCGGTGACGTCTTTCCACCGCACCCTCCCCTGAGCCATCACAGGCAGAGCAAAGCGGGTCGACATCCTGCATGGGGCAATATATGGGGGTGAGAGGTGACAACCTGCATGGGGCATTATATGGGGAGGGGGGAGGTGACATCCTGCATGGGGCATTATATGGGGGGAGGTGACATCCTGCATGGGGCATTACATGGGGGGAACACCCTGCATGGGGCATTATATGGGGGGGGAGGTGACATCCTGCATGGGGCATTATATGGGGGGGAGAGGTGACATCCTGCATGGGGCATTATATGGGGGGAGAGGTGACATCCTGCATGGGGCATTATATGGGGGGGAGGTTACATCCTGCATGGGGCATTATATGGGGGGAGGTGACATCCTGCATGGGGCATTATATGGGGGGGTGACATCCTGCATGGGGCATTATATGGGGGTGTGACATCCTGCATGGGGCATTATATGGGGGGAGAGGTGACATCCTGCATGGGGCATTATATATGGAGGTGACATCCTGCATGGGGCACTATATGGGGAGGTGACATCCTGCATGGGGCATTATATGGGGGGAGGTGACATCCTGCATGGAGCATTATATGGGGGGAGAGGTGTCATCCTGCATGGGGCATTATATAGGGGGGAGGTGACATCCTGCATGGGGTATTATACGGGGGGAGGTGACATCCTGCATGGGGCATTATATGGGGGGAGAGGTGACATCCTGCATGGGGCATTATATGGGGGGAGAGGTGACATCCTGCATGGGGCATTATATTAGGAGGGGGAGGTGAAATCCTGCATGGGGCATTATATGGGGGGGTGACATCCTGCATGGGGCATTATATGGGGGTGACATCCTGCATGGAGCATTATATGGGGGGTGACATCCTGCATGGGGCATTATATGGGGGGGGTGACATCCTGCATGGGGCATTATATGGGGGGTGACATCCTGCATGGGGCATTATATGGGGGGAGAGGTGACATCCTGCATGGGGCATTATATGGGGAGGGGGAAAGTGACATCCATCCTGCATGGGACATTATATGGGGAGAGGTGACATCCTGCATGGGGCATTATATGGGGGGAGAGGTGTCATCCTGCATGGGGCATTATATGGGGGGGAGGTGACTTCCTGCATGGGGCATTATACGGGGGAGGTGACATCCTGCATGGGGCATTATATGGGGGGAGAGGTGACATCCTGCATGGGGCATTATATGGGGGGAGAGGTGACATCCTGCATGGGGCATTATATGGGGAGGGGGGAGGTGACATCCTGCATGGGGCATTATATGGGGGGTGACATCCTGCATGGGGCATTATATGGGGGTGACATCCTGCATGGGGCATTATATGGGGGGTGACATCCTGCATGGGGCATTATATGGGGGGGTGACATCCTGCATGGGGCATTATATAGGGGGTGACATCCTGCATGGGGCATTATATGGGTGGAGAGGTGACATCCTGCATGGGGCATTATATGGGGAGGGGGGAGGTGACATCCTGCATGGGACATTATATGGGGGGAGGTGACATCGTGCATGCGGCATTATATGGGGGGAGAGGTGACATCCTGCATGGGGAATTATATGGGGGGAGAGGTGACATCCTGCATGGGGCATTATATGGGCGGTGACATCCTGCATGGGGCATTATATGGGGGGGAGAAGTGATATCCTGCATGGGGCATTATATGGAGAGGTGACATCCTGCATGGGGCATTATATGGGGGGAAGAAGTGATATCCTGCATGGGGCATTATATGGGGGGTGATATCCTGCATGGGGCATTATATGGGGGGAGAGGTGACATCCTGCATGGGGCATTATATGGGGGGGTGACATCCTGCATGGGGCATTATATGGGGGAGAGGTGACATCCTGCATGGGGCATTATATGGGGGAGAGGTGACATCCTGCATGGGGCATTATATGGGGGGGAGGTGACATCCTGCATGGGGCATTATATGGGGGGAGGTGACATCCTGCATGCGGGATTATATGGGGGGAGAGGTGACATCCTACATGGGGCATTATATGGGGGGGAGGTGACATCCTGCATGGGGCATTATATGGGGGGGAGCTGACATCCTGCATAGCGCATTATATGGGGGGAGAGGTGACATCCTGCATGGGGCATTATATGGAGGGAGAGGTGACTTCCTGCATGGGGCATTATATGTGGGGGTGACATCCTGCATTGGGCATTATATGGGGTGGTGACATCCTGCATGGGGCATTATATGGGGGGAGGTGACATCCTGCATGGGGCATTATATGGGGGAGGTGACATCCTGCATGGGGCATTATATGGGTGGAGAGGTGACATCCTGCATGGAGCATTATATGGAAGGAGAGGTGACATCCTGCATGGGGCATTATATGGGGGGGAGAAGTAACATCCTACATGGGGCATTATATGGGGGGAGGTGACATCCTGCATGGGGCATTATATGGGGGGAGAGGTGATATCCTGCATGGGGCATTATATGGGGGGAGAGGTGATATCCTGAATGGGGCATTACATGGGGGGGGTGACATCCTGCATGGGGCATTATATGGGGAGGGGTGATATCCAGCAAGGGGCATTATATGGGGGAGAGGTGACATCCTGCATAGGGCATTATATGGGGGGGTGACATCCTGCATGGGGCATTATATGGGGGGGTGACATCCTGCATGGGGCATTATATGGGGGTAGAGGTGATATCCTGCATGGGGCATTATATGGGGGGAGAGGTGACATCCTGCATGGGGCATTATATGGGGGGAGAGGTGACATCCTGCATGGGGCATTATATGAGGGGGTGACATCCTGCATGGGGCATTATATGGGGGTAGAGGTGATATCCTGCATGGGGCATTATATGGGGGGAGAGGTGACATCCTGCATTGGGCATTATATGGGGGGGTGACATCCTGCATGGGGCATTATATGGGGGGAAGGGACATCCTGCATGGGGCATTATATGGGGGGTGACATCCTGCATGGGGCATTATATGGGGAGGGGGGAGGTGACATCCTGCATGGGACATTATATGGGGGGAGGTGACATCCAGCATGCGGCATTATATGGGGGTGAGGTGACATCCTGCATGGGGCATTATATGGGGGGTGACATCCTGCATGGGGCATTATATGGGGGGGAGAAGTAATATCCTGCATGGGGCATTATATGGGGGGGTGACATACTGCATGGGGCATTATATGGGGGGAGCGGTGACATCCTGCATGGGGCATTATATGGGGGGGAGAAGTGATAACCTGCATGGGGCATTATATGGGGGGTGATATCCTGCATGGGGCATTATATGGGGGGAGAGGTGACATCCTGCATGGGGCATTATATGAGGGGGTGACATCCTGCATGGGGCATTATATGGAGGGAGAGGTGACATCCTGCATGGGGCATTATATGGGGGGGAGGTGATATCCTGCATAGGGCATTATATGGGGGGAGGTGACATCCTGCATGGGGGATTATATGGGGGGAGAGGTGACATCCTGCATGGGGCATTATATGGGGGGGAGGTTACATCCTGCATGGGGCATTATATGGGGGGAGGTGACATCCTGCATGGGGCATTATATGGGGGGGAGGTTACATCCTGCATGGGGCATTATATGGGGGGAGGTGACATCCTGCATGGGGCATTATATGGGGGGAGAGGTGACATCCTGCATGGGGCATTATATGGGGGGGTGACATCCTGCATGAGGCATTATATGGGGGGGTGACATCCTGCATGGTGCATTATATGGGGGGAGAGGTGACATCCTGCATGGGGCATTATATATAGAGGTGACATCCTGCATGGGGCATTATATGGGGAGGTGACATCCTGCATGGGGCATTATATGGGGGGAGGTGACATCCTGCATGGAGCATTATATGGGGGGAGAGGTGTCATCCTGCATGGGGCATTATATAGGTGGGAGGTGACATCCTGCATGGGGCATTATACGGGGGGAGGTGACATCCTGCATGGGGCATTATATGGGGGGAGAGGTGACATCCTGCATGGGGCATTATATGGGGGGAGAGGTGACATCCTGCATGGGGCATTATATGGGGAGGGGGAGGTGAAATCCTGCATGGGGCATTATATGGGGGGGTGACATCCTGCATGGGGCATTATATGGGGGTGACATCCTGCATGGAGCATTATATGGGGGTGACATCCTGCATGGGGCATTATATGGGGGGTGACATCCTGCATGGGGCATTATATGGGGGGAGAGGTGACATCCTGCATGGGGCATTATATGGGGAGGGGGAAGGTGACATCCATCCTGCATGGGACATTATATGGGGAGAGGTGACATCCTGCATGGGGCATTATATGGGGGGAGAGGTGTCATCCTGCATGGGGCATTATATGGGGGGGAGGTGACATCCTGCATGGGGCATTATACGGGGGAGGTGACATCCTGCATGGGGCATTATATGGGGGGAGAGGTGACATCCTGCATGGGGCATTATATGGGGGGAGAGGTGACATCCTGCATGGGGCATTATATGGGGAGGGGGGAGGTGACATCCTGCATGGGGCATTATATGGGGGGGTGACATCCTGCATGGGGCATTATATGGGGGTGACATCCTGCATGGGGCATTATATGGGTGGTGACATCCTGCATGAGGCATTATATGGGGGGGTGACATCCTGCATGGGGCATTATATAGGGGGTGACATCCTGCATGGGGCATTATATGGGGGGAGAGGTGACATCCTGCATGGGGCATTATATGGGGAGGGGGAAGGTGACATCCTGCATGGGACATTATATGGGGGGAGGTGACATCGTGCATGCGGCATTATATGGGGGAGAGGTGACATCCTGCATGGGGAATTATATGGGGGGAGAGGTGACATCCTGCATGGGGCATTATATGGGGGGTGACATCCTGCATGGGGCATTATATGGGGGGGAGAAGTGATATCCTGCATGGGGCATTATATGGGGGGGTGACATCCTGCATGGGGCATTATATGGGGGGAGAGGTGACATCCTGCATGGGGCATTATATGGGGGGGAGAAGTGATATCCTGCATGGGGCATTATATGGGGGGTGATATCCTGCATGGGGCACTATATGGGTGGAGAGGTGACATCCTGCATGGGGCATTATATGGGGGGGGGTGACATCCTGCATGAGGCATTATATGGGGGAGAGGTGACATCCTGCATGGGGCATTATATGGGGGGGAGGTGACATCCTGCATGGGGCATTATATGGGGGGAGGTGACATCCTGCATGCGGGATTATATGGGGGGAGAGGTGACAACCTACATGGGGCATTATATGGGGGGGAGGTGACATCCTGCATGGGGCATTATATGGGGGGAGCTGACATCCTGCATAGCGCATTATATGGGGGGAGAGGTGACATCCTGCATGGGGCATTATATGGGGGGAGAGGTGACTTCCTGCATGGGGCATTATATGTGGGGGTGAAATCCTGCATTGGGCATTATATGGGGTGGTGACATCCTGCATGGGGCATTATATGGGGGGAGGTGACATCCTGCATGGGGCATTATATGGGGGGAGGTGACATCCTGCATGAGGCATTATATGGGGGGAGAGGTGACATCCTGCATGGAGCATTATATGGAAGGAGAGGTGACATCCTGCATGGGGCATTATATGGGGGGGAGAAGTGACATCCTACATGGGGCATTATATGGGGGGAGGTGACATCCTGCATGGTGCATTATATGGGGGGAGATGTGATATCCTGCATGGGGCATTATATGGGGGGAGAGGTGATATCCTGAATGGGGCATTACATGGGGGGGGTGACATCCTGCATGGGGCATTATATGGGGAGGGGTGATATCCTGCAAGGGGCATTATATGGGGGAGAGGTGACATCCTGCATGGGGCATTATATGGGGGGGTGACATCCTGCATGGGGCATTATATGGGGGGGTGACATCCTGCATGGGGCATTATACGGGGGTAGAGGTGATATCCTGCATGGGGCATTATATGGGGGGAGAGGTGACATCCTGCATGGGGCATTATATGGGGGGAGAGGTGACATCCTGCATGGGGCATTATATGGGGGGGTGACATCCTGCATGGGGCATTATATGGGGGTAGAGGTGATATCCTGCATGGGGCATTATATGGGGGGGTGACATCCTGCATGGGGCATTATATGGGGGGAAGGGACATCCTGCATGGGGCATTATATGGGGGGAGAGGTGACATCCTGCATGGGGCATTATATGGGGGGAAGGGACATCCTGCATGGGGCATTATATGGGTGGTGACATCCTGCATGGGGCATTATATGGGGTGGTGACATCCTGCATGGGGCATTATATGGGGGGGTGACATCCTGCATTGGGCATTATATGGGGGGGTGACATCCTGCATGGGGCATTATATGGGGGGGAAGGGACATCCTGCATGGGACATTATATGGGGGGGAAAGGGACATCCTGCATAGGGCATTATATGGGGGGGAGAATTGACATCCTGCATGGGACATTATATGGGGGGGTGACATCCTGCAAGGGGCATTATATGGGGGGGTGACATCCTGCATTGGGCATTATATGGGGGGGTGACATCCTGCATGGGGCATTACATGGGGGGAGGTGACATCCTGCATGGGGCATTATATGGGGGGAGGTGACATCCTGCATGGGGCATTATGTGGGGGAAGAGGTGACATCCTGCATGGAGCATTATATGGGAAGAGAGGTGACATCCTGCATGGGGCATTATATGGGGCGGAGAAGTGACATCCTACATGGGGCATTATATGGGGGGAGGTGACATCCTGCATGGGGCATTATATGGTGGGAGAGGTGATATCCTGCACGGGGCATTATATGGGGGGAGAGGTGATATCCTGAATGGGGCATTAGATGGGGGGGTGACATCCTGCATGCGGCATTATATGGGGAGGGGTGATATCCTGCAAGGGGCATTATATGGGGGAGAGGTGACATCCTGCATGGGGCATTATATGGGGGGGGTGACATCCTGCATGGGGCATTATATGGGGGGTGACATCCTGCATGGGGCATTATATGGGGGTAGAGGTGATATCCTGCATGGGGCATTATATGGGGGGAGAGGTGACATCCTGCATGAGGCATTATATGAGGGGAGAAGTGACATCCTGCATGGGGCATTATATGGGGGGGGACAAGTGACATCCTGCATGGGGCATTATATGGGGGGGACAAGTGACATCCTGCATGGGGCATTATATGGGGGGAACAAGTGACATCCTGCATGGGGCATTATATGAGGGGGAGGTGACATCCTGCATGGGGCATTATATGGTAGGGGGACAAGTGACATCCTGCATGGGGCATTATATGAGGGGTGACATTGTGCATGGGGCATTATATGGGGGGTGACATCCTGCATGGGGCATTATATGGGGAGGTGACATCCTACATGGGGCATTATATGGGGAGGTGACATCCTGCATGGGGCATTGTATGGGGGGGTGACATCCTGCATGGGGCATTATATGGGGAGGTGACAGCATTATATGGGGAGGTGACATCCTGCATGGGGCATTATATGGGGAGGTGACATCCTGTATGGGGCATTATATGGGGGGAGTGACATCCTGCATGGGGCATTATATGAGGGGAGGTGACATCCTGCATGGGGCATTATATGGGGGGAGAGGTGACATCCTGCATGGGGCATTATATTGGGAGGTGACATCCTACATGGGGCATTATATGGGGAGGTGACATCCTGCATGGGGCATTATATGGGGGGGACAAGTGACATCCTGCATGGGGCATTATATGAGGGGGGCAAGTGACATCCTGCATGGGGCATTATATGAGGGGTGACATCCTGCATGGGGCATTAGATGGGGCGAACAAGTGACATCCTTCATGGGGCATTATATGGGGGGACAAGTGACATCCTGCATGGGGCATTATATGGGGGGAGGGACATACCGCATGGGGCATTATATTGGGGGAGGTGACATCCTGCATGGGACATTATATGAGAGGTGACATTCTGCATGGGGCATTATATGGGGGGAAGGGACATCTTGCATGGGGCATTATATGGAGGGAAAGGGACATCCTGCATGGGGCATTATATCGGGGGAGGTGACATCCTGCATGGGGCATTATATGGGGTGGAGGTGACATCCTGCATTGGGCATTTTATGGGGGAGAAATGACATCCTGCATGGGGCATTATATGGGGGGAGGTGACTTCCTGCATGGGGCATTATATGAGGGGTGACATCCTGCATGGGGCATTATATGGGGGAGAAGGGACATCCTGCATGGGGCATTATATGGGGGGGGGAGGGACATCCGGCATAGGGCATTATATTGGGGGGAGGTGACATCCTGCATGGGGCATTATATGGGGGGGTGACATCCTGCATGGGGCATTATATGGGGGTGACATCCTGCATGGGGCATTATATGGGGGAGAGGTGACATCCTGCATGGGGCATTATATGAGGGGTGACATCCTGCATGGAACATTATTTGGGGGGTGACATCGGGCAGCGGCATTATATGGGGGGGAGAAGTGATATCCTGCATGGGACATTATATGGGGGAGAGTGACATCCTGCATGGGGCACTATATGGGAGGGAACAGTCTGCATGGGGCATTACGTGGGGGGAACAGCCTTCATGGAGCATTATATGGGGGCCAGTGTCCTGTATGGAGTGTTATAAGGGGACCAGGATTCTGTACGGAACGTCATATGGGAGCCAGTATCCTGTACGGAGCGTTTTATGGGGGCCAGTATTCTGTATGGAGCATTATATGGGGGCCAGTATTCTGTATGGATCATTATATGGGGCCAGTATCCTGTATGGAGCATTATATGGGGGCCAGTATTCTGTATGGATCATTATATGGTGGCCAGTATTCTGCATGGATCATTATATGGTGGCCAGTATTTTGTATGGATCATTATATGGGGGCCAGTATCCTGTATGGAGCATTATATGGGGGCCAGGATTCTGTATGGATCATTATATGGGGGCCAGTATCCTGTATGGAGCATTATATGGGGGCCAGTATTCTGTATGGATCATTATATGGTGGCCAGTATTCTACATGGATCATTATATGTTGGCCAGTATTCTGTGTGGATCATTATATGGGGGCCAATATTCTGTATGGAGCATTATATGGGGGCCAGTATTCTGTATGGAGCGTTATATGGGGGCCAGTATTCTGTATGGAGCGTTATATGGGGGCCAGTATTCTGTATGGAGCATTATATGGGGGCCAGTATTCTGTATGGAGCATTACATGGGAGCCACTATTCTGTTTGGAGCATTATATGGGGGCCAGTATTCTTTATGGAGAATTATATGGGGCCAGTATTCTGTATGGAGCATTATATGGGGGCCAGTATTGTGTATGGAGCTTTATATGGGGGCCAGTATTCTGTATGGAGCATTATATGGGGGCCAGTATTCTGTATGGAGCATTACATGGGAGTCAGTATTCTGTATGGATCATTATATGGGGGCCAGTATTCTATATGGATCATTATATGGGGCCAGTATCCTGTATGGAGCATTATATGGGGGCCAGTATTCTGTATGGATCATTTTATGGGGTTCAGTATTCTGTATGGATTATTATATGGAGGCCAGTATTCTGTATGGAGCATCATATGGGGACCAGTATTGTGTATGGAGCATTTTATGGGGGCCAGTATTCTGTATGGAGGATCATATGGGGACCAGTATTCTGCATGGATCATTATATGGAGGCCAGTATTCTGTATGGAGCATTATATGGGGGCCAGTATTCTATATGGAGCATTATATGGGGACCAGTATTCTGTATGGATCATTATATGGTGGCCAGTATTCTGCATGGATCACTATATGGGGGCCAGTATTCTGTATGGAGCATGATATGGGGACCAGTATTCTGTATGGATCATTATATGGTGGCCAGTATACTGCATGGAGCATTTTATGGTGGCCAGTATTCTGTATGGATCATTATATGGAGGCCAGTATTCTATGTGGATCATTATATGGGGGCCAGTATTCTGTATGGATCATTATATGGGGGCCAGTATACTGTATGGAGCATGATATGGGGACCAGTATTCTGTATGGATCATTATATAGGGGCCAGCATTCTGTATGGATCATTATATGGTGGCCAGTATTCTGTATGGATCACTATATGGGGGCCAGTATTCTGTATGGAGCATGATATGGGGACCAGTATTCTGTATGGATCATTATATGGGGGCCAGTATACTGCATGGAGCATTTTATGGTGGCCAGTATTCTGTATGGATCATTATATGGGGGCCAGTATTCTATGTGGATCATTATATGGGGGCCAGTATTCTGTATGGATCATTATATGGGGTCCAGTATACTGTATGGAGCATGATATGGGGACCAGTATTCTGTATGGTCATTATATAGGGGCCAGTATTCTGTATGGATCATGATATGGGGACCAGTATTCTGTATGGATCATTATATGGGGACAAGTATTCTGTATGGAGCATTATATGGGGGCCAGTATTCTGTATGGATCATTATATGGGGGCCAGTATTCTGTATGGAGTATTATATGTGGGCCAGTATTCTGTATGGAGCATTATATGGGGGGCCAGTATTCTGTATGGAGCATTATATGGGGGCCAGTATACTGTATGGAGCATTATATGGGGGCCAGTATTCTGTATGGAGCATTATATGGGGGCCAGTATTCTGTATGGATCATTATATGGGGGCCAATATTCTGTATGTGTAACATACCTGGCGGCGTCCTTGCATGGTGGTCCATCTCCCACTGTGCAAGAGAGCGCACTTGATCTCCTGTCCAGAATGTCTCTCTGGCTTCCCTCCATGCTGTCTGTTTGTGTCTGTTTCTGCTGCTTAAGGGCGGCGCCCGATCACTTCCTGCCTTTTGTACCTGCTGTGGGTCACTCCCCTTGTGCGTCCTCAGCCTATTGCTGTCTGTCACTTGGTATATAGCTCAGCAGCTCCCTTCTATCCCTGCCTGAGCATAAGTGTTTCTTTCAGTGTGTGCTTGCACTCTGAAGGTGCCAGGTCCCGTTCTGTGTTCTCTTGTCTGCCTATCCTGGAGGCTGTATTTCCAGGCCTGTCTGAACACGCTCCTAGCCTGTTCCTCCTGCCTTCTAGGGGCCGATTACCTAGACCTGTTCCTGTATCTTGTCTGACCTGTCTGAACACGCTCCTAGCCTGTTCCTCCTGCCTTCTAGGGGCCGGTTCCCTAGACCCGCTCCTGTATCTTGTCTGTCCTGTCTGAACACGCTCCTTGCCTGTTCATCCTGCCTCTCTGGGGGCCGTATTCCCAGACCCGCTCCTGTATCCCGCTGCAGTGTCGGTCTCCTCCGTACACTCAGTTCCAGTCTGAACTCTCTCCTATCCTTTACCTGTTTTTCCTCTATGTCCGTTCCCTTCCTTTTTCTGCAGAGTCTGAACTCGTACCTAACTCCTGCTTGTTGTCTCTGTACTCCCGTTCGTGAGTTTGTGGTCCACTCGCTACTTCACTGCAAGTACCCTGTGGGTGTCTGGCTCTGCCTTTCCCTTCCTGTCTGTTCCGTGTGAACAGAGCCCTGTCCCCCCTACTCAGCCTAGCCTGCTCTGACTCCTCTGCCCGCTGCTCCGGCAGTCCTGTCCTGCCCTGCTTCTGCCCGCTGCTCCGGCAGTCCTGTCCTGCCCTGCCTCTGCCCGCTGCTCCGGCAGTCCTGTCCTGCCCTGCTTCTGCCCGCTGCTCCGGCAGTCCTGTCCTGCCCTGCTTCTGCCCGCTGCTCCGGCAGTCCTGTCCTGCCCTGCTTCTGCCCGCTGCTCCGGCAGTCCTGTCCTGCCCTGCTTCTGCCCGCTGCTCCGGCAGTCCTGTCCTGCCCTGCTTCTGCCCGCTGCTCCGGCAGTCCTGTCCTGCCCTGCTTCTGCCCGCTGCTCCGGCAGTCCTGTCCTGCCCTGCTTGTGCTCGCTGCTCCGGCAGTCCTGTCCTGCCCTGCTTGTGCTCGCTGCTCCTGCAGCCCCGTCCTGCTCTGTTCTTGCCCACCGCTTCGGGCGTTCCCTCTCTGCTGTGGTTGTCTACCGCATCTGCGGTTCTGTGACCCAGTCTGTACTGGGTCTTAACCTTTCTGTGCTCCAGCCCGTCCTTTCGGCCAGTACCTCCCTGCCTGCATACTCGCCTGTATCCACCCATCTGCATACCTGCCGTGTTTGCTTATATACCAGTCGTGCCTGCCTATACCCTCCAGTCTGTGTGCCAGCCTACCAGCCTGTTCCTGTATTTCCCTGTGTGGGTCAACAGCCGTGTCCGGGGTCTGTCCTGGAGTAGCACCTGGTCCCTCTGCTCGGTTCCTCCTTGGTGCACTGGCGTCGTATGCCGTCGTGCGACCCTGGTCGGATCGGGTGAATACTTAGTCACGCCCCTCCAGGCATTCACTCTCCGGCACGGTCCAGTGGAATCACTACCAATCACACGCACACGCCGCTTAGCCCGGGCGTGTGCATAACAGCATGCTCAGGCCATGGTTCCCGTTGAGCCCCACGGCCTTCGCTCTTTGAGAAGTTTTTCCAGCGAATACATGCATTAAAATAAAATAAATAAATTTTTTTCCCCCTTTAGCTGAGTTCCAGGCGAGTTACGCACCCGTCCAGATGGATCTATCAGCCCTCGTTCCTGCGGATCCGCCACGTTACTATGGGGATCCAAGACAGTGTCGTGCATTTGTGGAGCAATGCATGCTACACTTTAAGGCCTACCCTCTCTATTTTCCTTCCGATTGGGCTAAAGTGGCCTTTATGATTGACTACCTAGCGGGTGATGCCTTGAAATGGGTCACCCCCCTATGGGAAGCATGGGATCCTGTCATCCTTGACCTGCAGGCCTTCCTGGTGGCCTTTCGTATGGTCTTCGAGGACCCTAACTCTGAAGCCCCTGCTGAAGCTTCACTTCCCAATATCCCGGAGCAGCCCCGACGGGTAATGTGTGTGGGTAGCGCAATAGTCCTCCAGCCCAATGAGACTACTGCCCACCCAGAATCCTCACAGGGTGACTACGCTTTCCGGAATACTTCTCTCAACCTCAAGAGGCAGTCCAGACGTGCTAGACTTAGAGGCAAGCCGTCACGCCAGGGTCTGTCCTCCCTGAGACCTCCTGACCCCAACCTTGAAGTCCCTACTGAAGCTTCATCTCCCTGTATCCCGGAGAAACCCCAATGGGTAATGTGCGTGGGTAGTGCACCAGTTCTCCTGGCCGAAGAGACTTCTGCCCATCCAGACTCCACACAGGAGAACTTCCTGCACCCGGCATCAGATGCTTCTTTCTCTTTAACCGGTGTGCATGTCCAAGGATGCTCCAAAGCTGTGGTTACCTCAGAGTCTGTGCACCTCTACTACCTGGCGGAGGATCCCCTGTTGCCTCCAGAATCCTCCGGGATACCACTCGATGACAAATGGAGAGAGACTTCTCTACACCCGGTACTCAATACTTTGTCCGCTTCGTCCTGTGAGCCTGACAATGGGTACCCCAAAGTGGTAGTTACCCCCGAGTCTCTACACCCCTCCGACCAGGCGGAGGATCTCCAGTTGTCTCCTGAACCCTTCGGGGTGCTACCTGGTAGCGAAAGGACAGAGACTCTCCTATACTCTGTACCTGATACCTCGCTCGCTTCGTCCAGTGAGTCCAACCTAGTGTACTCCGAAGCAGAGGTTACTCCCGAGTCTCTACACCCCTCCGACCAGGCGGAGGACCTCCAGTTGTGTTCAGAACCCTTTGGGGTGCCACCTGGTGGTGAAAGGACAGAGACTCTCCTATACTCTGTACCTGATACCTCGCTCGCTTCGTCCAGTGAGTCCAACCTAGTGTACTCCGAAGCAGAGGTTACTCCCGAGTCTCTACACCCCTCCGACCAGGCGGAGGACCTCCAGTTGTGTTCAGAACCCTTCGGGGTGCCACCTGGTGGTGAATGGACAGAGACTTTCCTATACTCGGTACCCGATACCTCGCCTGCTTCCTCCAGTGAGTCCGACCTAGTGTACTCTGAAGCAGTTGTTTTCTCTGAGCCTCTGCACTCTTCTGACCCGGCGGAGGACCTCCAGTTGTTTCCTGAATCCTCCGGGGTACCACCAGATAACAAAGAGACAGTGACTTTTCCTCATTATGTACCTGATAACCCGTCTATTTTTTCCTGTGAGCTTGACAAGATGTACCTCGAAGCAGAGATTACCCCCAAGTCTCTGTCCCCCTCCAACCCAGTGAACGACTGGTCCTCGAATTCCCTGCGGAAGATTCTGGCAGGCCTGAAGAAGAGGGGGCGTAAGGGGGGAGGTACTGTAACATACCTGGCGGCGTCCTTGCATGGTGGTCCATCTCCCACTGTGCAAGAGAGCGCACTTGATCTCCTGTCCAGAATGTCTCTCTGGCTTCCCTCCATGCTGTCTGTTTGTGTCTGTTTCTGCTGCTTAAGGGCGGCGCCCGATCACTTCCTGCCTTTTGTACCTGCTGTGGGTCACTCCCCTTGTGCGTCCTCAGCCTATTGCTGTCTGTCACTTGGTATATAGCTCAGCAGCTCCCTTCTATCCCTGCCTGAGCATAAGTGTTTCTTTCAGTGTGTGCTTGCACTCTGAAGGTGCCAGGTCCCGTTCTGTGTTCTCTTGTCTGCCTATCCTGGAGGCTGTATTTCCAGGCCTGTCTGAACACGCTCCTAGCCTGTTCCTCCTGCCTTCTAGGGGCCGATTACCTAGACCTGTTCCTGTATCTTGTCTGACCTGTCTGAACACGCTCCTAGCCTGTTCCTCCTGCCTTCTAGGGGCCGGTTCCCTAGACCCGCTCCTGTATCTTGTCTGTCCTGTCTGAACACGCTCCTTGCCTGTTCATCCTGCCTCTCTGGGGGCAGTATTCCCAGACCCGCTCCTGTATCCCGCTGCAGTGTCGGTCTCCTCCGTACACTCAGTTCCAGTCTGAACTCTCTCCTATCCTTTACCTGTTTTTCCTCTATGTCCGTTCCCTTCCTTTTTCTGCAGAGTCTGAACTCGTACCTAACTCCTGCTTGTTGTCTCTGTACTCCCGTTCGTGAGTTTGTGGTCCACTCGCTACTTCACTGCAAGTACCCTGTGGGTGTCTGGCTCTGCCTTTCCCTTCCTGTCTGTTCCGTGTGAACAGAGCCCTGTCCCCCCTACTCAGCCTAGCCTGCTCTGACTCCTCTGCCCGCTGCTCCGGCAGTCCTGTCCTGCCCTGCTTCTGCCCGCTGCTCCGGCAGTCCTGTCCTGCCCTGCCTCTGCCCGCTGCTCCGGCAGTCCTGTCCTGCCCTGCTTCTGCCCGCTGCTCCGGCAGTCCTGTCCTGCCCTGCTTCTGCCCGCTGCTCCGGCAGTCCTGTCCTGCCCTGCTTCTGCCCGCTGCTCCGGCAGTCCTGTCCTGCCCTGCTTCTGCCCGCTGCTCCGGCAGTCCTGTCCTGCCCTGCTTCTGCCCGCTGCTCCGGCAGTCCTGTCCTGCTTCTGCCCGCTGCTCCGGCAGTCCTGTCCTGCCCTGCTTGTGCTCGCTGCTCCGGCAGTCCTGTCCTGCCCTGCTTGTGCTCGCTGCTCCTGCAGCCCCGTCCTGCTCTGTTCTTGCCCACCGCTTCGGGCGTTCCCTCTCTGCTGTGGTTGTCTACCACATCTGCGGTTCTGTGACCCAGTCTGTACTGGGTCTTAACCTTTCTGTGCTCCAGCCCGTCCTTTCGGCCAGTACCTCCCTGCCTGCATACTCGCCTGTATCCACCCATCTGCATACCTGCCGTGTTTGCTTATATACCAGTCGTGCCTGCCTATACCCTCCAGTCTGTGTGCCAGCCTACCAGCCTGTTCCTGTATTTCCCTGTGTGGGTCAACAGCCGTGTCCGGGGTCTGTCCTGGAGTAGCACCTGGTCCCTCTGCTCGGTTCCTCCTTGGTGCACTGGCGTCGTATGCCGTCGTGCGACCCTGGTCGGATCGGGTGAATACTTAGTCACGCCCCTCCAGGCATTCACTCTCCGGCACGGTCCAGTGGAATCACTACCAATCACACGCACACGCCGCTTAGCCCGGGCGTGTGCATAACAGTATGGATCATTATATGGGGGCCAGTATTCTGTATGGAGCTTGATATGGGGACCAGTATTCTGTATGGATCATTATATGGGGGCCAGTATACTGTATGGAGCATTTTATGGTGGCCAGTATTCTGTATGGATCACTATATGGGGGCCAGTATTCTATGTGGATCATTATATGGGGGGCAGTATTCTGTATGGAGCATGATATGGGGCCAGTATTGCGTATGGAGCGTTATATGGGGGCTAGTATTCTGTATGGAGCATTATATGAGGGCCAGTATTCTGTATTGATCATTATATGGGGGCCAGTATTCTGTATGGAGCATTATATGGGGGCACAGCCTGCATGGGTCATTATATGGGGGCACAGCCTGCATGGAGCATTATATGGGAGCCAGTATTGTGTATGGAGCATTATATGGGGGCCAGTATTCTGTATGGAGCGTTATATGGGGGCCAGTATTGTGTATGGAGCATGATATGGGGGCCAGTATTGTGTATGGAGCGTTATATGGGGGCTAGTATTCTGTATGGAGCGTTATATGAGGGCCAGTATTCTGTATGGAGCGTTATATGGGGGCCAGTATTCTGTATGGAGCGTTATATGGGGGCCAGTATTCTGTATGGAGCATTATATGGGGGCTAGTATACCATATGGAGCGTTATTTGGGGGCCAGTATTCCGTATGGAGCGTTATATGGGGGCCAGTATTCTGTATGGAGCGTTATATGGGGGCCAGTATTCCGTATGGGGCCTTATATGGGGGCCAGTATTCTATATGGATCATTTTATGGGGACCAGTATTCTGTATGGAGCATTATATGGGGGCCAGTATCCTGTATTGAGCGTTATATGGGGGCCAGTATCCTGTATGGAGCATTATGGGGGCCAGTATACTGTGTGGAGCGATTCGCCAGTTTCTGAGCTATTGTAGAATTTACAATAGTTGTCACTCATGTAATGTAAGAAGTGAAATCTTTGCATTGTAAGATATATATATCTAGATAGATATATTTATATATTTCTCTGCGGTATCTGTGCATCATGAATCGTGGTATGTGGTAAAGGGGCCACTGAGACTGTTTTTCCAGGAGCTCAGAAAAACCTGGAGCCGGCCCTGCCTCACCCCCACCATTTGGTTTGCAGGGATGATGGTTGGGCGCCAGCCTACCTTGACTTCTTTTAGGTCCATTGTATTCTGTGCTTTCTTTACTCTTTGAATCACATTTTCTGCCTCAGCGTTGGGTATGGCGAGCGATGTGGCAATTTCATCCACCACCAGCGTCCCTGCCTTGTGTTTGGTGATGATCTCACTGATTACATTATAACCCAGGATAGGATCCTCTGCCACGTTCTGATCACTGGTCACGAGAAAAGATACCAAATGTTCAATGGTGTTGCTGTTCTTCGTGGTCCTCAGTTGGAAAGTCACTTCCACCCATCCTATGAAAGGGATTTTGGTCTGGTTGACAGCTTTGCCGTGGAGTTCCACTGGTCCCAAGAGTTCTTTTAGCGACCGAAGGCAAGTGTGTGGCAAGTAGCGCCTTCTCCATTCTTCAGCTTGGGCTCCAGTGATCCACAGTACTTTTACCAGGAGTCCATCTAGCTGGCACTGTATAAAGCACCTTTCACTGATTAGGTTGATGAGGCTATCTTTACTGACCGAGGAATCCTCCTCCCAGGAGTACATCATTTGACCTCCACACTGGGCATTAAGTAACTGATGCCCCTGTCTCTCTTGCAGCTGTTGTAGATGGGAACACACTTGGGGATAGTACTGACGCAGCCGTTTTACCTCATGAGCCGTTCTGGGGTTTGGTGAGATTTGGATTTGCTTCTGGGTCCTCCTCCGTGTCGCGGTTACCAGTCGCCCCGCACTGTTAACCCAAACAACCGTGACCATTGGCATTCCTTGGCATATTGTCCTTCCTCACCACATCTTAGACAGTGGACACACACCGTGCTCTGATTTGATGAACGGCACGCTTCACAATCCGGGTATCTTCTGTTTTGGAACCCACTCCTGGGTCTGAGGGATACAGGTTTGGCCTGGAACTAATCAACTTTTTCACCTCAATCAACTTGGCTCGCAGTTCTCCTATTACTTCCTCCCAGTCAGCGCTGGCGGTCCTCTCTTTTGCTGGTGCTTTAAGGTTCCTTCTCGGAGGTGGCCCTGGAGGGTCTCCATGATGATCTTCAGACTGGCCACCAGGGGTCTCCAACTTCAGCTGACTCATTTTGGTGATTTTAGGAGCAGAGCCTTTCTTTAACTTCTGTTCGCTTTCTGACTCCAAACTAGCTGCCTCATTCATTTTTTCAATTAGGACTTCGTCCAGAATGCCAGGATCTTCCAAGTACTGTTTCAGCTGCAACTTGATGTCTTTGCTGATTAATCGCGTTCCCAATGATCTCAAGAATGTAACGGGTCTGGGAGGTGGAACCTCTGAGCAACTATACAAGGGGGCGGTCCTTGTAAGGAAGCAGGTGGCTCCCAGGGAAGACGGGCAGGTAGTCACGGCAAGTGACAGGGACAGTCTCTGGGTAGAAGGGCAGGCAGTCACGGCAAGTGACAGGGACAGTCTCTGGGTAGAAGGGCAGGTAGTCACGGCAAGTGACAGGGACAGTCTCTGGGTAGAAGGGCAGGTAGTCACGGCAAGTGACAGGGACAGTCTCTGGGTAGAGGGACAGCAGGCAGGTGGCTGGTGAGCGCTCCTAGGTGAGCGGGCGAGAGTCTCTGGACAGGCAGGTGGTCACGGCAAGTGACGGCAGAACTTCCAGGTAGACTAGCAGACAGGTAGCAGGCGGACGCTCCCAGGTGAGCGGGCAAGAGTCTCTGGACAGGCAGGTGGTCACGGCAAGTGACGGCAGAGCCTCCAGGTAGGCTAGCAGGCAGGTAGCAGGTGAGCGCTCCCAGGTGAGCGGGCAAGAGTCTCTGGACAGGCAGGTGGTCACGGCAAGTGACGGCAGAACTTCCAGGTAGACTAGCAGACAGGTAGCAGGCGGACGCTCCCAGGTGAGCGGGCAAGAGTCTCTGGACAGGCAGGTGGTCACGGCAAGTGACGGCAGAGCCTCCAGGTAGGCTAGCAGGCAGGTAGCAGGTGAGCGCTCCCAGGTGAGCGGGCAAGAGTCTCTGGACAGGCAGGTGGTCACGGCAAGTGACGGCAGAGCCTCCAGGTAGGCTAGCAGGCAGGTAGCAGGTGAGCGCTCCCAGGAGAGCGGGCAAGAGTCTCTGGACAGGCAGATGGTCACGGCAAGTGACGGCAGAGCCTCCAGGTAGGCTAGCAGGCAGGTAGCAGGTGAGCGCTCCCAGGTGAGCGAGCAGGCTGGTCCATAGACAGACTGACAGATGTCGGAAGGCAGACCGTCGGACCGCAGGCTTGCAAGCAGGTAAGCGGATATCAGGCAGGTATCAAGCAGGAATCTGGCAGGTGTCTGGCAGGTAACAGGCAGGAATCTGGCAGGTGACTGGCAGGTAACAAGCAGGATTCTGGCAGGTGACTGGCAGGTAACTGGTAGGATTCTGGCAGGTGACTGGCAGGTAACTGGTAACGGGACCTGAGGGCTGAAGCAGAGTGAAGGCTTTGCAACAACATTGCTCGGGCACCTCCATTTTGGAGGAGGTGCCTTATATATGGAGAGGGCCTCCGGCCATTGGCCGGGGACTCCTTAGGACGGCGCGCGCGGCCCCTTTAAGAGAGGGGGAGCGCGCACGCGCCCTAAGCACAGAGGCCGGGAAGCAGCGCGCGCTGCCAGCAGAGCGGGAGGAAGCCGCCGGGCACGGAGCGGAGAGGTGAGGGGAACGGCGTCCCTGCCTAGCAGGGGGCAGGGACGCTGACGCTACAAAGAACTTCTTCTGGACTAGTCCAGAATCAAACTTCTCCTCCGCTTCTACATCTCTGGATGCAAACAACAGTCTATCTTTCAGTTCAATTGCTCTGAACAAGAAACTTTGGGGTGATTCATTATTTTTCTGTGAGAGATTAATGAGTCGGTGGAACAATTCTGAAGTACTCTCTTCTTTATAGTGCCCTTTTAAAATCATCTTCAGCTGTTGCAAGGTCAATTGACTCTTCATTTCTAGCATACTACGGAGATTCAGTCCTAGGCTGATCGCTTTCACCACCCCCTCAACGATCTTATCTGGCTGGTAGCCTTTCTGTAAGCCTGCATCGATCTGGTGCAACAAGTTCATATAAGACAGTTTCTCTTTCTGCTCACACTCTCCAATCTGTCCCAGGATCTTGAATTCTTTCCTTATAGTGATTTGTGGTGTTAGAGAGGACAGTCTTCCTGATTTATCTAACCCGAGCAGGGTAAACGTTCTGTCTGAGTCTGTCAGAGGTTTTGGTCGATTCCCGCAGGGCTGTTGTTAGGGCTTTGAATTGTTCTTTCAATTCCTGTAGTTCTGTCTGCGGACGGAAATTCCCACTGTCAGGGACTCCACAGCAACGACACCGGGGAAATCACGCAGTATCTCACCGTGCCATCACTGTGTCACAGATTTCCTCTGGAATCGCGAGCACACGATCCAGACTACTCACTCCTTAGGTATTGGCAAGTGACCAGTGAGCGTATGGTGTCACACCTCTGGATTCCAACGCATGGAATACGTGTTCACGTCCTCCGTACGGTCACTGTCTGCTTCACGATTGCCAAATTATTATTATTCGCTGCTACTACCAGCCTCAGTTTGAAATATAATACAGGCCTGGCCAAACGCCTGCAATCTGATAGCGTATATGGTTTCGGGGGAGGGAACGATTACAGGACAAAAGAAACAAAACTATTAAATTTTATATTTTATCCAAAAGGGAGGCAGTGTTTAGGAAAAATATATACAAGGATGTTACAAAGGGGACAATACAATGCAGAATATACAATTGCACAAAATAATAAGGATTAAAGAAGAAACTTACACTATAAAGATTGCTGCGACGATTCAATATAATCCCTGTCTCCTGTGACTGTGTTAACCCCTCTAGTTGCTGGATGCTTCTGGAGCACAGCACTTCCTGTCTCCTGTGCTTGTGTTATTTGTAACAATTGCTGGATGCTTTACAAGAAACAGCACTACTTCTGCATGTCACAAAGACTTTAGCAAGAGCAGTACTTTGTCCTCTCTGGAGCTTGAGGACGTGTGCGCATGTGTCTGGAGCTTCTCCCCTGCTTCTTTCCAAGTCGCCGGCGGACTACCCTGGCCCTCTGACATCCCGGTTGTGGGGGAACCCTGCCATGCGGCCTTACCTGGGAGCCCTACCTCTCCTGTGACTGCCCTGCTCTCCATGGCATGCTCCCCCTTCAAAGCCGTCTGCCCCCTGTCTGTCCCCTCTGTGACAACCTCACAGGACAAACTGTTCCAGCCTGCCGGCTGGCCACACGCTGAGGCAGGGGTCTCAATCACGAGGCCCGCAGGCACCATAGACCCCTTGACGATCGCGGCCCGGTCCAGGAGCCGCGGACATCAGCACTTTAGTTCAGTGTCTTGCCACGCAGAGACCGGCTCTCTGTACACAGCAATACCAGTGCCAGCTGCCGACCTATCAGAGGCCAGCAGCTGACATCGGCGTCCCAGCGCAGTGGCGTATGACGTCACTGGCACTGGTATTGCTGTGCAGAGAGCCGGTCTCTGCGTGGCAAGACACTGAACTAAAGCGCTGATGTCCGCAGCTCCTGGACCGGGCCGCGATCGTCAAGGGGTCTATGGTGCCTGCGGGCCGCATGTTCAGAAAGGACGCTGAGGGAACAGAGGACAGGTGAAAATAATCTTTTTTTCTCTGTTATGTGTATGTGATGAACGGCCAGGGGACCTACCTGCAATATGGGGACCTGGATGGGGACCTACCTGCAATATGGGGACCTGGATGGGGACCTACCTGCAATATGGGGACCTGGATGGGCACATATCTACAATATGGGGACCTGGATGGGCACATATCTACAATATGGGGACCTGGATGGGGACCTACCTGCAATATGGGGACCTGGATGGGCACATATCTACAATATGGGGACCTGGATGGGGACCTACCTGCAATATGGGGACCTGGATGGGCACATATCTACAATATGGGGACTTGGATGGGGACATATCTACAATATGGGGACCTGGATGGGGACATAGCTGCAATGTGGGGACCTGGATGGGGACATATCTACAATATGGGGACCTGGATGGGGACCTACCTGCAATATGGGGACCTGGATGGGGACATATCTACAATATGGGGACCTGGATGGGGACATAGCTGCAATGTGGGGACCTGGATGGGGACATATCTACAATATGAGAACCTGGATGGGGACATAGCTGCAATATGGGGACCTGGATGGGGACCTACCTGCAATATGGGGACCTGGATGGGCACATATCTACAATATGGGGACCTGGATGGGGACATAGCTGCAATGTGGGGACCTGGATGGGGACATATCTACAATATGAGAACCTGGATGGGGACATAGCTGCAATATGGGGACCTGGATGGGGACATATCTGCAATATGGGGACCTGGATGGGGATATAGCTGCAATATGGGGACCTGGATGGGGATATAGCTGCAATATGGGGACCTGGATGGGGATATAGCTGCAATATGGGGACCTGGATGGGGACATATCTGCAATATAGGGACCTGGATGGGGACATAGCTGCAATATGGGGACCTGGATGGGGACATAGCTGCAATATGGGGACCTGGATGGGGATATAGCTGCAATATGGGGACCTGGATGGGGATATAGCTGCAATATGGGGACCTGGATGGGGACACATCTACAATATGGGGACCTGGATGGGGACATAGCTGCAATGTGGGGACCTGGATGGGGACATATCTACAATATGGGGACCTGGATGGGGACATAGCTGCAATGTGGGGACCTGGATGGGGACATATCTACAATATGGGGACCTGGATGGGGACATAGCTGCAATGTGGGGACCTGGATGGGGACATATCTACAATATGGGGACCTGGATGGGGACAAAACTGCAATATGGGGACCTGGATGGGGACATAGCTGCAATATGGGGACCTGGATGGGGACACATCTACAATATGGGGACCTGGATGGGGACATAGCTGCAATGTGGGGACCTGGATGGGGACATATCTACAATATGGGGCCCTGGATGGGGATATAACTGCAATATGGGGACCTGGATGGGGATATAGCTGCAATATGGGGACCTGGATGGGGACACATCTACAATATGGGGACCTGGATGGGGACATAGCTGCAATGTGGGGACCTGGATGGGGACATATCTACAATATGGGGACCTGGATGGGGACATAGCTGCAATGTGGGGACCTGGATGGGGACATATCTACAATATGGGGACCTGGATGGGGACATAGCTGCAATATGGGGACCTGGATGGGGATATAGCTGCAATATGGGGACCTGGATGGGGACATAGCTGCAATATGGGGACCTGGATGGGGATATAGCTGCAATATGGGGACCTGGATGGGGACATATCTGCAATATGGGGACCTGGATGGGGACATATCTGCAATATGGGGACCTGGATGGGGACATAGCTGCAATGTGGGGACCTGGATGGGGATATAGCTGCAATGTGGGGACTTGGATGGGGACATATCTACAATATGGGGACCTGGATGGGGACATAGCTGCAATGTGGGGACCTGGATGGGGACATATCTACAATATGGGGACCTGGATGGGGATATAGCTGCAATATGGGGACCTGGACGGGGACATATCTGCAATATGGGGACCTGAATGGGGACATATCTGCAATATGGGGACCTGGATGGGGATATTCCTACAATATGGGGACCAGGATGGGGCATTACTAAAGATGGGGACCATGATGGAGCATTACTACAAGATGGGGACCAGGATGGGGCATTACTACAAGATGGGGACCAGTATGGGGCATTACTACAAGATGGGGACCATGATGGGGCATTACTACAAGATGGGGACCAGGATGGGGCATTACTACAAGATGGGGACCAGGATGGGCCATTACTACAAGATGGGGGCCAGGATGGGGACATTACTACAAGATGGGGACCAGGATGGGCACATTACTACAAGATGGGGACCAGTATGGGGCATTACTACAAGATGGGGACCAGTATGGGGCATTACTACAAGATGAGGACTAGGATGGGGCATTACTACAAGATGGAGACCAGAATGGGGCATTACTACAGAATGGGGACCAGGATGGGGCATTACTACAAGATGGGGACCAGTATGGGGCATTACTACAAGATAAGGACCAGTTCAAAAGGTGTATAGAAAAAAAAATGGTATCACTAAAAATGTCACTTTATCATGCAAAGAATGCGGCCCTCCAAATTAAATTTTTTTACGTTTGCGGCCCACATACCCAGCCAAGTTTGAGATCCCTGATCTAAGGCTTTATCACAGCTGACTTGATTGATCCCCCCCACACACCTCGAGGAGAGAGGGACACAGTACATCATCCACTCCCCACATCTCCATCAGTAGGCATGTCAATAACATTGGCATCAACAGGGGTGGACATGACGTTGTCTGGAGAGTTAGGCCTTGGGGGTTCAGTGGCCACATAGTGGGACACTAGCTGCCCCAAGTCTCTCCCAAGTAAAACACTCGCGGGAATGTTCGGAGTTACCCCCACCGCCCGCACTCCCCTCTCGGCGACCCAGTCCAAATACACCTTGGCGACGGGCAGCGCCAGTTCAACGCCTCCAATCCCGGAGACGGCGAGAGTTTTCCCGGGTATCAAATCCTGGGGCAACACCAGTTCAGGCCGCACCAGAGTTATCTCAGCGCCGGTGTCCCACAGTCCCATGGCCCTGGCATGGCCTATGATGACGATCTGAAGGTTGTCAAAGGACTTCCCACCACCCCCACTCACACACAAAACAGTGGACGGTTTCTGGGATGGGGATGGGCCCTTCTGGAGCTGGGGACACATGGCTTTGCAGTGGCCCGGCTGTCTGTAAAGGTGACACAGTAGGGGCTCCCCTACCGGCGCGGAGAGGAAAGCATGGGTATGTGCCCCCTTGGGCCTTGGGGCAGGGACAGCAGGCACTACGTTTTAACTCCCTCTCCACACGGCAAGTGTCGCTGTAGCAGAGGCCGCCTTTGGCTTCCGGTCACGGAGGTTCTGTTGGAGGTCCTCCGGCCAGTTCCACAGAAACTGCTCAGTCGCTATGAGCTCCTTCAGCTGCTGGACGGTGGTGAGCTCCAGTCCCGTGGTCCATTGATCAACGGTTCTCAGTATAGCCTGCATGTGATCGATCCAGCTATCTGCAGGACCCCGCTGTATACTCCGGAGTCTCTTCCGGAACATCTCAAGGGTCAAGTTGTACTGCTGGACCAGAGCCTGCTTGATGTCCTCATAGCTCAGGGTGGTCTCACTGGGCAGGTATCCAAAGATCTCCAGGGCTTTACCACCAAGGCGAGGGGTTAAGAACTGGACCCACTGGTCCTCAGGCAGATGGTACTGACGGCAGGTTATTTCAAATGCCAGCAATAAAGTGTCCAAGTCCCCTCCTTTGTCCAGCAGGGGGAAGTCCTCCGCCCGCAGCTTTGTGACTCGGATCTCAGGGGACTCGCGACTGGCTGGGGCCTGCAGCCAGAGCTGGAGCCAAAGCATATTTTCCTGGTGTTCGCGCTCCCGCTGACGGTCTGCTGCAGCTGTTGCCTCGCAACGTGCTGCTGCTGCCTCGTGACATTCTATGCAGCTGTGAGGGTCTCATAGGTGGCCTTGTCTCAAGCCTTGAGACTGGCCAGGGCAGCTTGCACAAGGTCCTCCAAGCCTGCCTGGCTACGGGAATGGTCAGATGGTGGGTGGCCCACTGCGGGACCAACCGCCAGCGACTCTCTCTCTGGGGAGCCTGGGTGGGACTCCCCTTCTTCTGGAGCGACATCGTCTTCCACCTACGCCCCACCAACCGGAGCATTGGCCATCTCCTTGGTTCTGCCCCTGGTGCCACTGGCCATCCTTGCACTCTATGGTCTCTGACACTGAACTGCAACCTGATGCACCCACACACCTTACAGTATTTGCACTCGGACTGTCTAGTGCTGAGCTGATCTTAAGACACCAGCAGCAAAAGCTACTACTGGCAGTCTTTAGTGTCTGTGAGTATGCGTTCCACACTCACATACACTATTATCTCGATCCCACACCGTTTGCCACCACTTGTGAAGAATCCACACCTCGCCACCTGCCTGACTTCACAATTACGTCAGGCGGATCACGTGATATGGATCTGCCCTTTGCACCAATGTTACATTCCGCACCCCCTCGGGGACATGTAAGGTCAGATTGGTACAGTTCTACACAGGCACCCCCTGTCCACACGGGAACAGGAAGGCACCGGGAATGAGAAGAGGTGGCCCACTCAGTCACTGACGTGGCACCACACTCGCTCACACCCCTGACAGGCTGAGAGGCCCCTTCACTAGTCCCAGTGAAGCAGAACCTTGTCGGCCTGGTAGAGCTGCCACCAGTTCCTATTAAATATAATTCCTGCTAGGACAAGGGGATTATATCGGGCCAGGAACCAGCTCCGGTAGCGTGTTCGTTGGACCAAACAACGGACATGAGAGTTCGTGGATCGAGATAAAAGAGCAGCCCAAGGTTAAATTATATATTTAATCGCCTTAAGGGCACACTAGACAATACACTATATACATAAGGGTTATACATACATAATGGTCAGAGAAGCAAACACAATAGTAGTGGTACAAAAGACATAAGTAGTTATTAAGAGTCAGTTACCAGTCAGATGGAAAGCCTGGCTTGCGGGGGAGGGGCTGCCACATGGGAGGCTTGTGGTCTCCTTTGTTGCCGGACTTCTCTCACACGATGTGTTGTCGCAACCTCCCAGGGAAAAGACACTGGGCTAGGGCTGCTGGAGCTCTTAACCCCTCTGGGTCACTCCCCCTCCTGCCCCCTGGCTGGACCTAAATCTCCACCCCTGGTCTCTCTCAGCTATAAGCTCCAAAAACTAAAATGGGCTATACTTCCTTAATAGACGGTCCTAAGGAGCCAGTTCTGGTGTCATCGGATCCAGCCCCAGCTATGCTGGGAGACTAAACACAGTGGCCATAGGGGTTTCCGAAAGGCTGTGTTGTGTAACTCCCCATCCCTATACACTAGACTGTGCTGGAAGCCAGGGTGACATTCCTCCTGTTCATGTGATTCCAAAAATCTATTTGGTGTATCACTGGGATGTATCATATTCCCATAACTCGGTATTGAATTATACTGGTCTGACACAAAAGACATGTTGCATGGCTGGGGCCACAGGGGGTCTTCCTGTGGCAGCTCCACAGCAGAAGGTGGGGATTTTGTTACTCACTGTCCCTCAGCCCCCTCCCTTCTTGTTTAGCTGCAGAAGTGTCCGATTACAGGTGTACATTGTAGACCTCTATAATCCTCCGCCAAACAGGGCACAATGACTGACATAGGATTATATCTTCAATATTCTTCACATCCCTGTTGTCAGACATTACTGGGGGAGGTGACTGTAGGACAGGAGACTACAATCTATTACTCCCTGTTATCAGCCATTACTGGGGGAGGTGATTGTAGGACAGGAGACTACAATCTATTACTCCCTGTTATCAGCCATTACTGGTGGAGGAGACTGTAGGACGGGAGACTGCAATCTATTACTCCCTGTTATCAGCCATTACTGGGGGAGGTGACTGTAGGACAGGAGACTGCAATCTATTACTCCCTGTTATCAGCCATTACTGGGGGAGGTGACTGTAGGACAGGAGACTGCAATCTATTACTCCCTGTTATCAGCCATTACTGGGGGAGACTACAATCTATTACTCCCTGTTATACTGTTTGGAGCGACCGGACCACAGACGACACGGTTTGATCTTTATTAAATTCTGTGGATAATGCTGAGAGTTGTAGTACATTGAAGGATCCAGTAGACACATGGGCAGTGGTTTTAGTTGCTGGGCCTTATATAGAGGATGATGTGACTTGTTGTACATGGAAGGGTCAGGTAGATATTTAGATCGTTGTCTTCTTAGTTGGGTCCTGTGTGATGGATGATGAGAGTTGTAGTACTTGGAGGAGATGGGTGGTGATTCTCATAACATTTTTCTCCGAAATTCTTTAAACAAGAACAAACTTGTTACCAAAAATTGCAAAAGTTCAGAAATTAGAGAAACTGATTAAATTGGGTGTAGTAGTTCTATCCAGGAGAGTGGTCTTCATGGGGGGAGTAGTTCTATCCAGGAGAGTGGTCTTCATGGGGGGAGTAGTTCTATCCAGGAGAGTGGTCTTCATGGGGGGAGTAGTTCTATCCAGGAGAGTGGTCTTCATGGGGGGAGTAGTTCTATCCAGGAGAGTGGTCTTCATGGGGGGAGTAGTTCTATCCAGGAGAGTGGTCTTCATGGGGGGAGTAGTTCTATCCAGGAGAGTGGTCTTCATGGGGGGAGTAGTTCTGTTCGGAGAGGTTACTTGAGAGGCGTTCTAGCTCTGATTATAGGGGATGGCTGGATTGGGGTTGTAGTTTTCCTCGTCAGGTTCTCTTATACAATATCCCACTCACTAAAGACTAGGGGGTCTCCTATAAAGGTGCTGTTGGGGTGGTCCTGTACAGGTATCCTCCTGTATTGGGTGGGGGGCTCTTCTGTGGGGGGATGATATCCTGTAGAGAAGCTCTTTGGTGGGGGGGGGGGTCTCCTTTAAAGAGGTTGTTCTGTACTGAGGGTCTCCAGGAGGTGGGGGGGCTTCTCATGCAGGTGTTTTCCTGTATTCGGACCCTCGGGATTATTTTTCTGCCACAATTCGGAATGTTTTTATTTTATTCCCAACAGAGCAGAGATTGTGGCCGTGGAGCTTTCCAGTAGTGGAGGGGTTAAGCCGAGGCCGGGGTGGAGCCAACTGTGCTGTTTTACCTGGTAACAGGGACAACAGGTTGTATACTGGGTGCGGCCCCTGCTGGGAGGGGGCCCTGTGTTTACCCCCAGGGGCAGCTGGATGGGGGAGGGGAGGAAGGGCGGAAGCTGAAATGACAGCAGGAGACTCCGCTCCCTTCTCCCTGTCCTAAAACGCCAAAATATTCCAAGGTACCGCAAAATGTCTCATTGTCCACCCAATGTCACAGTGTGAATGACCTGAACCCCCAGTGTCACTATCCTGCACCCCCAGTGTCAGTGTCATTATCCTGTGCCCCCAGTGTCATTATCCTGTACCCCCAGTGTCATTATCCTGTACCCCCAGTGTCAGTGTCATTATCCTGTACCCCCAGTGTCAGTGTCATTATCCTGTACCCCGAGTGTCAGTGTCATTATCCTGTACCCCGAGTGTCAGTGTCATTATCCTGTACCCCGAGTGTCAGTGTCATTATCCTGTACCCCCAGTGTCAGTGTCATTATCCTGTACCCCGAGTGTCAGTGTCATTATCCTGTACCCCCAGTGTCATTCTGTCTCCTTGTGTGCAGCTCTTGCCATAGACCTGTAGGTGACAGCGCCCTCTGCTGTCCAGAGCGTGTGGTGCTGTGGATGATACATGTGGATCTTCGCTGTCTGATGTGACTTGATGGAGTCATTGTGGACCGTTCACTTCTGTGCCGCCCCTGCTCTGCTCCAGCCACAGCCAGAGCTGCATTCTTAGAGAACAACCTTCTGCCTCTGATTAATCAGAGCTTTCTTCAGAGTTCTGCCACAAGCTGCAGTGTTGGGGAATATTGGTGCCGCCTGGGGAAAGATGTTAGGACTAGTGATGAGCGAGCATATAGTGAGTGTACACATGTATAATGAGTGTTAGTGATGAGCGAGCATGCTCACTACTGCTCGGCGCTCGCTGAGTATTTCCCGGTTGCTCGGCGGGAGCTCGGGTCTCCTCCCTGCATGTTTGGCGCTCTTTACAGACCAATGAACATGCAGGGATTGTCTGCCACTCACTGTAATGCTGTAGCCATGTTGGTTGTGGCATTACAGTGATTGGCTGGCCGCACAGCGTCATCAGGTGTATATCAGACCTGGCGCCGCCATGCTCATCACAGTCACTCCGGAATCAGACAGTGTAGGGAGAGGTGCTGCTGCTGAGCTAGGGAGAGAATTGCTTGTTTCTAGTTAGTGTAGGTATACAGACTATATTAGAGACACATATCCATCTCAACAAACAGTCCTTCTGAGGACTAATCCATCTGCAGAGACATCAGGCAGGCAGTGTATATAGGCAGGCAGTGTATATAGGCAGGCAGTGTATATAGGCAGGCAGTGTATATAGGCAGGCAAGGTATATAGGCAGGCAGGGTATATAGGCAGGCAGGGTATATAGGCAGGCAGGGTATATAGGCAGGCAGTGTATATAGGCAGGCAGGGTGTATATAGGCAGGCAGGGTGTATAGGCAGGCAGGGTATATAGGCAGGCAGGGTATATAGGCAGGCAGGGTATATAGGCAGGCAGGGTGTATAGGCAGGCAGTGTATATAGGCAGGCAGTGTATATAGCAGACTGCAGTGTATATAGGCAGGCAGTGTATATAGGCAGGGTATATAGGCAGGCAGTGTATATAGGGAGGCAGTGTATATAGGGAGGCAGTGTATATAGGGAGGCAGTGTATATAGGGAGGCAGTGTATATAGGCAGGCAGGGTATATAGGCAGGATATATAGGCAGGCAGTGTATATAGGCAGTGTATATAGGCAGGCAGTGTATATAGCAGACTGCAGTGCACATAGCACAAGAGGCTCCATTCCAGTTCTGCCTTCTGCTGCTGTTAGATATTTCTATACAAAGGCCCAGGTCTCAGGGGCCAGGAATACTTTTCTTTGGATCTTAATCCTCATTATTTGCATAAAAAGCAATCCAGAGAACACGGTTTTTCTGCTCCATTTGCTTGTTGGCACTGCAGAATACAGCCAGGTCCTTTCCATATTACAGCGCTAGAAATCCAGCTATTTAAAACTGTGTTTTCTCCGTCACACGGATCACATATAAGTGCGCTGAAAATACTGCCATTTCTGGCCTCCAATAAAAATTTGTTGCAGTGTGTCAGTGAAGCAATTCACACCGGTTTGCTGTTCACACTACTTACCTACAGGTGGTCAGGTAATTAAAACTGTGTTTTCTCCGTCACACCGATCACATATAAGTTCACTCTAAACGCAGTCATTTGTAGTGAGCGTGGAAGATATTGTCCTCCACATAAAATGGGCAAGGCAAGTGGCAAGTGACGGGGAACTGGACGTGATGGTGATGGTGCATGCAGAGGCCGAGGCCGTGGGCAAGCTGAAATTGTGCCACAACAAACACCCACATCTTCTCGCTCGACCTTCCTGTCCCAATTTCTAGGGGACCGCAGCACACCACTATTGAACCCAGAGCAGTGTCAAAAGGTTGTTGGCTGGATAGCGGATAATGCTTCCAGTCACTTAGCCACCACCACCACCACCCTGTCTTCCACACGGTCAAGTCTCAGTAGCCGTGAGTCTGGACCGCATATTCCTCACCCTGATCCTCCTTCCTCCCACCATGTCGAGTGCCCGGAGACAACTGATCCCACACTTGGACACTCTGAAGAGCTGTTCACTTTTCCATTTATAGATTCGGGCCTCTCGCCCAGTCCACTTGAAGCGGGGCAAGAGGAGATCGTGTGTAGCGATGTCGAAATATTTGAGCAGCCACGGTCACATGAAGGCGACGGTGGGAAAGTGTCACAAGAGGTGGACGATGATGAGACACAATTGACAGAAAGTCAGGAGGAGGACCAGGGTGCGGAAGTGGAAGACGAGGTGGTGGATGATCTAGTAACTGACCCAACCTGGCAGAAGGACATGCAGAGTGAGGACAGCAGCACACGGGGGGGGGGGGGGGAGGCAGAGCACCCCAACAGGCAGCAAGAAGCAGTGTGGTGCCCACAGACAGAAGGCAGGCAACCATTCCCCGTAACACCAACACGAAGGAAGTTGCCAGTACAACCGGTAGGTCTTCCAGAGTCTGGAATTTTTTTAAAGACTCTGCTGATAACCCCAAAAAGGCCATTTACACCACCTGCCAGGCCAGCATCAGCAGGGGTGGCAAAACGACTAGCCTGACCACCACCAGCATGATCAGGCACATGGCAGCAAAGCACTTTGTGGGCCGAATTCCAGGGTCCAGGAACAGTGTCTGTGGGTGGCACCATTGCTTCTTCCGCTGTTGTGCATGCAAGCCAATCCCCTGTCCATGGTGCATGCGAAGACGCCTCCTGCCCTGCACCTGTCATTGCACACTCAAGTAGCAGCATCAGGAAGCATGTCCACATCCTTGTCCCAGCGCAGCATTCAGTTGTCCCTACCCCAGTCCTTGGAACGCAAGTGCAAAAACGCAGCCAACGCCCCACAGGCCACATGTTACGCTCACGTCCGGACTGACTGGCGTGAGTGTGGTTAGTGGTCCCACTGGGCCACGAACCGAGGAGTGCCTGGAAGGGCGTGACTAGGAGCCTCGTCAGATCCGACCACGAACACATGGCGGCTTAATCGACTCCGTGGTCTGAGGAGAGACGTGGGAGGTGGCCCAGGTCCTACTCCAGGTCAGACCCCGGTCACTGCTGTTGACCCACACCGGGGAATGCAGGAACGGGCAGGCACGGCTGGTATGCAGACAGGTGGGTACTGGCTGGCACGGCTGGTATGCAGACAGGCGGGTACTGGCAGGCACGGCTGGTATGCAGACAGGCGGGTACTGGCAGGCACGGCTGGTATGCAGACTGGCGGGTACTGGCAGGCAACGGCTGGTATGCAGACAAGTGGGTACTGGCAGGCACGGCTGGTATGCAGACAGGCAGATACTGTCAGGTAGGAACGCAGGCAGGATAGGGACCAGTACAGTTTGGGATACAGGAACAGAGCCACAGGTTCGGTGGACAAGCAGAGCAGAACCGCAGGCGCGGTGGACAAGCAGAGCGAAACCGCAGGTGCGGTGGACAAGCAGAGCAGAGCGAAACCGCAGGTGCGGTGGACAAGCAGAACAGAGCGAAACCGCAGGTGCGGTGGACAAGCAGAGCGAAACCGCAGGTGCGGTGGACAAGCAGAACAGAGCGAAACCGCAGGTGCGGAGGACAAGCAGAACAAAGCGAAACCGCAGGTGCGGTGGACAAGCAGAACAGAGCGAAACCGCAGGTGCGGTGGACAAGCAGAACAGAGCGAAACCGCAGGTACGGACTGAGACAAACAGGTAACAGGCTAGGACACAGTTCAGACAGGAACTGAACCCGGAACAAGATACAGGAACGAGCCTGGGAACTCAGCCCCCAGGGTGGCAGAAACAGACTAGAAGTCACAGATACAGGCAACAGGCCTGGGTATACAGCCCCCAGGGTGGCGGAACAGACTAGAAGTCATAGGTACAGGTAACAGGCCTGGGTATACAGCCCCCAGGGTGGCGGAACAGACTAGAAGTCACAGATACAGGTAACAGGCCTGGGTATACAGCCCCCAGAGTGGCGGAAACAGACAAGATACAGGACAGGACCTGGCAACTGCACAGAACACACTGAAAGAAAGTGTTGCTCAGGCACCCTTACTGGGTGGAGGGGGTTTAATTATCCAGTGACTCACAGCAATAGGCTGGGGACGCATTAGGAGTGGGCACACTAACTTTAAGAATCAGGCAGTAACCGCGCCGCTGCCCTAAGCAATCAGACAAGAGACATGCACACAGCAAGTACTGGAGCAAAGTGTGCAGCCTGGACTGATAGGTAAGTTGGTGGTCTTGCATGGTGGGAGATGGTAAGCCATGCCAGCACGCCACCAGGGATGTTACAGTACCCCCCCCCCCCCTTACGCCCCCTCTTCTTCAAGCCTGCAAGGATTTTCTGCAGAGAGTTTGGAGGCCGATCCTTCTCTTCAAGAAGATTACCTCTTCTGTCCACTAGAGGGAACGAGACTGGTCTCACCATCTTGGTGACTAGGATGCTTCCTCCTATCAAGCCATCCTCAGCATCAGATGAAGTGGGCGAAGTAACAGGAACAGGACACAGGAAAGTCTCTCTCCATTTGTTATTATCGGGTAGCACCCCAAAGGATTCACGGGACAACTGGAAATCCTGCACCAGGTTGGAGGGGTGCAGAGACTCGGGGGTAACCACCGCCTTGACGTACACTTTGCCAAGCTTACTGGACGAAGTGGGTGAAGTACCAGGTACAGGGTGTAGGAAAGTCTCTCGCCATTTGTTATCAGGTAGGATTCAGGAGACAACTGGAGGTCCTCCGCCTAGTTGGAGGGGTGCAGAGACTTGGAGGTAGCCACCGCCTTGAAGGACTTATTGAGAGATTTATTAGAGATGGAGGATCCTTGCTTTGGGACCATCTTTAGTCTGGTTTCTGAGATGACACGTCTGCGAGGCGGGGCGGTACCTGAAGCCAGATCATTGGTACAATCGTCGAGACTGTGTGGGGACATTGCCTCCGCTTCCCTTCCTTCGGAGACTTCAGCGCACAGCGAGTCAGCGACTAGCAGATCTGGTGAAGAAGAAAACATTGCTGACTGTCCTGAAGATATGGGGACTGGACACCCCTTGTACCTCAGCAGTCCCACAGGAAACACCATGCAGGATCTCCAGACCTGAGCGGGCACTAGATCTCTCGGCTCTGGACGACCTGTGGGTAAACCAGACAGCACCTGGAATGTGACCTTCTTCATGTGTAATGCTCCAATCTGGAGCTTAATTTGTACAGACATATTTTGACTGTTTCTGAGTTTCGTCCTTCCACTGACAATGCCCAAACCGGATTCTGGAGTTGTCGGACGGGAATCAGACACCGACTCTTCAAGGTTTTAAGCCCGAAACTTCCGGTTAATCCGAGGCCTTCACTTGCCACGGAGACAGTCATGGTCATCTGTGGAGAGGAAACACTAACGCCAAGGACAGCCTCTCCTACAGGCCTAATGTCTTGAGATTCTTCAACCTTCACTGGACAAAGACCGTCAGGGTGTCCCAAACAACCGAGGCGGGACCGCAATCCGATTTTGTGACTGAGTTCCAGGCTCTGCTTTGCCTGACAAACATGGTCATCTTTCATGGATTCTGTGCGGATAGCTGCCTCTACAGGCTGGGGAACAGGAGGTCTTTGGGAGGACAGAACCTGGCGTGATGGTTTACCTCTACGCCTTGCACGTCTGGACTGCCTCTTGAGGTTGGGAAGAGAAGTATTCTGTGGAGCATAGTCATCCTGTGTGGATTCTGGGTGGACAGCAGTCTTTTCGGGCTGGAGAACTGGTAGGCTACCCACACACATCACCCATCGGGACTGCTCCGGGATATTGGGAAGGGAAGCTTTAGCAGAGGCTTCAGGATTAGGGTCATCGAAGACCATTAGAAAGGCCACCAGGAAGGCCTGCAGGTCAAAGACGATAGGATCCCATGCTTTCCATAGGGAGGGGTGATCCATTTCAAGGCATCACCCGCTAGGTAGGATATCATAAATGCCACTTTAACCCGATCGGTAGGAAAATAGTGAGCATAGAATTTGTAATGTAGCATGCATTGCTCCACCAATGCACGGCTTCGTTTTCGATCCCCATAGTACCGTGGCGGATCCGCAGGAACGAGTGCTGATAGCTCCATTTGGGCTGGTGCGTAAATCGCCTGGACCTCAGCTTGCGAAAAAATTTTTTCTTGGTGCACGTATTCGCCAGACAAGGATTCAAATGTCTCAGAGCGAAGGGCCGTGGGGCTCAACGGGGACCATGGCCTGAGCAAACTGTTATGCACACGCCCGGACTGACTGGCGTGTGCGTGATTAGTGATTCCACTGTACCATGAACAGAGGAGTGCCTGGAGGGGCGTAACTAAGTATCAACCCGATCCGACCAAGGTCGCACGGCGGCTCAGTCGACTCCGTGCACCAGGGAGGAACCGAGCAGAGGGACCAGTTGCTACTCCAGGTCAGACCCCGGACACGGCTGTTGACCCACACCGGGGAATGCAGGAACAGGCTGGCATACAGACAGGTGGGTATTGGCAGGCACGGCTGGTATGCAGATAAGTGGGTACTGGCAAGCACGGCTGGTATGCAGACAGGTGGGTACTGGCAAGCACGGCTGGTGTGCAGACTAGTGGGTACTAGAGAGCACGGCTGGTATGCAGATAGGTGGGTACTGGCAAGCACGGCTGGTATGCAGACATGCAGACAGGTGGGTACTGGCAAGCACGGCTGGTATGCAGACAGGTGGGTACTGGCAAGCACGGCTGGTGTGCAGACAGGGAGGTACTAGCAGGTTGGAGCGCAGGCTGGATAGGGTCCAGTACAGATTGGGATACAGGAACAGAGCCGCAGATGCGGTAGACAAGCAGAGTAAAGCGAAACTGCCGGAGCGGTGGACAGAGCAGAGCGAAACCGCTGGTGCTGTGAGCAAGCAGAGCAGAGCGAAACCGCAGGTGCGGTGGACAAGGCAGAGCAGAGCGAAACAGCCGGAGCGGTGGACAAGGCAGAGCAGAGAGGAACCGCCGGAGCGGTGAGCAAGCAGAGCAGAGCGAAACCGCAGGTGCGGTGGACAAGGCAGAGCAGAGCGAAACCGCCAGAGCGGTGGACAAGGCAGAGCAGAGCGGAACCGCCGGAGCGGTGGACAAGGCAGAGCAGAGCGGAACCGCCGGAGCGGTGGACAAGGCAGAGCAGAGAGGAACCGCCGGAGCGGTGGACAAGGCAGAGCAGAGAGGAACCGCCAAAGCGGTGGACAAGGCAGAGCAGAGAGGAACCGCCGAAGCGGTGGACAAGGCAGAGCAGAGAGGAACCGCCGAAGCGGTGGACAAGGCAGAGCAGAGAGGAACCGCCGAAGCGGTGGACAAGGCAGAGCAGAGAGGAACCGCCGGAGCGGTGGACAAGGCAGAGCAGAGAGGAACCGACAGAGCGGTGGACAAGGCAGAGCAGAGAGGAACCGCCAGAGCAGTGGACAAGGAAGACCAGAGAGGAACCGCCAGAGCAGTGGACAAGGCAGAGCAGAGCGAAACCGCTGGTGCGGTGAGCAAGCAGAGTAGAGCGAAACCGCAGATGCCGGAGCAGTGGGCAAGGCAGACCAGAGAGAAACCGCTGGCGCGGTGAGCAAGCAGGGCAGAACAGGGCTGAAGGTGCAGGCAGAGAGGACAGGGCTCTGTTCACATGGAACAGACTGGAAAATACAGGAAGATACGGAGGAAGGGAAAAGGGACAAGCAGAACCAGATACACACAAGGTACTTACAATGAAGTAACGAGTGGACTCTAAACTCACAAACAGAAGTACAGAGACAACGAGTTGGAGTTAGGTGCAAGTTCAGACACTGCAGGAAAAGGGAAGGTACGGACATAGAGACAACAGGTAACGGGCTAGGAGACAGTTCAGACAGGAACTGAACCGGGAACATGATACAGGAACGAGCCTGGGTATACAGCCCCCAGGATGGCAGAAACAGACTAGAAGTCACAGATACAGATAACAGGCCTGGGTATGCGGCCCCCAGGGTGGCAGACAGACTAGAGTCAGGACAGGACCTGCAACTAACAGTTGCACAGAACACAGACTGTAAGAAAGTGTTGCTCAGGCACCTCCTTCTGGGTGGAGGGGGTTTAAATATCCAGTGACTCACAGCCATAGGCTGGGGCCGCATTAGGAGTGCACCCACTGCAGCTATAAGAATCAGGAAGTAACCGGGCCGCCGTCCTAAGCAATCAGACAAGAAACATGCACACAGCATGAACTGGAGCAAGGTTTGCAGGCTGGACTGATGGGTAAGATTGCGGTCTTGCATGGTGGGAGGTGGTGCACTATGCAAGCACGCCGCCAGGGATGTTACAGACGTGTTGCATCCCAGTGTCCAACTGTATACCGGCTTCCACAATATTAACCCAGTGTGAAGGCGTCAGTCAGATGGACCATCCCTGGCCACATTCACTTGTCCACGTCTTTGTGGTTAGGCTGTCCTTCAAATAGGGGCGGCTGGGGACCGTTTATGGACACCCGGCCGCCCCCAGGCGGCTGGGGACCGTGTGTGGGCACCCGGCCGCGGGGAGGCTGGGGACCAAGTATGGATACCAGGCCGCCGACGCAGCCATGACATGGTGGCCAGCGTCTGCCTCCACATGCCTAAAAGGCCCAATTTCAAGTGCAAGCAAGCTAGCAGTATGGTATTGCAGTATGGGGGTGGGTAGTTGGCTGCATACTTGCGCATGCATTCCAAGAAAACAAAGATGATGCTATCTTCTATCATCATCATCATGCTCCTCACCTTGGCACTCTCAACTCCCCTGATGGAGAAGCCAGGGCCCACCAGAGGAGTCTGGTTCCCTGGTGGGCTCGTCCAATGCTGCCCTAAAGCAGGCCAGGCTAAGAAAAGTGTGGAGGAAGTTCCCAGGAGAAATAGAGGCGGCTGGGGACCGTGTGTGGGCACCCGGCCACGGGGCAGCTGGGGACCGAGTATGGACACCCGGCCGCCCCCTGGCGGCTGGGGACCGAGCGTGGACACCCGGCCGCCGGGCAGCTGGGGACCGACTATGGATACCAGGCCGCCGATGCAGCCATGACATGGTGGCCGGCGTCTGCCTCCACATGCCTAAAAGGCCCAATTTCAAGTGCAAGCAAGCAAGCAGTATGGTATTGCAGTATGGGGGTGGGTGGTTGGCTACATACTTGCGCTTGCATTGCAAGGAATGGAGGAGGCACAATTGAACACTGCCCTGGGACAAGGACTTGCACGGGGATAGATGCAAGTCTGCATCTTCTGATGCGGCAAGGATCACTTCTGATGGGCACACTTTTAGACAGTGACCTGGGAGTCAGAGATGCTTCCAGGGGTCTTCCCCATGCTGTTCCCATGTCTTTTCAGCACTGTATGCATGTGTCAAACAGCACATGGCCAGATAAGGTTGTAAAATGTTAAAATGACATTTCCCGGTGAATGCATTTGTCACGGTTGAAAGCAATACAAAAGTGCAAAAACACATAAAAAATGCTACTTGTGAACATAGCCCAAGGTGTGGAGGAGTATTTTTGTTTTTGGTTATTTATTTTACCTTATACACAAGTCTTTACCCTGGAAAGGAAGTTCCTTAACATATTTCACAGGAAAACCGTTTCAGTTTCATTTTTGAACGTTTTATTGTGAGCCCGTAAAAGTGGCTTAATACCTCTGACTACGTTGTTGACAGCAGTGACCTGGGGGTCAGAAATGCTTCCTGGGGCGATCCCCATGCTGTCCCCATGTCATTTGAGCACTGTCACTATCGTTTTGGGCACTTTTTAGGCTTTCTACAGACTGCCGGGGGTGCCGCCGCAAAAATGCTCGGGTCTCCCATAGACTAACATTGGGCTCGTTGCTCGGGTCGAGCACCCGAGTATCACAGCGAGCTCGGTCCGAGCTTCGAGCACCTGAGCATTTTAGTGCTCGCTCAACACTAGTCCCTAGCCTTAGCCATACGCCAGGGAAAGACAGGGTGAGGCACGCGTGCGGTGATTGGTGAAGAGCCAATATAGGGACGGTAGTTGAGACAGGGTGACACTAGACCAGACTAGGAGGTCTCCACTCCACCCTTTCCCTAGTGTATGGGCTCCCTTTCCCTTTGTATTGCGTTAAGTCTTTCCCACACCTTGCGTGACATTATCACTGACCGAGCACATTTTGAAAAGGGGGAAAAAAAAAAAAAAAAAAAAAAGACTTTTTTTTCTTTGTGTTTCTGGGCGTGGACCCTTCCCCCCTCCCCCTTTCTCCATTGGTTTGGGTTCAGTTGCAGAGCGGCTGCGCAGGCTGTCTTTGGAGGTGAATGACCTCCGCTGTGAGGTTCAGCAGCAGCATCAGCGACTACTGGTCGCCAATATGGGGGTCTCTGCAGGTAGGCCTGTCCAGCCTGAACCCAAGATTGCCCTCCCGGACAGGTTTTCTGGAGGTAGGGACAAGCTTTTTGGATTTAAGGAGGCCTGCAAACTGTATTTTAAACTTTCTTCTTACTCCTCTGGAAATGAGGAGCAGCGGGTTGGTGTTGTGATCTCGCTGCTGCAGGGAGATCCTCAGTCGTGGGCGTTTTCGTTACCGCAGGACTCGGTTTGTCTCCAGTCTGTGGAGGGGTTTTTCGGGGCTCTGGTCCTCATCTATGATGACCCTGACCGAGTCTCCTTGGCTGATTCTAGGCTACGTTGCCTTCAGCAGGGGATTCGGTCAGTGGAGACGTACAGCTCTGAATTCCGTAGATGGTGACGGATTCCAAATGGAAGGACTCAGCCCTTAGAAGTCAATTTTGTGAGGGTCTTACTTAAAGGTTAAAAGATGCCTTGGCAGTATATGAAACCCTTCAGTCCTTGGAGGCGGCCATGTCGTTGGCCATACGTCTTGATCGACGCCTTCTGGATAGATGGGTGAGACCACCTTCTCCGGGGCCTTCTTGTTGGGGTTGTGTACCTCTGCCAGGGGAGTGGTCTGGGGGGTGAACCAGTACTGGGGGAGGTGGAGGAACCCATGCAGTTTGGGGGTGTCTCTACATCATACATCTCCCCGGATATTCGCAAGTAAAAAGGTGTATGCTTTTTTTGTGGGAAAAAGGAACATTTCGTTGGGACCTGTCCTGCAATTCCTAAACAAAAGGAGACTCGATTAACTCTCGGTAGTCTGGAGCTGGATAAACACAGGGTGCAATTGTGGCCAAACTGCAGTTCCCGGTTTGTCCTGTCAGCAGAGGTGGTGCTAGAGAGCAAAACCGAGAACATTTCTGTGTTTGTTGACAGTGGAGCTGGAGTCAGCATGGTTGATGCTGAGTTTGTGAGAACTCGTGGTCTTGCTTGCTGTGCTTTAGCTGAAACTATTTCCATTTTCGCCGTCTACTCGGCACCACTTGCACAGAGAGCTCTAACTCAGATTATACATAATGTAAAACTGAGGGTGGGGTCAGTTCATTGTGAAATCATCCCTTACTATGTCCTGGACAATCTTCCCACACCGATTGTTTTGGGTATTCCTTGGCTTGTTAACCCCTTAAATACCGGGGACGTATTAGTACGCATATTTGCGTACCCCCCGTTCAGTGAGGGCTGCTGCGCTGAGCCCTCACTGAACGGAGCACATGTCAGCTGATTCTTACAGCTGACATGTGCCCGCAACAGCCGCGGGTGGAATCGCGATCCACCCGCGGCTGTTAACATGTTAAATGCCGCTGTCAATCTCTGACAGCAGCATTTAACGCGCGCTTCCGGGTAGCGCGTCATAAGCCCCGCCCACCGGCGACCCCGTCACGTGATCGCGGGTCGCCGATGGGTGGGCATGACAACCCAGGGTCTGCAGCAGACGCCTGTGGTTGTCATGATCTTGTCGCTATGAGCGCCACCTAGTGGTCGGCGCTCATAGCACAGGACCATTTCTGCTGCATGCAGGGGACCTGCTCGTCCCCTGTATGTAGCAGAGGCGATCGGACAGTTGCTGCTTCTACTCTCCTATGAAGACTATTGAAGCATGCAAAAAGTAAAAAAAAAAAGTTTTTAAAAATATAAAAAAAAATAAAAAAATATAAAAGTTTAAATCACCCCCCTTTTGCCCCATTCAAAATAAAATAATAAAAAATAAACCCCACATACACATACTTGGTATCGCCGCGTTCAGAATCGCCCGATCTATCAATATAAAAAAAGAATTAATCCGATCGGTAAACGGCGGAACGAGAAAAAAATTCTAAACGCCAGAATTACTTTTTTTGGTCGCCGCAAAATTGCAATAAAATGCAATAACGGGAGATCAAAACATCGGATCTACCCCAAATGTTATCAATAAAAACGTCAGCCCGGCACGCAAAAAATAAGGCATCAACCAGCCCCAGATCACGAAAAATGGAGACGCTACGGGTCTTAGAAAATGGCGCTACTTTTTTATTTTATTTTTTTACCAAATTTTGGAATTTTTTTCACCACTTAAATATAAAAGAACCTATACATGTTTGGTGTCTATGAACTCGTAATGACCTGGAGAATAAGAATGGCAGGTCAGTTTCAGCATTCAGTGAACGTGGTAAAAAAAATAAATAAAAAACAACTGTGGTATTGCACTTTTTTTTGCAATTTTACCGCATTTGGAATTTTTTTCCCATTTTCCCGTACAGGATATGGTAAAACTAGTAATGGAATTGAAAAGTACAACCCGTCCCGCAAAAAATAAGCCCTCACATGGCCATTAAACATAATCCATTGGTTGATTGGCAAACTGGGGAGATCATTGAGTGCAGAGATTACTGCCATGAGAACTGTTTAGATATTTCCCTTCCTACAGTCTCTACGGAAATATTACCTGCTTTTCTGTCTGGTTTTGAGGATGTTTTTTCTGAGAGGGGTGTCAGGACTTTCCTCCTCATCCTGCTTATGACTGTCCTATTAACCTGACCCCCGGAGCTAAACTACCGAAGTCCAGACTGTATAATCTTTCTGGCCCTGAGAGACAAGCCATGAAGGATTTCATTGCGGAAAGTCTGGAGAAGGGACATATCAGACCCTCATCTTCACCTGTGGCGGCAGGGTTCGTCTTCGTGAAGAAAAAAGATGGCGGCCTACGTCCCTGTTTAGATTTCCGGGAATTAAATCAAATTACCATCCGTGATCCATACCCTCTTCCTCTGATTCCTGATTTGTTCAGCCAGGTAGTGGGAGCTAAGGTGTTCTCCAAGGTGGATTTAAGGGGAGTCTACAATCTGGTTAGAATCAGAGAAGGGGATGAATGGAAGACGGCGTTCAATACCCCTGAGGGGCATTTCGAGAGTCTGGTTATGCCTTTCCGTCTGACCAATGCACCTGCGGTATTCCAGCATTTCATACATGATATTTTCCATCATTTGGTGGGGAGGTTTGTGGTGGTCTATCTGGACGATATTTTGGTTTATTCACCTGATCTTGAGACTCATCGGGGTATGTTAAGCAGGTGCTCCAGATATTAAGGGATAACAAACTATATGCCAAACTGGAAAAGTGTGTTTTCGCTGTTCAGGAGGTGCAGTTTTTGGGGTACCCGTTGTCATATTCATGTTTTCGGATGGATCTAGAGAAGATCCGTGCAGTCCTTGACTGGGAACGTCCCGAGAACCTGAAGGCTCTACAACGTTTTTTGGGCTTTTCTAATCTTTACCGGAAATTTATCCATAATTACTCTGTTGTAGTGAAACCCCTTACTGACATGACTAAGAAGGGGTCTGATTTTTCCAAATGGTCGGATTCTTCCCTCCAGGCTTTTTCTTCCTTATAGAATCATTTTGCCGCTGCACCTATACTCAGTCAACCCGACATTTGTCAATCCATTATTGTGGAGGTCGATGCTTCGGATGTCGGGGTTGGGGCTGTGTTGTCTCAGGGTTCGTCCTCTGGTAAATGGCGTCCATGCATCTTTTCTAAAAAGTTGTCTTCGGCTGAGTGTAAATATGACGTGGGTAATAGGGAACTTTTGGCGATCAAATTGGCGTTCGAGGAATGGCGACATTGGTTGGAGGGGGCTGTTCATCCTATTACTGTTATCACTGACCATAAGAACCTGTCATATCTCCAGTCAGCTAAACGTCTCAACCCTAGGCGAGCCAGATGGTCCCTGTTTTTTTACTAGGTTCAATTTTGTTGTCACTATTCATCCAGGGGTCAAAAAGGTCAAGCCTGATGCTTTATCCCGGAGCTTCCCTGGTGGTGGTGACCATGAGAACCCTGCCCCGATATTACAGAAGGGGGTAGTCATTTCGACACTGTATCCTGAACTGGAGGGTGAGGTGTTGGAGGCTCAGGGGGACGCCCCGGCCTCCTGCCCATGTAATCTGCGCCGCAAAGTAATTAAGGAACATCATAACTCTGTGCTTGCTGGTCATCCAGGTGGTAAGGCAACCATGGATCTCCTTTCTCGTCGTTTTTGGTGGCCTGGGTTGCATCGGGATGTGGTTGAACACATCTGCTTGTAGTATTTGCGCACCTTCTAAGGTTTTGCATACCCATCCGTCTGGTACTCCTCTTCCGCTACCTATCCCTAGTAGGCCATGGACACACTTGTCCATGGATTTTATTACTGACCTACCGACCTGACCTACTTCGTCGCATTAACTGCACTTCCAAATGCCAAGACTCTTCCTCAGATGTTCATAAATGAGATTGTGAAGCTTCACGTGGATCCCTCCGATGTGGTGTCAGATCGGGGGATCCATATTGTTTCCAAGTTCTGGAAAGTGTTCTGTTCTCGACTGGGGGTGCAGCTGTCCTTTTCCTCTGACTTCCACCATCAGTCGAATGGTCAGACCGAGCGTGTCAATCAGAATTTGGAGACCTACCTCAGCTGTTTAGTCTCCGAAAATCAGGAGGATTGGGCATCCTACTTACCGCTGGCAGAATTTGCCATTAATAATCGTCAAGAATCCACTGGCAGGTCACTGTTCTTCGGTGCATATGGTTATCACCCAGAGTTTGGTACCTTTAGTGGGGGAGGAACTTCAGGAGTTCCTGAGGAGGAACGGTTTGCTTCGTGTGGCGGAGGGTTCTGAGTAATTTAAAGACCATGGGAGACAGGTATAAACGTATGGCTGACAGAAAACGCTTGCCAGGTCCGGACCTGAATGTGAATGACTTTGTGTGGTTGTCTCCAGGAATAAGTTGAAGGTTCCTTCTTGGAAGTTGGGACCTAGGTTTATTGCTCCCTATAAAAGACGGATTTTGGTAAGACCTTACCTGTAAAATCCTTTTCAGAGAAGGAAGGAAGGGAGACACAGATCCATTACTAGTGGGCAGGCGGAGCCCCACAGGATAGTTCACCTCAGATTAGAAAAAGTGACGACCGGCCCCTCCAGCTTAGGCTCCTCCTACTCCCATGTTCCTCAGTCCGTACACAAGCTAAGGAAGAGCAGACAACACCAGCGGAACAACACAACCCCTTCCAAAAATTCAGAAATGCGAGAGAACAGGTTATTCATATAACAGAAAAAACACACAGTCCCAGGCACTACTCACTGGACCTGACAACTGCGAGGAGCTGGCAAAGCTGGAACAGAGCCCTAGCGCGCCGACCCCAGTCCCGATAACCGCCAGAGAGGAGTCGCGCCGCATCTGGAAAACAATAATGCACTTCTGCCATGGGAGGGTGCTGTGTCTCCCTTCCTTCCTTCGCTGAAAAGGATTTTACAGGTAAGGTCTTACCAAAATCCGTCTTTCAGCAGCAGAAGGGAAGGAAGGGAGACACAGATCCATTACTAGTGGGACGTCCCAAAGCAGTCCAGAACTCAAGGGTGGGAAACAGTGGCAGAATCGCCAACACCCCAACAACTTAGGCAAGCGCGCAACAAGTGCCAAAACTAGATAAAGAGATAACCTAAACCACCGCCGCCTGCAGGACCCTGCGTCCCAAGGCCGCATCGGCGGAAGCACTCACGTCCACTTTATAAAATTTAGTAAAAGTGTGAACGGAGCACCAGGTAGCCGCCCGGCCGAGTTGCGCTGCCGAGGCCCCCTGACGAAAAGCCCACGACGAACCAACAGCTCTCGTGGAATGAGCTCGAACCTTAACCGGACAAGGCTCGCCCTTGAGCCGGTACGCCTCCAGGATAGCCGAACGTATTCACCGAGCTATAGTGTCCTTGGAAGCCCGCTGACCACGCCGATGACCAGCAGGAATCGCAAAAAGAGAGTCCGACTTCCGAAACCCTTCCGTGATTGTAAGATAGAACTTCAATGCCCGCACCAAATCCAACGAGTGCAAGGCCCGCTCCTTTGGACTCTTCGGTTTCGGACAGAGGGAAGGCAACACGATGTCCTGATTGACGTGGAAACGCGACACCACTTTAGGCAGAAAATCGCAACGGGTACGAAGCACCACGCGATCCGAGTGGAACTCCAGAAAAGGGGGAGAGCAAGACAGAGCCGCCAACTCAGAAACCCTTCTCAAAGAGGTGACCGCCACCAGGAAGGCCACCTTCCAAGAAAGCAAGTAGAGCGTAGCTGAATCCATAGGCTCAAACGGCCCATGCTGAAGAGCCTCCAAGACTAGATTGAGCCGCCAAGGAGCCACAAACGCCCTCCGAGGCGGAAACTGACGTGCAACCCCGCGAAAAAACAAACGCACATCCCTGCGCGAGGCAATAGCCTTCTGAAAAAGCACGGATAGTGCAGATACCTGACCCCGCAAGGTACCAACCGCCAGACCCTTGGCCAAACCACATTTCAGAAAAGTCAAGAAGTTGGGTATGGAAAAAACCCTCGGGTTCCTTGACGATCCAGAACACCATGAATAGAAGGCCTCCCAAGTTCTGTGATAAATCCTAGTCGTAGCTGGACCTCTGGCCGCCCGCAAGGTGGCAATGACCTCGGCCGAAAACCCACGACGGATCAAGATCTCGGTCTCAAGTGCCACGCCGTCAAACGAAGTGACTTCAGGTCCAGATGGCGAATGGGCCCTTGGGTTAACAGGTCCGGGCGAAGAGACAGTGGAAACGGAGGCGCCGCCAGAAGAGACACCAGCATTGAATACCACGCCCTCCGCGGCCAATCCGGCGCCACCAAAATCGCCGAAATTCGTTCGAGTTTGATCCGCCGGATCACCAGAGGAGGTAAGGATACCGGCGGAAACACGTAGATCAGCTCGAACTGGTCCCACGGGGCCACTAGAGCATCTACCGCCACAGCCTCCGGGTCCCTGTACCTGGACATGAACGTCGGAATCCTGGCATTCAGCCTGGATGCCATCAAGTCCACTTGGGGAGTCCCCCAACGGGAGCACAGCAGTGCAAAAACTTCCGGATGAAGACTCCATTCTCCGGGATCCACCTACTCGCGACTGAGGAAGTCCGCCGTGATATTCAGCACTACTGGGATGTGAATCGCGGAGATGGCTGGAACCCTGGACTCGGCCCATACCAGGATCCGAGAGATCTCCATCATGAGTCTGGAACTCCTCATCCCGCCCTGATGGTTGATATACGCGACAGCTGTCGCATTGTCCGTCTGAATCCGGACAGGCAGACCGCTCAAAGGGACCGTCCAATGTCGGAGGCAGAGAAATATTGCTCTCAACTCCAGGATGTTGATCGGCAGAGACGACTCCTCTGACGACCAGACCCCCTGAACCCAGAGATCGTTCCAAACCCCCACCCAGCCAGTCAGGCTGGCATCGGTGGTAATGACCGACCAAGGTGGGAGGAGGAAGGATTTCCCCAGGGATAAAGCCTGCGGACGTAACCACCATCCAAGAGACTCTCGCACCCTGCGGGAGATACCGACACAGCGATCCAGCGAAACCGGTGATTGATCCCAACGGGTCAGAATAAGATCTTGGAGACCCCGGGAATGAAATTGTGCAAACGATACTGCTTCCATTGCCGCCACCATCAGACCCAGAAGGCGCATACACTTCCGAAGGGACATCGCCATCGCCGACCTCATAGCCTGGACATGGTGACGAAGGTTCGCTTGTTTGTCCGGAAGCAGGGACACCACTGCCCGTACCGTGTCGAAATGCATCCCCAAGAACAGGATTGACTGCGACGGCTCCAATGACGACTTCTTCCAATTGACCAGCCACCCGAAGTCCTCCAGGTGCTGAAGGGAGAGATCGCGAGCTGTCACCACCTCCTCCGCTGTGGGCGACACAATTAACAGGCCGTCCAGGTAGGGGAGAATCGTAACTCCTTGCCTTTGAAGGAGCGCCATGAGCGGCGCCAGAATCTTTGTAAAAACCCTGGGCGCTGAGGCCAACCCGAATGGTAGGGCCACAAACTGGTAATGGGCCTGACCTATGGGGAAACGCAGGAAGCGCTGGTGAGCCCTGCCGATAGGGACAAATAGGCGTCGCGGATGTCGATCGACACCAAGAAATCGTACTGCGACAGGGCCGCCACGACAGAGCGAAGAGACTCCATACGGAATTTCCGGGTCCGGACATGAAAATTCCATTCTTTGAGGTCCAGAATGGGGCGAAACTTGTCCTCCTTTTTGGGGACCACAAAAAGGTTGGAGTAAAACCCCCTTCCCCGGTCCTCCAGCGGAACTGGAACCACCACACCCTGCTGCAGAAGAGAGTCTACCTCCCACAGCAGTGCGGCAGCCAGCTTGGGCTGGGACGGGATGCGTGACTGACTAAACCTGTCCGGGGGTCGAGAATGAAACTCTATGAAATAGCCTGCCGACATAACCCGCGTCACCCAGGCGTCCGATACGTGGGACGCCCAAATCGACCCGAATTGTAGCAGACGACCTCCCACCCGAGAGCCCTCGAGAGGGTTCCTGGCGTCAGTCCGCTTTAGCGGGCTTTTTGTCAACCTCCCGTTTGTCCTGACGGAAATGTTGTTTCCAGGGTGTACGGGATTTCTGGGTGGTCTTCTTTCCGGAAGACGAGGGACGACCCGATCTCCAAGACGGCTGACCGAACCGTCCCCTGGGCCGAAAGGACCGACGACCACTACCGGCACTTGACTTGCCAGACGTAGAAGCCGCTGCTTTCCGCTGCGGGAAAGCCGTATCCTTGGCCTTGGCCATCAGCTCCGTGAGGTCCGAACCAAAAAGCTGACCGCCCTTGTACGCCAGACTCAGCAAACCTTGTTTGGATACTGCGTCTCCAGTCCACTGTTTAAGCCACAGTGCTCTCCTGACTGTGACGGCCGAGGATTGAGCCCTGGACAGAACCGAAGTAGTATCCAGCACTGCTTCCCTGCCATATCGGGCCGCCTCTTCCAACAGCTGGAAGAGCCTTTCCACCTCAGACAGCGGAGTCCCATCTTGCCACGCCGTCCGCAGCTGATCCAACCACCACAGAGAAGCCTCACCAGCACACATGGCTACCAAGGCCGCTCGGAATCCATGACCCGCGGCCTCGTAGATGGACTTCGCCGCTATCTCCGTCCTTCTGTCCAGCGGTTCCTGTAGACTCGCCTTCCCTTTAACAGGAAGCAAAGAAGATTTGCTCAGCTGAGACAATGGCACGTCCTCTTCAGGAGAGGGGACCCAATTAGCGATCGTCTCCGTGGAGCAGGGATACAGGGCATCAAAAAACCGCATCCCCTGGAAGCGTTTATCCGGACACAGGCGTTCTTTCTCCACCGCCTCGTTAAGTTCATTGTGCGCCGGCAGCGTCGAACGAGCCAGACGCGACTCCTGATACAGCCGGGCCGACTTGCCAGGGCGCCTCGTCACCTCTTCAGACAGCTGTAACGCTTCCCGCATAGCCCCAATAAAAGCGTCCACGCGGCCCGAAAGCGAAGCAGAGCGACCCTGCCGATCCTCTTCATCAGAATTGGAGATCTCACCAGCAGAGTCTGTCGGTGATTCTGAAGCCTCCGACGCACTGCGCGGAGGAGACGGCGCCACCACAGGCCTGAGACACTTCTTGCCTCGTGACGTCGGTTGGGACTTAGCTGATACCCAATGACCCAGGAGGTCAGACAGACTGTCAATGGAGCGAGTGAGCGCCTCCACTTTAACATCACTGAGACCCCCGACCAGTGTCGAACCTGACGCCGAAGACCCTGGCGTATCAGATATGCGTGACCGATCCTGAAGCGGACCGGGAGAGAGGTCCGCGCCCCCTGGTCCCTGATCCGACATGCCCCCACACAGTTGCGAGCGTCGCGGATAAGGCGGTAATAACCCCTTACAATGGGTACAGTAACCGAGGATGTGTGATTCCGCTACCACAGCCTGTTCCTACACAAAAAATCACCAAGCACTGAAGGGTTAAAGCTCCTCCTTAGAGGGAGAAGAGCCACCCCAGCTGCCTGCAGAGCAAAAGTTAACCTAACAGACTAGGGTGATGCACCCTCTGATCCCAGAAGCATGCACATCCAGAAAGGGTTAACTGCCCTGATGAGGCCAGACCCCGTTCAGAAGGGGTTAATGCTGCTGACCACACAATACACCTTTGCCTTAGAAGGACAGAGGTGTGCGAGTCCCAGAGTCTCCTCAGCAGAGAGGTAGCAGCGCCGGATATAGAACACCCTGTCTGCCTTAACAGGCCAGCAGTAAGGTGCTCTGCGCTGCAATAGTGAGAAAAAGGAATCTTCTGCCTTAAAAGGCAGAAGTGACTCACCAGCTGGCCGCGGTGACTGCTCTTTCCGGTGTAGAGAGCGGGGAGCAGGGAGCAGGAGGCGCTGCACGAGGTAATGGGCGCCGGCAGAAGGACCTGGAAGAAGAAGGGGCTGGGTCAGCTCCAGCACGCGCTGTCCGGGCGCTTCCTGCCTGAGGCTAAGATGACAGGCAGCAGAGAGGCGCTAAGCCACGCCCCCCGCCTACTAACGGAGCCCGCGCTCCTCCGTCCCTGCTCCCCTGCTAGCAGAGAGTTACACAAACGCCGTATGCAGCGGTGATATCCTTCCTGCAAGGACAAAACAGCAGTCACCACTTGTAACAGTAACAGCGGCTGCCACCGCAGCAGCTGATGCACTCAGACCCTGAGAGCACTTACCCAGCTGAGCGCCACAGGGACCCCCAGGGATGTGTGGCGCCGTGGCCCTTTGCTCCCCCCCACGGCGGAGCGCGCAGGGACCCCACAGAAGCGGTGTGTGCCTCCGCCAGGGAGCGCCCTGTATCCCCCGGGGCCGGCAGGCTTCTGCGGGGACCTCCTTAGGGGGTATGCAGATCTGCCAGGGGAGGGTCAGGGGTCCCAGCAGCGCCGAGACCCCCTGAGACCTCTAGACCACGGGGGGTCCAGGTCCAGAAATGATAAAATAAATTTTTTTTCTGAGGAGCTGCAAAGGCAGCAACTATCCTCTGCGACCTCAAATTTTAGACTGAAGGACATGGGAGCAGGAGGAGCGTAGGCTGAAGGGGCCGGTCGTCACTTTTTTCTAATCTGAGGTGAACTATCCTGTGGGGCTCCGCCTGCCCACTAGTAATGGATCTGTGTCTCCCTTCCTTCCCTTCTGCTGCTGAAATAACCGCCATCATTAACCCAGCAGCGTTTCGTCTTGAACCTCCTCAGGCCCTTAAGGTCCACAACGTCTTCCATAGATCCTTACTCAAGAAATATGTGGAACCTCTTGAGCCCTCGCCTCTACCACCGCCCCCAGTAATGGTTGATGGTAATCTGGAGTTCCAGATTTCGAGGATTGTAGATTCTCGTCTCCAATGTCGTTCTCTACAATACTTGGTGCACTGAAAGGGTTATGGTCCAGAGGAGAGGATGTGGGTTTCAGCGTCAGAGGTGAACGCTCCCAGATTGGTTTGCTCATTTCACATCTCTTTTCTTGAGAAACCCGGTCCTGAGACCACGCGTAGAGGGGTGGGGTACTGTCATGGGTGTGTCAGAGGTGACAGACAGTCACCCTGCAGTTGGTTGCAGGAGATCTCTATGTTTGGCATTACAGACATCTTCTTAGAGGTGGTCTCTAGGACCCAGCGGCTACCTCCCTCTGGCTAATTAACTCCCTGGCCTGGGTGTATAAATACCTGCTGTGTTCCAGAGGGAGGTGCCGGTGATATTCATTACTACTTGTGAGGCTTTAGCAGGAGCAGTACTTCATCCTCTCTGGAGCTTGAGGCAGTGTGCACATTTGTTTGGAGTCGTCTGAAGCTAAGCAATTCCCCCCGTTTGTCTACCCTTGTTGTCTATAGAGTTTACTTGAGATCGACTAGTGCTCATCTTTTCCCGTCCCTAGCCTTAGCCATACGCCAGGGAAAGTCAGGGCGGCGAGTGGTGAAGAGCAAATATAATGATGGTAGTCGAGACAGGGTGACACTAGACCAGACTAGGAGGTCTCCACTCCCCCCTTTCCCTAGTGTCTGGGTTCTCTTTCCCTCTGTGTTGCACTAAGTCTTTCCCACACCTTGCATGACAGCTCAGTACTGCTGTATAATGTACTCAATCCTGGTGCTTTCAAGTATTTATATCATCCCTTAGCTGGATTCAGTTATACCGCTCAGTACTGCTGTATAATGACTGGAGGATAAGACACGATGTAACAGCAGAATAGTGACTGCAGCTCTGGAGGTGACTGGAGAATAAGACATGATGTAACAGCAGAATAGTGACTGCAGCTCTGAATGATAAGACACAATGTAGCAGCTGAATTACTGAGTGCAGCTCTGGAGGTGACTGGAGGATAAGACACGATGTAACAGCAGAATAGTGACTGCAGCTCTGGAGGTGACTGGAGGATAAGACACGATGTAACAGCAGAATAGTGACTGCAGCTCTGAATGATAAGACACAATGTAGCAGCTGAATTACTGAGTGCAGCTCTGGAGGTGACTGGAGGATAAGACATGATGTAGCAGCAGAATAGTGACTGCAGATCTGGAGGTGACTGGAGGATAAGACACGATGTAACAGCAGAATAGTGACTGCAGCTCTGAATGATAAGACACAATGTAGCAGCTGAATCACTGAGTGCAGCTCTGGAGGTGACTGGAGGATAAGACATGATGTAGCAGCTGAATAGTGAGTGCAGATCTGGAAGTAACTGGAGGATAAGACACCATGTAACAGCAGAATAGTGAGTGCAGCTCTGGAAGTGACTGGAGGATAAGACACAATGTAGCAGCTGAATAGTGAGTGCAGCTCTGGAGGTGACTGGAGGACAAGACATGATGTAGCAACTGAATAGTGAGTGCAGATCTGGAAGTAACTGGAGGATAAGACAAGATGTAAGAGCAGAATAGTGAGTGCAGCTCTGGAAGTGACTGGAGGATAAGACACAATGTAACAACTGAATAGTGAGTGCAGCTCTGGAGAATAACACATGACTATTGTGCCCCCTCCCAACCAAAAAGACACGCCAAACAGCGGTGTAATGTAAAGTAAACTTTATTGTTTGTGAGCCACAAAATAAAGTTCTTTGGTTGTACAAATATCACTAGTTACAGCCTCAGAGCCCGACGCCTCCAGCGCTTAGTGCCCGAGAAGAGGCGAGAAAGACCCCATAACAATCGCCCCAATACGGGCGGCTCAGTAATAAGAATTCATAGAAAACCCCTCCGAGAAGCGGCGGTAACTTCAGACCCCATCGTCATTCGCACGCCTGGTCCATGGCTGCAATAAGGCACCACGCGGGCAGCGGCTCTCGCCTCGGCGGGGATGATCCTGGGGGGCCGGCTGCTGCCTCCCAATGGAGGTGAACTGTGCGGGGCCCCGGACAGAGGAATCATGTCTGTGGATGGGGGGGGGGGGTTGAAGTGATGGCCGCCATCTTGGCCCTACTACGGTGGTCTTCATCTGTAGTAAAACTACAACTCCCAGCATTGCTCAGCAGGCATAGTGAGAGTTGGAATGACATCTCCTGGACGAGGCGCAAGAAAAATTCCAGAAAGGTAATGAATGTTCCTCTAGAAACGAGCCGTGAGAGGCGGCTGGCGGAGACCCCGTGCATAGACCCCCGGCCGACCAGTGGGAGGTTTGGTTGGGCGTGTATACTTTTGCAACAATGAGGAAAATTTATTAATAACAAAGCTGCAGACTTCCCTTTCCCTGATCCCCCACATTACAGGGTCCGACTATGGGGGGGGGGCGGTTAATGGCGCCGCCAGATTTCCCCATATTCTGCATCAACACTAATGAGTCAGCGGCAGTGAACAAAGAAAGATGGCGGCCGGGAGCAGCGGCCTAAACGTGGCCCCGAATCCGCCTGTCTGGTCTCCTGGGGATAAATCTGTATCTAAAAGAAGAAGAAACCTTATAGATAGTCCTAGTTGTCCTCGTCATCGCCACTCGTTCTGTGTCCACAGCTCCTGCGCAGAGCTATGCGTCTCCATGGTCACATACTACAGCCCCAGCGTAGTCTGATCCCACGGCTCCTTCCAGGGAAGGAAGGCCGCACAGACGACACGTAGGGCTCGATTGTAGTCAGTTACCATGGAAACACATAGGTGCTGTGAACACAAAACGGTCAGTTAGAAAGCACAACAATTTACTTTTTTTTTATTTATTTTTTTTAATATTGCAAAAGGTGAAACCCCCACAGGCCTCATCCTGATCCCTAATACCCCCAGGAGGGGGCAGTACAGTGACCATGCAGGCAGTGTCTGTGGCGGGAGGGCGCGATCAATGGCCGGTGTGATAAGACGCCGACTGTGCCGGACCCCACCGCCAGTGACCGGGGCCCCACCGCCCCATGGGAAGGCAGGGAGATCGCCCGCTGCACTCACACACTATAAATAAACTCAGTCACCCATAAATATTCACACCCCACACGGTCACCATCCTCGCCGTCACAACACTCACACCTATAAAAGCCGCGGTCCCCTCGCTGCGGCCTCCATCTAAGACCCTGGGGAAAAAAATCATTAAAAAAAATATATCACCATTATTGGAAGACTCGTCTACGAGAGGCTCGAAGATCCGAGGAGAGCAGAGTCCGCAAGCACTAAAAACGGCTTATGGGGGCAAGAAACGCCCTAAAAACAGTCCCCTAAAAACACCCCGGGCCGAGCAATGGGCCACCGACACACTTCTACATATAGGCTGAAAAAGCAAGGCCGCCGCCCGATAATGCCCCCAGGAGGCCGAATACCTCCCCCAAGACCGCCAGCCAGCAATGCCCCCCGAGGCCGCCACCCGACAACAACCCCCAAGACCGCCGCCCAGCAATGCCCCGAGGACTCCGCCCAAATACCTCCCCCAAGGCCACCGCCCAGCAATGCCCCCAGGAGGCCGAATACCTCCCCCAAGGCCGCCGCCCGATAATGCCCCCCAGGAGGCCGAATACCTCCCCCCGAGGCCACCAGTCAGCAATGCCCCCTGAGGCCGCCGCCCGACAACAACCCCCAAGACCGCCGCCCAGCAATTCCCCCTGAGGACTCCGCCCAAATACCTCCCCCAAGGCCACCGCCCAGCAATGCCCCCAGGAGGCCGAATACCTCCCCCAAGGCCGCCGCCCAGCAATGCCCCATGAGGACGAATACCTCCCCCAAGGCCGCCGCCCGATAATGCCCCCCAGGAGGCCGAATACCTCCCCCAAGGCCACCAGCCAGCAATGCCCCCAGGAGGCCGAATACCTCCCCCAAGGCCGCCGCCCAGCAATGCCCCCAGGAGGCCGAATACCTCCCCCGAGGCCACCAGCCAGCAATGCCCCCCGAGGCCGCCGCCCGACAACAACCCCCAAGACCGCCGCCCAGCAATGCCCCCTGAGGACTCCGCCCAAATACCTCCCCCAAGGCCACCGCCCAGCAATGCCCCCAGGAGGCCGAATACATCCCCCAAGGCCGCCGCCCGATAATGCCCCCCAGGAGGCCGAATACCTCCCCCAAGGCCACCAGCCAGCAATGCCCCCAGGAGGCCGAATACCTCCCCCAAGGCCGCCGCCCAGCAATGCCCCCAGGAGGCCGAATACCTCCCCCAAGGCCGCCACCTGGAAATGCCCCCCATAGCACACGCTCAAGTAATCTCGCCTGCTACCACCACCCACTGGCGCCTCCATCTGGAAATGGCCACAAAGGCCGCCGTCTGATAACCCCAGCACCGGTAATCCCACGTGGCTGCACCATAAAATCAGCTTCACAGTCACAACCACCAACATGCAGCTGCACTACGGCCCCCATCCTGTAAGCCCCATCTCAGCCTTTACCAGGTTATAACGCCCCTGCGGCCCTCACCAGGCACGCGCGCCGCGGCCCTCACTGGGCAACACCCCTGCGGCCCTCATCCAGGCACACGCGCTGCGGACCCCACCCAGGCACACGCGCCGCGGACCCCACTGGGCAACACCTCTGCGGCCCTCACCCAGGCACACGCGCAGTGGCCCCCATTGGGCAACACCCCTGCGGCCCTCACCCAGACACACGCGCCGCGGACCCCACTGGGCAACACCCCTGCGGCCCTCACCCAGGCACACGCGCCGCGGACCCCACTGGGCAACACCCCTGCGGCCCTCACCCAGGCACACGCGCTGCGGACCCCACTGGGCAACACCTCTGCGGCCCTCACCCAGGCACAAGCGCCGTGGCCCTCTCTGGAAAACACCCCCTCAGGCACACGTGCCGCGGCCCTCACCCAGGCACACGTGCCGCGGCCCTCACCCAGGCACACCCGCCGCGGACCTCACCCAGGCAGACGCGCCACGGACCTCACCCAGGCACACGCGCCGCGGACCTCACCCAGGTACACCCGCTGCGGACCTCACCCAGGTACACCTGCTGCGGACCTCACCCAGGTACACCTGCTGCGGACCTCACCCAGGTACACCTGCTGCGGACCTCACCCAGGTACACCCGCTGCAGTTCTCACCCAGGCACACCCGCTGCGGACCTCACCCAGGTACACCCGCTGCAGCTCTCACCCAGGCACACCCGCTGCGGACCTCACCCAGGTACACCCGCTGCAGTTCTCACCCAGGCACACCCGCTGCGGACCTCACCCAGGTACACCCGCTGCGGACCTCACCCAGGTACACCTGCTGCGGACCTCACCCAGGTACACCCGCTGCAGTTCTCACCCAGGCACACCCGCTGCGGACCTCACCCAGGTACACCTGCTGCGGACCTCACCCAGGTACACCCGCTGCAGCTCTCACCCAGGCACACCCGCCTCTTTTGTCATGGAGTAACGCCCCTGAGGTCCTCACCAGGTAAAGCCCAAATACCTCCCCCAAGGCCACCCAATTCATTGTGGCCCCCAATTCATCATACAAACTAAAAGTATCATACTACGATCCACGCCCCTCCCCCACTCCAATTCATTTTAATTTTTTTGGGTCATCTGATTGAAGGCCCAATGAGAACAGTCAGGAAGAAGGCAGAGAGCGCCCCCCACGGAGTGGACCTGAGGGTGACGGAGCTGCTGGTTATCTGACACTACACAGCCGGTGACTGACGGTTTCTTCAGCTCGTCCGTCCACCACACGGAGATTGTGAAACTGCCACCAAGAAGAGAGCGAAGAGCAAGTAATGGCCGCACCAGAAGCTCCAATCAGAGCGCGTCCCTTCACCGAGCGCGGGGGAAACACAACAACCCAAAAAAATCAGTGGCGGGTGAGCGGCTGGTGTCACAGTGTCTCTGATTGAGGCGGTCCGCGCCTGGCTCGGAGTTGCGGGGGGCGGACTATTCGGCGTCGTCCCCGCACGTGCAGTCTGTGTATGGTGAGTGTTCACAGTGCTGGCTGAGGGAGACCCTCTAGGTGGGGACGGCGGTCTCGAGGCTCCGCCGGGTGTGCCGCAGCTTCCGCTTGTTGCTGTAATTGGCCATTTCCTCCAGTGCTGATGTGTTGGGGGCCAGGAGGGGGTCATCCTGCTCCCCCCCAAATTCTTCCAAAGCCTCTCTCTGCTCCTCTTCCTCAAAGGTGTATGGCGCTGCAAAAAGGAAAGAAAGCGAGCGTGAGTCGATGGGCACGGACCGACAGACCGGCAAGGACCGACAGACGGGCGAGGGGAGGGGCGAAAGTCACAAATCTGGCCACAGCTATAAGTGTCAGGGCGCAGGAACAGAGGCATCCTGAGCATGTCAGTGTGAGGCACGCCAATCAATGTATAGAGGGTCCCGGGTCTGTACCGGGGGGACATGAAGCCAGAGAGTTAGCAACACGCCATGCAGAAAGCACCATATGGTGAATCCTACCCAGAAGGCCGCGCTGCCAGGAAGAGCAAACAGAGGAACAGGCTCAATCTGTCAGAGTAGAAGGAGAATTAGAAGGAAAGTAAAGTAAAGGCCCCCCCAACCTAACAAGATGGAATAAAAAGCGGAAAGACGCACAGGTGAGCAGGCAGTCAGGAATAAGGCAGGATATACAGCGTCTCCTCTGTACCAGGAGCCGTACATGTCATCTAGTCAGGGATAAGGCAGGATATACAGCGTCTCCCCTGTACCAGGAGCCGTACATGTCATCTAGTCAGGGATAAGGCAGGATATACAGCGTCTCCTCTGTACCAGGAGCCGTACATGTCATCTAGTCAGGGATAAGGCAGGATATACAGCGTCTCCCCTGTACCAGGAGCCGTACATGTCATCTAGTCAGGAATAAGGCAGGATATACAGCGTCTCCCTGTACCAGGAGCCGTACATGTCATCTAGTCAGGGATAAGGCAGGATATACAGCGTCTCCTCTGTACCAGGGGCCGTACATGTCATCTAGTCAGGGATAAGGCAGGATATACAGCGTCTCCCCTGTACCAGGAGCCGTACATGTCATCTAGTCAGGGAAAAGGCAGGATATACAGCGTCTCCCCTGTACCAGGAGCCGTACATGTCATCTAGTCAGGGATAAGGCAGGATATACAGCGTCTCCCCTGTACCAGGAGCCGTACATGTCATCTAGTCAGGGATAAGGCAGGATATACAGCGTCTCCCCTGTACCAGGAGCCGTACATGTCATCTAGTCAGGGATAAGGCAGGATATACAGCGTCTCCCCTGTACCAGGAGCCGTACATGTCATCTAGTCAGGGATAAGGCAGGATATACAGCGTCTCCCCTGTACCAGGAGCCGTACATGTCATCTAGTCAGGGATAAGGCAGGATATACAGCGTCTCCCCTGTACCAGGAGCCGTACATGTCATCTAGTCAGGGATAAGGCAGGATATACAGCGTCTCCCCTGCACCAGGAGCCGTACATGTCATCTAGTCAGGGATAAGGCAGGATATACAGCGTCTCCTCTGCACCAGGAGCCGTACATGTCATCTAGTCAGGGATAAGGCAGGATATACAGCGTCTCCCCTGTACCAGGAGCCGTACATGTCATCTAGTCAGGGATAAGGCAGGATATACAGCGTCTCCCCTGTACCAGGAGCCGTACATGTCATCTAGTCAGGGATAAGGCAGGATATACAGCGTCTCCTCTGTACCAGGAGCCGTACATGTCATCTAGTCAGGGATAAGGCAGGATATACAGCGTCTCCTCTGTACCAGGAGCCGTACATGTCATCTAGTCAGGGATAAGGCAGGATATACAGCGTCTCCCCTGTACCAGGAGCCGTACATGTCATCTAGTCAGGGATAAGGCAGGATATACAGCGTCTCCCCTGTACCAGGAGCCGTACATGTCATCTAGTCAGGGATAAGGCAGGATATACAGCGTCTCCCCTGTACCAGGAGCCGTACATGTCATCTAGTCAGGATAAGGCAGGATATACAGCGTCTCCCCTGTACCAGGAGCCGTACATGTCATCTAGTCAGGGATAAGGCAGGATATACAGCGTCTCTTCTGTACCAGGGGCCGTACATGTCATCTAGTCAGGGATAAGGCAGGATATACAGCGTCTCCCCTGTACCAGGAGCCGTACATGTCATCTAGTCAGGGATAAGGCAGGATATACAGCGTCTCCCCTGTACCAGGAGCCGTACATGTCATCTAGTCAGGAATAAGGCAGGATATACAGCGTCTCCTCTGTACCAGGAGCCGTACATGTCATCTAGTCAGGGATAAGGCAGGATATACAGCGTCTCTTCTGTACCAGGGGCCGTACATGTCATCTAGTCAGGGATAAGGCAGGATATACAGCGTCTCCCCTGTACCAGGAGCCGACATGTCATCTAGTCAGGGATAAGGCAGGATATACAGCGTCTCTCCTGTACCAGGAGCCGTACATGTCATCTAGTCAGGGATAAGGCAGGATATACAGCGTCTCTCCTGTACCAGGAGCCGTACATGTCATCTAGTCAGGGATAAGGCAGGATATACAGCGTCTCCTCTGTACCAGGAGCCGTACATGTCATCTAGTCAGGGATAAGGCAGGATATACAGCGTCTCTCCTGCACCAGGAGCCGTACATGTCATCTAGTCAGGGATAAGGCAGGATATACAGCGTCTCCTCTGTACCAGGGCCGTACATGTCATCTAGTCAGGGATAAGGCAGGATATACAGCGTCTCCCCTGTACCAGGAGCCGTACATGTCATCTAGTCAGGGATAAGGCAGGATATACAGCGTCTCTCCTGCACCAGGAGCCGTACATGTCATCTAGTCAGGGATAAGGCAGGATATACAGCGTCTCCCCTGTACCAGGAGCCGTACATGTCATCTAGTCAGGGATAAGGCAGGATATACAGCGTCTCCTCTGTACCAGGAGCCGTACATGTCATCTAGTCAGGGATAAGGCAGGATATACAGCGTCTCCCCTGTACCAGGAGCCGTACATGTCATCTAGTCAGGGATAAGGCAGGATATACAGCGTCTCTCCTGTACCAGGAGCCGTACATGTCATCTAGTCAGGGATAAGGCAGGATATACAGCGTCTCCCCTGTACCAGGAGCCGTACATGTCATCTAGTCAGGGATAAGGCAGGATATACAGCGTCTCCTCTGTACCAGGAGCCGTACATGTCATCTAGTCAGGGATAAGGCAGGATATACAGCGTCTCCTCTGTACCAGGAGCCGTACATGTCATCTAGTCAGGGATAAGGCAGGATATACAGCGTCTCCCCTGTACCAGGAGCCGTACATGTCATCTAGTCAGGGATAAGGCAGGATATACAGCGTCTCCTCTGTACCAGGAGCCGTACATGTCATCTAGTCAGGGATAAGGCAGGATATACAGCGTCTCCTCTGTACCAGGAGCCGTACATGTCATCTAGTCAGGGATAAGGCAGGATATACAGCGTCTCCCTGTACCAGGAGCCGTACATGTCATCTAGTCAGGGATAAGGCAGGATATACAGCGTCTCCCCTGTACCAGGAGCCGTACATGTCATCTAGTCAGGGATAAGGCAGGATATACAGCGTCTCCTCCTGTACCAGGAGCCGTACATGTCATCTAGTCAGGGATAAGGCAGGATATACAGCGTCTCCTCTGTACCAGGAGCCGTACATGTCATCTAGTCAGGGATAAGGCAGGATATACAGCGTCTCCTCTGTACCAGGAGCCGTACATGTCATCTAGTCAGGGATAAGGCAGGATATACAGCGTCTCCTCTGCACCAGGAGCCGTACATGTCATCTAGTCAGGGATAAGGCAGGATATACAGCGTCTCCTCTGTACCAGGAGCCGTACATGTCATCTAGTCAGGGATAAGGCAGGATATACAGCGTCTCCCCTGTACCAGGAGCCGTACATGTCATCTAGTCAGGGATAAGGCAGGATATACAGCGTCTCTCCCTGTACCAGGAGCCGTACATGTCATCTAGTCAGGATAAGGCAGGATATACAGCGTCTCCTCTGTACCAGGAGCCGTACATGTCATCTAGTCAGGGATAAGGCAGGATATACAGCGTCTCCCCTGTACCAGGAGCCGTACATGTCATCTAGTCAGGGATAAGGCAGGATATACAGCGTCTCCTCTGCACCAGGAGCCGTACATGTCATCTAGTCAGGGATAAGGCAGGATATACAGCGTCTCCTCTGTACCAGGAGCCGTACATGTCATCTAGTCAGGGATAAGGCAGGATATACAGCGTCTCCCCTGTACCAGGAGCCGTACATGTCATCTAGTCAGGGATAAGGCAGGATATACAGCGTCTCCCTGTACCAGGAGCCGTACATGTCATCTAGTCAGGGATAAGGCAGGATATACAGCGTCTCCCCTGTACCAGGAGCCGTACATGTCATCTAGTCAGGATAAGGCAGGATATACAGCGTCTCCCCTGTACCAGGAGCCGTACATGTCATCTAGTCAGGAATAAGGCAGGATATACAGCGTCTCCCCTGTACCAGGAGCCGTACATGTCATCTAGTCAGGGATAAGGCAGGATATACAGCGTCTCCCTGTACCAGGAGCCGTACATGTCATCTAGTCAGGGATAAGGCAGGATATACAGCGTCTCCCCTGTACCAGGAGCCGTACATGTCATCTAGTCAGGGATAAGGCAGGATATACAGCGTCTCCCTCTGTACCAGGAGCCGTACATGTCATCTAGTCAGGGATAAGGCAGGATATACAGCGTCTCCCCTGTACCAGGAGCCGTACATGTCATCTAGTCAGGGATAAGGCAGGATATACAGCGTCTCCCCTGTACCAGGAGCCGTACATGTCATCTAGTCAGGGATAAGGCAGGATATACAGCGTCTCCTCTGTACCAGGAGCCGTACATGTCATCTAGTCAGGGATAAGGCAGGATATACAGCGTCTCCCCTGTACCAGGAGCCGTACATGTCATCTAGTCAGGGATAAGGCAGGATATACAGCGTCTCCCCTGTACCAGGAGCCGTACATGTCATCTAGTCAGGGAATAAGGCAGGATATACAGCGTCTCCCCTGTACCAGGAGCCGTACATGTCATCTAGTCAGGGATAAGGCAGGATATACAGCGTCTCCCCTGTACCAGGAGCCGTACATGTCATCTAGTCAGGGATAAGGCAGGATATACAGCGTCTCCCCTGTACCAGGAGCCGTACATGTCATCTAGTCAGGGATAAGGCAGGATATACAGCGTCTCCTCTGTACCAGGAGCCGTACATGTCATCTAGTCAGGGATAAGGCAGGATATACAGCGTCTCCCTGTACCAGGAGCCGTACATGTCATCTAGTCAGGGATAAGGCAGGATATACAGCGTCTCCCCTGTACCAGGAGCCGTACATGTCATCTAGTCAGGGATAAGGCAGGATATACAGCGTCTCCCCTGTACCAGGAGCCGTACATGTCATCTAGTCAGGGATAAGGCAGGATATACAGCGTCTCCTCTGTACCAGGAGCCGTACATGTCATCTAGTCAGGGATAAGGCAGGATATACAGCGTCTCCCCTGTACCAGGAGCCGTACATGTCATCTAGTCAGGGATAAGGCAGGATATACAGCGTCTCCCCTGTACCAGGAGCCGTACATGTCATCTAGTCAGGGATAAGGCAGGATATACAGCGTCTCCCTGTACCAGGAGCCGTACATGTCATCTAGTCAGGGATAAGGCAGGATATACAGCGTCTCCCCTGTACCAGGAGCCGTACATGTCATCTAGTCAGGGATAAGGCAGGATATACAGCGTCTCCCTCCTGTACCAGGAGCCGTACATGTCATCTAGTCAGGGATAAGGCAGGATATACAGCGTCTCCTCTGTACCAGGAGCCGTACATGTCATCTAGTCAGGGATAAGGCAGGATATACAGCGTCTCCCCTGTACCAGGAGCCGTACATGTCATCTAGTCAGGGATAAGGCAGGATATACAGCGTCTCCTCTGTACCAGGAGCCGTACATGTCATCTAGTCAGGGATAAGGCAGGATATACAGCGTCTCCTCTGTACCAGGAGCCGTACATGTCATCTAGTCAGGGATAAGGCAGGATATACAGCGTCTCCTCTGTACCAGGAGCCGTACATGTCATCTAGTCAGGGATAAGGCAGGATATACAGCGTCTCCCTGTACCAGGAGCCGTACATGTCATCTAGTCAGGGATAAGGCAGGATATACAGCGTCTCCTCTGTACCAGGAGCCGTACATGTCATCTAGTCAGGGATAAGGCAGGATATACAGCGTCTCCCCTGTACCAGGAGCCGTACATGTCATCTAGTCAGGGATAAGGCAGGATATACAGCGTCTCCCCTGTACCAGGAGCCGTACATGTCATCTAGTCAGGGATAAGGCAGGATATACAGCGTCTCCCTCTGTACCAGGAGCCGTACATGTCATCTAGTCAGGGATAAGGCAGGATATACAGCGTCTCCCCTGTACCAGGAGCCGTACATGTCATCTAGTCAGGGATAAGGCAGGATATACAGCGTCTCCTCTGTACCAGGAGCCGTACATGTCATCTAGTCAGGGATAAGGCAGGATATACAGCGTCTCCTCTGTACCAGGAGCCGTACATGTCATCTAGTCAGGGATAAGGCAGGATATACAGCGTCTCCCTGTACCAGGAGCCGTACATGTCATCTAGTCAGGGATAAGGCAGGATATACAGCGTCTCTCCTGTATCAGGAGAAGTACATGTCATCTAGTCAGGGATAAGGCAGGATATACAGCGTCTCCCCTGTACCAGGAGCCGTACATGTCATCTAGTCAGGGATAAGGCAGGATATACAGCGTCTCCTCTGTACCAGGAGCCGTACATGTCATCTAGTCAGGGATAAGGCAGGATATACAGCGTCTCCCCTGTACCAGGAGCCGTACATGTCATCTAGTCAGGGATAAGGCAGGATATACAGCGTCTCCCCTGTACCAGGAGCCGTACATGTCATCTAGTCAGGGATAAGGCAGGATATACAGCGTCTCCACTGTACCAGGAGCCGTACATGTCATCTAGTCAGGGATAAGGCAGGATATACAGCGTCTCCCCTGTACCAGGAGACGTACATGTCATCTAGTCAGGGATAAGGCAGGATATACAGCGTCTCCTCTGTACCAGGAGCCGTACATGTCATCTAGTCAGGGATAAGGCAGGATATACAGCGTCTCCCCTGTACCAGGAGCCGTACATGTCATCTAGTCAGGGATAAGGCAGGATATACAGCGTCTCCCCTGTACCAGGAGCCGTACATGTCATCTAGTCAGGGATAAGGCAGGATATACAGCGTCTCCTCTGTACCAGGAGCCGTACATGTCATCTAGTCAGGGATAAGGCAGGATATACAGCGTCTCCCCTGTACCAGGAGCCGTACATGTCATCTAGTCAGGGATAAGGCAGGATATACAGCGTCTCCTCTGTACCAGGAGCCGTACATGTCATCTAGTCAGGGATAAGGCAGGATATACAGCGTCTCCCCTGTACCAGGAGCCGTACATGTCATCTAGTCAGGGATAAGGCAGGATATACAGCGTCTCCCCTGTACCAGGAGCCGTACATGTCATCTAGTCAGGGATAAGGCAGGATATACAGCGTCTCCTCTGCACCAGGAGCCGTACATGTCATCTAGTCAGGGATAAGGCAGGATATACAGCGTCTCCCCTGTACCAGGAGCCGTACATGTCATCTAGTCAGGGATAAGGCAGGATATACAGCGTCTCCCCTGTACCAGGAGCCGTACATGTCATCTAGTCAGGGATAAGGCAGGATATACAGCGTCTCCCCTGTACCAGGAGCCGTACATGTCATCTAGTCAGGGATAAGGCAGGATATACAGCGTCTCCTCTGTACCAGGAGCCGTACATGTCATCTAGTCAGGGATAAGGCAGGATATACAGCGTCTCCTCTGTACCAGGAGCCGTACATGTCATCTAGTCAGGGATAAGGCAGGATATACAGCGTCTCCTCTGTACCAGGAGCCGTACATGTCATCTAGTCAGGGATAAGGCAGGATATACAGCGTCTCCCTGTATCAGGAGCCGTACATGTCATCTAGTCAGGGAAAAGGCAGGATATACAGCGTCTCCCCTGTACCAGGAGCCGTACATGTCATCTAGTCAGGGATAAGGCAGGATATACAGCGTCTCCCCTGTACCAGGAGCCGTACATGTCATCTAGTCAGGGATAAGGCAGGATATACAGCGTCTCCCCTGTACCAGGAGCCGTACATGTCATCTAGTCAGGGATAAGGCAGGATATACAGCGTCTCCCCTGTACCAGGAGCCGTACATGTCATCTAGTCAGGGATAAGGCAGGATATACAGCGTCTCCCCTGTACCAGGAGCCGTACATGTCATCTAGTCAGGGATAAGGCAGGATATACAGCGTCTCCCCTGTACCAGGAGACGTACATGTCATCTAGTCAGGGATAAGGCAGGATATACAGCGTCTCCTCTGTACCAGGAGCCGTACATGTCATCTAGTCAGGGATAAGGCAGGATATACAGCGTCTCCTCTGTACCAGGAGCCGTACATGTCATCTAGTCAGGGATAAGGTAGGATATACAGCGTCTCCTCTGTACCAGGAGCCGTACATGTCATCTAGTCAGGGATAAGGCAGGATATACAGCGTCTCCTCTGTACCAGGAGCCGTACATGTCATCTAGTCAGGGATAAGGCAGGATATACAGCGTCTCCCCTGTACCAGGAGCCGTACATGTCATCTAGTCAGGGATAAGGCAGGATATACAGCGTCTCCTCTGTACCAGGAGCCGTACATGTCATCTAGTCAGGGATAAGGCAGGATATACAGCGTCTCCCCTGTACCAGGAGCCGTACATGTCATCTAGTCAGGGATAAGGCAGGATATACAGCGTCTCCTCTGTACCAGGAGCCGTACATGTCATCTAGTCAGGGATAAGGCAGGATATACAGCGTCTCCCCTGTACCAGGAGCCGTACATGTCATCTAGTCAGGGATAAGGCAGGATATACAGCGTCTCCCCTGTACCAGGAGCCGTACATGTCATCTAGTCAGGGATAAGGCAGGATATACAGCGTCTCCTCTGCACCAGGAGCCGTACATGTCATCTAGTCAGGGATAAGGCAGGATATACAGCGTCTCCCCTGTACCAGGAGCCGTACATGTCATCTAGTCAGGGATAAGGCAGGATATACAGCGTCTCCTCTGTACCAGGAGCCGTACATGTCATCTAGTCAGGGATAAGGCAGGATATACAGCGTCTCCTCTGTACCAGGAGCCGTACATGTCATCTAGTCAGGGATAAGGCAGGATATACAGCGTCTCCCCTGTACCAGGAGCCGTACATGTCATCTAGTCAGGGATAAGGCAGGATATACAGCGTCTCCTCTGTACCAGGAGCCGTACATGTCATCTAGTCAGGGATAAGGCAGGATATACAGCGTCTCCTCTGTACCAGGAGCCGTACATGTCATCTAGTCAGGGATAAGGCAGGATATACAGCGTCTCTCCTGTATCAGGAGCCGTACATGTCATCTAGTCAGGGATAAGGCAGGATATACAGCGTCTCCCCTGTACCAGGAGCCGTACATGTCATCTAGTCAGGGATAAGGCAGGATATACAGCGTCTCCTCTGTACCAGGAGCCGTACATGTCATCTAGTCAGGGATAAGGCAGGATATACAGCGTCTCCTCTGTACCAGGAGCCGTACATGTCATCTAGTCAGGGATAAGGCAGGATATACAGCGTCTCCTCTGTACCAGAAGCCGTACATGTCATCTAGTCAGGGATAAGGCAGGATATACAGCGTCTCCCCTGTACCAGGAGCCGTACATGTCATCTAGTCAGGGATAAGGCAGGATATACAGCGTCTCCCCTGTACCAGGAGACGTACATGTCATCTAGTCAGGGATAAGGCAGGATATACAGCGTCTCCCCTGTACCAGGAGCCGTACATGTCATCTAGTCAGGGATAAGGCAGGATATACAGCGTCTCCCCTGTACCAGGAGACGTACATGTCATCTAGTCAGGGATAAGGCAGGATATACAGCGTCTCCTCTGTACCAGGAGCCGTACATGTCATCTAGTCAGGGATAAGGCAGGATATACAGCGTCTCCTCTGTACCAGGAGCCGTACATGTCATCTAGTCAGGGATAAGGCAGGATATACAGCGTCTCCCTGTACCAGGAGCCGTACATGTCATCTAGTCAGGGATAAGGCAGGATATACAGCGTCTCCCCTGTACCAGGAGCCGTACATGTCATCTAGTCAGGGATAAGGCAGGATATACAGCGTCTCCCCTGTACCAGGAGCCGTACATGTCATCTAGTCAGGGATAAGGCAGGATATACAGCGTCTCCCCTGTACCAGGAGCCGTACATGTCATCTAGTCAGGGATAAGGCAGGATATACAGCGTCTCCCCTGTACCAGGAGCCGTACATGTCATCTAGTCAGGGATAAGGCAGGATATACAGCGTCTCCTCTGTACCAGGAGCCGTACATGTCATCTAGTCAGGGATAAGGCAGGATATACAGCGTCTCCTCTGTACCAGGAGCCGTACATGTCATCTAGTCAGGGATAAGGCAGGATATACAGCGTCTCTCCTGTATCAGGAGCCGTACATGTCATCTAGTCAGGGAAAAGGCAGGATATACAGCGTCTCCCCTGTACCAGGAGCCGTACATGTCATCTAGTCAGGGATAAGGCAGGATATACAGCGTCTCCCCTGTACCAGGAGCCGTACATGTCATCTAGTCAGGGATAAGGCAGGATATACAGCGTCTCCCCTGTACCAGGAGCCGTACATGTCATCTAGTCAGGGATAAGGCAGGATATACAGCGTCTCCCCTGTACCAGGAGACGTACATGTCATCTAGTCAGGGATAAGGCAGGATATACAGCGTCTCCCCTGTACCAGGAGCCGTACATGTCATCTAGTCAGGGATAAGGCAGGATATACAGCGTCTCCCCTGTACCAGGAGCCGTACATGTCATCTAGTCAGGGATAAGGCAGGATATACAGCGTCTCCCCTGTACCAGGAGCCGTACATGTCATCTAGTCAGGGATAAGGCAGGATATACAGCGTCTCCCCTGTACCAGGAGACGTACATGTCATCTAGTCAGGGATAAGGCAGGATATACAGCGTCTCCCCTGTACCAGGAGCCGTACATGTCATCTAGTCAGGGATAAGGCAGGATATACAGCGTCTCCCCTGTACCAGGAGCCGTACATGTCATCTAGTCAGGGATAAGGCAGGATATACAGCGTCTCCCCTGTACCAGGAGCCGTACATGTCATCTAGTCAGGGATAAGGCAGGATATACAGCGTCTCCTCTGTACCAGGAGCCGTACATGTCATCTAGTCAGGGATAAGGCAGGATATACAGCGTCTCCTCTATACCAGGAGCCGTACATGTCATCTAGTCAGGGATAAGGCAGGATATACAGCGTCTCCCCTGTACCAGGAGCCGTACATGTCATCTAGTCAGGGATAAGGCAGGATATACAGCGTCTCCCCTGTACCAGGAGCCGTACATGTCATCTAGTCAGGGATAAGGCAGGATATACAGCGTCTCCCCTGCACCAGGAGCCGTACATGTCATCTAGTCAGGGATAAGGCAGGATATACAGCGTCTCCCCTGTACCAGGAGCCGTACATGTCATCTAGTCAGGGATAAGGCAGGATATACAGCGTCTCCCCTGTACCAGGAGCCGTACATGTCATCTAGTCAGGGATAAGGCAGGATATACAGCGTGTCCTCTGTACCAGGAGACGTACATGTCATCTAGTCAGGGATAAGGCAGGATATACAGCGTCTCCCCTGCACCAGGAGACGTACATGTCATCTAGTCAGGGATAAGGCAGGATATACAGCGTCTCCCCTGTACCAGGAGCCGTACATGTCATCTAGTCAGGGATAAGGCAGGATATACAGCGTCTCCTCTGTACCAGGAGCCGTACATGTCATCTAGTCAGGGATAAGGCAGGATATACAGCGTCTCCCCTGTACCAGGAGCCGTACATGTCATCTAGTCAGGGATAAGGCAGGATATACAGCGTCTCCCCTGTACCAGGAGCCGTACATGTCATCTAGTCAGGGATAAGGCAGGATATACAGCGTCTCCCCTGTACCAGGAGCCGTACATGTCATCTAGTCAGGGATAAGGCAGGATATACAGCGTCTCCCCTGCACCAGGAGACGTACATGTCATCTAGTCAGGGATAAGGCAGGATATACAGCGTCTCCTCTGTACCAGGAGCCGTACATGTCATCTAGTCAGGGATAAGGCAGGATATACAGCGTCTCCCCTGTACCAGGAGCCGTACATGTCATCTAGTCAGGGATAAGGCAGGATATACAGCGTCTCCTCTGTACCAGGAGCCATACATGTCATCTAATCAGGGATAAGGCAGGATATACAGCGTCTCCTCTGTACCAGGAGCCGTACATGTCATCTAGTCAGGGATAAGGCAGGATATACAGCGTCTCCCCTGTACCAGGAGCCGTACATGTCATCTAGTCAGGGATAAGGCAGGATATACAGCGTCTCCCCTGTACCAGGAGCCGTACATGTCATCTAGTCAGGGATAAGGCAGGATATACAGCGTCTCTCCTGTACCAGGAGCCGTACATGTCATCTAGTCAGGGATAAGGCAGGATATACAGCGTCTCTCCTGTACCAGGAGCCGTACATGTCATCTAGTCAGGGATAAGGCAGGATATACAGCGTCTCCCCTGTACCAGGAGCCGTACATGTCATCTAGTCAGGGATAAGGCAGGATATACAGCGTCTCCCCTGTACCAGGAGCCGTACATGTCATCTAGTCAGGGATAAGGCAGGATATACAGCGTCTCCTCTGTACCAGGAGCCGTACATGTCATCTAATCAGGGATAAGGCAGGATATACAGCGTCTCCTCTGTACCAGGAGCCGTACATGTCATCTAGTCAGGGATAAGGCAGGATATACAGCGTCTCCCCTGTACCAGGAGCCGTACATGTCATCTAGTCAGGGATAAGGCAGGATATACAGCGTCTCTCCTGTACCAGGAGCCGTACATGTCATCTAGTCAGGGATAAGGCAGGATATACAGCGTCTCCCCTGTACCAGGAGCCGTACATGTCATCTAGTCAGGGATAAGGCAGGATATACAGCGTCTCCCCTGTACCAGGAGCCGTACATGTCATCTAGTCAGGGATAAGGCAGGATCTCCTCTGCACCAGGAGCCGTACATGTCATCTAGTCAGGGATAAGGCAGGATATACAGCGTCTCTCCTGTACCAGGAGCCGTACATGTCATCTAGTCAGGGATAAGGCAGGATATACAGCGTCTCCCCTGTACCAGGAGCCGTACATGTCATCTAGTCAGGGATAAGGAAGGATATACAGCGTCTCCCCTGTACCAGGAGCCGTACATGTCATCTAGTCAGGGATAAGGCAGGATATACAGCGTCTCCTCTGTACCAGGAGCCGTACATGTCATCTAGTCAGGGATAAGGCAGGATATACAGCGTCTCCCCTGTACCAGGAGCCGTACATGTCATCTAGTCAGGGATAAGGCAGGATATACAGCGTCTCCTCTGTACCAGGAGCCGTACATGTCATCTAGTCAGGGATAAGGCAGGATATACAGCGTCTCCTCTGCACCAGGAGCCGTACATGTCATCTAGTCAGGGATAAGGCAGGATATACAGCGTCTCTCCTGTACCAGGAGCCGTACATGTCATCTAGTCAGGGATAAGGCAGGATATACAGCGTCTCCTCTGTACCAGGAGCCGTACATGTCATCTAGTCAGGGATAAGGCAGGATATACAGCGTCTCCCCTGTACCAGGAGCCGTACATGTCATCTAGTCAGGGATAAGGCAGGATATACAGCGTCTCCTCTGTACCAGGAGCCGAACATGTCATCTAGTCAGGGATAAGGCAGGATATACAGCGTCTCCTCTGTACCAGGAGCCGTACATGTCATCTAGTCAGGAATAAGGCAGGATATACAGCGTCTCCCCTGTACCAGGAGCCGTACATGTCATCTAGTCAGGGATAAGGCAGGATATACAGCGTCTCCCCTGCACCAGGAGCCGTACATGTCATCTAGTCAGGGATAAGGCAGGATATACAGCGTCTCCCCTGTACCAGGAGCCGTACATGTCATCTAGTCAGGGATAAGGCAGGATATACAGCGTCTCCCCTGCACCAGGAGCCGTACATGTCATCTAGTCAGGGATAAGGCAGGATATACAGCGTCTCCTCTGTACCAGGAGCCGTACATGTCATCTAGTCAGGAATAAGGCAGGATATACAGCGTCTCCCCTGTACCAGGAGCCGTACATGTCATCTAGTCAGGGATAAGGCAGGATATACAGCGTCTCCCCTGCACCAGGAGCCGTACATGTCATCTAGTCAGGGATAAGGCAGGATATACAGCGTCTCCTCTGTACCAGGAGCCGTACATGTCATCTAGTCAGGAATAAGGCAGGATATACAGCGTCTCCCCTGTACCAGGAGCCGTACATGTCATCTAGTCAGGGATAAGGCAGGATATACAGCGTCTCCCTGTACCAGGAGCCGTACATGTCATCTAGTCAGGGATAAGGCAGGATATACAGCGTCTCCTCTGTACCAGGAGCCGTACATGTCATCTAGTCAGGGATAAGGCAGGATATACAGCGTCTCCCCTGTACCAGGAGCCGTACATGTCATCTAGTCAGGGATAAGGCAGGATATACAGCGTCTCCCCTGTACCAGGAGCCGTACATGTCATCTAGTCAGGGATAAGACAGGATATACAGCGTCTCCACTGCACCAGGAGCCGTACATGTCATCTAGTCAGGGATAAGGCAGGATATACAGCGTCTCCCCTGTACCAGGAGCCGTACATGTCATCTAGTCAGGGATAAGGCAGGATATACAGCGTCTCCACTGTACCAGGAGCCGTACATGTCATCTAGTCAGGGATAAGGCAGGATATACAGCGTCTCCTCTGTACCAGGAGCCGTACATGTCATCTAGTCAGGGATAAGGCAGGATATACAGCGTCTCCCCTGCACCAGGAGCCGTACATGTCATCTAGTCAGGGATAAGGCAGGATATACAGCGTCTCCTCTGTACCAGGAGCCGTACATGTCATCTAGTCAGGAATAAGGCAGGATATACAGCGTCTCCCCTGTACCAGGAGCCGTACATGTCATCTAGTCAGGGATAAGGCAGGATATACAGCGTCTCCCCTGTACCAGGAGCCGTACATGTCATCTAGTCAGGGATAAGGCAGGATATACAGCGTCTCCTCTGTACCAGGAGCCGTACATGTCATCTAGTCAGGGATAAGGCAGGATATACAGCGTCTGCCCTGTACCAGGGGCCGTACATGTCATCTAGTCAGGGATAAGGCAGGATATACAGCGTCTCCTCTGTACCAGGGGCCGTACATGTCATCTAGTCAGGGATAAGGCAGGATATACAGCGTCTCCTCTGTACCAGGGCCGTACATGTCATCTAGTCAGGGATAAGGCAGGATATACAGCGTCTCCCCTGTACCAGGAGCCGTACATGTCATCTAGTCAGGGATAAGGCAGGATATACAGCGTCTCCCTGTACCAGGAGCCGTACATGTCATCTAGTCAGGGATAAGGCAGGATATACAGCGTCTCCCCTGTACCAGGAGCCGTACATGTCATCTAGTCAGGGATAAGGCAGGATATACAGCGTCTCCACTGTACCAGGAGCCGTACATGTCATCTAGTCAGGGATAAGGCAGGATATACAGCGTCTCCCCTGTACCAGGAGCCGTACATGTCATCTAGTCAGGGATAAGGCAGGATATACAGCGTCTCCCCTGTACCAGGAGCCGTACATGTCATCTAGTCAGGGATAAGGCAGGATATACAGCGTCTCCTCTGTACCAGGAGCCGTACATGTCATCTAGTCAGGGATAAGGCAGGATATACAGCGTCTCCTCTGTACCAGGAGCCGTACATGTCATCTAGTCAGGGATAAGGCAGGATATACAGCGTCTCTCCTGTACCAGGAGCCGTACATGTCATCTAGTCAGGGATAAGGCAGGATATACAGCGTCTCCCCTGTACCAGGAGCCGTACATGTCATCTAGTCAGGGATAAGGCAGGATATACAGCGTCTCCCCTGTACCAGGAGCCGTACATGTCATCTAGTCAGGGATAAGGCAGGATATACAGCGTCTCCTCTGTACCAGGGGCCGTACATGTCATCTAGTCAGGGATAAGGCAGGATATACAGCGTCTCCTCTGTACCAGGAGCCGTACATGTCATCTAGTCAGGGATAAGGCAGGATATACAGCGTCTCCCCTGTACCAGGAGCCGTACATGTCATCTAGTCAGGGATAAGGCAGGATATACAGCGTCTCCCCTGTACCAGGAGCCGTACATGTCATCTAGTCAGGGATAAGGCAGGATATACAGCGTCTCCTCTGTACCAGGAGCCGTACATGTCATCTAGTCAGGGATAAGGCAGGATATACAGCGTCTCCCCTGTACCAGGAGCCGTATATGTCATCTAGTCAGGGATAAGGCAGGATATACAGCGTCTCCTCTGTACCAGGAGCCGTACATGTCATCTAGTCAGGGATAAGGCAGGATATACAGCGTCTCCCCTGTACCAGGAGCCGTACATGTCATCTAGTCAGGGATAAGGCAGGATATACAGCGTCTCCTCTGTACCAGGAGCCGTACATGTCATCTAGTCAGGGATAAGGCAGGATATACAGCGTCTCCCCTGTACCAGGAGCCGTACATGTCATCTAGTCAGGGATAAGACAGGATATACAGCGTCTCCCCTGTACCAGGAGCCGTACATGTCATCTAGTCAGGGATAAGGCAGGATATACAGCGTCTCCCCTGTACCAGGAGCCGTACATGTCATCTAGTCAGGGATAAGGCAGGATATACAGCGTCTCCCCTGTACCAGGAGCCGTACATGTCATCTAGTCAGGGATAAGACAGGATATACAGCGTCTCCTCTGTACCAGGAGCCGTACATGTCATCTAGTCAGGGATAAGGCAGGATATACAGCGTCTCCCCTGTACCAGGAGCCGTACATGTCATCTAGTCAGGGATAGGGCAGGATATACAGCGTCTCCCCTGTACCAGGAGCCGTACATGTCATCTAGTCAGGGATAAGGCAGGATATACAGCGTCTCTCCTGTACCAGGAGCCGTACATGTCATCTAGTCAGGGATAAGGCAGGATATACAGCGTCTCCCCTGTACCAGGAGCCGTACATGTCATCTAGTCAGGGATAAGGCAGGATATACAGCGTCTCCCCTGTACCAGGAGCCGTACATGTCATCTAGTCAGGGATAAGGCAGGATATACAGCGTCTCCCCCTGTACCAGGAGCCGTACATGTCATCTAGTCAGGGATAAGGCAGGATATACAGCGTCTCCTCTGTACCAGGAGCCGTACATGTCATCTAGTCAGGGATAAGGCAGGATATACAGCGTCTCCCCTGTACCAGGAGCCGTACATGTCATCTAGTCAGGGATAAGGCAGGATATACAGCGTCTCCCCTGTACCAGGAGCCGTACATGTCATCTAGTCAGGGATAAGGCAGGATATACAGCGTCTCCTCTGTACCAGGAGCCGTACATGTCATCTAGTCAGGGATAAGGCAGGATATACAGCGTCTCCTCTGTACCAGGAGCCGTACATGTCATCTAGTCAGGGATAAGGCAGGATATACAGCGTCTCCTCTGTACCAGGAGCCCGTACATGTCATCTAGTCAGGGATAAGGCAGGATATACAGCGTCTCCCCTGTACCAGGAGCCGTACATGTCATCTAGTCAGGGATAAGGCAGGATATACAGCGTCTCCTCTGTACCAGGAGCCGTACATGTCATCTAGTCAGGGATAAGGCAGGATATACAGCGTCTCCCCTGTACCAGGAGCCGTACATGTCATCTAGTCAGGGATAAGGCAGGATATACAGCGTCTCCTCTGTACCAGGAGCCGTACATGTCATCTAGTCAGGGATAAGGCAGGATATACAGCGTCTCCTCTGTACCAGGAGCCGTACATGTCATCTAGTCAGGGATAAGGCAGGATATACAGCGTCTCCTCTGTACCAGGAGCCGTACATGTCATCTAGTCAGGAATAAGGCAGGATATACAGCGTCTCCTCTGTACCAGGAGCCGTACATGTCATCTAGTCAGGGATAAGGCAGGATATACAGCGTCTCCCCCTGTACCAGGAGACGTACATGTCATCTAGTCAGGGATAAGGCAGGATATACAGCGTCTCCTCTGTACCAGGAGCCGTACATGTCATCTAGTCAGGGATAAGGCAGGATATACAGCGTCTCCTCTGTCCCAGGAGCCGTACATGTCATCTAGTCAGGGATAAGGCAGGATATACAGCGTCTCCCCTGTACCAGGAGCCGTACATGTCATCTAGTCAGGGATAAGGCAGGATATACAGCGTCTCCCCTGTACCAGGAGCCGTACATGTCATCTAGTCCGGGATAAGGCAGGATATACAGCGTCTCCTCTGTACCAGGAGCCGTACATGTCATCTAGTCAGGGATAAGGCAGGATATACAGCGTCTCTCCTGTACCAGGAGCCGTACATGTCATCTAGTCAGGGATAAGGCAGGATATACAGCGTCTCTCCTGTACCAGGAGCCGTACATGTCATCTAGTCAGGGATAAGGCAGGATATACAGCGTCTCCTCTGTACCAGGAGCCGTACATGTCATCTAGTCAGGGATAAGGCAGGATATACAGCGTCTCCCCTGTACCAGGAGCCGTACATGTCATCTAGTCAGGGATAAGGCAGGATCTCCTCTGCACCAGGAGCCGTACATGTCATCTAGTCAGGGATAAGGCAGGATATACAGCGTCTCCCCTGTACCAGGAGCCGTACATGTCATCTAGTCAGGGATAAGGCAGGATATACAGCGTCTCCTCTGTACCAGGAGCCGTACATGTCATCTAGTCAGGGATAAGGCAGGATATACAGCGTCTCCCCTGTACCAGGAGCCGTACATGTCATCTAGTCAGGGATAAGGCAGGATATACAGCGTCTCCCCTGTACCAGGAGCCGTACATGTCATCTAGTCAGGGATAAGGCAGGATATACAGCGTCTCCCCTGTACCAGGAGCCGTACATGTCATCTAGTCAGGGATAAGGCAGGATATACAGCGTCTCCCCTGTACCAGGAGCCGTACATGTCATCTAGTCAGGGATAAGGCAGGATATACAGCGTCTCCTCTGTACCAGGAGCCGTACATGTCATCTAGTCAGGGATAAGGCAGGATATACAGCGTCTCCCCTGTACCAGGAGCCGTACATGTCATCTAGTCAGGGATAAGGCAGGATATACAGCGTCTCCCCTGTACCAGGAGTCGTACATGTCATCTAGTCAGGGATAAGGCAGGATATACAGCGTCTCTCCTGTACCAGGAGCCGTACATGTCATCTAGTCAGGGATAAGGCAGGATATACAGCGTCTCCCCTGTATCAGGAGACGTACATGTCATCTAGTCAGGGATAAGGCAGGATATACAGCGTCTCCTCTGTACCAGGAGCCGTACATGTCATCTAGTCAGGGATAAGGCAGGATATACAGCGTCTCCCCTGTATCAGGAGACGTACATGTCATCTAGTCAGGGATAAGGCAGGATATACAGCGTCTCCTCTGTACCAGGAGCCGTACATGTCATCTAGTCAGGGATAAGGCAGGATATACAGCGTCTCCCCTGTACCAGGAGCCGTACATGTCATCTAGTCAGGGATAAGGCAGGATATACAGCGTCTCCCCTGTACCAGGAGCCGTACATGTCATCTAGTCAGGAATAAGGCAGGATATACAGCGTCTCCCCTGTACCAGGAGCCGTACATGTCATCTAGTCAGGGATAAGGCAGGATATACAGCGTCTCCCCTGTACCAGGAGCCGTACATGTCATCTAGTCAGGGATAAGGCAGGATATACAGCGTCTCTCCTGTACCAGGAGCCGTACATGTCATCTAGTCAGGGATAAGGCAGGATATACAGCGTCTCCCCTGTACCAGGAGCCGTACATGTCATCTAGTCAGGAATAAGGCAGGATATACAGCGTCTCCCCTGTACCAGGAGCCGTACATGTCATCTAGTCAGGGATAAGGCAGGATATACAGCGTCTCCCCTGTACCAGGGGCCGTACATGTCATCTAGTCAGGGATAAGGCAGGATATACAGCGTCTCTCCTGTACCAGGAGCCGTACATGTCATCTAGTCAGGGATAAGGCAGGATATACAGCGTCTCTCCTGTACCAGGAGCCGTACATGTCATCTAGTCAGGGATAAGGCAGGATATACAGCGTCTCTCCTGTACCAGGAGCCGTACATGTCATCTAGTCAGGGATAAGGCAGGATATACAGCGTCTCCCCTGTACCAGGAGCCGTACATGTCATCTAGTCAGGGATAAGGCAGGATATACAGCGTCACTGGTATCTAGATAGACCCCACACCTTCCGCTAGTATTCATACCCTTACCTGATATTCTGCCATCCTCTATGTATTTTGAGCCGGACGTTGCATCTGGGGACTAGAAACCAGAAAGGGGCGATTAATGCGGTGAAGCAAACTGGCGGGGGAAGCATGCAGCCACACACCACAAGCAGCAGCGTAGCGCAGGAAACACAGAGCACACCACAAGAGGTCACCACTTGCACAGCGGTCTATACGCTGACTAGTTTACTCCAGCAATGGCGCAATCGCCCAAAGATGTGATGTTGTGGATCTCTGCACTACCTCCCTTGTTCTGAGCAGCATCTTATACTCTCCAGTCACATCCAAAGCTGCAGTCACAGTTCTGCTCACTGATGAGTTGAGCTGCAAGATGCAGAGAGGAGACGTCCTGAGCGACCACAAGCCATCAGACAAGCCAAGTCTTCTGCGATCCTGAGAATCAAGAGAAAACTGGAAGGACTGAGACTGCAGCTCTGGATGTGAGTGGAGAGCAGAGCTGCCATCAGTGGAGATTATGGACCTGTCGCAGCTTTCTTGGCTTCATCTTATGTGATGTCATCAAGAGGTGTTAATGAAATGAGAAAGCCAAAACCAAACACAAACACCACAACCCCCCCAGTGCTGGCCCTGACCACCAGGAGAGGACAGCACAAGACACCACAACCCCCCTCATCCATCACTACAACCCCCAGTGCTGGCGCTGACCACCAGGAGAGGATGGCACCAGACACGGGCCGGTTCTGGTCCATGGTGTGAGAACATGCAGCAGCAGCAGCAGCGGTACCTGGATCTCATACACGGGTTTGGAAGACGGGATAGCAGCAAACTCTCTGTAGTCAAACTTCTTGTCTGAGAGAGACTGGAAGGCAGAGCAAGCGGTAAGAGAAGGCGACAAGCATGGAGGAGACGGCGGACAACACGGAGAAGGGCATGGGGAAGCACGCAAAGGAGCGAGGGGGAAGGAGTAACACAGAAGAAGAACATGAGGAAGCACGCAAAGGAGCGAGGGGGAAGAAGTCACACAGAAGAAGGGAATGAGGAAGCACGCAAAGGAGCGAGGGGGAAGAAGTCACACAGAAGAAGAGCATGAGGAAGCACGCAAAGGAGCGAGGGGGAAGAAGTCACACAGAAGAAGGGAATGAGGAAGCACGCAAAGGAGCGAGGGGGAAGAAGTCACACAGAAGAAGAGCATGAGGAAGCACGCAAAGGAGCGAGGTGGAAGAAGTCACACAGAAGAAGGGAATGAGGAAGCACGCAAAGGAGCGAGGGGGAAGAAGTCACACAGAAGAAGGGAATGAGGAAGCACGCAAAGGAGCGAGGGGGAAGAAGTCACACAGAAGAAGGGAATGAGGAAGCACGCAAAGGAGCGAGGGGGAAGAAGTCACACAGAAGAAGGGAATGAGGAAGCACGCAAAGGAGCGAGGTGGAAGAAGTCACACAGAAGAAGGGAATGAGGAAGCACGCAAAGGAGCGAGGTGGAAGAAGTCACACAGAAGAAGGGCATGAGGAAGCACGCAAAGGAGCGAGGGGGAAGAAGTCACACAGAAGAAGAGCATGAGGAAGCACGCAAAGGAGCGAGGTGGAAGAAGTCACACAGAAGAAGGGAATGAGGAAGCACGCAAAGGAGCGAGGGGGAAGAAGTCACACAGAAGAAGGGAATGAGGAAGCACGCAAAGGAGCGAGGTGGAAGAAGTCACACAGAAGAAGGGAATGAGGAAGCACGCAAAGGAGCGAAGGGGAAGAAGTCACACAGAAGAAGGGAATGAGGAAGCACGCAAAGGAGCGAGGGAGAAGAAGTCACACAGAAGAAGGGAATGAGGAAGCAGCAAAGGAGCGAGGTGGAAGAAGTCACACAGAAGAAGGGAATGAGGAAGCACGCAAAGGAGCGAGGGGGAAGAAGTCACACAGAAGAAGGGAATGAGGAAGCACGCAAAGGAGCGAGGGGGAAGAAGTCACACAGAAGAAGGGAATGAGGAAGCACGCAAAGGAGCGAGGGGGAAGAAGTCACACAGAAGAAGGGAATGAGGAAGCATGCAAAGGAGCGAGGGGGAAGAAGTCACACAGAAGAAGGGAATGAGGAAGCATGCAAAGGAGCGAGGGGGAAGAAGTCACACAGAAGAAGAGCATGAGGAAGCACGCAAAGGAGCGAGGGGGAAGAAGTCACACAGAAGAAGGGAATGAGGAAGCACGCAAAGGAGCGAGGGGGAAGGAGTAACAGAGAAGAAGGGCATGAGGAAGCACGCAAAGGAGCGATGGGGAAGGAGTAACACAGAAGAAGGGCATGAGGAAGCACGCAAAGGAGCGAGGAGGAAGAAGTCACACAGAAGAAGGGAATGAGGAAGCACGCAAAGGAGCGAGGGGGAAGGAGTAACACAGAAGAAGGGCATGAGGAAGGACGCAAAGGAGCGAGGGGGAAGAAGTCACAGAGAAGAAGGGCATGAAGAAGCACACAAAGGAGCGAGGGGGAAGAAGTCACAGAGAAGAAGTGCATGAGGAAGCACGCAAAGGAGCGAGGGAGAAGAAGTCACACAGAAGAAGGGCATGAGGAAGCATGCAAAGGAGCGAGGGAGAAGTCACACAGAAGAAGGGAATGAGGAAGCACGCAAAGGAGCGAGGGGGAAGAAGTCACACAGAAGAAGGGAATGAGGTAGCACGCAAAGGAGCGAGGTGGAAGAAGTCACACAGAAGAAGGGCATGAGGAAGCATTCAAAGGAGAGAGGGAAAAGAGGTCACACAGAAGAAGGGCATGAGGAAGCACGCAAAGGAGCGAGGGAGAAGTCACACAGAAGAAGGGCATGAGGAAGCACGCAAAGGAGCGAGGGGGAAGGAGTCACACAGAAGAAGGGCATGAGGAAGCACGCAAAGGAGCGAGGAGTAAGAAGTCACACAGAAGAAGGGCATGAGGAAGCACGCAAAGGAGGGAGGGGGAAGAAGTCACACAGAAGAAGGGCATAAGGAAGAACGCAAAGGAGCGAGGGGGAAGAAGTAACACAAGAAGAGCATGAGCAAGCACGCAAAGGAGCGAGGGGGAAGAAGTAACAGAAGAAGGGCATGAGGAAGCACGCAAAGGAGCGAGGGGGAAGAAGTAACAGAAGAGGCGCATGAGCAAGCACGCAAAGGAGCGAGGTGGAAGAAGTCACAGAAGAAGTGCATGAGGAAGCACGCAAATGAGCGAGGGGGAAGAGTCAAACAGAAGAAGGGAATGAGGAAGCACGCAAAGGAGAGAGGTGGAAGAAGTCACACAGAAGAAGGGAATGAGGAAGCACGCAAAGGAGCGAGGTGGAAGAAGTCACACAGAAGAAGGGCATGAGGAAACACGCAAAGGAGAGAGGGAGAAGTCACACAGAAGAAGGGCATAAGGAAACACGCAAAGGAGAGAGGGAGAAGTCACACAGAAGAAGGGCATGAGGAAGCAATCAAAGAAGAAAGGGAGAAGTCGTCACACAGTAGAAGGGCACGAGGAAGCACGCAAAGGAGCGAGGGAGAAGCAGTCACACAGAAGAAGGGCATGAGGAAGCATGCAAAGGAGTGAGGGAGAAGTCACACAGAAGAAGGGCATGAGGAAGCACGCAAAGGAGCGAGGGGGAAGGACTCACACAGAAGAAGGGCATGAGGAAGGACGCAAAGGAGCGAGGGGGAAGGAGTCACAGAAGAAGGGCATGAGGAAGCACGCAAAGGAGGGAGGTGGAAGAAATCACACAGAAGAAGGGAATGAGGAAGCACGCAAAGGAGGAAGGTGGAAGAAGTCACACAGAAGAAGGGCATGAGGAAGCACGCAAAGGAGAGAGGGGGAAGAAGTCACACAGAAGAAGGGCATGAGGAAGCAATCAAAGGAGAAAGGGAGTAGAAGTCACACAGTAGAAGGGCATGAGGAAGCATTCAGAGGAGAGAGGGAGAAGAAGTCACACAGTAGAAGGGCATGAGGAAGGACGCAAAGGAGAGAGGGAGAAGTCACACAGAAGAAGGGCATGAGGAAGCACAAAAAGGAGCGAGGGAGAAGTCACACAGAAGAAGGGAATGAGGAAGCACGCAAAGGAGCGAGGGGGAAGAAGTAACACAGAAGAAGGGAATGAGGAAGCACGCAAAGGAGAGAGGTGGAAGAAGTCACACAGAAGAAGGGAATGAGGAAGCATGCAAAGGAGGAAGGTGGAAGAAGTCACACAGAAGAAGGGAATGAGGAAGCACGCAAAGGAGCGAGGTGGAAGAAGTCACACAGAAGAAAGGAATGAGGAAGCACGCAAAGTAGCGAGGGGGAAGAAGTCACACAGAAGAAGGGAATGAGGAAGTACGCAAAGGAGCGAGGTGGAAGAAGTCACACAGAAGAAGGGCATGAGGAAGCATTCAAAAGAGAGAGGGAAAAGAAGTCACACAGAAGAAGGGCATGAGGAAGCATTCAAAGGAGAGAGGGAAAAGAAGTCACACAGAAAAAGGGCATGAGGAAGCACGCAAAGGAGCGAGGGAGAAGTCACACAGAAGAAGGTAATGAGGAAGCATGCAAAGGAGCGAGGGGGAAGAAGTAACACAGAAGACGGGAATGAGGAAGCACGCAAAGGAGCGAGGTGGAAGAAGTCACACAGAAGAAGGGAATGAGGAAGCACGCAAAGGAGCGATGTGGAAGAAGTCACACAGAAGAAGGGAATGAGGAATCACGCAAAGTAGCGAGGGGGAAGAAGTCACACAGAAGAAGGGAATGAGGAAGCACGCAAAGGAGCGAGGTGGAAGAAGTCACACAGAAGAAGGGCATGAGGAAGCATTCAAAGGAGAGAGGGAAAAGAAGTCACACAGAAGAAGGGCATGAGGAAGCATTCAAAGGAGAGAGGGAAAAGAAGTCACACAGAAGAAGGGCATGAGGTAGCACGCAAAGGAGAGAGGGGGAAGGACTCACACAGAAGAAGGGCATGAGGAAGGACGCAAAGGAGCGAGGGGGAAGGAGTCACAGAAGAAGGGCATGAGGAAGCACGCAAAGGAGGGAGGGGGAAGAAGTCACACAGAAGAAGGGCATAAGGAAGAACGCAAAGGAGCGAGGGGGAAGAAGTAACAGAAGAAGAACATGAGGAAGCACGCAAAGGAGCGAGGGGGAAGAAGTAACAGAAGAAGAGCATGAGCAAGCACGCAAAGGAGCGAGGGGGAAGAAGTAACAGAAGAAGGGCATGAGGAAGCACGCAAAGGAGCGAGGGGGAAGAAATAACAGAAGAGGCGCATGAGCAAGCAAGCAAAGGAGAGAGGTGGAAGAAGTCACACAGAAGAAGTGCATGAGGAAGCACGCATATGAGCGAGGGAGAAGTCACACAGAAGAAGGGAAAGAGGAAGCACGCAAAGGAGCGAGGGGGAAGAGTCACACAGAAGGGAATGAGGAAGCACGCAAAGGAGCGAGGTGGAAGAAGTCACACAGAAGAAGGGAATGAGGAAGCACGCAAAGTAGCGAGGGGGAAGTAGTCACACAGAAGAAGGGAATGAGGAAGCACGCAAAGGAGCGAGGTGGAAGAAGTCACACAGAAGAAGGGCATGAGGAAACGCGCAAAGGAGAGAGGGAGAAGTCACACAGAAGAAGGGCATGAGGAAGCAATCAAAGGAGAAAGGGAGAAGAAGTCACACAGTAGAAGGGCATGAGGAAGCATTCAGAGGAGAGAGGGAGAAGAAGTCACACAGAAGAAGGGCATGAGGAAGCACGCAAAGGAGCGAGGGAGAAGTCACACAGAAGAAGGGCATGAGGAAGCAATCAAAGGAGAAAGGGAGAAGAAGTCACACAGTAGAAGGGCATGAGGAAGCACGTAAAGGAGAGAGGGAGAAGTCACACAGTAGAAGGGCATGAGGAAGCACGCAAAGGAGCGAGGGAGAAGTCACACAGAAGAAGGGCATGAGGAAGCAATCAAAGGAGAAAGGGAGAAGAAGTCACACAGTAGAAGGGCATGAGGAAGCACGTAAAGGAGAGAGGGAGAAGTCACACAGTAGAAGGGCATGAGGAAGCACGCAAAGGAGCGAGGGAGAAGTCACACAGAAGAAGGGAATGAGGAAGCACGCAAAGGAGCGAGGGGGAAGAAGTAACACAGAAGAAGGGAATGAGGAAGCACGCAAAGGAGAGAGGTGGAAGAAGTCACACAGAAGAAGGGAATGAGGAAGCACGCAAAGGAGGAAGGTGGAAGAAGTCACACAGAAGAAGGGAATGAGGAAGCACGCAAAGGAGCGAGGTGGAAGAAGTCACACAGAAGAAGGGAATGAGGAAGTACGCAAAGTAGCGAGGGGGAAGAAGTCACACAGAAGAAGGGAATGAGGAAGCACGCAAAGGAGCGAGGTGGAAGAAGTCACAAAGAAGAAGGGCATGAGGAAGCATTCAAAGGAGAGAGGGAGAAGAAGTCACACAGAAGAAGGGAATGAGGAAGCACGCAAAGGAGCGAGGGAGAAGTCACACAGAAGAAGGTAATGAGGAAGCATGCAAAGGAGCGAGGGGGAAGAAGTAACAGAAGACGGGAATGAGGAAGCACGCAAAGGAGCGAGGTGGAAGAAGTCACACAGAAGAAGGGAATGAGGAAGCACGCAAAGGAGAAAGGTGGAAGAAGTCACACAGAAGAAGGGAATGAGGAAGCACGCAAAGTAGCTAGGGGGAAGAAGTCACACAGAAGAAGGGAATGAGGAAGCACGCAAAGGAGCGAGGTGGAAGAAGTCACACAGAAGAAGGGCATGAGGAAGCATTCAAAGGAGAGAGGGAAAAGTCACAAAGAAGAAGGGCATGAGGTAGCACGCAAAGGAGAGAGGGGGAAAGACTCACCCAGAAGGGCATGAGGAAGGACGCAAAGGAGCGAGGGAGAAGTCACACAGAAGAAGGGCATGAGGAAGCAATCAAAGGAGAAAGGGAGAAGACGTCACACAGTAGAAGGGCATGAGGAAGCACGCAAAGGAGAGAGGGAGAAGAAGTCACACAGAAGAAGGGCATGAGGAAGCAATCAAAGGAGAAAGGGAGAAGAAGTCACACAGTAGAAGGGCATGAGGAAGCACGCAAAGGAGAGAGGGAGAAGAAGTCACACAGAAGAAGGGCATGAGGAAGCACGCAAAGGAGCGAGGGAGAAGTCACACAGAAGAAGGGAATGAGGAAGTAAGCAAAGGAGCGAGGGGGAAGAATTAACAGAGAAGAAGGGAATGAGGAAGCACGCAAAGGAGCGAGGGGGAAGAAGTAACACAGAAGAAGGGAATGAGGAAGCACGCAAAGGAGAGAGGTGGAAGAAGTCACACAGAAAAATGGAATGAGGAAGCACGCAAAGGAGGAAGGTGGAAGAAGTCACACAGAAGAAGGGAATGAGGAAGCACGCAAAGGAGCGAGGTGGAAGAAGTCACACAGAAGAAGGGAATGAGGAAGCACGCAAAGTAGCGAGGGGGAAGAATTCACACAGAAGAAGGGAATGAGGAAGCACGCAAAAGAGCGAGGGGGAAGAAGTCACACAGAAGAAGGGCATGAGGAAGCATTCAAAGGAGAGAGGGAAAAGAAGTCACACAGAAGAAGGGCATCAGGAAGCATTCAAAGGAGAGAGGGAAAAGAAGTCACACAGAAGAAGGGCATGAGGAAGCACGCAAAGGAGCGAGGGGGAAGGAGTCACAGAAGAAGGGCATGAGGAAGCACGCAAAGGAGGGAGGGGGAAGAAGTCACACAGAAGAAGGGCATGAGGAAGCATTCAAAGGAGAGAGGGAGAAGTCAGACAGAAGAAGGGAATGAGGAAGCACGCAAAGGAGCGAGGGAGAAGTCACACAGAAGAAGGTAATGAGGAAGCATGCAAAGGAGCGAGGGGGAAGAAGTAACAGAAGACGGGAATGAGGAAGCACGCAAAGGAGCGAGGTGGAAGAAGTCACACAGAAGAAGGGAATGAGGAAGCACGCAAAGGAGAAAGGTGGAAGAAGTCACACAGAAGAAGGGAATGAGGAAGCACGCAAAGTAGCTAGGGGGAAGAAGTCACACAGAAGAAGGGAATGAGGAAGCACGCAAAGGAGCGAGGTGGAAGAAGTCACACAGAAGAAGGGCATGAGGAAGCATTCAAAGGAGAGAGGGAAAAGTCACAAAGAAGAAGGGCATGAGGTAGCACGCAAAGGAGAGAGGGGGAAAGACTCACCCAGAAGGGCATGAGGAAGGACGCAAAGGAGCGAGGGAGAAGTCACACAGAAGAAGGGCATGAGGAAGCAATCAAAGGAGAAAGGGAGAAGACGTCACACAGTAGAAGGGCATGAGGAAGCACGCAAAGGAGAGAGGGAGAAGAAGTCACACAGAAGAAGGGCATGAGGAAGCAATCAAAGGAGAAAGGGAGAAGAAGTCACACAGTAGAAGGGCATGAGGAAGCACGCAAAGGAGAGAGGGAGAAGAAGTCACACAGAAGAAGGGCATGAGGAAGCACGCAAAGGAGCGAGGGAGAAGTCACACAGAAGAAGGGAATGAGGAAGTAAGCAAAGGAGCGAGGGGGAAGAATTAACAGAGAAGAAGGGAATGAGGAAGCACGCAAAGGAGCGAGGGGGAAGAAGTAACACAGAAGAAGGGAATGAGGAAGCACGCAAAGGAGAGAGGTGGAAGAAGTCACACAGAAAAATGGAATGAGGAAGCACGCAAAGGAGGAAGGTGGAAGAAGTCACACAGAAGAAGGGAATGAGGAAGCACGCAAAGGAGCGAGGTGGAAGAAGTCACACAGAAGAAGGGAATGAGGAAGCACGCAAAGTAGCGAGGGGGAAGAATTCACACAGAAGAAGGGAATGAGGAAGCACGCAAAAGAGCGAGGGGGAAGAAGTCACACAGAAGAAGGGCATGAGGAAGCATTCAAAGGAGAGAGGGAAAAGAAGTCACACAGAAGAAGGGCATGAGGAAGCATTCAAAGGAGAGAGGGAAAAGAAGTCACACAGAAGAAGGGCATGAGGAAGCACGCAAAGGAGCGAGGGGGAAGGAGTCACAGAAGAAGGGCATGAGGAAGCACGCAAAGGAGGGAGGGGGAAGAAGTCACACAGAAGAAGGGCATGAGGAAGCATTCAAAGGAGAGAGGGAGAAGTCAGACAGAAGAAGGGAATGAGGAAGCACGCAAAGGAGCGAGGGAGAAGTCACACAGAAGAAGGTAATGAGGAAGCATGCAAAGTAGCGAGGGGGAAGAAGTAACACAGAAGACGGGAATGAGGAAGCACGCAAAGGAGCGAGGTGGAAGAAGTCACACAGAAGAAGGGAATGAGGAAGCACGCAAAGGAGCGAGGTGGAAGAAGTCACACAGAAGAAGGGAATGAGGAAGCACGCAAAGTAGCGAGTGGGAAGAAGTCACACAGAAGAAGGGAATGAGGAAGCATGCAAAGGAGCGAGGTGGAAGAAGTCACACAGAAGAAGGGCATGAGGAAGCATTCAAAGGAGAGAGGGAAAAGAAGTCACACAGAAGAAGGGCATGATGAAGCATTCAAAGGAGAGAGGGAAAAAAAGTCACACAGAAGAAGGGAATGAGGAAGGACGCAAAGGAGCGAGGGGGAAGGAGTCACAGAAGAAGGGCATGAGGAAGCACGCAAAGGAGGGAGGGGGAAGAAGTCACACAGAAGAAGGGCATAAGGAAGAACGGAAAGGAGCGAGGGGGAAGAAGTAACAGAAGAAGAGCATGAGGAAGCACGCAAAGGAGCGAGGGGGAAGAAGTATCAGAAGAAGAGCATGAGCAAGCACGCAAAGGAGCGAGGGGGAAGAAGTAACAGAAGAAGGGCATGAGGAAGCACGCAAAGGAGCGAGGGGGAAGAAATAACAGAAGAGGCGCATGAGCAAGCAAGCAAAGGAGAGAGGTGGAAGAAGTCACACAGAAGAAGTGCATGAGGAAGCACGCATATGAGCGAGTGAGAAGTCACACAGAAGAAGGGAAAGAGGAAGCACGCAAAGGAGCGAGGGGGAAGAGTCACACAGAAGGGAATGAGGAAGCACGCAAAGGAGCGAGGTGGAAGAAGTCACACAGAAGAAGGGAATGAGGAAGCACGCAAAGTAGCGAGGGGGAAGAAGTCACACAGAAGAAGGGAATGAGGAAGCACACAAAGGAGCGAGGTGGAAGAAGTCACACAGAAGAAGGGCATGAGGAAACACGCAAAGGAGAGAGGGAGAAGTCACACAGTAGAAGGGCATGAGGAAGCATTCAGAGGAGAGAGGGAGAAGAAGTCACACAGAAGAAGGGCATGAGGAAGGACGCAAAGGAGCGAGGGAGAAGTCACACAGAAGAAGGGCATGAGGAAGCAATCAAAGGAGAAAGGGAGAAGTCACACAGTAGAAGGGCATGAGGAAGCACGCAAAGGAGAGAGGGAGAAGAAGTCACACAGAAGAAGGGCATGAGGAAGCACGCAAAGGAGCGAGGGAGAAGTCACACAGAAGAAGGGCATGAGGAAGCACGCAAAGGAGAGAGGGAGAAGAAGTCACACAGAAGAAGGGCATGAGGAAGCACGCAAAGGAGCGAGGGAGAAGTCACACAGAAGAAGGGAATGAGGAAGCACGCAAAGGAGCGAGGGGGAAGAATTAACACAGAAGAAGGGCATGGGGAAGCACGCAAAGTAGCGAGGGGGAAGAAGTCACACAGAAGAAGGGAATGAGGAAGCACGCAAAGGAGCGAGGTGGAAGAGGTGACACAGAAGAAGGGCATGAGGAAACACGCAAAGGAGAGAGGGAGAAGTCACACAGAAGAAGGGCATGAGGAAACACACAAAGGAGAGAGGGAGAAGTCACACAGTAGAAGGGCATGAGGAAGCATTTAGAGGAGAGAGGGAGAAGAAGTCACACAGAAGAAGGGCATGAGGAAGCACGCAAAGGAGCGAGGGGGAAGGACTCACACAGAAGAAGGGCATGAGGAAGGACGTAAAGGAGCCAGTGGGAAGAAGTCACACAAAAGGGAATGAGGAAGCACGCAGAGGAGCGAGGGGGAAGATGTCACAGAAGAAGAGCATGAGGAAGCATGCAAAGGAGCGAGGGGGAAGATGTCACAGAAGAAGAGCATGAGGAAGCATGCAAAGGAGCGACGGGGAATTAGTAACAGAAGAAGGGCATGAGGAAGCACGCAAAGGAGCGAGGGGGAAGAAGTAACAGAAGAAGGGCATGAGGAAGCACGCAAAGGAGGGAGGGGGAAGAAGTCACAGAAGAAGAGCATGAGGAAGCACGCAAAGGAGCGAGGGGGAATTAGTAACAGAAGAAGGGCATGAGGAAGCACGCAAAGGAGCGAGGGGGAAGAAGTAACAGAAGAAGGGCATGAGGAAGCACACAAAGGAGCAAGGGGGAATTAGTAACAGAAGAAGGGCATGAGGAAGCACGCAAAGGCTCGAGGGGGAAGGAGTCACACAGAAGAAGAGCATGAGGAAGCACGTAAAGGAGCGAGGGGGAAGAAGTCACACAGAAGAAGGAAAAGAGGAAGCACGCAAAAGAGCGAGGGGAAAGAAGTCACACAGAAGGGAATGAGGAAGCACGCAGAGGAGCGAGGGGGAAGGAGTCACACAGAAGAAGAGCATGAGGAAGCACGCAAAGGAGCGAGGGGGAAGAAGTCACACAGAAGAAGGGCATGAGGAAGCACGCAAAGGCTCGAGGGGGAAGGAGTCACACAGAAGAAGAGCATGAGGAAGCACGCAAAGGAGCGAGGGGGAAGAAGTCACACAGAAGAAGGGCATGAGGAAGCACGCAAAGGAGCGAGGGGGAAGAAGTCACACAGAAGAAGGGCATGAGGAAGCACGCAAACGAGCGAGGGAGAAGTCACACAGATGAAGGGCATGAGGAAGCACGCAAAGGAGCGAGGGGGAAGGAGTAACACAGAAGAAGGGCATGAGGAAGCACGTAAAGGAGCGAGGGGGAAGAAGTCACACAGAAGAAGAGCATGAGGAAGCAAGCAAAGGAGCGAGGGAGAAGTCACACAGAAGAAGGGAATGAGGAAGCACGCAAAGGAGCGAGGGGGAAGGAGTAACACAGAAGAAGGGCATGAGGAAGCACATAAAGGAGCGAGGGAGAAGAAGTCACACAGAAGAAGAGCATGAGGAAGCACGCAAAGGAGCGAGGGAGAAGAAGTCACACAGAAGAAGGGCATGAGGAAGCACGCAAAGGAGCGAGGTGGGAGAAGTCACAGAAGAAGAGCATGAGGAAGCAGGCAAAGGAGCGAGGGGGGAGAAGAAGTCACACAGAAGAAGGGCATGAGGAAGCACGCAAAGGAGAGAGAGGGAAGAAGTCACACAGAAGAAGGGCATGAGGAAGCACGCAAAGGAGCGAGGGGGGAGAAGTCACACAGAAGAAGGGCATGAGGAAGCACGCATAGGAGCGAGGGGGGAGAAGTCACACAGAAGAAGAGCATGAGGAAGCACGCAAAGGAGAGAGGGGGAAGAAGTCACACAGAAGAAGGGCATGAGGAAGCACGCAAAGGAGCGAGGGGGGAGAAGTCACACAGAAGAAGGGCATGAGGAAGCACGCAAAGGAGCGAGGGGGGAGAAGTCACACAGAAGAAGGGCATGAGGAAGCACGCAAACGAGCGAGGGAGAAGTCACACAGAAGAAGGGCATGGGGAAGCACGCAAAGTAGCGAGGGGGAAGAAGTCACACAGAAGAAGGGAATGAGGAAGCACGCAAAGGAGCGAGGTGGAAGAGGTCACACAGAAGAAGGGCATGAGGAAACACGCAAAGGAGAGAGGGAGAAGTCACACAGAAGAAGGGCATGAGGAAGCACGCAAAGGAGCGAGGGGGGAGAAGTCACACAGAAGAAGAGCATGAGGAAGCATGCAAAGGAGCGAGGGGGGAAAAGGCACAGAAGAAGGGCATGAGGAAGCACGCAAAGGAGCGAGGGAGAAGTCACACAGAAGAAGTGCATGAGGAAGCATGCAAAGGAGCGTGGGAGAAGTCACACAGAAGAAGGGAAAGAGGAAGCACGCAAAGGAGCGAGGGGGAAGGAGTCACACAGAAGAAGGGAATGAGGAAGCACGCAAAGGAGCGAGGTGGAAGAAGTCACACAGAAGAAGGGCATGAGGAAACACGCAAAGGAGAGAGGGAGAAGTCACACAGAAGAAGGAAAAGAGGAAGCACGCAAAAGAGCGAGGTGAAAGAAGTCACACAGAAGGGAATGAGGAAGCACGCAGAGGAGCGAGGGGGAAGGAGTCACACAGAAGAAGAGCATGAGGAAGCACGCAAAGGAGCGAGGGGGAAGGAGTCACACAGAAGAAGGGCATGAGGAAGCACGCAAAGGCTCGAGGGGGAAGGAGTCACACAGAAGAAGAGCATGAGGAAGCACGCAAAGGAGCGAGGGGGAAGAAGTCACACAGAAGAAGGGCATGAGGAAGCACGCAAACGAGCGAGGGATAAGTCACACAGAAGAAGGGCATGAGGAAGCACGCAGGAGCGAGGGGGAAGGAGTAACACAGAAGAAGGGCATGAGGAAGCACGTAAAGGAGCGAGGGGGAAGAAGTCACACAGAAGAAGAGCATGAGGAAGCAAGCAAAGGAGCGAGGGAGAAGTCACACAGAAGAAGGGAATGAGGAAGCACGCAAAGGAGCGAGGGGGAAGGAGTAACACAGAAGAAGGGCATGAGGAAGCACGTAAAGGAGCGAGGGAGAAGAAGTCACACAGAAGAAGGGCATGAGGACGCACGCAAAGGAGCGAGGGAGAAGAAGTCACACAGAAGAAGAGCATGAGGAAGCACGCAAAGGAGCGAGGTGGGAGAAGTCACAGAAGAAGAGCATGAGGAAGCAGGCAAAGGAGCGAGGGGGGAGAAGAAGTCACACAGAAGAATGGCATGAGGAAGCATGCAAAGGAGCGAGGGGGAAGAAGTCACACAGAAGAAGGGCATGAGGAAGCACGCAAAGGAGAGAGAGGGAAGAAGTCACACAGAAGAAGGGCATGAGGAAGCACGCAAAGGAGCGAGGGGGGAGAAGTCACACAGAAGAAAGGCATGAGGAAGCACGCAGAGGAGCGAGGGGGAGAAGTCACACAGAAGAAGAGCATGAGGAAGCACGCAAAGGAGAGAGGGGGAAGAAGTCACACAGAAGAAGGGCATGAGGAAGCACGCAAAGGAGCGAGGGGGGAGAAGTCACACAGAAGAAGGGCATGAGGAAGCACGCAAAGGAGCGAGGGGGGAGAAGTCACACAGAAGAAGAGCATGAGGAAGCATGCAAAGGAGCGAGGGGGGAAAAGGCACAAAGAAGAAGGGCATGAGGAAGCACGCAAAGGAGCGAGGGAGAAGTCACACAGAAGAAGTGCATGAGGAAGCATGCAAAGGAGCGTGGGAGAAGTCACACAAAAGAAGGGAAAGAGGAAGCACGCAAAGGAGCGAGGGGGAAGGAGTCACACAGAAGAAGGGAATGAGGAAGCACGCAAAGGAGCGAGGGAGAAGAAGTCACACAGAAGAAGGGCATGACGAAGCACGCAAAGGAGCGAGGTGGGAGAAGTCACAGAAGAAGAGCATGAGGAAGCAGGCAAAGGAGCGAGGGGGGAGAAGAAGTCACACAGAAGAATGGCATGAGGAAGCACGCAAAGGAGCGAGGGGGAAGAAGTCACACAGAAGAAGGGCATGAGGAAGCACGCAGAGGAGCGAGGGGGGAGAAGTCACACAGAAGAAGAGCATGAGGAAGCACGCAAAGGAGAGAGGGGGAAGAAGTCACACAGAAGAAGGGCATGAGGAAGCACGCAAAGGAGCGAGGGGGGAGAAGTCACACAGAAGAAGGGCATGAGGAAGCACGCAAAGGAGCGAGGGGGGAGAAGTCACACAGAAGAAGGGCATGAGGAAGCACACAAAGGAGCGAGGGGGAAGAAGTAACACAGAAGAAGGGAATGAGGAAGCACGCAAAGGAGAGAGGTGGAAGAAGTCACACAGAAGAAGGGAATGAGGAAGCACGCAAAGGAGGAAGGTGGAAGAAGTCACACAGAAAAAGGGAATGAGGAAGCACGCAAAGGAGCGAGGTGGAAGAAGTCACACAGAAGAAGGGAATGAGGAAGTACGCAAAGTAGCGAGGGGGAAGAAGTCACACAGAAGAAGGGAATGAGGAAGCACGCAAAGGAGCGAGGTGGAAGAAGTCACAAAGAAGAAGGGCATGAGGAAGCATTCAAAGGAGAGAGGGAGAAGAAGTCACACAGAAGAAGGGAATGAGGAAGCACGCAAAGGAGCGAGGGAGAAGTCACACAGAAGAAGGTAATGAGGAAGCATGCAAAGGAGCGAGGGGAAGAAGTAACAGAAGACGGGAATGAGGAAGCACGCAAAGGAGCGAGGTGGAAGAAGTCACACAGAAGAAGGGAATGAGGAAGCACGCAAAGGAGAAAGGTGGAAGAAGTCACACAGAAGAAGGGAATGAGGAAGCACGCAAAGTAGCTAGGGGGAAGAAGTCACACAGAAGAAGGGAATGAGGAAGCACGCAAAGGAGCGAGGTGGAAGAAGTCACACAGAAGAAGGGCATGAGGAAGCACGCAAAGGAGCGAGGGGGGAGAAGTCACACAGAAGAAGGGCATGAGGAAGCACGCAAAGGAGCGAGGGGGGAGAAGTCACACAGAAGAAGGGCATGAGGAAGCACACAAAGGAGCGAGGGGGAAGAAGTAACACAGAAGAAGGGAATGAGGAAGCACGCAAAGGAGAGAGGTGGAAGAAGTCACACAGAAGAAGGGAATGAGGAAGCACGCAAAGGAGGAAGGTGGAAGAAGTCACACAGAAAAAGGGAATGAGGAAGCACGCAAAGGAGCGAGGTGGAAGAAGTCACACAGAAGAAGGGAATGAGGAAGTACGCAAAGTAGCGAGGGGGAAGAAGTCACACAGAAGAAGGGAATGAGGAAGCACGCAAAGGAGCGAGGTGGAAGAAGTCACAAAGAAGAAGGGCATGAGGAAGCATTCAAAGGAGAGAGGGAGAAGAAGTCACACAGAAGAAGGGAATGAGGAAGCACGCAAAGGAGCGAGGGAGAAGTCACACAGAAGAAGGTAATGAGGAAGCATGCAAAGGAGCGAGGGGAAGAAGTAACAGAAGACGGGAATGAGGAAGCACGCAAAGGAGCGAGGTGGAAGAAGTCACACAGAAGAAGGGAATGAGGAAGCACGCAAAGGAGAAAGGTGGAAGAAGTCACACAGAAGAAGGGAATGAGGAAGCACGCAAAGTAGCTAGGGGGAAGAAGTCACACAGAAGAAGGGAATGAGGAAGCACGCAAAGGAGCGAGGTGGAAGAAGTCACACAGAAGAAGGGCATGAGGAAGCATTCAAAGGAGAGAGGGAAAAGTCACAAAGAAGAAGGGCATGAGGTAGCACGCAAAGGAGAGAGGGGGAAAGACTCACCCAGAAGGGCATGAGGAAGGGCGCAAAGGAGCGAGGGAGAAGTCACACAGAAGAAGGGCATGAGGAAGCAATCAAAGGAGAAAGGGAGAAGACGTCACACAGTAGAAGGGCATGAGGAAGCACGCAAAGGAGAGAGGGAGAAGAAGTCACACAGAAGAAGGGCATGAGGAAGCACGCAAAGGCGCGAGGGGGAAGGAGTCACACAGAAGAAGAGCATGAGGAAGCACGCAAAGGAGAGAGGGGGAAGGAGTAACACAGAAGAAGGGCAAGAGGAAGCACGCAAAGGAGCGAGGGGGAAGAAGTCACACAGAAGAAGGGCATGAGGAAGCATGCAAACGAGCGAGGGAGAAGTCACACAGAAGAAGGGCATGAGGAAGCACGCAAAGGAGCGAGGGGGAAGGAGTAACACAGAAGAAGGGCATGAGTAAGCACGTAAAGGAGCGAGGGAGAAGAAGTAACACAGAAGAAGGGCATGAGGAAGCACGCAAAGGAGCGAGGGGGAAGGAGTAACACAGAAGAAGGGCATGAGTAAGCACGTAAAGGAGCGAGGGAGAAGAAGTAACACAGAAGAAGGGCATGAGGAAGCACGCAAAGGAGCGAGGGAGAAGAAGTCACACAGAAGAAGATCATGAGGAAGCAAGCAAAGGAGCGAGGGAGAAGTCACACAGAAGAAGGGAATGAGGAAGCACGCAAAGGAGCGAGGGGGAAGGAGTAACACAGAAGAAGGGCATGAGGAAGCACGTAAAGGAGCGAGGGGGGAGAAGTCACACAGAAGAAGGGCATGAGGAAGCACGCAAAGGAGCGAGGGGGGAGAAGTCACACAGAAGAAGAGCATGAGGAAGCATGCAAAGGAGCGAGGGGGGAAAAGGCACAAAGAAGAAGGGCATGAGGAAGCACGCAAAGGAGCGAGGGAGAAGTCACACAGAAGAAGTGCATGAGGAAGCATGCAAAGGAGCGTGGGAGAAGTCACACAAAAGAAGGGAAAGAGGAAGCACGCAAAGGAGCGAGGGGGAAGGAGTCACACAGAAGAAGGGAATGAGGAAGCACGCAAAGGAGCGAGGGAGAAGAAGTCACACAGAAGAAGGGCATGACGAAGCACGCAAAGGAGCGAGGTGGGAGAAGTCACAGAAGAAGAGCATGAGGAAGCAGGCAAAGGAGCGAGGGGGGAGAAGAAGTCACACAGAAGAATGGCATGAGGAAGCACGCAAAGGAGCTAGTGGGAAGAAGTCACACAGAAGAAGGGCATGAGGAAGCACGCAGAGGAGCGAGGGGGGAGAAGTCACACAGAAGAAGAGCATGAGGAAGCACGCAAAGGAGAGAGGGGGAAGAAGTCACACAGAAGAAGGGCATGAGGAAGCACGCAAAGGAGCGAGGGGGGAGAAGTCACACAGAAGAAGGGCATGAGGAAGCACGCAAAGGAGCGAGGGGGGAGAAGTCACACAGAAGAAGGGCATGAGGAAGCACGCAAAGGAGCGAGGGAGAAGTCACACAGAAGAAGGGAAAGAGGAAGCACGCAAAGGAGCGAGGGGGAAGGAGTCACACAGAAGAAGGGAATGAGGAAGCACGCAAAGGAGCGAGGTGGAAGAAGTCACACAGAAGAAGGGCATGAGGAAACACGCAAAGGAGAGAGGGAGAAGTCACACAGAAGAAGGGCATGAGGAAGCAATCAAAGAAGAAAGGGAGAAGAAGTCACACAGTAGAAGGGCACGAGGAAGCACGCAAAGGAGCGAGGTGGAAGAAGTCACACAGAAGAAGGGAAAGAGGAAGCACACAAAGGAGCGAGGTGGAAGAAGTCACAAAGAAGAAGGGCATGAGGAAGCACGCAAAGGAGCGAGGGAGAAGTCACACAGAAGAAGGGCATGAGGAAGCACGCAAAGGAGCGAGGGGGAAGGAGTCACACAGAACAAGGGCATGAGGAAGCACGCAAAGGAGGGAAGGGGAAGAAGTCACACAAAAGAAGGGCATAAGGAAGAACGCAAAGGAGCGAGGGGGAAGAAGTAACAGAAGAAGAGCATGAGGAAGCATGCAAAGGAGCGAGGGGAAAGAAGTAACAGAAGAAGAGCATGAGCAAGCACGCAAAGGAGCGAGGTGGAAGAAGTCACACAGAAGAAGGGCATGAGGAAGCACGCAAATGAGCGAGGGGGAAGAAGTCACACAGAAGAAGGAAATGAGGAAGCACGCAAAGGAGCGAGGTGGAAGAAGTCACACAGAAGAAGGGAATGAGGAAGCACGCAAAGGAGCGAGGTGGAAGAAGTCACACAGAAGAAGGGCATGAAGAAATACGCAAAGGAGAGAGGGAGAAGTCACACAGAAGAAGGGCATGAGCAAACACGCAAAGGAGAGAGGGAGAAGTCACACAGAAGAAGGGCATGAGGAAGCAATCAAAGAAGAAAGGGAGAAGAAGTCACACAGAAGAAGGGCATGAGGAAGCATGCAAAGGAGCGAGGGAGAAGTCACACAGAAGAAGGGAATGAGGAAGCACGCAAAGGAGCGAGGGGGAAGAAGTAACAGAAGAAGAGCACGAGGAAGCACGCAAAGGAGCGAGGGAGAAGAAGTCACACAGAAGAAGGGCATGAGGAAGCATTCAAAGGAGAGAGGGAAAAGAAGTCACACAAAAGAAGGGCATGAGGAAGCACGCAAAGGAGCGAGGGGGAAGGACTCACACAGAAGAAGGGCATGAGGAAGGACGCAAAGGAGCGAGGGGGAAGGAGTCACAGAAGAAGGGCATGAGGAAGCACGCAAAGGAGCGAGGGGGAAGAAGTAACACAGAAGAAGGGAATGAGGAAGCACGCAAAGGAGAGAGGTGGAAGAAGTCACACAGAAGAAGGAAATGAGGAAGCACGCAAAGGAGGAAGGTGGAAGAAGTCACACAGTAGAAGGGCATGAGGAAGCATTCAGAGGAGAGAGGGAGAAGAAGTCACACAGTAGAAGGGCATGAGGAAGCACGCAAAGGAGCGAGGGAGAAGTCACACAGAAGAAGGGCATGAGGAAGCAATCAAAGGAGAAAGGGAGAAGAAGTCACACAGTAGAAGGGCATGAGGAAGGACGCAAAGGAGAGAGGGAGAAGAAGTCACACAGAAGAAGGGCATGAGGAAGCACAAAAAGGAGCGAGGGAGAAGTCACACAGAAGAAGGGAATGAGGAAGGACGCAAAGGAGCGAGGGGGAAGAAGTAACACAGAAGAAGGGAATGAGGAAGCACGCAAAGGAGAGAGGTGGAAGAAGTCACACAGAAGAAGGGAATGAGGAAGCACGCAAAGGAGGAAGGTGGAAGAAGTCACACAGAAGAAGGGAATGAGGAAGCACGCAAAGGAGCGAGGTGGAAGAAGTCACACAGAAGAAGGGAATGAGGAAGCACGCAAAGTAGCGAGGGGGAAGTAGTCACACAGAAAAAGGGAATGAGGAAGCACGCAAAGGAGCGAGGTGGAAGAAGTCACAAAGAAGAAGGGCATGAGGACGCATTCAAAGGAGAGAGGGAGAAGAAGTAACACAGAAAAAGGGCATGAGGAAGCACGCAAAGGAGCGAGGGAGAAGTCACACAGAAGAAGGTAATGAGGAAGCATGCAAAGGAGCGAGGGGGAAGAAGTAACACAGAAGACGGGAATGAGGAAGCACGCAAAGGAGCGAGGTGGAAGAAGTCACACAGAAGAAGGGCATGAGGAAGCACGCAAAGGAGCGAGGGGGAAGAAGTAACAGAAGAAGAGCATGAGGAAGCACGCAAAGGAGCGAGGGAAAAGAAGTAACAGAAGAAGGGCATGAGGAAGCACACAAAGGAGCGAGGGGAAAGAAGTCACACAGAAGAAGGGCATGAGGAAGCACGCAAAGGAGCGAGGGGGAAGTTACACAGAAGAAGGGCATGAGGAAGCACGCAAAGGAGCAAGGGGGAAGAAGTCACACAGAAGAAGGGCATGAGGAAGCACGCAGAGGAGCGAGGGGGAAGAAGTCACACAGAAGAAGGGCATGAGGAAGCATGCAGAGGAGCGAGGGAAAATAAGTAACAGAAGAAGGGCATAAGGAAGCACGCAAAGGAGCGAGGTGGAAGAAGTCACACAGAAGAAGGGCATGAGGAAGCACGCAAAGGAGCGAGGGGGAAGTTACACAGAAGAAGGGCATGAGGAAGCACGCAAAGGAGCGAGGGGGAAGAAGTCACACAGAAGAAGGGCATGAGGAAGCACGCAGAGGAGCGAGGGGGAAGAAGTCACACAGAAGAAGGGCATGAGGAAGCATGCAGAGGAGCGAGGGAAAAGAAGTAACAGAAGAAGGGCATAAGGAAGCACGCAAAGGAGCGAGGGGGAAGAAGTCACACAGAAGAAGTGCATGAGGAAGCACGCAAAGGAGCGAAGGGGAAGAAGTAACAGAGAAGAGCATGAGGAAGCACGCAAAGGAGCGAGGGGGAAGAAGTCACACAGAAGAAGGGCATGAGGAAGCACACAAAGGAGCGAGGGGGAAGGAGTCACACAGAAGAAGGGCATGAGGAAGCACGCAAAGGAGCGAGGGGGAAGAAGTAACACAGAAGAAGGGCATGAGGAAGCACGCAAAGGAGCGAGGGGGAAGGAGTCACACAGAAGAAGGGCATGAGGAAGCACGCAAAGGAGCGAGGGGGAAGTAGTCACACAGAAGAAGGGCATGAGGAAGCACACAGAGGAGCGAGGGGGAAGGAGTCACACAGAAGAAGGGCAAGAGGAAACACGCAAAGAAGCGAGCGGGAAGAAGTCACACAGAAGGGCATGAGGAAGCACGCAAAGGAGCGAGCGGGAAGAAGTCGCACAGAAGGGCATGAGGAAGCACGCAAAGGAGCGAGGGGGAAGAAGTAACAGAAGAAGAGCATGAGGAAGCACGCAAAGGAGAGATGGGGAAGAAGTCACACAGAAGAAGGGCATGAGGAAGCACACAAAGGAGCGAGGGGGTAGGAGTCACACAGAAGAAGGGCAAGAGGAAGCACGCAAAGGAGCGAGCGGGAAGAAGTCATACATAAGAAGGGCATGAGGAAGCACGCAAAGGAGCGAGGGGGAAGAAGTAACAGAAGAAGGGCATGAGGAAGCACGCAAAGGAGCGAGGGGGAAGAAGTCACACAGAAGAAGTGCATGAGGAAGCACGCAAAGGAGCGAGGGGGAAGTAGTCACACAGAAGAAGGGCATGAGGAAGCACGCAGAGGAGCGAGGAGGAAGAAGTCACACAGAAGAAGGGCATGAGGAAGCATTCAAAGGAGAGAGGGAAAAGAGGTCACACAGAAGAAGGGAATGAGGAAGCACGCAGAGGAGCAAGGGGGAAGGAGTCACACAAAAGAAGGGCATGAGGAAGCACGCAAAGGAGCGAGGGGGAAGAAGTCACACAGAAGAAGGGCATGAGGAAGCACGCAAAGGAGCGAGGGGGAAGACGTAACAGAAGAAGAGCACGAGGAAGCACGCAAAGGAGCGATGGGGAAGAAGTCACACAGTAGAAGGGCATGAGGAAGCACGCAAAGGAGCGAGGGGGGAGAAGTCCCACAGAAGAAGGGCATGAGGAAGCACGCAAAGGAGCGAGGGGGAAGGAATCACACAGAAGAAGAGCATGAGGAAGCACGCAAAGGAGCGATGGGGAAGAAGTCACACAGAAGAAGGGCATGATGAAGCACGCAAAGGAGCGAGGGGGAAGGAGTCACACAGAAGAAGGGAATGAGGAAGCACGCAAAGGAGCGAGGGGGAAGAAGTCACACAGAAGAAGGGAATGAGGAAGCATGCAAAGGAGCGAGGGGGAAGAAGTCACACAGAAGAAGGGAATGAGGAAGCACGCAAAGGAGCGAGGGGGGAAGAAGAAGTCACACAGAAGAAGGGCATGAGGAAGCACGCAAAGGAGCGAGGGGGAAGAAGTCACACAGAAGTGAATGAGGAAGCACGCAAAGGAGCGAGGGGGAAGAAGTCACACAGAAGAAGGGAATGAGGAAGCACGCAAAGGAGCGAGGGGGAAGAAGTCACACAGAAGAAGGAAAAAGGAGCAAGCAAGAAACATCCAGCTAGAATAGGATACAGGGGTAAGAAGCAAAAACAATGCAACACACAGCGGTGAGAGAGCGGTGAGAGAGCGGGCAGAGAGGGCGAGAGACAAAGTGGACACAGTCATGGTGGGGCGACAAAGTGGATACAGAGACAGCGGGGCGAAAAACAAAGCGGTCACAGACGGCAAGGCAAGACACAGACAGCGGCAACAGACAGATCAGGCAGAGACGGCGGGGCGAGAAATAAAGAGTACAGAGGTGGCGGGGGAGAGTAGGAGGCACAGGCGAGGAGGGCAGAGGACCGGCCGTACTCAGGACCCTGCCTAGTAACACCCCAAATGAGAAGGTGGAGGATCTGACGCCAGAACTTCATGCAACACAACAACCGTAACAGAGCAGCTAGAATGACTGTGGGGAACGGGGGTCCGGCCAGCAGCATGAGCACAGGAGGTCAATGCCCCCCAATCATACACACTACGTCCAGTACAGGCAGGGGGGATATAATGTCTTGAGACCCCAGCACATACCCGCTGCTAATCTTTAACCCTCCCGGAGATCGATGAGGATGGAGGAAACATAAAACATGGCAGCAACAGCCGAAGCAAAGACCATGAAAAGGAGAAGAGACCGGAGATGATGGGTCACTACAGTCAGGAAGGTTAGAGGCGAAGGAGACGAGGGGGAGGGTCGGAGGCGAAGGAGACGAGGGGGAGGGTCGGAGGCGAAGGAGACGAGGGGGAGGGTCGGAGGAGACGAGGGGGAGGGTCGGAGGCGACGAGGGGGAGGGTCGGAAGCGACGAGGGGGAGGGTCGGAGGCGAAGGAGACGAGGGGGAGGGTCGGAGGCGAAGGAGACGAGGGGGAGGGTCGGAGGCGAAGGAGACGAGGGGGAGGGTCGGAGGCGAAGGAGACGAGGGGGAGGGTCGGAGGCGAAGGAGACGAGGGGGAGGGTCGGAGGCGAAGGAGACGAGGGGGAGGGTCGGAGGCGAAGGAGACGAGGGGGAGGGTCGGAGGCGAAGGAGACGAGGGGGAGGGTCGGAGGCGAAGGAGACGAGGGGGAGGGTCGGAGGCGAAGGAGACGAGGGGGAGGGTCGGAGGCGAAGGAGACGAGGGGGAGGGTCGGAGGAGACGAGGGGGAGGGTCGGAGGCGACGATGGGGAGGGTCGGAGGCGACGAGGGGGAGGGTCGGAAGCGAAGGCGACGAGGGGGAGGGTCGGAGGCGACGAGGGGGAGGGTCGGAGGCGACGAGGGGGAGGGTCGGAGGCGACGAGGGGGAGGGTCGGAGGCGACGAGGGGGAGGGTCGGAGGCGACGAGGGGGAGGGTCGGAGGCGAAGGCGACGAGGGGGAGGGTCGGAGGCGAAGGCAACGAGGGTCGGAGGTGAAGATGAGGAGGGTCGGAGGCAAAGATGAGGAGGGTCACGCGTGAAGTTAATACACAAGGATTATGCATCTGGGGATTCTCAGTGACTTATGCACAGCGGATGATGGGAGTTACTCACCAATCTTCCAGGAGATGTGAGGAGCCGGGGGCTGTAATCTGTGGACAGAGGTAAACATAAGTCACAGTCACCGGCCCCATTAGCGCTTCCTGTGGTCACACCGCAGGCACTTACCCTCCAGCGGAGTGGGTGATGGGGTGGGAGCCGGCGACGGGGATTCTGCCAGCTGCTCCAAAGTGCTGCGCTTTCTACCTTCCTTGGAGCGAGCGATGACTACCTGCGCCTTCAGAGCGTCCTGCTCCAGAGACTTCATCCTGAAACATGGGAGTCCTGTGTTAGAGGAACGGCGTGCAGCACGGACCGTAACGCCGAAATGGTGCGTGGCAGGACGGTGGCCGCCATATTGTCACTGACATAACAATGATGATGTCATCACTACGACAGACGCGTGAAGCAGATTTAGCTTTTGTATCACGATGACGACTGATGGAGCAAATACTGTACATATCTCTCATGCAACATGTCCACTCATGCACCACCTAAAAGTTCCTTCAGGAAGTTTTACAGCTCCTTAAAGGATCTCGGTAGTGACCGTCTGCAGTAAATAGAGTAACTTGGGTGCCGTCCCTTTAAGAGCAGACGACAAGATGAGTCCAGTGCTGGCGTTTACCGTCCGGTGAGCGGATAACGGCAGCTCCGGTAGTTATGAGTACACACAGCAACAGACGGGGGGGGCCTTGGTACATGCCGTGTGCTGCCCAGTGTTGTGCATGCTGTGTGCGGACGCCGTGTGTGCGGACGCCGTGCCCCGGCTGCCCCCTGCTGGACATGCTACAAGCAGAGCACGGTGCACAGTGAGGGGGTTCAGCTCACACCTGCTGCCGTCCTCGGGGGTTCGCGGCCGCTGCTGTCGGGAGAGGTAAAGCTTCTTAGCCAAGGACTGTTCATACTGCCTAATACTGTCCTCCAAAGAACTGCCCGGAGGATGAGAGGAGAGAAAGGAGACAGAGTGAAGAGGAGAGACCCCCCGTGCATCCACCCACGGAGGGGGGAGACCCCCCGTGCATCCACCCACGGCGGGGAGAGATCCCCCGTACATCCAACCACAGAGGGGAGAGACCCCCCCCCGTGCATTCAACCACAGAGGGGAGAGACCCCCTCCGTGCATCCACCCACTGCAGAGAGAGACCCCCGTGCATCCACCCACGGCGGGGAGAGATCCCCCGTGCATCCAACCACAGAGGGGAGAGACCCCCCCCCGTGCATCCACCCACTGCAGAGAGAGACCCCCCGTGCATCCACCCATGGCAGGGAGAGACCCCCCGTGCATCCACCCATGGCAGGGAGAGACCCCCCGTGCATGCACCCACAGAGGGGAGAGATCCCCCGTGCATCCACCCACAGAGGGGAGAGACCCCCCGTGCATCCACCCACAGAGGGGAGAGACCCCAGTGCATCCACCCACAGAGGGGAGAGACCCCAGTGCATCCACCCACAGAGGGGAGAGACCCCAGTGCATTCACCCACAGAGGGGAGAGACCCCAGTGCATCCACCCACAGAGGGGAGAGACCCCAGTGCATTCACCCACAGAGGGGAGAGACCCCCCGTGCATCCACCCACAGAGGGGAGAGACCCCTCGTGCATCCACCCACAGAGGGGAGAGACCCCCCGTGCATCCACCCACAGAGGGGAGAGACCCCCCGTGCATCCACCCACAGAGGGGAGAGACCCCCCGTGCATCCACCCACAGAGGGGAGAGACCCCCCGTGCATCCACCCACAGAGGGGAGAGACCCCCCGTGCATCCACCCACAGAGGGGAGAGACCCCCCGTGCATCCACCCACAGAGGGGAGAGACCCCCCGTGCATCCACCCACAGAGGGGCAAGACCCCCCCGTGCATCCACCCACAGAGGGGCAAGACCCCCCCGTGCATCCACCCACAGAGGGTCAAGACCCCCCGTGCATCCACCCACACAGAGGGGCGAGACCCCCCCGTGCATCCACCCACAGAGGGTGAGACCCCCGGCCATCTAACCACAGAGGGGAGAGACCCTTGATACGTCAGAAGGGGAGGAGAGCACATGAGAGGAAGATGAGGCAGAAGGATGAAGAGGGATAATGAGGGGGCAGGATGATGGGGGTGATGGTTTTGTCTGTACACCAGGCAGGACCTCACACCACTCACACTCATCATCTGCAGGACCGGATCGCCTGCTGTAACCACACCCACAATGCCCCTATAAGCTGCCAGGCTGACTCTTCCCCCTGCGCAGCGCTGGCTCCTCTGCGGTTCTCACCTGGCCGCTCTCCACATTGCTCTTTTCTCGGCCTGTAGTGCTCTGCGCTCCGCAGGTGACAGCTGCATCTCCTGCTCGGTGAGCTCCGGGCTCTGCACCCTCAGCCGCTCCTGCAAACGTCGCTCCGCCTTGGCAGTGCGCACAGGAGCCGCTCCGTCCGTGCCGCTGGGGTATATAGGACTCAAACTAAGGGGGCGAAAGGGCAGAGATCAGGAAAACGGGGCCGCACCGAGGCCGGGAGGAGGAGGGCGAGGGGGGGCCGCGCCGAGGTCGGGAGGAGGAGGGCGAGGGGGGGCCGCGCCGAGGCCGGGAGGAGGAGGGCGAGGGGGGGCCGCGCCGAGGCCGGGAGGAGGAGGGCGAGGGGGGGCCGCGCCGAGGCCGGGAGGAGGAGGGCGAGGGGGGGCCGCGCCGAGGCCGGGAGGAGGAGGGCGAGGGGGGGCCGCGCCGAGGCCGGGAGGAGGAGGGCGAGGGGGGGCCGCGCCGAGGCCGGGAGGAGGAGGGCGAGGGGGGGCCGCGCCGAGGCCGGGAGGAGGAGGGCGAGGGGGGGCCGCGCCGAGGCCGGGAGGAGGAGGGCGAGGGGGGGCCGCGCCGAGGCCGGGAGGAGGAGGGCGAGGGGGGGCCGCGCCGAGGCCGGGAGGAGGAGGGCGAGGGGGGGCCGCGCCGAGGCCGGGAGGAGGAGGGCGAGGGGGGGCCGCGCCGAGGCCGGGAGGAGGAGGGCGAGGGGGGGCCGCGCCGAGGCCGGGAGGAGGAGGGCGAGCCGCGCCGAGGCCGGGAGGAGGCCTACAGGTTGTGCCCCCCCACGATGACACCCCCAATGTTGACATGAACAGACAACTTAAGGATGAAGGACACATATCTGACCCGGACATGGAGCTTGGCCGCTGCTCCAGGCGGAAGGCGTCCTCCAGGGAATTCCTTTGAGACTCTGATGGGGAGAACCTGCAAAATACAGAGACAATGTCAGCAGAGACCCCCGACATCCCAAACCCACCGGCCACAGCCAGCACCACCCAAGACAGAGTAGGACTCTCACCCGGTCAGCGAGGAAAGACTCCCACCATCCACACGCTCCACCTTGTACTCAACACCCTCTATGAACACGCTGGTCGGGGTGCTGGGTCCCACCGTCCTTGGACTGGAGTCCCCCGGGGTCCGCTCTTCCACCTCTCGTAGGAGCTGCTCCCGCTTCATCTGGATCCTACGGGCTGAGAAATAAACGCACAAGAGAAGATAAGGGACGAGAGGCGCTGGTGTCACATGTCAAATGGGGGGTCTGTACTGCCCCCAGGGAGGACAAGAGATGCTGGTGTCACATGGGGGGTCTGTACTGCCCCCAGGGAGGATGAGAGGCACTGGTGTCACATGGGGGGTCCGTACTGCTCTCAGGGAGGACGAGAGGCACTGGTGTCACATGGGGGGTCTGTACTGCCCCCAGGGAGGACGAGAGGCGCTGGTGTCACATGGGGGGGGGGTCTATAGTTCCCCCAGGGAGGACGAGAGTCGCTGGTGTCACATTGGGTGGGGTCGGGGAGGACTAGTTGCTGGTGTCACATAGGGGGTTCGTACTGCCCCCAGGGAGGACGAGAGTCGCTGTTGTCACATGGGGGGGTCTGTACTGCCCCCAGGGAGGACGAGAGTCGCAGGTGTCACATGGGGGGGGATCTGTACTGCCCCCAGGGAGGACGAGAGTCGCTGGTGTCACATGGGGGGGCCCGTACTGCTCCCAGGGAGGATGAGAGGCGCTGGTGTCACATGGGGGGTCCGTACTGCTCCCAGGGAGGACGAGAGGCACTGGTGTCACATGGGGGGGTCCGTACTGCTCCCAGAAAGGACGAGAGGCACTGGTGTCACATGGGGGGTCCGTACTGCTCCCAGAAAGGACGAGAGGCACTGGTGTCACATAGGGGGGTCTGTACTGCCCCCAGGGAGGACGAGAGGCGCTTGTGTCACATGGGGGGGTCTGTACTGCCCCCAGGGAGGACGAGAGGCGCTGGTGTCACATGGGGGGTCCGTACTGCCCCCAGGGAGGACCAGAGGCACTGGTGTCACATTGGGGGGGTCCGTACTGCTCCCAGAAAGGACGAGAGGCACTGGTGTCACATGGGGGGGGTCCGTACTGCCCCCAGGGAGGACAAGAGATGCTGGTGTCACATGGGGGGTTCGTACTGCCCCCAGGGAGGACAAGAAGTGCTGGTGTCACATGGGGGGTCCGTACTGCTCCCAGGGAGGACGAGAGCCAATGGTGTCACATGGGGGGTCTGTACTGCCCCCAGGGAGGATGAGAGGCACTGGTGTCACATGGGGGGTCCGTACTGCTCCCAGGGAGGACGAGAGGCACTGGTGTCACATGGGGGGTCTGTACTGCCCCCAGGGAGGATGAGAGGCACTGGTGTCACATGGGGGGTCCGTACTGCTCCCAGGGAGGACGAGAGGCACTGGTGTCACATGGGGGGGTCTGTACTGCCCCCAGGGAGGACGAGAGGCGCTGGTGTCACATGGGGGGGGGGTCTGTACTTCCCCCAGGGAGGACGAGAGTCGCTGGTGTTACATTGCGTGGGGTCGGGGAGGACTAGTTGCTGGTGTCACATAGGGGGTTCGTACTGCCCCCAGGGAGGACGAGAGTCGCTGGTGTCACATGGGGGGGTCTGTACTGCCCCCAGGGAGGACAAGAGTCGCAGGTGTCACATGGGGGGGGGATCTGTACTGCCCCCAGGGAGGACGAGAGGCGCTGGTGTCACATGGGGGGGTCCGTACTGCCCCCAGGGAGGACCAGAGGCACTGGTGTCACATTGGGGGGGTCCGTACTGCTTCCAGAAAGGACGAGAGGCACTGGTGTCACATGGGGGGGGTCCGTACTGCCCCCAGGGAGGACGAGAGGCGCTGGTGTCACATGGGGGGGTCCGTACTGCTCCCAGAAAGGACGAGAGGCACTGGTGTCACATAGGGGGGTCCGTACTGCCCCCAGGGAGGACGAGAGGCACTGGTGTCACATGGGGGGGGTCGGTACTGGTGTCACATAGAGGGGCCGAGCTGCCCCCAGAGAGGATAGCAGACACTGCGTCCTCGTGGACCTCTCGGCCTCAGCACCCACCTTCCTCTTCCTTCATCTTCCGCAGATCGTCCTCCCCCACCAGGGACACGCGCTTCGGGGGTCGGTCGCTCGGTTGCTGCTTCATGTCCATCTCAAAGTATTTCTGTCTCTCTCGGAAGGTGCGCTGCTCGGGGCTGTCCAGACCCTGAAAATAGAAATGGGGGTCACAAAGGACAACACCCCCAATGTCGGCAGCTCCATAGTGAGCCCCTCACCCTGCACTGAGGTGGGCACACTCACCTCTGGAGTCACACAAGGATGGTCGGGGGTCCGGGGGCTTGAAGGGTCCTGGAGGAGATGAGAGCGTTCAGTTGCACAATCTGGCGAGGTCAGCTGACCGGATGTAGCCGCGCGGCTGCTGGTGAGGCACCTACCTGCTGCTCGGCGCCGGGGTGCGCGGAGGGGATGGCGGCCAATGTCTTGTATACGTGCCTGGTGTGGAGGCCATCGCTGGGGGAGGATGGAGTAGTCTGGAGACGACACAAAGTAACGAAGCCTAAGTGCAAGATGGCAGAGAAAGCCTCACCAACGTAAAAGATCTAATGAGATGCCCCCAGACCGGGCACCACAGGAGTCAGCGGAAGGCAGCCGCGGCGGGAGAGCGGCGGCGGTGTGAGAGCCGCGGGAGAGCGGCGGCGGTGTGAGAGCCGCGGGAGAGCGGCGGCGGCGTGAGAGCCGCGGGAGAGCGGCGGCGGCGTGAAAGCCGCGGGAGAGCGGCGGCGGCGTGAAAGCCGCGGGAGAGCGGCGGCGGCGTGAAAGCCGCGGGAGAGCGGCGGCGGCGTGAAAGCCGCGGGAGAGCGGCGGCGGCGTGAAAGCCGCGGGAGAGCGGCGGCGGCGTGAAAGCCGCGGGACAGCGGCGGCGGCGTGAAAGCCGCGGGACAGCGGCGGCGGCGTGAAAGCCGCGGGACAGCGGCGGCGGCGTGAAAGCCGCGGGACAGCGGCGGCGGCGTGAAAGCCGCGGGACAGCGGCGGCGGCGTGAAAGCCGCGGGACAGCGGCGGCGGTGTGAAAGCCGCAGGACAGCGGCGGCGGCGGCGGGAGAGCCGCGGGAGAGCGGCGGCAGAGCCGCGGCGGCGGGAGAGCCGCAGCGGTGTGAGAGCCGCGGGAGAGCGGCGGCGGTGTGAGAGCCGGGGGAGAGCGGCGGCAGGAGAGCGGCGGCGATGTGAAAGCCGCGGGAGAGCGGCGGCGGTGTGAAAGCCGCGGGAGAGCGGCGGCGGTGTGAAAGCCGCGGGAGAGCGGCGGCAGCAGGAGAGCGGCGGCGATGTGAAAGCCGCGGGAGAGCGGCGGCGGTGTGAAAGCCGCGGGAGAGCGGCGGCGGTGTGAAAGCCGCGGGACAGCGGCGGCGGTGTGAAAGCCGCGGGACAGCGGCGGCGGTGTGAAAGCCGCGGGACAGCGGCGGCGGTGTGAAAGCCGCGGGACAGCGGCGGCGGTGTGAAAGCCGCGGGACAGCGGCGGCGGTGTGAAAGCCGCGGGACAGCGGCGGCGGTGTGAAAGCCGCGGGACAGCGGCGGCGGTGTGAAAGCCGCGGGAGAGCGGCGGGAGAGCGGCGGGAGAGCGGCGGCGGTGTGAAAGCCGCGGGAGAGCGGCGGGAGAGCTGCGGCGGTCTGAGAGCCGCGGGAGAGCGGCGGCAGCAGGAGAGCAGCGGCGGTGTGAGAGCCGGGGGAGAGCGGCGGCAGCAGGAGAGCGGCGGCGGTGTGAAAGCCGCGGGAGAGCGGCGGCGGCGGGAGAGCCGGTGGCGGGAGAGCCCCGTACACTGCCCTGTCATGTGACCTCACTTACCGGCCGGCTGTCACTTTGGCTCAAAAAGTTAATGGACGCCTGAAACAGAACAGAGAACAGTTAGTAAGTAGATCCGCAGCGCCCCCCGGGGCACGAAAGGCCGACATTACTACTATCCCCATCATCCAGAGGAGCCACACCGTACAGAGGAAGACACCAGCCAGCACCAGAGGAGCAACCAGCAGGCCACAGACATGTATGAGCGAGACCACCATACATGTGCGGCAGGACCACCGGACTAGTGGTGTCACCTGATCAGTACCATGCACCGCTGCACACGAATCCCTGCCACCTGGACCCCCCAGCGGAGAGGTCACCTGCCCCGTGTGCCCACCTACCTACAGTAGACAGCACAGCCCCGTGTGCCCAACTACCTACAGCAGACAGCCCGGCCCGTGTGCCCACCTACCTACAGCAGACAGCCCGGCCCGTGTGCCCACCTACCTACAGCAGACAGCCCGGCCCGTGTGCCCACCTACCTACAGCAGACAGCCCGGCCCGTGTGCCCACCTACCTACAGCAGACAGCCCGTCCCGTGTGCCCACCTACCTACAGCAGACAGCCCGGCCCGTGTGCCCAGCTACCTACAGCAGACAGCCCGGCCCGTGTGCCCAGCTACCTACAGCAGACAGCCCGGCCCGTGTGCCCAGCTACCTACAGCAGACAGCCCGGCCCGTGTGCCCAGCTACCTACAGCAGACAGCCCGGCCCGTGTGCCCAGCTACCTACAGCAGACAGCCCGGCCCGTGTGCCCAGCTACCTACAGCAGACAGCCCGGCCCGTGTGCCCAGCTACCTACAGCAGACAGCCCGGCCCGTGTGCCCAGCTACCTACAGCAGACAGCCCGGCCCGTGTGCCCAGCTACCTACAGCAGACAGCCCGGCCCGTGTGCCCAGCTACCTACAGCAGACAGCCCGGCCCGTGTGCCCAGCTACCTACAGCAGACAGCCCGGCCCGTGTGCCCAGCTACCTACAGCAGACAACCCGGCCCGTGTGCCCAGCTACCTACAGCAGACAGCCCGGCCCGTGTGCCCAGCTACCTACAGCAGACAGCCCGGCCCGTGTGCCCAGCTACCTACAGCAGACAGCCCGGCCCGTGTGCCCAGCTACCTACAGCAGACAGCCCGGCCCGTGTGCCCAGCTACCTACAGCAGACAGCCCGGCCCGTGTGCCCAGCTACCTACAGCAGACAGCCCGGCCCGTGTGCCCAGCTACCTACAGCAGACAGCCCGGCCCGTGTGCCCAGCTACCTACAGCAGACAGCCCGGCCCGTGTGCCCAGCTACCTACAGCAGACAGCCCGGCCCGTGTGCCCAGCTACCTACAGCAGACAGCCCGGCCCGTGTGCCCACCTACCTACAGCAGACAGCCCGGCCCGTGTGCCCACCTACCTACAGTAGACAGCCCGGCCCGTGTGCCCACCTACCTACAGTAGACAGCCCGGCCCGTGTGCCCACCTACCTACAGTAGACAGCCCGGCCCGTGTGCCCACCTACCTACAGTAGACAGCCCGGCCCGTGTGCCCACCTACCTACAGTAGACAGCCCGGCCCGTGTGCCCACCTACCTACAGTAGACAGCCCGGCCCGTGTGCCCACCTACCTACAGTAGACAGCCCGGCCCGTGTGCCCACCTACCTACAGCAGACAGCCCGGCCCGTGTGCCCACCTACCTACAGCAGACAGCCCGGCCCGTGTGCCCACCTACCTACAGCAGACAGCCTGGCCCGTGTGCCCACCTACCTACAGCAGACAGCCCGGCCCGTGTGCCCACCTACCTACAGTAGACAGCCTGGCCCGTGTGCCCACCTACCTACAGTAGACAGCCTGGCCCGTGTGCCCACCTACTGTACCTACAGTAGACAGCCTGGCCCGTGTGCCCACCTACCTACAGTAGACAGCCTGGCCCGTGTGCCCACCTACTGTACCTACAGTAGACAGCCTGGCCCGTGTGCCCACCTACTTACAGTAGACAGCCCGGCCCGTGTGCCCACCTACCTACAGTAGACAGCCCGGCCCGTGTGCCCACCTACCTACAGTAGACAGCCCGGCCCGTGTGCCCACCTACTGTACCTACAGTAGACAGCCTGGCCCGTGTGCCCACCTACCTACAGTAGACAGCCCGGCCCGTGTGCCCACCTACCTACAGTAGACAGCCTGGCCCGTGTGCCCAGCTACCTACAGTAGACAGCCTGGCCCGTGTGCCCACCTTCCCCCAGCAGAGCTGTCGCCCCCTCTTCTGTCGCCCCACGATATGACGGCTTTATTCCTGCACTGTGGAGCAGACACTTTCTGGCGGTTTATCTTGGGGTCGGTATTCTGACTGGACGTCTCCTTGCCCCTCCTCCGCCCAGCAGATGTCCCCCTACATACCGTCATGGCCGGAAGTGTCAGCACCCCTGAGATGCTCCCAGAACGTCATCACGCTTCCACACGTTTTCTTCCACGTTTGTTTTTTTCTTGTGTTTTTCCAATAAACACAAAAGGAGAAAAAAGGCAAAACCCCAACAATGGTCCGGACAGAATTGTTTCCCCTCCTATTTGGTTGCGCCCTGTGGAATAAATCCCTGCGATCAGTCGCTTCCTATAACCATCAGCTTCTTCCTCCTCAGCTGGGGTCTTGGACTCTTCTTCTCATATGTGAAGACGTCTTCTCCCAGCAGCCATTGTAAGATCTCTCCCCAGGTGATCAATGGGATTTAGATCCGGACTCATTGCTGTCACTTCAGGACTCTCCAGCGCTTTGGTTCCATCCATTTCTGGGGGCTTCTTGAAGTATGTTTGGGGTCATAGTCCTGCTGGAAGACCCATGACCTAGGACACACACCCAGCTTTCTGACACGGGTCACTACATTACCCCCCAGAATCCTTTGGTAATCTTCAGATTTCATGATGCCTATCACCCAGTCAAGGCCCCCAGTGCCAGAGGCAGCAGAACAACTCCAAAACATCTGTGACCCTCCACCATACCTGACTGTAGGTAGTGTGTTCTTTCTTTATAGGCCTCATTCCGTTTTTGGTAAACAGTAGAATGATGTGCTTTACCAAGAAGCTTTATCTTGGTCTCATCTCTCCACAAGACGCTTTCCCAGAAGGATTCTAGCTTATGTACATTTTGGCAAACTGCAGTCTAGCTTTTTTATGTCTCCGTGTCAGCAGTGGGGTCCTCCGGGGTCTCCTGCCATAGCGTTTCATGTCATTCACATGTGGACGGATAGTTCGCTGACACTGATGCCCCCTGAGGCTGCAGGACAGCTTGGATTTCTTTGGACCTTGATTGGGGCTGCTTATCCACCATCCGGACTATCCTGCGCTGCAACCTTTCATCAATTATCTGCCGTCCAGGGAGATTAGCTGCAGTGCCGTGGGGTGTAAACGTCTTCATTATGTTGTGCTCTGTGGACAAAGGAACATGAAGATCTCTGGAGATGGACTTGTAACCTTCAGATTTGTGATAATGTTCAACAAATTGGTTCTCAAGTCCTCAGACCGTTCTCTTCTCCTCTTTCTGTTCTCTATGCTCAGTGTAGCACACACAGACACACAATGCAAAGACTGAATCTTCTCCCTTTTTATCTGGTGTCAGGTGTGACTTCCATGTTGCCCACACCTGTTACTTGCTACAGGTGAGTGTGAACGAGCATCACAAGCTGGAAACAAAGTTGTTTTCTCACAACTTTGGAAAGTTGACAACAATCCTGTCCGGCCCATTTTGGGGGTTTTGTGTGAAATTATATCCAAATTTGTCATTTTTTTCTGTTTTTTTTGTGTTCTTCCAATAAACACAAAGGGAATAAACCCGTTTATGACAAAACGTGGGGAATTGTGATAATGTTCTGGGAGAAAGACTTCATTTTCTGGAACCCACACTGTCGGCCATGACTATGTGCAGATAGTGGGTACCGGGGGCAGCTCCGCTCAGGTACGGACCATGCAGACACGGCAGAGCAGCCCCTCCCCCGTTATAACAGTATTAGGGTTACGGCAGCCAGCGTCAGGCAGAGTCCGCTGGAAGCAGAAAGCAGAGGCAGATCCGCGACACTTACAAATCGAGTCTCCCTGCCCGTGAAGTGACAGGAGCGACCTGGGGCCTGAAAACAACAGAGTGTAAAACTATATACCAGGCCTCAAGAGCAGAAACACTGGAAAGGATTCTTTACAGTAACAGCAGAGCAGCGGTAAATCCCTGCACAGCATAACGATGTAATACCAAAAATCAAGACCAGCATTTATGAAATGACTAAAAGGGAGAACTAATCATTATTATAGGAAAGGATTCTTTACAGTAACAGCGAATAAACTGAATCACTCAACTGGAAGAGCTGGTGAAATAAAAACCAACGTGAACAACACGAGTGGAGAATCCAATGCGACACTGTCGGTATTAATAAAATCTGGAAGAGTTGTTGTAAAGGCACTGGGGGATGGGTGTCAGCTGTGCACAAAGGAAGGGGTTCTTTACAGTAACAGCATGAACACTGTAATATTTCCCAACTGCTATTATTGGAAATAATGACGTCAATTAGAGCGTTTGTCCAACTAACAGGGAGAGGAATCTTTACAGTAACAGCAGCTGAGCCTGACACCTCGGCTGGCCCTGACACCTCGGCTGGCCCGGTCACTGCTGCCCTGACACCTCGGCTGGCCCGGTCACTGCTGCCCTGACGCCTCGGCTGGCCCGGTCACTGCTGCCCTGACGCCTCGGCTGGCCCGGTCACTGCTGCCCTGACGCCTCGGCTGGCCCGGTCACTGCTGCCCTGACGCCTTGGCTGGCCCTGACACCTCGGCTGGCCCGGTCACTGCTGCCCTGACGCCTCGGCTGGCCAGGTCACTGCTGCCCTGACGCCTCGGCTGGCCCGGTCACTGCTGCCCTGACGCCTCGGCTGGCCCTGACACCTCGGCTGGCCCTGACACCTCGGCTGGCCCTGACACCTCGGCTGGCCCGGTCACTGCTGCCCTGACGCCTCGCGCCTCACCTGCTGCGTAACTGGCGGGGAAGGAGACGACGGGCACTCTCTTTTGCTTCCAGTTGTGAAGTCCGCAGATGGTGTCTGCAATGAAAGAAGAGGAGAGTGAGGATGTGGTGGCGTCAGATTACAACATCCAGCGCAGGTCACTGCTCCGCCGTCTCTAGATGTACAGAACATGCAGCACAAAACAGCCGCGGTGACACTGCCCCCGCAGGCCAAAGGAGGAAGTGCAGCACAAAACAGCCGCGGTGACACTGCCCCCGCAGGCCGGAGGAGGAAGTGCAGCACAAAACAGCCGCGGTGACACTGCCCCCGCAGGCCGGAGGGGGAAATGCAGCGCAAAACAGCCGTGGTGACACTGCCCCCGCAGGCCGGAGGGGGAAATGCAGCGCAAAACAGCTGTGGTGACACGGCCCCCGCAGGCCGAAGGAGGAAGTGCAGCACTAAACAGCCGTGGTGACACTGCCCCCGCAGGCCGGAGGAGAAAGTGCAGAGCAAAACAGTCGTGGTGACACTGCCCCCGCAGGCCGGAGGAGGAAGTGCAGCACAAAACAGCCGTGGTGACACTGCCCCCCGCAGGCCGGAGGAGTAAATGCAGCCAGAGACACCATACAAGAATCTCATCACTGGAAGGACGGAGACAACACAAACACTTACTGCACTGTCAGAACTACAACTCCCAGCATTCCAGGGAAGAGAACAGAGATTCTGCATCAATCTACAGATAGGGTCCCAATGATGGCGAAAACCTACTGGACAAAGCAGTCCAGGTCCCGGATGATGGGAGTGACTATATCCTGCTCACAATGTACGACTCCCATCATCTGTATACTCCAGAACTCACAATCTAACGCAGGGCACCACTCCCATCATCCCAGGATCTCACAGATCGCTTTGTGGACTCCTGAGGATCGGGATGATGGGAGTGTTTCTCCACGAGCGGACGTCAGGCCCTTGGCACAGAGCAGTGGCGGGGAGGACAGCTGCGCCCCCCACCTGCTGACAGGCGTCAGTCTGATCCCCAATGGGGGGTGGTGACAGCTGGACCTGACTGACAATCCCTGGAATGAGGAGATAAGCCTCGCACTTTCTAATTGTGGCCCCGTTATCAGCAGGGACCTTCCAGGGGCCACGTCTCACATCGGGGCCCGGGCGCCGACACTCTCAGATCACTAGATGGGTGCAGCTGCCAGTCTGACCGGGGCTGGAGGGGCGCAGGGCTCGGAGGACAGGCGCTGCCCCTGCCTCCGGTGATGTACGGACCCCACAGGTGCACGGCAGGGAGCATCATCTGCAGCGACCTGTGAGGTCTGGTTATTGGGGGCATCACTCGGGGCATTAGTACATACCTGGGCAGCTGCTACATGGCAGTTCAACCCCCCGGGGCAGCCCCTCCGGACTGACAGCACTGGGCACACACATGACGGACGGGTGTGGTGATTGTTGCAGCCAGAAGCATGTGGGGCACAGACGTGACAATGTAAACAGCAGCGCCCGCGGGGCACAGAGCCGGTGACTGGCACCTCATGCTGCACACAGACTGCGGGCACCGTGCCCCGGCCGCCAGCGCAAGCTCACACGTGGGCACAGCACACACGGGCAGAACACACACACGCTGCCTCTTGCCTTCTTGGAGTACACAGTGGTCTTCAGGACCCCCGAGCTGCCGTATCCTGTGGGAGGACCACCCAGAGAGATGCCCCTGGAGCCCGACCGCTTCTTGTTTGCCAACACAAAGGGGTTTTCACTGAATAGTATGGACTGGCAGTCCACAAGCGCCTCCTCCGCATCCGCCTGACATGAGGGGGGCGCCGCCGGGTGGGAGGGCAGGACAGAAGGTGGCGGGGTAACCGGAGGGGCAGGAAGGCAGGTCGGGCCATTGGCTACAACTGTGGGGACAGGGTGGACGAGGGCCACAGGGACGGGGGCGGGGGGGCAGGAGGCAAGAGGGCAGGAGGCGTCCATTCCCAGGGGAAGCTGCAAGATCAACAGAGGAGGAGAGGGTAAAAAAGGAGAGAACCTGCAGAGGTGGTGAGGGGGGCGACAAGACGAGAGAGAGGAGGTGGGGGGCGACAAGACGAGAGAGAGGAGGTGGGGGGCGACAAGACGAGAGAGAGGAGGTGGGGGGCGACAAGACGAGAGAGAGGAGGTGGGGGGCGACAAGACGAGAGAGAGGAGGTGGGGGGCGACAAGACGAGAGAGAGGAGGTGGGGGGCGACAAGACGAGAGAGAGGAGGTGGGGGGCGACAAGACGAGAGAGAGGAGGTGGGGGGCGACAAGACGAGAGAGAGGAGGTGGGGGGCGACAAGACGAGAGAGAGGAGGTGGGGGGCGACAAGACGAGAGAGAGGAGGTGGGGGGCGACAAGACGAGAGAGAGGAGGTGGGGGGCGACAAGACAAGAGAGAGGAGGGGGCGACAAGACGAGAGAGAGGAGGGGGCGACAAGACGAGAGAGAGGAGGGGGCGACAAGACGAGAGAGAGGAGGGGGCGACAAGACGAGAGAGAGGAGGGGGCGACAAGACGAGAGAGAGGAGGGGGCGACAAGACGAGAGAGAGGAGGGGGCGACAAGACGAGAGAGAGGAGGGGGCGACAAGACGAGAGAGGAGGGGGCGACAAGACGAGAGAGGAGGGGGCGACAAGACGAGAGAGGAGGGGGCGACAAGACGAGAGAGGAGGGGGCGACAAGACGAGAGAGGAGGGGGCGACAAGACGAGAGAGGAGGGGGCGACAAGACGAGAGAGGAGGGGGCGACAAGACGAGAGAGGAGGGGGCGACAAGACGAGAGAGGAGGGGGCGACAAGACGAGAGAGGAGGGGGCGACAAGACGAGAGAGGAGGGGGCGACAAGACGAGAGAGGAGGGGGCGACAAGACAAAAAAAGGGGATTGGGGATATCAAGAGTGACAAGAAGAGGGTGGGAGGGAACAAGAGAAGAAAAAGAGGGAGGGGGCAAATGAGACAGGATAGGAGGACTGAGGATAGTGCAGAGCGGTGACCGGCGGTGCAGCGCGGGATCTACATGATGGCGGACCCCCCCTCCGATCTCTGCTTGCAGTCATTACACAGAGCGCGTCTTGTCACGTCCCGCTCGCTGCTGCAGATTTTCCATGCTAAGCCCATAATGCCCTGATGCATCGTGTCAATGTGTCAGTGCAGCAGTGTTGGCAGGATGGGGATGGGGGGGGATTCCTGTGACCCCTCACTGACAGCAAGCAGAGATCATGAGAACTGACAATACAAGTTATAAAACTTTTCATTTTGATCTTTACGCAGCACAGGGCCTCACAGATTATATATGTACACCCCGCATATAACCTGTGTGTGCCCACCCACAGCGCCCCCAGCTGCCCATCAGAACTCCTCGCACCACCTGAGTGCACACTCACATCCAGAAGCTCCTGAGGAGGGAAGGAGACGTTATTACTGCTCCCCGAAACTAGAGGATAAAGCCCCCCAAACTGATCTACATGGGGCGCTAGTGAGAAGGGTCACCCTCGGCTGAGGCTAAATGCAGTATTTACCCAACCGTAAATGGCTGATACCAGAGAGCAACAGACACCTCTCCCTAGCCTGAAATGGCTGATCCTGCACTGACCCATAGTAATGACATCACCTATGCAGACCCTCACAGCCGGGCGCCGGTCACCACACACAGGGGACAGAAGGGAAGGAAAGGCGGCCAGTACTCACAGGTCTGATGTACGCCGTGCGCTCTGTGCCCCTCACACCAGTCTACCAGGACGGCACGAGGGCGGCCAAAAATAGTGACCGGTGGAGGAGGGGACGCCGGGGAGGAGGCGCTGGGGATGGCAGCTGCCAGCGAGGCAGGAATAGATCCTGACACATTCCCAAATAAACACCACATTCCACAAACATCCCCCACCCGAAAGCCACCGACCCTGATACCAACCTCACACAGAGAGACCACCACTGCCCAGCGCCAACCAGAGGGCAAGAGACCACCACTGCCCAGCGCCAACCAGAGGGCAAGAGACCACCACTGCCCAGCGCCAACCAGAGGGCAAGAGACCACCACTGCCCAGGGCCAACCAGAGGGCAAGAGACAACCACTGCCCAGCGCCAACCAGAGGGCAAGAGACCACCACTGCCCAGCGCCAACCAGAGGGCAAGAGACCGCCACTGCCCAGCGCCAACCAGAGGGCAAGAGACCGCCACTGCCCAGCGCCAACCAGAGGGCAAGAGACCGTCACTGCCCAGCGCCAACCGGAGGGCAAGAGACCGTCACTGCCCAGCGCCAACCGGAGGGCAAGAGACCGTCACTGCCCAGCGCCAACCGGAGGGCAAGAGACCGTCACTGCCCAGCGCCAACCGGAGGGCAAGAGACCGTCACTGCCCAGCGCCAACCAGAGGGCAAGAGACCGTCACTGCCCAGCGCCAACCAGAGGGCAAGAGACCGTCACTGCCCAGCGCCAACCAGAGGGCAAGAGACCGTCACTGCCCAGCGCCAACCAGAGGGCAAGAGACCGTCACTGCCCAGCGCCAACCAGAGGGCAAGAGACCGTCACTGCCCAGCGCCAACCAGAGGGCAAGAGACAGTCACTGCCCAGCGCCAACCAGAGGGCAAGAGACCGTCACTGCCCAGCGCCAACCAGAGGGCAAGAGACCGTCACTGCCCAGCGCCAACCAGAGGGCAAGAGACCGTCACTGCCCAGCGCCAACCAGAGGGCAAGAGACCGTCACTGCCCAGCGCCAACCAGAGGGCAAGAGACCGTCACTGCCCAGCGCCAACCAGAGGGCAAGAGACCGTCACTGCCCAGCGCCAACCAGAGGGCAAGAGACCACCACTGCCCAGCGCCAACCAGAGGGCAAGAGACCACCACTGCCCAGCGCCAACCAGAGGGCAAGAGACCACCACTGCCCAGCGCCAACCAGAGGGCAAGAGACCATCACTGCCCAGCGCCAACCAGAGGGCAAGAGACCATCACTGCCCAGCGCCAACCAGAGGGCAAGAGACCATCACAGCCCAGCGCCAACCTCACAGAGAGCCATGGTCAGTCTCTACACCATCAGTCAGCTCAATTCCAGGGCTGCCGTCCTGCAGTAGGAGAGCACAGCTGTGGAGGCGTCTGCTCTGCCACTTACCCTGTTCCCTTTGGGCAGCCCGCTGCTGGGTAGAGCTGCCAGCGTCTTGTAGTCGAGTCTGATTGGTTCAGTAGTCGTCGTTGTGGTAAATCCCTGCAAATCACAGAGGAGATGAGAGGAGGGTGAGGACACCACAGCCTATGCACCCGACACAGAAAATGGCGCAGCTGCCCCTATGACAACACTTCCTGCCTGTGCGCTGGCCTTACTCTGCTCTCCTAGGGATGATGCATGTATCATCACTGACATCACTGTCTGATCAAATACAAGGTGATGGGAGCACGCTAATTTTCATATTATTTAAAGGGAAAAGTCCATAAGAACAGAGACATCTATAAACTTAAAAGGGATTTTCCCACGAACAAAAGTTGATTCTAATCCATAGATCTTGGAATAATAATAAATTCCACAATTGGATGTTTCCATATAATGCTCCTGTGCGGAGATAATCCTATAAATGTGCCCCTTTGCTTCCTCCCCTGCTGTCCTGTCTGTATACTCTCCTGCTGTCCTGTCTGTATACTCTCCTGCGTCCTCTCCTGCTGTCCTGTCTGTATACTCTCCTGCGTCCTCCCCTGCTGTCCTGTCTGTATACTCTCCTGCGTCCTCCCCTGCTGTCCTGTCTGTATACTCTCCTGCGTCCTCCCCTGCTGTCCTGTCTGTATACTCTCCTGCGTCCTCCCCTGCTGTAATGTCTGCATACTCTCCTGCGTCCTCCCCTGCTGTCCTGTCTGTATACTCTCCTGCGTCCTCCACTGCTGTAATGTCTGTATACTCTCCTGCGTCCTCCCCTGCTGTCCTGTCTGTATACTCTCCTGCGTCCTCCCCTGCTGTCCTGTCTGTATACTCTCCTGCGTCCTCCCCTGCTGTCCTGTCTGTATACTCTCCTGCGTCCTCCCCTGCTGTCCTGTCTGTATACTCTCCTGCGTCCTCCCCTGCTGTCCTGTCTGTGTACTCTCCTGCGTCCTCCCCTGCTGTCCTGTCTGTGTACTCTCCTGCGTCCTCCCCTGCTGTCATGTCTGTGTACTCTCCTGCGTCCTCCCCTGCTGTCCTGTCTGTATACTCTCCTGCGTCCTCCCCTGCTGTCCTGTCTGTATACTCTCCTGCGTCCTCCCCTGCTGTCCTGTCTGTATACTCTCCTGCGTCCTCCCCTGCTGTCCTGTCTGTATACTCTCCTGCGTCCTCCCCTGCTGTCCTGTCTGTATACTCTCCTGCGTCCTCCCCTGCTGTCCTGTCTGTATACTCTCCTGCGTCCTCCCCTGCTGTCCTGTCTGTATACTCTCCTGCGTCCTCCCCTGCTGTCCTGTCTGTATACTCTCCTGCGTCCTCCCCTGCTGTCCTGTCTGTATACTCTCCTGCGTCCTCCCCTGCTGTCCTGTCTGTATACTCTCCTGCGTCCTCCCCTGCTGTCCTGTCTGTATACTCTCCTGCGTCCTCCCCTGCTGTCCTGTCTGTATACTCTCCTGCGTCCTCCCCTGCTGTCCTGTCTGTATACTCTCCTGCGTCCTCCCCTGCTGTCCTGTCTGTATACTCTCCTGCGTCCTCCCCTGCTGTCCTGTCTGTATACTCTCCTGCGTCCTCCCCTGCTGTCCTGTCTGTATACTCTCCTGCGTCCTCCCCTGCTGTCCTGTCTGTATACTCTCCTGCGTCCTCCCCTGCTGTCCTGTCTGTATACTCTCCTGCGTCCTCCCCTGCTGTCCTGTCTGTATACTCTCCTGCGTCCTCCCCTGCTGTCCTGTCTGTATACTCTCCTGCGTCCTCCCCTGCTGTCCTGTCTGTATACTCTCCTGCGTCCTCCCCTGCTGTCCTGTCTGTATACTCTCCTGCGTCCTCCCCTGCTGTCCTGTCTGTATACTCTCCTGCGTCCTCCCCTGCTGTCCTGTCTGTATACTCTCCTGCGTCCTCCCCTGCTGTCCTGTCTGTATACTCTCCTGCGTCCTCCCCTGCTGTAATGTCTGTATACTCTCCTGCGTCCTCCCCTGCTGTCCTGTCTGTATACTCTCCTGCGTCCTCCCCTGTTGTAATGTCTGTATACTCTCCTGCGTCCTCCCCTGCTGTAATGTCTGTATACTCTCCTGCGTCCTCCCCAGCTGTCCTGTCTGTATAATCTCCTGCGTCCTCCCCTGCTGTAATGTCTGTATACTCTCCTGCGTCCTCCCCTGCTGTAATGTCTGTATACTCTCCTGCGTCCTCCCCTGCTGTAATGTCTGTATACTCTCCTGAGTCCTCCCCTGCTGTCCTGTCTGTATACTATCCTGCATCCTCCCCTGCTGTAATGTCTGTATACTCTCCTGCGTCCTCCCCTGCTGTCCTGTCTGTATACTCTCCTGCGTCCTCCCCTGCTGTCCTGTCTGTATACTCTTTTCCTTCCCCCTGCCAGGAGCTGTGGTATGATCAGACCATGTCCCTGTACGGTCAGACCCGGCCAATACACAGCAGGGGACATTTATAGGATTATCTCAGCACAGGAACATTATATGGAAACATCCAATTGTGGAAGTTATTATTATTCCAAGATCTATGGATTAAAATCAACTTTCTTTCATGGGAAAAAACCTTTAAATATTTAAGGAAAATTTTTTTCGGATGTGTTTTTTTTTTTTTTTTTTTACTTTTCTGTTCAATATTTTATTACATGTAAAAATTAAAAACACAAAATCTTGTTCTTTTCTAGCAGAGAAAGCAGGAAGGTATGCCGGGTGATCTCAATTTACTGCTGCTTTAAAGTAATGGACGGACCGACGACCGACAGCTCTGAACATGGAGGAAAAGTCAGCAGCAATCTCAGAAAGTATCGTCACTGCACTGCACCAGAACCAGAGAATAACCAGATCACAGAAGGATAATCACCGACACCCTGCACCGATACTGCGCAACATCCAGCATTATACTCCAGAGCAGCACTCACTATTCTGCTGCTGCACTCACTGATCCTGAACTCATCCTGAGTTACATCCTGTATTATACCCCAGAGCTGCACTCGCTATTCTGCTGGTGCAGTCACTGTGTACATACATTACATTACTGATCCTGAGTTACCTCCTGTATTATACTTCAGAGCTGCACTCACTATTCTGCTGGTGCAGTCACTGTGTACATACATTACATTACTGATCCTGAGTTACATCCTGTATTATACTCCAGAGCTGCACTCACTATTCTGCTGGTGCAGTCACTGTGTACATACATTACATTACTGATCCTGAGTTACATCCTGCATTATACTCCAGAGCTGCACTCACTATTCTGCTGGTGCAGTCACTGTGTACCTACATTACATTACTGATCCTGAGTTACAGCCTGTATTATACTCCAGAGCTGCACTCACAATTCTGCTGGTACAGTTACTGTGTACATACATTACATTACTGATCCTGAGTTACATCCTGTATTATACTCCAGAGCTGCACTCACTATTCTGCTGGTGCAGTCACTGTACATACATTACATAACTGATCCTGAGTTACATCCTGTATTATACTCCAGAGCTGCACTCACTATCCTGCTGGTGCAGTCACTGTGCGCATACATTACATTACTGATCCTGAGTTACATACTGTATTATACTCCAGAGCTGCACTCACTATCCTGCTGGTGCAGTCACTGTGTACATACATTACATTACTGATCCTGAGTAACATCCTGCATTATACTCCAGAGCTGCACTCACTATTCTGCTGGTGCAGTCACTGTACATACATTACATAACTGATCCTGAGTTACATCCTGTATTATACTCCAGAGCTGCACTCACTATCCTGCTGGTGCAGTCACTGTGCGCATACATTACATTACTGATCCTGAGTTACATACTGTATTATACTCCAGAGCTGCACTCACTATCCTGCTGGTGCAGTCACTGTGTACATACATTACATTACTGATCCTGAGTTACATTCTGCATTATACTCCAGAGCTGCACTCACTATTCTGCTTGTGCAGTCTCTGTGTACATACATTACATTACTGATCCTGAGTTACATCCTGTATTATACTCCAGAGCTGCACTCACTATTCTGCTGGTGCAGTCACTGTGTACATACATTACATTACTGATCCTGAGTTACATTCTGCATTATACTCCAGAGCTGCACTCACTATTCTGCTTGTGCAGTCTCTGTGTACATACATTACATTACTGATCCTGAGTTACCTCCTGTATTATACTCCAGAGCAGCACTCACTATCCTGCTGGTGCAGTCACTGTGCACATACATTACATTACTGATCCTGAGTTACATACTGTATTATACTCCAGAGCTGCACTCACTATTCTGCTGGTGCAGTCACTGTGTACATACATTACATTACTGATCCTGAGTTACATCCTGTATTATACCCCAGAGCTGCACTCACTATCCTGCTGGTGCAGTCACTGTGTACATACATTACATTACTGATCCTGAGTAACATCCTGCATTATACTCCAGAGCTGCACTCACTATTCTGCTTGTGCAGTCTCTGTGTACATACATTACATTACTGATCCTGAGTTACATCCTGTATTATACTCCAGAGCTGCACTCACTATTCTGCTGGTGCAGTCACTGTGTACATAGATTACATTACTGATCCTGAGTTATATCCTGTATTATACTCCAGAGCTGCACTCACTATTCTGCTTGTGCAGTCTCTGTGTACATACATTACATTACTGATCCTGAGTTACATCCTGTATTATACTCCAGAGCTGCACTCACTATTCTCCTGGTGCAGTCACTGTGTACATACATTACATTACTGATCCTGAGTTACCTCCTGTATTATTCTCCAGAGCTGCACTCACTATTCTGCTGGTGCAGTCACTGTGTACATACATTACATTACTGATCCTGAGTTACATCCTGTATTATACTCCAGAGCTGCACTCACTATTCTGCTGGTGCAGTCACTGTGTAGTTACATTACATTACTGATCCGGAGTTACATCCTGTATTATACTTCAGAGCTGCGCTCACTATTCTGCTGGTGCAGTCACTGTGTACATACATTACATTACTGATCCTGAGTTACATCCTGTATTATACTCCAGAGCTGCACTCACTATTCTGCTGGTGCAGTCACTGTGTAGTTACATTACATTACTGATCCTGAGTTACATCCTGTATTATACTTCAGAGCTGCACTCACTATTCTGCTGGTGCAGTCACTGTGTACATACATTACATTACTGATCCTGAGTTACATCCTGTATTATACTTCAGAGCTGCGCTCACTATTCTGCTGGTGCAGTCACTGGGTACATACATTACATTACTGATCCTGAGTTACCTCCTGTATTATACTCCAGAGCTGCGCTCACTATTCTGCTGGTGCAGTCACTGTGTACATACATTACATTACTGATCCTGAGTTACATCCTGTATTATACCCCAGAGCTGCATTCGCTATTCTGCTGGTGCAGTCACTGTGTAGTTACATTACATTACTGATCCTGAGTTACATCCTGTATTATACTTCAGAGCTGCGCTCACTATTCTGCTGGTGCAGTCAGTGTGTACATACATTACATTACTGATCCTGAGTTACATCCTGTATTATCCTCCAGAGCTGCACTCACTATTCTGCTGGTGCAGTCAGTGTGTACATACATTACATTACTGATCCTGAGTAACATCCTGTATTATACTCCAGAGCTGCACTCACTATTCTGCTGGTGCAGTCACTGTGTACATACATTACTGATCCTGAGTTACATCCTGTATTATACTCCAGAGCTGCACTCACTATTCTGCTGGTGCAGTCACTGTGTACATACATTACATTACTGATCCTGAGTTACCTCCTGTATTATACTCCAGAGCTGCACTCACTATTCTGCTGGTGCAGTCACTGTGTACATACATTACATTACTGATCCTGAGTTACATCCTGTATTATACTCCAGAGCTGCACTCACTATTCTGCTGGTGCAGTCACTGTGTACATACATTACATTACTGATCCTGAGTTACCTCCTGTATTATACTCCAGAGCTGCACTCACTATTCTGCTGGTGCAGTCACTGTGTACATACATTACATTACTGATCCTGAGTTACCTCCTGTATTATACCCCAGAGCTGCACTCACTATTCTGCTTGTGCAGTCACTGTGTACATACATTACATTACTGATCTTGAGTTACATCCTGTATTACACTCCAGAGCTGCACTCACTATTCTGCTGGTGCAGTCACTGTGTACATACATTACTGATCCTGCGTTACATCCTGTATTATACTCCAGAGCAGCACTCACTATTCTGCTGGTGCAGTCACTGTGTACATACATTACTTATCCTGAGTTACATCCTGTATTATACCTCAGAGCTGCACTCACTATTCTGCTGGTGCAGTCACTGTGTACATACATTACATTACTGATCCTGAGTAACATCCTGTATTATACTCCAGAGCTGCAATCACTATTCTGCTGGTGCAGTCACTGTGTACATACATTACATTACTGATCCTGAGTTACACCCTGTATTATACTCCAGAGCTGCACTCACTATTCTGCTGGTGCAGTCACTGTGTACATACATTACATTACTGATCCTGAGTTACCTCCTGTATTATACTCCAGAGCTGCACTCACTATTCTGCTGGTGCAGTCACTGTGTAGTTACATTACATTACTGATCCTGAGTTACATCCTGTATTATACTTCAGAGCTGCACTCACTATTCTGCTGGTGCAGTCACTGTGTACATACATTACATTACTGATCCTGAGTTACATCCTGTATTATACTTCAGAGCTGCGCTCACTATTCTGCTGGTGCAGTCACTGGGTACATACATTACATTACTGATCCTGAGTTACCTTCTGTATTATACTCCAGAGCTGCATTCGCTATTCTGCTGGTGCAGTCACTGTGTAGTTACATTACATTACTGATCCTGAGTTACATCCTGTATTATACTTCAGAGCTGCACTCACTATTCTGCTGGTGCAGTCAGTGTGTACATACATTACATTACTGATCCTGAGCTACATCCTGTATTATCCTCCAGAGCTGCACTCACTATTCTGCTGGTGCAGTCAGTGTGTACATACATTACATTACTGATCCTGAGTAACATCCTGTATTATACTCCAGAGCTGCACTCACTATTCTGCTGGTGCAGTCACTGTGTACATACATTACTGATCCTGAGTTACATCCTGTATTATACTCCAGAGCTGCACTCACTATTCTGCTGGTGCAGTCACTGTGTACATACATTACATTACTGATCCTGAGTTACATCCTGTATTATACTCCAGAGCTGCACTCACTATTCTGCTGGTGCAGTCACTATGTACATACATTACTGATCCTGAGTTACATCCTGTATTATACCCCAGAGCTGCACTCACTATTCTGCTGGTGCAGTCACTGTATACATACATTACATTACTGATCCTGAGTTACCTCCTGTATTATACCCCAGAGCTGTACTCACTATTCTGCTGGTGCAGTCACTGTGTACATACATTACATTACTGATCTTGAGTTACATCCTGTATTATACTCCAGAGCTGCACTCACTATTCTGCTGGTGCAGTCACTGTGTACATACATTACATTACTGATCCTGAGTTACATCCTCTATTATCCTCCAGAGCTACACTCACTATTCTGCTGGTGCAGTCACTCTGTACATACATTACATTACTGATCCTGAGTTACATCCTGTATTATACTCCAGAGCTGCACTCACTATTCTGCTGGTGCAGTCACTGTGTACATACATTACTGATCCTGCGTTACATCCTGTATTATACTCCAGAGCAGCACTCACTATTCTGCTGGTGCAGTCACTGTGTACATACATTACTTATCCTGAGTTACATCCTGTATTATACTCCAGAGCTGCACTCACTATTCTGCTGGTGCAGTCACTGTGTACACACATTACATTACTGATCCTGAGTAACATCCTGTATTATACTCCAGAGCTGCACTCACTATTCTGCTGATGCAGTCACTGTGTACATATATTACATTACTGATCCTGAGTTACATCCTGTATTATACCCCAGAGCTGCACTCACTATTCTGCTGGTGCAGTCACTGTGTACATACATTACTGATCCTGAGTTACATATTGTATTATACTCCAGAGCTGCACTCACTATTCTGCTGGTGAAGTCACTGTGTACATACATTACATTACTGATCCTGAGTTACATCCTGTATTATACTCCAGAGCTGCACTCACTATTCTGCTGGTGCAGTCACTGTGTACATACATTACATTACTGATCCTGAGTTACATCCTGTAATATACCCCAGAGCTGCACTCACTATTCTGCTGGTGCAGTCACTGTGTACATACATTACATTACTGATCCTGAGTTACCTCCTGTATTATACTCCAGAGCTGCGCTCACTATTCTGCTGGTGCAGTCACTGTGTACATACATTACATTACTGATCCTGAGCTACCTCCTGTATTATACCCCAGAGCTGCACTCACTATTCTGCTGGTGCAGTCACTGTGTACATACATTACATTACTGATCCTGAGTTACCTCCTGTATTATACTCCAGAGCTGCACTCACTATTCTGCTGGTGCAGTCACTGTATACATACATTACATTACTGATCCTGAGTTACCTCCTGTATTATACTCCAGAGCTGCACTCACTATTCTGCTGGTGCAGTCACTGTGTACATACATTACATTACTGATCCTGAGTTACATCCTCTATTATCCTCCAGAGCTACACTCACTATTCTGCTGGTGCAGTCACTCTGTACATACATTACTGATCCTGCGTTACATTCTGTATTATACTCCAGAGCAGCACTCACTATTCTGCTGGTGCAGTCACTGTGTACATACATTACTTATCCTGAGTTACATCTTGTATTATACCCCAGAGCTGCACTCACTATTCTGCTGGTGCAGTCACTGTGTACATACATTACATTACTGATCCTGAGTTACCTCCTGTATTATACTCCAGAGCTGCACTCACTATTCTGCTGGTGCAGTCACTGTGTACATACATTACATTACTGATCCTCAGTTACCTCCTGTATTATACTCCAGAGCTGCACTCACTATCCTGCTGGTGCAGGCACTGTGCGTATACATTACATTACTGATCCTGAGTTACATCCTGTATTATACTCCAGAGCTGCACTCACTATTCTGCTGGTGCAGTCACTGTGTACATACATTACATTACTGATCCTGAGTTACATCCTGTATTATACTCCAGAGCTGCACTCACTATTCTGCTGGTGCAGTCACTGTGTACATACATTACTGATCCTGAGTTACATCCTGTATTATACTCCAGAGCTGCACTCACTATCCTACTGGTGCAGTCACTGTGTACATACATTACATTACTGATCCTGAGTTACATCCTGTATTATACTCCAGAGCTGCACTCACTATTCTGCTGGTGGAGTCACTGTGTACATATATTACATTACTGATCCTGAGTTACCTCCTGTATTATACTCCAGAGCTGCACTCACTATTCGGCTGGTGCAGTCACTGTGTACATATATTACATTACTGATTCGGAGTTACCTCCTGCATTATACTCCAGAGCTGCACTCACTATTCTGCTGGTGCAGTCACTGTGTACATATATTACATTACTGATCCGGAGTTACCTCCTGTATTATACTCCAGAGCTGCACTCACTATTCTGCTGGTGCAGTCACTGTGTACATATATTACATTACTGATCCTGAGTTACCTCCTGTATTATACTCCAGAGCTGCACTCACTATTCTGCTGATGCAGTCACTGTGTACATATATTACATTACTGATCCTGAGTTACATCCTGTATTATACCCCAGAGCTGCACTCACTATTCTGCTGGTGCATTCACTGTGTACATACATTACATTACTGATCCTGAGTTACCTCCTGTATTATACCCCAGAGCTGCACTCACTATTCTGCTGGTGCAGTCACTGTGTACATACATTACATTACTGATCCTGAGTTACCTCCTGTATTATACTCCAGAGCTGCACTCACTATTCTGCTGGTGCAGTCACTGTGTACATTTCATTACATTACTGATCCTGAGTTACATCCTGTATTATACCCCAGAGCTGCACTCACTATTCTGCTGGTGCAGTCACTGTGTACATACATTACTGATCCTGAGTTACATCCTGTATTATACTCCAGAGCTGCACTCACTATTCTGCTGGTGCAGTCACTATGTACATACATTACATTACTGATCCTGAGTTACATCCTGTATTATACTCCAGAGCTGCACTCACTATTCTGCTGGTACAGTCACTGTGTACATACATTACATTACTGATCATGAGTTACATCCTGTATTATAATCCAGAGCTGCACTCACTATCCTGCTGGTGCAGTCACTGTGCGCATACATTACATTACTGATCCCGAGTTACATCCTGTATTATACTCCAGAGCTGCACTCACTATTCTGCTGGTGCAGTCACTGTGTACATACATTACATTACTGATCCTGAGTTACCTCCTGTATTATACTCCAGAGCTGCACTCACTATTCTGCTGGTGCAGTCACTGTGCGCATACATTACATTACTGATCCTGAGTTACATCCTGTATTATACTCCAGAGCTGCACTCACTATTCTGCTGGTGCAGTCACTGTGTACATACTTTACATTACTGATCCTGAGTTACCTCCTGTATTATACTCCAGAGCTGCACTCACTATCCTGCTGGTGCAGTCACTGTGTACATACATTACATTACTGATCCTGAGTTACCTCCTGTATTATACCCCAGAGCTGCACTCACTATTCTGCTGGTGCAGTCACTGTGTATGTACATACATTACATTACTGATCCGGAGTTACCTCCTGTATTATACTCCAGAGCTGCACTCACTATTCTGCTGGTGCAGTCACTGTGTACATACATTACATTACTGATCCTGAGTTACATCCTGTATTATACTCCAGAGCTGCACTCACTATTCTGCTGGTGCAGTCACTGTGTACATACATTACATTACTGATCCTGAGTTACATCCTGTATTATACTCCAGAGCTGCACTCACTATCCTGCTGGTGCAGTCACTGTGTACATACATTACATTACTGATCCTGAGTTACCTCCTGTATTATACTCCAGAGCTGCACTCGCTATTCTGCTGGTGCAGTCACTGTGTACATACATTACTGATCCTGAGTTACATCCTGTATTATACTCCAGAGCTGCACTCACTATTCTGCTGGTGCAGTCACTGTGTACATACATTACATTACTGATCCTGAGTTACATCCTGTATTATACTCCAGAGCTGCATTCACTATTCTGCTGGTGGAGTCACTGTGTACATACTTACGTTACTGATCCTGAGTTACATCCTGTATTATACTCCAGAGCTGCACTCACTATTCTGCTGGTGGAGTCACTGTGTACATACACTACATTACTGATCCTGAGTTACATCCTGTATTATACTCCAGAGCTGCACTCACTATCCTGCTGGTGCAGTCACTGTGCGCATACATTACATTACTGATCCTGAGTTACATACTGTATTATACTCCAGAGCTGCACTCACTATCCTGCTGGTGCAGTCACTGTGTACATACATTACATTACTGATCCTGAGTTACATTCTGCATTATACTCCAGAGCTGCACTCACTATCCTGCTGGTGCAGTCACTGTGCGCATACATTACATTACTGATCGCGAGTTACATCCTGTATTATACTCCAGAGCTGCACTCACTATCCTGCTGGTGCAGTCACTGTGTACATACATTACATTACTGATCCTGAGTTACATCCTGTATTATACTCCAGAGCTGCACTCACTATTCTGCTGGTGCAGTCACTGTGTAGTTACATTACATTACTGATCCTGAGTTACATCCTGTATTATACTTCAGAGCTGCGCTCACTATTCTGCTGGTGCAGTCACTGTGTACATACATTACATTACTGATCCTGAGTTACATCCTGTATTATACTCCAGAGCTGCACTCACTATTCTGCTGGTGCAGTCACTGTGTAGTTACATTACATTACTGATCCTGAGTTACATCCTGTATTATACTTCAGAGCTGCGCTCACTATTCTGCTGGTGCAGTCACTGTGTACATACATTACATTTCTGATCCTGAGTTACACCCTGTATTATACTCCAGAGCTGCACTCACTATTCTGCTGGTGCAGTCACTGTGTAGTTACATTACATTACTGATCCTGAGTTACATCCTGTATTATACTTCAGAGCTGCACTCACTATTCTGCTGGTGCAGTCACTGTGTACATACATTACATTACTGATCCTGAGTTACATCCTGTATTATACTTCAGAGCTGCGTTCACTATTCTGCTGGTGCAGTCACTGTGTACATACATTACATTACTGATCCTGAGTTACATCCTGTATTATACTCCAGAGCTGCACTCACTATTCTGCTGGTGCAGTCACTGTGTACATACATTACATTACTGATCCTGAGTTACCTCCTGTATTATACTCCAGAGCTGCATTCGCTATTCTGCTGGTGCAGTCACTGTGTAGTTACATTACATTACTGATCCTGAGTTACATCCTGTATTACACTTCAGAGCTGCGCTCACTATTCTGCTGGTGCAGTCAGTGTGTACATACATTACATTACTGATCCTGAGTTACATCCTGTATTATCCTCCAGAGCTGCACTCACTATTCTGCTGGTGCAGTCAGTGTGCGCATACATTACATTACTGATCCTGAGTAACATCCTGTATTATACTCCAGAGCTGCACTCACTATTCTGCTGGTGCAGTCACTGTGTACATACATTACATTACTGATCCTGAGTTACCTCCTGTATTATACTCCAGAGCTGCACTCACTATTCTGCTGGTGGAGTCACTGTGTACATACACTACATTACTGATCCTGAGTTACATCCTGTATTATACTCCAGAGCTGCACTCACTATCCTGCTGGTGCAGTCACTGTGCGCATACATTACATTACTGATCCTGAGTTACATACTGTATTATACTCCAGAGCTGCACTCACTATCCTGCTGGTGCAGTCACTGTGTACATACATTACATTACTGATCCTGAGTTACATACTGTATTATACTCCAGAGCTGCACTCACTATCCTGCTGGTGCAGTCACTGTGTACATACATTACATTACTGATCCTGAGTTACATACTGTATTATACTCCAGAGCTGCACTCACTATTCTGCTGGTGCAGTCACTGTGTACATACATTACATTACTGATCCTGAGTTACATTCTGCATTATACTCCAGAGCTGCACTCACTATCCTGCTGGTGCAGTCACTGTGCGCATACATTACATTACTGATCCTGAGTTACATCCTGTATTATACCCCAGAGCTGCACTCACTATTCTGCTGGTGCAGTCACTGTGTACATACATTACATTACTGATCCTGAGTTACATCCTGTATTATACTCCAGAGCTGCACTCACTATTCTGCTGGTGCAGTCACTGTGTAGTTACATTACATTACTGATCCTGAGTTACATCCTGTATTATACTTCAGAGCTGCGTTCGCTATTCTGCTGGTGCAGTCACTGTGTAGTTACATTACATTACTGATCCTGAGTTACATCCTGTATTATACTTCAGAGCTGCACTCACTATTCTGCTGGTGCAGTCACTGTGTACATACATTACTGATCCTGAGTTACATCCTGTATTATACTCCAGAGCTGCACTCACTATTCTGCTGGTGCAGTCACTGTGTACATACATTACATTACTGATCCTGAGTTACATCCTGTATTATACTCCAGAGCTGCACTCACTATTCTGCTGGTGCAGTCACTATGTACATACATTACTGATCCTGAGTTACATCCTGTATTATACCCCAGAGCTGCACTCACTATTCTGCTGGTGCAGTCACTGTATACATACATTACATTACTGATCCTGAGTTACCTCCTGTATTATACCCCAGAGCTGCACTTACTATTCTGCTGGTGCAGTCACTGTGTACATACATTACATTACTGATCTTGAGTTACATCCTGTATTATACTCCAGAGCTGCACTCACTATTCTGCTGGTCCAGTCACTGTGTACATACATTACATTACTGATCCCGAGTTACATCCTGTATTATCCTCCAGAGCTGCACTCACTATTCTCCTGGTGCAGTCAGTGTGTACATACATTACATTACTGATCCGGAATTACCTCCTGTACTATACCCCAGAGCTGCACTCACTATTCTGCTGGTGCAGTCACTGTGTACATACATTACATTACTGATCCCGAGTTACATCCTGTATTATACTCCAGAGCTGCACTCACTATTCTGCTGGTGCAGTCACTGTGTGCATACATTACATTACTGATCCTGAGTTACATCCTGTATTATACTCCAGAGCTGCACTCACTATTCTGCTGGTGCAGTCACTGTGTACATACATTACATTACTGATCCTGAGTTACCTCCTGTATTATACTCCAGAGCTGCACTCACTATTCTGCTGGTGCAGTCACTGTGCGCATACATTACATTACTGATCCTGAGTTACATCCTGTATTATACTCCAGAGCTGCACTCACTATCCTGCTGGTGCAGTCACTGTGTACATACATTACATTACTGATCCTCAGTTACCTCCTGTATTATACCCCAGAGCTGCACTCACTATTCTGCTGGTGCAGTCACTGTGTACATACATTACATTACTGATCCGGAGTTACCTCCTGTATTATACTCCAGAGCTGCACTCACTATTCTGCTGGTGCAGTCACTGTGTACATACATTACATTACTGATCCTGAGTTACATCCTGTATTATACTCCAGAGCTGTGCTCACTATTCTGCTGGTGCAGTCACTGTGTACATACATTACATTACTGATCCTGAGTTACATCCTGTATTATACCCCAGAGCTGCACTCACTATTCTGCTGGTGCAGTCACTGTGTACATACATTACATTACTGATCCTGAGTTACATCCTGTATTATACTCCAGAGCTGCACTCACTATCCTGCTGGTGCAGTCACTGTGTACATACATTACATTACTGATCCTGAGTTACCTCCTGTATTATACCCCAGAGCTGCACTCACTATTCTGCTGGTGCAGTCACTGTGCACATACATTACATTACTGATCCTGAGTTACATCCTGTATTATACTCCAGAGCTGTGCTCACTATTCTGCTGGTGGAGTCACTGTGTACATACACTACATTACTGATCCTGAGTTACATCCTGTATTATACTCCAGAGCTGCACTCACTATCCTGCTGGTGCAGTCACTGTGCGCATACATTACATTACTGATCCTGAGTTACATACTGTATTATACTCCAGAGCTGCACTCACTATCCTGCTGGTGCAGTCACTGTGTACATACATTACATTACTGATCCTGAGTTACATACTGTATTATACTCCAGAGCTGCACTCACTATTCTGCTGGTGCAGTCACTGTGTACATACATTACATTACTGATCCTGAGTTACATTCTGCATTATACTCCAGAGCTGCACTCACTATCCTGCTGGTGCAGTCACTGTGCGCATACATTACATTACTGATCCTGAGTTACATCCTGTATTATACCCCAGAGCTGCACTCACTATTCTGCTGGTGCAGTCACTGTGTACATACATTACATTACTGATCCTGAGTTACATCCTGTATTATACTCCAGAGCTGCACTCACTATTCTGCTGGTGCAGTCACTGTGTAGTTACATTACATTACTGATCCTGAGTTACATCCTGTATTATACTTCAGAGCTGCGCTCACTATTCTGCTGGTGCAGTCACTGTGTAGTTACATTACATTACTGATCCTGAGTTACATCCTGTATTATACTTCAGAGCTGCGTTCGCTATTCTGCTGGTGCAGTCACTGTGTAGTTACATTACATTACTGATCCTGAGTTACATCCTGTATTATACTTCAGAGCTGCACTCACTATTCTGCTAGTGCAGTCACTGTGTACATACATTACATTACTGATCCTGAGTTACATCCTGTATTATCCTCCAGAGCTGCACTCACTATTCTGCTGGTGCAGTCACTGTGTACATACATTACATTACTGATCCTGAGTTACATCCTGTATTATACTCCAGAGCTGCACTCACTATTCTGCTGGTGCAGTCACTGTGTACATACATTACTGATCCTGAGTTACATCCTGTATTATACTCCAGAGCTGCACTCACTATTCTGCTGGTGCAGTCACTGTGTACATACATTACATTACTGATCCTGAGTTACATCCTGTATTATACTCCAGAGCTGCACTCACTATTCTGCTGGTGCAGTCACTATGTACATACATTACTGATCCTGAGTTACATCCTGTATTATACCCCAGAGCTGCACTCACTATTCTGCTGTTGCAGTCACTGTGTACATACATTACATTACTGATCTTGAGTTACATCCTGTATTATACTCCAGAGCTGCACTCACTATTCTGCTGGTGCAGTCACTGTATACATACATTACATTACTGATCCTGAGTTACCTCCTGTATTATACCCCAGAGCTGCACTCACTATTCTGCTGGTGCAGTCACTGTGTACATACATTACATTACTGATCTTGAGTTACATCCTGTATTATACTCCAGAGCTGCACTCACTATTCTGCTGGTCCAGTCACTGTGTACATACATTACATTACTGATCTTGAGTTACATCCTGTATTATCCTCCAGAGCTGCACTCACAATTCTGCTGGTGCAGTCAGTGTGTACATACATTACATTACTGATCCGGAGTTACCTCCTGTATTGTACTCCAGAGCAGCACTCACAATTCTGCTGGTGCAGTCACTGTGTACATACATTACATTACTGATCCCGAGTTACATCCTGTATTATACTCCAGAGCTGCACTCACTATTCTGCTGGTGCAGTCACTGTGTACATACATTACATTACTGATCCTGAGTTACATCCTGTATTATACTCCAGAGCTGCACTCACTATTCTGCTGGTGCAGTCACTATGTACATACATTACATTACTGATCCTGAGTTACATCCTGTATTATACTCCAGAGCTGCACTCACTATTCTGCTGGTGCAGTCACTGTGTGCATACATTACATTACTGATCCTGAGTTACATCCTGTATTATACCCCAGAGCTGCACTCACTATTCTGCTGGTGCAGTCACTGTGTACATACATTACATTACTGATCCTGAGTTACCTCCTGTATTATACTCCAGAGCTGCACTCACTATTCTGCTGGTGCAGTCACTGTGTACATACATTACATTACTGATCCTGAGTTACCTCCTGTATTATACCCCAGAGCTGCACTTACTATTCTGCTGGTGCAGTCACTGTGTACATACATTACATTACTGATCTTGAGTTACATCCTGTATTATACTCCAGAGCTGCACTCACTATTCTGCTGGTCCAGTCACTGTGTACATACATTACATTACTGATCCCGAGTTACATCCTGTATTATCCTCCAGAGCTGCACTCACTATTCTCCTGGTGCAGTCAGTGTGTACATACATTACATTACTGATCCGGAATTACCTCCTGTACTATACCCCAGAGCTGCACTCACTATTCTGCTGGTGCAGTCACTGTGTACATACATTACATTACTGATCCCGAGTTACATCCTGTATTATACTCCAGAGCTGCACTCACTATTCTGCTGGTGCAGTCACTGTGTGCATACATTACATTACTGATCCTGAGTTACATCCTGTATTATACTCCAGAGCTGCACTCACTATTCTGCTGGTGCAGTCACTGTGTACATACATTACATTACTGATCCTGAGTTACCTCCTGTATTATACTCCAGAGCTGCACTCACTATTCTGCTGGTGCAGTCACTGTGCGCATACATTACATTACTGATCCTGAGTTACATCCTGTATTATACTCCAGAGCTGCACTCACTATCCTGCTGGTGCAGTCACTGTGTACATACATTACATTACTGATCCTCAGTTACCTCCTGTATTATACCCCAGAGCTGCACTCACTATTCTGCTGGTGCAGTCACTGTGTACATACATTACATTACTGATCCGGAGTTACCTCCTGTATTATACTCCAGAGCTGCACTCACTATTCTGCTGGTGCAGTCACTGTGTACATACATTACATTACTGATCCTGAGTTACATCCTGTATTATACTCCAGAGCTGTGCTCACTATTCTGCTGGTGCAGTCACTGTGTACATACATTACATTACTGATCCTGAGTTACATCCTGTATTATACCCCAGAGCTGCACTCACTATTCTGCTGGTGCAGTCACTGTGTACATACATTACATTACTGATCCTGAGTTACATCCTGTATTATACTCCAGAGCTGCACTCACTATCCTGCTGGTGCAGTCACTGTGTACATACATTACATTACTGATCCTGAGTTACCTCCTGTATTATACCCCAGAGCTGCACTCACTATTCTGCTGGTGCAGTCACTGTGCACATACATTACATTACTGATCCTGAGTTACATCCTGTATTATACTCCAGAGCTGTGCTCACTATTCTGCTGGTGGAGTCACTGTGTACATACACTACATTACTGATCCTGAGTTACATCCTGTATTATACTCCAGAGCTGCACTCACTATCCTGCTGGTGCAGTCACTGTGCGCATACATTACATTACTGATCCTGAGTTACATACTGTATTATACTCCAGAGCTGCACTCACTATCCTGCTGGTGCAGTCACTGTGTACATACATTACATTACTGATCCTGAGTTACATACTGTATTATACTCCAGAGCTGCACTCACTATTCTGCTGGTGCAGTCACTGTGTACATACATTACATTACTGATCCTGAGTTACATTCTGCATTATACTCCAGAGCTGCACTCACTATCCTGCTGGTGCAGTCACTGTGCGCATACATTACATTACTGATCCTGAGTTACATCCTGTATTATACCCCAGAGCTGCACTCACTATTCTGCTGGTGCAGTCACTGTGTACATACATTACATTACTGATCCTGAGTTACATCCTGTATTATACTCCAGAGCTGCACTCACTATTCTGCTGGTGCAGTCACTGTGTAGTTACATTACATTACTGATCCTGAGTTACATCCTGTATTATACTTCAGAGCTGCGCTCACTATTCTGCTGGTGCAGTCACTGTGTAGTTACATTACATTACTGATCCTGAGTTACATCCTGTATTATACTTCAGAGCTGCGTTCGCTATTCTGCTGGTGCAGTCACTGTGTAGTTACATTACATTACTGATCCTGAGTTACATCCTGTATTATACTTCAGAGCTGCACTCACTATTCTGCTAGTGCAGTCACTGTGTACATACATTACATTACTGATCCTGAGTTACATCCTGTATTATCCTCCAGAGCTGCACTCACTATTCTGCTGGTGCAGTCACTGTGTACATACATTACATTACTGATCCTGAGTTACATCCTGTATTATACTCCAGAGCTGCACTCACTATTCTGCTGGTGCAGTCACTGTGTACATACATTACTGATCCTGAGTTACATCCTGTATTATACTCCAGAGCTGCACTCACTATTCTGCTGGTGCAGTCACTGTGTACATACATTACATTACTGATCCTGAGTTACATCCTGTATTATACTCCAGAGCTGCACTCACTATTCTGCTGGTGCAGTCACTATGTACATACATTACTGATCCTGAGTTACATCCTGTATTATACCCCAGAGCTGCACTCACTATTCTGCTGTTGCAGTCACTGTGTACATACATTACATTACTGATCTTGAGTTACATCCTGTATTATACTCCAGAGCTGCACTCACTATTCTGCTGGTGCAGTCACTGTATACATACATTACATTACTGATCCTGAGTTACCTCCTGTATTATACCCCAGAGCTGCACTCACTATTCTGCTGGTGCAGTCACTGTGTACATACATTACATTACTGATCTTGAGTTACATCCTGTATTATACTCCAGAGCTGCACTCACTATTCTGCTGGTCCAGTCACTGTGTACATACATTACATTACTGATCTTGAGTTACATCCTGTATTATCCTCCAGAGCTGCACTCACAATTCTGCTGGTGCAGTCAGTGTGTACATACATTACATTACTGATCCGGAGTTACCTCCTGTATTGTACTCCAGAGCAGCACTCACAATTCTGCTGGTGCAGTCACTGTGTACATACATTACATTACTGATCCCGAGTTACATCCTGTATTATACTCCAGAGCTGCACTCACTATTCTGCTGGTGCAGTCACTGTGTACATACATTACATTACTGATCCTGAGTTACATCCTGTATTATACTCCAGAGCTGCACTCACTATTCTGCTGGTGCAGTCACTATGTACATACATTACATTACTGATCCTGAGTTACATCCTGTATTATACTCCAGAGCTGCACTCACTATTCTGCTGGTGCAGTCACTGTGTGCATACATTACATTACTGATCCTGAGTTACATCCTGTATTATACCCCAGAGCTGCACTCACTATTCTGCTGGTGCAGTCACTGTGTACATACATTACATTACTGATCCTGAGTTACCTCCTGTATTATACTCCAGAGCTGCACTCACTATTCTGCTGGTGCAGTCACTGTGTACATACATTACATTACTGATCCTGAGTTACATCCTGTATTATATTCCAGAGCTGCACTCACTATTCTGCTGGTGCAGTCACTGTGTACATACATTACATTACTGATCCTGAGTTACCTCCTGTATTATACTCCAGAGCTGCACTCACTATTCTGCTGGTGCAGTCACTGTGTACATACATTACATTACTGATCCTGAGTTACATCCTCTATTATATTCCAGAGCTGCACTCACTATTCTGCTGGTGCAGTCACTGTGTACATACATTACATTACTGATCCTGAGTTACATCCTGTATTATACTCCAGAGCTGCACTCACTATTCTGCTGGTGCAGTCACTGTGTACATACATTACATTACTGATCCTGAGTTACCTCCTGTATTATACTCCAGAGCTGCACTCACTATTCTGCTGGTGCAGTCACTGTGCGCATACATTACATTACTGATCCTGAGTTACATCCTGTATTATACTCCAGAGCTGCACTCACTATCCTGCTGGTGCAGTCACTGTGTACATACATTACATTACTGATCCTGAGTTACCTCCTGTATTATACCCCAGAGCTGCACTCACTATTCTGCTGGTGCAGTCACTGTGTACATACATTACATTACTGATCCGGAGTTACCTCCTGTATTATACTCCAGAGCTGCACTCACTATTCTGCTGGTGCAGTCACTGTGTACATACATTACATTACTGATCCTGAGTTACATCCTGTATTATACTCCAGAGCTGCACTCACTATTCTGCTGGTGCAGTCACTGTGTACATACATTACATTACTGATCCTGAGTTACATCCTGTATTATACTCCAGAGCTGTGCTCACTATTCTGCTGGTGCAGTCACTGTGTACATACATTACATTACTGATCCTGAGTTACATCCTGTATTATACTCCAGAGCTGCACTCACTATCCTGCTGGTGCAGTCACTGTGTACATACATTACATTACTGATCCTGAGTTACATCCTGTATTATACCCCAGAGCTGCACTCACTATTCTGCTGGTGCAGTCACTGTGTACATACATTACATTACTGATCCTGAGTTACCTCCTGTATTATACTCCAGAGCTGCACTCACTATTCTGCTGGTGCAGTCACTGTGTACATACATTACATTACATTACTGATCCTGAGTTACATCCTGTATTATACTCCAGAGATGCACTCACTATTCTGCTGGTGCAGTCACTGTGTACATACATTACATTACATTACTGATCCTGAGTTACATCCTGTATTATACTCCAGAGGTGCACTCACTATTCTGCTGGTGGAGTCACTGTGTACATACACTATATTACTGATCCTGAGTTACATCCTGTATTATACTCCAGAGCTGCACTCACTATCCTGCTGGTGCAGTCACTGTGCGCATACATTACATTACTGATCCTGAGTTACATACTGTATTATACTCCAGAGCTGCACTCACTATTCTGCTGGTGCAGTCACTGTGTACATACACTACATTACTGATCCTGAGTTACATCCTGTATTATACTCCAGAGCTGCACTCACTATTCTGCTGGTGGAGTCACTGTGTACATACACTACATTACTGATCCTGAGTTACATCCTGTATTATACTCCAGAGCTGCACTCACTATCCTGCTGGTGCAGTCACTGTGCGCATACATTACATTACTAATCCTGAGTTACATACTGTATTATACTCCAGAGCTGCACTCACTATCCTGCTGGTGCAGTCACTGTGTACATACATTACATTACTGATCCTGAGTTACATTCTGCATTATACTCCAGAGCTGCACTCACTATTCTGCTGGTGCAGTCACTGTGCGCATACATTACATTACTGATCCTGAGTTACATCCTGTATTATACTCCAGAGCTGCACTCACTATTCTGCTGGTGCAGTCACTGTGTAGTTACATTACATTACTGATCCTGAGTTACATCCTGTATTATACTTCAGAGCTGCGCTCACTATTCTGCTGGTGCAGTCACTGTGTACATACATTACATTACTGATCCGGAGTTACATCCTGTATTATACTCCAGAGCTGCACTCACTATTCTGCTGGTGCAGTCACTGTGTACATACATTACATTACTGATCCTGAGTTACATCCTGTATTATACTTCAGAGCTGCACTCACTATTCTGCTGGTGCAGTCACTGTGTACATACATTACATTACTGATCCTGAGTTACATCCTGTATTATACTCCAGAGCTGCACTCACTATTCTGCTGGTGCAGTCACTGTGTACATACATTACATTACTGATCCTGAGTTACCTCCTGTATTATACTCCAGAGCTGCATTCGCTATTCTGCTGGTGCAGTCACTGTGTAGTTACATTACATTACTGATCCTGAGTTACATCCTGTATTATACTTCAGAGCTGCGCTCACTATTCTGCTGGTGCAGTCAGTGTGTACATACATTACATTACTGATCCTGAGTTACATCCTGTATTATCCTCCAGAGCTGCACTCACTATTCTGCTGGTGCAGTCAGTGTGTACATACATTACATTACTGATCCTGAGTAACATCCTGTATTATACTCCAGAGCTGCACTCAGTATTCTGCTGGTGCAGTCACTGTGCACATACATTACATTACTGATCCTGAGTTACATCCTGTATTATACTCCAGAGCTGCACTCACTATTCTGCTGGTGCAGTCACTGTGTACATACATTACATTACTGATCCTGAGTTACATCCTGTATTATACTCCAGAGCTGCACTCACTATTCTGCTGGTGCAGTCACTGTGTACATACATTACATTACTGATCCTGAGTTACATCCTGTATTATACTCCAGAGCTGCACTCACTATTCTGCTGGTGCAGTCACTATGTACATACATTACTGATCCTGAGTTACATCCTGTATTATACCCCAGAGCTGCACTCACTATTCTGCTGGTGCAGTCACTGTATACATACATTACATTACTGATCCTGAGTTACATCCTGTATTATACTCCAGAGCTGCACTCAGTATTCTGCTGGTGCAGTCACTGTGCACATACATTACATTACTGATCCTGAGTTACATCCTGTATTATACTCCAGAGCTGCACTCAGTATTCTGCTGGTGCAGTCACTGTGCACATACATTACATTACTGATCCTGAGTTACATCCTGTATTATACTTCAGAGCTGCACTCACTATTCTGCTGGTGCAGTCACTGTGTACATACATTACATTACTGATCCTGAGTTACATCCTGTATTATCCTCCAGAGCTGCACTCACTATTCTGCTGGTGCAGTCACTGTGTACATACATTACATTACTGATCCTGAGTTACATCCTGTATTATACTCCAGAGCTGCACTCACTATTCTGCTGGTGCAGTCACTGTGTACATACATTACTGATCCTGAGTTACATCCTGTATTATACTCCAGAGCTGCACTCACTATTCTGCTGGTGCAGTCACTGTGTACATACATTACATTACTGATCCTGAGTTACATCCTGTATTATACTCCAGAGCTGCACTCACTATTCTGCTGGTGCAGTCACTATGTACATACATTACTGATCCTGAGTTACATCCTGTATTATACCCCAGAGCTGCACTCACTATTCTGCTGTTGCAGTCACTGTGTACATACATTACATTACTGATCTTGAGTTACATCCTGTATTATCCTCCAGAGCTGCACTCACAATTCTGCTGGTGCAGTCAGTGTGTACATACATTACATTACTGATCCGGAGTTACCTCCTGTATTGTACTCCAGAGCAGCACTCACAATTCTGCTGGTGCAGTCACTGTGTACATACATTACATTACTGATCCCGAGTTACATCCTGTATTATACTCCAGAGCTGCACTCACTATTCTGCTGGTGCAGTCACTGTGTACATACATTACATTACTGATCCTGAGTTACATCCTGTATTATACTCCAGAGCTGCACTCACTATTCTGCTGGTGCAGTCACTATGTACATACATTACATTACTGATCCTGAGTTACATCCTGTATTATACTCCAGAGCTGCACTCACTATTCTGCTGGTGCAGTCACTGTGTGCATACATTACATTACTGATCCTGAGTTACATCCTGTATTATACCCCAGAGCTGCACTCACTATTCTGCTGGTGCAGTCACTGTGTACATACATTACATTACTGATCCTGAGTTACCTCCTGTATTATACTCCAGAGCTGCACTCACTATTCTGCTGGTGCAGTCACTGTGTACATACATTACATTACTGATCCTGAGTTACATCCTGTATTATATTCCAGAGCTGCACTCACTATTCTGCTGGTGCAGTCACTGTGTACATACATTACATTACTGATCCTGAGTTACCTCCTGTATTATACTCCAGAGCTGCACTCACTATTCTGCTGGTGCAGTCACTGTGTACATACATTACATTACTGATCCTGAGTTACATCCTCTATTATATTCCAGAGCTGCACTCACTATTCTGCTGGTGCAGTCACTGTGTACATACATTACATTACTGATCCTGAGTTACATCCTGTATTATACTCCAGAGCTGCACTCACTATTCTGCTGGTGCAGTCACTGTGTACATACATTACATTACTGATCCTGAGTTACCTCCTGTATTATACTCCAGAGCTGCACTCACTATTCTGCTGGTGCAGTCACTGTGCGCATACATTACATTACTGATCCTAAGTTACATCCTGTATTATACTCCAGAGCTGCACTCACTATCCTGCTGGTGCAGTCACTGTGTACATACATTACATTACTGATCCTGAGTTACCTCCTGTATTATACCCCAGAGCTGCACTCACTATTCTGCTGGTGCAGTCACTGTGTACATACATTACATTACTGATCCGGAGTTACCTCCTGTATTATACTCCAGAGCTGCACTCACTATTCTGCTGGTGCAGTCACTGTGTACATACATTACATTACTGATCCTGAGTTACATCCTGTATTATACTCCAGAGCTGCACTCACTATTCTGCTGGTGCAGTCACTGTGTACATACATTACATTACTGATCCTGAGTTACATCCTGTATTATACTCCAGAGCTGTGCTCACTATTCTGCTGGTGCAGTCACTGTGTACATACATTACATTACTGATCCTGAGTTACATCCTGTATTATACTCCAGAGCTGCACTCACTATCCTGCTGGTGCAGTCACTGTGTACATACATTACATTACTGATCCTGAGTTACCTCCTGTATTATACCCCAGAGCTGCACTCACTATTCTGCTGGTGCAGTCACTGTGTACATACATTACATTACTGATCCTGAGTTACCTCCTGTATTATACTCCAGAGCTGCACTCACTATTCTGCTGGTGCAGTCACTGTGTACATACATTACATTACATTACTGATCCTGAGTTACATCCTGTATTATACTCCAGAGCTGCACTCACTATTCTGCTGGTGGAGTCACTGTGTACATACACTATATTACTGATCCTGAGTTACATCCTGTATTATACTCCAGAGCTGCACTCACTATCCTGCTGGTGCAGTCACTGTGCGCATACATTACATTACTGATCCTGAGTTACATACTGTATTATACTCCAGAGCTGCACTCACTATTCTGCTGGTGCAGTCACTGTGTACATACACTACATTAATGATCCTGAGTTACATCCTGTATTATACTCCAGAGCTGCACTCACTATTCTGCTGGTGGAGTCACTGTGTACATACACTACATTACTGATCCTGAGTTACATCCTGTATTATACTCCAGAGCTGCACTCACTATCCTGCTGGTGCAGTCACTGTGCGCATACATTACATTACTAATCCTGAGTTACATACTGTATTATACTCCAGAGCTGCACTCACTATCCTGCTGGTGCAGTCACTGTGTACATACATTACATTACTGATCCTGAGTTACATTCTGCATTATACTCCAGAGCTGCACTCACTATTCTGCTGGTGCAGTCACTGTGCGCATACATTACATTACTGATCCTGAGTTACATCCTGTATTATACTCCAGAGCTGCACTCACTATTCTGCTGGTGCAGTCACTGTGTAGTTACATTACATTACTGATCCTGAGTTACATCCTGTATTATACTTCAGAGCTGCGCTCACTATTCTGCTGGTGCAGTCACTGTGTACATACATTACATTACTGATCCGGAGTTACATCCTGTATTATACTCCAGAGCTGCACTCACTATTCTGCTGGTGCAGTCACTGTCTAGTTACATTACATTACTGATCCTGAGTTACATCCTGTATTATACTTCAGAGCTGCACTCACTATTCTGCTGGTGCAGTCACTGTGTACATACATTACATTACTGATCCTGAGTTACATCCTGTATTATACTCCAGAGCTGCACTCACTATTCTGCTGTTGCAGTCACTGTGTACATACATTACATTACTGATCCTGAGTTACCTCCTGTATTATACTCCAGAGCTGCATTCGCTATTCTGCTGGTGCAGTCACTGTGTAGTTACATTACATTACTGATCCTGAGTTACATCCTGTATTATACTTCAGAGCTGCGCTCACTATTCTGCTGGTGCAGTCAGTGTGTACATACATTACATTACTGATCCTGAGTTACATCCTGTATTATCCTCCAGAGCTGCACTCACTATTCTGCTGGTGCAGTCAGTGTGTACATACATTACATTACTGATCCTGAGTAACATCCTGTATTATACTCCAGAGCTGCACTCAGTATTCTGCTGGTGCAGTCACTGTGCACATACATTACATTACTGATCCTGAGTTACATCCTGTATTATACTCCAGAGCTGCACTCACTATTCTGCTGGTGCAGTCACTGTGTACATACATTACATTACTGATCCTGAGTTACATCCTGTATTATACTCCAGAGCTGCACTCACTATTCTGCTGGTGCAGTCACTGTGTACATACATTACATTACTGATCCTGAGTTACATCCTGTATTATACTCCAGAGCTGCACTCACTATTCTGCTGGTGCAGTCACTATGTACATACATTACTGATCCTGAGTTACATCCTGTATTATACCCCAGAGCTGCACTCACTATTCTGCTGGTGCAGTCACTGTATACATACATTACATTACTGATCCTGAGTTACCTCCTGTATTATACCCCAGAGCGGCACTCACTATTCTGCTGGTCCAGTCACTGTGTACATACATTACATTACTGATCCCGAGTTACATCCTGTATTATCCTCCAGAGCTGCACTCACTATTCTGCTGGTGCAGTCACTGTGTACATACATTACATTACTGATCCTGAGTTACCTCCTGTATTATACTCCAGAGCAGCACTCACTATTCTTCTGGTGCAGTCACTGTGTACATACATTACTGATCCCGAGTTACATCCTGTATTATACTCCAGAGCTGCACTCACTATTCTGCTGGTGCAGTCACTGTGTACATACATTACATTACTGATCCTGAGTTACATCCTGTATTATACTCCAGAGCTGCACTCACTATTCTGCTGGTGCAGTCACTGTGTACATACATTACATTACTGATCCTGAGTTACATCCTGTATTATACTCCAGAGCTGCACTCACTATTCTGCTGGTGCAGTCACTGTGTACATACATTACATTACTGATCCTGAGTTACATCCTCTATTATCCTCCAGAGCTACACTCACTATTCTGCTGGTGCAGTCACTCTGTACATACATTACATTACTGATCCTGAGTTACATCCTGTATTATACTCCAGAGCTGCACTCACTATTCTGCTGGTGCAGTCACTGTGTACATACATTACATTACTGATCCTGAGTTACACCCTGTATTATACTCCAGAGCTGCACTCACTATTCTGCTGGTGCAGTCACTGTGTACATACATTACATTACTGATCCTGAGTTACACCCTGTATTATACTCCAGAGCTGCACTCACTATTCTGCTGGTGCAGTCACTGTGTACATACATTACTGATCCTGCGTTACATCCTGTATTATACCCCAGAGCTGCACTCACTATTCTGCTGGTGCAGTCACTGTATACATACATTACATTACTGATCCTGAGTTACATCCTGTATTATACTCCAGAGGTGCACTCAGTATTCTGCTGGTGCAGTCACTGTGCACATACATTACATTACTGATCCTGAGTTACATCCTGTATTATACTCCAGAGCTGCACTCAGTATTCTGCTGGTGCAGTCACTGTGCACATACATTACATTACTGATCCTGAGTTACATCCTGTATTATACTCCAGAGCTGCACTCAGTATTCTGCTGGTGCAGTCACTGTGTACATACATTACATTACTGATCCTGAGTTACATCCTGTATTATACTCCAGAGCTGCACTCAGTATTCTGCTGGTGCAGTCACTGTGCACATACATTACATTACTGATCCTGAGTTACATCCTGTATTATACTCCAGAGCTGCACTCACTATTCTGCTGGTGCAGTCACTGTGTACATACATTACATTACTGATCCTGAGTTACATCCTGTATTATACTCCAGAGCTGCACTCACTATTCTGCTGGTGCAGTCACTGTGTACATACATTACATTACTGATCCTGAGTTACCTCCTGTATTATACTCCAGAGCTGCATTCGCTATTCTGCTGGTGCAGTCACTGTGTAGTTACATTACATTACTGATCCTGAGTTACATCCTGTATTATACTTCAGAGCTGCGCTCACTATTCTGCTGGTGCAGTCAGTGTGTACATACATTACATTACTGATCCTGAGTTACATCCTGTATTATCCTCCAGAGCTGCACTCACTATTCTGCTGGTGCAGTCAGTGTGTACATACATTACATTACTGATCCTGAGTAACATCCTGTATTATACTCCAGAGCTGCACTCAGTATTCTGCTGGTGCAGTCACTGTGCACATACATTACATTACTGATCCTGAGTTACATCCTGTATTATACTCCAGAGCTGCACTCACTATTCTGCTGGTGCAGTCACTGTGTACATACATTACATTACTGATCCTGAGTTACATCCTGTATTATACTCCAGAGCTGCACTCACTATTCTGCTGGTGCAGTCACTGTGTACATACATTACATTACTGATCCTGAGTTACATCCTGTATTATACTCCAGAGCTGCACTCACTATTCTGCTGGTGCAGTCACTATGTACATACATTACTGATCCTGAGTTACATCCTGTATTATACCCCAGAGCTGCACTCACTATTCTGCTGGTGCAGTCACTGTATACATACATTACATTACTGATCCTGAGTTACCTCCTGTATTATACCCCAGAGCGGCACTCACTATTCTGCTGGTCCAGTCACTGTGTACATACATTACATTACTGATCCCGAGTTACATCCTGTATTATCCTCCAGAGCTGCACTCACTATTCTGCTGGTGCAGTCACTGTGTACATACATTACATTACTGATCCTGAGTTACCTCCTGTATTATACTCCAGAGCAGCACTCACTATTCTTCTGGTGCAGTCACTGTGTACATACATTACTGATCCCGAGTTACATCCTGTATTATACTCCAGAGCTGCACTCACTATTCTGCTGGTGCAGTCACTGTGTACATACATTACATTACTGATCCTGAGTTACATCCTGTATTATACTCCAGAGCTGCACTCACTATTCTGCTGGTGCAGTCACTGTGTACATACATTACATTACTGATCCTGAGTTACATCCTGTATTATACTCCAGAGCTGCACTCACTATTCTGCTGGTGCAGTCACTGTGTACATACATTACATTACTGATCCTGAGTTACATCCTCTATTATCCTCCAGAGCTACACTCACTATTCTGCTGGTGCAGTCACTCTGTACATACATTACATTACTGATCCTGAGTTACATCCTGTATTATACTCCAGAGCTGCACTCACTATTCTGCTGGTGCAGTCACTGTGTACATACATTACATTACTGATCCTGAGTTACACCCTGTATTATACTCCAGAGCTGCACTCACTATTCTGCTGGTGCAGTCACTGTGTACATACATTACATTACTGATCCTGAGTTACACCCTGTATTATACTCCAGAGCTGCACTCACTATTCTGCTGGTGCAGTCACTGTGTACATACATTACTGATCCTGCGTTACATCCTGTATTATACTCCAGAGCAGCACTCACTATTCTGCTGGTGCAGTCACTGTGTACATACATTACTTATCCTGAGTTACATCCTGTATTATACCTCAGAGCTGCACTCACTATTCTGCTGGTGCAGTCACTGTGTACATACATTACATTACTGATCCTGAGTAACATCCTGTATTATACTCCAGAGCTGCACTCACTATTCTGCTGATGCAGTCACTGTGTACATACATTACATTATTGATCCCGAGTTACATCCTGTATTATACCCCGGAGCTGCACTCACTATTCTGCTGGTGCAGTCACTGTGTACATACATTACTGATCCTGAGTTACATATTGTATTATACTCCAGAGCTGCACTCTCTATTCTGCTGGTGAAGTCACTGTGTACATACATTACATTACTGATCCTGAGTTACATCCTGTATTATACTCCAGAGCTGCACTCACTATTCTGGTGGTGCAGTCACTGTGTACATACATTACATTACTGATCCTGAGTTACATCCTGTATTATACTCCAGAGCTGCACTCACTATTCTGCTGGTGGAGTCACTGTGTATATACATTACTGATCCTGAGTTACATCCTGTATTATACTCCAGAGCTGCACTCACTATTCTGCTGGTGCAGTCACTGTGTACATACATTACATTACTGATCCTGAGTTACACCCTGTATTATACTCCAGAGCTGCACTCACTATTCTGCTGGTGGAGTCACTGTGTATATACATTACTGATCCTGAGTTACATCCTGTATTATACTCCAGAGCTGCACTCACTATTCTGCTGGTGCAGTCACTGTGTACATACATTACTGATCCTGAGTTACATCCTGTATTATACTCCAGAGCTGCACTCACTATTCTGCTGGTGCAGTCACTGTGTACATACATTACATTACTGATCCTGAGTTACATCCTGTATTATACTCCAGAGCTGCACTCACTATTCTGGTGGTGCAGTCACTGTGTACATACATTACATTACTGATCCTGAGTTACATCCTGTATTATACTCCAGAGCTGCACTCACTATTCTGCTGGTGGAGTCACTGTGTATATACATTACTGATCCTGAGTTACCTCCTGTATTATACTCCAGAGCTGCACTCACTATTCTGCTGGTGCAGTCTCTGTGTACATACATTACATTACTGATCCTGAGTTACCTCCTGTATTATACTCCAGAGCTGCACTCCCTATTCTGCTGGTGCAGTCACTGTGTACATACATTACATTACTGATCCTGAGTTACATCCTGTATTATACCCCAGAGCTGCACTCACTATTCTGCTGGTGCAGTCACTGTGTACATACATTACATTACTGATCCTGAGTTACCTCCTGTATTATACTCCAGAGCTGCACTCCCTATTCTGCTGGTGCAGTCACTGTGTACATACATTACATTACTGATCCTGAGTTACATCCTGTATTATACCCCAGAGCTGCGCTCACTATTCTGCTGGTGCAGTCACTGTGTACATACATTACATTACTGATCCTGAGTTACCTCCTGTATTATACTCCAGAGCTGCACTCACTATTCTGCTGGTGCAGTCACTGTGTACATACATTACATTACTGATCCTGAGTTACCTCCTGTATTATACCCCAGAGCTGCACTCACTATTCTGCTGGTGCAGTCACTGTGTACATACATTACATTACTGATCCTGAGTTACATCCTGTATTATACTCCAGAGCTGCACTCACTATTCTGCTGGTGCAGTCACTGTGTACATACATTACATTACTGATCCTGAGTTACATCCTCTATTATCCTCCAGAGCTACACTCACTATTCTGCTGGTGCAGTCACTGTGTACATACATTACATTACTGATCCTGAGTTACATCCTGTATTATACCACAGAGCTGCACTCACTATTCTGCTGGTGCAGTCACTGTGTACATACATTACTTATCCTGAGTTACATCTTGTATTATACCCCAGAGCTGCACTCACTATTCTGCTGGTGCAGTCACTGTGTACATACATTACATTACTGATCCCGAGTTACCTCCTGTATTATACTCCAGAGCTGCACTCACTATTCTGCTGGTGCAGTCACTGTGTACATACATTACATTACTGATCCTGAGTTACCTCCTGTATTATACTCCAGAGCTGCACTCACTATTCTGCTGGTGCAGTCACTGTGTACATACATTACATTACTGATCCTGAGTTACATCCTGTATTATACCCCAGAGCTGCACTCACTATTCTGCTGGTGCAGTCACTGTGTACATACATTACATTACTGATCCTGAGTTACCTCCTGTATTATACTCCAGAGCTGCACTCACTATCCTGCTGGTGCAGTCACTGTGCGTATACATTACATTACTGATCCTGAGTTACATCCTGTATTATACTCGAGAGCTGCACTCACTATTCTGCTGGTGCAGTCACTGTGTACATACATTACATTACTGATCCTGAGTTACATCCTGTATTATACTCCAGAGCTGCACTCACTATTCTGCTGGTGCAGTCACTGTGTACATACATTACATTACTGATCCTGAGTTACCTCCTGTATTATACCCCAGAGCTGCACTCACTATTCTGCTGGTGCATTCACTGTGTACATATATTACATTACTGATCCTGAGTTACCTCCTGTATTATACTCCAGAGCTGCACTCACTATTCGGCTGGTGCAGTCACTGTGTACATTTCATTACATTACTGATCCGGAGTTACATCCTGTATTATACTCCAGAGCTGCACTCACTATTCTGCTGGTGCAGTCACTGTGTACATACATTACATTACTGATCCTGAGTTACATCCTGTATTATACTCCAGAGCTGCACTCACTATTCTGCTGGTGCAGTCACTGTGTACATACATTACATTACTGATCCTGAGTTACCTCCTGTATTATACTCCAGAGTTGCACTCACTATTCTGCTGGTGCAGTCACTGTGTACATATATTACATTACTGATCCTGAGTTACATCCTGTATTATACTCCAGAGCTGCACTCACTATTCTGCTGGTGCAGTCACTGTGTACATACATTACTGATCCTGAGTTACATCCTGTATTATACTCCAGAGCTGCACTCACTATTCTGCTGGTGCAGTCACTGTGTACATACATTACATTACTGATCCTGAGTTACATCCTGTATTATACTCCAGAGCTGCACTCACTATTCTGCTGGTGCAGCCACTATGTACATACATTACATTACTGATCCTGAGTTACATCCTGTATTATACTCCAGAGCTGCACTCACTATTCTGCTGGTACAGTCACTGTGTACATACATTACATTACTGATCATGAGTTACATCCTGTATTATACTCCAGAGCTGCACTCACTATCCTGCTGGTGCAGTCACTGTGCGCATACATTACATTACTGATCCCGAGTTACATCCTGTATTATACTCCAGAGCTGCACTCACTATTCTGCTGGTGCAGTCACTGTGTACATACATTACATTACTGATCCTGAGTTACCTCCTGTATTATACTCCAGAGCTGCACTCACGATTCTGCTGGTGCAGTCACTGTGCGCATACATTACATTACTGATCCTGAGTTACATCCTGTATTATACTCCAGAGCTGCACTCACTATCCTGCTGGTGCAGTCACTGTGTACATACATTACATTACTGATCCTGAGTTACCTCCTGTATTATACCCCAGAGCTGCACTCACTATTCTGCTGGTGCAGTCACTGTGTACATACATTACATTACTGATCCTGAGTTACCTCCTGTATTATACTCTAGAGCTGCACTCACTATTCTGCTGGTGGAGTCACTGTGTACATACATTACATTACTGATCCTGAGTTACCTCCTGTATTATACTCCAGAGCTGCACTCACTATTCTGCTGGAGCAGTCACTGTGTACATACATTACATTACTGATCCTGAGTTACATCCTGTATTATACTCCAGAGCTGCACTCACTATTCTGCTGGTGGAGTCACTGTGTACATACATTACGTTACTGATCCTGAGTTACATCCTGTATTATACTCCAGAGCTGCACTCACTATTCTGCTGGTGGAGTCACTGTGTACATACACTACATTACTGATCCTGAGTTACATCCTGTATTATACTCCAGAGCTGCACTCACTATTCTGCTGGTGCAGTCACTGTGTACATACATTACTGATCCTGAGTTACATCCTGTATTATACTCCAGAGCTGCACTCACTATCCTGCTGGTGCAGTCACTGTGCGCATACATTACATTACTGATCCTGAGTTACATCCTGTATTATACTCCAGAGCTGCACTCACTATTCTGCTGGTGCAGTCACTGTGTACATACATTACATTACTGATCCTGAGTTACATCCTGTATTATACTCCAGAGCTGCACTCGCTATTCTGCTGGTGCAGTCACTGTGTACATACATTACTGATCCTGAGTTACCTCCTATATTATACTCCAGAGCTGCACTCACTATTCTGTTCGTGCAGTCACTGTGTACATACATTACATTACTGATCCTGAGTTACCTCCTGTATTATACTCCAGAGCTGCACTCACTATTCTGCTGGTGGAGTCACTATGTACATACATTACTGATCCTGAGTTACATCCTGTATTATACCCCAGAGCTGCACTCACTATTCTGCTGGTGCAGTCACTGTGTACATACATTACATTACTGATCCTGAGTTACATCCTGTATTATACCTCAGAGCTGCACTCACTATTCTACTGGTGCAGTCACTGTGTACATACATTACATTACTGATCCTGAGTTACATCCTATATTATCCTCCAGAGCTGCACTCACTATTCTGCTGGTGCAGTCACTGTGTACATACATTACATTACTGATCCTGAGTTACATCCTGTATTATACCTCAGAGCTGCACTCACTATTCTACTGGTGCAGTCACTGTGTACATACATTACATTACTGATCCTGAGTTACATCCTGTATTATACTCCAGAGCTGCACTCACTATTCTGCTGGTGCAGTCACTGTGTACATACATTACATTACTGATCCTGAGTTACATCCTGTATTATACTCCAGAGCTGCACTCACTATTCTGCTGGTGCAGTCACTGTGTACATACATTACATTACTGATCCTGAGTTACATCCTGTATTATACTCCAGAGCTGCACTCACTATTCTGCTGGTGCAGTCACTGTGTACATACATTACATTACTGATCCTGAGTTACCTCCTGTATTATACTCCAGAGCTGCACTCACTATTCTGCTGGTGCAGTCACTGTGTACATACATCACATTACTGATCCTGAGTTACATCCTGTATTATACTCCAGAGCTGCACTCACTATTCTGCTGGTGCAGTCACTGTGTACATACATTACATTACTGATCCTGAGTTACATCCTGTATTATACTCCAGAGCTGCACTCACTATTCTGCTGGTGCAGTCACCGTGTACATACATTACATTACTTATCCTGAGTTACCTCCTGTATTATACTCCAGAGCTGCGCTCACTATTCTGCTGGTGGAGTCACTGTGTACATACATTACATTACTGATCCTGAGTTACATCCTGTATTATACCTCAGAGCTGCACTCACTATTCTACTGGTGCAGTCACTGTGTACATACATTACATTACTGATCCTGAGTTACATCCTGTATTATACTCCAGAGCTGCACTCACTATTCTGCTGGTGCAGTCACTGTGTACATACATTACATTACTGATCCTGAGTTACATCCTGTATTATACTCCAGAGCTGCACTCACTATTCTGCTGGTGCAGTCACTGTGTACATACATTACATTACTGATCCTGAGTTACCTCCTGTATTATACTCCAGAGCTGCACTCACTATTCTGCTGGTGCAGTCACTGTGTACATACATTACATTACTGATCCTGAGTTACATCCTGTATTATACTCCAGAGCTGCACTCACTATTCTGCTGGTGCAGTCACCGTGTACATACATTACATTACTTATCCTGAGTTACCTCCTGTATTATACTCCAGAGCTGCACTCACTCTTCTGCTGGTGCAGTCACTGTGTACATACATTACATTACTGATCCGGAGTTACCTCCTGTATTATACTCCAGAGCTGCACTCACTATTCTGCTGGTGCAGTCACTGTGTACATACATTACATTACTGATCCGGAGTTACCTCCTGTATTATTCTCCAGAGCTGCACTCGCTAATTTGTTTCACAAGATCTAACTGAATGCAAATTACAAAAAAAACCTCTGCAGATATTGAACTGAGCTGCTGGCAGATTTCAGCTCTGAGGGCGCACAGTTCTGGTACGTAGATCACGTAATGTCTTGTATAATGTCCTGGGAGGTTTCTCACCTTGGCCTCTTCCTCGAGGAGCCTTGTAGCCTCCTCACGTTCTTTACGCATTTTCTCCTTCATAGAGACAGGAAAGGCAGAGCAGCGGGAGAGAGGGAGAGAAAAGCAGACGTGAAAGGAGGAAACAAATGTGCAAGATGGGGAGGAGAGAGGAAGAAGAGAGAAAGATGTAGGGAAGAAAGACATGAGCAAGAATGAGGGGGGTTGGGTGCAAGGAGCTGATGAGGAACGTAAAGGGGACAGGATGTGTCTGGACGCAGAGCGGCCAGGATCTCCACACACAAACTACAAGACACAGAGCGGCCGGGATCTCCACACACACACACACACACTACTAGACGCAGAGCGGCCAGGATCTCCACACACACACACTACTAGACGCAGAGCGGCCGGGATCTCCACACACACACACTACTAGACGCAGAGCGGCCAGGATCTCCACACACACACTACAAGACACAGAGCGGCCGGGATCTCCACACACACACACTTCTGGACGCAGAGCAGCCGGGATCTCCACACACACACTTCTGGACGCAGAGCGGCCGGGATCTAGACACACACACTTCTGGACGCAGAGCGGCCGGGATCTCCACACACACACTTCTGGACGCAGAGCGGCCGGGATCTCCACACACACACTTCTGGACGCAGAGCGGCCGGGATCTCCACACACACACTTCTGGACGCAGAGCGGCCGGGATCTCCACACACACACACTACTAGACGCAGAGCGGCCAGGATCTCCACACACACACTTCTGGACGCAGAGCGGCCGGGATCTCCACACACACACACTACTAGACGTAGAGTGGCCGGGATCTCCACACACACACTACTAGACGCAGAGCGGCCGGGATCTCCACACACACACTTCTAGACGCAGAGCGGCCGGGATCTCCACACACACACTTCTGGACGTAGAGCGGCCGGGATCTCCATACACACACTTCTGGACGTAGAGCGGCCGGGATCTCCATACACACACTACTAGACGCAGAGCGGCCGGGATCTCCACACACACACACTTCTGGACATAGAGCGGCCGGGATCTCCACACACACACTACTAGACGCAGAGCGGCCGGGATCTCCACACACACACACTACTAGACGCAGAGCGGCCGGGATCTCCACACACACACTACTAGACGCAGAGCGGCCGGGATCTCCACACACACACTTCTGGATGCAGAGCGGCCGGGATCTCCACACACACACTACTAGACGCAGAGCGGCCAGGATCTCCACACACACACTACTAGACGCAGAGCGGCCAGGATCTTCACACACACACTACTAGACGCAGAGCGGCCGGGATCTCCACACACACACTACTAGACGCAGAGCGACCGGGATCTCCACACACACACTACTAGACGCAGAGCGGCCGGGATCTCCACACACACACTTCTGGATGCAGAGCGGCCGGGATCTCCACACACACACACTACTAGACGCAGAGCGGCCAGGATCTCCACACACACACTACTAGACGCAGAGCGGCCGGGATCTCCACACACACACTTCTGGACGCAGAGCGGCCGGGATCTCCACACACACACTTCTGGACGCAGAGCGGCCGGGATCTCCACACACACACACTACTAGACGCAGAGCGGCCAGGATCTCCACACACACACTTCTGGACGCAGAGCGGCCGGGATCTCCACACACACACACTACTAGACGTAGAGCGGCCGGGATCTCCACACACACACTACTAGACGCAGAGCGGCCGGGATCTCCACACACACACTTCTGGAAGCAGAGCGGCCGGGATCTCCACACACACACTTCTGGACGCAGAGCGGCCGGGATCTCCACACACACACACTTCTGGACACAGAGCGGCCGGGATCTCCACACACACACACTTCTGGACGCAGAGCGGCCGGGATCTCCACACACACAAACTTCTGGACGCAGAACGGCCGGGATCTCCACACACACACACTTCTAGACGCAGAGCGGCCAGGATCTCCACACACACACACACTTCTAGACGCAGAGCGGCCGGGATCTCCACACACACACTACTAGACGCAGAGCGGCCGGGATCTCCACACACACACTTCTGGACGCAGAGCGGCCGGGATCTCCACACACACACTTCTGGACGCAGAGCGGCCAGGATCTCCACACACACACTTCTAGACGCAGAGCGGCCGGGATCTCCACACACACACTACTAGACGCAGAGCGGCCGGGATCTCCACACACACACTTCTGGACGCAGAGCGGCCGGGATCTCCACACACACACTACTAGATGCAGAGCGGCCGGGATCTCCACACACACACTTCTGGACGCAGAGCGGCCGGGATCTCTACACACACACTTCTGGACGCAGAGCGGCCGGGATCTCCACACACACACTTCTGGACGCAGAGCGGCCGGGATCTCTACACACACACTACTAGACGCAGAGCGGCCGGGATCTCCACACACACACACACACTTCTGGACGCAGAGCGGCCGGGATCTCCACACACACACTACTAGACGTAGAGCGGCCGGGATCTCCACACACACACTACTAGACGTAGAGCGGCCGGGATCTCCACACACACACACTACTAGACGCAGAGCGGCCGGGATCTCCACACACACACTTCTGGACGCAGAGCGGCCGGGATCTCCACACACACACTTCTGGACGCAGAGCGGCCGGGATCTCCACACACACACTTCTGGACACAGAGCGGCCGGGATCTCCACACACACACACACTTCTGGACGCAGAGTGGCCGGGATCTCCACACACACACTTCTGGACGCAGAGCGGCCGGGATCTCCACACACACACTACTAGACGTAGAGCGGCCGGGTGTCACGGGTGTGTTGCCACGAAGATCGTCACAAGTACACAGCCTGACTTCTCGCAGCTGACTTGTTGGTGCTTTGTGTTTCTCGGCAGTGAGGGAGTTAATTCTCTCTCTCTCTCTGGGCTAGATGAGGTCCAGCCTCGCCCAGCTGCAATCAATACTTCTGTAGTGAGACTCCTTCATATACCTGCTGGTCTGTTTGGGAAGTGTCGGTGAAAGCATTTCATTCAGACTGACAGAGCGGATCGTGGTGTTTGGAGTTGCTGAGATAAGTGTATTTGGAAGTGTTTTTTCCCTTTCCTCGCTTTATCATTTATCTCCTTTCCCGTTGGTGTTCCCTCTGTTGTAGTTGAGAAGTTGTTTGTATGCAAGGTGGTTTTGGTTTTTCCCTTGTACTGTCTCGTTCGTCTAAATACTGTGTGTGGGCATATTATTTCTTGTTCCCTTTGGTTGTGATCGGGGTCCTTCTCAGGACTAGATTACTGAGGTGCAGGGATCTTCAGGAGGTAGGGGTTACGCTGGCGGCCTGGACCTCTGTACCCTTAACAGTACCTCCAGGTTGAGGGATTAGTCAGGGCCCCAGCTTAGGGTCAGCTTAGGCCCCCTACCTCCAGTATACAGAGACAGCGTGACATTTTCACCGACCCACTTAGTTTTTCTCCAGCTACTATGGATCCAGTAGCCGGTCTAGCTCGGCAATTGCAGAGTTTGTCCATGGAGCTGGCGGACGTTAGGTCCAAGGTTTGGCATCCTCAGGAGCAAGCCGGACCAGAACCTAAAGTAGCTCTCCCTGATAGGTTCACTGGGGGGCGGGACAAGTTTTTTGTTTTCCGGGAGGCATGTAAATTGTACTTTCGGCTGCGGCCTCGGTCATCGGGGAGTGAAGAACAAAGGGTGGGAATTGTCATCTCGCTCCTACAAGGGGACCCACAATCTTGGGCGTTCTCTCTTCCCCCGGGTTCCCCGGCTCTCCAGTCAGTGGATAGGTTTTTCGCTGCCCTGGGACTCGTATATGATGACCCAGATCGGATCTCCCTTGCTGAGTCTAAGTTACGTAGGATCCAGCAGGGAGATCGTCCGGCGGAGGAATTCTGTTCGGAGTTCCGTAGGTGGGCCACGGACACCCAGTGGAATGACCCGGCTCTTAGGAGCCAGTTTTGTCATGGTTTATCCGACAAATTACAGGATGTGTTGGCACAGTATGACTCTCCCGTGTCTCTGGAAGCCGCTATGGCCCTCGCTATTCGCGTGGACAGACGGCTTCGGGAGAGGTGCGGGATAACTCTACCCCCTGTGATGACTCCACCTCCTACAAGGTCCCCTCATATGGTGGTTCCCCTGGTCAGTCCAGAGGAGCCTATGCAATTAGGAGGGACATCATTTCGGGGGAGGGGACCGGTGGTGCGCCATAAGGCAGGAAGGTGTTTCTTCTGCGGGAGAAAGGGACATTTTATTGGGGGGTGTCCATCCCGTCCCTTGCAGAGTGAAGAGTCGTCGGAAAACTGTTGATCCCAGGTTGTGTGGTGGACGGCAATCTGGGAGTAGGTATTTCGTCCCTAGGTTCGTCTCAGTTTCTCGTACCGGCGGAGGTGGTGGTGGGTACGAGAACTGAGAGGATATCTGTTCTTCTGGATAGTGGGGCCGGGGCTAATCTGGTTGATGCTCGGTTTGCCCGGGTTCAAGGTATGCGGTTGAGTGAGTTGGCTAAACCCATCCCCATATTCTCGATCGATGCCAGGCCTCTCGGTCAGGGAAGTTTTTTGCAAGTTGTGCATGACGTAAAACTTCAAGTGGGGGCGATACATAAAGAACTGTTGTCTTGCTACGTGTTGGAGGGTCTTCCCACTCCTATAGTGTTGGGCCTTCCTTGGTTAGCTAAGCATAACCCGGTTATTAATTGGCAAACCAGGGAGATAAGCCAATGGAGTAAATTCTGTAATAAAAACTGCATGAACACGGTCATTGGTGCGGTTACTCCTTGGGTCTTACCTCCATTTCTGGCGGACTTTGAGGATGTATTCTCGGAGAAAGGGTGTCAGGAACTACCTCCTCATCGCGAGTATGACTGTTCTGTAAAACTGCTCCCTGAGGCCAAGTTACCTAAAGCTAGGTTGTATAACCTTTCTGGTCCTGAGAGGCAGGCCATGAAGGATTATATCTCAGAAAGTCTGGCTAAGGGGCATATTAGACCTTCATCTTCACCGGTGGCTGCGGGGTTCTTCTTTGTTAAGAAGAAAGATGGAGGCCTACGCCCTTGCCTGGATTTCCGTGAACTTAATCGGATTACGGTCCGAGATCCGTATCCGCTCCCACTTATTCCCGATCTCTTTAATCAGATCGTGGGCGCCAAATGGTTTTCTAAGTTGGATCTCAGGGGGGCGTACAATCTGATTAGGATGAAGGAGGGGGATGAGTGGAAGACGGCTTTTAACACTCCGGAGGGGCATTATGAGAACCTTGTCATGCCATTCGGTCTGACTAATGCCCCGGCGGTGTTCCAACACTTTGTTAATGACATTTTTCGCCGCCTGGTGGGACAGTTTGTTGTCATATATCTGGATGATATCCTAATTTACTCGCCGGATCTGGTGTCTCATCAGGAGCACGTTAGGCAGGTGTTACAGATCTTGCGGGATAATAAACTGTATGCCAAGTGGGAAAAGTGTGTGTTCGCCGTACAGGAACTCCAGTTTTTAGGCTTCCTGGTTTCAGCGTCCGGTTTTCGTATGGACCCTGGGAAAGTGCGGGCAGTTCTTGAGTGGGATCGGCCAGGGAATCTTAAGGCACTACAACGTTTCCTGGGGTTTGCTAATTATTACCGGAAGTTCATTCGTAATTTCTCGTCCATGGTTAAGCCTCTCACTGACATGACTAAAAAGGGGACGGATTTTTCTAGGTGGTCTGACAAGGCTTGTCAAGCATTCTCCTCCTTGAAAAAATGTTTTGCCTCGGCACCCATACTCATTTAACCTGATGCGTCACAGCCATTCATTGTAGAGGTAGACGCTTCCGAGGTAGGGGTGGGAGCAGTATTGTCACAGGGTTCGTCCCCTGGTAAGTGGCGTCCGTGCGCCTTTTTCTCTAAAAAATTGTCGTCCGCTGAGAGGAATTACGATGTCGGCAATAGGGAACTCTTGGCCTTTAAGTTAGCTTTTGAGGAGTGGCGCCATTTTCTGGAGGGGGCAGTTCATCCGGTCACCGTCATCACCGATCACAAGAACCTGCTATATCTGGAGTCCGCGAAACGTCTGAATCCCAGACAAGCTAGGTGGTCATTGTTTTTTACCAGGTTTAATTTTGTCGTTACATATCGTCCTGGGTCAAAAAATGTAAAGGCGGATGCCTTATCTTGTAGTTTCCCTGGGGCCGGGAATACGGACAACCCGATTCCTATCCTTCAGGAGGGGGTGGTGGTTTCGGCAGTATGCTCTGAGCTGGAGGAGGAGGTATTGGAGGCTCAGGGGGACGCCCCTGTTGGACCTCCAGGGAGATTGTTTGTTCCAGATCAGTTGCGACAAAAGGTGATCGAGGCACACCATAACTCAGTTTTTGCAGGACACCCGGGGAGTAAAGCAACTGTGGATCTCCTCTCGCGTCGGTTTTGGTGGCCTAATTTACATAAGGAGGTGGTAACTATTGTCGCGTCCTGTGGGGTTTGTGCGCGCTCTAAGACCTCACATACCCGTCCGTCTGAGGCCCTCTTACCTTTGAAGATCCCGGAGCGTCCTTGGACTCATCTGTCTATGGACTTTATTACGGACCTCCCTCCGTCTTTGGGTAAAACGGTCATACTCGTTGTAGTGGACAGGTTCAGCAAGATGGCACATTTTATCGCTCTTCCGGCTCTCCCTAATGCTAAAACTCTTGCGCAGGTGTTCATTGGGGAGATTGTGAGGCTTCACGGGGTACCCTCCGAGGTGGTGTCTGATCGGGGGTCTCAGTTTGTGTCTAAGTTCTGGAAGGCGTTTTGTGCACGGCGGGGGATGCAGTTGTCATTCTCATCGGCTTTTCATCCTCAGACCAATGGTCAGACGGAACGTATGAACCAGAGCTTGGAGACATATCTCCGGTGTTTTGTGTCAGAGAACCAAGAGGACTGGGCTTCTTTCTTACCTCTGGCAGAGTTTGCTCTTAATAATAGGCGGAGCGAGTCCACTGGTAAGTCCCCGTTTTTTGGGGCATATGGTTTTCACCCCCAGTTTTGTACTTTCAGTAGGGGGGGCTCTTCGGGGGTTCCTGAGGAGGAACGATTTTCCTCATCACTCGCTTCAGTATGGAGAGGGGTGCTGAAGAATCTGAATACTATGGGGAACCGATACTAACGTATGGCTGATAGGAGGAGAGTGTCTGGTCCGGACCTAAGTGTGAACGATCGGGTATGGTTGTCTACCAGGAATATAAAACTTAAGGTTCCCTCCTGGAAACTGGGTCCCAGGTTCATCGGGCCGTACAGAATCAGTTCTATTATTAATCCGGTGGCATTCCGTCTTGACCTCCCCCCTACGTTTAAAATTCACAACGTGTTTCACAGATCATTGCTTAAGAGGTATGTGGCGCCGGTGGTACCGTCACCTTTGCCTCCCCCTCCAGTGGTGGTCAATGGTAACTTGGAGTTCCAGGTATCGAGGGTCATTGATTCACGCTTTAATCGCCGGTCCCTTCAGTACCTGGTTCATTGGAAAGGGTATGGTCCTGAGGAGAGGATGTGGGTTCCTGCGTCGGATATTAACGCAGACCGATTAGTTCGGGCCTTCCACACGACTCACCCGGATAAACCTGGCCCTGAGGGTCCGGAGGCCCCTCGTAGAAGGGGGGGTACTGTCACGGGTGTGTTGCCACGAAGATCGTCACGAGTACACAGCCTGACTTCTCGCAGCTGACTTGTTGGTGCTTTGTGTTTCTCGGCAGTGAGGGAGTTAATTCTCTCTCTCTCTCTGGGCTAGATGAGGTCCAGCCTCGCCCAGCTGCAATCAATACTTCTGTAGTGAGACTCCTTCATATTCCTGCTGGTCTGTTTGGGAGGTGTCGGTGAAAGCATTTCATTCAGACTAACAGAGCGGATCGTGGTGTTTGGAGTTGCTGAGATAAGTGTATTTGGAAGTGTTTTTTCCCTTTCCTCGCTTTATCATTTATCTCCTTTCCCGTTGGTGTTCCCTCTGTTGTAGTTGAGAAGTTGTTTGTATGCAAGGTGGTTTTGGTTTTTCCCTTGTACTGTCTCGTTTGTCTAAATACTGTGTTTGGGCATATTATTTCTTGCTCCCTTTGGTTGTGATCGGGGTCCTTCTCAGGACTAGATTACTGAGGTGCAGGGATCTTCAGGAGGTAGGGGTTACGCTGGCGGCCTGGACCTCTGTACCTTTAACAGTACCTCCAGGTTGAGGGATTAGTCAGGGCCCCAGCTTAGGGTCAGCTTAGGCCCCCTACCTCCAGTATACAGAGACAGCGTGACACCGGGATCTCCACACACACACTACTAGACGTAGAGCGGCCGGGATCTCCACACACACACTACTAGACGCAGAGCGGCCGGGATCTCCACACACACACTACTAGACACAGAGCGGCCGGGATCTCCACACACACACACTACTAGACGCAGAGCGGCCAGGATCTCCACACACACACTACAAGACACAGAGCGGCCGGGATCTCCACACACACACTACTAGACGCAGAGCGGCCGGGATCTCCACACACACACACTTCTGGAAGCAGAGCGGCCGGGATCTCCACACACACACACTTCTGGACGCAGAGCGGCCGGGATCTCCACACACACACACACACTTCTAGACGCAGAGCGGCCAGGATCTCCACACACACACACACACTTCTAGACGCAGAGCGGCCGGGATCTCCACACACACACACTTCTAGACGCAGAGCGGCCGGGATCTCCACACACACACACACTTCTAGACGCAGAGCGGCCGGGATCTCCACACACACACTACTAGACGCAGAGCGGCCGGGATCTCCACACACACACTACTAGACGCAGAGCGGCCGGGATCTCCACACACACACTACTAGACGCAGAGCGGCCGGGATCTCCACACACACACACTTCTGGACGCAGAGCGGCCGGGATCTCCACACACACACACTTCTGGACGTAGAGCGGCCGGGATCTCCACACACACACTACTAGACACAGAGCGGCCGGGATCTCCACACACACACTTCTGGACGCAGAGCGGCCGGGATCTCCACACACACACTTCTGGACGTAAAGCGGCCGGGATCTCCACACACACACACTACTAGACACAGAGCGGCCGGGATCTCCACACACACACTTCTGGACGCAGAGCGGCCGGGATCTCCACACACACACACTTCTGGACGCAGAGCGGCCGGGATCTCCACACACACACACTTGTGGACGTAGAGCGGCCGGGATCTCCACACACACACACTTCTGGACGCAGAGCGGCCGGGATCTCCACACACACACTTCTGGACGTAGAGCGGCCGGGATCTCCACACACACACTTCTGGACGTAGAGCGGCCGGGATCTCCACACACACACTACTAGACGTAGAGCGGCCGGGATCTCCACACACACATTACTAGACGCAGAGCGGCCGGGATCTCCACACACACACTACTAGACGCAGAGCGGCCGGGATCTCCACACACACACTTCTGGACGCAGAGAGGCCGGGATCTCCACACACACACTTCTGGACGCAGAGCGGCCGGGATCTCCACACACACACACTTCTAGACGCAGAGCGGCCAGGATCTCCACACACACACACTTCTAGACGCAAAGCGGCCAGGATCTCCACACACACACACTTCTAGACGCAGAGCGGCCGGGATCTCCACACACACACTACTTGACGTAGAGCGGCCGGGCTCTCCACACACACACTTCTGGACGCAGAGCGGCCGGGATCTCCACACACACACACACACACACACACACACACACACACACACACTACTAGACGTAGAGCGGCCGAGATCTCCACACACACACTTCTGGACACAGAGCGGCCGGGATCTCCACACACACACACTTCTGGACGCAGAGCGGCCGGGATCTCCACACACACACACTTCTGGACGCAGAGCGGCCGGGATCTCCACACACACACTTCTGGACGCAGAGCGGCCGGGATCTCCACACACACACTTCTGGACGTAGAGCGGCCGGGATCTCCACACACACACACTACTAGACGCAGAGCGGCCGGGATCTCCACACACACACACTTCTAGACGCAGAGCGGCCGGGATCTCCACACACACACTACTAGACGCAGAGCGGCCGGGATCTCCACACACACACTACTAGACGCAGAGCGGCCGGGATCTCCACACACACACTACTAGACGCAGAGCGGCCGGGATCTCCACACACACACTTCTGGACGCAGAGCGGCCGGGATCTCCACACACACACACTTCTGGACGCAGAGCGGCCGGGATCTCCACACACACACTACTAGACACAGAGCGGCCGGGATCTCCACACACACACTTCTGGACGCAGAGCGGCCGGGATCTCCACACACACACTTCTGGACGTAAAGCGGCCGGGATCTCCACACACACACACTACTAGACACAGAGCGGCCGGGATCTCCACACACACACTTCTGGACGCAGAGCGGCCGGGATCTCCACACACACACACTTCTGGACGCAGAGCGGCCGGGATCTCCACACACACACACTTGTGGACGTAGAGCGGCCGGGATCTCCACACACACACTACTAGACACAGAGCGGCCGGGATCTCCACACACACACTACTAGACGTAGAGCGGCCGGGATCTCCACACACACATTACTAGACGCAGAGCGGCCGGGATCTCCACACACACACTACTAGACGCAGAGCGGCCGGGATCTCCACACACACACTTCTGGACGCAGAGAGGCCGGGATCTCCAAACACACACTTCTGGACGCAGAGCGGCCGGGATCTCCACACACACACACACACACACACTACTAGACGTAGAGCGGCCGGGATCTCCACACACACACACTTCTGGACGCAGAGCGGCCGGGATCTCCACACACACACACTTCTAGACGCAGAGCGGCCAGGATCTCCACACACACACACTTCTAGACGCAAAGCGGCCAGGATCTCCACACACACACACTTCTAGACGCAGAGCGGCCGGGATCTCCACACACACACTACTTGACGTAGAGCGGCCGGGCTCTCCACACACACACTTCTGGACGCAGAGCGGCCGGGATCTCCACACACACACACACACACACACACACACACACACACACACACACACTACTAGACGTAGAGCGGCCGAGATCTCCACACACACACTTCTGGACACAGAGCGGCCGGGATCTCCACACACACACACTTCTGGACGCAGAGCGGCCGGGATCTCCACACACACACACTTCTGGACGCAGAGCGGCCGGGATCTCCACACACACACTTCTGGACGCAGAGCGGCCGGGATCTCCACACACACACTTCTGGACGTAGAGCGGCCGGGATCTCCACACACACACACTACTAGACACAGAGCGGCCGGGATCTCCACACACACACACTTCTGGACGCAGAGCGGCCGGGATCTCCACACACACACTTCTGGACGTAGAGCGGCCGGGATCTCCACACACACACACTACTAGACACAGAGCGGCCGGGATCTCCACACACACACTTCTGGACGCAGAGCGGCCGGGATCTCCACACACACACACTTCTGGACGCAGAGCGGCCGGGATCTCCACACACACACACTTCTGGACGTAGAGCGGCCGGGATCTCCACACACACACACTTCTGGACGCAGAGCGGCCGGGATCTCCACACACACACTTCTGGACGTAGAGCGGCCGGGATCTCCACACACACACTACTAGACGTAGAGCGGCCGGGATCTCCACACACACACTACTAGACGTAGAGCGGCCGGGATCTCCACACACACACTACTAGACGCAGAGCGGCCGGGATCTCCACACACACACTACTAGACGCAGAGCGGCCGGGATCTCCACACACACACTTCTGGACGCAGAGAGGCCGGGATCTCCACACACACACTTCTGGACGCAGAGCGGCCGGGATCTCCACACACACACACACACTACTAGACGTAGAGCGGCCGGGATCTCCACACACACACACTTCTGGACGCAGAGCGGCCGGGATCTCCACACACACACACTTCTAGACGCAGAGCGGCCAGGATCTCCACACACACACACTTCTAGACGCAGAGCGGCCAGGATCTCCACACACACACACTTCTAGACGCAGAGCGGCCGGGATCTCCACACACACACTACTTGACGTAGAGCGGCCGGGCTCTCCACACACACACTTCTGGACGCAGAGCGGCCGGGATCTCCACACACACACACACTACTAGACGTAGAGCGGCCGAGATCTCCACACACACACTACTAGACGCAGAGCGGCCGGGATCTCCACACACACACTACTAGACGCAGAGCGGCCGGGATCTCCACACACACACTTCTGGACGCAGAGAGGCCGGGATCTCCACACACACACTTCTGGACGCAGAGCGGCCGGGATCTCCACACACACACACACACTACTAGACGTAGAGCGGCCGGGATCTCCACACACACACACTTCTGGACGCAGAGCGGCCGGGATCTCCACACACACACACTTCTAGACGCAGAGCGGCCAGGATCTCCACACACACACACTTCTAGACGCAGAGCGGCCAGGATCTCCACACACACACACTTCTAGACGCAGAGCGGCCGGGATCTCCACACACACACTACTTGACGTAGAGCGGCCGGGATCTCCACACACACACACACTACTAGACGTAGAGCGGCCGAGATCTCCACACACACACTTCTGGACGCAGAGCGGCCGGGATCTCCACACACACACTTCTGGACGCAGAGCGGCCGGGATCTCCACACAAACACTTCTGGACGCAGAGCGGCCGGGATCTCCACACAAACACTTCTGGACGCAGAGCGGCCGGGATCTCCACACACACACTTCTGGACGCAGAGCGGCCGGGATCCCCACACACACACTTCTGGACGCAGAGCGGCCGGGATCTCCATACACACACTTCTGGACGCAGAGCGGCCGGGATCTCCACACAAACACTTCTGGACGCAGAGCGGCCGGGATCTCCACACACACACTTCTGGACGCAGAGCGGCCGGGATCCCCACACACACACTTCTGGACGCAGAGCGGCCGGGATCTCCACACACACACTTCTGGACGCAGAGCGGCCGGGATCTCCACACACACACTTCTGGACGCAGAGCGGCCGGGATCTCCACACACACACTTCTGGACGCAGAGCGGCCGGGATCTCCACACACACACTTCTGGACGCAGAGCGGCCGGGATCTCCACACACACACTTCTGGACGCAGAGCGGCCGGGATCTCCACACACACACACTACTAGACGCAGAGCGGCCGGGATCTCCACACACACACACTACTAGACGCAGAGCGGCTGGGATCTCCACACACACACTTCTGGATGCAGAGCAGCCGGGATCTCCACACACACACTTCTGGACGCAGAGCGGCCGGATCTCCACACACACACTTCTGGACGCAGAGCGGCCGGGATCTCCACACACACACTTCTGGACGTAGAGCGGCCGGGATCTCCACACACACACTTCTGGACGTAGAGCGGCCGGGATCTCCACACACACACTACTTGACGTAGAGCGGCCGGGATCTCCACACACACACTTCTGGACGCAGAGCGGCCGGGATCTCCACACACGCACTTCTGGACGCAGAGCGGCCGGGATCTCCACACACACACACTACTAGACACAGAGCGGCCGGGATCTCCACACACACACTTCTGGACGTAGAGCGGCCGGGATCTCCACACACACACACTTCTGGACGTAGAGCGGCCGGGATCTCCACACACACACACTTCTGGACGTAGAGCGGCCGGGATCTCCACACACACACACTTCTGGATGTAGAGCGGCCGGGATCTCCACACACACACACTACTAGACACAGAGCGGCCGGGATCTCCACACACACACTTCTGGACGCAGAGCGGCTGGGATCTCCACACACACACTTCTGGACGTAGAGCGGCCGGGATCTCCACACACACACTACTAGACACAGAGTGGCCGGGATCTCCACACACACACTTCTGGACGTAGAGCGGCCGGGATCTCCACACACACACTACTTGACGTAGAGCGGCCGGGATCTCCACACACACACTTCTGGACGCAGAGCGGCCGGGATCTCCACACACGCACTTCTGGACGCAGAGCGGCCGGGATCTCCACACACACACACTACTAGACACAGAGCGGCCGGGATCTCCACACACACACTTCTGGACGTAGAGCGGCCGGGATCTCCACACACACACACTTCTGGACGTAGAGCGGCCGGGATCTCCACACACACACACTTCTGGACGTAGAGCGGCCGGGATCTCCACACACACACACTTCTGGATGTAGAGCGGCCGGGATCTCCACACACACACACTACTAGACACAGAGCGGCCGGGATCTCCACACACACACTTCTGGACGCAGAGCGGCTGGGATCTCCACACACACACTTCTGGACGTAGAGCGGCCGGGATCTCCACACACACACTACTAGACACAGAGAGGCCGGGATCTCCACACACACACTTCTGGACGCAGAGCGGCCGGGATCTCCACACACACACACTTCTGGACGTACAGCGGCCGGGATCTCCACACACACACACTTCTGGACGCAGAGCGGCCGGGATCTCCACACACACACACTTCTAGACGTAGAGCGGCCGGGATCTCCACACACACACACACACACACACACACACACACACACTTCTGGACGCAGAGCGGCCGGGATCTCCACACACACACACTTCTGGACGCAGAGCGGCCGGGATCTCCACACACACACTACTAGACACAGAGCGGCTGGGATCTCCACACACACACTACTAGACGCAGAGCGGCCGGGATCTCCACACACACACTCACACACACACACACACACACACACACACACACACACTTCTGGACGCAGAGCGGCTGGGATCTCCACACACACACACACACACACACTTCTGGACGCAGAGCGGCCGGGATCTCCACACACACACACTTCTGGACGCAGAGCGGCCGGGATCTCCACACACACACACACACACACACACACACTTCTGTACGCAGAGCGGCCGGGATCTCCACACACACACTTCTGTACGCAGAGCAGCCGGGATCTCCACACACACACTACTAGACACAGAGCGGCCGGGATCTCCACACACACACTTCTGGACGTAGAGCGGCCGGGATCTCCACACACACACTTCTGGACGCAGAGCGGCCGGGATCTCCACACACACACTACTAGACACAGAGCGGCCGGGATCTCCACACACACACTTCTGGACGTAGAGCGGCCGGGATCTCCACACACACACTACTAGACACAGAGCGGCCGGGATCTCCACACACACACTTCTGGACGTAGAGCGGCCGGGATCTCCACACACACACTACTAGACGCAGAGCGGCCGGGATCTCCACACACACACTTCTAGACACAGAGCGGCCGGGATCTCCACACACACACACTTCTGGACGCAGAGCGGTCGGGATCTCCACACACACACACTTCTGGACGCAGAGCGGTCGGGATCTCCACACACACACACTTCTGGACGCAGAGCGGTCGGGATCTCCACACACACACTTCTGGACGCAGAGCGGCCGGGATCTCCACACACACACTTCTGGACGCAGAGCGGCCGGGATCTCCACACACACACTACTAGACGCAGAGCGGCCGGGATCTCCACACACACACTACTAGACGCAGAGCGGCCGGGATCTCCACACACACACTTCTGGACGCAGAGCGGCCGGGATCTCCACACACACACACTTCTGGACGCAGAGCGGTCGGGATCTCCACACACACACTACTAGACGCAGAGCGGCCGGGATCTCCACACACACACACTTCTGGACGCAGAGCGGTCGGGATCTCCACACACACACTACTAGACGCAGAGCGGTCGGGATCTCCACACACACACACTTCTAGACACAGAGCGGCCGGGATCTCCACACACACACACTTCTGGACGCAGAGCGGTCGGGATCTCCACACACACACACTTCTGGACGCAGAGCGGTCGGGATCTCCACACACACACACTTCTGGACGCAGAGCGGTCGGGATCTCCACACACACACTTCTGGACGCAGAGCAGCCGGGATCTCCACACACACACTACTAGACGCAGAGCGGCCAGGATCTCCACACACACACTTCTGGACGCAGAGCGGCCCGGATCTTCCCATCTATTTGACATATTCTGTCTATTTTAGAAGATACATTTAAAGGGGAGTTCTACCCAAAATGTAACGACACCTGTAGAGTCGCCTGCTCCCTAATATGCAAGGTGAAGCAGCTGTGCGCGCCGCTGGTGGTATAAGCGGGGGTCTCCGCATACATTGGAAGACCTCCGTGTAAATCTTCTGTTAGGTCCATCACATCCAGAACTGCACTTACAATAATGCAGCGTGGGTGCAGAGCTGCTGCAGCTCTGGATAGGACTGGAGTACTGAAGTGTACTATGGGCAGTGAGGGGCAGCAGGTAAAGCCTGGGGGGCGGGCACCGGACGCGCCGACCCCTGGATGTTGCGGGCACCGGACGCGCCGACCCCTGGACGTTGCGGGCACCGGACGCGCCGACCCCTGGACGTTGCGGGCACCGGACGCGCCGACCCCTGGACGTTGCGGGCGCCGACCCCTGGACGTTGCGGGCACCGGACGCGCCGACCCCTGGACGTTGCGGGCACCGGACGCGCCGACCCCTGGACGTTGCAGGCACTGGACGCGCCGACCCCTGGACGTTGCGGGCACTGGACGCGCCGACCCCTGGACGTTGCGGGCACTGGACGCGCCGACCCCTGGACGCGCCGACCCCTGGACGTTGCGGGCACTGGACGCGCCGACCCTTGGTGGCGGGCACTGGACGCGCCGACCCCTGAACGTTGCGGGCACTGGACGCGCCGACCCTTGGTGGCGGGCACTGGACGCGCCGACCCCTGGTGGCGGGCACTGGACGCGGCGGGCACGCTTCTCACCACTTTCTCCATGTCCTCTCTCTCCCACTTCACCTCCCGTCCCATTTCTATCTCCTGCCAGAGAAGAGCAGAGAGTCAGCGCTGGGCGGTCACAGCACACTGGCGCCGCGTGGTCACAGCACATCCGCACGTGAGCTGCATACCTTCTGCAGACGCTCCATCTCCTCCGGGCTCATGTCTCGGTCGATGGACGAGATGCTTTCCATACTGTTCTTCCTCCCAAGACCAGCAGCGAACGGATTGGCGATGACACCCGGAGACGCCTGGAGGAGACCACGGGCATCAGCTGGATAACAACCCCCATGTGACATCTGAGGAGTGGACGCTGGGGGTAGTCATCTTACCTCAATGGAGTTAGTGGACACAGGATCGAAGCCATCACAGACCAGGATGAGCAGCGTGTCCCCGACCCCGCGCAGCGCCTGCACCGCCTCCGTGTGCGTCATCCCCAGCAGGCTCTGCTGATTCACCTCCAGGATCCGCATGCCCACAGCAAGACGCCCGTCACGGGCCGCCGCCCCCGAGGAGCTCACCTGGAGGAGGGCAGAGGGTCAGACGTCTGCTGCCCCCTACTGGTCACATCTATCACACCCCAAACCCCCTCACCTTAGAGATGAACACGCCCTCGTCTGTGGGGTCCGCCGGGTTTCCAGGGTGGCCCTTCGCTCCTCCTCGTATGCTGATCCCCAGCTTCTCGCCAGGAGCCTTCACGATGCAGATCTCCTGCAAGAACGGGAGGATGAGCGCAGGGCAAGACGAGCGCGGGGCAAGGCGAGCGCGGGGCAAGGCGAGCGCGGGGCAAGGCGAGCGCGGGGCAAGGCGAGCGCGGGGCAAGGCGAGCGCGGGGCAAGGCGAGCGCGGGGCAAGGCGAGCGCGGGGCAAGGCGAGCGCGGGGCAAGGCGAGCGCGGGGCAAGACGAGCGCGGGGCAAGACGAGCGCGGGGCAAGACGAGCGCAGAGCGGTGCGCAGGGTAAGACGAGCGCAGAGCGGAGCGCAGGGTAAGACGAGCGCAGAGCGGAGCGCAGGGTAAGACGAGCGCAGAGCGGAGCGCAGGGTAAGACGAGCGCAGAGCGGAGCGCAGGGTAAGACGAGCGCAGAGCGGAGCGCAGGGTAAGACGAGCGCAGAGCGGAGCGCAGGGTAAGACGAGCGCAGAGCGGAGCGCAGGGTAAGACGAGCGCAGAGCGGAGCGCAGGGTAAGACGAGCGCAGAGCGGAGCGCAGGGTAAGACGAGCGCAGAGCGGAGCGCAGGGTAAGACGAGCGCAGAGCGGAGCGCAGGGTAAGACGAGCGCAGAGCGGAGCGCAGGGTAAGACGAGCGCAGAGCGGAGCGCAGGGTAAGACGAGCGCAGAGCGGAGCGCAGGGTAAGACGAGCGCAGAGCGGAGCGCAGGGTAAGACGAGCGCAGAGCGGAGCGCAGGGTAAGACGAGCGCAGAGCGGAGCGCAGGGTAAGACGAGCGCAGAGCGGAGCGCAGGGTAAGACGAGCGCAGAGCGGAGCGCAGGGTAAGACGAGCGCAGAGCGGAGCGCAGGGTAAGACGAGCGCAGAGCGGAGCGCAGGGTAAGACGAGCGCAGAGCGGAGCGCAGGGTAAGACGAGCGCAGAGCGGAGCGCAGCGTAAGACGAGCGCAGAGCGGAGCGCAGCGTAAGACGAGCGCAGAGCGGAGAGCAGCGTAAGACGAGCGCAGAGCGGAGCGCAGGGTAAGACGAGCGCAGAGCGGAGCGCAGGGTAAGACGAGCGCAGAGCGGAGCGCAGCGTAAGACGAGCGCAGAGCGGAGAGCAGCGTAAGACGAGCGCAGAGCGGAGCGCAGGGTAAGACGAGAGCGGAGCGTAGGGTAAGACGAGTTCAGAGCGGAGAGCAGCGTAAGACGAGCGCAGAGCGGAGCGCAGGGTAAGACTAGCGCGGAGCGCAGGGTAAGACGAGTTCAGAGCGGAGCGCAGGGTAAGACGAGCGCAGAGTGGAGCGCAGGGTAAGACGAGCGCAGAGCGGAGCGCAGGGTAAGATGAGCGCAGAGCGGAGCGCAGGGTAAGATGAGCGCAGAGCAGAGCGCAGGGTAAGATGAGCGCAGAGCGGAGCGCAGGGTAAGATGAGCGCAGAGCGGAGCGCAGGGGCTGACAACCCCTACACCGGCAGGGTGTCAGCACTGAGACGATGGAGGGCAAGACACGATGTGACTGCAGAATAGAGACCGCAGCTCTGGAGAATAAGATACGATGTGACAGCAGAATAGAGACCGCAGCTCTGGAGGATAAGATACGATGTGACAGCAGAATAGAGACCGCAGCTCTGGAGGATAAGATACGATGTGACAGCAGAATAGAGACCGCAGCTCTGGAGGATAAGATACGATGTGACAGCAGAATAGAGACCGCAGCTCTGGAGAATAAGATACGATGTGACAGCAGAATAGAGACCGCAGCTCTGGAGGATAAGATACGATGTGACAGCAGAATAGACACCGCAGCTCTGGAGGATAAGATACGATGTGACAGCAGAATAGAGACCGCAGCTCTGAAGGATAAGATACGATGTGACAGCAGAATAGTGAGTGCAGCTCTGGAGGTGACTGGAGGATAAGACGATGTAAGAGCAGAATAGTGACTGCAGCTCTAGAGGTGAGTGGAGCATAAGACACAATGCAACAGCAGAATGGTGACTGCAGCTCTGGAGGTGTCTGGAGGATAAGACATGATGTAACAGCAGAATAGTGACTGCAGCTCTGGAGGTGACTGGAGGATAAGACATGATGTAACAGCAGAATAGTGACTGCAGCTCTGGAGGTGACTGGAGGATAAGACATGATGTAACAGCAGAATAGTGAGTGCAGCTCTGGAGGTGACTGGAGCATAAGACATGATGTAACAGCAGAATAGTGAGTGCAGCGCTGGCGGTGACTGGAGGATAAGACACGATGTAACAGCAGAATAGTGAGTGCAGCTCTGGAGGATAAGACATGATGTAACCGCAGAATAGTGACTGCAGCTCTGGAGGTGACTGGAGGATAAGACATGATGTAACAGCAGAATAGTGAGTGCAGCTCTGGGGGGTGAGAGGAGCAGTCACGTCATTAAGGGGCAGATTAATCAGGGGTACTGTACCTGCATGCCAGGGGGTGGCGGGTCTCTCCTGACCAGTAGGTGGAGCTCCGGAGCAGGGCACAGCAGAGCTTTCACAGCTTCCTGGTGCGTTGCTTGTCTCAGGTCGACCCCCGCTGCCTGTAAAATTCGGTCCCCGACCCGGAGACCACTGCGAGCGGCCACCCCGCGAGAGATCACCTGCGGGAGACGAGGTCGGGCGTAAGAAACGGGCGACATCTGATATATAATGCCGCAGGGTGAGGAGCGGCGGGGACAAAGGACAGCACTGGCTCAGATCAAGAGCAGACGTGTGAGCGACACCATCCACTGACCGCAAGCAGAGCGGCGGGGGGCTCACACGGACGAGGAGGCGGCGGCCGGGGGGCTCACACGGACGAGGAGGCGGCGGCCGGGGGGCTCACACGGACGAGGAGGCGGCGGCCGGGGGGCTCACACGGACAAGGAAACGGTGGGGGGTTCACACGGACGAGGAGGAGGCGATGGCCGGGGGGCTCACACAGCGGGGGCAGCACTCACCTTTGAGATGAACACTCCGGGTTCGTTAATTCCAAAGGGATGGCTGGAATGGTCGCTGCCCCCCACGATGCTGAGGCCCAGGGGACCCCCAGACTTGATGAGAGAGATCTCCTGCACACAATAGGGGGGCAGCGGTCAGATCCCCCTGCGGTGACGTCACCCGCCCGCTGTGACTCACCGTCCCCCTCACCTCGGTGGGATACTCCTCTTCCTCCGCGCTGTGGTTCCGCAGGGGGCCGCCATACTCCTCGGCCTCTCCGTTCTCTGTCTCTGTAGGGGGCGGTGGTGAGCGCGGCCGAGCTCTGTGCAGGGACGGTGATGACCTGGGGTCTGCGGCGGCCCCGGGTTGGGGGGGCTCTCTCTCCACCAGCAGGCTGATGGTGGGGGAGGTGCTGGTAAGCAGGGCTACTGCCTGGTCATGCCTGGCTTCTGTCATGTCTACCCCATTGATCTAGAATAACGTGCAGAGCCAGAGTCAGCGGAGAAGACCACCACCCCCGCCCCAAGTGTGGGGGCCGTAATATAAAACAGGAGGGGGAGGGGCAGTAATGTAACTGGGGGTCCAGTGTGAGGGGCTGTACGTCCGGGGAGGCTCTGCAGCAGCCGGGGCCGGGAATAGCGCACACAGAGGTCAGCGCTGACGAGGCAGTACACGGGCTTACCAAGATGGCAAAGGACAGAGCAGCCCCCCACCAGGAGAGAACGCCGGCCGGCCGGGGGGCCGAGGGTGAGAGGAAGGAGACAGAGGAGATCGGAGAAGGAAGAGACTGTTAATATACTGGACGGGGAGCGCTACACGGCAGGCAGTACCACCCCACCTGCGCGAGACTGAGACAATAAAGACCACCCCACCTGCGCAAGACTGAGACGATAAAGACCACCCCACCTGCGCAAGACTGAGACAATAAAGACCACCCCACCTGCGCAAGACTGAGACGATAAAGACCACCCCACCTGCGCAAGACTGAGACAATAAAGACCACCCAACCTGCGCGAGACTGAGACAATAAAGACCACCCCACCTGCGCAAGACTGAGACAATAAAGACCACCCCACATGCGCGAGACTGAGACAATAAAGACCACCCAACCTGCGCGAGACTGAGACGATAAAGACCACCCCACCTGCGCAAGCCCGAGACAATAAAGACCACCCCACCTGCGCAAGACTGAGACAATAAAGACCACCCAACCTGCGCGAGATTGAGACAATAAAGACCACCCCACCGGCGCATGACTGAGACAATAAAGACCACCCCACCTGCGCAAGCCTGAGACAATAAAGACCACCCCACCTGTGCATGACTGAGACAATAAAGACCACTCCACCTGCGCAAGACAGACAATAAAGACCACCCAACCAGCACGAGACTGAGACAATAAAGACCATCCCACCTGCGCGAGACTGAGACAATAAAGACCACCCCACCTGCACAAGCCTGACACAATAAAGACCACCCCACCTGAACTACTGACCCCCTCACATCTACAGAGAACACCAGGTCTGCTCCACCTGTACTACTGACCGCTCTCACATCCACATAGAGAAGACGAGGTCTGCTCCATCTGCTCCGCACAGCACTAGGGAGCGCACGACCTGCGTCCAGTCTGAGCAGACAGGACAGATGGCGTCTACCATGCGCCCACCAGCAGTGACCGCTGCGGACAGTCACAAGCCATTATCAGAGAGGCGGGGACACCGGGGACTCTACTAACATTAACCCCTGGCAGACTACTTACTGACAGGACCAGGTCGCCGACTCTGAGGGTCCCGTCCCGGTGGGCGGCTCCACCCTCTGCGATTCGCGAGATGAATATACCCTGGAAGAGAAGGAAGATGTCACATCACGGCCGCACGTTATACCGCCATGTAGTGAGACTTCAGACTGGACGGAGCCTCGCTCATCACTGCTCCCAAAATACTGCAGACCCAGGAGTCACCTGACGGGCGGGTTATTTACAGCCCCCGACACATGAGAGGCGCAGCCAGAAGCCAGGGGGGAAACAGGGTCTGCTCCAACTGCACTGCTGTGACTGGTAGACACCAAGAGGATGAGGTCTGCTCCAACTGCACTGCTGTGACTGGTAGACACCAAGAGGATGAGGTCTGCTCCAACTGCACTGCTGTGACTGGTAGACACCAAGAGGATGAGGTCTGCTCCAACTGCACTGCTGTGACTGGTAGACGCCAAGAGGATGAGGTCTGCTCCAACTGCACTAATGTGACTGGTAGACACCAAGAGGATGAGGTCTGCTCCAACTGCACTAATGTGACTGGTAGACACCAAGAGGATGAGGTCTGCTCCAACTGCACTAATGTGACTGGTAGACACCAAGAGGATGAGGTCTGCTCCAACTGCACTAATGTGACTGGTAGACGCCAAGAGGATGAGGTCTGCTCCAACTGCACTAATGTGACTGGTAGACACCAAGAGGATGAGGTCTGCTCCAACTGCACTGCTGTGACTGGTAGACACCAAGAGGATGAGGTCTGCTCCAACTGCACTAATGTGACTGGTAGACGCCAAGAGGATGAGGTCTGCTCCAACTGCACTAATGTGACTGGTAGACACCAAGAGGATGAGGTCTGCTCCAACTGCACTAATGTGACTGGTAGACACCAAGAGGATGAGGTCTGCTCCAACTGCACTAATGTGACTGGTAGACACCAAGAGGATGAGGTCTGCTCCAACTGCACTAATGTGACTGGTAGACGCCAAGAGGATGAGGTCTGCTCCAACTGCACTAATGTGACTGGTAGACGCCAAGAGGATGAGGTCTGCTCCAACTGCACTAATGTGACTGGTAGACACCAAGAGGATGAGGTCTGCTCCAACTGCACTAATGTGACTGGTAGACGCCAAGAGGATGAGGTCTGCTGCAACTGCACTAATGTGACTGGTAGACACCAAGAGGATGAGGTCTGCTCCAACTGCACTAATGTGACTAGTAGACGTCAAGAGGATGAGGTCTGCTCCAACTGCACTAATGTGACTGGTAGACACCAAGAGGATGAGGTCTGCTCCAACTGCACTAATGTGACTGGTAGACACCAAGAGGATGAGGTCTGCTCCAACTGCACTGCTGTGACTGGTAGACACCAAGAGGATGAGGTCTGCTCCAACTGCACTAATGTGACTGGTAGACACCAAGAGGATGAGGTCTGCTCCAACTGCACTGCTGTGACTGGTAGACACCAAGAGGATGAGGTCTGCTCCAACTGCACTAATGTGACTGGTAGACACCAAGAGGATGAGGTCTGCTCCAACAGCACTAATGTGACTGGTAGACACCAAGAGGATGAGGTCTGCTCCAACTGCACTAATGTGACTGGTAGACACCAAGAGGATGAGGTCTGCTCCAACTGCACTAATGTGACTGGTAGACACCAAGAGGATGAGGTCTGCTCCAACTGCACTAATGTGACTGGTAGACGCCAAGAGGATGAGGTCTGCTCCAACTGCACTAATGTGACTGGTAGACACCAAGCGGATGAGGTCTGCTCCAACTGCACTAATGTGACTAGTAGACGCCAAGAGGATGAGGTCTGCTCCAACTGCACTAATGTGACTGGTAGACACCAAGAGGATGAGGTCTGCTCCAACTGCACTAATGTGACTGGTAGACACCAAGAGGATGAGGTCTGCTCCAACTGCACTGCTGTGACTGGTAGACGCCAAGAGGATGAGGTCTGCTCCAACTGCACTAATGTGACTGGTAGACACCAAGAGGATGAGGTCTGCTCCAACTGCACTAATGTGACTGGTAGACGCCAAGAGGATGAGGTCTGCTCCAACTGCACTAATGTGACTGGTAGACACCAAGAGGATGAGGTCTGCTCCAACTGCACTAATGTGACTGGTAGACGCCAAGAGGATGAGGTCTGCTCCAACTGCACTAATGTGACTGGTAGACACCAAGCGGATGAGGTCTGCTGCAACTGCACTAATGTGACTGGTAGACACCAAGAGGATGAGGTCTGCTCCAACTGCACTAATGTGACTGGTAGACACCAAGAGGATGAGGTCTGCTCCAACTGCACTAATGTGACTGGTAGACACCAAGAGGATGAGGTCTGCTCCAACTGCACTGCTGACTGATCAGTGGACAGATCATATACCTGGATTGATCATACAAAGTCTTCTCCATCTGCACGACCGACTGACCAATGGGAACATTAATAAGGTCTGCTCAGTGGACACAGGCCTGATATCTGCACGGAGAGCACGAGGTCTGCTCCACCTGCCCCGGGTACATACTCACAGTGTCCCCCACCCGGTATGGGGTGCTGCCGACACCCCCGGCAATGCTGAAGCCCAGGCCCTTGTCGTTGCGTATCAGGCAGGTGGAGATGCGCAGGCTGCAGCTGTGCGGAGGCGACTCCTCCTCTTCCTCAGGATAAGGAACGACCGCGCGGTTCTCCCGTGGATTGTAGTCGTCTTCGGGGCGTAACGGGGTCACTGTGATCGGGTTGTCGGGCTCCACCATCCGCTCTCTTAACACCGTCATAGAGACAGAGCTGCCGGAGCTGCGCAGCGCCTCCACCGCCATGTGGTGCTCCGCATTGTGCAGATCCACTGCATTCACCTGCCGGAAACACAGACAGCACTCACATTATTACACCGCGGGGGCTCCTGGCGGTGACCCCGAATGTCACGACACTGTGGACACGGCCCCCACAGCTGTGTATGAGCCGCAGAAGGATGGCGGGGTCTACAGAGCTCCACCGCGTGTATGGAAGAAGTGTGAACGCTGCTCTGGCTGCAGAAGGAAAAGGAGTGTATATATATACGGAGCGGGTAAACGCTGCAGAGTCAGACGCGCCGTACACAGAAGAGTTAATACATCATTGGTATCTCCTCCGTCGTCAGTATCTGGTGACCGCCCGTCCCCTCCGTCGTCGGTATCTGGTGACCGCCCGTCGCCTCCGTCATCAGTATCTGGAGCTCCTGACTCCGCGGCGTTTACCCTGCGCAGCGCTGTGCACACATACAGGTAGAGCGTCTTGGAGTAGTCTTCATACCCCATGATCTTTTCCACACCTTTCTTGTTAGGCTGTGCACCCACGATCAGTTACTGCTGGGGGTCTATGGCAGCAGTGGATGGATTTGTAGACACCCCCGGCCCACTATGCGATCACCGCGCACACGGACATGCGCTGCGTCTTTCCAGACCTCGGCGTGTCCGTTTCTCCTGCGGATCCGCACGTGGACTCGCCCCGTAGACTGAACCTCTATGAGGAAAGTCCGCGTCGGGTCCGCAGCGGCTCCTGATGGCGGCACACCCCCTCACTGCCACAATCCAAAAGGTTATTGGGATTTTCTGTGATACAAAGTAACGAGTATTAGTGAGGAAATGATACGAGGTCACTGATTATTCTACAAATATAGATCTGACCATTGTGCCGTGCGTTAGTATTCAGCCCCCGAGTCACTACTATGTAGGACCACCTCTCACTGTGATCACTGCTGCAGTCTTTTGGGGTCTGTTTCTCCAACTTTCTCTGCTGCAGTCTTTTGGGGTCTGTCTCTCCACCTTCCTCTGCAGTCTTTTGGGGTCTGTCTCTCCAGCTTTCTCTGCTGCAGTCTTTTGGGGTCTGTCTCTCCAGCTTTCTCTGCTGCAGTCTTTTGGGGTCTGTCTCTCCAGCTTTCTCTGCTGCAGTCTTTTGGGGTCTGTCGCTCCAGCTTCCTCTGCAGTCTTTTGGGGTCTGTCTCTCCAGCTTCCTCTGCTGCAGTCTTTTGGGGTCTGTCTCTCCAGCTTCCTCTGCTGCAGTCTTTTTGGGTCTGTCTCTCCAGCTTCCTCTGCTGCAGTCTTTTAGGGTCTGTCTCTCTAGCTTCCTCTGCAGTCTTTTGGGGTCTGTCGCTCTAGCTTCCTCTGCAGTCTTTTGGGGTCTGTCTCTCCAGCTTCCTCTGCAGTCTTTTAGGGTCTGTCTCTCTAGCTTCCTCTGCTGTCTTTTGGGGTCTGTCTCTCTAGCTTTCGCTGCAGTCTTTTGGGATCTGTCTCTCCCACCTGTCTCTGCTGCAGTCTTTTGGGGTCTGTCTCTCCCACCTGTCTCTGCTGCAGTCTTTTGGGGTCTGTCTCTCCCACCTGTCTCTGCTGCAGTCTTTTGGGGTCTGTCTCTCCAGCTTTCTCTGCAGTCTTTTGGGGTCTGTCTCTCCACCTTTCTCTGCTGCAGTCTTTTGGGGTCTGTCTCTCCACCTTTCTCTGCTGCAGTCTTTTGGGGTCTGTCTCTCCACCTTTCTCTGCTGCAGTCTTTTGGGGTCTGTCTCCCCACCTTTCTCTGCTGCAGTCTTTTGGGGTTTGTCTCTCCAGCTTTCTCTGCTGCAGTCTTTTGGGGTCTGTCTCTCCCACCTTTCTCTGCTGCAGTCTTTTGGGGTCTGTCTCTCCAAGCTTTCTCTGCTGCAGTCTTTTGGGGTCTGTCTCTCCAGCTTTCTCTGCTGCAGTCTTTTGGGGTCTGTCTCTCCAGCTTTCTCTGCTGCAGTCTTTTGGGGTCTGTCTCTCCAGCTTTCTCTGCTGAAGTCTTTTGGGGTCTGTCTCCCGAGCTTTCTCTGCTGCAGTCTTTTGGGCTTTGTCTCTCCAGCTTTCTCTGCTGCAGTCTTTTGGGGTCTGTCTCTCCAGCTTTCTCTGCAGTCTTTTGAGGTCTGTCTCTCCAGCTTTCTCTGCAGTCTTTTGGGGTCTGTCTCTCCAGCTTTCTCTGCTGCAGTCTTTTGGGGTCTGTCTCTCCAGCTTCCTCTGCAGTCTTTTGGGGTCTGTCTCTCCAGCTTTCTCTGCTGCAGTCTTTTGGGGTCTGTCTCTCCAGCTTTCTCTGCTGCAGTCTTTTGGGGTCTGTCTCTCCAGCTTTCTCTGCTGCAGTCTTTTGGGGTCTGTCTCTCCAGCTTTCTCTGCTGCAGTCTTTTGGGGTCTGTCTCTCCAGCTTTCTCTGCTGCAGTCTTTTGGGGTCTGTCTCTCCAGCTTTCTCTGCTGCAGTCTTTTGGGGTCTGTCTCTCCAGCTTTCTCTGCTGCAGTCTTTTGGGGTCTGTCTCTCCAGCTTTCTCTGCTGCAGTCTTTTGGGGTCTGTCTCTCCAGCTTTCTCAGCTGCAGTCTTTTGGGGTCTGTCTCTCCAGCTTTCTCTGCTGCAGTCTTTTGGGGTCTGTCTCTCCAGCTTTTTCTGCAGTCTTTTGGGGTCTGTCTCTCCAGCTTTCTCTGCTGCAGTCTTTTGGGGTCTGTCTCTCCAGCTTCCTCTGCTGCAGTCTTTTGGGGTCTGTCTCTCCAGCTTTCTCTGCAGTCTTTTGGGGTCTGTCTCTCCAGCTTTCTCTGCTGCAGTCTTTTGGGGTCTGTCTCTCCAGCTTTCTCTGCTGCAGTCTTTTGGGGTCTGTCTCTCCAGCTTTCTCTGCAGTCTTTTGGGGTCTGTCGCTCCAGCTTCCTCTGCAGTCTTTTGGGGTCTGTCTCTCCAGCTTCCTCTGCTGCAGTCTTTTGGGGTCTGTCTCTCCAGCTTCCTCTGCTGCAGTCTTTTTGGGTCTGTCTCTCCAGCTTCCTCTGCAGTCTTTTAGGGTCCGTCTCTCTAGCTTCCTCTGCAGTCTTTTGGGGTCTGTCTCTCTAGCTTCCTCTGCAGTCTTTTGGGGTCTGTCTCTCCAGCTTCCTCTGCTGCAGTCTTTTGGGGTTTGTCTCTCCAGCTTCCTCTGCAGTCTTTTAGGGTCTGTCTCTCTAGCTTCCTCTGCAGTCTTTTGGGGTCTGTCTCTCTAGCTTTCGCTGCAGTCTTTTGGGATCTGTCTCTCCCACCTGTCTCTGCTGCAGTCTTTTAGGGTCTGTCTCTCCCACCTGTCTCTGCTGCAGTCTTTTGGGGTCTGTCTCTCCCACCTGTCTCTGCTGCAGTCTTTTGGGGTCTGTCTCTCCAGCTTTCTCTGCAGTCTTTTGGGGTCTGTCTCTCCACCTTTCTCTGCTGCAGTCTTTTGGGGTCTGTCTCTCCACCTTTCTCTGCTGCAGTCTTTTGGGGTCGGTCTCCCCACCTTTCTCTGCTGCAGTCTTTTGGGGTTTGTCTCTCCAGCTTTCTCTGCTGCAGTCTTTTGGGGTCTGTCTCTCCCACCTTTCTCTGCTGCAGTCTTTTGGGGTCTGTCTCTCCAAGCTTTCTCTGCTGCAGTCTTTTGGGGTCTGTCTCTCCAGCTTTCTCTGCTGCAGTCTTTTGGGGTCTGTCTCTCCAGCTTTCTCTGCTGCAGTCTTTTGGGGTCTGTCTCTCCAGCTTTCTCTGCTGCAGTCTTTTGGGGTCTGTCTCTCCAGCTTTCTCTGCTGCAGTCTTTTGGGGTCTGTCTCCCGAGCTTTCTCTGCTGCAGTCTTTTGGGGTCTGTCTCCCGAGCTTTCTCTGCTGCAGTCTTTTGGGCTTTGTCTCTCCAGCTTTCTCTGCTGCAGTCTTTTGGGGTCTGTCTCTCCAGCTTTCTCTGCAGTCTTTTGAGGTCTGTCTCTCCAGCTTTCTCTGCAGTCTTTTGGGGTCTGTCTCTCCAGCTTTCTCTGCTGCAGTCTTTTGGGGTCTGTCTCTCCAGCTTCCTCTGCAGTCTTTTGGGGTCTGTCTCTCCAGCTTTCTCTGCTGCAGTCTTTTGGGGTCTGTCTCTCCACCTTTCTCTGCAGTCTTTTGGGGTCTGTCTCTCCAGCTTTCTCTGCTGCAGTCTTTTGGGGTCTGTCTCTCCAGCTTTCTCTGCTGCAGTCTTTTGGGGTCTGTCTCTCCAGCTTTCTCTGCTGCAGTCTTTTGGGGTCTGTCTCTCCAGCTTTCTCTGCTGCAGTCTTTTGGGGTCTGTCTCTCCAGCTTTCTCTGCTGCAGTCTTTTGGGGTCTGTCTCTCCAGCTTTCTCTGTAGTCTTTTGGGGTTTGTCTCTCCAGCTTTCTCTGCTGCAGTCTTTTGGGGTCTGTCTCTCCAGCTTTCTCTGCTGCAGTCTTTTGGGGTCTGTCTCTCCAGCTTTCTCTGCAGTCTTTTGGAGTCTGTGTCTCCAGCTTTCTCTGCTGCAGTCTTTTGGGATCGGTCTCTCCAGCTTCCTCTGCTGCAGTCTTTTGGGGTCTGTCTCTCCAGCTTTCTCTGCTGCAGTCTTTTGGGGTCTGTCTCTCCAGCTTTCTCTCCAGTCTTTTGGGGTCTGTCTCCCCAGCTTTCTCTGCAGTCTTTTGGGGTCTGTCTCTCCAGCTTTCCCTGCAGTCTTTTGGGGTCTGTCTCTTCCACCTTTCTCTGCAGTCTTTTGGGGTCTGTCTCTCCAGCTTCCTCTGCAGTCTTTTGGGGTCTGTCTCTCCAGCTTTCTCTGCTGCAGTCTTTTGGGGTCTGTCTCTCCAGCTTTCTCTGCTGCAGTCTTTTGGGGTCTGTCTCTCCAGCTTTCTCTGCTGCAGTCTTTTGGGGTCTGTCTCTCCAGCTTTCTCTGCTGCAGTCTTTTGGGGTCTGTCTCTCCAGCTTTCTCTGCTGCAGTCTTTTGGGGTCTGTCTCTCCAGCTTTCTCTGCTGCAGTCTTTTGGGGTCTGTCTCTCCAGCTTTCTCTGCTGCAGTCTTTTGGGGTCTGTCTCTCCAGCTTTCTCTGCAGTCTTTTGGGGTCTGTCTCTCCAGCTTTCTCTGCTGCAGTCTTTTGGGGTCTGTCTCTCCAGCTTTCTCTGTAGTCTTTTGGGGTTTGTCTCTCCAGCTTTCTCTGCTGCAGTCTTTTGGGGTCTGTCTCTCCAGCTTTCTCTGCAGTCTTTTGGAGTCTGTCTCTCCAGCTTTCTCTGCTGCAGTCTTTTGGGATCTGTCTCTCCAGCTTTCTCTGCTGCAGTCTTTTGGGATCTGTCTCTCCAGCTTCCTCTGCTGCAGTCTTTTGGGGTCTGTCTCTCCAGCTTTCTCTGCAGTCTTTTGGGCTTTGTCTCTCCAGCTTTCTCTGCTGCAGTCTTTTGGGATCTGTCTCTCCAGCTTCCTCTGCTGCAGTCTTTTGGGGTCTGTCTCTCCAGCTTTCTCTGCAGTCTTTTGGGGTCTGTCTCTCCAGCTTTCTCTGCTGCAGTCTTTTGGGGTCTGTCTCTCCAGCTTTCTCTGCAGTCTTTTGGGGTCTGTCGCTCCAGCTTCCTCTGCAGTCTTTTGGGGTCTGTCTCTCCAGCTTCCTCTGCTGCAGTCTTTTGGGGTCTGTCTCTCCAGCTTCCTCTGCTGCAGTCTTTTGGGGTCTGTCTCTCCAGCTTCCTCTGCTGCAGTCTTTTGGGGTTTGTCTCTCCAGCTTCCTCTGCAGTCTTTTAGGGTCTGTCTCTCTAGCTTCCTCTGCAGTCTTTTGGGGTCTGTCTCTCTAGCTTTCGCTGCAGTCTTTTGGGGTCTGTCTCTCCCACCTGTCTCTGCTGCAGTCTTTTGGGGTCTGTCTCTCCCACCTGTCTCTGCTGCAGTCTTTTGGGGTCTGTCTCTCCCACCTGTCTCTGCTGCAGTCTTTTGGGGTCTGTCTCTCCCACCTTTCTCTGCTGCAGTCTTTTGGGGTCTGTCTCTCCAAGCTTTCTCTGCTGCAGTCTTTTGGGGTCTGTCTCTCCAGCTTTCTCTGCTGCAGTCTTTGGGGTCTGTCTCTCCAGCTTTCTCTGCTGCAGTCTTTTGGGGTCTGTCTCTCCAGCTTTCTCTGCTGCAGTCTTTTGGGGTCTGTCTCTCCAGCTTTCTCTGCTGCAGTCTTTTGGGGTCTGTCTCTCCAGCTTTCTCTGCTGCAGTCTTTTGGGGTCTGTCTCTCCAGCTTTCTCTGCTGCAGTCTTTTGGGGTCTGTCTCTCCAGCTTTCTCTGCTGCAGTCTTTTGGGGTCTGTCTCCTGAGCTTTCTCTGCTGCAGTCTTTTGGGCTTTGTATCTCCAGCTTTCTCTGCTGCAGTCTTTTGGGGTCTGTCTCTCCAGCTTTCTCTGCAGTCTTTTGAGGTCTGTCTCTCCAGCTTTCTCTGCTGCAGTCTTTTGGGGTCTGTCTCTCCAGCTTCCTCTGCAGTCTTTTGGGGTCTGTCTCTCCAGCTTTCTCTGCTGCAGTCTTTTGGGGTCTGTCTCTCCACCTTTCTCTGCAGTCTTTTGGGGTCTGTCTCTCCAGCTTTCTCTGCAGTCTTTTGGGGTCTGTCTCTCCAGCCTTCTCTGCTGCAGTCTTTTGGGGTCTGTCTCTCCAGCTTTCTCTGCTGCAGTCTTTTGGGGTCTGTCTCTCCAGCTTCCTCTGCTGCAGTCTTTTGGGGTCTGTCTCTCCAGCTTCCTCTGCAGTCTTTTGGGGTCTGTCTCTCCAGCTTTCTCTGCTGCAGTCTTTTGGGGTCTGTCTCTCCAGCTTTCTCTGCAGTCTTTTGGGGTCTGTCTCTCCAGCTTTCTCTGCAGTCTTTTGGGGTCTGTCTCTCCAGCCTTCTCTGCTGCAGTCTTTTGGGGTCTGTCTCTCCAGCCTTCTCTGCTGCAGTCTTTTGGGGTCTGTCTCTCCAGCTTTCTCTGCTGCAGTCTTTTGGGGTCTGTGTCTCCAGCTTTCTCTGCTGCAGTCTTTTGGGGTCTGTGTCTCCAGCTTTCTCTGCTGCAGTCTTTTGGGGTCTGTGTCTCCAGCTTTCTCTGCTGCAGTCTTTTGGGGTCTGTGTCTCCAGCTTTCTCTGCAGTCTTTTGGGGTCTGTCTCTCCAGCTTTCTCTGCTGCAGTCTTTTGGGGTCTGTCTCTCCAGCTTTCTCTGCTGCAGTCTTTTGGGGTCTGTCTCTCCAGCTTTCTCTGCTGCAGTCTTTTGGGGTCTGTCTCTCCAGCTTTCTCTACAGTCTTTTGGAGTCTGTCTCTCCAGCTTTCTCTGCTGCAGTCTTTTGGGATCTGTCTCTCCAGCTTCCTCTGCTGCAGTCTTTTGGGGTCTGTCTCTCCAGCTTTCTCTGCAGTCTTTTGGGCTTTTTCTCTCCAGCTTTCTCTGCTGCAGTCTTTTGGGGTCTGTCTCTCCAGCTTCCTCTGCTGCAGTCTTTTGGGGTCTGTCTCTCCAGCTTTCTCTGCAGTCTTTTGGGGTCTGTCTCTCCAGCTTTCTCTGTAGTCTTTTGGGGTTTGTCTCTCCAGCTTTCTCTGCTGCAGTCTTTTGGGGTCTGTCTCTCCAGCTTTCTCTGCTGCAGTCTTTTGGGGTCTGTCTCTCCAGCTTTCTCTGCAGTCTTTTGGGCTTTGTCTCTCCAGCTTTCTCTGCTGCAGTCTTTTGGGATCTGTCTCTCCAGCTTCCTCTGCTGCAGTCTTTTGGGGTCTGTCTCTCCAGCTTTCTCTGCAGTCTTTTGGGGTCTGTCTCTCCAGCGTTCTCTGCTGCAGTCTTTTGGGGTCTGTCTCTCCAGCTTTCTCTGCAGTCTTTTGGGGTCTGTCGCTCCAGCTTCCTCTGCAGTCTTTTGGGGTCTGTCTCTCCAGCTTCCTCTGCTGCAGTCTTTTGGGGTTTGTCTCTCCAGCTTCCTCTGCAGTCTTTTGGGGTCTGTCTCTCCAGCTTTCTCTGCTGCAGTCTTTTGGGATCTGTCTCTCCAGCTTCCTCTGCTGCAGTCTTTTGGGGTCTGTCTCTCCAGCTTTCTCTGCAGTCTTTTGGGGTCTGTCTCTCCAGCTTTCTCTGCTGCAGTCTTTTGGGGTCTGTCTCTCCAGCTTTCTCTGCAGTCTTTTGGGGTCTGTCGCTCCAGCTTCCTCTGCAGTCTTTTGGGGTCTGTCTCTCCAGCTTCCTCTGCTGCAGTCTTTTGGGGTCTGTCTCTCCAGCTTCCTCTGCTGCAGTCTTTTGGGGTCTGTCTCTCCAGCTTCCTCTGCTGCAGTCTTTTGGGGTCTGTCTCTCCAGCTTCCTCTGCTGCAGTCTTTTGGGGTTTGTCTCTCCAGCTTCCTCTGCAGTCTTTTGGGGTCTGTCTCTCCAGCTTTCTCTGCTGCAGTCTTTTGGGGTCTGTCTCTCCAGCTTTCTCTGCTGCAGTCTTTTGGGGTCTGTCTCTCCAGCTTTCTCTGCAGTCTTTTGGGGTCTGTCGCTCCAGCTTCCTCTGCAGTCTTTTGGGGTCTGTCTCTCCAGCTTCCTCTGCTGCAGTCTTTTGGGGTCTGTCTCTCCAGCTTCCTCTGCTGCAGTCTTTTGGGGTCTGTCTCTCCAGCTTCCTCTGCTGCAGTCTTTTGGGGTCTGTCTCTCCAGCTTCCTCTGCTGCAGTCTTTTGGGGTCTGTCTCTCCAGCTTCCTCTGCTGCAGTCTTTTGGGGTTTGTCTCTCCAGCTTCCTCTGCAGTCTTTTGGGGTCTGTCTCTCCAGCTTTCTCTGCTGCAGTCTTTTGGGGTCTGTCTCTCCAGCTTTCTCTGCTGCAGTCTTTTGGGGTCTGTCTCTCCAGCTTTCTCTGCTGCAGTCTTTTGGGGTCTGTCTCTCCAGCTTTCTCTGCTGCAGTCTTTTGGGGTCTGTCTCCTGAGCTTTCTCTGCTGCAGTCTTTTGGGCTTTGTATCTCCAGCTTTCTCTGCTGCAGTCTTTTGGGGTCTGTCTCTCCAGCTTTCTCTGCTGCAGTCTTTTGGGGTCTGTCTCTCCAGCTTTCTCTGCTGCAGTCTTTTGGGGTCTGTCTCTCCAGCTTTCTCTGCTGCAGTCTTTTGGGGTCTGTCTCTCCAGCTTTCTCTGCTGCAGTCTTTTGGGGTCTGTCTCTCCAGCTTTCTCTGCTGCAGTCTTTTGGGGTCTGTCTCTCCAGCTTTCTCTGCTGCAGTCTTTTGGGGTCTGTCTCTCCAGCTTTCTCTGCTGCAGTCTTTTGGGGTCTGTCTCCTGAGCTTTCTCTGCTGCAGTCTTTTGGGCTTTGTATCTCCAGCTTTCTCTGCTGCAGTCTTTTGGGGTCTGTCTCTCCAGCTTTCTCTGCAGTCTTTTGAGGTCTGTCTCTCCAGCTTTCTCTGCAGTCTTTTGGGGTCTGTCTCTCCAGCTTTCTCTGCTGCAGTCTTTTGGGGTCTGTCTCTCCAGCTTCCTCTGCAGTCTTTTGGGGTCTGTCTCTCCAGCTTTCTCTGCTGCAGTCTTTTGGGGTCTGTCTCTCCACCTTTCTCTGCAGTCTTTTGGGGTCTGTCTCTCCAGCTTTCTCTGCAGTCTTTTGGGGTCTGTCTCTCCAGCCTTCTCTGCTGCAGTCTTTTGGGGTCTGTCTCTCCAGCTTTCTCTGCTGCAGTCTTTTGGGGTCTGTCTCTCCAGCTTCCTCTGCAGTCTTTTGGGGTCTGTCTCTCCAGCTTTCTCTGCTGCAGTCTTTTGGGGTCTGTCTCTCCAGCTTTCTCTGCTGCAGTCTTTTGGGGTCTGTCTCTCCAGCTTTCTCTGCAGTCTTTTGGGGTCTGTCTCTCCAGCCTTCTCTGCTGCAGTCTTTTGGGGTCTGTCTCTCCAGCTTTCTCTGCTGCAGTCTTTTGGGGTCTGTCTCTCCAGCTTTCTCTGCTGCAGTCTTTTGGGGTCTGTCTCTCCAGCTTTCTCTGCTGCAGTCTTTTGGGGTCTGTCTCTCCAGCTTTCTCTGCAGTCTTTTGGGGTCTGTCTCTCCAGCTTTCTCTGCTGCAGTCTTTTGGGGTCTGTCTCTCCAGCTTTCTCTGCTGCAGTCTTTTGGGGTCTGTCTCTCCAGCTTTCTCTGCTGCAGTCTTTTGGGGTCTGTCTCTCCAGCTTTCTCTGCTGCAGTCTTTTGGGGTCTGTCTCTCCAGCTTTCTCTGCTGCAGTCTTTTGGGGTCTGTCTCTCCAGCTTTCTCTGCTGCAGTCTTTTGGGGTCTGTCTCTCCAGCTTTCTCTGCAGTCTTTTGGGGTCTGTCTCTCCAGCTTTCTCTGCAGTCTTTTGGGGTCTGTCTCTCCAGCTTTCTCTGCAGTCTTTTGGGGTCTGTCTCTCCAGCTTTCTCTGCTGCAGTCTTTTGGGATCTGTCTCTCCAGCTTCCTCTGCAGTCTTTTGGGGTCTGTCTCTCCAGCTTTGCCCCCTCGCTCTCGCTCAGTGATTGGATGGAGACGTCTGTGATCAGTGATTTTCCCGTCTGGTCACAGATTCTCTGGGATTCGGGTCTGGACGGTGACTGCGCCGTTCACACACAGGAATATGCTCTGATCTAAACCCTCCATTGTAGCTCTGCAGGATGTTGAGGGTCGCTGTCCTGCTGGAAGGTGAATCTACGCCCCGGTCTCAGGTCTTGTACAGCCTCTAACAGGTTTTCCTCCAGTATTTAGCTCCAGCCATCTTCCCATCACCTCCGCCCAGCTTCCCTGCCCCTGCTGAAGAAAAGCCTCCCCACAGCAGGATGCTGCTACCACCAGGTGTGGCAGTGGGGATGGTGTTTTCGGGTGATCTGCAGGGTTAGTTTTCCGTCACACACAGCATGTGAAGATCTGAGATTGTGGGTTTTAATAATCACCTAGGCAGGTTAATGATGCAACAATATTTTATTTCTTACATCCAAGGTAATACAGCAGTTCCAAGTAAATCTGCAAAACAAAATTGTCTCAGTCCACAATCCTCCATAAGACAGATAAAACGATGGAAGCACAGGTATCCAGTAATAACAGTCCTTTACGAAAGTGTAAATCCCAACGACATATCTCCCAACTGTAGCACGTTTATCCAGCCCAGTCGGTACTGTTTTCCATGTGCCATCGATCCATCCAAGGTCCAGGTCCTCAGACTAGATCCTACCCCTTCGACGACATTCCACCAACTCCTCATTAAACATGCCGCTTCTTTTCTCCTTCCCTGGGATCAGCCACCTGAATGGGCAGAACTACTCTCAGCTTTGAGGGGGCGAGGGGGTAAGTGTGTATTAGTGGAGGTATTTTTCTCAGGTCGAACCAATCACCTGGGTCTGCATGTGAGGCTCCCTGTGGTGACGGCTCCGCTGGATCTTCTTTCCACACACATAATGGGTCTAGATGCTGGTTGAACAATGGTTAGAGGCTCCTGTGATACTGAAGAGATATCTGGAATGCTGGACACTTTACAAGTGAAATTAGTATACATAAACTGATGAGCAAGCAGAACATTAATAAACTACAGCAAGCAAATCTCTAATAAAACACAATAATAATATCGACGGAAACAGAGCTCCGTGCTGGAAAAGTCTTTAGTAAATGGGCAGCTCCTCACATACCTCCCCCACTTTTTCAGCACGGACACGAGTGTAAGAGGTCTCACCCTTATGAAATCATCATCCAGTTTCCTCAAAGCATATTCCATGTCGTCCTTGTGAGTATACTCCACAGTCCCCATTCCACCCTGGTGTACATCAGCATACAACATCGCCAGCTTCTCTCATACGATCTTTCAGATCCTGCCAACTCCCCGATGGGGGAAGCCCTGAGACGAGGGCTATATTTATTTTGATGGGACAGGGGTATGTCCCTCCCCGGTTTGGTCCTGGGAAGCTCCACACGTGCCCAATGAGAACCAAACTTGTATCCATTGCGTCCAACCCCAGAGTGCTGACACCCAGTTAGGGGGGATGGTCACTTGGCGGCCTGGTAAAGGGAGCTCTGGGGGGACAGTATCTGGACTAACCAGGGTGAGGGTAGATCCAGTGTCCCGAAGTCCCTGGGCCTCCTTCCTGATGTAATTTACCTCCCCCAGGTCACATTCCTTCATGGTAGAAGTTATTGCATTTTGCATATTGCTCACCGCTGGCCGGGGGTTAGTCGTTGGCATGTTGAGATTTCTCCTTTCCCTCTCGGCTAACGCAGTGTGAACCGGTCCTTGGCTTCGGGTTACGACATTGGTCCAGTGGCACCCCAATCCTGCTCCCAGATTGTTTCCCCATCAACTGGTAGATGCCGCACTACAACTACATCCACCATTCCATGACTCTGACCCCAGTATAAAAGTAGTCGGGCCCAATGAATGGTCCAAGCTTCTCCTCCAGCGATGTTGACTGACATAAGGCTGCCGGGGACAATACATTGATCAAAGACCATACAGTAGTGACCGAGGCTCCGGAGTCACGGAGCCCCACAGCCTCCACGCCCTCTACCCAGACCGGCTGCAGATGCTGGTTAATAGACTCGGAGGTGTCCCATCTAGTCCGGGACACTTCTCCTTGTACCACATATGCCTCTTCTTCTTCCGGTCGGGGTAGTGGGATCCTCTCTCCTTCAGTATTCCAGCCCCATTGCAGCACAGTGTTCACAGGATGGGGACGTGGATGATGTGGGCTAGAATAATCCTGGCATTCCCTGGCAAAGTGTCCAATGCGTTCGCAGCTATGGCAGCTTAGTCCTTCTTGCCCCAAAACGGGGAGAATTGGGGGCTTGGGAAACCTCCCCCTCTTTGTGAAGTCCGAACTCCCAACCGTTCCTCCTCTGACCAGTCCATGGGTCTCGCTGGCCTCCCTGTAAGCTCCTGTTCCCGACTCGCTGGGGCTGTACTTCCACGTTGCCCGGGTCGATTAGCAGACCAATCATCCGCCAATCTGGCAGCCTCATCCAGGCTGAGTGGTTTTCTATCCACCACCCATTGTTTTAAGTCACCTGGGAGCTTGGACATGAATATATCCAAGACAAGTTCTGCTTTCTGAGCCTCCGGTCCTTCTATCCACCGAGTGCATGCCGTACGTAGTGTGTTGGCAAACTCCCAAAGTGTGCGTGCAGTGGGCTTGTCAGTCTCCCGAAACTTCCTCCGGTAGGTTTCAGGCATGACGGCATACCTCTCTAGTAATGCGCTGCGAATGGTAGAGTAACATCTCTGATCTGGATGACAGCCCTGGGCTGTTGTCCATCATCCACATCTGAACTGACCTCCTCATGTGGGTGTTCACGGTCCCAATCGTCCAAGCGTTGCACTAGGGTCGCTCGATTGTCCTCCGGCAACCACTCTAGTTCACTCTCAGATCAAAGGGCTCTCAGCTCCTCCTTCTTGAGCCTCTTGTAGATGGAGTCTGCCATCTCTTCTGCCAAGTCACCTCTCAGTAACGTTCCCTGGTATGCTGTCCAGAGATAGGTGATCCCACCGCTGCCACCATTTGAGAGGATCTGAGATTGTGAGTTTTTAATAATCATCTAGGCAGGTTAACGATGCAACAATATTTTAATGTCTTACATCGAAGGTAATACCACAGTTCCAGGCAACTGTCCAAAATACAACTGTCTCAGTCCACAATCCCCCAAACAACAGATAAGACGATGGAAGCACAGATATCCAGTAGCAACAGTCCTTTAAGAAAGTTTAAATCCCAACGACATATCTCCCAACTGTAGCACGTTTATCAAGCCCAGTTGGTACTGATCTCCATATGCCATCGATTCATCAATGGTCCAGGTCCTCAGACTAGATCCTATCCCTTAAACGACACTCCACCAATTCCTCACTAAACATGTGGTTTCTTTTCTCCTTCCCTGGGATCAGCCCCCTGAATGGGCAGAACTGCTCTCACCCTCCCCCCAAACCTAAGTGTGTATTAGTGGTAATATGTCAGATTCCCCTGTTTGGTGCGGGCTCCGGCGCTGAGTCCGCACCTTTGCAGGGCACATGACAGCTGATCTATACAGATGACATGTGTCCGCAACAGGTACATGTGGATTCGCGATCCACCCGCTGCTGTCAACTAGTTAAATGCTGCTATCAATATCGCTGACAGCGGCATTTGACTTGCGCTTCCCGGAAGAGAGTCGTTGGCTCCGCCCATTGGCGACCCCATCACAGGATCACGGGACGCTGATGGGTTGGCATGACAACCCGGGGTCTGCAGAAGACCTCTGCGGTTGTCACTGCCAGATTGCTATGAGCGCCACCCAGCGCTCATAGCAAGTGAGAATTTCTGCTACGATTGAAGCATGTAAAAAGTAAAAAAAAAAAAAAAAAAAAAAGTAGAAAAAAATATATAAAATTTTTTTTTTTAAAAAAACGCCAGAATTACGTTTTTTTGGTTGCCACAACATTGCAATAACAGGTGATCAAAACATCGGATCTACCCCAAAATGGTATCAATAAAAATGTCACCTTGGTGAGCAAAAAATAAGCCCTCACCCGGCCCCAGATCCCGAAAAATGCAGACGCTACAGGTCTCAGAAAATAGCGCCATTTTTTCTTTTTCTTGCAAACTTTGGATTTTATTTCACCACTTAAATAAAAAAGAACCTATACATGTTTGGTGTCTACGAACTCGTAATAACCTGGAGAATAATAACGGCAGCTCAGTTTTAGTATTCAGTGAACGTGGTAAAAAAAACAAACAAACAAAAAAAAAAAAACACAACTGTGGTATGGCACTTTTTTTTGCAATTTCACCGCACTTGGAATTTTTTTCCCATTTTTCAGCACACGATATGGTAAAACCAGTGGTGGTGTTCAAAAGTACAACTCATCCCGCAAAAAATAAGCCCCCATACGGCCATATTGACAGAAAAATAAAAAAAAGTTATGGCTCTGGGAAGAAGGGGAAGAAAAAAAGAAAATGCAAAAATGGAAATTGGCCCGGTCATTAAGGACTTAATAAAATACAGTGAATCTCAAACATTAACAATATCGATATAAACGGCGCTCCGTGCTGGAAAAGTCTTCGGTAAGTGGCCAGCTCCTCACAGCGCACATTTTACCTTTAGCTCCCCGTGACCCCTACCCAGGACTTCTTGCCACTTTTGCATAAAGGCCAGATTGGTGGAGACTGAGGCCACAGTCACACGGTCAGTATTTGGTCAGGAGCGGGTGATAAAGGCAGCGGTGACGACTTTCTATTAAACTTCTCTGATTGTTCCACTCCTGGTTTTAGCTACAAATACCGATGTGAAATACTGAAAGTGTGAACAAGGCCTAATAGTTCTCCTGTGGACAGATTCTCCTCCTGAGCTGTGGATCTCTGCAGCTCCTCAGTGATCATGGGCTTCTTGGCTGTTTCTCTCATTAGCGCTCTCCTTGCTTGGGATGTCAGTTTAGTCCATGTCTCGGTAGGTTTGTAGCTATGCCATAGTCCTTCCATGTTGATGATGGATTGATGCTCCGTGAGATGTTCAGAGCTTGGGCTATTTTCTATAACGTAACTTCTTTCTCAGGGACGTCGAACGCACGCACTTCACGCGGCGTAAGAAGAATCACCTCTAATTTCCGGGGAGCCGTCCCTCCCACAGAATCTGAGACCATCACCTTGTGAAGCAGGTTTTGCTATTACTTATCCCTTTTATTTTAATAACTGTTTATGCATACATGTAAATTGTCTCCTTTATAATATCTTGTATATCTTTTGTAAACACTGCCCCCCTTTTGGGAGTAAATCATTAATTATTTACCAGTTTCTTTCTCCTTGTCCTATGTCGAGCAAACACGTTCCTCACCCGCTAATTCACGTTACCTACCAGGTACCCGATCCACCTGTTAAGCGATCGGTGGTGGCAGTATACCAGTATTTATGTGATATTGTGGTTTGAGGGTGGCTGGTCGGAGGTATATATACGTTCCTGGAAGGAACTGGTGGTATATATACGTCCTGTCACATCACGTGCCGCAATAGTCGACATAAATGAGAGCAGCTGCACCCGTGCTTATCCTCTGTCAATACCGTGTTTGACCAGCAGGATAAGGGGGCACCAGAGAGCTGCAAGGTCTGACCCAAGAGTGGGTGTTGTTTTCATGACAAATTGGTGCTCACTCTCTGTATCTTCCTTCTATTAGTCGCAGGTGATATTTCTCCCAACCCAGGACCCTCCAGTAATAATAACACTAACTCTTTCCCTGTTACATTCAGAAACCCTGCTAATCTCATTAATATTCCCTGCATATCTTCTGTCTCATTCAACTGTGCCCTTTGGAATGCACGCTCAGCTTGTAATAAACTCTCTTACATCCATGACTTTTTCCTCTCTAATTCCCTCAACCTTCTGGCTCTCACTGAAACCTGGATCCAGCAGTCGGACACCACCGCCGCTGCAGCTCTCTCCTATGGTGGCCTACATTTCTCTCATACCCCGCGACCTGACAACAGATCAGGTGGAGGTGTTGGTCTGCTTCTTTCAACAAAATGTACTTTTCAGGTTATCCCCCCTGTACCCTCCCTTATCTTCCCGTCCTTTGAGGCCCGCACAGTCAGACTCTACCGGCCCTTCTCCCTGCGAGTGGCGGTTGTCTATCGCCCCCCAGGTCCCCCCCGTCAATTCCTGGATCACTTTGCTGCCTGGCTTACAAATTTTCTATCCTGCGACATCCCCACGATAATCATGGGAGACTTTAACATCCCAATTGGCGATCCTCTTTCCCCATCTGCCACGCATCTTTTATCATTAACCTCCTCCTTCGGCCTTTCACAGTTGCTAATTCTCCTACACATGAGGACGGGAACACATTGGACCTGATCTTCTCCCGGCTTTGCTCAGTACATGACTTTACTAACTCTCCCCTTCCACTCTCTGACCATAATCTTCTTTCATTCTCTGTCAAGAACTGTGACTTTACTCAAGACACTCCCACCGTCCACACTTATAGAAATTTACGCGCCATTAACACCCAGAAATTTATAAAAAGGTTGCAATCATCATTGGCCCCAATCTCCTCCCTCTCATGTCCCGAATCTGCATTGAAGCATTATAACAAAATAATGCTATGCGCCCTGGATGAAGCCGCACCTCCTACACAAAGAACAATTCGGCATAGACGGCGACAACCCTGGCACACGCCTCAAACACGTCTTCTCCAGAGGTACTCCAGGTGCGCTGAACGGCTGTGGAGAAAATCAAATCTGCCCGAAGATTTCCTCCACTATAAATTTATGCTGAAAACATATAACTCTGCCCTTCACCTCTCCAAACAAACCTACTTTAACAACCTCATCATCTCACTTTCCAATAATCCTAAACGACTCTTTGACACGTTTCATTCTCTCCTTAATCAAACAGCACAGGCCCCGACCACCGACCTCAGCGCTGACGATCTGGCTAACTATTTCAAAGAAAAAATTGACCATATCCGACAGGAAATTTTCTCCCAATCCCCAAATGTTATGCATGCTCCCCCCCGCCACATTGTATCTTGCTCATTTTCTGACTTCGAACCAGTCACGGAAGATGAAGTGATCAGGCTCCTTGCATCTTCTCGCCCTACCACCTGCACCAGCGACCCTATTCCCTCACATCTCCTTCAGTCCCTTGCTCCAGCTGTCACCTCTCACCTAACTAAAATTTTCAACCTTTCCCTCTCATCTGGTATCTTTCCCTCTTCTTTTAAACACGCCAGCATACAACCATTACTTAAAAAACCATCCCTCGACCAGAACTGCACGGCCAACTACAGACCTGTTTCCAATCTTCCCTTTATCTCTAAACTCCTGGAACGCCTGGTCCACTCCCGTCTAATCCGCTATCTCTCAGACAACTCTCTTCTTGACCCTTTACAATCTGGTTTCCGCTCTTTACATTCTACTGAAACTGCCCTCACTAAAGTCTCTAATGATCTACTAACAGCTAAATCTAATGGTCACTACTCCCTGCTGATTCTCCTGGATCTCTCTGCAGCATTTGACACTGTGGATCACCAGCTCCTCCTCACTATGCTCCGCACTATTGGCCTCAAGGACACGGTTCTCTCCTGGTTCTCCTCCTACCTCTCTGACCGCTCCTTCTCTGTGTCTTTTGCCGGCTCCTTCTCCTCCCTACTTCCTCTTACTGTCGGGGTTCCTCAAGGATCAGTCCTAGGCCCCCTTCTTTTCTCCTTATACACCGCTCCTATTGGACAAACAATCAGTAGATTCGGTTTTCAGTACCATCTCTCTGCTGATGACACCAATTATACACCTCTGCTCCGGACATCACCCCTGCATTACTACAAAAGACCAGTGATTGTCTTTCTGCTGTGTCTAACATTATGTCCTCCCTCTACCTAAAACTGAATCTGTCAAAAACTGAACTACTCGTCTTTCCTCCCTCCACTAACCTACCTGTACCCGATATTGCCATCTCCGTTTGTGGCTCAATCATTACTCCCCAGCAACAAGCCCGCTGTCTTGGGGTCATTTTTGATTCAGATCTTTCTTTCACTCCTCACATCAAATCACTCGCTCGTTCATGTCATCTACACCTCAAAAACATCTCAAGAATCAGGACTTTTCTCACCTTTGACTCGGCAAAAACTCTTACTGTCGCTCTTATTCATTCTCGTCTTGACTATTGCAACGCTCTACTAATCGGTCTCCCTCTTACTAAACTCTCCCCTCTCCAATCCGTCCTGAACGCAGCAGCCAGGATCATATTCCTCGCCAACCGCTACTCAGATGCCTCTTCCCTGTGCCAGTCATTGCATTGGTTGCCCATCCAATATAGAGTTCGTTTTAAACTTATCACGCTTACTCACAAAGCGCTCCATGCTTCAGTACCCCCCTACATCTCCTCCCTTGTCTCAGTCTACCACCCTACACGTGCCCTCCGTTCTGCAAATGACTTGAAACTAAAATCCTCCATAATCCGAACTTCCCACTCCCGTCTCCAAGATTTCTCGCGTGCTGCGCCAATTCTCTGGAATGCACTACCCAGGACAGTTCGATTAATTCCCAATACCCACAGTTTCAAGCGAACCCTAAAAACACATTTCTTTAGACTGGCGTATCACCTAAACACACTCTGTCCATCCCAGCTTTCCCCCATATTAAAATCTTCTTCAACTTCGGGTTCAAACCAACCATGCACATAATAGCCTCTGTCAGGACTGTACACATACTGGCTGGCGACCAGTCCATGTATTATTATTTATCCTATTCAGTATATCAAGGCTGCATTATACAATATATGTACTTTTTACCTTTTGTGTCTCCCCCACTTCCTCATAGACTGTAAGCTCGCGAGCAGGGCCCTCACTCCGTTCGATATGAGATATGCTTATTCTGTATTGTCTGTATAAGTCCCCCCTAAAATTTGTAAAGTGCTGCGGAATATGTTGGCGCTATAAAAATAAACTATTATTATTATTATTATTATTATTATTATTCTTTCCTCTTCTCCAAAGCTTTATCCCTGACTTGTCTGGTGAGATCCTTGGTTCCCAGCTTTATCCCTGACCTGTCTGGTGAGCTCCTTGGTTCCCAGCTTTATCCCTGACCTGTCTGGTGAGCTCCTTAGTTCCCAGCTTTATCCCTGACCTGTCTGGTGAGCTCCTTGGTTCCCAGCTTTATCCCTGACCTGTCTGGTGAGCTCCTTGGTTCCCAGCTTTATCCCTCACCTGTCTGGTGTGCTCCTTGGTTCCCAGCTTTATCCCTTACATGTCTGGTGAGCTCCTTGGTTCCCAGCTTTATCCCTGACCTGTCTGGTGTGTTCCTTGGTTTCCAGGTTTATGCCTTACCTGTCTGATGAGCTCCACATCTTTATCCCTGACCTGTCTGGTGAGCTCCTTGGTTCTCCGCTTTATCCCTAACCTGTCTGGTGAGCTTATTGGTTCCCAGCTTTATCCCTGACCTGTCTGGCGAGCTCCTTGGTTCCCAGCTTTATCCCTGACTTGTCTGGTGTGTTCCTTGGTTCCCAGCTTTATCCCTGACTTGTCTGGTGTGTTCCTTGGTTCCCAGCTTTATCCCTGACCTGTCTGGTGAGCTCCTTGGTTTCCAGGTTTATCCCCGACCTGTCTGATGAGCTCCTTGGTTTGTAAGAACTATGTGACTTCTGGAGGTGGTCACTCAGGATTTTATTTAGGGTAATCAGTCTACAGGGAGCTGAAAACTAATGCATAATGTTCAGATTTATATTTGTCAAATAATTAGCAAACCTCTAATAATTTGCTTTACACGTCACAAATACCTATTGCTTTGTATCACAGAAAAGTTTGTGGCTGTAACATGAAAAAAAACGTACAAAAGTTCATGGTGTGTGAATACTTTTTCACTGGTCTGTACATACACACAATATATACACATATGCTCACACGCACATTCCTTAAAGTGAAATTACACTTCCATGAAGGAGATGGAGGAAGCTTCTCAGAGCCCTCGTCACTCACCTCCAGGAGTTTGTCCCCCACTCTGACCCCCGCACGGGCAGCGGGCCCCTCCTCAGCCACTCGCGAGATGAAGATCCCCTGTAAGCAGACATACGGAGTCAGAGCTGCCCCAGTGACCCCCAAGTCCACGAGGCAGAACCCCAGGTACACACAGGGGCAGATCGGCATTTAATACCCACACAGGATGCAGGCAGTGTCACCTTGCGCTCCATGTGGCAGCACGACCCCAAGTGTGATATACAGGGCCCCCCCCCAATTCAGAGCACCACCCCCACAACCACTCACCTCATCATCTCCCTTGTAGGGGGTGGACCCTTTGCCCCCTGCAATGCTGATGCCCAGACCCCCCGTCTGCCGCAGGATGGCGAGAGTAAGCTGCAAGCGAAGACAGAGCCCGTTACTGGGGTAAGGAGGGGGCACAGCGGAGAACCAGAGCACCCCCGAAAAAAGGCCAAGCAGACCCCACACAGCCCCAGCAGGAGAGCCAAGGGGTCAGTGAGATCCTGGAGGCCTGAGTAATGGAAGGGGACGCTGATCCAGCCGCCGCGCTCCAGCCACAGCCAGAGCCACAGCTCTCCAGCCACAGCCATCAAGCTCCAGCGACAGCCGCCAAGCGGCAGCCACAGCAGGAGCCGCAGCATGCCAGCCACAGCCAGAGCCGCAGTCACCAAGCTCCAGTGACAGCCAGAGCCGGCGCACTCCAGCTACAGCCACCAAGCTCCAGCGACAGCCAGAGCCGGCGCACTCCAGCCACAGCCGGCGCACTCCAGCCACAGCCACCAACGACAGCCAGAGCCGGCGCACTCCAGCCACAGCCACCAACGACAGCCAGAGCCGGCGCACTCCAGCTACAGCCACCAAGCTCCAGCGACAGCCAGAGCCGGCGCACTCCAGCCACAGCCACCAACGACAGCCAGAGCCGGCGCACTCCAGCCACAGCCACCAACGACAGCCAGAGCCGGCGCACTCCAGCCACAGCCACCAACGACAGCCAGAGCCGGCGCACTCCAGCCACAGCCACCAACGACAGCCAGAGCCGGCGCACTCCAGCCACAGCCACCAACGACAGCCAGAGCCGGCGCACTCCAGCCACAGCCACCAACGACAGCCAGAGCCGGCGCACTCCAGCCACAGCCACCAACGACAGCCAGAGCCGGCGCACTCCAGCCACAGCCACCAACGACAGCCAGAGCCGGCGCACTCCAGCCACAGCCACCAACGACAGCCAGAGCCGGCGCACTCCAGCCACAGCCACCAACGACAGCCAGAGCCGGCGCACTCCAGCCACAGTCACCAAGCTCCAGCGACAGCCACCACGCCAGCCACACCAAGCGTCGCAGCGACTATTCTGCTGTTACATCGTGTCTTATCCTCCCGTCACCTCCAGAGCTGCACTCACTATTCTGCAGTTACATCATGTCTTAGCCTTCAGTCACCTCCAGAGCTACAGTCATTATTCTGCAGTTACATCATGTCTTAGCCTTCAGTCACCTCCAGAGCTGCACTCACTATTCTGCAGTTACATCGTGTCAATTGCAAGCCTAACAGCAGCAGTAGATGTGCAGTTCTGGAGTCTCACAAACTGGATTGCTCAGGAACTGCAGCTCTGGATGTGACAGGAGTGAGGCACATTGTCATTCAGGATCAGTACAAGAGATCAGCGTCGCACGATCAGATGATCCGCACATTTCCTCATCTGTCCAGACACAAACCACAAAAATGTGCTATAATACGGTCTGCAGCAAATGTACAGACGGCGTCCTCAGTAAGGTCACCGCTGCTCTCTGGTGATGGATAGGCGGCATTCTCAGTGAGGTCACCGCTGCTCTCTGGTGATGGATAGGCGGCATTCTCAGTGATGTCACCGCTGATCTCTAGTGATGGATAGGAGGCATTCTCAGTGATGTCACCGCTGATCTCTAGTGATGGATAGGAGGCATTCTCAGTGATGTCACCGCTGATCTCTAGTGATGGATAGGCGGCATTCTCAGTGATGTCACCGCTGATCTCTAGTGATGGATAGGCGGCATTCTCAGTGATGTCACCGCTGATCTCTAGTGATGGATAGGCGGCATTCTCAGTGATGTGTCCTCTGATCTCTGGTGATGGATAGGCGGCATTCTCAGTGATGTCACCGCTGATCTCTAGTGATGGATAGGCGGCATTCTCAGTGATGTCACCGCTGATCTCTAGTGATGGATAGGCGGCATTCTCAGTGATGTCACCTCTGATCTCTGGTGATGGATAGGCGGCATTCTCAGTGATGTCACCTCTGATCTCTGGTGATGGATAGGAGGCATTCTCAGTGATGTCACCGCTGATCTCTGGTGATGGATAGGAAGCATTCTCAGTGATGTCACCTCTGATCTCTAGTGATGGATAGGTGGCATTCTCAGTGATGTCACCTCTGATCTCTAGTGATGGATAGGAGGCATTCTCAGTGATGTCACCGCTGATCTCTAGTGATGGATAGGAGGCATTCTCAGTGATGTCACCGCTGATCTCTGGTGATGGATAGGAGGCATTCTCAGTGATGTCACCGCTGATCTCTAGTGATGGATAGGCGGCATTCTCAGTGATGTCACCGCTGATCTCTGGTGATGGATAGGCGGCATTCTCAGTGATGTCACCGCTGATCTCTGGTGATGGATAGGAGGCATTCTCAGTGATGTCACCGCTGATCTCTGGTGATGAATAGGCGGCATTCTCAGTGATGTCACCGCTGATCTCTAGTGATGGATAGGCGGCATTCTCAGTGATGTCACCGCTGATCTCTGGTGATGGATAGGCGGCATTCTCAGTGATGTCACCGCTGATCTCTGGTGATGGATAGGAGGCATTCTCAGTGATGTCACCGCTGATCTCTAGTGATGGATAGGCGGCATTCTCAGTGATGTCACCGCTGATCTCTGGTGATGGATAGGAGGCATTCTCAGTGATGTCACCGCTGATCTCTGGTGATGGATAGGAGGCATTCTCAGTTATGTCACCGCTGATCTCTAGTGATGGATAGGCGGCATTCTCAGTGATGTCACCTCTGATCTCTGGTGATGGATAGGAGGCATTCTCAGTGATGTCACCGCTGATCTCTAGTGATGGATAGGAGGCATTCTCAGTGATGTCACCGCTGATCTCTAGTGATGGATAGGAGGCATTCTCAGTGATGTCACCGCTGATCTCTGGTGATGGATAGGTGGCATTCTCAGTGATGTCACCTCTGATCTCTGGTGATGGATAGGAGGCATTCTCAGTGATGTCACCGCTGATCTCTAGTGATGGATAGGAGGCATTCTCAGTGATGTCACCGCTGATCTCTGGTGATGGATAGGCGGCATTCTCAGTGATGTCACCTCTGATCTCTAGTGATGGATAGGAGGCATTCTCAGTGATGTCACCGCTGATCTCTAGTGATGGATAGGCGGCATTCTCAGTGATGTCACCGCTGATCTCTGGTGATGGATAGGAGGCATTCTCAGTGATGTCACCGCTGATCTCTAGTGATGGATAGGAGGCATTCTCAGTGATGTCACCGCTGATCTCTGGTGATGGATAGGAGGCATTCTCAGTGATGTCACCGCTGATCTCTGGTGATGGATAGGAGGCATTCTCAGTGATGTCACCGCTGATCTCTAGTGATGGATAGGAGGCATTCTCAGTGATGTCACCGCTGATCTCTAGTGATGGATAGGTGGCATTCTCAGTGATGTCACCGCTGATCTCTGGTGATGGATAGGAGGCATTCTCAGTGATGTCACCGCTGATCTCTGGTGATGGATAGGCGGCATTCTCAGTGATGTCACCGCTGATCTCTGGTGATGGATAGGCGGCATTCTCAGTGATGTCACCGCTGATCTCTGGTGATGAATAGGCGGCATTCTCAGTGATTTCACCGCTGTTTCTTCACATCATACACTATCACTCCCACCATGCATATATCAGACACTCAGACCCCATGGAGATAGGAAAGACCCCAAGTCCGACACCTGAGGACCCTGCAGGGGTGTGCTGGATTTGCTAAGTGATTTGGGGGGCTTGGAGGGTGGAGGGCAGGCGTGGCACGCGGGCAGTGGAGGGCAGGCGTGGCACGCGGGCAGTGGAGGGCGGGCGTGGCACGCGGGCAGTGGAGGGCGGGCAGTGGAGGGCGGGCGTGGCACGCGGGCAGTGGAGGGCGGGCGTGGCACGCGGGCAGTGGAGGGCGGGCGTGGCACGCGGGCAGTGGAGGGCGGGCGTGGCACGCGGGCAGTGCCGGGCGGGGTACACACCTCTTCCTCCTCTATCCGAGCAGGCTCAATCAGAAGATTATTCACTTGATCAAACGACACACCCTGTTAGAGCGGCAGACAGACGAGCAGGAGACAGGAGAGAGAGACAGGCATGCGGATTAGTGGAGCAAAATGACCAAAAACACCCGACACCATGAACCCACCTGTAGAGCGGCTCCTCCAGGGCAGACAACAGAGAACAGCAGCACAGAAGCAACACACTGTGACCCCAGCACTGGATTAGCTTAAATTAAAGGGAACCAACACCAAAAACCCATCTGAGAGTCGTCCCGGGGCTCGGGGCAGTGGAGGTGCAAGTCTCCTTTAAGAGCAGACAGGAATAAGAACAAGGAACACATTGTGTCCACAAGCGGCAAACAGGACATCGGTGCTGGTGGGGCAACGTGGAGGAGATGACGGGCGGTGGTACACGACAGCAGAGAGGTGCAGTCTGGGAGGTGACAGGCAGGGGTACACGACAGCAGAAAGGTGCAGTCTGGCAGGTGACGGGCGGTGGTACACGACAGCAGGGAGGTGCAGTCTGGGAGGTGACAGGCAGGGGTACACGACAGCAGAAAGGTGCAGCCTGGCAGGTGACGGGTGGTGGTACACGACAGCAGGGAGGTGCAGTCTGGCAGGTGACGGGTGGTGGTACACGACAGCAGGGAGGTGCAGTCTGGCAGGTGACGGGCGGTGGTACACGACAGCAGGGAGGTGCAGTCTGGCAGGTGACGGGCGGTGGTACACGACAGCAGGGAGGTGCAGTCTGGCAGGTGACGGGCGGTGGTACACGACAGCAGGGAGGTGCAGTCTGGCAGGTGACGGGCGGTGGTACACGACAGCAGGGAGGTGCAGTCTGGCAGGTGACAGGCGGTGGTACACAACAGCAGAGAGGTGCAGTCTGGGAGGTGACATGCAGGGGTACACGACAGCAGGGAGGTGCAGTCCGGCAGGTGACTGGCGGTGGTACACGACAGCAGAGAGGTGCAGTCTGGGAGGTGACTGGCGGTGGTACACGACAGCAGGGAAGTGCAGTCTGGCAGGTGACGGGCGGTGGTACACGACAGCAGGGAGGTGCAGTCTGGCAGGTGACGGGCGGTGGTACACGACAGCAGGGAGGTGGTCTGGCAGGTGACGGGCGGTGGTACACGACAGCAGGGAGGTGCAGTCTAGGAGATGACGGGCGGTGGTACACGACAGCAGGGAGACGACAGCAGGGAGGTGCAGTCTGGCAGGTGACGGGCGGTGGTACACGACAGCAGGGAGGTGGTCTGGCAGGTGACGGGCGGTGGTACACGACAGCAGGGAGGTGGTCTGGCAGGTGACTGGCGGTGGTACACGACAGCAGGGAGGTGCAGTCTAGGAGATGACGGGCGGTGGTACACGACAGCAGGGAGACGACAGCAGGGAGGTGCAGTCTGGCAGGTGACGGGCGGTGGTACACGACAGCAGTGAGGTGCAGTCTGGCAGGTGACAGGTGGTGGTACACGACAGCAGGGAGGTGCAGTCTGGCAGGTGACGGGTGGTGGTACACGACAGCAGGGAGGTGCAGTCTGGCAGGTGACGGGTGGTGGTACACGACAGCAGGGAGGTGCAGTCTAGCAGGTGACGGGCGGTGGTACACGACAGCAAGGAGGTGCAGTCTGGGAGATGACAGGCGGTGGTACACGACAGCAGGGAGGTGCAGTCTGGGAGGTGAGGGGCGGTGGTACACGACAGCAGGGAGGTGCAGTCTGGGAGGTGAGGGGCGGTGGTACACGACAGCAGGGAGGTGCAGTCTGGGAGGTGACTGGCGGTGGTACACGACAGCAGGGAGGTGCAATCTGGCAGGTGACTGGCGGTGGTACACGACAGCAGGGAGGTGCAGTCTGGCAGGTGACGGGTGGTGGTACACGACAGCAGGGAGGTGCAGTCTGGCAGGTGACGGGCGGTGGTACACGACAGCAGGGAGGTGCAGTCTGGCAGGTGACGGGCGGTGGTACACGACAGCAGGGAGGTGCAGTCTGGCAGGTGACGGGCGGTGGTACACGACAGCAGGGAGGTGCAGTCTGGCAGGTGACGGGCGGTGGTACACGACAGCAGGGAGGTGCAGTCTGGCAGGTGACAGGCGGTGGTACACAACAGCAGAGAGGTGCAGTCTGGGAGGTGACAGGCAGGGGTACACGACAGCAGGGAGGTGCAGTCCGGCAGGTGACTGGCGGTGGTACACGACAGCAGAGAGGTGCAGTCTGGGAGGTGACTGGCGGTGGTACACGACAGCAGGGAAGTGCAGTCTGGCAGGTGACGGGCGGTGGTACACGACAGCAGGGAGGTGCAGTCTGGCAGGTGACGGGCGGTGGTACACGACAGCAGGGAGGTGGTCTGGCAGGTGACGGGCGGTGGTACACGACAGCAGGGAGGTGCAGTCTAGGAGATGACGGGCGGTGGTACACGACAGCAGGGAGACGACAGCAGGGAGGTGCAGTCTGGCAGGTGACGGGCGGTGGTACACGACAGCAGGGAGGTGGTCTGGCAGGTGACGGGCGGTGGTACACGACAGCAGGGAGGTGGTCTGGCAGGTGACTGGCGGTGGTACACGACAGCAGGGAGGTGCAGTCTAGGAGATGACGGGCGGTGGTACACGACAGCAGGGAGACGACAGCAGGGAGGTGCAGTCTGGCAGGTGACGGGCGGTGGTACACGACAGCAGTGAGGTGCAGTCTGGCAGGTGACAGGTGGTGGTACACGACAGCAGGGAGGTGCAGTCTGGCAGGTGACGGGTGGTGGTACACGACAGCAGGGAGGTGCAGTCTGGCAGGTGACGGGTGGTGGTACACGACAGCAGGGAGGTGCAGTCTAGCAGGTGACGGGCGGTGGTACACGACAGCAAGGAGGTGCAGTCTGGGAGATGACAGGCGGTGGTACACGACAGCAGGGAGGTGCAGTCTGGGAGGTGAGGGGCGGTGGTACACGACAGCAGGGAGGTGCAGTCTGGGAGGTGAGGGGCGGTGGTACACGACAGCAGGGAGGTGCAGTCTGGGAGGTGACTGGCGGTGGTACACGACAGCAGGGAGGTGCAATCTGGCAGGTGACTGGCGGTGGTACACGACAGCAGGGAAGTGCAGTCTGGCAGGTGACTGGCGGTGGTACACGACAGCAGGGAAGTGCAGTCTGGCAGGTGACTGGCGGTGGTACACGACAGCAGAGAGGTGCAGTCTGGGAGGTGACAGGCTGTGGTACACGACAGCAGAGAGGTGCGGTCCTGGAGGTGACGGGTGGTGGTACACAACAGCAGAGAGGTGCGGTCTGGGAGGTGACGGGCGGTGGTACACAACAGCAGAGAGGTGCGGTCCTGGAGGTGACGGGTGGTGGTACACGACAGCAGAGAGGTGCGGTCTGGGAGGTGACGGGCGGTGGTACACGACAGCAGAGAGGTGCAGTATGGGAGGGGACAGGCGGTGGCACATGACGTATTCTGATGTGTGAACAGGCCATTAAACACCGCTTGGTAAATGATTAGGGCATTTCCTGCCGCCGCCAGGTGTAGACCCTTGTCTGAGCGTCACCACCTCTCCACGTCTTTTCTTGTGGTGGGCTGAGGCTTCAGGGACCAGTTATAGACAGGGGGCGGGGGATTTAAGTCTTGGAAAGTGCAGAAAGCACTGACTTATGTGGCAATGGTGTAGTGATGCAGGTGGGGTGGCATGTTGTGTCTGGGGCTCCTGCTATCCCCTGTACCTTGACGTTCTGCTGGGAGCTGTGGTGCCTCTCCTCCCTGCTCTCCTCTGGGGGCCAGTCCTCCACCTCGTCCTTCTCTTGCTGCGAGCACCTGAAGAAGCCTCTGTGGTCGCCATCCTCGTCAAGGGAAAGGGGGCTCTGTCCCTGGAGAAGTGCCACCACCGCCTCAGTATTGGGCAGCTTGGTGATCTTAGAGTGCTTCTTATAATGGGGGGTGTCCTTGCGGATCAGACGTTTCTTCCCTGGAGACCCCCGGTCCTCGTCGAAGTCATCATCTTCATCGTCACAATGTACTAAAGTCTCCTCAGCAAAGTGCACGGAGTGCTGCGGGGGAGAGGTGAAAGCGATGAGCGTGCAGAAGCCCCGGCCTCCTCGCGCCATCCTCTAGATCAGTGTTTCTCAACTCCAGTCCTCAGGACCCCCCAACAGATCAGGTTTTCAGGATCTCCTTAGTATTGAAGAGGTGAGGGAATCTGTGGCATTTTTTGGTGCCTTGATAATTCCATCACCTGTGCAATAGTAAGGAGATCCTGAAAACACGATCTGTTGGGGGGTCCTGAGGACTGGAGTTGAGAAACACTGCTCTAGATCTACACTACCTCCACGTATTCCACCTCCATCTCATCTGCCGGCGTCTCGTCTTCCTCTTCCTCCGGCTGGTGCTGCTCCGGGGGATGGTCCTCCTGGTATCCGGCAGACACGGTGCTGCCGCTGCGCTGCGAGTCGCCGCTCTGACTGGAGACTCCACTCAGACGCTTATCCTACAGCGCGAAACCACATATCTCACTCGCATCATGAACAAATGGAGGCGCCCCCAAGAGCGGAGCCCCCCAGGAACGGTCAGAGGGCGGCTCACCTCATCGCTGGGAGACGTGGTGTCCGCTCTGGCAATGTAGCCCTCATTGCGCCGCTCCTCGATTCCCCTCTTCATCACCTTCAGTTCGCAGGGGTGCGGCGTCGCTCTCCTCTGCAGACCCTGAGAAACCCAAGAGGAAGACCAGAGTAAACGGGCCGAGCAACGGGGCCCCGAGGCTGCAGAGCATCTCACTAGCTCTTACCCGCCGCTCTGCAGCAGCCTCATCATCCTCCTCCTCGGGTTTCAGCTCCTCCTGGAACTGAATGACACTGATGCGATTCAGGTTCCCGTCAATCCAGCTGTCATCTATACTGTTCTGCAGAACCGGACTCTCTGCGAACACAAGAGCAGAGCTAAAAACTCGGCCGGACGGAGGCGGGCTCGAGGGCGGCCGGCGAGGCGGGCGCGTGGGAGGTGGTGGCAATGGACAGGTGGGGGTCTCTGTACCGATGCTCGGGGACGGCTGCTGGGGCAGGAGGTAGCAGGTTAACACTTTGGATCCCGTCTTCTCATCGTCTTCCGTCTGAAATTTGAGCATCGGCTGCGACTGGTTCTCCGCCAACCACAGCGCCTTCAGGTTGAGGTTCGTCAGAGCGAAGGGCAAATTCAGCAGCCTGAGGGGGACACAAGAGGGGGATAGAAAAAACGGAGCCCCCCACTTATAACAGAGGGAGAAGTGCAGAAGATGCGAAGACCACCCACAATCGAGTGACACCCCGCAGCTGCCCATGTCCAATCACACCCCCGTATCCAGTGACCTCTACCCCTTACAGCCCACCCTCCTATCTCCCATGACCCCCCACCACAAACTTTTAGGCCTCATTTATGAAGATCTTTTATCCATAGCGACCAATCAGAGTGCAGCTTTCAGTTTCACACAGCAGAATAAGAAATGAAAGCTGTGCTGTGATTGGTTGCCATGGGTCGCTCTGGTGGATGAGGCCCAGTCTACCACGCACCTGTTGCCGGCCACGTCCAGCACGTGCAGCTCGGTGGCGCTGGCGAGCTCCGGCGGGAGGGCGCTCAGCTGATTATCGCGCAGACACAGCATGTTCAGGCTGGAGCAGCCGCCGATCTCCCCGGGCAGAGACGACAGCCGGTTGCGATCCACATTCAGGTTGGTCAATTTTGTGAGGTTTCCAATGGACTTCGGGAGATGCTGGAAGGAAAAAGCAGCCGACAACCGGACTGTAAATCAGGTGTGAGGTTGTCAGCCAAGCCCCATTACTGACGCCCCGCCTGTGTACGCGCGTGGGGTAGTCGGCCCCCCGGCACGCACCGTCAGCAGGTTCTCGGTCAGGATGATCTCGCTCAGGTTCTCGCAGTCCCCGATGGCCTCCGTGATCTGCAGCAGTCGGTTCTGGTCGATCTTCAGGATGGAGAGCTGCTTGAGCTGACCTGCAGAGGACAACAGAGGTGAGGCGGCGGACAGAGGAGAGACGAGGGCTCCTCGCAGGCCACTGACCGATGCCCGCCGGTATACTGCCCAGCTGGTTCTGAGAGAGCAGCAGGTCCGTCAGGGAGATGAGGCCGCTGATCTCCGCAGGAAGCTGCTCCAACTTATTCTCCGACACATCCAGACAAACCAAACGCCGGAGATTCCCCAGTTCCTGCAACACAGACACGAACCGCATCAATGACTGTGCCACGCAGCACATATATGGAGCGGCCGTCGTCGCCGCTGCCGCCACCACCTGTACCGCCAGAGAGGCGGCCGTCGTCGCCACCGCCACCACCACCTGAGCCGCCAGAGAGGCAGCCGTCGTCGCCACCGCCACCACCACCTGATCCGCCAGAGAGGCGGCCGTAGTCGCCACCGCCACCTGAGCCGCCAGAGAGGCGGCCGTCGTCGCCGCCACGCAGCACACATGTGGAGCGGCCGTCGTCGCCGCTGCCGCCACCACCTGAACCGCCAGAGAGGCGGCCTTCGTCATCGCCACCACCTGAGCCGCCAGAGAGGCGGCCGTCGTCGCCGCCACCACCTGAGCCGCCAGAGAGGCGGCCTTCGTCGCCGCCACCTAAGAAGCCAGAGAGGCGGCCTTCGTCGCCGCCAGAGAGGCGGCCTTCGTCGCCGCCGCCGCCACCACCACCTGAGCCGCCAGAGAGGCAGCCGTCGCCGCCGCCACGCAGCACACATATGCGGAGAGGCCGTCGCCACCGCCAGCAGAGAGGCCGTCGCCACCGCCACCTGAGCCGCTGGAGGAGAAGCCACTGCCAGCATCTGAGCCACAAGAGGAAAATCCGCTGCCAAGACTACAGGCTCCACAAGAGCGACCAGCACCTCCAAACCTACCACACGTGCTACAAGAGAAGCCACCACCATCTATGCCAGCTTCACTGCCACCAGCCACCATACAACTGTATCCACCCGTCCGGTAATGGACATGACCCTGGAATACTGACCGGAGGTAATGCAGACAACTGGTTTCTGTCCAGCCACAACTCCCTCAGGTTGGGCAGCGCCCCGAGCGTGTCCGGCTACAAAGGGAGAACAAGGACAACGATTTGTTCATGGGGAATATGAGCGGCCACGTACCCAGCAATGAATCAGAACCTTACCAGAACCTGCAGATCATTGCTCCCCAGGTCCAAATGTTCCAACTTAACCAGGAATGATAGAGATCTGGAAGAAAAATGTACAGCCGAAACTGGGACACGTGCCACAGGCTATGGGCCAGCAACATACAGTGGATAAAAAAAAGTCTACACACCACTGATGTACAGGCTTTAGTCATATAACTAATCCGACCAAGAGGAATCATCTCAGGACTTCTACCCCCTTTAATGTTGCCCATAATTTGTACAAATCCAGTGAGGAACAATATATTAAAATCTTTTCGGGAGGAAACAGACAAATAAAAATTACAATAATGGTTGCAGAAGTGAGTACACCCTCTTATAATCAGGGCTGTGGTTGTGCTCGCATCCCTCCATGTTACAGAGTAGTCATCGCTCGGCCGCCGTCACTTACAGCGATTCTGATTAACCCCAGAGGAAGTGCCGCTGCTCTAGGAGGATTTTCCAGACATTTTCTGGTTTGTAAACAGCTGACAACACAGCAAAGGATCTGAGTGCGGAAAGTTATCAGTCAGGGGAAGGGACAAAACATTTCCCAGGCATCAGATCCGTCATTGACACTGTGAAGACATCACTGAGAAGAAGCTGAAATCAGGAACAACAGCGACATTACCGAGAACTGGATGTCCCTAAAAATTTATAAAAAGACGAGAAAAAAAATTGTCCCTGGAGGCCAACGACAACATTGAAGGAGCTGCAGGGATTTCTGGCCAGTCCTGGCTGTGACCTGCATGTGACCACAATCTCCTGTATTCCTCATATCTTTGGCCTGTGGGGGAGGGGAGAAGACCAAAGCTTTTTCTTACATATAAAACCTCCAGGCCCCTCAATGTTCTACCAAAACCTCCATCACGTCGGCCAGAAGCAGGAAACGTGTTCTGTCTAATGAGAACGAGGGGGAACTCTGCGGCCATAATCCCAGAAGGTGTAAAGCCGACACCAGTCATCACCAGAAGATCACCATCCTCACAGTGAGGCATGGTGGGGGCAGCATTTTTGCCCCAGGGCTGGTTTTCAACAGCTGGAACTTTAGCCAAGGAGGAGGGGATTGTAGACAGAACAAATAGACAATTTTACATCAGACCCTTCCGGCCTCTGCTGAAAATGAGGAGGAATTTCACCGTTCAGCAGACAGTGACCCTAAGCGTTCTCCAAATCACAAAAAGAATCGCTTCATGAGGAGAAGATGGAAGTTCTGGAATGGCCGAGCCCAGACCTGAACCTAAGGGGCAATCTGTGGTGACCTGAAGAGGGCGCTGTACACAGGAGCTGCCCTCCGCAATCTGACAGATGTGGAGCTGCTGCAAGGAGGAGCGGGCAAAGATCGCCAATTCTAGATGACCCGCGCTGATAGACCCCGACCCAGAAAGACTGAACGCTGCCAGAAATACACAGGGACTGCAACAAAGTATCAGTGTAAGGGCGTGCAGATTTATGCAACCGCATTATTATACGGCTTTATTTCTCTTTTTCCACCCGAGGAGATTTCAGACTCTTTCTCACTGGATTTGTGCAGATTATGGCGACATTAATGGGGGAGAAAGTTCTGAAATGATTCTTCTACGTGACACAAACCTGGACTTTTATAAGGGGCGTGTAGACTTCTAAATCCACTATCTAGAAGAGCAGAGACTGGCTCACGTGGCACGGGCACTGGGGCGATTTCTGCCAGCAATGCTCTGACCTCGATGAGCACCGGCAGACGCTGACCCGGCGGCACGCAGCTCGGATGGGTGGTCCGCATAGTATACAGGAGCATGTGTGCCCTGAGGGAGTCATGGGGGCACAGCTCACAATATCAGGACCCCCCCGGTGTATACTCACGTAGGCACAGATTTCAGGAGGTTTTCTCGCAATTCCAAAGTCACTAAGTTCGCCAAACTAAAAACAAAGAATAATTCCATGAAATGGACACGAACGTGAACTCGGCAGCAAAATCCAAAAATATGGGGTGTACGAGGCCGGGAGAGCGGCCGGAGCACTCACTTGCCGATATCATTGGGCAGCGACTGCAGGGACACGTCATTCAGTGCCAGGTGCGCCAGGCTGCGGAGCTGGGTAAATCCATCGGGCAGCCTGCAGGAGAGTGCAAAACCAACATCAATTACATCTGCAGGCACCCGAAGACCCTCAGACTGAACGTAGACCACAATGCAGATCAGGGGGCCGCAAGGTGCCGGCACAAGAGAAGGGGGTCCCCTCTGCCTTCTGCTCATTATTCCTGCAGTACACCACACTGACCACATGGTGGCGATAGTCAAATATATCCAGCATGGCTCAGGGAGGTGCGCAATGTACATGCGGAGGGTCTCTATGCCCACACACCAGCCACGGGTCAGGGGGTCTCTCAACACACTTAATAAGGGGGTCTCGTGATGGATCTTGTGCCTCTTCTCACCGTCACTGAATGGGGACGTTTCTCTTACAGTCTGTAACTAGACGCCTGCAGCCCTAATCACACAGCTGGGGGTTGGTTCCAATGTATCAGCACAGTTATCGCTCATCAGACCGGAGACCGGGACAGGAGACGTCTGCTGCTGCGTTCAGCTCACAGAGCATGGTCTGCAGAGACACAGGGTAACAAACCCTCAGCTGTGCGAGCAGAACCAGGGCAGAGACACAGGGTAACAAACCCTCAGCTCTGTGAGCAGAACAAGGGCAGAGACACAGGGTAACAAACCCTCAGCTCTGTGAGCAGAACAAGGGCAGAGACACAGGGTAACAAACCCTCAGCTCTGTGAGCAGAACCAGGGCAGAGACACAGGGTAACAAATCCTCAGCTGTGTGAGCAGATCAAGGACAGAGACACAGGGTAACAAACCCTCAGCTGTGCGAGCAGAACAAGGGCAGAGACACAGGGTAACAAACCCTCAGCTGTGTGAGCAGATCAAGGACAGAGACACAGGGTAACAAACCCTCAGCTGTGCGAGCAGATCAAGGACAGAGACACAGGGTAACAAACCCTCAGCTGTGCGAGCAGATCAAGGACAGAGACACAGGGTAACAAATCCTCAGCTGTGTGAGCAGATCAAGGACAGAGACACAGGGTAACAAACCCTCAGCTGTGCGAGCAGATCAAGGACAGAGACACAGGGTAACAAACCCTCAGCTGTGCGAGCAGAACAAGGGCAGAGACACAGGGTAACAAACCCTCAGCTGTGTGAGCAGAACCAGGGCAGAGACACAGGGTAACAAACCCTCAGCTGTGTGAGCAGAACCAGGGCAGAGACACAGGGTAACAAACCCTCAGCTGTGCGAGCAGAACAAGGGCAGAGACACAGGGTAACAAACCCTCAGCTGTGCGAGCAGAACAAGGGCAGAGACACAGGGTAACAAACCCTCAGCTGTGTGAGCAGAACCAGGGCAGAGACACAGGGTAACAAACCCTCAGCTGTGCGAGCAGAACAAGGGCAGAGACACAGGGTAACAAACCCTCAGCTGTGCGAGCAGAACAAGGGCAGAGACACAGGGTAACAAACCCTCAGCTGTGCGAGCAGAACCAGGGCAGAGACACAGGGTAACAAACCCTCAGCTCTGTGAGCAGAACAAGGGCAGAGACACAGGGTAACAAACCCTCAGCTCTGTGAGCAGAACAAGGGCAGAGACACAGGGTAACAAACCCTCAGCTCTGTGAGCAGAACCAGGGCAGAGACACAGGGTAACAAATCCTCAGCTGTGTGAGCAGATCAAGGACAGAGACACAGGGTAACAAACCCTCAGCTGTGCGAGCAGAACAAGGGCAGAGACACAGGGTAACAAACCCTCAGCTGTGTGAGCAGAACCAGGGCAGAGACACAGGGTAACAAACCCTCAGCTGTGTGAGCAGAACCAGGGCAGAGACACAGGGTAACAAACCCTCAGCTGTGCGAGCAGAACAAGGGCAGAGACACAGGGTAACAAACCCTCAGCTGTGTGAGCAGAACCAGGGCAGAGACACAGGGTAACAAACCCTCAGCTGTGTGAGCAGAACCAGGGCAGAGACACAGGGTAACAAACCCTCAGCTGTGCGAGCAGAACAAGGGCAGAGACACAGGGTAACAAACCCTCAGCTGTGTGAGCAGAACAAGGACAGAGACACAGGGTAACAAACCCTCAGCTGTGGGGGCAGAACCAGGGCAGAGACACAGGGTAACAAACCCTCAGCTGTGCGAGCAGAACAAGGGCAGAGACACAGGGTAACAAACCCTCAGCTGTGCGAGCAGAACAAGGGCAGAGACACAGGGTAACAAACCCTCAGCTGTGCGAGCAGAACCAGGGCAGAGACACAGGGTAACAAACCCTCAGCTGTGCCAGCAGAACAAGGACAGAGACACAGGGTAACAAACCCTCAGCTGTGCGAGCAGAACCAGGGCAGAGACACAGGGTAACAAACCCCCAGCTGTGCGAGCAGAACAAGGACAGAGACACAGGGTAACAAACCCTCAGCTGTGCGAGCAGAACAAGGGCAGAGACACAGGGTAACAAACCCTCAGCTGTGCGAGCAGAACAAGGGCAGAGACACAGGGTAACAAACCCTCAGCTGTGCGAGCAGAACAAGGGCAGAGACACAGGGTAACAAACCCTCAGCTGTGTGAGCAGAACAAGGGCAGAGACACAGGGTAACAAACCCTCAGCTGTGGGGGCAGAACCAGGGCAGAGACACAGGGTAACAAACCCTCAGCTGTGCCAGCAGAACCAGGGCAGAGACACAGGGTAACAAACCCTCAGCTGTGCCAGCAGAACCAGGGCAGAGACACAGGGTAACAAACCCTCAGCTCTGTGAGCAGAACAAGGGCAGAGACACAGGGTAACAAATCCTCAGCTGTGTGAGCAGAACAAGGACAGAGACACAGGGTAACAAACCCTCAGCTGTGGGGGCAGAACAAGGGCAGAGACACAGGGTAACAAACTCTCAGCTGTGCGAGCAGAACAAGGGCAGAGACACAGGGTAACAAACCCTCAGCTGTGCGAGCAGAACCAGGGCAGAGACACAGGGTAACAAACCCTCAGCTGTGCGAGCAGAACCAGGGCAGAGACACAGGGTAACAAACCCTCAGCTGTGCGAGCAGAACCAGGGCAGAGACACAGGGTAACAAACCCTCAGCTGTGCCAGCAGAACCAGGGCAGAGACACAGGGTAACAAACCCTCAGCTGTGCGAGCAGAACCAGGGCAGAGACACAGGGTAACAAACCCTCAGCTGTGCGAGCAGAACAAGGGCAGAGACACAGGGTAACAAACCCTCAGCTGTGCGAGCAGGACAAGGGCAGAGACACAGGGTAACAAACCCTCAGCTGTGCGAGCAGAACAAGGGCAGAGACACAGGGTAACAAACCCTCAGCTGTGGGGGCAGAACCAGGGCAGAGACACAGGGTAACAAACCCTCAGCTGTGCGAGCAGAACAAGGGCAGAGACACAGGGTAACAAACCCTCAGCTGTGCCAGCAGAACCAGGGCAGAGACACAGGGTAACAAACCCTCAGCTGTGCCAGCAGAACCAGGGCAGAGACACAGGGTAACAAACCCTCAGCTGTGGGGGCAGAACCAGGGCAGAGACACAGGGTAACAAACCCTCAGCTGTACGAGCAGAACAAGGGCAGAGACACAGGGTAACAAACCCTCAGCTGTGCGAGCAGAACCAGGGCAGAGAGACAGGGTAACAAACCCTCAGCTGTGCCAGCAGAACCAGGGCAGAGACACAGGGTAACAAACCCTCAGCTGTGCGAGCAGAACAAGGGCAGAGACACAGGGTAACAAACCCTCAGCTGTGCGAGCAGAACCAGGGCAGAGACACAGGGTAACAAACCCTCAGCTGTGCCGGCAGAACCAGGGCAGAGACACAGGTTAACAAACCCTCAGCTGTGTGAGCAGAACAAGGGCAGAGACACAGGGTAACAAACCCTCAGCTGTGTGAGCAGAACAAGGGCAGAGACACAGGGTAACAAACCCTCAGCTGTGCCAGCAGAACCAGGGCAGAGACACAGGGTAACAAACCTTCAGCTGTGTGAGCAGAACAAGGGCAGAGACACAGGGTAACAAACCCTCAGCTGTGCGAGCAGAACAAGGGCAGAGACACAGGGTAACAAACCCTCAGCTGTGCGAGCAGAACAAGGGCAGAGACACAGGGTAACAAACCCTCAGCTGTGCGAGCAGAACAAGGGCAGAGACACAGGGTAACAAACCCTCAGCTGTGTGAGCAGAACCAGGGCAGAGACACAGGGTAACAAACCCTCAGCTGTGTGAGCAGAACCAGGGCAGAGACACAGGGTAACAAACCCTCAGCTGTGCGAGCAGAACCAGGGCAGAGACACAGGGTAACAAATCCTCAGCTGTGTGAGCAGAACAAGGGCAGAGACACAGGGTAACAAACCCTCAGCTGTGCGAGCAGAACAAGGGCAGAGACACAGGGTAACAAACCCTCAGCTGTGCCAGCAGAACCAGGGCAGAGACACAGGGTAACAAACCCTCAGCTGTGCGAGCAGAACCAGGGCAGAGACACAGGGTAACAAACCCTCAGCTGTGTGAGCAGAACAAGGGCAGAGACACAGGGTAACAAACCCTCAGCTGTGCGAGCAGAACCAGGGCAGAGACACAGGGTAACAAACCCTCAGCTGTGTGAGCAGAACAAGGGCAGAGAGACAGGGTAACAAACCCTCAGCTGTGCGAGCAGAACAAGGGCAGAGACACAGGGTAACAAACCCTCAGCTGTGCGAGCAGAACAAGGGCAGAGACACAGGGTAACAAACCCTCAGCTGTGTGAGCAGAACAAGGGCAGAGACACAGGGTAACAAACCCTCAGCTGTGCGAGCAGAACAAGGGCAGAGACACAGGGTAACAAACCCTCAGCTGTGCGAGCAGAACAAGGGCAGAGACACAGGGTAACAAACCCTCAGCTGTGCGAGCAGAACAAGGGCAGAGACACAGGGTAACAAACCCTCAGCTGTGGGGGCAGAACCAGGGCAGCAATGGCTTTCCACTGTGCAGTGCTGCGTCACATCCCTCGCTGAGGCCAATGGTCGGGCCCCTTTATCACCCCCTCCCACCACGATTATTACCTGGACAGGGGGTTCCCACTGAAATCTGCGATCTCCAAAGATTTGCAGAACTTGATGCTTTCAGGAATTTCAGGAATGTCTGAAAAAAAAGAAAAAAAAAACTGAATCCAAGACAGAAGAGAGGGCCCACCCACCCCTCCCCACACCCCCCAGGGACCGGAGGGCCCACCCCTCCCCACACCCCCCAGGGACCGGAGGGCCCACCCCTCCCCACACCCCCCAGGGACCGGAGGGCCCACCCCTCCCCACACCCCTCCCCACACTCCCCACGGACCGGAGGGCCCACCCCTCCCCACACCCCTCCCCACACCCCCCAGGGACCGGAGGACCCACCCCTCCCCACACCCCCCAGGGACCGGAGGGCCCACCCCTCCCCACACCCCCCAGGGACAGGAGGGCCCACCCCTCCCCACACCCCCCAGGGACCGGAGGGCCCACCCCTCCCCACACCCCCCAGGGACCAGAGGGCCCACCTCCCCACACCCCCCAGGGACCGGAGGGCCCACCTCCCCACACCCCCCAGGGACCGGAGGGCCCACCTCCCCACACCCCCCAGGGACCGGAGGGCCCACCTCCCCACACCCCCCAGGGACCGGAGGGCCCACCTCCCCACACCCCCCAGGGACCGGAGGGCCCACCCCCCGCCAGTGGACCCACCATTACGGGAGATGTCCAGCTCCACCAGCTGCATGAAGTTGGCCACCTCCGGGGGCAGCCGCTGGATCTCATTGTCGCTCAGTCCGAGCTTCCTCAGATTCAGCAACCGGAAGAAAGGCTGAAAAAGAAAAAACACACGGCCAGAAGCTGCGGTCACCGCCAGCAGAGCAAGTCACCGAGAGCACTACAACTCCCACAAAGGAGACACTCCTTCTCATCTCCCTATCACACAATGTATCACCATATCCCTAACCCCAGAGCTCAATATGTATCACTGCTCCCATCATCCCAGACACCAGGGGCTCACAATGTATCACTGCTCCCATCATCCCAGACACCAGGGGCTCACAATGTATCACTGCTCCCATCATCCCAGACACCAGGGGCTCACAATGTATCACTGCTCCCATCATCCCAGACACCAGGGGCTCAATATGTATCACTGCTCCCATCATCCCAGACACCAGGGGCTCACAATGTATCACTGCTCCCATCATCCCAGACACCAGGGGCTCACAATGTATCACTGCTCCCATCATCCCAGACACCAGGGGCTCACAAGGTATCACTGCTCCCATCATCCCAGACACCAGGGGCTCAATATGTATCACTGCTCCCATCATCCCAGACACCAGGGGCTCACAATGTATCACTGCTCCCATCATCCCAGACACCAGGGGCTCAATATGTATCACTGCTCCCATCATCCCAGACACCAGGGGCTCACAATGTATCACTGCTCCCATCATCCCAGACACCAGGGGCTCACAATGTATCACTGCTCCCATCATCCCAGACACCAGGGGCTCACAATGTATCACTGCTCCCATCATCCCAGACACCAGGGGCTCAATATGTATCACTGCTCCCATCATCCCAGACACCAGGGGCTCACAATGTATCACTGCTCCCATCATCCCAGACACCAGGGGCTCACAATGTATCACTGCTCCCATCATCCCAGACACCAGGGGCTCACAAGGTATCACTGCTCCCATCATCCCAGACACCAGGGGCTCAATATGTATCACTGCTCCCATCATCCCAGACACCAGGGGCTCACAATGTATCACTGCTCCCATCATCCCAGACACCAGGGGCTCAATATGTATCACTGCTCCCATCATCCCAGACACCAGGGGCTCACAATGTATCACTGCTCCCATCATCCCAGACACCAGGGGCTCACAATGTATCACTGCTCCCATCATCCCAGACACCAGGGGCTCAATATGTATCACTGCTCCCATCATCCCAGACACCAGGGGCTCACAATGTATCACTGCTCCCAACATCCCAGACACCAGGGGCTCACAAGGTATCACTGCTCCCATCATCCCAGACGCCAGGGGCTCACAAGGTATCACTGCTCCCATCATCCCAGACACCAGGGGCTCACAATGCATCACTGCTCCCATCATCCCAGACGCCAGGGGCTCACAAGGTATCACTGCTCCCATCATCCCAGACGCCAGGGGCTCACAATGCATCACTGCTCCCATCATTCCAGACGCCAGGAGCTCACAATGTATCACTGCTCCCATCATCCCAGACGCCAGGGGCTCAATATGTATCACTGCTCCCATCATCCCAGACACCAGTGGCTCAATATGTATCACTGCTCCCATCATCCCAGACGCCAGGGGCTCACAAGGTATCACTGCTCCCATCATCCCAGACGCCAGGGGCTCACAAGGTATCACTACTCCCATCATCCCAGACGCCAGGGGCTCACAAGGTATCACTGCTCCCATCATCCCAGACGCCAGGGGCTCACAAGGTATCACTGCTCCCATCATCCCAGACGCCAGGGGCTCACAATGCATCACTGCTCCCATCATCCCAGACGCCAGGGGTTCACAATGTATCACTGCTCCCATCATCCCAGACACCAGGGGCTCACAAGGTATCACTGCTCCCATCATCCCAGACACCAGGGGCTCACAATGCATCACTGCTCCCATCATCCCAGACGCCAGGGGCTCACAAGGTATCACTGCTCCCATCATCCCTAACCCCAGAGCTCAATATGTATCACTGCTCCCATCATCCCAGACGCCAGGGGCTCACAAGGTATCACTGCTCCCATCATCCCAGACGCCAGGGGCTCACAAGGTATCACTGCTCCCATCATCCCAGACGCCAGGGGCTCACAAGGTATCACTGCTCCCATCATCCAAGACGCCAGGGGCTCACAATGTATCACTGCTCCCATCATCCCAGACACCAGGGGCTCACAAGGTATCACTGCTCCCATCATCCCAGACACCAGGGGCTCACAAGGTATCACTGCTCCCATCATCCAAGACGCCAGGGGCTCACAAGGTATCACTGCTCCCATCATCCAAGACGCCAGGGGCTCACAATGCATCACTGCTCCCATCATCCCAGACACCAGGGGTTCACAATGTATCACTGCTCCCATCATCCCAGACACCAGGGGCTCACAATGTATCACTGCTCCCATCATCCCAGACGCCAGTGGCTCACAATGTATCACTGCTCCCATCATCCCAGACGCCAGGGGCTCACAATGTATCACTGCTCCCATCATCCCAGACACCAGGGGCTCACAAGGTATCACTGCTCCCATCATCCCAGACACCAGGGGCTCACAAGGTATCACTGCTCCCATCATCCCAGACACCAGGGGCTCACAAGGTATCACTGCTCCCATCATCCCAGACACCAGGGGCTCACAAGGTATCACTGCTCCCATCATCCCAGACACCAGGGGCTCACAAGGTATCACTGCTCCCATCATCCCAGACACCAGGGGCTCACAAGGTATCACTGCTCCCATCATCCCAGACACCAGGGGCTCACAAGGTATCACTGCTCCCATCATCCCAGACACCAGGGGCTCACAATGTATCACTGCTCCCATCATCCCAGACGCCAGGGGCTCACAATGTATCACTGCTCCCATCATCCCAGACACCAGGGGCTCACAAGGTATCACTGCTCCCATCATCCCAGACACCAGGGGCTCACAAGGTATCACTGCTCCCAACATCCCAGACACCAGGGGCTCACAAGGTATCACTGCTCCCATCATCCCAGACACCAGGGGCTCACAAGGTATCACTGCTCCCATCATCCCAGACACCAGGGGCTCACAAGGTATCACTGCTCCCATCATCCCAGACACCAGGGGCTCACAAGGTATCACTGCTCCCATCATCCCAGACACCAGGGGCTCACAAGGTATCACTGCTCCCATCATCCCAGACACCAGGGGCTCACAAGGTATCACTGCTCCCATCATCCCAGACACCAGGGGCTCACAATGTATCACTGCTCCCATCATCCCAGACACCAGGGGCTCACAATGTATCACTGCTCCCATCATCCCAGACACCAGGGGCTCAATGTATGACTGCTCCCATCATCCCAGACACCAGGGGCTCACAATGTATGACTGCTCCCATCATCCCTGACCTCCGGATATCACAGTGTATCACTGCTCCCATCATCCCAGACACCAGAGCTCACAGTCTAATCTTACGAGGTGTAGAGGACAACAGTAATGAGCGGTGCTGGCCGCCACCCCACCCCCGCACTGTGACAACAGAGCAGCGGTGTCAGGTCATCAGGGCGGGCGCCGCTGATTAAGCCCCACGCAATGATGGCGTCACCTGCCCAACACCCGCCGCACCGCAGAGACCCCAGATCAGAGCGACACGCAGCGGCCAGTACCACGCTCATCTCCCGATCTCTGGCGATAAAGGGGGTCTCCAGTTTACAGAAAAAAACTGCAAAAAAGAAAAATTCTACAAGTTTCCATAGACTTTGCTATAACTCCTCTTATCAAGATCTCTGCTTGCCATCAGTGAAGGCAGACCGCTCATCCTGCTCACAGCTGAGGGATCGTTACAACTGCATCCAGTGTTGTCAATGCTTTGTGAGCACCACACATCTCTGCTGGTTTGTTACAATGTATCAGTCCAGGGAGCACCGTCTACACTGGATGCACGGCAGGCTGATACAGGATCACTGCTAGAGAAGTGTACACAGCGGTGTGCGCCAAGGAGTCTACTGCATACACTGCAGATTGTCAGCTCTTGTGCTCAGAGCGCAGGGACGGAGGAGGAGGGGATGTAACGAGGCGGCAGCACAGCAGACAGGAAACATCCACTTCCCAAAACAGCGGAAGGAAGCAGGAAGGAATCAGAGTGCAGGAGAAAAACACGGACAGACAAGAGCCGGGGTATATAGTGGATGTAAAAGTCTACACGCCCCTGATAAAATCCCAGGTTTATATCAATTAAATAATCCAACCAAAAAGAATCATTTCAGAAAAGTTTCCTCTTTAACGCCGCCAAAATCCATTGAGAAACAAAGTGAAATATTTTTAGATGAAAAAAAGAGAAATAAAGCCGTATAATAATGATGTTGCATAAATCTGCACGTCCTTACACTAATACTTTGTTGCAGTCCCTGTGAGTTTCTGGCAGCGTTCAGTGTTTTTGGGTCGGGGTCTATCAGCGCGGCACATCTAGAATTGGCGATCTTTGCCCGCTCCTCCTTGCAGCAGCTCCACATCTGTCAGATTGCGGGGACAGTTCCTGTGTACAGCGCCCTCTTCAGGTCACCACAGATTGTCCCTTGGGTTCAGGTCTGGGCTTGGCCGTTCCAGAACTTCCATCTTCTCCTGGTGATTTGGAGGTAGTTTAGGGTCATTGTCTGCTGAAAGGTGAAATTCCTCATCTTCAGCTTTTCAGCAGAGGCCAGAAGGTTCTGATGTAAAATTTTCTGATATTTCTTCTGTCCATAATCCCCTCCCCCTTGGCTAAAGCTCCAGATCCAGCTGCTGAAAACCAGCCCCAGAGCCTAATGCTGCCCCCACCATGCCTCACTGTGAGGATGGTGATCTTCTGGTGATGACCGGTGCCAGCTTTACACCTTCTGGGATTATGGCTGCAGCGTGCCCTCTCGCTCTCATCAGACAGAACATGTTTTCTGCTTCTGGCCGACGTGATGGAGGTTTTGGCAGAACATTGTGGGGCCTGGAGGTTTTCTCTTCTCCTTGACCCCACAGGCTGGAGATATGGAGGATACTGTCTGCCACCATTGCTGGTGTCCTATGGTGTGTGGCTTTGCAGCAATGACACCCTGAAGTCCAGTGGCCATGGTCATCACTATCGCTGGTCTCCTCCGGTTTGAGGCTTTGCAGGAATGACGGCCTGAAGTCTGGAGGTCATGGCTGTCACCATCGCCCGTCTCCTGCAGTGAGAGGCTTTGCAGCAATGACGGCCTGAAGTCTGGAGGCCATGGCAGTCACCATCGCTGGTCTCCTCCGGTGTGAGGCTTTGCAGCAATGACGGCCTGAAGTCTGAAGGCCATGGACGTCACCATCGCTGGTCTCCTCCGGTGTGAGGCTTTGCAGCAATGACGGCCTGAAGTCTGAAGGCCATGGACGTCACCATCGCTGGCCTCCTCCGGTGTGAGGCTTTGCAGCAATGACGGCCTGAAGTCTGAAGGCCATGGACGTCACCATCGCTGGCCTCCTTCGGTGTGAGGCTTTGCAGCAATGACGGCCTGAAGTCTGAAGGCCATGGTCGTCACCATCGCTGGTCTCCTCCGGTGTGAGGCTTTGCAGCAATGACGGCCTGAAGTTTGAAGGCCATGGTCGTCACCATCGCTGGTCTCCTCCGGTGTGAGGCTTTGCAGCAATGACGGCCTGAAGTTTGAAGGCCATGGACGTCACCATCGCTGGCCTCCTCCGGTGTGAGGCTTTGCAGCAATGATGGCCTGAAGTCTGAAGGCCATGGACGTCACCATCGCTGGCCTCCTCCGGTGTGAGGCTTTGCAGCAATGACGGCCTGAAGTCTGAAGGCCATGGTCGTCACCATCGCTGGTCTCCTCCGGTGTGAGGCTTTGCAGCAATGACGGCCTGAAGTCTGGAGGCCACGGATGTCACCATCGCTGGCCTCCTCTGGTGTGAGGCTTTGCAGCAATGACGGCCTGAAGTCTGAAGGCCATGGACGTCACCATCGCTGGCCTCCTCCGGTGTGAGGCTTCGCAGCAATGATGGCCTGAAGTCTGGAGGCCATGGCCGTCACCATCGCTGGTCTCCTCCGGTGTGAGGCTTTGCAGCAATGATGGCCTGAAGTCTGGAGGCCACGGATGTCACCATCGCTGGCCTCCTCCGGTGTGAGGCTTTGCAGCAATGACGGCCTGAAGTCTGAAGGCCATGGACGTCACCATCGCTGGCCTCCTCCGGTGTGAGGCTTTGCAGCAATGATGGCCTGAAGTCTGGAGGCGATGGCTGGTGTCCTCCTGTGTGAGGTTGTGCAGCAATGACGGCCTGAAGTCTGGAGGCCATGGACGTCACCATCGCTGGCCTCCTCCGGTGTGAGGCTTTGCAGCAATGATGGCCTGAAGTCTGGAGGCCATGGCTGGTGTCCTCCTGTGTGAGGTTGTGCAGCAATGACGGCCTGAAGTCTGGAGGCCATGGACGTCACAATCGCTGGCCTCCTCCGGTGTGAGGCTTTGCCGCCTTTCCTGCAGTGACTTCAGTTGTCACTTGTTTGTGGCTCTTTCTACCCTTTGCCTTCAGCCGGTGAAATACGGCTCGATGGGCTGAGATCTGGTGAGGATTTGGCCATTGCAGAGTATTCCCCGTCTTTGCTTTCTCAGGATGTTTTGGGTCATTGTCCGTCTGTCCTCTGAAGCCTCCAATCATCCTTGCTGGATTTGGGTGAATCTGAGCAGACAGTCTCGCCCTGTACACACAGGATTTATCCGGCGGCTTCTGTCTTCAGTCTCATCATCATCAGTAACCACTGGTGACCCTGCCCCGTTGGCAGCCATGCATGCCCGCGCCATCACACCGCCTCCACCATGTGTTACATGGGATGTGCCGAGGATCAGGAGCCGCTCCAAGCCGTCTCCAGACTTTCTCCTTCCATCATTCTGGTGCAGGTTGATCTTGGTTTTGCTTTTCCAGCCCTGGCGGCTTCTTTAGATGTTTTTGGTAAAGTCTAATCCGGCCTTTCCATTTTCCAGCTGATTAGTGGTTTGCACCTTGTGGTGACCCCTCGGTATTTGCTCTTATGACGTCTTCTCTTTATGGTGGACTTAGACACCGACTTCCTGCAGAGTCTTCACTTGGGGGGATGTTGTTCACCATGGGAGGGATTGTGCGATCATCCACCACTGGTGTCTTCCGGGGACGTCCAGGCCTCTCTGGGTTCACAGCTCACACATCTGGTCGCTGCTCACATTTCTGCTCTCGCTGACGGATTTCTTCTTCTTTTTCAGCCTGATGATCTTGTAAAAAAAAGTTAAAAAGCAAAAACTTCAGTCACTGTCCAATTATTTCCGGTCCTCACCGTACGTCCAGGCATCTTTACACCTCCGGTCACACTGCTACCAGGAATATCAATAGCAGTAATGCTGAGCATCATCCTCGCCATCCGGCACCACAGGGGGCGCTATCACAGCGCCACAGACAGGGGCAGCAGCAGATCTCTGTCCCTCCTGGTGACGCTCACATCCTATCTGTGTGGGAGGAGTCACATGACATCACAAGATCCCGCTCAGCCATTCAGCAGCTCTGATCAGGGTCACGTGACAGAAGCTTGAGTCCTCACAGACCTTGTATCACATGACCTCGTCCAGAGCCGCTGATTGGCTGACCGGTCATGTGACTCCGAACCACCAGGCTCCGTTCTCAGCAGGTTGGGGCCCGTAATCAGGGGCCACGCTGATGGCAATGTTATAGGACACTAGTTTGTAGCTAAAGACCCCCTATATACATAACGGGGTCCCCGACAGCCCCCATAATCACAGTACAATGAAGCCTTCAACAGCTTCATTTGCTTCCATTTTCCACCTCCCTGCTTGCTGTCAGTGAATAGGACCCTTCTTATCGGCTGAAACACCCACCCTGACAGCAATAAGTTACTGGACTGACACAAAGTCACAAGCCCTCAGCTGTAACACCTCTGTGCTGCAGCCACCCAGGTGGTCACTATGGTGAGCGCACCTGTGCAGCCGCCAGGCACCAGAAAAGGGGCACAGGCCGAGGGGGCTCCTATCTCCAGATATTCACCGCCGGACGCAGAGAAGCAAAGAACACAACTGCGCCGCACACTAGAGCACCGCACGCCCACCGCAACCCCGCAACTGTGCCGCTCACTACAGCACCGCATGCCCACCGCAACCCCGCAACTGTGCCGCTCACTACAGCACCGCACGCCCACCGCAACCCCGCAACTGTGCCACTCACTACAGCACCGCACGCTCACCGCAACCCCGCAACTGTGCCGCTCACTACAGCACCGCACGCCCACCGCAACCCCGCAACTGTGCCGCTCACTACAGCACCGCACGCCCACCGCAACCCCGCAACTGTGCCGCTCACTACAGCACCGCACGCCCACCGCAACCCCGCAACTGTGCCGCTCACTACAGCACCGCACGCCCACCGCAACTGTGCCGCTCACTACAGCACCGCACGCCCACCGCAACTGTGCTGCACACTACAGCACCGCACGCCCACAACTGTGCCGCTCACTACAGCACCGCACGCCCACAACTGTGCCGCTCACTACAGCACCGCACGCCCACCGCAACCCCGCAACTGTGCCGCACACTACAGCACCGCACGCCCACCGCAACACCGCAACTGTGCCGTACACTACAGCACAACACGCCAACCGCAACCCCGCAACTGTGCCGCTCACTACAGCACCGCACGCCCACAACTGTGCTGCACACTACAGCACCGCACGCCCACCGCAACCAAGCAACTGTGCCGCTCACTACAGCACCGCACGCCCACCGCAACCCCGCAACTGTGCCGCTCACTACAGCACCGCACGCCCACCGCAACCCCGCAACTGTGCCGCTCACTACAGCACCGCACGCCCACCGCAACCCTGCAACTGTGCCGCTCACTACAGCACCGCACGCCCACCGCAACTGTGCTGCACACTACAGCACCGCACGCCCACTGCAACCCCGCAACTGTGCTGCCTGCACACTACAGCACCGCACGCCAACCGCAACCCCGCAACTGTGCTGCACACTACAGCACCGCACGCCAACCGCAACCCCGCAACTGTGCCGCTCACTACAGCACCGCACGCCAACCGCAACCCTGCAACTGTGCCGCTCACTACAGCACCGCACGCCCACCGCAACCCCGCAACTGTACCGCACACTACAGCACCGCACGCCAACCGCAACCCCGCAACTGTGCCGCAAGCCCACAGCAACTCCGCAACTGTGCTGCACACTACAGCACCGCACGCCCACCGCAACCCCGCAGCTGTGCCGCACACTACAGCACCGAACTCCCACCGCAACTGTGCCGCTCACTACAGCACCGCACGCCCACCGCAACCCCGCAACTGTGCCGCACACTACAGCACCACACGCCAACCGCAACCGTGCCGCACACTACAGCACCGCACGCCCACCGCAACCCCGCAACTGTGCCGCTCACTACAGCACCGCACGCCCACCGCAACCCCACAACTGTGCTGCACACTACAGCACCGCACGCCCACCGCAACCGCGCACCTGTGCCACTCACTACAGCACCGCACGCCCACCGCAACCCCGCACCTGTGCCACTCACTACAGCACCGCACGCCAACCGCAACCCCGCAACTGTGCCGCTCACTACAGCACTGCACGCCCACCGCAACCCTGCAACTGTGCCGCTCACTACAGCACTGCACGCCCACCGCAACCCTGCAACTGTGCCGCTCACTACAGCACCGCACGCCCACCGCAACCCCGCAACTGTGCCGCTCACTACAGCACCGCACGCCCACCGCAACCCAGCAACTGTGCCGCACACTACAGCACCGCACGCCCACCGCTACCCCGCACCTGTGCCGCTCACCACAGCAAAGCACGCCCACCGCAACCCCACAACTGTGCCGCTCACTACAGCACCGCACGCCCACCGCAACCCCACAACTGTGCCGCTCACTACAGCACAACTGACCGTAACCACAGAGAGAACGACGGGATGACTGTGCCCACCTGTCCTACAGTCACATCCACCAGTAATGGCTGATAACAGGGAGTAATAGATTGTAGTCTCCTGTCCTACAGTCTCCTCCCCCAGTAATGGCTGATAACAGGGAGTAATAGATTGTAGTCTCCTGTCCTATAGTCACCTCCCCCAGTAATGGCTGATAACAGGGAGTAATAGATTGTAGTCTCCTGTCCTACAGTCACCTCCCCCAGTAATGGCTGATAACAGGGAGTAATAGATTGTAGTCTCCTGTCCTACAGTCTCCTCCCCCAGTAATGGCTGATAACAGGGAGTAATAGCGTGAGGAGGTTGTGCCAGTAGAGGCCGGTGGTCTCGCAGAGCGGTAGTGTGGGGTCTGCGCAGGATGGAGGAGGCAGGAGGTGAATTCCAAGAATGCAGATCGGCCTCTTCCTCATTCCACAATTCCGGATGTTTCCTTCCCATTCCCTGGAGTCACATCCAAAAACAAACCGCCTGACGCTACAGCCGCTGTCACAGGGACACAACCAAGCGCCTACAGACAAAGGGGGGCAACAGCAAACACAACACAAAATCTGCAGCAAAATCAGCTGATAACAAGAAATGGCCGATCATCACATAGAAGACATGACGATGGCCGCAGGGCCGAGGGCGCCACCCACCGTCAGGGACGAGAGCGCCACCCACCGTCAGGGACGAGAGCGCCACCCACCGTCAGGGACGAGAGCGCCACCCACCGTCAGGGACGAGAGCGCCACCCACCGTCAGGGACGAGAGCGCCACCCACCGTCAGGGACGAGAGCGCCACCCACCGTCAGGGACGAGAGCGCCACCCACCGTCAGGGACGAGAGCGCCACCCACCGTCAGGGACGAGAGCGCCACCCACCGTCAGGGAGGAGAGCGCCACCCACCGTCAGGGAGGAGAGCGCCACCTACCGTCAGGGAGGAGAGCGCCACCCACCGTCAGGGAGGAGAGCGCCACCCACCGTCAGGGAGGAGAGCGCCACCTACCGTCAGGGAGGAGAGCGCCACCTACCGTCAGGGAGGAGAGCGCCACCCACCGTCAGGGAGGAGAGCGCCACCTACTGTCAGGGAGGAGAGCGCCACCTACTGTCAGGGAGGAGAGCGCCACGTATCGTCAGGCTGCAGGAAATCGAGCGCCACCTGTCATCAGGCCACAGGATATAGGGGGCGCCACCTACTGTCAGTGCGGCAGGATTGCTGTGCCACCTATCGTTAGTGCAGAACTCACCTCCGCGATCAGTCACTGACATGCAGACTAGGTAGTCAGGGGTTAATAGCCAAGCTCGTAGAACAAAGGCCACTTGTGAGACGTCACCAGGATCCGCTGCCAACAAGACAACTACTACACCATGTCGCCCATCACACCCAGATACCTAGAACCCAACCCCCGGTCACGCCCCACAGAGGGCACCGGAGAACAAGTTCATCCCGTACAACCGACCCGTCTGTTATCATACAGGGTGAAGCCGCCATCGTCCTCCGTGAGTCTCAGCACCAGCCAGACAAGCGGGCACGAGGTAGATGCCACACAGAGGAGGGAAGGCTGCTCACCCAACACCACCCTGAAAGCAAACAGGATACCCTGAGCCCACACATGCCAGCTGCGTCATCAAAGGGGGCAAGACAGACCCTCTCGGGGGGGCACAGCAGGGCAGCAGTGTTGTGGGCTGGACAGACCCTCTCAGGAGGCACAGCAGGGCAGCAGTGTGGTGGGCAGGACGGACCCTCTCAGGAGGCACAGCAGGGCAGCAGTGTTGTGGGCAGGATGGACCCTCTCGGGGCACAGCAGGGCAGGACGGACCCTCTCAGGGGGCACAGCAGGGCAGCAGTGTGGTAGGCAGGACGGACCCTCTCAGGAGGCACAGCAGGGCAGCAGTGTTGTGGGCAGGATGGACCCTCTCAGGAGGCACAGCAAGGCAGCAGTGTTGTGGGCAGGACGGACCCTCTCAGGGAGCAGAGCAGGGCAAAAGGGTGGTGGGCAGGACGGACCCTCTCAGGGGGCACAGCAGGGCGGTGGGCAGGACGGACCCTCTCAGGGCGCACAGCAGGGCAGCAGTGTTGCGAGCAGGATGGACACTCTCAGGGGACATAGCAGGGAAGCAGTGTTGCTGGCAGGACGGACCCTCTAAGGAGAAGCAGCAGTGTTGTGGGCAGGACGGACCCTCTCAGGGGGCACACAGGACAGCAGTGTTGTGGGCAGGACGGACCCTCTCAGGGTGAACAGCAGTGTTGTGGGCAGGACGGACCCTCTCAGGAGGCACAGCAGGGCAGCAGTGTTGTGGGCAGGACGGACCCTCTCAGGGTGAACAGCAGGACAGCAGTGTTGTGGGCAGGACGGGGCACAGCAGGACAGCAGTGTTGAGGGCAGGACGGACCCTCTCAGGAGGCACAGCAGCAGTGTTGTGCCCCCTGAGGGTCCGTCTTGCCCACAGCAGGACAGCAGTGTTGTGGGCAGGACGGACCCTCTCAGGGGGCACAGCAGGACAGCAGTGTTGTGGGCAGGACGGACCCTCTCAGGGGGCACAGCAGGGCAGCAGTGTTGTGGGCAGGACGGACCCTCTCATGGGGGAATACCAGGACAGCAGTGTTGTGGGCAGGACGGATCCTCTCAGGGGGCACAGCAGGACAGCAGTGTTGTGGGCAGGACGGACCCTCTCAGGGGGCACAGCAGGACAACAGTGTTGTGGGCAGGACGGACCCTCTCAGGGGGCACAGCAGGGCAGCAGTGCTGTGGGCAGGACGGACCCTCTCAGGGGGCACAGCAGGGCAGCAGTGCTGTGGGCAGGACGGACCCTCTCAGGGGGCACAGCAGGGCAGCAGTGCTGTGGGCAGGACGGACCCTCTCAGGGGGCACAGCAGGGCAGCAGTGCTGTGGGCAGGACGGACCCTCTCAGGGGGCACAGCAGGGCAGCAGTGCTGTGGGCAGGACGGACCCTCTCAGGGGGCACAGCAGGGCAGCAGTGTTGTGGGCAGGACGGACCCTCTCAGGGGGCACAGCAGGGCAGCAGTGTTGTGGGCAGGACGGACCCTTTCAGGGGGCACAGCAGGGCAGCAGTGTTGTGGGCAGGACGGACCCTCTCAGGGGACACAGCAGGGCAGCAGTGTTGTGGGCAGGACGGACCCTCTCAGGAGGCACAGCAGGGCAGCAGTGTTGTGGGCAGGACAAACCCTCTAAGGGGGCACAGCAGGGCAGCAGTGTTGTGGGCAGGACGGACCCTTTCAGGGGGCACAGCAGGGCAGCAGTGTTGTGGGCAGGACGGACCCTCTCAGGGGGCACAGCAGGGCAGCAGTGTTGTGGGCAGGACGGACCCTCTCAGGGGACACAGCAGGGCAGCAGTGTTGTGGGCAGAGCTTTTGCATCAGTCAGGAATGACAAATATCTCATGGAAGTTCTTACAAGCAGACACCAGAGATCACACCGGCGGTGGCAGCGCCCGGGCCTGTCCGACCAGTGACGGGGCAGGAGCATCTCCCCATTAATCATTGCAATTACCAGGGCAGAGCCAGCCGCAGACCCGGGGGTAGAACAGACATCACAGCGGGCAGCAGACACTCTCATCAGTGCGGCCAGTCCATCATCGCCAATCACACAGCAGCCATCTGGGCACCTCAGGAGCAGAACTCCACACTGTGCCCCCAGCCAGATACCAGCCCCCTATTCACCCCCAAACCCTAATGCTCCTAGCCTCAGCCTCCCCTCTCTCCGGCCTCTCTTCTCCTCTCCTCAGCCTCCCCTCTCCCCGGCCTCTCTTCAGCCTCCCCCCGGCCTCTCTTCAGCCTCCCCTCTCCCCGGCCTCTCTTCAGCCTCCCCTCTCCCCGGCCTCTCTTCAGCCTCCCCTCTCCCCGGCCTCTCTTCAGCCTCCCCTCTCCCCGGCCTCTCTTCTCCTCTCCTCAGCCTCCCCTCTCCTCAGCCTCTCCTCAGCCTCCCCTCTCCCCGGCCTCTCTTCTCCTCTCCTCAGCCTCCCCTCTCCCCGGCCTCTCTTCTCCTCAGCCTCCCCTCTCCCCGGCCTCTCTTCTCCTCTCCTCAGCCTCCCCTCTCCCCGGCCTCTCTTCTCCTCTCCTCAGCCTCCCCTCTCCCCGGCCTCTCTTCTCCTCTCCTCAGCCTCCCCTCTCCCCGGCCTCTCTTCTCCTCTCTTCAGTCTCCCCTCTCCCCGGCCTCTCTTCAGCCTCCCCTCTCCTCAGCCTCCCCTCTCCCCGGCCTCTCTTCTCCTCTCCTCAGCCTCCCCTCTCCTCAGCCTCTCCTCAGCCTCCCCTCTCCCCGGCCTCTCTTCTCCTCTCCTCAGCCTCCCCTCTCCCCGGCCTCTCTTCTCCTCAGCCTCCCCTCTCCCCGGCCTCTCTTCTCCTCTCCTCAGCCTCCCCTCTCCCCGGCCTCTCTTCTCCTCTCCTCAGCCTCCCCTCTCCCCGGCCTCTCTTCTCCTCTCCTCAGCCTCCCCTCTCCCCGGCCTCTCTTCTCCTCTCTTCAGTCTCCCCTCTCCCCGGCCTCTCTTCTCCTCAGCCTCCCCTCTCCCCGGCCTCTCTTCTCCTCTCCTCAGCCTCCCCTCTCCCCGGCCTCTCTTCTCCTCTCCTCAGCCTCCCCTCTCCCCGGCCTCTCTTCTCCTCTCCTCAGCCTCCCCTCTCCCCGGCCTCTCTTCTCCTCTCTTCAGCCTCCCCTCTCCCCGGCCTCTCTTCTTCTCCTCAGCCTCCCCTCTCCCCGGCCTCTCTTCTTCTCCTCAGCCTCCCCGGCCTCTCTTCTTCTCCTCAGCCTCCCCGGCCTCTCTTCTTCTCCTCAGCCTCCCCGGCCTCTCTTCTTCTCCTCAGCCTCCCCGGCCTCTCTTCTTCTCCTCAGCCTCCCCGGCCTCTCTTCTTCTCCTCAGCCTCCCCGGCCTCTCTTCTTCTCCTCAGCCTCCCCGGCCTCTCTTCTTCTCCTCAGCCTCCCCGGCCTCTCTTCTTCTCCTCAGCCTCCCCGGCCTCTCTTCTTCTCCTCAGCCTCCCCGGCCTCTCTTCTTCTCCTCAGCCTCCCCGGCCTCTCTTCTTCTCCTCAGCCTCCCCGGCCTCTCTTCTTCTCCTCAGCCTCCCCGGCCTCTCTTCTTCTCCTCAGCCTCCCCGGCCTCTCTTCTTCTCCTCAGCCTCCCCGGCCTCTCTTCTTCTCCTCAGCCTCCCCGGCCTCTCTTCTTCTCCTCAGCCTCCCCGGCCTCTCTTCTTCTCCTCAGCCTCCCCGGCCTCTCTTCTTCTCCTCAGCCTCCCCGGCCTCTCTTCTTCTCCTCAGCCTCCCCGGCCTCTCTTCTTCTCCTCAGCCTCCCCGGCCTCTCTTCTTCTCCTCAGCCTCCCCGGCCTCTCTTCTTCTCCTCAGCCTCCCCGGCCTCTCTTCTTCTCCTCAGCCTCCCCGGCCTCTCTTCTTCTCCTCAGCCTCCCCGGCCTCTCTTCTTCTCCTCAGCCTCCCCGGCCTCTCTTCTTCTCCTCAGCCTCCCCGGCCTCTCTTCTTCTCCTCAGCCTCCCCGGCCTCTCTTCTTCTCCTCAGCCTCCCCGGCCTCTCTTCTTCTCCTCAGCCTCCCCGGCCTCTCTTCTTCTCCTCAGCCTCCCCGGCCTCTCTTCTTCTCCTCAGCCTCCCCGGCCTCTCTTCTTCTCCTCAGCCTCCCCGGCCTCTCTTCTTCTCCTCAGCCTCCCCGGCCTCTCCTCTTCTCCTCAGCCTCCCCGGCCTCTCCTCTTCTTCTCAGCCTCCCCTCTCCCCGGCCTCTCTTCTCAGCCTCCCCTCTCCCCGGCCTCTCCTCTTCTTCTCAGCCTCCCCTCTCCCCGGCCTCTCCTCTTCTCCTCAGCCTCCCCTCTCCCCGGCCTCTCTTCTTCTTCTCAGCCTCCCCGGCCTCTCCTCTTCTTCTCAGCCTCCCCTCTCCCCGGCCTCTCCTCTTCTTCTCAGCCTCCCCTCTCCCCGGCCTCTCCTCTTCTCCTCAGCCTCCCCTCTCCCCGGCCTCTCTTCTTCTTCTCAGCCTCCCCGGCCTCTCCTCTTCTTCTCAGCCTCCCCTCTCCCCGGCCTCTCTTCTTCTTCTCAGCCTCCCCGGCCTCTCTTCTTCTTCTCAGCCTCCCCGGCCTCTCTTCTTCTTCTCAGCCTCCCCGGCCTCTCTTCTTCTTCTCAGCCTCCCCGGCCTCTCTTCTTCTTCTCAGCCTCCCCGGCCTCTCTTCTTCTTCTCAGCCTCCCCGGCCTCTCTTCTTCTTCTCAGCCTCCCCGGCCTCTCCTCTTCTTCTCAGCCTCCCCGGCCTCTCTTCTTCTTCTCAGCCTCCCCGGCCTCTCTTCTTCTTCTCAACCTCCCCTCTCCCCGGCCTCTCTTCTTCTTCTCAGCCTCCCCGGCCTCTCCTCTTCTTCTCAGCCTCCCCTCTCCCCGGCCTCTCTTCTTCTTCTCAGCCTCCCCGGCCTCTCTTCTTCTTCTCAGCCTCCCCTCCCCCCGGCCTCTCTTCTTCTTCTCAGCCTCTCTTCTTCTTCTCAGCCTCCCCGGCCTCTCCTCTTCTCCTCAGCCTCCCCTCTCCCCGGCCTCTCTTCTTCTTCTCAGCCTCCCCGGCCTCTCTTCTTCTCCTCAGCCTCCCCTCTCCCCGGCCTCTCCTCTTCTCCTCAGCCTCCCCTCTCCCCGGCCTCTCCTCTTCTCCTCAGCCTCTCTTCTTCTCAGCCTCCCCGGCCTCTCTTCTTCTTCTCAGCCTCCCCTCTCCCCGGCCTCTCTTCTTCTTCTCAGCCTCCCCGGCCTCTCCTCTTCTTCTCAGCCTCCCCTCTCCCCGGCCTCTCTTCTTCTTCTCAGCCTCCCCGGCCTCTCTTCTTCTTCTCAGCCTCCCCGGCCTCTCTTCTTCTTCTCAGCCTCCCCGGCCTCTCTTCTTCTTCTCAGCCTCCCCGGCCTCTCTTCTTCTTCTCAGCCTCCCCGGCCTCTCTTCTTCTTCTCAGCCTCCCCGGCCTCTCTTCTTCTTCTCAGCCTCCCCGGCCTCTCCTCTTCTTCTCAGCCTCCCCGGCCTCTCCTCTTCTTCTCAGCCTCCCCTCTCCCCGGCCTCTCTTCTTCTTCTCAGCCTCCCCGGCCTCTCCTCTTCTTCTCAGCCTCCCCTCTCCCCGGCCTCTCTTCTTCTTCTCAGCCTCCCCGGCCTCTCTTCTTCTTCTCAGCCTCTCTTCTTCTTCTCAGCCTCCCCGGCCTCTCTTCTTCTTCTCAGCCTCCCCGGCCTCTCTTCTTCTTCTCAGCCTCCCCGGCCTCTCTTCTTCTTCTCAGCCTCCCCGGCCTCTCCTCTTCTCCTCAGCCTCCCCTCTCCCCGGCCTCTCTTCTTCTTCTCAGCCTCCCCGGCCTCTCCTCTTCTCCTCAGCCTCCCCTCTCCCCGGCCTCTCTTCTTCTCCTCAGCCTCCCCTCTTCTCCTCAGCCTCCCCTCTCCCCGGCCTCTCCTCTTCTCCTCAGCCTCTCTTCTTCTCAGCCTCCCCGGCCTCTCTTCTTCTTCTCAGCCTCCCCTCTCCCCGGCCTCTCTTCTTCTTCTCAGTCTCCCCGGCCTCTCCTCTTCTCCTCAGCCTCCCCTCTCCCCGGCCTCTCCTCTTCTCCTCAGCCTCTCTTCTTCTCAGCCTCCCCTCTCCCCGGCCTCTCTTCTTCTTCTCAGTCTCCCCGGCCTCTCCTCTTCTGCTCAGCCTCCCCTCTCCCCGGCCTCTCTTCTTCTTCTCAGCCTCCCCGGCCTCTCCTCTTCTCCTCAGCCTCCCCTCTCCCCGGCCTCTCTTCTTCTCCTCAGCCTCCCCTCTCCCCGGCCTCTCCTCTTCTCCTCAGCCTCCCCTCTCCCCGGCCTCTCCTCTTCTCCTCAGCCTCCCCTCTCCCCGGCCTCTCCTCTTCTCCTCAGCCTCTCTTCTTCTCAGCCTCCCCGGCCTCTCTTCTTCTTCTCAGCCTCCCCTCTCCCCAGCCTCTCTTCTTCTTCTCAGCCTCCCCGGCCTCTCCTCTTCTTCTCAGCCTCCCCTCTCCCCGGCCTCTCTTCTTCTTCTCAGCCTCCCCGGCCTCTCCTCTTCTTCTCAGCCTCCCCTCTCCCCGGCCTCTCTTCTTCTTCTCAGCCTCCCCGGCATCTCTTCTTCTTCTCAGCCTCCCCGGCCTCTCCTCTTCTCCTCAGCCTCCCCTCTCCCCGGCCTCTCTTCTTCTTCTCAGCCTCCCCGGCCTCTCCTCTTCTTCTCAGCCTCCCCTCTCCCCGGCCTCTCTTCTCAGCCTCCCCTCTCCCCGGCCTCTCTTCTTCTTCTCAGCCTCCCCGGCCTCTCCTCTTCTTCTCAGCCTCCCCTCTCCCCGGCCTCTCCTCTTCTTCTCAGCCTCCCCGGCCTCTCCTCTTCTTCTCAGCCTCCCCTCTCCTCGGCCTCTCACCTTGGGCAGCTCCTGCAGCTGGTTGGAGTCCAGGAGCAGCTCCTCCAGGCTGCGGCTGTAGCGGTAGATGTCGTCGGGCACGGCGTGCAGGGAGCAGTGCCGCTTGTCCACAGACTCCACATGGCGGTTACAGCGCCACAGCGGGATGCACTTCAGCATGGCGCCCGCCGCCCCCGGGTCACTGCCCGGTGCTCACACAACAGCTCCCAGCCCGCGGGTCACTGCACACTGCTGAGGGACGCGGCCGCCACCGCCGCCGAGCCTGCCGGGAGCTGTAGTCACAGACGGCCAGGAACCTGCAGAAGACTACATTTCCCATCACTCCTCTGTGCGCAAGCGCAGCCACTCTGCCGAGTCCATGTACATAAAACCATACCTTGAGGAGAGCCACAAGACGCGCAAAGAACGCCGGGAGTTGTAGTAACAAATAATTGAACTAACTAATAAAATGCCCCTGTAAAACTACAACTCCCGGCATGCCGCTGCACACATTTCTCTGAACAATCGGAAGTCTTACCAGGGAGGGGAAATGTGAAGACTACAATGCCCAGTAAACGACGCGCTCTGCCGCAGTGCATGCCGGGAGAGGGGTTTATGTGTTTTTTATTTGTCCGTTGTGCTGTCTGTATCTTCTGCAGACTACATTACCCGGCATGCTTCACACCTACATCCGGGCACTGCCCTGGATCATGCCCCTCTCTTTAAGCATTTAAAGGGGAATTCCACTATAAAACATCAGTTACCTGAGACAGCAACGTGGTAACAAGCATGAAAAGGGCCGCGGACGAGAGCGAGGGCCACAAATGAGAACGAGGGCCACATCCGAGAGTCACAACCAAGAGCGAGGGCCACAAATGAGAACGAGGGCCACATCCGAGAGTCACAACCAAGAGCGAGGGCCACAGCCGAGAGTCACAACTGAGAGTGAGGGCCACAGCCGAGAGTCGCAACCGAGAGCGAGGGCCACAGCCGAGAGTCGCAACCGAGAGCGAGGGTCACAGCCGAGAGTCGCAACCGAGAGTGAGGGCCACAGCCGAGAGTCGCAACCGAGAGCGGGGACCACAGCCGAGAGTCGCAACCGAGAGCGAGGGCCACAGCCAAGAGTCACAGCCGAGAGCGAGGGCCACAGCCGAGAGCGAGGGCCACAGCCGAGAGTCGCAACCGAGAGCGAGGGCCACAGCCGAGAGTCGCAACCGAGAGCGAGGGCCACAGCCGAGAGTCGCAACCGAGAGCGAGGACCACAGCCGAGAGTCGCAACCGAGAGCGAGGGCCACAGCCGAGAGTCGCAACTGAGAGTGAGGGCCACAGCCGAGAGTCACAACTGAGAGCGAGGGCCACAGCCGAGAGTCGCAACCGAGAGCGAGGGCCACAGCCGAGAGTCGCAACCGAGAGCGAGGGCCACAGCCGAGAGTCGCAACCGAGAGCGAGGGCCACAGCCGAGAGTCACAACTGAGAGTGAGGGCCACAGCCGAGAGTCGCAACCGAGAGCGAGGACCACAGCCGAGAGTCGCAACCGAGAGCGAGGGCCACAGCCGAGAGTCGCAACCGAGAGCGAGGGCCACAGCCGAGAGTCACAACCGAGAGTGAGGGCCACAGCCGAGAGTCGCAACCGAGAGCGAGGGCCACAGCCGAGAGTCGCAACCGAGAGCGAGGGTCACAGCCGAGAGTCGCAACCGAGAGCGAGGACCACAGCCGAGAGTCGCAACCGAGAGCGAGGGCCACAGCCGAGAGTCGCAACCGAGAGCGAGGACCACAGCCGAGAGTCGCAACCGAGAGTGAGGGCCACAGACGAGAGTCGCAACCGAGAGCGAGGACCACAGCCGAGAGTCGCAACCGAGAGCGAGGGCCACAGCCGAGAGTCGCAACCGAGAGCGAGGGCCACATCCGAGAGTCGCAACCGAGAGCGAGGGCCACATCCGAGAGTCGCAACCGAGAGCGAGGGCCACAGCCGAGAGTCGCAACCGAGAGTGAGGGCCACAGACGAGAGTCGCAACCGAGAGCGAGGACCACAGCCGAGAGTCGCAACCGAGAGCGAGGACCACAGCCGAGAGTCGCAACCGAGAGCGAGGGCCACAGCCGAGAGTCGCAACCGAGAGCGAGGGCCACAGCCGAGAGTCGCAACCGAGAGCGAGGACCACAGCCGAGAGTCGCAACCGAGAGCGAGGGCCACAGCCGAGAGTCGCAACCGAGAGCGAGGGCCACAGCCGAGAGTCACAACCGAGAGCGAGGGCCACAGCCGAGAGTCACAACCGAGAGCGAGGGCCACAGCCGAGAGTCACAACCGAGAGCGAGGGCCACAGCCGAGAGTCACAACCGAGAGTGAGGGCCACAGCCGAGAGTCGCAACCGAGAGCGAGGGCCACAGCCGAGAGTCGCAACTGAGAGTGAGGGCCACAGCCGAGAGTCGCAACCGAGAGCGAGGGCCACAGCCGAGAGTCGCAACCGAGAGCGGGGACCACAGCCGAGAGTCGCAACCGAGAGCGAGGGCCACATCCGAGAGTCACAACCGAGAGCGAGGGCCACAGCCGAGAGCGAGGGCCACAGCCGAGAGTCGCAACCGAGAGCGAGGGCCACAGCCGAGAGTCGCAACCGAGAGCGAGGGCCACAGCCGAGAGTCGCAACCGAGAGCGAGGGCCACAGCCGAGAGTCGCAACCGAGAGCGAGGGCCACAGCCGAGAGTCGCAACCGAGAGCGAGGGCCACAGCCGAGAGTCGCAACTGAGAGTGAGGGCCACAGACGAGAGTCGCAACCGAGAGCGAGGGCCACAGCCGAGAGTCGCAACCGAGAGCGGGGACCACAGCCGAGAGTCGCAACCGAGAGCGAGGGCCACAGCCGAGAGTCGCAACCGACAGCCATGGTCGCAGACGAGAGCGAGGGCCACAGCCGACAGCGAGGGTCGTGGATGAGAGCGAGGGCCACAGCCGACAGCGAGGGTCGCGGACGAGAGCGAGGGCCACAGCAGAGAGTCGCAACCGAGAGCGAGGGCCACAGCAGAGAGTCGCAACCGAGAGCGAGGTCCACAGCCGAGAGTCGCAACCGAGAGCGAGGACCACAGCCGAGAGTCGCAACCGAGAGCGAGGGCCACAGCCGAGAGTCGCAACCGAGAGCGAGGGCCACAGCCGAGAGTCGCAACCGAGAGCGAGGGCCACAGCCGAGAGTCGCAACCGAGAGCGAGGGCCACAGCCGAGAGTCGCAACCGAGAGCGAGGGCCACAGCCGAGAGTCGCAACCGAGAGCGGGGACCACAGCCGAGAGTCGCAACCGAGAGCGAGGGCCACAGCCGAGAGTCGCATCCGACAGCCATGGTCGCAGACGAGAGCGAGGGCCACAGCCGACAGCGAGGGTCGTGGATGAGAGCGAGGGCCACAGCCGACAACGAGGGTCGCGGACGAGAGCGAGGGCCACAGCAGAGAGTCGCAACCGAGAGCGAGGGCCACAGCAGAGAGTCGCAACCGAGAGCGAGGTCCACAGCAGAGAGTCGCAACCGAGAGCGAGGACCACAGCCGAGAGTCGCAACCGAGAGCGAGGACCACAGCCGAGAGTCGCAACCGAGAGCGAGGGCCACAGACGAGAGGCGCAACCGAGAGCGAGGGCCACAGCCGAGAGTCGCAACCGACAGCCATGGTCGCAGACGAGAGCGAGGGCCACAGCCGACAGCGAGGGTCGTGGATGAGAGCGAGGGCCACAGCCGACAGCGAGGGTCGCGGACGAGAGCGAGGGCCACAGCAGAGAGTCGCAACCGAGAGCGAGGGCCACAGCAGAGAGTCGCAACCGAGAGCGAGGTCCACAGCAGAGAGTCGCAACCGAGAGCGAGGACCACAGCCGAGAGTCGCAACTGAGAGCGAGGACCACAGACGAGAGTCGCAACCGAGAGCGAGGGCCACAGCCGAGAGTCGCAACCGAGAGCGAGGACCACAGACGAGAGTCGCAACCGAGAGCGAGGGCCACAGCTGAGAGTCGCGGACGAGAGCTAGGGCCAGAGCTGAGAGTCGCAACCGAGAGCGAGGGCCACAGCCGAGAGTCGCAACCGAGAGCGAGGGCCACAGCCGAGAGTCGCAACCGAGAGCGAGGGCCACAGCCGAGAGTCGCAACCGAGAGCGAGGGCCACAGCCGAGAGCCGCAACCGAGAGCGATGGCCACAGACGAGAGCTAGGGCCACAGACGAGAGTCGCTTATTAGAGCAAGGGCCACAGCCGAGAGTCGCAACCGAGAGCGAGGGCCACAGCCGAGAGACGAGATTGAGGGCCACAGCCGAGAGTCCCGAACGAGAGCGAGGGCCACAGCCGAGAGTCGCGAACGAGAGCGAGGGCCACAGCCGAGAGTCGCGGAAGAGAGCGAGGGCCACAGCCGAGAGTCGCGGAAGAGAGCGAGGGCCACAGCCGAGAGTCGCGGAAGAGAGCGAGGGCCACAGCCGAGAGTCGCGGAAGAGAGCGAGGGCCACAGCCGAGAGTCGCGGAAGAGAGCGAGGGCCACAGCCGAGAGTCGCGGACGAGAGCGAGGGCCACATCCGAGAGATTAGAGCGAGGGCCACAGCCGAGAGTCGCAACCGAGAGCGAGGGCCACAGACGAGAGCGAGGGCCACAGCCGAGAGTCGCGGATGAGAGCGAGGGCCACAGCCGAGAGTCGCAGACGAGAGCGAGGGCCACAGCCGAGAGTCGCAGACGAGAGCGAGGGCCACAGCCGAGAGTCGCAGACGAGAGCGAGGGCCACAGCCGAGAGTCGCAGACGAGAGCGAGGGCCACAGCCGAGAGTCGCAGACGAGAGCGAGGGCCACAGCCGAGAGTCGCAGACGAGAGCGAGGGCCACAGCCGAGAGTCGCAGACGAGAGCGAGGGCCACAGCCGACAGCGAGGATCGCGGACGAGAGCGAGGGCCACAGCCGACAGCGAGGATCGCGGACGAGAGCGAGGGCCACAGCCGACAGCGAGGATCGCGGACGAGAGCGAGGGCCACAGCCGACAGCGAGGATCGCGGACATGAGCGAGGGCCACAGCCGACAGCGAGGGTCGCGGACGAGCGCGAGGGCCACAGCCGACAGCGAGGGTCGCGGACGAGAGCGAGGGCCACAGCCGACAGCGAGGGTCGCGGACGAGAGCGAGGGCCACAGCCGACAGCGAGGGTCGCGGACGAGAGCGAGGGCCACAGCCGACAGCGAGGATCGCGGACGAGAGCGAGCGCCACAGCCGACAGCGGGGGTCGCGGACGAGAGCGATGGCCACAACCGAGAGCGAGGGCCACAGCCGAGAGTCGCAACCGAGAGCGAGGGCCACAGCCGAGAGTCGCAACCGAGAGCGAGGGCCACAGCCGAGAGTCGCAACCGAGAGCGAGGGCCACAGCCGAGAGTCGCAACTGAGAGCGAGGGCCACAGCTGAGAGTGAGGGCCACAGCCGAGACTCGTAACCGAAAGCGAGGGCCACAGCCGAGAGTCGCAACCGAGAGCGAGGGCCACAGCCGATAGCGAGGTCCACAGATGAGAGTCATAGCCGAGAGCGAGAGACACAGATGAGAGTGAGGGTCACAGCCGAGAGTTGCAACCGAGAGCGATGGCTGCGGACGAGAGCGAGTGACACAGATGAGAGTGAGGGTCACAGCTGAGAGTCGTAACCGAGAGCGAGGGACACGTGCCTGTATGACCTCCTTACAACGCCTGGGCGTGCTCCTGATGAGGCTGAGTATTCTGTGTGGCCTCCACGTGCCTGTATGACCTCCCTACAACGCCTGGGCATGCTCCTGATGAGGCTGAGTATTGTGTGTGGCCTCCACGTGCCTGTATGACCTCCCTACAACGCCTGGGCATGCTCCTGATGAGGCTGAGTATTCTGTGTGGCCTCCACGTGCCTGTATGACCTCCCTACAACGCCTGGGCATGCTCCTGATGAGGCTGAGTATTGTGTGTGGCCTCCACGTGCCTGTACGACCTCCCTACAACGCCTGGGCATGCTCCTGATGAGGCTGAGTATTGTGGGTGGCCTCCACGTGCCTGTATGACCTCTCTACAATGCCTGGGCATGCTCCTGATGAGGCTGAGTATTGTGTGTGGCCTCCACGTGCCTGTATGACCTCCCTACAATGCCTGGGCATGCTCCTGATGAGGCTGAGTATTGTGTGTGGCATCCACGTGCCTGTATGACCTCCCTACAACGCCTGGGAATGTTCCTGATGAGGCTAAGTATTGTGTGTGGCCTCCACCTGCCTGTATGACCTCCCTACAACGCCTGGCCATGCTCCTGATGAGGCTGAGTATTGTGTGTGGCCTCCACGTGCCTATATGACCTCCCTACAATGCCTGGGCATGCTCCTGATGAGGCTGAGTATTGTGTGTGGCCTCCACGTGCCTGTATGACCTCCCTACAACGCCTGGGCATGCTCCTGATGAGGCTGAGTATCGTGTGTGGCCTCCACGTGCCTGTATGACCTCCCTACAACGCCTGGCCATGCTCCGGATGAGGCTGAGTATTGTGTGTGGCCTCCACGTGCCTGTATGACCTCCCTACAACGCCTGGGCATGCTCCTGATGAGGCTGAGTATTGTGTGTGGCCTCCACGTGCCTGTAAGACCTCCCTACAACGCCTGGGCATGCTCCTGATGAGGCTGAGTATTGTGTGTGGCCTCCACGTGCCTGTATGACCTCCCTACAACACCTGGGCATGCTCCTGATGAGGCTGAGTATTGTGTGTGGCCTCCACGTGCCTGTATGACCTCCCTACAACGCCTGGGCATGCTCCTGATGAGGCTGAGTATTGTGTGTGGCCTCCACGTGCCTGTATGACCTCCCTACAACGCCTGGGCATGCTCCTGATGAGGCTGAGTATTGTGTGTGGCCTCCACGTGCCTGTATGACCTCCCTACAACGCCTGTGCATGCTCCTGATGAGGCTGAGTATTGTGTGTGGCCTCCACGTGCCTGTATGACCCCCCTACAACACCTGGGCATGCTCCTGATGAGGCGGAGTATTGTGTGTGGCCCCCACGTGCCTGTATGACCTCCCTACAATGCCTGGGCATGCTCCTGATAAGGCTGAGTATTGTGTGTGGCCTCCACGAGCCTGTATGACCTCCCTACAACGCCTGGGCATGCTCCTGATGAGGCTGAGTATTGTGTGTGGCCTCCACGTGCCTGTATGACCTCCCTACAACGCCTGGGCATGCTCCTGATGAGGCTGAGTATTGTGTGTGGTCTCCACGTGCCTGTATGACCTCCCTACAACGCCTGGGCATGCTCCTGATGAGGCTGAGTATTGTGTGTGGCCTCCACGTGCCTGTATGACCTCCCTACAACGCCTGGGCATGCTCCTGATGAGGATGAGTATTGTGTGTGGCCTCCACGTGCCTGTATGACCTCCCTACAACGCCTGGGCATGCTCCTGATGAGGCTGAGTATTGTGTGTGGCCTCCACTTGCCTGTATGACCTCCCTACAACGCCTGGGCATGCTCCTGATGAGGCTGAGTATTGTGTGTGGCCTCCACGTGCCTGTATGACCTCCCTACAACGCCTGGGCATGCTCCTGATGAGGCTGAGTATTGTGTGTGGCCCCCACGTGCCTGTATGACCTCCCTACAATGCCTGGGCATGCTCCTGATGAGGCTGAGTATTGTGTGTGGCCTCCACGTGTCTGTATGACCTCCCTACAACGCCTGGGCATGCTCCTGATGAGGCTGAGTATTGTGTGGCCTCCACGTGCCTGTATGACCTCCCTACAACGCCTGGGCATGCTCCTGATGAGGCTGAGTATTGTGTGTGGCCTCCACGTGCCTTTATGACCTCCCTACAACGACTGGGCGTGCTCCTGATGAGGCTGAGTATTGTGTGTGGCCTCCACGTGCCTGTATGACCTCCCTACAACGCCTGGGCATGCTCCTGATGAGGCTGAGTATTCTGTGTGGCCTCCACGTGCCTGTATGACCTCCCTACAACGCCTGGGCATGCTCCTGATGAGGCTGAGTATTCTGTGTGGCCTCCACGTGCCTGTATGACCTCCCTACAACGCCTGGGCATGCTCCTGATGAGGCTCAGTATTGTGTGTGGCCTCCACGTGCCTGTATGACCTCCCTGCAACGCCTGGGTATGCTCCTGATGAGGCTGAGTATTCTGTGTGGCCTCCACGTGCCTGTATGACCTCCCTACAACGCCTGGGCATGCTCCTGATGAGGCTGAGTATTGTGTGTGGCCTCCACGTGCCTGTACGACCTCCCTACAACGCCTGGGCATGCTCCTGATGAGGCTGAGTATTGTGGGTGGCCTCCACGTGCCTGTATGACCTCTCTACCACGCCTGGGCATGCTCCTGATGAGGCTGAGTGTTGTGTGGCCTCCACGTGCCTGTATGACCTCTCTACAATGCCTGGGCATGCTCCTGATGAGGCTGAGTATTGTGTGTGGCCTCCACGTGCCTGTATGACCTCCCTACAATGCCTGGGCATGCTCCTGATGAGGCTGAGTATTGTGTGTGGCCTCCACGTGCCTGTATGACCTCCCTACAACGCCTGGGCATGTTCCTGATGAGGCTAAGTATTGTGTGTGGCCTCCACATGCCTGTATGACCTCCCTACAACGCCTGGCCATGCTCCTGATGAGGCTGAGTATTGTGTGTGGCCTCCACGTGCCTATATGACCTCCCTACAATGCCTGGGCATGCTCCTGATGAGGCTGAGTATCGTGTGTGGCCTCCACGTGCCTGTATGACCTCCCTACAACGCCTGGGCATGCTCCTGATGAGGCTGAGTATCGTGTGTGGCCTCCACGTGCCTGTATGACCTCCCTACAACGCCTGGGCATGCTCCTGATGAGGCTGAGTATCGTGTGTGGCCTCCACGTGCCTGTATGACCTCCCTACAACGCCTGGGCATGCTCCTGATGAGGCTGAGTATCGTGTGTGGCCTCCACGTGCCTGTATGACCTCCCTACAACGCCTGAGCATGCTCCTGATGAGGCTGAGTATTGTGTGTGGCCTCCACGTGCCTGTATGACCTCCCTACAACGCCTGGGCATGCTCCTGATGAGGCTGAGTATTGTGTGTGGCCTCCACGTGCCTGTATGACCTCCCTACAATGCCTGGGCATGCTCCTGATGAGGCTGAGTATTGTGTGTGGCCTCCACGTGCCTGTATGACCTCCCTACAACGCCTGGGCATGTTCCTGATGAGGCTAAGTATTGTGTGTGGCCTCCACGTGTCTGTATGACCTCCCTACAACGCCTGGGCATGTTCCTGATGAGGCTAAGTATTGTGTGTGGCCTCCACCTGCCTATATGACCTCCCTACAATGCCTGGGCATGCTCCTGATGAGGCTGAGTATTGTGTGTGGCCTCCACGTGCCTGTATGACCTCCCTACAACGCCTGGGCATGCTCCTGATGAGGCTGAGTATTGTGTGTGGCCTCCACGTGCCTGTATGACCTCCCTACAACGCCTGGGCATGCTCCTGATGAGGCTGAGTATTGTGTGTGGCCTCCACGTGCCTGTATGACCTCCCTACAACGACTGGGCGTGCTCCTGATGAGGCTGAGTATTGTGTGTGGCCTCCACGTGCCTGTATGACCTCGCTACAACGCCTGGGCATGCTCCTGATGAGGCTGAGTATTGTGTGTGGCCTCCACGTGCCTGTATGACCTCCCTACAACGCCTGGGCATGCTCCTGATGAGGCTGAGTATTGTGTGTGGCCTCCACGTGCCTGTATGACCTCCCTACAACGCCTGGGCATGCTCCTGATGAGGCTGAGTATTGTGTGTGGCCTCCACGTGCCTGTAAGACCTCCCTACAACGCCTGGGCATGCTCCTGATGAGGCTGAGTATTGTGTGTGGCCTCCACGTGCCTGTATGACCTCCCTACAACGCCTGGGCATGCTCCTGATGAGGCTGAGTATTGTGTGTGGCCTCCACGTGCCTGTATGACCTCCCTACAACGCCTGGGCATGCTCCTGATGAGGCTGAGTATTGTGTGTGGCCTCCACGTGCCTGTATGACCTCGCTACAACGCCTGGGCATGCTCCTGATGAGGCTGAGTATTGTGTGTGGCCTCCACGTGCCTGTATGACCTCCCTACAACGCCTGGGCATGCTCCTGATGAGGCTGAGTATTGTGTGTGGCCTCCACGTGCCTGTATGACCTCCCTACAACGCCTGGGCATGCTCCTGATGAGGCTGAGTATTGTGTGTGGCCTCCACGTGCCTGTAAGACCTCCCTACAACACCTGGGCATGCTCCTGATGAGGCTGAGTATTGTGTGTGGCCTCCACGTGCCTGTATGACCTCCCTACAACGCCTGGGCATGCTCCTGATGAGGCTGAGTATTGTGTGTGGCCTCCACGTGCCTGTATGACCTCCCTACAACGCCTGGGCATGCTCCTGATGAGGCTGAGTATTGTGTGTGGCCTCCACGTGCCTGTATGACCTCCCTACAACGCCTGGGCATGCTCCTGATGAGGCTGAGTATTGTGTGTGGCCTCCACGTGCCTGTATGACCCCCCTACAAGACCTGGGCATGCTCCTGATGAGGCGGAGTATTGTGTGTGGCCCCCACGTGCCTGTATGACCTCCCTACAAAGCCTGGGCATGCTCCTGATGAGGCTGAGTATTGTGTGTGGCCTCCACGAGCCTGTATGACCTCCCTACAACACCTGGGCATGCTCCTGATGAGGCTGAGTATTGTGTGTGGCCTCCACGTGCCTGTATGACCTCCCTACAACGCCTGGGCATGCTCCTGATGAGGCTGAGAATTGTGTGTGGCCTCCACGTGCCTGTATGACCTCCCTACAACGCCTGGGCATGCTCCTGATGAGGCTGAGTATTGTGTGTGGCCTCCACGTGCCTGTATGACCTCCCTACAACACCTGTGCATGCTCCTGATGAGGCTGAGTATTGTGTGTGGCCTCCACGTGCCTGTATGACCCCCCTACAACACCTGGGCATGCTCCTGATGAGGCGGAGTATTGTGTGTGGCCCCCACGTGCCTGTATGACCTCCCTACAATGCCTGGGCATGCTCCTGATGAGGCTGAGTATTGTGTGTGGCCTCCACGTGCCTGTATTACCTCCCTACAATGCCTGGGCATGCTCCTGATGAGGCTGAGTATTGTGTGTGGCCTCCACGTGCCTGTATTACCTCCCTACAACGCCTGGGCATGCTCCTGATGAGGCTGAGTATTGTGTGTGGCCTCCACGTGCCTGTATGACCTCCCTACAACGCCTGGGCATGCTCCTGATGAGGCTGAGTATTGTGTGTGGCCTCCACGTGCCTGTATGACCTCCCTACAATGCCTGGGCATGCTCCTGATGAGGCTGAGTATTGTGTGTGGCCTCCACGTGCCTGTATGACCTCCCTACAATGCCTGGGCATGCTCCTGATGAGGCTGAGTATTGTGTGTGGCCTCCACGAGCCTGTATGACCTCCCTACAACGCCTGGGCATGCTCCTGATGAGGCGGAGTATTGTGTGTGGCCCCCACGTGCCTGTATGACCTCCCTACAAAGCCTGGGCATGCTCCTGATGAGGCTGAGTATTGTGTGTGGCCTCCACGAGCCTGTATGACCTCCCTATAACACCTGGGCATGCTCCTGATGAGGCTGAGTATTGTGTGTGGCCTCCACGTGCCTGTATGACCTCCCTACAACGCCTGGGCATGCTCCTGATGAGGCTGAGAATTGTGTGTGGCCTCCACGTGCCTGTATGACCTCCCTACAACGCCTGGGCATGCTCCTGATGAGGCTGAGTATTGTGTGTGGCCTCCACGTGCCTGTATGACCTCCCTACAACACCTGTGCATGCTCCTGATGAGGCTGAGTATTGTGTGTGGCCTCCACGTGCCTGTATGACCCCCCTACAACACCTGGGCATGCTCCTGATGAGGCGGAGTATTGTGTGTGGCCCCCACGTGCCTGTATGACCTCCCTACAATGCCTGGGCATGCTCCTGATGAGGCTGAGTATTGTGTGTGGCCTCCACGTGCCTGTATTACCTCCCTACAACGCCTGGGCATGCTCCTGATGAGGCTGAGTATTGTGTGTGGCCTCCACGTGCCTGTATGACCTCCCTACAACGCCTGGGCATGCTCCTGATGAGGCTGAGTATTGTGTGTGGCCTCCACGTGCCTGTATGACCTCCCTACAACGCCTGGGCATGCTCCTGATGAGGCTGAGTATTGTGTGTGGCCTCCACGTGCCTGTATGACCTCCCTACAATGCCTGGGCATGCTCCTGATGAGGCTGAGTATTGTGTGTGGCCTCCACGTGCCTGTATGACCTCCCTACAATGCCTGGGCATGCTCCTGATGAGGCTGAGTATTGTGTGTGGCCTCCACGAGCCTGTATGACCTCCCTACAACGCCTGGGCATGCTCCTGATGAGGCTGAGTATTGTGTGTGGCTTCCACGTGCCTGTATGACCTCCCTACAACGCCTGGGCATGCTCCTGATGAGGCTGAGAATTGTGTGTGGCCTCCACGTGCCTGTATGACCTCCCTACAACGCCTGGGCATGCTCCTGATGAGGCTGAGTATTGTGTGTGGCCTCCACGTGCCTGTATGACCTCCCTACAACGCCTGGGCATGCTCCTGATGAGGCGGAGTATTGTGTGTGGCCCCCACGTGCCTATATGACCTCCCTACAATGCCTGGGCATGCTCCTGATGAGGCTGAGTATTGTGTGTGGCCTCCACGAGCCTGTATGACCTCCCTACAACGCCTGGGCATGCTCCTGATGAGGCTGAGTATTGTGTGTGGCCTCCACGTGCATATATGACCTCCCTACAACGCCTGGGCATGCTCCTGATGAGGCTGAGTATTGTGTGTGGCCCCACGTGCCTGTATGACCTCCCTACAACGCCTGGACATGCTCCTGATGAGGCTGAGTATTGTGTGTGGCCTCCACGTGCCTGTATGACCTCCCTACAACGCCTGGGCATGCTCCTGATGAGGCTGAGTATTGTGTGTGGCCCCACGTGCCTGTATGACCTCCCTACAACGCCTGGACATGCTCCTGATGAGGCTGAGTATTGTGTGTGGCCTCCACGTGCCTGTATGACCTCCCTACAACGCCTGGGCATGCTCCTGATGAGGCTGAGTATTGTGTGTGGCCTCCACGTGCCTGTGTGACCTCCCTACAACGCCTGGGCATGCTCCTGATGAGGCTGAGTATTGTGTGCGGCCTCCACGTGCCTGTGTGACCTCCCTACAACGCCTGGGCTTGCTCCTGATGAGGCTGAGTATTGTGTGTGGCCTCCACGTGCCTGTGTGACCTCCCTACAACGCCTGGGCATGCTCCTGATGAGGCTGAGTATTGTGTGTTGCCTCCACGTACCTGTATGACCTCCCTACAACGCCTGGGCATGCTCCTGATGAGGCTGAGTATTGTGTGTGGCCTCCACGTGCCTGTATGACCTCCCTACAACGCCTTGGCATGCTCCTGATGATGCTGAATATTGTGTGTGGCCTCCACGTGCCTGTATGACCTCCCTACAACGCCTGGGCATGTTCCTGATGAGGCTGAGCATTGTGTGTGGCCTCCACGTGCCTGTAAGACCTCCCTACAACGCCTGGGCATGCTCCTGATGAGGCTGAGTATTGTGTGTGGCCTCCACGTGCCTGTATGACCTCCCTGCAACGCCTGGGCATGATACTGATGAGGCTGAGTATTGTGTGTGGCCTCCACGTGCCTGTATGACCTCCCTGCAACGCCTGGGCATGCTCCTGATGAGGCTGAGTATTGTGTGTGGCCTCCACGTGCCGGTATGACCTCCCTACAACGCCTGGGCATGCTCCTGATGAGGCTGAGTATTGTGTGTGGCCTCCACGTGCCTGTATGACCTCCCTACAACTCCTGGGCATGCTACTGATGAGGCTGAGTATTGTGTGTGGCCTCCACGTGCCTGTATGACCTCCCTACAACTCCTGGGCATGCTCCTGGTGAGGCTGAGTATTGTGTGTGGCCTCCACGTGCCTGTATGACCTCGCTACAACGCCTGGGCATGCTCCTGATGAGGCTGAGTATTGTGTGTGGCCTCCACGTGCCTGTATGACCTCCCTACAACGCCTGGGCATGTTCCTGATGAGGTTGAGTATTGTGTGTGGCCTCCACGTGCCTGTATGACCTCCCTACAACGCCTGGGCATGCTCCTGATGAGGCTGAGTATTGTGTGTGGCCTCCACGTGCCTGTATGACCTCCCTACAATGCCTGGGTATGCTCCTGCTGAGGCTGAGTATTGTGTGTGGCCTCCACGTGGCTGTATGACCTCCCTACAACGCCTGGGCATGCTCCTGATGAGGCTGAGTATTGTGTGTGGCCTCCACTTGCCTGTATGACCTTCCTACAATGCCTGGGCATGCTCCTGATGATGCTGAGTATTGTGTGTGGCCTCCACGTGTCTGTATGACCTCCCTACAACGCCTGGGCATGCTCCTGATGAGGCTCAGTATTGTGTGTGGCCTCCACGTGCCTGTATGACCTCCCTACAACGCCTGGGCATGCTCCTGATGAGGCTGAGTATTGTGTGTGGCCTCCACGTGCCTGTATGACCTCCCTACAACGCCTGGGCATGCTCCTGATGAGGCTCAGTATTGTGTGCGGCCTCCACGTGCCTGTATGACCTCCCTGCAACGCCTGGGCATGCTATTGATGAGGCTGAGTATTGTGTGCGGCCTCCACATGCCTGTATGACCTCCCTACAACGCCTGGGCATGCTCCTGATGAGGCTGAGTATTGTGTGTGGCCTCCACGTGCCTGTATGACCTCCCTACAACGCCTGGGCATGCTCCTGATGAGGTTGCGGATGGTCTCCTGTGGGATCTCCTCCCAGACCTGGACTAAAGCATCCGCCAACTCCTGGACAGTCTGTGGTGCAACGTGACGTTGGTGGATGGAGCGAGACATGATGTCCCAGATGTGCTCAATCGGATTCAGGTCTGGGGAACGGGCGGCCAGTCCATAGCTTCAATGCCTTCATCTTGCAGGAACTGCTGACACACTCCAGCCACATGAGGTCTGGCATTGTCCTGCATTAGGAGGAACCCACGGCCAACCGCACCAGCATATGGTCTCACAAGGGGTCTGAGGATCTCACCTCGGTACCTAATGGCAGTCAGGCTACCTCTGTTGAGCACATGGAGGGCTGTGCGGCCCTCCAAAGAAATGCCACCCCACACCATTACTGACCCACTGTCAAACCGGTCATGCTGAAGGATGTTGCAGGCAGCAGATCGCTCTCCACGGCGTCTCCAGACTCTGTCATGTCTGTCACATGTGCTCAGTGTGAACCTGTTTTCATCTGTGAAGAGCACAGGGCACCAGTGGCGACTTTGACAATCCTGGTGTTTTGTGGCAAATGTCAAGCGTCCTGCACGGTGTTGGGCTGTGAGCACAACCCCCATCTTTGGACTTTGGGCCCTGTCAGGCAAAATGTATTTTTGTCCTAGTTTTAAAAATGAGAGATGTCTTAAATCTACACCCCCTGTCCATTTGTAAGAGTTCTACATAGAACTCACTCTTACCTCCCCCCTAACAAGGAATTTTTATTGCCGCCATAAAACGTCAGCAAGCATACTGGTATACCCTAGATTTTCCCTCCAAAATCCTATTGTCTAACTGTACAAACTTTTAATGTCAATTTTAATAATGCACATGACTGTCACAAACACAGGGACCACATTTTTGAGATGTTCACCTTTTTACAATTGTGATGGTGTGGTTTTCGTGGCTGGGAGACCACCAGGAACCTGGGAAATGGATTCTGAGCTTCTGAGTATCATAGAGATATCATATTTGATATCCATCTTCATGAATATTGGTGACGGCAAACATGATGTCTCCATCTTGGATGTGGGGCACCCCCATACCAAGATATGAAATCTGAAGGATTTTTATGTCTTATGCAGCTGGGTGGGTTCACAAAACCGAGCCCCCATGTGAGGTAAACAACATAGGTGTCTCCTAGAGTTTTGGCCCCTTACTAAAAACCAGAACGGCCATTTTACTTCATTCTTGCCTGAGACGTCAGACGCATGCACCCCTCGCTGCGTGGAAGAATCACATCTAATTTCCGGGGAGCCGTCCCCCCCACAGAATCTGAGACCATCACCTCGTGGCGCAGGTTTTGCTATCACTTATCCCTTTTATTTTAATAACTGTTTATGCATATATGTAGATTGTCTCCTTTATAATATCTTGTATATCTTTTGTAAACACTGCTCACTTTCGGGAGTAAATCATTATTATTTACCAGCTTTTTTCTTCTTGTCCTATGTCGAGCAAATACGTTCCTCACCCGCTAATTCACGTTACCTAACGGGTACCCGATCCACCTGTTAAGCGATCGGTGGTGGCAGTATACCAGTATTTATGTGATATTGTGGTTTGAGGGTGGCTGGACGGAGGTATATAGACGTTCCTGGAAGGAACTGGTGGTATATATACGTCCTGTCACATCCCGTGCCACAATAGTTGACATAAATTAGAGCAGCTGCGCCCGTGCTTATCCTCGGTCAATACCGTGTTTGACCAGCAGGATAAGGGGGCGCCAGACAGCTGCAAGGTCTATCCAAGTGTTTTCCCTGACAATTGGTGGCAGCGGTTGGATCATAGGACATTAGTGATCTGGTTTGAGCAATCATTCCTCTCACTAAAAACTTGCACGGTTCTTACCTGGACCCTGCACAAAAGTTTTGAAGATCGAACTCAGTGTTTATTAGATCTGAGACAATACTGTATGTGTAGCAGCTACCCCTACCCTTCTTCATTTTTCCTTTTCTATTTTTATTTTGGTGATCATGGTCATAGTTGGGGAGCACTGGTACAGCCAGCAGAAAAAGGACACTCTTATTGGAATATGTATAACCAGAGGCATTGACCCCCTCGGCAAAAACAAAGAACAAATAGCTGCTGCACTGGCGCAACTGGAGGCCGAGCAAGCCCATCTCCAGACCTCAGCAGGGCCAGGGGTCAGCCGAGATATGGACAGTACTGCTGCAGGGGTCCCACCTGTAAATGCACGCCGCGTCAGCGACCAGGGCAGCGTGGACCCCTATCTGCAGATGGCTCTACAGCAACTACCTGCAGAGGATCATGAAGAACGGCTGAAAGTAATTCAGCAGCACCAGGAGGCTGCCGAGCGGCGAGCGGAGGCCGAGAGAGCCGAGCGAGCCGAGGCCGAGAGAGCTGAGTGAGCCGAGCGAGAGGCCGAGAGAGGCCGAGCGAGAGGCCCAAGCTCAGAGAGCCCATGAACTGCAGATGGCCCAACTCGGGATCCCAGCATCCACCTCACGGAGCAGTGAGACCAACAATGCGACCCTGTTTAAGCCCCGTCCAGAGCATTTTCCTGTGATGGAAAAGGACGGCGACCTCGACACCTTTCTGAGGGCTTTTGAAAAGACTTGCAGACAGTACCAACTGCCTGTGGACCAGTGGGCCCGATACTTAACTGCAGGGCTGCGAGGCAAAGCTCTGGATGTGTTTGTGGCTCTTCCTCCGAGCCTCGATGGGAACTATGATGCCATTAAGCAGCCCCTAATCCAGAGGTTCCAACTGACTCCTGTGGTGTACCGTAAAAAGTTCCGGAACCTCCAACGTGGACCGCACGACAGTTACAGCGATGTGGTGCATGGGCTCCGAGCCAACTTTGAGCAGTGGATCCAAGGACTGTCAGCGACCACCTTTGAGCAGTTAAAGGACCTGATGGTGGAAGACCAGTTCCTGCATCTGTGTCCGACCGAGGTACGGCAGTTCGTGATGGATCGGGAGCCACCAGATGCCAATAAAGCAGCGCAGATCGCAGACACCTACGAGGCCAACCGGAGACCAGAGGTGCGGAAGCCGGTCGTCGCCAGCTGGAAAAGGCCATCAACCACCATCCCTGCCCCTGCCAGCCGACCTTCCGGAGGCCTTTTTCCCGTTACCAATGCCCGGCCTGCATCTGATGCCCGCAGGTGCTATTGCTGCAACCAGACTGGTCATCTCAGCGCCACTTTCCCAGAGAAGCAGAGGAAGAACCCCCCATCCAAGGCCCCAGGGCCTAATGCATCAGTTCTTTTCGTGGGTGGGCCGGTTGGGAGGGCCTGTGAAAGCTTGCAGTCTGTCAGGGTGGGGGACACTGTCACTGTAGGCCTCAAGGACACTGGGGCCGAACGAACCCTCATCCGACCCGAACTGGTGTCCGCTGAAGCGCTTATTCCGGGAAAGACCCTGACTGTCTCCCGGATTGGGGGCGTCCGATGCCCCTTGCCCATGGCCCGGGATTTTATTGATTGGGGTGCGGGGAGTGGGGTGAAGGAAGTGGGATTATCTGAAAATCTACCTGCAAATGTTTTGTTGGGAACTGATTTGGGGAGGATGTTTGCTTATTATGTCCCTAACACCCCTCCCCGATCTGATACGGTTGGTAAGGTTAATGCTGATAATGTGAATGTCAATGCTTCACCTGCTGATAATGATGATGATGATGATGATGATGATGATGATGATTATGATGATGATGATGATGTTGTACTGGAAGGTGCAGGAGAACTCAGCCATATCACGCTGCGGGGTGATATTGCTGAGGATCCCCTAGCAGGAACAAGTGTCAGTGCCAAGGGTAATGGGGAGAGGCACGAGGACCATGGCGCAGGTGGTGCTGTGCCAGCGACCAGTGTCACAACAGATTGTGACCTGGCTGATGGTAGCTGCCCCATACGTAGCACTGTGCCTGAGGTAATGGAGGAGGATGGGGAAGTAGTACTCATAGCCGCACAGGCTGATGGGACGGTGTTATTCCCCGGGGAGACGGCCTATATAGCCGCTGTTACCCGCAGTCAGAGTGCCCAGAATGCAAGTAACGCCCTGCCTTCTGGACCCTCCTCGGACAGAGGAATAACAGGATCAGGTATGGACCCAGAGCCGGTCCCAGAGGGTCCCAGTGAGGACGTGGCCTTAACCTCGCTTCTGGCTTCCTCCAGCCAGGAGTTTCAGGCAGCTCTGCACTCAGATGCTAGCCTGGAGCCTCGCTGAGAAACCCACCTCCGAGTCGGATAAGGTGAGGGTATTCTGGGACCAAGGGAGGTTGTACCGGGAGACAGTTCCCTGTACACCCCAACAGGAGTGGCGAGGGAAAGACAGCTGGTCGTCCCCTACCAATTCAGGGATGAGTTGTTGCGGATCGCCCATGAAATTCCACTCGCTGGACACTTGGGGGTCAGCAAAACCAAGGCCCGGCTGTCTCACGACTTATTGGCCCAAAATGAGGACGGATGTGGTGAGCTACTGTCGCTCCTGTACCACGTGTCAAAGAGTGGGAAAGTCAGGGCCGGCTCCCAAAGCCCCCCTGATCTCTTTGCCAGTGATAGAGGAGCCTTTCCAGAGGATTGCTGTGGACATTGTGGGACCACTGGCCATACCCAGCAGCTCTGGAAAACGTTTCATCCTTACTGTGGTAGACTATGCTACCCGGTATCTGGAGGCAGTAGCCCTGTCCTCAATTAGGGCGGAAAAGGTGGCAGACGCCCTCTTGGCCATCTTTTCGCGAGTAGGATTTCCCAGGGAGATGCTTACCAACCAGGGGACCCAGTTCATGTCACGCTTAGGGTATGTGCACACAATGCAGAAATGCTCAGGATTTTTTCCTGAGCGTTTCTGCATCTCTCTGGCAGGAAAAAACGCATGCGGATTGTACATGCGGTTTCCTGCCAGGGACATGCGGAAATGAAGCGGTCTTCACTTTCATTTCCGCATGCGGGTTGACAAGCGCTTCCCAAGCGATTTTAGCATCACTTGGAAAGTGCTTGTCAACTTCACACTATATAAATCCATGCAACCGGCATGGATTTATATAGTGTGTGATGTCAAAAAATAAAAAATAAATCTATACGTTACCATCTGATGGCCCCGGTGTCCTGCTTCATCGGTCCCGGCTGCCGGCAGTGAAGACTGTAGGACCTTCCGACGTCAGCGTCACGTGACCCGTCACATGACTCTGTCGTCAGCGAAGGTCCTTCATTCAACCGCGAAGTGCGCGGGAAGCCGGCAGGACGCAGCGCGGGCCGTCAGAAGGTGAGAATATATATATTTTTTATTTTATTCTTTTTTTTTTAATGGTACCTGGGTCTGGATGAGAGTCCTCTCATCCACACCCGGGTACCATCCGCACATTAGACCGCATGAAAAGTGCATCAACATATACAGTGATGCGGATTCCATGCGGTCTAATGCAAGTCAATGGCGGCAAAAGAGCAGCGTTTCCGCAAAATTAATTGACATGCTGCGGATTTTTGACCGCAGCGTTTACGCTGCGGAAAAATCCGCATCATGGGCACAGCACATGCGGATTTCCATTGGGGAACATTGCTGCCCTTCTACCATGCGTTTTTCATGCGTTTCCGCGGCGTTTACGCAACTGCAAAAACACCGCGGAAACGCATGAAAAACGCATCGTGTGAACTCAGCCTTAATGGAGGCCCTATGTAAGAAAATGCAGGTGCAGCATCTGGTATCGAGCACGTATCATCCCCAAACCAATGGTTTGTGTGAGCGATTCAACGGTACCCTCAAACAGATGTTAAAAATGCTGGTTGAGACCCAGGGACGCGACTGGGAGCGTTACCTCCCACACCTGCTATTTGCTTACAGAGAGGTTCCACAGGCCTCGACGGGGTTCTCCCCCTTTGAGCTCCTGTATGGCAGGCGTGTCCGAGGACCCCTTGGGTTGATAAGGGAATTCTGGGAAGAAGAGCCAAGCTCCCCAGGAGTGTCCATCGTGGAGTATGTCATGCGCTTCCGTGACAAGATGCAGACCTTGACACAGTTGGTGCATGACCACATGGCGCAAGCCCAGGCTGACCAGAAGCATTGGTACGACCAGAACGCCCGAGAGCGGACCTACCAGGTGGGTCAGAAGTGCGTGCTGGTCCCCGTACCAAAGGACAAGCTTCAGGCGGCCTGGGAAGGCCCGTATGTCATTCACCAACAGCTCAACCCGGTCACCTACGTGATCACTCTTGACCACGCGCGGGGTAGGCGGAAGGCTTTTCACGTTAATATGATGAAGGCTCATCAAGAACGTGGAGCCTGCGTCCTACCGGTCTGCAGCCTGCCCGAGGATGGGGAGGACGACCCCCTCTTGGACATGCTGGCCCAAGCAAAGGCCAGCGGGTCCCTAGAGGATGTAGAGATAAGCGCCTTGCTATCTGCACCCCAGAGGTCTCAGATGCGAGCAGTGCTGAAACCCTTCCAAGCAGTGTTGACCAACCTGCCTGGCAGGACTGAAGTGGCCTATTCCACCATAGAGAAGGAGTGCCTGGCCATTGTATGGGCCCTGCACTTCTTACAGCCTTACTTGTACGGGCGCCCCTTCACTGTCGTGACTGACCACAACCCCCTGAGTTGGCTGCACACCATGTCCTGTGCCAACGGAAGGTTGTTACGCTGGAGCCTCACCCTCCAGCAGTACGACTTTACTGTTCAACACCGCAAAGGCAGTGAGCTTGGCAATGCCGATGGGTTGTCCTGGCGAGGGGAACCTCCAGAGAAATACCTGGAGGAGTACCAGAAGGTCCTACCTCCATAGTGCAGTCTAAAAAGGGGGAGGTGTCAGGCAAAATGTGTTTTTGTCCTAGTTTTAAAAATGAGAGATGTCTTAAATCTCCACCCCCTGTCCATTTGTAAGAGTTCTACATAGAACTCACTCTTACCTCCCCCCTAGCAAGGAATTTTTATTGCCGCCATAAAACGTCAGCAAGCATACTGGTATACCCTGGATTTTCCCTCCAAAATCCTATTGTCTAACTGTACAAACTTTTAATGTCGATTTTAATAATGCACATGACTGTCACAAACACAGGGACCACATTTTTGAGATGTTCACCTTTTCACAATTGTGATGGTGTGGTTTTCGTGGCTGGGAGACCACCAGGAACCTGGGAAATGGATTCTGAGCTTCTGAACGTCATAGAGATATCATATTTGATATCCATCTTCATGAATATTGGTGACGGCAAACATGATGTCTCCATTTTGGATGTGGGGCACCCCCATACCAAAATATGAAATCTGAAGGATTTTTATGTCTTATGCAGCTGGGTGGGTTCACAAAACCGAGCCCCCATGTGAGATAAACAACATGGGTGTCTCCTAAAGTTTTAGCCCCTTACTAAAAACCAGAACGGCCATTTTACTTCATTCTTACCCCGGAACGTCAGACGCATGCACCCCTCGCCTCGTGGAAGAATCACATCTAATTTCCGGGGAGCCGTTCCCCCCACAGAATCTGAGACCATCACCTCGTGGCGCAGGTTTTGCTATCATTTACCCCTTTTATTTTAATAACTGTTTTATGCATATATGTAAATTGTCTCTTTTATAATATCTTGTATATATTTTGTAAACACTGCCCACTTTCGGGAGTAAATCATTATAATTTACCAGCTTTGTTCTTCTTGTCCTTTGTCGAGCAAACACGTTCCTCACCCGCTAATTCACGTTACCTAACGGGTACCCGATCCACCTGCTAAGCGATCGGTGGTGGCAGTATACCAGTATTTATGTGATATTGTGGATTGAGGGTGGCTGGACGAAGGTATATATACGTTCCTAGAAGGAACTGGTGGTATATAAACGTCCTGTCACATCACGCGCCACAATAGTCGACATAAATTAGAGCAGCTGCGCCCGTGCTTATCCTCGGTCAATACCATCTTTGACCAGCAGGATAAGGGGGCGCCAGAGGGCTGCAAGGTCTAACCAAGTGTCTTCCATGACAGGCCCTCATACCACCCTCATGGAGTCGGTTTCTAACCATTTGTGCAGACACATGCACATTTGTGGCCAGCTGGAGGTCATTTTGCAGGGCTCTGGCAGTGCTCCTCCTGTTTCTCCTCGCACAAAGGCGGAGGTAGCTGTCCTGCTGCTGGGATGTTGCCCTCCTACGGCCCCTCCACGTCTCCTGGTGTACTGGCCTGTCTCCTGGTAGCGCTTCCAGCCTCTGGACACTACGCTGACAGACACAGCAAACCTTCTTGCCACAGCTCACATTGATGTGCCATCCTGGATGAGCTGCGCTACCTGAGCAACTTCTGTGGGTTGTAGAGTCCGTCTCATGCTACCACGAGTGTGAAAGTACAACCAACATTCAAAAGTGACCAAACATCAGCCAGAAAGCATTGGTACTGAGATGTGGCCTGTGGTCCCCACCTGCATAACCTCTCCTTTAATGAGGGGGTCTTGATAATTGCCAATAATTTCCATCTATTCTCTATTCCATTTGCACAGCAGCAGGTGAAATTGATTGTCAATCAGTGTTGCTTCCTAAGTGGACAGTTTGATTTCACAGAAGTTTCATTTACTTGGAGTTATATTCTGTTGTTTGTGTTCCCTTTATTATTTTGAGCAGTGTATATCGGGCTGCACGATGGCTCAGTGGTTAGCACTGTACTGTATATCGGGCAGCATAGTGGCTTTACTATATATAGTGGAGCACAGTGGTTAACACTACTATATATAGGCAGCACGGTGGCTCAGTGGTTATAATAATAATCTTTTTATTTATATAGCGCCAACATATTCTGCAGCGCTTTACAATTCAGACAATTTACAGACATCATCATCGTTGTCCCCAGGGTCGGCTCCAGGTTTTTCTGGGCCCCGGGCCAAAGAGTCTCAGTGGCCCCTTTAATACATACCACGATTCATGATGCACAGATCCCGCAGAGAAATATATATATAGTACAATGCAAAGATTTCACTTCTTACATTACATGAGCGATATCTATTGTAAATTCTACAAAAGCTCAGAAACCGGCGAATCGCTCCACACAGAATACTGGCCCCCATATAAGGCTCCATACGGAATACTGGCCACCATATAATGCTCCAAACAGAATACTGGCCCCCATATAATGCTCCACACAGAATACTGGCCCCCATATAAGGCTCCATACGGAATACTGGCCCCCATATAATGCTCCACACAGGATACTGGCCCCCGTATAACGCTCCATACAGGCTACTGGCCCCCATATAACGCTCCATACAGAATACTGGCCCCCATATAACGCTCCATACAGAATACTGGCCCCCATCTAACGCTCCATACAGAATACTGGCCCCCCATATAACGCTCCATACAGAATACTGGCCCCCATATAACGCTCCATACAGGATACTGGCCCCCATAAAATGCTCCATACAGGATACTGGCCCCCATATAACGCTCCATACAGAATACTGGCCCCCATAAAATGCTCCATACAGGATACTGGCCCCCATATAATGCTCCACACAGGATACTGGCCCCCGTATAACGCTCCATACAGGCTACTGGCCCCCATATAACGCTCCATACAGAATACTGACCCCCATATAACGCTCCATACAGGATTCTGGCCCCCATATAATGCTCCATACAGGATACTGGCCCCCATATAATGCTCCATACAGGATACTGGTCCCCATATAATGCTCCATACAGGATACTGGCCCCCATATAAGGCTCCATACGGAATACTGACCCCCATATAACGCTCCATACAGGATACTGGCCCCCATATAAGGCTCCATACGGAATACTGACCCCCATATAGCGCTCCATACAGGATACTGGCCCCCTTATAAGGCTCCATACGGAATACTGACCCCCATATAAGGCTCCATACGGAATACTGACCCCCATATAAGGCTCCATACGGAATACTGACCCCCATATAACGCTCCATACAGGATACTGGCCCCCATATAATGCTCCACACAGGATACTGGCCCCCATATAACGCTCCATACAGGATACTGGCCCCCATATAACGCTCCATACAGGATACTGGCCCCCGTATAACGCTCCATACAGGATACTGGCCCCCATAAAATGCTCCATACAGGATACTGACCCCCATATAACGCTCCACACAGTATACTGGCCCCCATATAACGCTCCATACAGAATACTGGCCCCCATATAACGCTCCATACAGAATACTGGCCCTCATATAACGCTCCATACAGGATACTGGCCCCCATATAAGGCCCCATATGGAATACTGGCCCCCATATAACGCTCCATACAGAATACTGGCCCCCATATAAGGCCCCATACGGAATACTGGCCCCCATATAAGGCCCCATACGGAATACTGGCCCCCATATAACGCTCCATACGGAATACTGGCCCCCATATAAGGCCCCATACGGAATATTGGCCCCCATATAAGCCCCATACGGAATACTGGCCCCCATATAAGGCCCCATACGGAATACTGGCACCCATATAAGGCCCCATACGGAATACTGGCCCCCATATAAGGCCCCACATGGAATACTGGCCCCCATATAAGGCCCCACGCGGAATACTGGCCCCCATATAAGGCCCCATGCGGAAAACTGGCCCCAATATAAGGCCCCATACGGAATACTGGCCCCCATATAAGGCTCCATACGGAATACTGGCCCCCATATAAGGCTCCATACGGAATACTGGCCCCCATATAATGCTCCATACAGGATACTGGTCCCCATATAATGCTCCATACAGGATACTGGCCCCCATATAAGGCTCCATACGGAATACTGACCCCCATATAACGCTCCATACAGGATACTGGCCCCCATATAACGCTCCATACGTAATACTGACCCCCATATAGCGCTCCATACAGGATACTGGCCCCCTTATAAGGCTCCATACGGAATACTGACCCCCATATAAGGCTCCATACGGAATACTGACCCCCATATAAGGCTCCATACGGAATACTGACCCCCATATAACGCTCCATACAGGATACTGGCCCCCATATAATGCTCCACACAGGATACTGGCCCCCATATAACGCTCCATACAGGATACTGGCCCCCATATAACGCTCCATACAGGATACTGGCCCCCGTATAACGCTCCATACAGGATACTGGCCCCCATAAAATGCTCCATACAAGATACTGACCCCCATATAACGCTCCACACAGTATACTGGCCCCCATATAACGCTCCATACAGAATACTGGCCCCCATATAACGCTCCATACAGAATACTGGCCCTCATATAACGCTCCATACAGGATACTGGCCCCCATATAAGGCCCCATACGGAATACTGGCCCCCATATAACGCTCCATACAGAATACTGGCCCCCATATAAGGCCCCATACGGAATACTGGCCCCCATATAAGGCCCCATACGGAATACTGGCCCCCATATAACGCTCCATACGGAATACTGGCCCCCATATAAGGCCCCATACGGAATATTGGCCCCCATATAAGCCCCATACGGAATACTGGCCCCCATATAAGGCCCCATACGGAATACTGGCACCCATATAAGGCCCCATACGGAATACTGGCCCCCATATAAGGCCCCACACGGAATACTGGCCCCCATATAAGGCCCCACGCGGAATACTGGCCCCCATATAAGGCCCCATGCGGAAAACTGGCCCCAATATAAGGCCCCATACGGAATACTGGCCCCCATATAAGGCTCCATACGGAATACTGGCCCCCATATAAGGCTCCATACGGAATACTGGCCCCCATATAAGGCTCCATACGGAATACTGGCCCCCATATAAGGCCCCATGCGGAATACTGGCCCCCATATAACGCTCCATACAGAATACTGGCCCCCATATAAGGCCCCATATGGAATACTGGCCCCCATATAAGGCCCCATATGGAATATTGGCCCCCATATAAGGCCCCATACGGAATACTGGCCCCCATATAAGGCCCCATACGGAATACTGGCCCCCATATAAGGCCCCATACGGAATACTGGCCCCCATATAAGGCCCCATACGGAAAACTGGCCCCCATATAAGGCCCCAAACGGAATACTGGCCCCCATATAAGGCCCCATACGGAATACATGGCCTCCATATAAGGCTCCATACGGAATACTGGCCTCCATATAAGGCTCCATACAGAATACTGGCCCCCATATAACGCTCCATACAGGATACTGGCCCCCATATAACGCTCCATACAGGATACTGGCCCCCATATAATGCCCCATACAGGCTGTCCCCCCTTATAATGCCCCATGCAGGCTGTCACCCCTCCTCTTTATAAGGCCCCATGCAGGATGTCACCCCCCCATCTTTATAATGCCCCATGCAGGATGTCACCCCATCTCTTTATAATGCCCCATGCAGGATGTCACCCCCCTCTCTTTATAATGCCCCATGTAGGATGTCACCCCCCCTCTCTTTATAATGCCCCATGCAAGATGTCACCCCCCCATATTATGCCCCATGTAGGATGTCACCCCCCCCCCTTCTCTTTATACTGCCCCATGCCTCCATACATTAAAAAAAAAATCAAATACTCACCTCCCTTCTCCTCACCTGCTGCCCGCTGCTCGGGTCCGGACTCCAGCGTTGTCGGCGTCTTTGCGCTCTGCGCTCCCTGTGACGGCTCAGGGGAGGGCGCGGTGGAAAGACGTCACAGGGAGCGCAGAGCAGGAAGACAGCGGATCTGCGGAGGCATGGGGAGAGGTAAGTATCCGGCTGCCGGGGCCCTGAGCAAGCGGGGGGGAAGGGCGGGCGCTGACACCGCTCTCCTCCGCCCATAGCCCAGCGGGGTGCGCGACCGCCAGTGGGCCCCTCTGCCTGCTCAGGGCCCCGGCACTTGCCCGGGTGCGCCGGGTGCTGACGCCAGCCCTGGTTGTCCCCATCGGGGCTCACAATCTACATTCCTCATCAGTCTTTGGAGTGTGGGAGGAAACCGGAGAACCCGGAGGAAACCCACGTTAGCAGTATACTGTGTATAGGGAAGCAAATGGCTCTGGTTAGCACTGTACTATATATAGGGGAGCACAGTGGGCCAATGTTTTGCACTGTACTGTATATAGGGCAGCATGGTGGCTCAGTGGTTAGCACTGTACTGTATATAGGCCAGCACGGTGGCTCACTGGTCAGCACTGCACTACTGTATATAGGGCAGCACTGTGGCTCAGTGGTTAGCACTGTACTATATACAGTACAGCACTGTGGCTCAGTACTTAGCAGTGTACTACACATAGGACAGCACTTTGGCTCAGTGGTTAGCACTATACTATATAAAGGGCAGCACGATGGTTCAGTTAGCACTGTACTATATATGGCGGCTCAGTGACTAGACGCTACGATATATAGGACAGCACTGTGGCTCAGTGGATAGCACTATACTCTATATAGGGCAGCACGATGGCTCAGTGGTTAGCACTGCACTAAATATAGAGCAACACAGTGACTCAGTGGTTAACACTACTATATATAAGGCAACATGGTGGCTCAGTGGCTGGCACTGTTCTATATATAAGGCAGCATGGTGGCTCAGTGGTTTGTACTAAACTGTATATAGGGTAGCATAGTGGCTCAGTGGTTATCACTGTACTATATATAGGGCAGCACGGTGGCTCAGTGGTCAGCACTGTGCTCTATATATAGGGCAGCACGGTGGCTCAGTGGTCAGCACTGTGCTCTATATATAGGGCAGCTCAGTGGTTAGCACTGTACATAATATAGGGAGGCAGAGTGGCTCAGTGGTCAGCACTGAACTATATATAGCACAGCACGGTACATCAGTGGTTAGCACTGTACTTTATAAAGTAAAAGTCTCTATAAACCAGACAACAAAAAACATAACTATTATTTACACAATGGAAAAACAAGAGATTTTTAATTTTTTTATAATTTAATATGAATAATCTTATCATGTATCTCTGTATACAGGGAGCTCCCCCTAGTGGTGACTGCAAACAGAACCTTATCATGTATCTCTGTATACAGGGAGCTCCCCCTAGTGGTGGCTGCAGACAGGATCTTATCATGTATCTCAGTATACAGGGAGCTCCCCCTAGTGGTGACTGCAAACAGAACCTTATCATGTATCTCTATATACAGGGAGCGTCCCCTAGTGGTGGCTGCAGACAGGATCTTATCATGTATCTCTGTATACAGGGAGCTCCCTCTAGTGGTGACTGCAGACAGAATCTTATCATGTATCTCTGTATACAGGGAGCTCCCTCTAGTGGTGACTGCAGACAGAATCTTATCATGTATCTCTATATACAGGAAGCGTCCCCTAGTGGTGGCTGCAGACAGAATCTTATCATATATCTCTGTATACAGGGAGCTCCCCCTAGCGGTGACTGCAGACAGGATCTTATCATGTATGTCTGTATACAGGGAGCTCCCCCTAGTGGTGGCTGCAGACAGGATCTTATCATGTATCTCTGTATACAGGGAGCTCCCCCTAGTGGTGGCTGCAGACAGGATCTTATCTTGTTTCTCTCTATACAGGGAGCTCCCCCTAGTGGTGGCTGCAGACAGGATCTTATCATGTATCTCTGTATACAGGGAGCTCCCCCTAGTGGTGACTGCAGACAGGATCTTATCTTGTTTCTCTCTATACAGGGAGCTCCCCCTAGTGGTGGCTGCAGACAGAATCTTATCATGTATCTCTGTATACAGGAGCTCCCTCGAGTGGTGGCCACAGGCAGGATCTCATCATGTATCTCTGTATACAGGGAGCTCCCCCTAGTGGTGGCTGCAGACAGGATCTTATCATGTATCTCTGTATACAGAGAGCTCCCCCTAGTGGTGGCTGCAGACAGTATCTTATCATGTATCTCTGTATACAGGGAGCTCCCCCTAGTGGTGGCTGCAGACAAGATCTTATCATGTATCTCTGTATACAGGGAGCTCCCCCTAGTGGTGGCTGCAGACAGGATCTTATCATGTATCTCTGTATACAGGGAGCTCCCCCTAGTGGTGGCTGCAGACAAGATCTTATCATGTATCTCTGTATACAGGGAGCTCCCCCTAGTGGTGGCTGCAGACAGGATCTTATCATGTATCTCTGTATACAGAGAGCTCCCCCTAGTGGTGGCTGCAGACAGAATCTTATCATGTATCTCTGTATACAGGGAGCTCCCCCTAGTGGTGGCTGCAGACAGGATCTTATCATGTATCTCTGTATACAGGGAGCTCCACCTAGTGGTGGCTGCAGACAGAATCTTATCATGCATCTCTGTATACAGGAAGATCCCCCTAGTGGTGACTGCAGACAGAATCTTATCATGTATCTCTGTATACAGAGAGCTCCCCCTAGTGGTGGCTGCAGACAGAATCTTATCATGTATCTCTGTATACAGGGAGCTCCCCCTAGTGGTGGCTGCAGACAAGATCTTATCATGTATCTCTGTATACAGGGAGCTCCCCCTAGTGGTGGCTGCAGACAGAATCTTATCATGCATCTCTGTATACAGGAAGATCCCCCTAGTGGTGACTGCAGACAGGATCTTATCATGTATCTCTGTATACAGGGAGCTCCCTCTAGTGGTGGCTGCAGACAGGATCTTATCATGTATCTCTGTATACAGAGAGCTCCCCCTAGTGGTGGCTGCAGACAGGATCTTATCTTGTATCTCTGTATACAGGGAGATCCCCCTAGTGGTGGCTGCAGACAGAATCTTATCATGTATCTCTGTATACAGAGAGCTCCCCCTAGTGGTGGCTGTAGACAGGATCTTATCATGTATCTCTGTATACAGGGAGCTCCCCCTAGTGGTGGCTGCAGACAAGATCTTATCATGTATCTCTGTATACAGGGAGCTCCCCCTAGTGGTGACTGCAGACAGGATCTTTTCATGTATCTCTGTATACAGGGAGCTCCCCCTAGTGGTCACTGCAGACAGAATCTTATCATGTATCTCTGTATACAGGGAGCTCCCTCTAGTGGTGGCTGCAGACAGAATCTTATCATGTATCTCTACATACAGGGAGCTCCCCCTAGGGGTGGCTGCAGACAGAATCTTATCATGTATCTCTGTATACAGAGAGCTCCCCCTAGTGGTGGCTGCAGACAGGATCTTATCATGTATCTCTGTATACAGGGAGATCCCCCTAGTGGTGGCTGCAGACAGAATCTTATCGTGTATCTCTGTATACAGAGAGCTCCCCCTAGTGGTGGCTGCAGACAGGATCTTATCATGTATCTCTGTATACAGGGAGATCCTCCTAGTGGTGGCTGCAGACAGGATCTTATCATGTATCTCTGTATACAGAGAGCTCCCCCTAGTGGTGGCTGCAGACATGATCTTTTCATGTATCTCTGTATACAGGGAGCTCCCCCTAGTGGTCACTGCAGACAGAATCTTATCGTGTATCTCTGTATACAGAGAGCTCCCCCTAGTGGTGGCTGCAGGCAGGATCTTATCCTGTATCTCTGTATACAGGGAGCTCCTCCTAGTGGTGGCTACAGACAGAATCTTATCATGTATCTCTGTATACAGAGAGCTCCCCTAGTGGTGGCTACAGACAGGATCTTATCATGTATCTCTGTATACAGAGAGCTCCCCCTAGTGGTGGCTGCAGACAGGATCTTATCATGTATCTCTGTATGCAGAGAGCTCCCCCTAGTGGTGGCTGCAGACAGGATCTTATCATGTATCTCTGTATACAGGGAGCTCCCCCTAGTGGTGGCTGCAGACAAAATCTTATCATGTATCTCTGTATACAGGAGCTCTCTCTAGTGGTGGCCACAGGCAGGATCTTATCATATATCTCTGTATACAGGAGCTCCATCTAGTGGTGGCCACAGGCAGGATCTTATCATGTATGTCTGTATACAGGGAGCTCCCCCTAGTGGTGGCTGCAGACAGAATCTTATCATGTATCTCTGTATACAGGGAGCTCCCCCTAGTGGTGGCTGCAGACAGGATCTTATCATGTATCTCTGTATACAGGGAGCTCCCTCTAGTGGTGGCTGCAGACAGGATCTTATCATGTATATCTGTATACAGGAGCTCCCTCTAGTGGTGGCCACAGGCAGGATCTTATCATATATCTCTTTATACAGGAGCTCCATCTAGTGGTGGCCACAAGCAGGATCTTATCATGTATGTCTGTATACAGGGAGCTCCCCCTAGTGGTGGCTGCAGACAGGATCTTATCATGTATCTCTGTATACAGGGAGCTCCTCCTAGTGGTGGCTGCAGACAGGATCTTATCATGTATCTCTGTATACAGGGAGCTCCCTCTAGTGGTGGCTGCAGGCAGAATATTATCATGTATCTCTGTATACAGGGAGCTCCCTCTAGTGGTGGCTGCAGATAGGATCTTATCATGTATATCTGTATACAGGAGCTCCCTCTAGTGGTGGCCACCGGCAGGATCTTATCATGTATCTCTGTATACAGGAGCTCCCTCTAGTGGTGGCCACAGGCAGGATCTCATCATATATCTCTGTATACAGGGAGCACCCCCTAGTGGTGGCTGCAGACAGGATCTTATCATGTATCTCTGTATAAAGAGAGCTCCCCCTAGTGGTGGCTGCAGACAGAATCTTATCATGTATCTCTGCATACAGGGAGCTCCCCCTAGTGGTGACTGCAGACAGGATATTTTCATGTATCTCTGTATACAGGGAGCTCCCCCTAGTGGTGGCTGCAGACAGAATCTTATCATGTATCACTGTTTACAGGAAGCTCCCTCTAGTGGTGGCTGCAGACATGATCTTATCATGTATATCTGTATACAGGAGCTCCCTCTAGTGGTGGCCACAGGCAGGATCTTATCATGTATCTCTGTATACAGGAGCTCCCTCTAGTGGTGGCCACAGGCAGGATCTTATCATGTATGTCTGTATACAGGGAGCTCCCCCTAGTGGTGGCTGCAGACAGAATCTTATCATGTATCTCTGTATACAGGAGCTCCCTCTAGCGGTGGCCACAGGCAGGATCTCATCATGTATATCTGTATACAGGGAGCTCCCCCTAGTGGTAGCTGCTGACAGAATCTTATTATGTATCTCTGTATACAGGGAGCTCCCCCTAGTGGTGACTGTAGACAGAATCTTATCATGTATCTTTGTATACAGGAAGATCCCCCTAGTGGTGACTGCAGACAGAATCTTATCATATATCGCTGTATACAGGGAGTTCCCCCTAGTGGTGACTGCAGACAGAATCTTATCATGTATCTCTGTATACAGGAAGATCCCCCTAGTGGTGGCTGCAGACAGGATCTTATCATGTATCTCTGTATACAGGGAACTCCCCCTAGTGGTGGCTGCAGACAGGATCTTATCATGTACCTCTGTATACAGGGAGCTCCCCCTAGTGGTGACTGCAGACAGAATCTTATCATGTATCTCTGTATACACGAAGATCCCTCTAGTGGTGGCTGCAGACAGGATCTTATCATATATCTCTGTATACAGGGAGCTCCCCCTAGTGGTGACTGCAGACAGAATCTTATCATGTATCTCTGTATACAGGAAGATCCCTCTAGTGGTGGCTGCAGACAGGATCTTATCATGTATCTCTGTATACAGGGAGCTCCCCCTAGTGGTGGCTGCAGACAGAATCTTATCATGTATGTCTGTATACAGGGAGCTCCCCCTAGTGGTGGCTGCAGACAGAATCTTATCATGTATCTCTGTATACAGTAAGATCCCTCTAGTGGTGGCTGCAGACTGGATCTCATCATGTATCTCTGTATACAGGGAGCTCCCTCTAGTGGTGGCTGCAGACAAAATCTTATCATGTTTCTCTGTATACAGTGAGCTCCCCCTAGTGGTGACTGCAGACAGGATCTTATCATGTATCTCTGTATACAGGAAGCTCCCCCTAGTGGTGGCTGCAGACAGAATCTTATAATGTATCTCTGTGCACAGGGAGCCCCCCCTAGTGTTGGCTGCAGACAGAATCTTATCATGTATCTCTGTATACAGGCAGCTTCTCCTACTGGTGGCTGCAGACAGGATCTTATCATGTATCTCTGTATACAGGGAGCTCCCCCTAGTGGTGGCTGCAGACAGACTCTTATCATGAATATCTGTATACAAGGAGCTCCCCCTAGTGGTGGCTGCAGACAGGATCTTATCATGTATCTCTGTATACAGGGAACTCCTCCTAGTGGTGCCTGCAGACAGAATCTTATCATGTATCTCTGTATACAGGGAGCTCCACCTAGTGGTGGCTGCAGACAGGATCTTATCATGTATCTCTGTATACAGGGAACTCCTCCTAGTGGTGCCTGCAGACAGGATCTTATCATGTATCTCTGTATACAGGGAGCTCCCCATAGTGGTGGCTGCAGACAGGATCTTATCATGTATCTCTGTATACAGGGAGCTCTCCCTAGTGGTGGCTGCAGACAGGATCTTTGTAATGCACACGCCCGGGCTGAGCGGCGTGTGCGTGTGATTCCACTGGACCGTGCCGGAGAGTGAATGCCTGGAGGGGCGTAACTAGGTAATCACCCGATCCGACCAGGGTCGCACGACGGCATACGACGCCAGTGCACCAAGGAGGAACCGAGCAGAGGGACCAGGTGCTACTCCAGGACAGACCCCGGACACGGCTGTTGACCCACACAGGGGAATACAGGAACAGACTGGTAGGCTGGCACACAGACTGGTGGGAATAGGCAGGCACGACTGGTATGCAGGCAGGAGGGTATGCAGGCAGGGGGGTACAGGCAAGCACGGCTAGAGTGCAGACAGGGAGGCACTAGCAGGCAGGAACACAGGTGGGATAGGACTCAGTACTCACTGGGACTCAGGAACAGAACCACAGATGTGGCGGACAAACACAGCAGAGTGAGGCCGCCCAGAGAGGTGAGCGAGAGCAGGGCAGGACAAGGCCGCCTGGAGCGGTGAGCAAAGGGTCAGAGCTGAGCGAGACTGCCGGAGCAGTGAGCAAGGAGTCAGAGCAGGACAAGGCCGCCTGGAGCGGTGAGCAAGAGTAGAGCAGGAGGAGGCCGCCTGGAGCGGTGAGCAAAGGGTCAGAGCTGAGCGAGACTGCCGGAGTAGTGAGCAAGGAGTCAGAGCAGGATGAGGCTGCCTGAAGCGGTGAGCAAGAGTAGAGCAGGACGAAGCCGCCTGGAGCGGTGAGCAAGAGTAGAGCAGGACGAGGCCGCCTGGAGCGGTGAGCAAGAGTAGAGCAGGACGAGGCCGCCTGGAGCGGTGAGCAAAGGAGTCAGAGCGGGCTAGAACCGCCAGAGCGGTGAGCAAAGGAGTCCGAGCAGGCTAGAACCGCCGGAGCGGTGAGCAAAGGAGTCAGAGCAGGCTAGAACCGCCGGAGCGGTGAGCAAAGGAGTCAGAGCAGGCTAGAACCGCCGGAGCGGTGAGCAAAGGAGTCAGAGCATGCTAGAACTGCCGGAGCGGTGAGCAAAGGAGTCAGAGCAGGCTAGAACCGCCGGGGCGGTGAGCAAAGGAGTCAGAGCAGGCTAGAACCGCCGGAGCGGTGAGCAAAGGAGTCAGAGCAGGCTAGAACCGCCGGAGCGGTGAGCAAAGGAGTCAGAGCAGGCTAGAACCACCGGAGCGGTGAGCAAGGCAGAGCAGGGGGGACAGGGCTCTGTACACACGGAACAGACAGGAAGGGAAAGGCAGAGCCAGATACCCACAGGGTACTTGCAGTGAAGTAGCGAGTGGACCACAAACTCACAAACGGGAGTACAGAGACAACAAGCAGGAGTTAGGTACGAGTTCAGACTCTGCAGAAAAAGGAAGGGAACGGACATAGAGGCAAAACAGGTAAAGGATAGGAGAGAGTTCAGACTGGAACTGAGTGTACGGAGGAGACCGACACTGCAGCGGAATACAGGAGCGGGTCTGGGAATACGGCCCCCAGCGAGGCGGGACGAACAGGCAAGGAGCGTGTTCAGACAGGACAGACAAGATACAGGAGCGGGTCTAGGTAATCGGCCCCTAGAAGGCGGGAGGAACAGGCTAGGAGCGTGTGCAGACAGGCCTGGAAATACAGCCTCCAGGAAAGGCAGACAAGAGAACACAGAACGGGACCTGGCACCTTCAGAGTGCAAGCACACACTGAAAGAAACACAATGCTCAGGCAGGGATTGATTGGAGCAGCTGGGTTATATACCAGGTGACAGACAGCAATAGGCTGAGGACACACAAGGGGTGTGACCCACAGCAGGTACAAAAAGCAGGAAGTGATCGGGCGCCGCCCTTAAGCAGCAGAAACAGACACAAACAGACAGCATGGAGGGAAGCCAGAGAGACATTCCGGACTGGAGATGAAGTGCGCGCTCTTGCACAGTGGGAGATGGACCACTATGCAAGGACGCCACCAGGTATGTTACAGTACCCCCCCCCTTACGCCCCCTCTTCTTCAGGCCTGCCAGAATCTTCCGCAGGGAATTCGAGGGCCAATCCTTCACTTCAAGGAGATCACTTCCACTGTCCACAGGAAAAACTGATCTCATCTGGTTAGCTAGGATTCTACCTCCTATCCAGCCATCCTCAGCAACAGACGAAACGGGTGGAGTACCAGGAACAGCACACAAGGAAGTCTCTCTCCACATATTTTCAGGTGGCACCCCAGAGGGTACAGGAGACAACTGGAAGTCCTCCACTGGGTTGGAGGGGAGCAGAGACTTGGGGGTAATCTCTGCTTCAATGTACATCTTGTCAAATTCACAGGAAGAAATAGACGGGTTATCAGGTTCAGGGTGAGAAAAAGTCACTGTCTCTTTGTTATCTGGTGGTACCCCGGAGGAGTCGTGAAACAACTGGAGGTCCTCTGCCGGGTCAGAAGAGTGCAGAGGCTCGGGGAAAACATCTGCTTCAGAGTACACTAGGTCGGACTCACTGGACGAAGCAGGCGAGGTATCGGGTACCGAGTATTGGAAAGTCTCTGTCCATTCACCACCAGGTGGCACCCCGAAGGGTTCTGGAGACAACTGGAGGTCCTCCGCCTGGTCAGAGGGGTGTAGAGACTCATGGGTAACCTCTGCTTCAGAGTACACTAGGTCGGACTCACTGGACGAAGCAAGCGAGGTATCAGATCCAGGATATAGGAAAGTCTCTGTCCATTCACCACCAGGTGGCACCCCGAAGGGTTTTGGAGACAACTGGAGGTCCTCCGCCTGGTCGGAGGGGTGTAGAGACTCGGGAGTAACCTCTGCTTCGGAGTACACTAGGTGGGACTCACTGGACGAAGCGAGCAAGGTATCAGGTACAGAGTATAGGAGCGTCTCTGTCCTTTCGCTACCAGGTAGCACCCCGAAGGGCTCAGGAGACAACTGGAGGTCCTCCGCCAGGTCGGAGGGGTGACGAGACTCATGGGTAACCTCTGCTTCAGAGTACACTAGGTCGGACTCACTGGATGAAGCAGCCGAGGTATCAGGTACCGAGTATAGGAAAGTCTCTGTCCATTCGCTACCAGGTAGCACCTCGAAGGGTTCAGGAGACAACTGGAGATCCTCCGCCTGATCGGAGGGGTGTAGAGACTCAGGGGTAACCTCTGCTTCGGAGAACACTAGGTCGGACTCACTGGACGAAGCGGGCGAGGTATCAGGTGCAGGGTATAGGGAAGTCTCTCTCCAATTGTCATCGAGTGGTATCCCGGAGGATTCAGGAGGCAACAGGGGATCCTCCGCCAAGTAGTAGAGGTGCACAGACTCGGAAGTAATCACAGCTGCGGAGCATCCTTGGACATGCACACTGGTTAAAGTGGGTGAAGCATCTGATGCCGGGTGCAGGAAGTTCTCCTGTGTGGAGTCTGGATGGGCAGTAGTCTCTTCGGGCAGTAGAACTGGTGCACTACCCACGCACATTACCCGTTGGGGCTTCTCCAGGATACAGGGAGATGAAGCTTCAGTAGGGACTTCAAGGTTGGGGTCAGGAGGTCTCAGGGAGGACAGACTCTGGCGTGACGGCTTGTCTCTACGTCTAGCACGTCTGGACTGCCTCTTGAGGTTGTGAGAAGTATTCCGGAGAGCGTAGTCATCCTGTGTGGATTCTGGGTGGGCAGTAGTTCCTTCGGGCAGGAGGACTAGTGCGCTACCCACACACATTACCCGTCGGGGCTGCTCCGGGATATTGGGAAGTGAAGCTTCAGCAGGAGCTTCAGGGTTAGGGTCCTCGAAGACCATACGAAAGGCCACCAGGAAGGCTTGCAGGTCAAGGACGACAGAATCCCATGCTTCCCATAGGGGGGTGACCCATTTCAAGGCATCACCCGCTAGGTAGTCAATCATAAAGGCCACTTTAGCCCAATCGGAAGGAAAATAGAGAGGGTAGGCCTTAAAGTGTAGCATGCATTGCTCCACAAATGCACGACACTGTCTTGGATCCCCATAGTAACGTGGCGGATCCGCAGGAACGAGAGCTGATAGATCCATCTGGACGGGTGCGTAATTCGCCAGGAACTCAGCTAAGGGAAAAAAATTTTTTTATTTATTTATTTTTAATGCACGTATTCACTAGAAAACGTCTCAGAGAGCGAAGGCCGTGGGGCTCAACGGGAACCATGGCCTGAGCATGCTGTAAAGCACACGCCCGGGCTGAGCGGCGTGTGCGTGTGATTCCACTGGACCGTGCCGGAGAGTGAATGCCTGGAGGGGCGTAACTAGGTATTCACCCGATCCGACCAGGGTCGCACGACGGCATACGACGCCAGTGCACCAAGGAGGAACCGAGCAGAGGGACCAGGTGCTACTCCAGGTCAGACCCCGGACACGGCTGTTGACCCACACAGGGGAATACAGGAACAGACTGGTAGGCTGGCACACAGACTGGTGGGAATAGGCAGGCACGACTGGTATGCAGGCAGGAGGGTATGCAGGCAGGGGGGTACAGGCAAGCACGGCTAGAGTGCAGACAGGGAGGCACTAGCAGGCAGGAACACAGGCGGGATAGGACCCAGTACACACTGGGACTCAGGAACAGAACCACAGATGTGGCGGACAAACACAGCAGAGTGAGGCCGCCCAGAGAGGTGAGCGAGAGCAGGGCAGGACAAGGCCGCCTGGAGCGGTGAGCATAGGGTCAGAGCTGAGCGAGACTGCCGGAGCAGTGAGCAAGGAGTCAGAGCAGGACGAGGCCGCCTAGAGCGGTGAGCAAGAGTAGAGCAGGACAAGGCCGCCTGGAGCGGTGAGCAAGAGTACAGCAGGACGAGGCCGCCTGGAGCGGTGAGCAAAGGGTCAGAGCTGAGCGAGACTGCCGGAGCAGTGAGCAAGGAGTCAGAGCAGGACGAGGCTGCCTGAAGCGGTGAGCAAGAGTAGAGCAGGACGAAGCCGCCTGGAGCGGTGAGCAAGAGTAGAGCAGGACGAGGCCGCCTGGAGCGGTGAGCAAGAGTAGAGCAGAACGAGGCCGCCTGGAGCGGTGAGCAAGAGTAGAGCAGGACGAGGCCGCCTGGAGCGGTGAGCAAAGGAGTCAGAGCGGGCTAGAGCCGCCAGAGCGGTGAGCAAAGGAGTCAGAGCGGGCTAGAACCGCCGGAGCGGTGAGCAAAGGAGTCAGAGCAGGCTAGAACCGCCGGAGCGGTGAGCAAAGGAGTCAGAGCAGGCTAGAACCGCCGGAGCGGTGAGCAAAGGAGTCAGAGCAGGCTAGAACCGCCGGAGCGGTGAGCAAAGGAGTCAGAGCAGGCTAGAACCGCCGGAGCGGTGAGCAAAGGAGTCAGAGCAGGCTAGAACCGCCGGAGCGGTGAGCAAAGCAGTCAGAGCAGGCTAGAACCGCTGGAGCGGTGAGCAAAGGAGTCAGAGCAGGTTAGAACCACCGGAGCGGTGAGCAAGGCAGAGCAGGGGGGACAGGGCTCTGTACACACGGAACAGACAGGAAGGGAAAGGCAGAGCCAGATACCCACAGGGTACTTGCAGTGAAGTAGCGAGTGGACCACAAACTCACAAACGGGAGTACAGAGACAACAAGCAGGAGTTAGGTACGAGTTCAGACTCTGCAGAAAAAGGAAGGGAACGGACATAGAGGCAAAACAGGTAAAGGATAGGAGAGAGTTCAGACTGGAACTGAGTGTACGGAGGAGACCGACACTGCAGCGGAATACAGGAGCGGGTCTGGGAATACGGCCCCCAGAGAGGCGGGACGAACAGGCAAGGAGCGTGTTCAGACAGGACAGACAAGATACAGGAGCGGGTCTAGGTAATCGGCCCCTAGAAGGCGGGAGGAACAGGCTAGGAGCGTGTGCAGACAGGCCTGGAAATACAGCCTCCAGGAAAGGCAGACAAGAGAACACAGAACGGGACCTGGCACCTTCAGAGTGCAAGCACACACTGAAAGAAACACAATGCTCAGGCAGGGATTGATTGGAGCAGCTGGGTTATATACCAGGTGACAGACAGCAATAGGCTGAGGACGCACAAGGGGTGTGACCCACAGCAGGTACAAAAAGCAGGAAGTGATCGGGCGCCGCCCTTAAGCAGCAGAAACAGACACAGACAGCATGGAGGGAAGCCAGAGAGACATTCTGGACTGGAGATGAAGTGCGCGCTCTTGCACAGTGGGAGATGGACCACTATGCAAGGACGCCACCGGGTATGTTACAATCTTATCATGTATCTCTGTATATAGGGAGCTCCCCCTAGTGGTGGCTGCAGACAGGATCTTATCATGTATCTCTGTATACAGGGAGCTCCCCCTAGTGGTGGCTGCAGACAGGATCTTATCTTGTATATCTGTATACACGGAGCTCCCCCTAGTGGTGGCTGCAGACAGGATCTTATCATGTATCTCTGTATACAGGGAGCTCCCTCTAGTGGTGGCTGCAGACAGGGTCTTACATATCTCTGTATACAGGGAGCTCCCCCTAGTGGTGACTGCAGACAGGATCTTATCATGTATCTCTGTATACAGGAAGCTCCCCCTAGTGGTGGCTGCAGACAGGACCTTATCATGTATCTCTGTATACAGAAGATCCCCCTAGTCGTGGCTGCAGACAGAATCTTATCATGTATCTCTGTATACAGGGAGCTCCCCCTAGTGGTGGCTGCAGACAGGATCTTATCATGTATCTCTGTATACAGGAGCTCCCTCTAGTGGTGGCCACAGGCAGGATCTTATCATGTATCTCTTTATACAGAGAGCTCCCCCTAGTAGTAGCCACAGGCAGGATCTTATCATGTATCTCTGTATACAGGGAGCTCCCCCTAGTGGTGGCTGCAGACAGGATCTTATCTTGTATATCTGTATACACGGAGCTCCCCCTAGTGGTGGCTGCAGACAGGATCTTATCATGTATCTCTGTATACAGGGAGCTCCCTCTAGTGGTGGCTGCAGACAGGGTCTTACATATCTCTGTATACAGGGAGCTCCCCCTAGTGGTGACTGCAGACAGGATCTTATCATGTATCTCTGTATACAGGAAGCTCCCCCTAGTGGTGGCTGCAGACAGGACCTTATCATGTATCTCTGTATACAGAAGATCCCCCTAGTCGTGGCTGCAGACAGAATCTTATCATGTATCTCTGTATACAGGGAGCTCCCCCTAGTGGTGGCTGCAGACAGGATCTTATCATGTATCTCTGTATACAGGGAGCTCCCCCTAGTGGTGACTGCAGACAGGATCTTATCATGTATCTCTCTACACAGAGAGCTCCCCCTAGTGGTGGCTGCAGACAGGACCTTATCATGTATCTCTGTATACAGGAGCTCCCCCTAGTGGTGGCTGCAGACCGAATCTTATCATGTATCTCTGTATACAGGGAGCTCCCCCTAGTGGTGGCTGCAGACAGGTTCTTATCATGTATCTCTGTATACAGGGAGCTTCCCCTAGTGGTGGCTGCAGACAGAATCTTATCATGTATCTCTGTATACAGGGAGCCCCCCCTAGTGGTAGCTGCAGATAGGATCTTATCATGTATCTCTGTATACAGAGAGCTCCCTCTAGTGGTGGCCACAGGCAGGATCTTATCATTTGTCTCTGTATACAGAGAGCTCCCCCTAGTGGTGGCCACAGGCAGGATCTTATCATGTATCTCTGTATACAGGGAGCTCCCCCTAGTGGTGGCTGCAGACAGGACCTTATCATGTATCTCTGTATACAGGAGCTCCCCCTAGTGGTGGCTGCAGACCGAATCTTATCATGTATCTCTGTATACAGGGAGCTCCCCCTAGTGGTGGCTGCAGACAGGATCTTATCATGTATCTCTGTATACAGGGAGCTCCCTCTAGTGGTGGCTGCAGACAGGGTCTTACATATCTCTGTATACAGGGAGCTCCCCCTAGTGGTGACTGCAGACAGGATCTTATCATGTATCTCTGTATACAGGAAGCTCCCCCTAGTGGTGGCTGCAGACAGGACCTTATCATGTATCTCTGTATACAGAAGATCCCCCTAGTCGTGGCTGCAGACAGAATCTTATCATTTATCTCTGTATACAGGGAGCTCCCCCTAGTGGTGGCTGCAGACAGGATCTTATCATGTATCTCTGTATATAGGGAGCTCCCCCTAGTGGTGACTGCAGACAGGATCTTATCATGTATCTCTTTATACAGAGAGCTCCCCCTAGTGGTGGCTGCAGACAGGACCTTATCATGTATCTCTGTATACAGGAGCTCCCCCTAGTGGTGGCTGCAGACCGAATCTTATCATGTATCTCTGTATACAGAGAGCTCCCTCTAGTGGTGGCCACAGGCAGGATCTTATCATTTGTCTCTGTATACAGAGAGCTCCCCCTAGTGGTGGCCACAGGCAGGATCTTATCATGTATCTCTGTATACAGGGAGCTCCCCCTAGTGGTGGCTGCAGACAGAATCTTATCATGTATCTCTGTATACAGGGAGCTCCCCCTAGTGGTGGCTGCAGACAGGATCTTATCATGTATCTCTGTATACAGGAGCTCCCTCTAGTGGTGGCCACAGGCAGGATCTTATCATGTATCTCTTTATACAGAGAGCTCCCCCTAGTAGTAGCCACAGGCAGAATCTTATCATGTATCTCTGTATACAGGGAGCTCCCCCTAGTGGTGGCTGCAGACAGGATCTTATCATGTATCTCTGTATACAGGGAGCTCCCCCTAGTTGTGGCTGCAGACAGGATCTTATCATGTATCTCTGTATACAGGGAGCTCCCCCTAGTGGTGGCTGCAGACAGGATCCTATCATGTATCTCTGTATACAGAGAGCTCCCTCTAGTGGTGGCTGCAGACAGAATCTTATCTTGTATCTCTGTACACAGGGAGCTCCTCCTAGTGGTGGCTGCAGACAGGATCCTATCATGTATCTCTGTATACAGCGAGCTCCCCCTAGTGGTGGCTGCAGACAGGATCTGATTATGTTTCCCTGTATAAAGGGAGCTCCCCCTAGTGGTGGCTGCAGGCGGGATCTTATCATGTATCTCTGTATACAGGAATCTCCCCCTAGTGGTGGTTTAAGACAGGACCTTATCATGTATCTCTGTATACAGGGAGCTCCCCTAGTGGTGGCGGCAGACAGAATCTTATCATGTATCTCTGTATACAGGGAGCTTCCCATAGTGGTGACTGCTGACAGGATCTTATCATGTATCTCTGTATACAGGAAGCTCCCCCTAGTGGTGGCTGAAGACAGGACCTTATCATGTATCTCTGCATACAGGGATCTCCCCTAGTGGTGGCTGCAGACAGAATCTTATCATGTATCTCTGTATACAGGGAGCTCCCCCTAGTGGTGGCTGCAGACAGGATCTTATGTATCTCTGCATACAGGGACCTCCCCCTAGTGGTGGCTGCCGACAGAATCTTATCATGTATCTCTGTTTACAGGGAGATCCCCCTAGTGGTGACTGCAGACAGGATCTTATCATGTATCTCTGTATACAGGGAGCTCCTCCTAGTGGTGGCTGCAGACAGGATCTTATCATGTATCTCTGTATACAGGGAGCTCCCCCTAGTGGTGGCTGCAGACAGGATCTTATGTATCTCTGCATACAGGGAGCTCCCCCTAGTGGTGGCTGCAGACAGAATCTTATCATGTATCTCTGTAAACAGGGAGCTCCCCCTAGTGGTGGCTGCAGACAGGATCTTATGTATCTCTGCATACAGGGACCTCCCCCTACTGGTGGCTGCAGACAGGATCTTATGTATCTCTGCATACAGGGAGCTCCCCCTAGTGGTGGCTGCAGACAGAATCTTATCATGTATCTCTGTTTACAGGGAGCTCCCCCTACTGGTGGCTGCAGACAGGATCTTATGTTTCTCTGCATACAGGGAGCTCCCCCTAGTGGTGGCTGCAGACAGGATCCTATGTATCTCTATATACAGGGAGCTCCCCCTAGTGGTGGCTGCAGACAGGATCTTATGTATCTCTGTATACAGGGAGCTCCCCCTAGTGGTGAGTGCAGACAGGATCTTATCATGTATCTCTGTATACAGGGAGCCCCCCCTAGTGGTGGCTGCAGACAGGATCTTATCATGTATCTCTACATACAGGGAGCTCCCCCTAGTGGTGGCTGCAGACAGAATCTTATCATGTATCTCTGTATACAGGGAGTTCCCCTAGTGGTGGCTGCAGACAGAATCTTATCATGTATCTCTGTATACAGGGAGCTCCCCCTAGTGGTGGCTGCAGACAGGATCTTATGTATCTCTGTATACAGGGAGCTCCCCCTAGTGGTTACTGCAGACAGGATCTTATCATGTATCTCTGTATACAGGAAGATGCCCCTAGAGGTGGCTGCAGACAGGATCTTATCATGTATCTCTGTATACAGGGAGCTCCCCCTAGTGGTGGCTGCAGACAGGATCTTATCATGTATCTCTGTATACAGGGAGCTCCCCCTAGTGGTGGCTGCAGACAGAATCTTATCATGTATCTCTGTATACAGGGAGCTCCCCCTAGTGGTGGCTGCAGACAGGATCTTATCATGTATCTCTATATACAGGGAGCTCCCCCTAGTGGTGGCTGCAGGCAGGATCTTATGTATCTCTGTATACAGGGAGCTCCCCCTAGTGGTTACTGCAGACAGGATCTTATCATGTATCTCTGTATAAAGGAAGATCCCCCTAGTGGTGGCTGCAGACAGGATCTTATCATGTATCTCTGTATACAGGGAGCTCCCCCTAGTGGTGGCTGCAGACAGGATCTTATCATGTATATCTGTATACAGGTAGCTCCCGCTAGTGGTGGCTGCAGACAGGATCTTATCATGTATCTCTGTATACAGGGAGATCCCCCTAGTGGTGGCTGCAGACAGAATCTTATCATGTATCTCTGTATACAGGGAGCTCCCCCTAGTGGTGGCTGCAGACAGGATCTTATCATGTATCTCTGTATCCAGGGAGATCCCCCTAGTGGTGGCTGCAGACAGGATCTGATCATGTATCTCTGTATACAGGGAGATCCCCCTAGTGGTGGCTGCAGACAGGATCTTATCATGTATCTCTGTATACAGGGAGCTCCCCCTAGTGGTGGCTGCAGACAGGATCTTATCATGTATCTCTGTATGCAGGGAGCTCCCCCTAGTGGTGGCTGCAGACACGATCTTATCATGTATCTCTGTATACAGGGAGATCTCCCTAGTGGTGGCTGCAGACAGGATCTTATCATGTATCTCTGTATACAGGGAGCTCCCTCTAGTGGTGGCTGCAGACAGGATCTTTTCATGTATCTCTGTATGCAGGGAGCTCCCCCTAGTGGTGGCTGCAGACATGATCTTATCATGTATCTCTGTATACAGGGAGATCTCCCTACTGGTGACTGCAGACAGAATCTTATCATGTATCTCTGTATACAGGGAGCTCCCCCTAGTGGTGGCTGCAGACAGGATCTTATCATGTATCTCTATATACAGGGAGATCCCCCTAGTGGTGGCTGCAGACAGAATCTTATCATGTATCTCTGTATACAGGGAGCTCCCCCTAGTGGTGGCTGCAGACAGGATCTTATCATGTATCTCTGTATCCAGGGAGATCCCCCTAGTGGTGGCTGCAGACAGGATCTGATCATGTATCTCTGTATACAGGGAGCTCCCCCTAGTGGTGGCTGCAGACACGATCTTATCATGTATCTCTGTATACAGGGAGATCCCCCTAGTGGTGGCTGCAGACAGGATCTTATCATGTATCTCTGTATACAGGGAGATCCCCCTAGTGGTGGCTGCAGACAGGATCTTATCATGTATCTCTGTATGCAGGGAGCTCCCCCTAGTGGTGGCTGCAGACACGATCTTATCATGTATCTCTGTATACAGGGAGATCTCCCTAATGGTGGCTGCAGACAGGATCTTATCATGTATCTCTGTATACAGGGAGCTCCCTCTAGTGGTGGCTGCAGACAGGATCTTATCATGTATCTCTGTATTCAGGGAGCTCCCCCTAGTGGTGGCTGCAGACACGATCTTATCATGTATCTCTGTATACAGGGAGATCTCCCTAGTGGTGACTGCAGACAGAATCTTATCATGTATCTCTGTAAACAGGGAGCTCCCCCTAGTGGTGGCTGCAGACAGGATCTTATCATGTATCTCTGTATACAGGGAGCTCCCCCTAGTGGTGGCTGCAGACAGGATCTTATCATGTATCTCTGTATACAGGGAGCTCCCCCTAGTGGTGGCTGCAGACAGAATCGAGGACCACGTACTTAAGACTCTGCTTATTAAGGGAGGGGTAGCGCTGAGACCGCCGAGGTTCTTGAGACCCCCTCCTTCTATTCCTTGTGTTCTGATGTTTCCATTCTTCTTGTCTCATTAGTTTATTGCTGACAGTTTCCCTATCTTATTAATGGTTTCCATTTACCCGGTGGGGGGGATGATTCTGACTGTTACTGTAGGAGGTCCCCCCAATGCTTTAACCCTTCGATGTCTGCATGTTCTCCCTCCACACAGCAGTGGGTGATTTGATGGTCGAGGTGAGATGGAAACACGACAACATGAAATATTGATGGCGACCTTCTGCGTCTCTTCAATATTTCATACACCGACATCTGCTGCTGTTCTGTCCCTCGGGACGATGGCGCCGATCCCGGGGGGCTCCGGCTGATTGCTTTGCCCTTAGAGCTCATAAGTGTTAGTAATATTTGTCCAGTTAAGTGGAGATAAGTATGTGCCCCCCCACTCTTGTCCACGCGTTTGCTCATCATCACCATCTGGCCGCCATTAGTGAGTGCAGTCATTACTATGTGGTCGGGGCCGTGTCGGTGCGCACCTGGCGGCACCACTGACGTCTATGAGAACGTCTAAGCCGTTAATACGGAGCTGCTCTGGTTTTAGGGAATTAGGTGCAGACTGTGCAGCAATAATAGCCAATCGGGAGCTGCTTTCATCCTGAAGTCTACTCCAGTCACTTCCAGAGCTGCATTCACCGTTCCTCTGGCTTCCAGGTGGGCTGCAGTCTGAGCCGCGCAGTCACAACACCTCGAACAGAAAAACAACAAACTACTGTCTGTTTGCAAGAAAAAAAAAACCAACAGATTAATGAATGCAGCTCTGGCTGTGACTGGAGCATAATAACACGCAGCGTCAGAATTCTACGGCCATATTTCATTTGCGTGTTTTGGCGGATGATAAGAGAAATTAAAAAGAGAAAATCTTCCCCTAAGTCTTCGATCACAATAAATGATGTGGGGTCCCCCCTATTTTTCATATCCAGCCAAGGTAAAGCAGACAGCTGGGGACTTATAGTACCAGGTTGGAAAGATCCCTGGTTACAGTGGCCTGTTAAATGTTTGGGCGCCCCTGGTCAATATTACTGTTATTGTGAACGGTTAAGTAAGTTGAAGTTGAAATGATCTAAAAGGCCTTTAGTTACAGATCACACATTTCCTTTGTATTTTAGGCAAAAAAATATATATAGGAATTTTTTTTCATTTTAAAAATTATTAAAAAAAAGAAAATGAGCCGATGCAAAAGTTTGTGCACCCTTGGAGATTTGTATGCTCAGATAACTTTGACCAAGGTTTCAGACCTTAATTAGCCTGTTAGGGTTATGGCTTGTTCACCATCATCGTTAGATAGGGCCGGTGATGCCAATTTACAAGCTTTATAAAACCCTCCTCTAACTTTGTGCCAAAACCAGCAGCCATGGGGTCTTCTAAGCAACTGCCGAGATCTGACAATGGTGGAGGCCACAAAGCAGGAGAAGCTACAAGAAGATATCAGAGCTTTTTAAAGTTGACCTTTCCTTAGTTCGAAATGTAATTAAGAAATGGCAGTTACCAGGACCAGTGGAGGTCAAGGTAAGGGCTGTAAGACCAAGCAAAATTTCAATGAGAGCTGCTCATAGGATTTCTAGAGAGAAAGATCAGAATCCCCGTTTCACTGCAAAAAACCTTTAGAAAGATTTATCAGACTCTGGAGTTGTGGTCCATTGTTCTACTGCTCAGAGACACCTGCACAAATATGGCCTTCATGGAAGAGTCATCAGAAGAACATGTCTCCTGCAACATCACCATAACATTCAGCGTTAGAAGTGCAAAAGAAAATCTAAACAAGCCGGATGGATTGTGGAAACAAGTCCTGTGGACCGATGAGGGTAAATAAAACTCTTTGACCACAATGATGAAAGGTATGTGTGAAGAAAAAAGGCACAGAATTTCAGGAGGACATCTCACCAACCATTAAGCATGAGGGAGGATCAATCATGCTCTGGGGTTGTGTTGCAGCCAATGGCACGGGGAACATTTCACGGTTAGAGGGAAGAATGGATTCAAATAAATTTCTACAGATTTTTGATGCAAACATAACACCATCTATAAAAAAGCTGAAGCTGATACGACGACGGCTTTTAGAGATAATTACATCTTTAACTAGCTTAACTGGAGACCGGTCTATTGAACATCAAGCCCTGGGGTCAGTAATGGAGAGGGGTCTATCAGACATCAAGCCCTGGGGTCAGTAATGGAGGGGGGTCTATCAGACATCAAGCCCTGGGGTTAGTAATGGAGAGGGGTCTATCAGACACCAAGCCCTGGGTTTAGTAAGGGAGAGGGATCTATCAGACATCAAGCCCCGGGGTTAGTAATGGAGGGGGGTCTATCAGACATCAAGCCCTGGGGTTAGTAATGGAGAGGGGTCTATCAGACATCAAGCCCTGGGGTTAGTAATGGAGAGGGATCTTTCAGACATCAAGCCCCGGGGTTAGTAATGGAGAGGGGTCTATCAGACACCAAGCCCTGTGGTTAGTAATGGAGAGGGGTCTATCAGACATCAAGCCCCGGGGTTAGTAATGGAGAGGGGTCTATCAGACATCAAGCCCCGGGGTTAGTAATGGAGAGGGGTCTATCAGACATCAAGCCCTGGAGTTAGTAATGGAGAGGGGTCTATCAGACATCAAGCCCCGGGATTAGTAATGGAGAGGGGTCTATCAGACATCAAGCCCCGGGGTCAGTGATGGAGAGGTGATTATCAGACATCAAGCCCCGGGGTTAGTAATGGAGAGCGGTCTATCAGACATCGAGCCCAGGGGTCAGTACCAGGGGTCAGTAATGGAGAGGAGTCTATCAGACATCAAGCCCCGGGGTCAGTAATGGAGAGGAGTCTATCAGACATCAAGCCCTGGGGTCAGTAATGGAGAGGGGTCTATCAGACATCAAGCCCTGGGGTTAATAATGGAGAGGGGTCTATCAGACATCAAGCCCTGGGGTTAGTAATGGAGAGGAGTCTATCAGACATCAAGCCCTGGGGTCAGTAATGGAGAGGGGTCTATCAGACATCAAGCCCTGGGGTCAGTAATGGAGAGGGGTCTATCAGACATCAAGCCCTGGGGTCAGTAATGGAGAGGAGTCTATCAGACATCAAGCCCTGGAGTTAGTAATGGAGAGGGGTCTATCAGACATCAAGCCCCGGGGTCAGTAATGGAGAGGAGTGTATCAGACATCAAGCCCCGGGGTTAGTAATGGAGAGGGGTCTATCAGACATCAAGCCCTGGGGTTAATAATGGAGAGGGGTCTATCAGACATCAAGCCCTGGGGTCAGTAATGGAGAGGGGTCTATCAGACATCAAGCCCTGGGGTCAGTAATGGAGAGGAGTCTATCAGACATCAAGCCCCGGGGATAGTAATGGAGAGGGGTCTATCAGACATCAAGCCCTGGGGTCAGTAATGGAGAGGAGTCTATCAGACATCAAGCCCTGGAGTTAGTAATGGAGAGGGGTCTATCAGACATCAAGCCCTGGGGTCAGTAATGGAGAGGGGTCTATCAGACATCAAACCCTGGGGTCAGTAATGGAGAGGGGTCTATCAGACATCAAGTCGCGGGGTCAGTAATGGAGAGGGGTCTATCAGACATCAAGCCCTGGGGTCAGTAATGGAGAGGGGTCTATCAGACATCAAACCCTGGGGTCAGTAATGGAGAGGGGTCTATCAGACATCAAGTCGCGGGGTCAGTAATGGAGAGGGGTCTATCAGACATCAAGCCCTGGGGTCAGTAATGGAGAGGGGTCTATCAGACATCAAGCTCTGGGGTTAGTAATGGAGAGGGGTCTATCAGACATCAAGCCCTGGAGTTAGTAATGGAGAGGGGCCTATCAGACATCAAGCCCCGGGGTCAGTAATGGAGAGGAGTGTATCAGACATCAAGCCCCGGGGTCAGTAATGGAGAGGGGTCTATCAGACATCAAGCCCTGGGGTTAATAATGGAGAGGGGTCTATCAGACATCAAGCCCTGGGGTCAGTAATGGAGAGGGGTCTATCAGACATCAAGCCCTGGGGTCAGTAATGGAGAGGAGTCTATCAGACATCAAGCCCCGGGGATAGTAATGGAGAGAGGTCTATCACACATCAAGCCCTGGGGTCAGTAATGGAGAGGGGTCTATCAGATATCAAACCCTGGGGTTACTAATGGAGAGGGGTCTATCAGACATCAAGCCCGGGGGTTAGTAATGGAGAGGAGTCTATCAGACATCAAGCCCTGGGGTCAGTAATGGAGAGGGTTCTATCAGACATCAAGCCCTGGGGTCAGTAATGGAGAGGAGTCTATCAGACATCAAGCCCTGGGGTTAGTAATGGAGAGGAGTCTATCAGACATCAAGCCCTGGGGTCAGTAATGGAGAGGGGTCTATCAGACATCAAGCCCTGGGGTCAGTAATGGAGAGGGGTCTATCAGACATCAAGCCCTGGGGTCAGTAATGGAGAGGAGTCTATCAGACATCAAGCCCTGGAGTTAGTAATGGAGAGGGGTCTATCAGACATCAAGCCCCGGGGTCAGTAATGGAGAGGAGTGTATCAGACATCAAGCCCCGGGGTTAGTAATGGAGAGGGGTCTATCAGACATCAAGCCCTGGGGTGAATAATGGAGAGGGGTCTATCAGACATCAAGCCCTGGGGTCAGTAATGGAGAGGGGTCTATCAGACATCAAGCCCTGGGGTCAGTAATGGAGAGGAGTCTATCAGACATCAAGCCCCGGGGTTAGTAATGGAGAGAGGTCTATCACACATCAAGCCCTGGGGTCAGTAATGGAGAGGGGTCTATCAGATATCAAACCCTGAGGTTACTAATGGAGAGGGGTCTATCAGACATCAAGCCCGGGGGTTAGTAATGGAGAGGAGTCTATCAGACATCAAGCCCTGGGGTCAGTAATGGAGAGGGTTCTATCAGACATCAAGCCCTGGGGTCAGTAATGGAGAGGAGTCTATCAGACATCAATCCCTGGGGTTAGTAATGGAGAGGGGTCTATCAGACATCAAGCCCTGGGGTTAGTAATGGAGAGGGGTCTATCAGACATCAAGCCCTGGGATTAGTAATGGAGAGGAGTCTATCAGACATCAAGCCCCGGGGTTAGTAATGGAGAGGGGTCTATCAGACATCAAGCCGTGGGGTTAGTAATGGAGAGGGGTCTATCAGACATCAAGCCCTGGGGTTAGTAATGGAGAGGGGTCTATCAGACATCAAGCCCCGGGGTTAGTAATGGAGAGGAGTCTATCAGACATCGATCCCCGGGGTTAATAATGGAGAGGGGTCTATCAGAAACCGAGCCCCGGGGTTAGTAATGGAGAGGGGTCTATCAGACATCAAGCCCTGGGGTTAGTAATGGAGAGGGGTCTATCAGACATGAAGCCCTGGGGTTAGTAATGGAGAGGAGTCTATCAAACATCGATCCCCGGGGTTAGTAATGGAGAGGAGTCTATCAGACATCAAGCCCCGGGGTTAGTAATGGAGAGGGGTCTATCAGACATCAAGCCCTGGTGTTAGTAATGGAGAGGAGTCTATCAAACATCGATCCCCGGGGTTAGTAATGGAGAGGAGTCTATCAGACATCAAGCCCCGGGGTTAGTAATGGAGAGGGGTCTATCAGACATCAAGCCCTGGGGTTAGTAATGGAGAGAGGTCTATCAGACATCAAGCCCCGGGTTTAGTAATGGAGAGAGGACCATCAGACATCAAGCCCCGGGGTCAGTAATGGAGAGGGGTCTATCAGACATCAAGCCCCGGGGTCAGTAATGGAGAGGGGTCTATCAGACATCAAGCCCTGGGGTTAGTAATGGAGAGGGATCTATCAGACATCAAGCCCCGGGGTTAGTAAGGGAGAGGGGTCTATCAGACATCAAGCCCTGAGGTTAGTAATGGAGAGAGTTCTATCGGACATCAAGCCCTGGGGTTAGTAATGGAGAGGGGTCTATCAGGCATCAAGCCCTGGGGTTAGTAATGGAGAGAGGTCTATCGGACATCAAGCCCCGGGGGTTAGTAATGGAGAGGAGTCTATCAGGCATCAAGCCCTGGGGTTAGTAATGGAGAGGGGTCTATCAGACATCAAACCCCGGCGTTAGTAATGGAGATGGGTCTATCAGACATCAAGCCCTGGGGTCAGTAATGGAGAGTGGTCTATCAGACACAAAGCCCCGGGGTTAGTAATGGAGAGGGGTCTATCAGACATCAAGCCCCGGGGTTAGTAAAGGAGAGGGGTCTATCAGACATCAAGCCCTGGGGTCAGTAATGGAGAGGGGTCTATCAGACATAAAGCCCTGGGGTCAGTAATGGAGAGGAGTCTATCAGACATCAATCCCTGGGGTCAGTAATGGAGAGGAGTCTATCAGACATCAAGCCCTGGGGTTAGCAATGGAGAGGGGTCTATCAGACACCAAGCCCTGGGTTTAGTAAGGGAGAGGGATCTATCAGACATCAAGCCCCGGGGTTAGTAATGGAGGGGGATCTTTCAGACATCAAGCCCCGGGGTTAGTAATGGAGAGGGGTCTATCAGACACCAAGCCCTGTGGTTAGTAATGGAGAGGGGTCTATCAGACATCAAGCCCCGGGGTTAGTAATGGAGAGGGGTCTATCAGACATCAAGCCCCGGGGTTAGTAATGGAGAGGGGTCTATCAGACATCAAGCCCTGGAGTTAGTAATGGAGAGGGGTCTATCAGACATCAAGCCCCGGGGTTAGTAATGGAGAGGGGTCTATCAGACATCAAGCCCCGGGGTCAGTGATGGAGAGGTGATTATCAGACATCAAGCCCCGGGGTTAGTAATGGAGAGCGGTCTATCAGACATCGAGCCCAGGGGTCAGTACCAGGGGTCAGTAATGGAGAGGAGTCTATCAGACATCAAGCCCCGGGGTCAGTAATGGAGAGGGGTCTATCAGACATCAAGCCCTGGGGTCAGTAATGGAGAGGGGTCTATCAGACATCAAGCCCTGGGGTTAATAATGGAGAGGGGTCTATCAGACATCAAGCCCTGGGGTTAGTAATGGAGAGGAGTCTATCAGACATCAAGCCCTGGGGTCAGTAATGGAGAGGGGTCTATCAGACATCAAGCCCTGGGGTCAGTAATGGAGAGGGGTCTATCAGACATCAAGCCCTGGGGTCAGTAATGGAGAGGAGTCTATCAGACATCAAGCCCTGGAGTTTGTAATGGAGAGGGGTCTATCAGACATCAAGCCCCGGGGTCAGTAATGGAGAGGAGTGTATCAGACATCAAGCCCCGGGGTTAGTAATGGAGAGGGGTCTATCAGACATCAAGCCCTGGGATTAATAATGGAGAGGGGTCTATCAGACATCAAGCCCTGGGGTCAGTAATGGAGAGGGGTCTATCAGACATCAAGCCCTGGGGTCAGTAATGGAGAGGAGTCTATCAGACATCAAGCCCCGGGGATAGTAATGGAGAGGGGTCTATCAGACATCAAGCCCTGGGGTCAGTAATGGAGAGGAGTCTATCAGACATCAAGCCCTGGAGTTAGTAATGGAGAGGGGTCTATCAGACATCAAGCCCTGGGGTCAGTAATGGAGAGGGGTCTATCAGACATCAAACCCTGGGGTCAGTAATGGAGAGGGGTCTATCAGACATCAAGTCGCGGGGTCAGTAATGGAGAGGGGTCTATCAGACATCAAGCCCTGGGGTCAGTAATGGAGAGGAGTCTATCAGACATCAAGCCCTGGAGTTAGTAATGGAGAGGGGCCTATCAGACATCAAGCCCCGGGGTCAGTAATGGAGAGGAGTGTATCAGACATCAAGCCCCGGGGTTAGTAATGGAGAGGGGTCTATCAGACATCAAGCCCTGGGGTTAATAATGGAGAGGGGTCTATCAGACATCAAGCCCTGGGGTCAGTAATGGAGAGGGGTCTATCAGACATCAAGCCCTGGGGTCAGTAATGGAGAGGAGTCTATCAGACATCAAGCCCCGGGGATAGTAATGGAGAGAGGTCTATCACACATCAAGCCCTGGGGTCAGTAATGGAGAGGGGTCTATCAGATATCAAACCCTGGGGTTACTAATGGAGAGGGGTCTATCAGACATCAAGCCCGGGGGTTAGTAATGGAGAGGAGTCTATCAGACATCAAGCCCTGGGGTCAGTAATGGAGAGGGTTCTATCAGACATCAAGCCCTGGGGTCAGTAATGGAGAGGAGTCTATCAGACATCAAGCCCTGGGGTTAGTAATGGAGAGGAGTCTATCAGACATCAAGCCCTGGGGTCAGTAATGGAGAGGGGTCTATCAGACATCAAGCCCTGGGGTCAGTAATGGAGAGGGGTCTATCAGACATCAAGCCCTGGGGTCAGTAATGGAGAGGAGTCTATCAGACATCAAGCCCTGGAGTTAGTAATGGAGAGGGGTCTATCAGACAACAAGCCCCGGGGTCAGTAATGGAGAGGAGTGTATCAGACATCAAGCCCCGGGGTTAGTAATGGAGAGGGGTCTATCAGACATCAAGCCCTGGGGTGAATAATGGAGAGGGGTCTATCAGACATCAAGCCCTGGGGTCAGTAATGGAGAGGGGTCTATCAGACATCAAGCCCTGGGGTCAGTAATGGAGAGGAGTCTATCAGACATCAAGCCCCGGGGTTAGTAATGGAGAGAGGTCTATCACACATCAAGCCCTGGGGTCAGTAATGGAGAGGGGTCTATCAGATATCAAACCCTGGGGTTACTAATGGAGAGGGGTCTATCAGACATCAAGCCCGGGGGTTAGTAATGGAGAGGAGTCTATCAGACATCAAGCCCTGGGGTCAGTAATGGAGAGGGTTCTATCAGACATCAAGCCCTGGGGTCAGTAATGGAGAGGAGTCTATCAGACATCAAGCCCTGGGGTTAGTAATGGAGAGGGGTCTATCAGACATCAAGCCCCGGGGTCAGTAATGGAGAGGAGTCTATCAGACATCAATCCCTGGGGTTAGTAATGGAGAGGGGTCTATCAGACATCAAGCCCTGGGGTTACTAATGGAGAGGGGTCTATCAGACATCAAGCCCTGGGATTAGTAATGGAGAGGAGTCTATCAGACATCAAGCCCCGGGGTTAGTAATGGAGAGGGGTCTATCAGACATCAAGCCGTGGGGTTAGTAATGGAGAGGGGTCTATCAGACATCAAGCCCTGGGGTTAGTAATGGAGAGGGGTCTATCAGACATCAAGCCCCGGGGTTAGTAATGGAGAGGAGTCTATCAGACATCGATCCCCGGGGTTAGTAATGGAGAGGGGTCTATCAGAAACCGAGCCCCGGGGTTAGTAATGGAGAGGGGTCTATCAGACATCAAGCCCTGGGGTTAGTAATGGAGAGGGGTCTATCAGACATCAAGCCCTGGGGTTAGTAATGGAGAGGAGTCTATCAAACATCGATCTCCGGGGTTAGTAATGGAGAGGAGTCTATCAGACATCAAGCCCCGGGGTTAGTAATGGAGAGGGGTCTATCAGACATCAAGCCCTGGGGTTAGTAATGGAGAGGAGTCTATCAAACATCGATCCCCGGGGTTAGTAATGGAGAGGAGTCTATCAGACATCAAGCCCCGGGGTTAGTAATGGAGAGGGGTCTATCAGACATCAAGCCCTGGGGTTAGTAATGGAGAGAGGTCTATCAGACATCAAGCCCCGGGTTTAGTAATGGAGAGAGGTCCATCAGACATCAAGCCCCGGGGTCAGTAATGGAGAGGGGTCTATCAGACATCAAGCCCCGGGGTCAGTAATGGAGAGGGGTCTATCAGACATCAAGCCCTGGGGTTAGTAATGGAGAGGGATCTATCAGACATCAAGCCCCGGGGTTAGTAAGGGAGAGGGGTCTATCAGACATCAAGCCCTGGGGTTAGTAATGGAGAGAGTTCTATCGGACATCAAGCCCTGGGGTTAGTAATGGAGAGGGGTCTATCAGGCATCAAGCCCTGGGGTTAGTAATGGAGAGAGGTCTATCGGACATCAAGCCCCGGGGGTTAGTAATGGAGAGGAGTCTATCAGGCATCAAGCCCTGGGGTTAGTAATGGAGAGGGGTCTATCAGACATCAAACCCCGGCGTTAGTAATGGAGATGGGTCTATCAGACATCAAGCCCTGGGGTCAGTAATGGAGAGTGGTCTATCAGACACAAAGCCCCGGGGTTAGTAATGGAGAGGGGTCTATCAGACATCAAGCCCCGGGGTTAGTAAAGGAGAGGGGTCTATCAGACATCAAGCCCTGGGGTCAGTAAAGGAGAGGGGTCTATCAGACATAAAGCCCTGGGGTCAGTAATGGAGAGGAGTCTATCAGACATCAATCCCTGGGGTCAGTAATGGAGAGGAGTCTATCAGACATCAAGCCCTGGGGTTAGCAATGGAGAGGGGTCTATCAGACATCAAGCCCTGGGGTTAGTAATGGAGAGGGGTCTATCAGACATCAAGCCCTGGGGTTAGTAATGGAGAGGGGTCTATCAGACATCAAGCCCCGGGGTCAGTAATGGAGAGGAGTCTAACAGACATCAAGCCCCGGGGTTAGTAATGGAGATGGGTCTATCAGACACAAAGCCCCGGGGTTAGTAATGGAGAGTGGTCTATCAGACATCAAGCCCAGGGGTTAGTAATGGAGAGAGGTCTATCAGACATTAAGCCCTGGGTTTAGTAATGGAGAGAGGTCTATCAGACATCAAGACCTGGGGTTAGTAATGGAGAGGGGTCTATCAGACATCAAGCCCTGGGGTTAGTAATGGAGAGGGGTCTATCAGATATCAAGCCCCGGGGTTAGTAATGGAGAGGGGTCTATCAGACATCAAGCCCCAGGGTTAGTAATGGAGAGGGGTCTATCAGACATCAAGCCCTGCGGTCAGTAATGGAGAGAGGTCTATCAGACATCAAACCCTGGGGTTAGTAATGGAGAGGGGTCTATCAGACATCAAGCCCCGGGGTTAGTAATGGAGAGGGGTCTATCAGACATCAAGCCCCGGGGTTAGTAATGGAGAGGAGTCTATCAGACATCAAGCCCCGGGGTTAGTAATGGAGAGGGGTCTATCAGACATCAAGCCGCGGGGTTAGTAATGGAGAGGGGTCTATCAGACATCAAGCCCCGGGGTCAGTAATGGAGAGGGGTCCTATCAGATATCAAGCCCCGGGGTTAGTAATGGAGAGACATCTATCAGAGATCAAGCCCTGGGGTCAGTAATGGAGAGGGGTCTATCAGACATCAAGCCCTGGGGTTAGTAATGGAGAGGAGTCTATCAGAAACAGAGCCCCGGGGTTAGTAATGGAGAGGGGTCTATCAGATATCAAGCCCTCGGGTTAGTAATGGAGAGGGGTCTATCAGACATCAAGCCCTGGGGTTAGTAATGGAGAGAGGTCTATCGGACATCAAGCCCTGGGGATAGTGATGGAGAGGGGTCTATCAAACATCAAGCCCTGGGGTTAGTAATGGAGAGGGGTCTATCGGACATCGAGCCCCTGGGTCAGTAATGGAGAGGTGTCTATCAGACATCGAGCCCTGGGGTCAGTAATGGAGAGGGGTCTATCAGACATCAAGCTCTGGGTTAGTAATGGACAGGGGTCTATCAGACATCAAGCCCTGGGGTTAGTAATGGAGAGGGGTCTATCAGACATCAAGCCCCGGGGTTAGTAATAGAGAGGAGTCTATCAGACATCAAGCCCTGGGGTTAATAATGGAGAGGGGTCTATCAGTCATCAAACCCTGGGGTTAGTAATGGAGAGGAGTCTATGAGACATCAAGCACTGGGGTCAGTAATGGAGAGGGGTCTATCAGACATCAAGCCCTGGGGTCAGTAATGGAGAGGGGTCTATCAGACATCAAGCCCTGGGGTTAGTAATGGAGAGAGACCTATCAGACATCAAGCCCCGGGGTTAGTAATGGAGAGGGGTCTATCAGATATCGAGCCCCGGGGTCAGTAATGGAGAGGGTTCTATCAGACATCAAGCCCCGGGGTCAGTAATGGAGAGGCGTCTATCAGACATCAAGCCCCGGGGTCAGTAATGGAGAGGGGTCTATCAGACATCAAGCCCCGGGGTTAGTAATGGAGAGGGGCCTATCAGACATCAAGCCCCGGGGTCATTAATGGAGAGAGGTCTATCAGACATTAAGCCCCGGGGTCAGTAATGGAGAGGTGTCTATCAGACATCAAGTGCCGGGGTCAGAAATGGAGAGGAGTCTATCAGACATCAAGCTCCGGGATCAGTAATGGAGAGCGGTATATCAGACATCAAGCACCGGGGTAAGTAATGGATAGGAGTCTATCAGACATCAAGCCCTGGGGTTAGTAATGGAGAGGAGTCTATCAGACATCAAGCCCTGGGGTCAGTAATGGAGAGGGGTCTATCAGACATCAAGCCCTGGGGTCAGTAATGGAGAGGGGTGTATCAGAAACGGAGCCCCGGGGTTAGTAATGGAGAGGGGTCTATCAGACATCAAGCCCTCGGGTTAGTAATGGAGAGGAGTCTATCACACATCAAGCCCTGGGGTTAGTAATGGAGAGGGGTCTATCAGACATCAAGCCCTGGGGTTAGTAATGGAGAGGAGTCTATCAGACATCAAGCCCCGGGGTTAGTAATGGAGAGGGGTCTATCAGACATCAAGCCCTGGGGTCAGTAATGGAGAGGGGTCTATCAGACATCAAGCCCTGGGGTTAGTAATGCAGAGGAGTCTATCAGACATCAAGCCCTGGGGTCAGTAATGGAGAGGGGTCTATCAGACATCAAGCCTTGGGGTTAGTAATGGAGAGGGGTCTATCAGACATCAAGCCCTGGGGTTAGTAATGGAGAGGGGTCTATCAGACATCAAGCCCTGGTGTTAGTATAGGAGAGGGGTCTATCAGACATCAAGCCCCGGAGTTAGTAATGGAGAGGGGTCTGTCAGACATCAAGCCCCGGGGTTAGTAATGGAGAGGGGTCTATCAGACATAGAGCCCCGGGGTTAGTAATGGAGAGAGGTCTATCAGACATCAAGCCTCAGGGTTAGTAATGGAGAGAGGTCTATTAGACATCAAGCCCCGGGGTCAGTGATGGAGAGGGGTCTATCAGACATCAAGCCCCAGGGTCAGTAATGGAGAGGGGTCTATCAGACATCGAGCCCGGGGAAAGTAATGGAGAGGGATCTATCAGACATCAAGCCCTGGGGTTAGTAATGGAGAGGGGTCTATCAGACATCAAGACCCGGGGGTTAGAAATGGAGAGGGGTCTATCAGACATCAAGCCCTGGGGTTAGTAATGGAGAGGGGTCTATCAGACATCAAGCCCTGGGGTTAGTAATGGAGAGAGATCTATCAGACATCAAGCCCCGGGGTTAGTAATGGAGAGGGGTCTATCGGACATCGAGCCCCGGGGTCAATAATGGAGAGGTGTCTATCAGACATCGAGCCCCGGGGTCAGTAATGGAGAGGGGTCTATCAGACATCAAGCCCCGGGGTCAGTAATGGATAGGAGTCTATCAGACATCAAGCCCTGGGGTTAATAATGGGGAGGGGTCTATCAGACATCAAGCCCTGCGGTCAGTAATGGAGAGGGGTCTATCAGACATCAAGCCCCGGGGTTAGTAATGGAGAGGAGTCTAGCAGACATCAAGCCCTGGGGTTAGTAATGGAGAGGGGTCTATCAGACATCAAGCCCTGAGCTTAGTAATGGAGAGGAGTCTATCAGACATCAAGCCCTGGGGTTAGTAATGGAGAGGAGTCTATCAGACATCAAGCCCCGGGGTAAGTAATGGAGAGGAGTCTATCAGACATCAAGCCCCGGAGTTAGTAATGGAGAGGAGTCTATCAGACATCAAGCCCCGGGGTTAGTAATGGAGAGGAGTCTATCAGACATCAAGCCCCGGGGTCAGTAATGGAGAGGAGTCTATCAGATTTCAAGCCCCGGGGTTAGTAATGGAGAGGGGTCAATCAGACATCAAGCCCCGAGGTTAGTAATGGAGAGAGGTCTATCAGACATCAAGCCCTGGGGTTAGTAATGGAGAGTGGTCTATCAGACATCGAGCCCCGCGGTTAGTAATGGAGAGGAGTCTATCAGACATCGAGTCACGGGGTCAGTAATGGGGAGGGGTCTATCAAACTTCAAGCCCTGGGGTCAGTAATGGAGAGGGGTGTATCAGACACCGAGCCCCGGGGTCAGTAATGGAGAGGCGTCTATCAGACATCGAGCCCCGGGGTCAGTAATGGAGAGGGGTCTATCAGACATCAAGCATCGGGGTTAGTAATGGAGAGGGGTCTATCAGACATCAAGCCCCGTGGTTAGTAATGGAGAGGGGTATATCAGACATCAAGCCCCGGGGTTAGTAATGGAGAGGGGTATATCAGATATCAAGCCTCGGGGTTAGTAATGGAGAGGGGTCTATCAGACATCAAGCCCCGGGGTTATTAATGGAGAGGGGTCTATCAGACATCAAGCTCCGGGGTTAGTAATGGAGAGGGGTCTATCAGACATCAAGCCCCGGGGTTAGTAATGGAGAGGGGTCTATCAGACATCAAGCCCCAGGCTTAGTAATGGAGAGGAGTCTATCAGACATCAAGCCCCGGGGTTAGTAATGGAGAGGGGTCTATCAGACATCAAGCCCTGGGATTAGTAATGGAGAGGGGTCTATCAGATATCAAGCCCTGGGGTTAGTAATGGAGAGGAGTCTATCAGACATCAAGCCCCGGGGTTAGTAATGGAGAGGAGTCTATCAGACATCAAGCCCTGAGGTCAGTAATGGTGAGGAGTCTATCAGACATCAAGCCCTGGGGTTAGTAATGGAGAGGGGTCTATCAGACATCAAGCCCTGGGGTTAGTAATGGAGAGGGGTCTATCAGACATCAAGGCCTGGGGTCAGTAATGGAGAGCGATCTATCAGACATCAAGCCCTGGGATTAGTAATGGAGAGGGGTCTATCAGACATCAAGCCCTGGGGTCAGTAATGGAGAGGGGTCTATCAGACATCAAGCCCTGGGGTCAGTAATGGAGAGGGGTCTATCAGACATCAAGCCCTGGGGTCAGTAATGGAGAGGGGTCTATCAGACATCAAGCCCTGGGGTTAGTAATGGAGAGAGTTCTATCAGACATCAAGCCCTGGGGTCAGTAATGGAGAGGGGTCTATCAGACATCAAGCCCCGGGGTTAGTAATGGAGAGTGGTCTATCAGACATCAAGCCCTGGGGTCAGTAATGGAGAGGTGTCTATCAGACATCGAGCCCCGGGGTCAGTAATGGAGAGGGGTCTATCAGACATGAAGGCCTAGGGTCAGTAATGGAGAGGGGTCTATCAGACATCAAGCCCCGGGGTCAGTAATGGAGAGGGGTCTATCAGACATCAAGCCCCGGGCTCAGTATTGGAGAGGGGTCTATCAGACATCAAGCCCCGGGGTTAGTAATGGAGAGAGGTCTATCAGACATCAAGCCCCGGGGTTAGTAATGGAGAGGGGTCTATCAGACATCAAGCCCCGGGGTTAGTAATGGAGAGGGGTCTATCAGACATCAAGCCCTGGGGTTAGTAATGGAGAGGGGTCTATCGAACATCGAGCCCCGTGGTCAGTAATGGAGAGGTGTTTATCAGACATCGAGCCCAGGGGTCAGTAATGGAGAGGAGTCTATCAGACATCAAGCCCCGGGGTCAGTAATGGAGAGGAGTCTATTAGACATCAAGCCCCGGGGTTAGTAATGGAGAGGAGTCTATCAGACATCAAGCCCTGGCATTAGTAATGGAGAGGAGTCTATCAGACATCAAGCCCTGGGGTTAATAATGGAGAGGGGTCTATCAGACATCAAGCCCTGGGGTTAGTAATGGAGAGGAGTCTATCAGACATCAAGCCCTGGGTTCAGTAATGGAGAGGAGTCTATCAGACATCAAGCCCTGGGGTTAGTAATGGAGAGGGGTCTATCAGTCATCAAGCCCTAGGGTTAGTAATGGAGAGGGGTCTATCAGACATCAAGCCCTGGGGTTAGTAATGGAGAGGGGTCTATCAGACATCAAGCTCTGGGGTCAGTAATGTAGAGGGGTCTATCAGACATCAAGCCCCGGGGTTAGTAATGCAGAGGAGTCTATCAGACATCAAGCCCTGGGATCAGTAATGGAGAGGGGTCTATCAGACATCAAGCCCTGGGGTTAGTAATGGAGAGAGGTCTATCAGACATCAAGCCCTGGGGTTAGTAATGGAGAGAGGTCTATCAGACATCAAGCCCCGGGGTTAGTAATGGAGAGGGATCTATCAGACATCAAGCCCTGGGGTTAGTAATGGAGAGGAGTCTATCAGACATCAAGCCCTGGGGTTAGTAATGGAGAGAGGTCTATCAGACATCAAGCCCCGAGGTTAGTAATGGAGAGGGATCTATCAGACATCAAGCCCTGGGGTTAGTAATGGAGAGGAGTCTATCAGACATCAAGCCCTGGGGTCAGTAATGGAGAGGAGTCTATCAAACATCAAGCCCTGGGGTTAGTAATGGAGAGGGGTCTATCAGTCATCAAGCCCTGGGGTTAGTAATGGAGAGGGGTCTATCAGACATCAAGCCCCGGGGTTAGTAATGGAGAGGAGTCTATCAGACATCAAGCCCTGGGTTTAGTAATGGAGAGGGGTCTATCAGACATCAAGCCCTGGGATTAGTAATGGAGAGGAGTCTATCAGACATCAAGCCCTGCGGTTAGTAATGGAGAGGGGTCTATCAGACATCAAGCCCTGGGGTCAATCATGGAGAGGGGTCTATCAGACATCAAGCCCTGGGGTCAGTAATGGAGAGAGGTCTATCAGACATCAAGCCCCGGGGTTAGAAATGGAGAGAGGTCTATCAGACATCAAGCCCTGGGGTTAGTAATGGAGAGAGGTCTATCAGTCATCAAACCCTGGGGTTAGTAATGGAGAGGGGTCTATCAGACATCAAGCCCCGGGGTTAGTAATGGAGAGGAGTCTATCAGACATCAAGCCCTGGGGTTAGTAATGGAGAGGGGTCTATCAGACATCAAGCCCTGGGATTAGTAAAGGAGAGGAGTCTATCAGACATCAAGCCCCGGGGTTAGTAATGGAGAGGGGTCTATCAGACATCAAGCCCCGGGGTCAGTAATGGAGAGGAGTCTATCAGACATCAAGCCCCGGGGTTAGTAATGGAGAGGGGTCTATCAGACACAAAGCCCCGGGGTTAGTAATGTAGAGGGGTCTATCAGACACAAAGCCCCGGGGTTAGTAATGGAGAGGGGTCTATCAGACACAAAGCCCCGGGGTTAGTAATGGAGAGGAGTCTATCATACATCAAGCCCTGGGGTTAGTAATGCAGAGGGGTCTATCAGACATCAAGCCCCAGGGTTAGTAATGGAGAGAGGTCTATCATACATCAAGCCCTGGGGTTAGTAATGGAGGGGGTCTATCAGACATCAAGCCCCGGAGTTAGTAATGGAGAGGGGTCTATCAGACATCAAGCCCCGGGGTCAGTAATGGAGAGGAGTCTATTAGACATCAAGCCCTAGGGTTAGTAAGGGAGAGGAGTCTATCAGACATCAAGCCCTGGCATTAGTAATGCAGAGGAGTCTATCAGACATCAAGCCCTGGGGTTAATAATGGAGAGGGGTCTATCAGACATCAAGCCCTGGGGTTAGTAATGGAGAGGAGTCTATCAGACATCAAGCCCTGGGGTCAGTAATGGAGAGGAGTCTATCAGACATCAAGCCCTGGGGTTAGTAATGGAGAGGGGTCTATCAGTCATCAAGCCCTGGGGTTAGTAATGGAGAGGGGTCTATCAGACATCAAGCCCTGGGGTTAGTAATGGAGAGGGGTCTATCAGACATCAAGCTCTGGGGTGAGTAATGGAGAGGGGTCTATCAGACATCAAGCCCCGGGGTTAGTAATGTAGAGGAGTCTATCAGACATCAAGCCCTGGGGTCAGTAATGGAGAGGGGTCTATCAGACATCAAGCCCTGGGGTTAGTAATGGAGAGAGGTCTTTCAGACATCAAGCCCCGGGGTTAGTAATGGAGAGGGATCTATAGGACATAAAGCCCTGGGGTTAGTAATGGAGAGGAGTCTATCAGACATCAAGCCCTGGGGTTAGTAATGGAGAGAGGTCTATCAGACATCAAGCCCCGGGGTTAGTAATGGAGAGGGATCTATCAGACATGAAGCCATGGGGTTAGTAATGGAGAGGAGTCTATCAGACATCAAGCCCTGGGGTCAGTAATGGAGAGGAGTCTATCAGACATCAAGCCCTGGGGTTAGTAATGGAGATGGGTCTATCAGTCATCAAGCCCTGGGGTTAGTAATGGAGAGGGGTCTATCAGACATCAAGCCCCGGGGTTAGTAATGGAGAGGAGTCTATCAGACATCAAGCCCTGGGGTTAGTAATGGAGAGGGGTCCATCAGACATCAAGCCCTGGGATTAGTAATGGAGAGGAGTCTATCAGACATCAAGCCCCGGGGTTACTAATGTAGAGGGGTCTATCAGACATCAAGCCTCGGGGTTAGTAATGGAGAGGGGTCTATCAGACATCAAGCCCTGGGGTCAGTAATGGAGAGGGGTCTATCAGACATCAAGCCCTGGGGTCAGTAATGGAGAGAGGTCTATCAGACATCAAGCCCCACGGTTAGTAATGGAGAGGAGTCTACCAGACATCAAGCCCTGCGGTTAGTAATGGAGAGGGGTCTATCAGACATCAAGCTCTGGGGTCAGTAATGGAGAGGGGTCTATCAGAAACCGAGCCCCGGGGTTAGTAATGGAGAGGGGTCTATCAGACATTATGCCCTGGGGTTAGTAATGGAGAGGAGTCTATCAGACATCAAGCCCTGGGGTTAGTAATGGAGAGGGGTTTATCAGACATCAAACCCTGGGGTTAGTAATGGAGAGGGGTCTATCAGACATCAAGCCCCGGGGTTAGTAATGGAGAGGGGTCTATCAAACATCAAGCCCCGGGTTTAGTAATGGAGAGGGGTCTATCAGACATCAAGCCCTGGGGTTAGTTATGGAGAGGCGTCTATCAGACATCAAGTAGCGGGGTTAGTAATGGAGAGGGGTCTATCAGACATCAAGCCCCGGGGTCAGTAATGGAGAGTGGTCTATCAGATATCAAGCCCCAGGGTTAGTAATGGAGAGAGATCTATCAGAGATCAAGCCCTGGGGTCAGTAATGGAGAGGGGTCTATCAGACATCAAGCCCCTGCGTTAGTAATGGAGAGGAGTCTATCAGATATCAAGCCCTGGGGTTAGTAATGGAGAGAGATTTTTCAGAGATCAAGCCCTGGGTTCAGTAATGGAGAGAGATCTATCAGAGATCAAGCCCTGTGGTCAGTAATGGAGAGGGGTCTATGAGACATCAAGCCCTGGGGTCATTAATGGAGAGGGGTCTATCAGACATCAAGCCCTGGGGTCAGTAATGGAGAGGTGTCTATCAGACATCAAGACCCGGGATTAGTAATGGAGAGGGGTCTATCAGACATCAAGCCCCAGGGTCAGTAATGGAGAGGGGTCTATCAGACATCAAGCCCCAGGGTTAGAAATGGAGAGGGGTCTATCAGACATCAACCCCTGGGGTTAGTAATGGAGAGAGATCTATCAGACATCAAGCCCCGTGTTTAGTAATGGAGAGGGGTCTATCGGACATCGAGCCCCGGGGTTAGTAATGGAGAGGGGTCTATCAGACATCGAGCCCCGGGGTCAGTAATGCAGAGGTGTCTATCAGACATCAAGCCCCGGGGTCAGTAATGGATAGGAGTCTATCAGACATCAAGCCCCGGGGTTAGTAATGGAGAGGGGTCTATCAGACACAAAGCCCCGGGGTTAGTAATGGAGAGGAGTCTATCAGACATCAAGCCCTGGGGTCAGTAATGGAGAGGGTTCTATCAGACATCAAGCCCTGGGGTCAGTAATGGAGAGGAGTCTATCAGACATCAAGCCCTGGGGTTAGTAATGGAGAGGAGTCTATCAGACATCAAGCCCTGGGGTCAGTAATGGAGAGGGGTCTATCAGACATCAAGCCCTGGGGTCAGTAATGGAGAGGGGTCTATCAGACATCAAGCCCTGGGGTCAGTAATGGAGAGGAGTCTATCAGACATCAAGCCCTGGAGTTAGTAATGGAGAGGGGTCTATCAGACATCAAGCCCCGGGGTCAGTAATGGAGAGGAGTGTATCAGACATCAAGCCCCGGGGTTAGTAATGGAGAGGGGTCTATCAGACATCAAGCCCTGGGGTGAATAATGGAGAGGGGTCTATCAGACATCAAGCCCTGGGGTCAGTAATGGAGAGGGGTCTATCAGACATCAAGCCCTGGGGTCAGTAATGGAGAGGAGTCTATCAGACATCAAGCCCCGGGGTTAGTAATGGAGAGAGGTCTATCACACATCAAGCCCTGGGGTCAGTAATGGAGAGGGGTCTATCAGATATCAAACCCTGGGGTTACTAATGGAGAGGGGTCTATCAGACATCAAGCCCGGGGGTTAGTAATGGAGAGGAGTCTATCAGACATCAAGCCCTGGGGTCAGTAATGGAGAGGGTTCTATCAGACATCAAGCCCTGGGGTCAGTAATGGAGAGGAGTCTATCAGACATCAAGCCCTGGGGTTAGTAATGGAGAGGGGTCTATCAGACATCAAGCCCCGGGGTCAGTAATGGAGAGGAGTCTATCAGACATCAATCCCTGGGGTTAGTAATGGAGAGGGGTCTATCAGACATCAAGCCCTGGGGTTAGTAATGGAGAGGGGTCTATCAGACATCAAGCCCTGGGATTAGTAATGGAGAGGAGTCTATCAGACATCAAGCCCCGGGGTTAGTAATGGAGAGGGGTCTATCAGACATCAAGCCGTGGGGTTAGTAATGGAGAGGGGTCTATCAGACATCAAGCCCTGGGGTTAGTAATGGAGAGGGGTCTATCAGACATCAAGCCCCGGGGTTAGTAATGGAGTGGAGTCTATCAGACATCGATCCCCGGGGTTAGTAATGGAAAGGGGTCTATCAGAAACCGAGCCCCGGGGTTAGTAATGGAGAGGGGTCTATCAGACATCAAGCCCTGGGGTTAGTAATGGAGAGGGGTCTATCAGACATCAAGCCCTGGGGTTAGTAATGGAGAGGAGTCTATCAAACATCGATCCCCGGGGTTAGTAATGGAGAGGAGTCTATCAGACATCAAGCCCCGGGGTTAGTAATGGAGAGGGGTCTATCAGACATCAAGCCCTGGGGTTAGTAATGGAGAGGAGTCTATCAAACATCGATCCCCGGGGTTAGTAATGGAGAGGAGTCTATCAGACATCAAGCCCCGGGGTTAGTAATGGAGAGGGGTCTATCAGACATCAAGCCCTGGGGTTAGTAATGGAGAGAGGTCTATCAGACATCAAGCCCCGGGTTTAGTAATGGAGAGAGGTCCATTAGACATCAAGCCCCGGGGTCAGTAATGGAGAGGGGTCTATCAGACATCAAGCCCCGGGGTCAGTAATGGAGAGGGGTCTATCAGACATCAAGCCCTGGGGTTAGTAATGGAGAGGGATCTATCAGACATCAAGCCCCGGGGTTACTAAGGGAGAGGGGTCTATCAGACATCAAGCCCTGGGGTTAGTAATGGAGAGAGTTCTATCGGACATCAAGCCCTGGGGTTAGTAATGGAGAGGGGTCTATCAGGCATCAAGCCCTGGGGTTAGTAATGGAGAGAGGTCTATCGGACATCAAGCCCCGGGGGTTAGTAATGGAGAGGAGTCTATCAGGCATCAAGCCCTGGGGTTAGTAATGGAGAGGGGTCTATCAGACATCAAACCCCGGCGTTAGTAATGGAGATGGGTCTATCAGACATCAAGCCCTGGGGTCAGTAATGGAGAGTGGTCTATCAGACACAAAGCCCCGGGGTTAGTAATGGAGAGGGGTCTATCAGACATCAAGCCCCGGGGTTAGTAAAGGAGAGGGGTCTATCAGACATCAAGCCCTGGGGTCAGTAAAGGAGAGGGGTCTATCAGACATAAAGCCCTGGGGTCAGTAATGGAGAGGAGTCTATCAGACATCAATCCCTGGGGTCAGTAATGGAGAGGAGTCTATCAGACATCAAGCCCTGGGGTTAGCAATGGAGAGGGGTCTATCAGACATCAAGCCCTGGGGTTAGTAATGGAGAGGGGTCTATCAGACATCAAGCCCTGGGGTTAGTAATGGAGAGGGGTCTATCAGACATCAAGCCCCGGGGTCAGTAATGGAGAGGAGTCTAACAGACATCAAGCCCCGGGGTTAGTAATGGAGATGGGTCTATCAGACACAAAGCCCCGGGTTTAGTAATGGAGAGTGGTCTATCAGACATCAAGCCCAGGGGTTAGTAATGGAGAGAGGTCTATCAGACATTAAGCCCTGGGTTTAGTAATGGAGAGAGGTCTATCAGACATCAAGACCTGGGGTTAGTAATGGAGAGGGGTCTATCAGACATCAAGCCCTGGGGTTAGTAATGGAGAGGGGTCTATCAGATATCAAGCCCCGGGGTTAGTAATGGAGAGGGGTCTATCAGACATCAAGCTCCAGGGTTAGTAATGGAGAGGGGTCTATCAGACATCAAGCCCTGCGGTCAGTAATGGAGAGAGGTCTATCAGACATCAAACCCTGGGGTTAGTAATGGAGAGGGGTCTATCAGACATCAAGCCCCGGGGTTAGTAATGGAGAGGGGTCTATCAGACATCAAGCCACAGGGTTAGTAATGGAGAGGGATCTATCAGACATCAAGCCCTGGGGTTAGTAATGGAGAGGGGTCTATCAGACATCAAGCCGCGGGGTTAGTAATGGAGAGGGGTCTATCAGACATCAAGCCCCAGGGTCAGTAATGGAGAGGGGTCCTATCAGATATCAAGCCCCGGGGTTAGTAATGGAGAGACATCTATCAGAGATCAAGCCCTGGGGTCAGTAATGGAGAGGGGTCTATCAGACATCAAGCCCTGGGGTTAGTAATGGAGAGGAGTCTATCAGAAACAGAGCCCCGGGGTTAGTAATGGAGAGGGGTCTATCAGATATCAAGCCCTCGGGTTAGTAATGGAGAGGGGTCTATCAGACATCAAGCCCTGGGGTTAGTAATGGAGAGAGGTCTATCGGACATCAAGCCCTGGGGATAGTGATGGAGAGGGGTCTATCAAACATCAAGCCCTGGGGTTAGTAATGGAGAGGGGTCTATCGGACATCGAGCCCCTGGGTCAGTAATGGAGAGGTGTCTATCAGACATCGAGCCCTGGGGTCAGTAATGGAGAGGGGTCTATCAGACATCAAGCTCTGGGGTTAGTAATGGACAGGGGTCTATCAGACATCAAGCCCTGGGGTTAGTAATGGAGAGGGGTCTATCAGACATCAAGCCCCGGGGTTAGTAATAGAGAGGAGTCTATCAGACATCAAGCCCTGGGGTTAATAATGGAGAGGGGTCTATCAGTCATCAAACCCTGGGGTTAGTAATGGAGAGGAGTCTATGAGACATCAAGCACTGGGGTCAGTAATGGAGAGGGGTCTATCAGACATCAAGCCCTGGGGTCAGTAATGGAGAGGGGTCTATCAGACATCAAGCCCTGGGGTTAGTAATGGAGAGAGACCTATCAGACATCAAGCCCCGGGGTTAGTAATGGAGAGGGGTCTATCAGATATCGAGCCCCGGGGTCAGTAATGGAGAGGGGTCTATCAGACATCAAGCCCCGGGGTCAGTAATGGAGAGGCGTCTATCAGACATCAAGCCCCGGGGTCAGTAATGGAGAGGGGTCTATCAGACATCAAGCCCCGGGGTTAGTAATGGAGAGGGGCCTATCAGACATCAAGCCCCGGGGTCATTAATGGAGAGAGGTCTATCAGACATTAAGCCCCGGGGTCAGTAATGGAGAGGTGTCTATCAGACATCAAGTGCCGGGGTCAGAAATGGAGAGGAGTCTATCAGACATCAAGCTCCGGGATCAGTAATGGAGAGCGGTCTATCAGACATCAAGCACCGGGGTAAGTAATGGATAGGAGTCTATCAGACATCAAGCCCTGGGGTTAGTAATGAAGAGGAGTCTATCAGACATCAAGCCCTGGGGTCAGTAATGGAGAGGGGTCTATCAGACATCAAGCCCTGGGGTCAGTAATGGAGAGGGGTGTATCAGAAACGGAGCCCCGGGGTTAGTAATGGAGAGGGGTCTATCAGACATCAAGCCCTCGGGTTAGTAATGGAGAGGAGTCTATCACACATCAAGCCCTGGGGTTAGTAATGGAGAGGGGTCTATCAGACATCAAGCCCTGGGGTTAGTAATGGAGAGGAGTCTATCAGACATCAAGCCCCGGGGTTAGTAATGGAGAGGGGTCTATCAGACATCAAGCCCTGGGGTCAGTAATGGAGAGGGGTCTATCAGACATCAAGCCATGGGGTTAGTAATGCAGAGGAGTCTATCAGACATCAAGCCCTGGGGTCAGTAATGGAGAGGGGTCTATCAGACATCAAGCCCTGGGGTTAGTAATGGAGAGGGGTCTATCAGACATCAAGCCCTGGGGTTAGTAATGGAGAGGGGTCTATCAGACATCAAGCCCTGGTGTTAGTAAAGGAGAGGGGTCTATCAGACATCAAGCCCCGGAGTTAGTAATGGAGAGGGGTCTATCAGACATCAAGCCCCGGGGTTAGTAATGGAGAGGGGTCTATCAGACATCAAGCCCCGGGGTTAGTAATGGAGAGAGGTCTATCAGACATCAAGCCTCAGGGTTAGTAATGGAGAGAGGTCTATTAGACATCAAGCCCCGGGGTCAGTGATGGAGAGGGGTCTATCAGACATCAAGCCCCAGGGTCAGTAATGGAGAGGGGTCTATCAGACATCGAGCCCCGGTAAAGTAATGGAGAGGGATCTATCAGACATCAAGCCCTGGGGTTAGTAATGGAGAGGGGTCTATCAGACATCAAGACCCGGGGGTTAGAAATGGAGAGGGGTCTATCAGACATCAAGCCCTGGGGTTAGTAATGGAGAGGGGTCTATCAGACATCAAGCCCTGGGGTTAGTAATGGAGAGAGATCTATCAGACATCAAGCCCCGGGGTTAGTAATGGAGAGGGGTCTATCGGACATCGAGCCCCGGGGTCAATAATGGAGAGGTGTCTATCAGACATCGAGCCCCGGGGTCAGTAATGGAGAGGGGTCTATCAGACATCAAGCCCCGGGGTCAGTAATGGATAGGAGTCTATCAGACATCAAGCCCTGGGGTTAATAATGGGGAGGGGTCTATCAGACATCAAGCCCTGCGGTCAGTAATGGAGAGGGGTCTATCAGACATCAAGCCCCGGGGTTAGTAATGGAGAGGAGTCTAGCAGACATCAAGCCCTGGGGTTAGTAATGGAGAGGGGTCTATCAGACATCAAGCCCTGAGCTTAGTAATGGAGAGGAGTCTATCAGACATCAAGCCCTGGGGTTAGTAATGGAGAGGAGTCTATCAGACATCAAGCCCCGGGGTAAGTAATGGAGAGGAGTCTATCAGACATCAAGCCCCGGAGTTAGTAATGGAGAGGAGTCTATCAGACATCAAGCCCCGGGGTTAGTAATGGAGAGGAGTCTATCAGACATCAAGCCCCGGGGTCAGTAATGGAGAGGAGTCTATCAGATTTCAAGCCCCGGGGTTAGTAATGGAGAGGGGTCAATCAGACATCAAGCCCCGAGGTTAGTAATGGAGAGAGGTCTATCAGACATCAAGCCCTGGGGTTAGTAATGGAGAGTGGTCTATCAGACATCGAGCCCCGGGGTTAGTAATGGAGAGGAGTCTATCAGACATCGAGTCACGGGGTCAGTAATGGGGAGGGGTCTATCAAACTTCAAGCCCTGGGGTCAGTAATGGAGAGGGGTGTATCAGACACCGAGCCCCGGGGTCAGTAATGGAGAGGCGTCTATCAGACATCGAGCCCCGGGGTCAGTAATGGAGAGGGGTCTATCAGACATCAAGCATCGGGGTTAGTAATGGAGAGGGGTCTATCAGACATCAAGCCCCGTGGTTAGTAATGGAGAGGGGTATATCAGACATTAAGCCCCGGGGTTAGTAATGGAGAGGGGTATATCAGACATCAAGCCTCGGGGTTAGTAATGGAGAGGGGTCTATCAGACATCAAGCCTCGGGGTTATTAATGGAGAAGGGTCTATCAGACATCAAGCCGCGGGGTTAGTAATGGAGAGGGGTCTATCAGACATCAAGCCCCGGGGTTATTAATGGAGAGGGGTCTATCAGACATCAAGCTCCGGGGTTAGTAATGGAGAGGGGTCTATCAGACATCAAGCCCCGGGGTTAGTAATGGAGAGGGGTCTATCAGACATCAAGCCCCAGGGTTAGTAATGGAGAGGAGTCTATCAGACATCAAGCCCCGGGGTTAGTAATGGAGAGGGGTCTATCAGACATCAAGCCCTGGGATTAGTAATGGAGAGGGGTCTATCAGATATCAAGCCCTGGGGTTAGTAATGGAGAGGAGTCTATCAGACATCAAGCCCCGGGGTTAGTAATGGAGAGGAGTCTATCAGACATCAAGCCCTGAGGTCAGTAATGGTGAGGAGTCTATCAGACATCAAGCCCTGGGGTTAGTAATGGAGAGGGGTCTATCAGACATCAAGCCCTGGGGTTAGTAATGGAGAGGGGTCTATCAGACATCAAGGCCTGGGGTCAGTAATGGAGAGCGATCTATCAGACATCAAGCCCTGGGATTAGTAATGGAGAGGGGTCTATCAGACATCAAGCCCTGGGGTCAGAAATGGAGAGGGGTCTATCAGACATCAAGCCCTGGGGTCAGTAATGGAGAGGGGTCTATCAGACATCAAGGCCTGGTGTCAGTAATGGAGAGGGGTCTATCAGACATCAAGCCCTGGGGTTAGTAATGGAGAGAGTTCTATCAGACATCAAGCCCTGGGGTCAGTAATGGAGAGGGGTCTATCAGACATCAAGCCCCGGGGTTAGTAATGGAGAGTGGTCTATCAGACATCAAGCCCCGGGGTTAGTAATGGAGAGAGGTCTATCAGACATCAAGCCCTGGGGTCAGTAATGGAGAGGTGTCTATCAGACATCGAGCCCCGGGGTCAGTAATGGAGAGGGGTCTATCAGACATGAAGGCCTAGGGTCAGTAATGGAGAGGGGTCTATCAGACATCAAGCCCCGGGGTCAGTAATGGAGAGGGGTCTATCAGACATCAAGCCCCGGGCTCAGTATTGGAGAGGGGTCTATCAGACATCAAGCCCCGGGGTTAGTAATGGAGAGAGGTCTATCAGACATCAAGCCCCGGGGTTAGTAATGGAGAGGGGTCTATCAGACATCAAGCCCCGGGGTTAGTAATGGAGAGGGGTCTATCAGACATCAAGCCCTGGGGTTAGTAATGGAGAGGGGTCTATCGAACATCGAGCCCCGTGGTCAGTAATGGAGAGGTGTTTATCAGACATCGAGCCCAGGGGTCAGTAATGGAGAGGAGTCTATCAGACATCAAGCCCCGGGGTCAGTAATGGAGAGGAGTCTATTAGACATCAAGCCCCGGGGTTAGTAATGGAGAGGAGTCTATCAGACATCAAGCCCTGGCATTAGTAATGGAGAGGAGTCTATCAGACATCAAGCCCTGGGGTTAATAATGGAGAGGGGTCTATCAGACATCAAGCCCTGGGGTTAGTAATGGAGAGGAGTCTATCAGACATCAAGCCCTGGGTTCAGTAATGGAGAGGAGTCAATCAGACATCAAGCCCTGGGGTTAGTAATGGAGAGGGGTCTATCAGTCATCAAGCCCTGGGGTTAGTAATGGAGAGGGGTCTATCAGACATCAAGCCCTGGGGTTAGTAATGGAGAGGGGTCTATCAGACATCAAGCTCTGGGGTCAGTAATGTAGAGGGGTCTATCAGACATCAAGCCCCGGGGTTAGTAATGCAGAGGAGTCTATCAGACATCAAGCCATGGGATCAGTAATGGAGAGGGGTCTATCAGACATCAAGCCTCGGGGTTAGTAATGGGGAGGGGTCTATCAGACATCAAGCCCTGGGGTCAGTAATGGAGAGGGGTCTATCAGACACAAAGCCCTGGGGTCAGTAATGGAGAGAGGTCTATCAGACATCAAGCCCCGCGGTTAGTAATGGAGAGGAGTCTACCAGACATCAAGCCCTGGGGTTAGTAATGGAGAGGGGTCTATCAGACATCAAGCTCTGGGGTCAGTAATGGAGAGGGGTCTATCAGAAACCGAGCCCCGGGGTTAGTAATGGAGAGGGGTCTATCAGACATTATGCCCTGGGGTTAGTAATGGAGAGGAGTCTATCAGACATCAAGCCCTGGGGTTAGTAATGGAGAGGGGTTTATCAGACATCAAACCCTGGGTTTAGTAATGGAGAGGGGTCTATCAGACATCAAGCCCCGGGGTTAGTAATGGAGAGGGGTCTATCAAACATCAAGCCCCGGGTTTAGTAATGGAGAGGGGTCTATCAGACATCAAGCCCTGGGGTTAGTTATGGAGAGGCGTCTATCAGACATCAAGTAGCGGGGTTAGTAATGGAGAGGGGTCTATTAGCCATCAAGCCCCGGGGTCAGTAATGGAGAGTGGTCTATCAGATATCAAGCCCCAGGGTTAGTAATGGAGAGAGATCTATCAGAGATCAAGCCCTGGGGTCAGTAATGGAGAGGGGTCTATCAGACATCAAGCCCCTGCGTTAGTAATGGAGAGGAGTCTATCAGATATCAACCCTGGGGTTAGTAATGGAGAGAGATTTTTCAGAGATCAAGCCCTGGGTTCAGTAATGGAGAGAGATCTATCAGAGATCAAGCCCTGTGGTCAGTAATGGAGAGGGGTCTATGAGACATCAATCCCTGGGGTCATTAATGGAGAGGGGTCTATCAGACATCAAGCCCTGGGGTCAGTAATGGAGAGGTGTCTATCAGACATCAAGACCCGGGATTAGTAATGGAGAGGGGTCTATCAGACATCAAGCCCCAGGGTCAGTAATGGAGAGGGGTCTATCAGACATCAAACCCTGGGGTTAGTAATGGAGAGAGATCTATCAGACATCAAGCCCCGTGTTTAGTAATGGAGAGGGGTCTATCGGACATCGAGCCCCGGGGTTAGTAATGGAGAGGGGTCTATCAGACATCGAGCCCCGGGGTCAGTAATGCAGAGGTGTCTATCAGACATCAAGCCCCGGGGTCAGTAATGGATAGGAGTCTATCAGACATCAAGCCCCGGGGTTAGTAATGGAGAGGGGTCTATCAGACACAAAGCCCCGGGGTTAGTAATGGAGAGGAGTCTATCAGACATCAAGACCCGGGATTAGTAATGGAGAGGGGTCTATCAGACATCAAGCCCCGGGGTTAGTAATGGAGAGGGGTCTATCAGACATCAAGCCCCGGGGTTAGTAATGGAGAGGGGTCTATCAGACATCAAGCCCTGGGGTTAGTAATGGAGAGAGATCTATCAGACATCGAGCCCCGGTGTCAGTAATGGAGACGTGTCTATCAGTCATCAAGCCCCGGGGTCAGTAATTGAGAGGTGTCTATCATACATCAAGCCCTGGGGTTAATAATGGAGAGGGGTCTATCAGACATCAAGCCCTGGGGTTAGTAATGGTGAGGGGTCTATCAGACATCAAGCCCTGGGGTCAGTAATGGAGAGGTGTCTATCAGACATCGAGCCCTGGAGTCAGTAACGGAGAGGGGTCTATCAGACATCAAGCCCCGGGGTCAGTAATGGAGAGAGGTCTATCACACATAAAGCCCCGGGGTCAGTAATGGAGAGTGGTCTATCAGACATCAAGCCCTGGGGTTAGTAATGGAGAGAGGTCTATCAGACATCAAGCTCCGCGGTCAGTAATGGAGAGGGGTCTATCAGACATCGAGCCCCGGGGTTAGTAATGGAGAGGAGTCTATCAGACATCAAGCCCTGGGGTCAGTAATGGAGAGGGGTCTATCAGACATCAAGCCCTGGGGTCAGTAATGGAGAGGGGTCTATCAGAAACCGAGCCCCGGGGTTAGTAATGGAGAGTGGTCTATCAGACATCAAGCCCTCGGGTTAGTAATGGAGAGGAGTCTATCACACATTAAGCCCTGGGGTTAGTAATGGAGAGGGGTCTATCAGACATCAAGCCCTGGGGTTAGTAATGGAGAGGGGTCTATCAGACATCAAGCCCCGGGATTAGTAATGGAGAGGGGTCTATCAGACATCAAGCCCTGGGGTTAGTAATGGAGAGGGGTCTATCAGACATCAAGCCCTGTGGTTAGTAATGGAGAGGGGTCTATCAGACATCAAGCCCTGGGGTCAGTAATGGAGAGGGGTCTATCAGACATCAAGCCCTGGGGTTAGTAATGGAGAGGAGTCTATCAGATATCAAGCCCCGGGGTTAGTAATGGAGAGAGATCTATCAGAGATCAAGCCCTGGGGTCAGTAATGGAGAGAGATCTATCAGAGATCAAGCGCTGGGGTCAGTAATGGAGAGGGGTCTATCAGACATCAAGCCCTGGGGTCAGTAATGGAGAGGGATCTATCAGACATCAAGACCCGGGATTAGTAATGGAGAGGAGTCTATCAGACATCAAGCCCTGGGGTTAGTAATGGAGAGGGGTCTATCAGACATCAAACCCCGGGGTTAGTAATGGAGAGGGGTCTATCAGACATCAAGCTCTGGGATCAGTAATGGAGAGGGGTCTATCAGAAACCGAGCCCCGGGGTTATTAATGGAGAGGGGTCTATCAGACATCAAACCCCGGGGTTAGTAATGGAGAGGGGTCTATCAGACATCAAGCTCTGGGGTCAGTAATGGAGAGGGGTCTATCAGAAACCGAGCCCCGGGGTTAGTAATGGAGAGGGGTCTATCAGACATCATGCCCTGGGGTTAGTAATGGAGAGGAGTCTATCAGACATCAATCCCTGGGGTTAGTAATGGAGAGGGGTCTATCAGACATCAAGCCCTGGGGTTAGTAATGGAGAGGAGTCTATCAGACATCAAGCCCTGGGGTCAGTAATGGAGAGGAGTCTATCAGACATCAAGCCCTGGGGTTAGTAATGGAGAGGGGTCTATCAGTCATCAAGCCGTGGGGTTAGTAATGGAGAGGGGTCTATCAGACATCAAGCCCTGGGGTTAGTAATGGAGAGGGGTCTATCAGACATCAAGCTCTGGGGTCAGTAATGGAGAGGGGTCTATCAGACATCAAGCCCCGGGGTTAGTAATGGGGAGGAGTCTATCCGACATCAAGCCCTGTGGTCAGTAATGGAGAGGGATCTATCAGACATCAAGCCCTGGGGTTAGTAATGGAGAGAGGTCTATCAGACATCAAGCCCCGGGGTTAGTAATGGAGAGGGATCTATCAGACATCAAGCCCTGGGTTTAGTAATGGAGAGGGGTCTATCAGACATCAAACCCCGGGGTTAGTAATGGAGAGGGGTCTATCAGACATCAAGCCCTGGGGTTAGTAATGGAGAGAGGTCTATCAGACATCAAGCCCCGGGGTTAGTAATGGAGAGGGATCTATCAGACATCAAGCCCTGGGGTTATTAATGGAGAGGAGTCTATCAGACATCAAGCCCTGGGGTCACTAATGGAGAGGAGTCTATCAAACATCAAGCCCTGGGGTCAGTAATGGAGAGGGGTCTATCAGACATCAAGACCCGGGATTAGTAATGGAGAGGAGTCTATCAGACATCAAGCCCTGGGGTTAGTAATGGAGAGGGGTCTATCAGACATCAAACCCCGGGGTTAGTAATGGAGAGGGGTCTATCAGACATCAAGCTCTGGGATCAGTAATGGAGAGGGGTCTATCAGAAACCGAGCCCCGGGGTTATTAATGGAGAGGGGTCTATCAGACATCAAACCCCGGGGTTAGTAATGGAGAGGGGTCTATCAGACATCAAGCTCTGGGGTCAGTAATGGAGAGGGGTCTATCAGAAACCGAGCCCCGGGGTTAGTAATGGAGAGGGGTCTATCAGACATCATGCCCTGGGGTTAGTAATGGAGAGGAGTCTATCAGACATCAATCCCTGGGGTTAGTAATGGAGAGGGGTCTATCAGACATCAAGCCCTGGGGTTAGTAATGGAGAGGAGTCTATCAGACATCAAGCCCTGGGGTCAGTAATGGAGAGGAGTCTATCAGACATCAAGCCCTGGGGTTAGTAATGGAGAGGGGTCTATCAGTCATCAAGCCGTGGGGTTAGTAATGGAGAGGGGTCTATCAGACATCAAGCCCTGGGGTTAGTAATGGAGAGGGGTCTATCAGACATCAAGCTCTGGGGTCAGTAATGGAGAGGGGTCTATCAGACATCAAGCCCCGGGGTTAGTAATGGGGAGGAGTCTATCAGACATCAAGCCCTGGGGTCAGTAATGGAGAGGGATCTATCAGACATCAAGCCCTGGGGTTAGTAATGGAGAGAGGTCTATCAGACATCAAGCCCCGGGGTTAGTAATGGAGAGGGATCTATCAGACATCAAGCCCTGGGTTTAGTAATGGAGAGGGGTCTATCAGACATCAAACCCCGGGGTTAGTAATGGAGAGGGGTCTATCAGACATCAAGCCCTGGGGTTAGTAATGGAGAGAGGTCTATCAGACATCAAGCCCCGGGGTTAGTAATGGAGAGGGATCTATCAGACATCAAGCCCTGGGGTTATTAATGGAGAGGAGTCTATCAGACATCAAGCCCTGGGGTCAGTAATGGAGAGGAGTCTATCAAACATCAAGCCCTGGGGTCAGTAATGGAGAGGGGTCTATCAGACATCAAGCCCTGGGGTTAGTAATGGAGAGAGTTCTCTCAGACATCAAGCCCTGGGGTCAGTAATGGAGAGGGGTCTATCAGACATCAAGCCCCGGGGTTAGTAATGGAGAGGGGTCTATCAGACATCAAGCTCTGGGATCAGTAATGGAGAGGGGTCTATCAGAAACCGAGCCCCGGGGTTATTAATGGAGAGGGGTCTATCAGACATCAAACCCCGGGGTTAGTAATGGAGAGGGGTCTATCAGACATCAAGCTCTGGGGTCAGTAATGGAGAGGGGTCTATCAGAAACCGAGCCCCGGGGTTAGTAATGGAGAGGGGTCTATCAGACATCATGCCCTAGGGTTAGTAATGGAGAGGAGTCTATCAGACATCAATCCCTGGGGTTAGTAATGGAGAGGGGTCTATCAGACATCAAGCCCTGGGGTTAGTAATGGAGAGGAGTCTATCAGACATCAAGCCCTGGGGTCAGTAATGGAGAGGAGTCTATCAGACATCAAGCCCTGGGGTTAGTAATGGAGAGGGGTCTATCAGTCATCAAGCCGTGGGGTTAGTAATGGAGAGGGGTCTATCAGACATCAAGCCCTGGGGTTAGTAATGGAGAGGGGTCTATCAGACATCAAGCTCTGGGGTCAGTAATGGAGAGGGGTCTATCAGACATCAAGCCCCGGGGTTAGTAATGGGGAGGAGTCTATCAGACATCAAGCCCTGGGGTCAGTAATGGAGAGGGATCTATCAGACATCAAACCCTGGGGTTAGTAATGGAGAGAGGTCTATCAGACATCAAGCCCCGGGGTTAGTAATGGAGAGGGATCTATCAGACATCAAGCCCTGGGTTTAGTAATGGAGAGGGGTCTATCAGACATCAAACCCCGGGGTTAGTAATGGAGAGGGGTCTATCAGACATCAAGCCCTGGGGTTAGTAATGGAGAGAGGTCTATCAGACATCAAGCCCCGGGGTTAGTAATGGAGAGGGATCTATCAGACATCAAGCCCTGGGGTTATTAATGGAGAGGAGTCTATCAGACATCAAGCCCTGGGGTCAGTAATGGAGAGGAGTCTATCAAACATCAAGCCCTGGGGTCAGTAATGGAGAGGGGTCTATCAGACATCAAGCCCTGGGGTTAGTAATGGAGAGAGTTCTCTCAGACATCAAGCCCTGGGGTCAGTAATGGAGAGGGGTCTATCAGACATCAAGCCCCGGGGTTAGTAATGGAGAGTGGTCTATCAGACATCAAGCCCCGGGGTTAGTAATGGAGAGGGGTCTATCAGACATCAAGCCCTGGGGTCAGTAATGGAGAGGTGTCTATCAGACATCGAGCCCCGGGGTCAGTAATGGAGAGGGGTCTATCAGACATGAAGGCCTAGGGTCAGTAATGGAGAGGGGTCTATCAGACATCAAGCCCCGGGGTCAGTAATGGAGAGGGGTCTATCAGACATCAAGCCCCGGGCTCAGTATTAGAGAGGGGTCTATCAGACATCAAGCCCTGGGGTCAGTAATGGAGAGGGTTCTATCAGACATCAAGCCCTGGGGTCAGTAATGGAGAGGGGTCTATCAGACATCAAGCCCTGGGGTCAGTAATGGAGAGGGGTCTATCAGACATCAAGCCCTGGGGTTAGTAATGGAGAGAGTTTTATCAGACATCAAGCCCTGGGGTCAGTAATGGAGAGGGGTCTATCAGACATCAAGCCCCGGGGTTAGTAATGGAGAGTGGTCTATCAGACATCAAGCCCCGGGGTTAGTAATGGAGAGAGGTCTATCAGACATCAAGCCCTGGGGTCAGTAATGGAGAGGTGTCTATCAGACATCGAGCCCCGGGGTCAGTAATGGAGAGGGGTCTATCAGACATGAAGGCCTAGGGTCAGTAATGGAGAGGGGTCTATCAGACATCAAGCCCCGGGGTCAGTAATGGAGAGGGGTCTATCAAACATCAAGCCCCGGGCTCAGTATTGGAGAGGGGTCTATCAGACATCAAGCCCCGGGGTTAGTAATGGAGAGAGGTCTATCAGACATCAAGCCCCGGGGTTAGTAATGGAGATGGGTCTATCAGACATCAAGCCCCGGGGTTAGTAATGGAGAGGGGTCTATCAGACATCAAGCCCTGGGGTTAGTAATGGAGAGGGGTCTATCGAACATCGAGCCCCGTGGTCAGTAATGGAGTGGTGTTTATCAGACATCGAGCCCAGGGGTCAGTAATGGAGAGGAGTCTATCAGACATCAAGCCCCGGGGTCAGTAATGGAGAGGAGTCTATTAGACATCAAGCCCCGGGGTTAGTAATGGAGAGGAGTCTATCAGACATCAAGCCCTGGCATTAGTAATGGAGAGGAGTCTATCAGACATCAAGCCCTGGGGTTAATAATGGAGAGGGGTCTATCAGACATCAAGCCCTGGGGTTAGTAATGGAGAGGAGTCTATCAGACATCAAGCCCTGGGTTCAGTAATGGAGAGGAGTCTATCAGACATCAAGCCCTGGGGTTAGTAATGGAGAGGGGTCTATCAGTCATCAAGCCCTGGGGTTAGTAATGGAGAGTGGTCTATCAGACATCAAGCCCTGGGGTTACTAATGGAGAGGGGTCTATCAGACATCAAGCTCTGGGATCAGTAATGTAGAGGGGTCTATCAGACATCAAGCCCCGGGGTTAGTAATGCAGAGGAGTCTATCAGACATCAAGCCCTGGGATCAGTAATGTAGAGGGGTCTATCAGACATCAAGCCCTGGGGTTAGTAATGGAGAGAGGTCTATCAGACATCAAGCCCTGGGGTTAGTAATGGAGAGAGGTCTATCAGACATCAAGCCCTGGGGTTAGTAATGGAGAGAGGTCTATCAGACATCAAGCCCCGAGGTTAGTAATGGAGAGGGATCTATCAGACATCAAGCCCTGGGGTTAGTAATGGAGAGGAGTCTATCAGACATCAAGCCCTGGGGTCAGTAATGGAGAGGAGTCTATCAAACATCAAGCCCTGGGGTTAGTAATGGAGAGGGGTCTATCAGTCATCAAGCCCTGTTGTTAGTAATGGAGAGGGGTCTATCAGACATCAAGGCTCGGGGTTAGTAATGGAGAGGAGTCTATCAGACATCAAGCCCTGGGTTTAGTAATGGAGAGGGGTCTATCAGACATCAAGCCCTGGGATTAGTAATGGAGAGGAGCCTATCAGACATCAAGCCCTGCGGTTAGTAATGGAGAGGGGTCTATCAGACATCAAGCCCTGGGGTCAGTCATGGAGAGGGGTCTATCAGACATCAAGCCCTGGGGTCAGTAATGGAGAGAGGTCTATCAGACATCAAGCCCCGGGGTTAGAAATGGAGAGAGGTCTATCAGACATCAAGCCCTGGGGTTAGTAATGGAGAGAGGTCTATCAATCATCAAGCCCTGGGGTTAGTAATGGAGAGGGGTCTATCAGACATCAAGCCCCGGGGTTAGTAATGGAGAGGAGTCTATCAGACATCAAGCCCTGGGGTTAGTAATGGAGAGGGGTCTATCAGACATCAAGCCCTGGGATTAGTAAAGGAGAGGAGTCTATCAGACATCAAGCCCCGGGGTTAGTAATGGAGAGGGGTCTATCAGACATCAAGCCCTGGGGTCAGTAATGGAGAGGAGTCTATCAGACATCAAGCCCTGGGGTTAGTAATGGAGAGGGGTCTATCAGTCATCAAGCCGTGGGGTTAGTAATGGAGAGGGGTCTATCAGACATCAAGCCCTGGGGTTAGTAATGGAGAGGGGTCTATCAGACATCAAGCTCTGGGGTCAGTAATGGAGAGGGGTCTATCAGACATCAAGCCCCGGGGTTAGTAATGGGGAGGAGTCTATCAGACATCAAGCCCTGGGGTCAGTAATGGAGAGGGATCTATCAGACATCAAGCCCTGGGGTTAGTAATGGAGAGAGGTCTATCAGACATCAAGCCCCGGGGTTAGTAATGGAGAGGGATCTATCAGACATCAAGCCCTGGGTTTAGTAATGGAGAGGGGTCTATCAGACATCAAACCCCGGGGTTAGTAATGGAGAGGGGTCTATCAGACATCAAGCCCTGGGGTTAGTAATGGAGAGAGGTCTATCAGACATCAAGCCCCGGGGTTAGTAATGGAGAGGGATCTATCAGACATCAAGCCCTGGGGTTATTAATGGAGAGGAGTCTATCAGACATCAAGCCCTGGGGTCAGTAATGGAGAGGAGTCTATCAAACATCAAGCCCTGGGGTCAGTAATGGAGAGGGGTCTATCAGACATCAAGCCCTGGGGTTAGTAATGGAGAGAGTTCTCTCAGACATCAAGCCCTGGGGTCAGTAATGGAGAGGGGTCTATCAGACATCAAGCCCCGGGGTTAGTAATGGAGAGTGGTCTATCAGACATCAAGCCCCGGGGTTAGTAATGGAGAGAGGTCTATCAGACATCAAGCCCTGGGGTCAGTAATGGAGAGGTGTCTATCAGACATCGAGCCCCGGGGTCAGTAATGGAGAGGGGTCTATCAGACATGAAGGCCTAGGGTCAGTAATGGAGAGGGGTCTATCAGACATCAAGCCCCGGGGTCAGTAATGGAGAGGGGTCTATCAGACATCAAGCCCCGGGCTCAGTATTAGAGAGGGGTCTATCAGACATCAAGCCCTGGGGTCAGTAATGGAGAGGGTTCTATCAGACATCAAGCCCTGGGGTCAGTAATGGAGAGGGGTCTATCAGACATCAAGCCCTGGGGTCAGTAATGGAGAGGGGTCTATCAGACATCAAGCCCTGGGGTTAGTAATGGAGAGAGTTTTATCAGACATCAAGCCCTGGGGTCAGTAATGGAGAGGGGTCTATCAGACATCAAGCCCCGGGGTTAGTAATGGAGAGTGGTCTATCAGACATCAAGCCCCGGGGTTAGTAATGGAGAGAGGTCTATCAGACATCAAGCCCTGGGGTCAGTAATGGAGAGGTGTCTATCAGACATCGAGCCCCGGGGTCAGTAATGGAGAGGGGTCTATCAGACATGAAGGCCTAGGGTCAGTAATGGAGAGGGGTCTATCAGACATCAAGCCCCGGGGTCAGTAATGGAGAGGGGTCTATCAAACATCAAGCCCCGGGCTCAGTATTGGAGAGGGGTCTATCAGACATCAAGCCCCGGGGTTAGTAATGGAGAGAGGTCTATCAGACATCAAGCCCCGGGGTTAGTAATGGAGATGGGTCTATCAGACATCAAGCCCCGGGGTTAGTAATGGAGAGGGGTCTATCAGACATCAAGCCCTGGGGTTAGTAATGGAGAGGGGTCTATCGAACATCGAGCCCCGTGGTCAGTAAAGGAGTGGTGTTTATCAGACATCGAGCCCAGGGGTCAGTAATGGAGAGGAGTCTATCAGACATCAAGCCCCGGGGTCAGTAATGGAGAGGAGTCTATTAGACATCAAGCCCCGGGGTTAGTAATGGAGAGGAGTCTATCAGACATCAAGCCCTGGCATTAGTAATGGAGAGGAGTCTATCAGACATCAAGCCCTGGGGTTAATAATGGAGAGGGGTCTATCAGACATCAAGCCCTGGGGTTAGTAATGGAGAGGAGTCTATCAGACATCAAGCCCTGGGTTCAGTAATGGAGAGGAGTCTATCAGACATCAAGCCCTGGGGTTAGTAATGGAGAGGGGTCTATCAGTCATCAAGCCCTGGGGTTAGTAATGGAGAGTGGTCTATCAGACATCAAGCCCTGGGGTTACTAATGGAGAGGGGTCTATCAGACATCAAGCTCTGGGGTCAGTAATGTAGAGGGGTCTATCAGACATCAAGCCCCGGGGTTAGTAATGCAGAGGAGTCTATCAGACATCAAGCCCTGGGATCAGTAATGTAGAGGGGTCTATCAGACATCAAGCCCTGGGGTTAGTAATGGAGAGAGGTCTATCAGACATCAAGCCCTGGGGTTAGTAATGGAGAGAGGTCTATCAGACATCAAGCCCCGGGGTTAGTAATGGAGAGGGATCTATCAGACATCAAGCCCTGGGGTTAGTAATGGAGAGGAGTCTATCAGACATCAAGCCCTGGGGTTAGTAATGGAGAGAGGTCTATCAGACATCAAGCCCCGAGGTTAGTAATGGAGAGGGATCTATCAGACATCAAGCCCTGGGGTTAGTAATGGAGAGGAGTCTATCAGACATCAAGCCCTGGGGTCAGTAATGGAGAGGAGTCTATCAAACATCAAGCCCTGGGATTAGTAATGGAGAGGAGCCTATCAGACATCAAGCCCTGCGGTTAGTAATGGAGAGGGGTCTATCAGACATCAAGCCCTGGGGTCAGTCATGGAGAGGGGTCTATCAGACATCAAGCCCTGGGGTCAGTAATGGAGAGAGGTCTATCAGACATCAAGCCCCGGGGTTAGAAATGGAGAGAGGTCTATCAGACATCAAGCCCTGGGGTTAGTAATGGAGAGAGGTCTATCAATCATCAAGCCCTGGGGTTAGTAATGGAGAGGGGTCTATCAGACATCAAGCCCCGGGGTTAGTAATGGAGAGGAGTCTATCAGACATCAAGCCCTGGGGTTAGTAATGGAGAGGGGTCTATCAGACATCAAGCCCTGGGATTAGTAAAGGAGAGGAGTCTATCAGACATCAAGCCCCGGGGTTAGTAATGGAGAGGGGTCTATCAGACATCAAGCCCCGGGGTCAGTAATGGAGAGGAGTCTATCAGACATCAAGCCCCGGGGTTAGTAATGGAGAGGGGTCTATCAGACACAAAGCCCCGGGGTTAGTAATGGAGAGGGGTCTATCAGACACAAAGCCCCGGGGTTAGTAATGGAGAGGGGTCTATCAGACACAAAGCCCCGGGGTTAGTAATGGAGAGGAGTCTATCATACATCAAGCCCTGGGGTTAGTAATGGAGAGGGGTCTATCAGACATCAAGCCCCGGGGTTAGTAATGGAGAGAGGTCTATCATACATCAAGCCCTGGGGTTAGTAATGGAGGGGGTCTATCAGACATCAAGCCCCGGAGTTAGTAATGGAGAGGGGTCTATCAGACATCAAGCCCCGGGGTCAGTAATGGAGAGGAGTCTATTAGACATCAAGCCCTAGGGTTAGTAAGGGAGAGGAGTCTATCAGACATCAAGCCCTGGCATTAGTAATGCAGAGGAGTCTATCAGACATCAAGCCCTGGGGTTAATAATGGAGAGGGGTCTATCAGACATCAAGCCCTGGGGTTAGTAATGGAGAGGAGTCTATCAGACATCAAGCCCTGGGGTCAGTAATGGAGAGGAGTCTATCAGACATCAAGCCCTGGGGTTAGTAATGGAGAGGGTTCTATCAGTCATCAAGCCCTGGGGTTAGTAATGGAGAGGGGTCTATCAGACATCAAGCCCTGGGGTTAGTAATGGAGAGGGGTCTATCAGACATCAAGCTCTGGGGTGAGTAATGGAGAGGGGTCTATCAGACAACAAGCCCCGGGGTTAGTAATGGAGAGGAGTCTATCAGACATCAAGCCCTGGGGTCAGTAATGGAGAGGGGTCTATCAGACATCAAGCCCTGGGGTTAGTAATGGAGAGAGGTCTATCAGACATCAAGCCCCGGGGTTAGTAATGGAGAGGGATCTATCAGACATAAAGCCCTGGGGTTAGTAATGGAGAGGAGTCTATCAGACATCAAGCCCTGGGGTCAGTAATGGAGAGGAGTCTATCAGACATCAAGCTCTGGGGTTAGTAATGGAGAGGGGTCTATCAGTCATCAAGCCCTGGGGTTAGTAATGGAGAGGGGTCTATCAGACATCAAGCCCCGGGGTTAGTAATGGAGAGGAGTCTATCAGACATCAAGCCCTGGGGTTAGTAATGGAGAGGGGTCTATCAGACATCAAGCCCTGGGATTAGTAATGGAGAGGAGTCTATCAGACATCAAGCCCCGGGGTTACTAATGTAGAGGGGTCTATCAGACATCAAGCCTCGGGGTTAGTAATGGAGAGGGGTCTATCAGACATCAAGCCCTGGGGTCAGTAATGGAGAGGGGTCTATCAGACATCAAGCCCTGGGGTCAGTAATGGAGAGAGGTCTATCAGACATCAAGCCCCGCGGTTAGTAATGGAGAGGAGTCTACCAGACATCAAGCCCTGGGGTTAGTAATGGAGAGGGGTCTATCAGACATCAAGCTCTGGGGTCAGTAATGGGGAGGGGTCTATCAGAAATCGAGCCCCGGGGTTAGTAATGGAGAGGGGTCTATCAGACATTATGCCCTGGGGTTAGTAATGGAGAGGAGTCTATCAGACATCAAGCCCTGGGGTTAGTAATGGAGAGGGGTTTATCAGACATCAAACCCTGGGGTTAGTAATGGAGAGGGGTCTATCAGACATCAAGCCCCGGGGTTAGTAATGGAGAGGGGTCTATCAAACATCAAGCCCCGGGTTTAGTAATGGAGAGGGGTCTATCAGACATCAAGCCCTGGGGTTAGTTATGGAGAGGCGTCTATCAGACATCAAGTAGCGGGGTTAGTAATGGAGAGGGGTCTATCAGACATCAAGCCCCGGGGTCAGTAATGGAGAGTGGTCTATCAGATATCAAGCCCCAGGCTTAGTAATGGAGAGAGATCTATCAGAGATCAAGCCCTGGGGTCAGTAATGGAGAGGGGTCTATCAGACATCAAGCCCCTGCGTTAGTAATGGAGAGGAGTCTATCAGATATCAAGCCCTGGGGTTAGTAATGGAGAGAGATTTTTCAGAGATCAAGCCCTGGGTTCAGTAATGGAGAGAGATCTATCAGAGATCAAGCCCTGTGGTCAGTAATGGAGAGGGGTCTATGAGACATCAAGCCCTGGGGTCATTAATGGAGAGGGGTCTATCAGACATCAAGCCCTGGGGTCAGTAATGGAGAGGTGTCTATCAGACATCAAGACCCGGGATTAGTAATGGAGAGGGATCTATCAGACATCAAGCCCCGGGGTCAGTAATGGAGAGGGGTCTATCAGACATCAAGCCCCAGGGTTAGAAATGGAGAAGGGTCTATCAGACATCAAACCCTGGGGTTAGTAATGGAGAGAGATCTATCAGACATCAAGCCCCGTGTTTAGTAATGGATAGGAGTCTATCAGACATCAAGCCCCGGGGTTAGTAATGGAGAGGGGTCTATCAGACACAAAGCCCCGGGGTTAGTAATGGAGAGTAGTCTATCAGACATCAAGACCCGGGATTAGTAATGGAGAGAAGTCTATCAGAAACAGAGCCCCGGGGTTAGTAATGGAGAGGGGTCTATCAGACATCAAGCCCCGGGGTTAGTAATGGAGAGGGGTCTATCAGACATCAAGCCCTGGGGTTAGTAATGGAGAGAGATCTATCAGACATCGAGCCCCGGTGTCAGTAATGGAGACGTGTCTATCAGACATCAAGCCCCGGGGTCAGTAATGGAGAGGTGTCTATCATACATCAAGCCCTGGGGTTAATAATGGAGAGGGGTCTATCAGACATCAAGCCCTGGGGTTAGTAATGGTGAGGGGTCTATCAGACATCAAGCCCTGGGGTCAGTAATGGAGAGGTGTCTATCAGACATCGAGCCCTGGAGTCAGTAACGGAGAGGGGTCTATCAGACATCAAGCCCCGGGGTCAGTAATGGAGAGAGGTCTTTCACACATAAAGCCCCGGGGTCAGTAATGGAGAGTGGTCTATCAGACATCAAGCCCTGGGGTTAGTAATGGAGAGAGCTCTATCAGACATCAAGCTCCGCGGTCAGTAATGGAGAGGGGTCTATCAGACATCGAGCCCCGGGGTTAGTAATGGAGAGGAGTCTATCAGACATCAAGCCCTGGGGTCAGTAATGGAGAGGGGTCTATCAGACATCAAGCCCTGGGGTCAGTAATGGAGAGGGGTCTATCAGACATCAAGCCCTGGGGTCAGTAATGGAGAGGGGTCTATCAGACATCAAGCCCTGGGGTTAGTAATGGAGAGGGGTCTATCAGACATCAAGCCCTGTGGTTAGTAATGGAGAGGGGTCTATCAGACATCAAGCCCTGGGGTCAGTAATGGAGAGGGGTCTATCAGACATCAAGCCCTGGGGTTAGTAATGGAGAGGAGTCTATCAGAGATCAAGCCCAGGGGTCAGTAATGGAGAGGGGTCTATCAGACATCAAGCCCCGGGGTTAGTAATGGAGAGGAGTCTATCAGATATCAAGCCCCGGGGTTAGTAATGGAGAGAGATCTATCAGAGATCAAGCCCTGGGGTCAGTAATGGAGAGAGATCTATCAGAGATCAAGCGCTGGGGTCAGTAATGGAGAGGGGTCTATCAGACATCAAGCCCTGGGGTCAGTAATGGAGAGGGATCTATCAGACATCAAGACCCGGGATTAGTAATGGAGAGGAGTCTATCAGACATCAAGCCCTGGGGTTAGTAATGGAGAGGGGTCTATCAGACATCAAACCCCGGGGTTAGTAATGGAGAGGGGTCTATCAGACATCAAGCTCTGGGATCAGTAATGGAGAGGGGTCTATCAGAAACCGAGCCCCGGGGTTATTAATGGAGAGGGGTCTATCAGACATCAAACCCCGGGGTTAGTAATGGAGAGGGGTCTATCAGACATCAAGCTCTGGGGTCAGTAATGGAGAGGGGTCTATCAGAAACCGAGCCCCGGGGTTAGTAATGGAGAGGGGTCTATCAGACATCATGCCCTGGGGTTAGTAATGGAGAGGAGTCTATCAGACATCAAGCCCTGAGGTCAGTAATGGAGAGGAGTCTATCAGACATCAAGCCCTGGGGTCAGTAATGGAGAGGGATCTATCAGACATCAAGCCCTGGGGTTAGTAATGGAGAGAGGTCTATCAGACATCAAGCCCCGGGGTTAGTAATGGAGAGGGATCTATCAGACATCAAGCCCTGGGGTTAGTAATGGAGAGGAGTCTATCAGACATCAAGCCCTGAGGTCAGTAATGGAGAGGAGTCTATCAAACATCAAGCCCTGGGGTTAGTAATGGAGATGGGTCTATCAGACATCAAGCCCCGGGGTTAGTAATGGAGAGGAGTCTATCATACATCAAGCCCTGGGGTTAGTAATGGAGAGGGGTCTATCAGACATCAAGCCCTGGGATTAGTAATGGAGAGGAGTCTATCAGACATCAAGCCCCGGGGTTAGTAATGGAGAGGGGTCTATCAGACATCGAGCCCTGGGGTCAGTAATGGAGAGGGGTCTATCAGACATCAAGCCCCGGGGTTAGTAATGGAGAGAGATCTATCAGAGATCAAGCCCTGGGGTCTGTAATGGAGAGGGGTCTATCAGACATCAAGCCCTGGGGTCAGTAATGGAGAGGGGTCTATCAGACATCAAGACCCGGGATTAGTAATGGAGAGGAGTCTATCAGAAACAGAGCCCCGGGGTTAGTAATGGAGAGGGGTCTATCAGACATCAAGCCCTGAGGTTAGTAATGGAGAGGCGTCTATCAGACATTAAGCCCTGGGGTAAGTAATGGAGAGAGATCTATCAGACATCAAGCCCCGTGGTTAGTAATGGAGAGGGGTGTATCAGACACAAAGCCCCGGGGTTAGTAATGGAGAGGGGTCTATCAGACATCAAGCCCTGGGGTTAGTAATGGAGAGAGGTCTATCAGACAACAAGCCCTGGGGTCAGTAATGGAGAGGGGTCTATCAGACATCAAGCCGAGGGGTTAGTAATGGAGAGGGGTCTATCAGACATCAAACCCTGGGGTCAGTAATGGAGAGGAGTCTATCAGACATCAAGCCCTGGCGTTAGTAATGGAGAGGGGTCTATCAGACATCAAACCCTGGGGTTAGTAATGGAGAGGGGTCTATCAGACATCAAGCCCCGGGGTCAGTAATGGAGAGGAGTCAATCAGACATCAAGCCCTGGGGTTAGTAATGGAGAGGGGTCTATCAGACATCAAACCCTGGGGTTAGTAATGGAGAGGGGTCTATCAGACATCAGGCCCCGGGGTTAGTAATTGAGAGGGGTCTATCAGACATCAAGCCCCGGGGTTAGTAATGGAGAGGGGTATATCAGACATCAAGCCCTGGGGTTAGTAATGGAGAGGGGTCTATCAGACATCAAGTCGCAGGGTTAGTAATGGAGAGGGGTCTATCAGACATCAAGCCCCGGGGTCAGTAATGGAGAGGGGTCTATCAGATATCAAGCCCCGGGGTCAGTAATGGAGAGAGATCTATCAGAGATCAAGACCTGGGGTCAGTAATGGAGAGGTGTCTATCAGACATCAAGCCCCGGGGTTAGTAATGGAGAGGAGTCTATCAGATATCAAGCCCCGGGGTTAGTAATGGATAGAGATCTATCAGAGATCAAGCCCTGGGGTCAGTAATGGAGAGAGATCTATCAGAGATCAAGCCCTGGGGTCAGTAATGGAGAGGGGTCTATCAGACATCAAGCCCTGGGGTCAGTAATGGAGAGGGGTCTATCAGACATCAAGACCTGGGATTAGTAATGGAGAGGAGTCTATCAGAAACAGAGCCCCGGGGTTAGTAATGGAGAGAGGTCTATCAGACATCAAGCCCTGGGGTTAGTAATGGAGAGGGGTCTATCAGACATCAAGCCCTGGAGTTAGTAATGGAGAGAGATCTATCAGACATCATGCCCCGGGGTTAGTAATGGAGACGGGTCCCTCAGACATCAAGCCCCGGGGTAAGTAATGGAGAGGAGTCTATCAGACATCAAGCCCCGGGTTTAGTAATGGAGAGGGGTCTATCGGACATCGAGCCCAGGGGTCAGTAATGGAGAGGTGTCTATCAGAAATCGAGCCCCAGGGTCAGTAATGGAGAGGTGTCTATCAGACATCAAGCCCCGGGGTCAGTAATGGATAGGAGTCTATCAGACATCAAGCCCTGGGGTTAATAATGGAGAGGGGTCTATCAGACATCAAGCCCTGGGGTTAGTAACGGAGAGGAGTCTATCAGACATCAAGCCCTGGGGTCAGTAATGGAGAGGGGTCTATCAGACATCAAGCCCTGGGGTTAGTAATGGAGAGGGGTCAATCAGACTTCAAGCCCTGGGGTTAGTAATGGAGAGAGATCTATCAGACATCAAGCCCCTGGGTTAGTAATGGAGAGGGGTCTATCGGACATCAAGCCCCGGGGTCACTAATGGAGAGGTATCTATCAGACATCGAGCCCCGGAGTCAGTAATGGAGAGGGGTCTATCAGACATCAAGCCCCGGGGTCAGTAATAGAGAGGGGTCTATCAGACATCAAGCCACGGGGTTAGTAATGGAGAGGGGTCTATCAGACATCAAGCCCTGGGGTCAGTAATGGAGAGGGGTCTTTCAGACATCAAGCCCTGGGGTTAGTAATGGAGAGGGGTCTATCAGACATCAAGCCCTGGGGTCAGTAATGGAGAGGAGTCTATCAGACATCAAGCCCTGGGGTCAGTAATGGAGAGGAGTCTATCAGACATCAAGCCCTAGGGTTAGTAATGGAGAGGGGTCTATCAGACATCAAGCCCTGGGGTTAGTAATGGAGAGGGGTCTATCAGACATCAAGCCCCGGGGTCAGTAATGGAGAGGAGTCTATCAGACATCAAGCCCCGGGGTTAGTAATGGAGAGGGGTCTATCAGACATCAAGCCCCGGGGTTAGTAATGGAGAGGGGTCTATCAGACATCAAACCCCGGGGTTAGTAATGGAGAGGGGTCTATCAGACATCAAGCTCTGCGGTCAGTAATGGAGAGGGGTCTATCAGAAACCGAGCACCGGGGTTAGAAATGGAGAGGGGTCTATCTGACATCATGCCCTGGGGTTAGTAATGGAGAGGAGTCTATCAGACATCAATCCCTGGGGTTAGTAATGGAGAGGAGTCTATCAGACATCAAGCCCCGGGGTTAGTAATGGAGAGGGGTCTATCAGACATCATGCCATGGGGTTAGTAATGGAGAGAGGTCTATCAGACATCAAGCCCTGGGGTTAGTAATGGAGAGGGGTCTATCAGACATCAAACCCTGGGGTTAGTAATGGAGAGGGGTCTATCAGACATCAGGCCCCGGGGTTAGTAATTGAGAGGGGTCTATCAGACATCAAGCCCCGGGGTTAGTAATGGAGAGGGGTCTATCAGACATCAAGCCCTGGGGTTAGTAATGGAGAGGGGTCTATCAGACATCAAGTCGCGGGGTTAGTAATGGAGAGGGTACTATCAGACATCAAGCCCCGGGGGCAGTAATGGAGAGGGGTCTATCAGATATCAAGCCCCGGGGTCAGTAATGGAGAGAGATCTATCAGAGATCAAGACCTGGGGTCAGTAATGGAGAGGTGTCTATCAGAAATCAAGCCCCGGGGTTAGTAATGGAGAAGAGTCTATCAGATATCAAGCCCCGGGGTTAGTAATGGAGAGAGATCTATCAGATATCAAGCCCTGGGGTCAGTAATGGAGAGAGATCTATCAGAGATCAAGCCCTGGGGTCAGTAATTGAGAGGGGTCTATCAGACATCAAGCCCTGGGGTCAGTAATGGAGAGGGGTCTATCAGACATCAAGTCGCGGGGTTAGTAATGGAGAGGGGACTATCAGACATCAAGCCCCGGGGGCAGTAATGGAGAGGGGTCTATCAGATATCAAGCCCCGGGGTCAGTAATGGAGAGAGATCTATCAGAGATCAAGACCTGGGGTCAGTAATGGAGAGGTGTCTATCAGAAATCAAGCCCCGGGGTTAGTAATGGAGAAGAGTCTATCAGATATCAAGCCCCGGGGTTAGTAATGGAGAGAGATCTATCAGATATCAAGCCCTGGGGTCAGTAATGGAGAGAGATCTATCAGAGATCAAGCCCTGGGGTCAGTAATTGAGAGGGGTCTATCAGACATCAAGCCCTGGGGTCAGTAATGGAGAGGGGTCTATCAGACATCAAGACCCGGGATTAGTAATGGAGAGGAGTCTATCAGAAACAGAGCCCCGGGGTTAGTAATGGAGAGAAGTCTATCAGACATCAAGCCCTGGGGTTAGTAATGGAGAGGAGTCTATCAGACATCAAGCCCTGGGGTTAGTAATGGAGAGAGATCTATCAGACATCATGCCCCGGGGTTAGTAATGGAGACGGGTCTATCAGACATCAAGCCCCGGGGTAAGTATTGGAGAGGAGTCTATCAGACATCAAGCCCCGGGTTTAGTAATGGAGAGGGGTCTATCGGACATCGAGCCCCGGGGTCAGTAATGGAGAGGTGTCTATCAGACATCGAGCCCCAGGGTCAGTAATGGAGAGGTGTCTATCAGACATCAAGCCCCGGGGTCAGTAATGGATAGGAGTCTATCAGACATCAAGCCCTGGGGTTAATAATGGAGAGGGGTCTATCAGACATCAAGCCCTGGGGTTAGTAACGGAGAGGAGTCTATCAGACATCAAGCCCTGGGGTCAGTAATGGAGAGGGGTCTATCAGACATCAAGCCCTGGGGTTAGTAATGGAGAGGGGTCTATCAGACATCAAGCCCTGGGGTTAGTAATGGAGAGAGATCTATCAGACATCAAGCCCCTGGGTTAGTAATGGAGAGGGGTCTATCGGACATCGAGCCCCGGGGTCACTAATGGAGAGGTGTCTATCAGACATCGAGCCCCGGAGTCAGTAATGGAGAGGAGTCTATCAGACATCAAGCCCCGGGGTCAGTAATGGAGAGGGGTCTATCAGACATCAAGCCCCGGGGTTAGTAATGGAGAGGGGTCTATCAGACATCAAGCCCTGGGGTCAGTAATGGAGAGGGGTCTATCAGACATCAAGCCCTGGGGTTAGTAATGGAGAGGGGTCTATCAGACATCAAGCCCTGGGGTCAGTAATGGAGAGGAGTCTATCAGACATCAAGCCCTGGGGTCAGTAATGGAGAGGAGTCTATCAGACATCAAGCCCTAGGGTTAGTAATGGAGAGGGGTCTATCAGACATCAAGCCCTGGGGTTAGTAATGGAGAGGGGTCTATCAGACATCAAGCCCCGGGGTCAGTAATGGAGAGGAGTCTATCAGACATCAAGCCCCGGGGTTAGTAATGGAGAGGGGTCTATCAGACATCAAGCCCCGGGGTTAGTAATGGAGAGGGGTCTATCAGACATCAAACCCCGGGGTTAGTAATGGAGAGGGGTCTATCAGACATCAAGCTCTGGGGTCAGTAATGGAGAGGGGTCTGTCAGAAACCGAGCCCCGGGGTTAGAAATGGAGAGGGGTCTATCAGACTTCATGCCCTGGGATTAGTAATGGAGAGGAGTCTATCAGACATCAATCCCTGGGGTTAGTAATGGAGAGGAGTCTATCAGACATCAAGCCCCGGGGTTAGTAATGGAGAGGGGTCTATCAGACACAAAGCCCCGGGGTTAGTAATGGAGAAGGGTCTATCAGACATCAAGCCACGGGGTTAGTAATGGAGAGGGGTCTATCAGACATCAAGCCCCGGGGTCAGTAATGGAGAGGGGTCTATCAGACATCAAGCCCTGGGGTTAGTAATGGAGAGGGGTTTATCAGACATCAAACCCTGGGGCTAGTAATGGAGAGGGGTCTATCAGACATCAAGCCCCGGGGTTAGTAATGGAGAGGGGTCTATCAGACATCAAGCCCCAGGGTTAGTAATGGAGAGGGGTCTATCAGACATCAAGCCCTGGGGTTAGTAATGGAGAGGGGTCTATCAGACATCAAGTCGCGGGGTTAGTAATGGAGAGGGGTCTATCAGACATCAAGCCCCGGGGTTAGTAATGGAGAGAGATCTATCAGACATGAAGCCCCGGGTTTAGTAATGGAGAGGGGTCTATCAGACATCAAGCCCTGGGGTCAGTAATGGAGAGGAATCTATCAGACATCAAGCCCCGGGGTCAGTAATGGAGAGGGGTCTATCAGACATCAAGCCCTGGGGTTAGTAATGGAGAGGAGTATATCAGAAACAGAGCCCCGGGGTTAGTAATGGAGAGGGGTCTATCAGACATCAAGCCCTGGGGTTAGTAATGGAGAGGGGTCTATCAGACATTAAGCCCTGGGGTTAGTAATGTAGAGAGATCTATCAGACATCAAGCCCCGGGGTTAGTAATGGAGAGGGGTCTATCAGACACAAAGCCCCGGGGTTAGTAATGGAGAGGGGTCTATCAGACATCAAGCCCTGGGGTTAGTAATGGAGAGGGGTCTATCAGACATCAAGCCCTGGGGTCAGTAATGGAGAGGAATCTATCAGACATCAAGCCCCGGGGTCAGTAATGGAGAGGGGTCTATCAGACATCAAGCCCTGGGGTTAGTAATGGAGAGGAGTATATCAGAAACAGAGCCCCGGGGTTAGTAATGGAGAGGGGTCTATCAGACATCAAGCCCTGGGGTTAGTAATGGAGAGGGGTCTATCAGACATTAAGCCCTGGGGTTAGTAATGGAGAGAGATCTATCAGACATCAAGCCCCGGGGTTAGTAATGGAGAGGGGTCTATCAGACACAAAGCCCCGGGGTTAGTAATGGAGAGGGGTCTATCAGACATCAAGCCGAGGGGTTAGTAAGGTAGAGGGGTCTTTCAGACATAAAACCCTGGGGTCAGTAATGGAGAGGAGTCTCTCAGACATCAAACCCTGGCGTTAGTAATGGAGAGGGGTCTATCAGACATCAAACCCTGGGGTTAGTAATGGAGAGGGGTCTATCAGACATCAAGCCCCGGGGTCAGTAATGGAGAGGAGTCAATCAGACATCAAGCCCTGGGGTTAGTAATGGAGAGGGGTCTATCAGACTTCAAACCCTGGGGTTAGTAATGGAGAGGGGTCTATCAGACATCAAGCCCCGGGGTTAGTAATTGAGAGGGGTCTATCAGACATCAAGCCCCGGGGTTAGTAATGGAGAGGGGTCTATCAGACATCAAGCCCTGGGGTTAGTAATGGAGAGGGGTCTATCAGACATCAAGTGCGGGGTTAGTAATGGAGAGGGGTCTATCAGACATCAAGCCCCGGGGTCAGTAATGGAGAGGGGTCTATCAGATATCAAGCCCCGGGGTTAGTAATGGAGAGAGATCTATCAGAGATCAAGCCCTGGGGTCAGTAATGGAGAGGGGTCTATCAGACATCAAGCCCCGGGGTTAGTAATGGAGAGGAGTCTATCAGATATCAAGCCCCGGGGTTAGTAATGGAGAGAGATCTATCAGAGATCAAGCCCTGGGGTCAGTAATGGAGAGAGATCTATCAGAGATCAAGCCCTGGGGTCAGTAATGGAGAGGGGTCTATCACACATCAAGCCCTGGGGTCAGTAATGGAGAGCGGTCTATCAGACATCAAGACCCGGGATTAGTAATGGAGAGGAGTCTATCAGAAACAGAGCCCCGGGGTTAGTAATGGAGAGGGGTCTATCAGACATTAAGCCCTGGGGTTAGTAATGGAGAGGGGTCTATCAGACATCAAGCCCTGGAGTTAGTAATGGAGAGAGATCTATCAGACATCATGCCCCGGGGTTAGTAATGGAGACGGGTCTATCAGACATCAAGCCCTGGGTTTAGTAATGGAGAGGGGTCTATCGGACATCGAGCCCCGGGGTCAGTAATGGAGAGGTGTCTATCAGACATCGAGCCCCAGGGTCAGTAATGGAGAGGTGTCTATCAGACATCAAGCCCTGGGGTTAGTAATGGAGAGAGATCTATCAGACATCAAGCCCCTGGGTTAGTAATGGAGAGGGGTCTATCGGACATCGAGCCCCGGGGTCACTAATGGAGAGGTGTCTATCAGACATCGAGCCCCGGAGTCAGTAATGGAGAGGGGTCTATCAGACATCAAGCCCTGGGGTTGGTAATGGAGAGGGGTCTATCAGACATCAAACCCTGGGGTCAGTAATGGAGAGGAGTCTATCAGACATCAAGCCCTGGGGTCAGTAATGGAGAGGAGTCTATCAGACATCAAGCCCTAGGGTTAGTAATGGAGAGGGGTCTATCAGACATCAAGCCCTGGGGTTAGTAATGGAGAGCGGTCTATCAGACATCAAGCCCCGGGGTCAGTAATGGAGAGGAGTCTATCAGACATCAAGCCCCGGGGTTAGTAATGGAGAGGGGTCTATCAGACATCAAGCCCCGGGGCTAGTAATGGAGAGGGGTCTATCAGACATCAAGCCCCGGGGTCAGTAATGGAGAGGGGTCTATCAGAAACCGAGCCCCGGGGTTAGAAATGGAGAGGGGTCTATCAGACATCATGCCCTGGGGTTAGTAATGGAGAGGAGTCTATCAGACATCAATCCCTGGGTTTAGTAATGGAGAGGGGCCTATCAGACATCAAGCCCTGGGATTAGTAATGGAGAGGAGTCTATCAGACATGAAGCCCCGGGGTTAGTAATGGAGAGGGGTCTATCAGACACAAAGCCCCGGGGTTAGTAATGGAGAGGAGTGTATCAGACATCAAGCCCTGGGGTTAGTAATGGAGAGAGGTCTATCAGACATCAAGCCCTGAGGTTAGTAATGTAGAGGGGTCTATCAGACATCAAACCCTGGGGTCAGTAATGGAGAGGAGTCTATCAGACATCAAGCCCTGGCGTTCGTAATGGAGAGGGGTCTATCAGACATCAAACCCTGGGGTTAGTAATGGAGAGGGGTCTATCAGACATCAAGCCCCGGGGTCAGTAATGGAGAGGAATCAATCAAACATCAAGCCCTGGGGTTAGTAATGGAGAGGGGTCTATCAGACATCAAACCCTGGGGTTAGTAATGGAGAGGGGTCTATCAGACATCAAGCCCCGGGGTCAGTAATGGAGAGGAATCAATCAAACATCAAGCCCTGGGGTTAGTAATGGAGAGGGGTCTATCAGACATCAAACCCTGGGGTTAGTAATGGAGAGGGGTCTATCAGACATCAAGCCCCGGGGTTAGTAATTGAGAGGGGTCTATCAGACATCAAGCCCCGGGGTTAGTAATGGAGAGGGGTCTATCAGACATCATGCCCTGGGGTTAGTAATGGAGAGGAGTCTATCAGACATCAATCCCTGGGTTTAGTAATGGAGAGGGGCCTATCAGACATCAAGCCCTGGGATTAGTAATGGAGAGGAGTCTATCAGACATGAAGCCCCGGGGTTAGTAATGGAGAGGGGTCTATCAGACACAAAGCCCCGGTGTTAGTAATGGAGAGGGGTGTATCAGACATCAAGCCCTGGGGTTAGTAATGGAGAGAGGTCTATCAGACATCAAGCCCTGGGGTTAGTAATGGAGAGGGGTCTATCAGACATCAAACCCTGGGGTCAGTAATGGAGAGGAGTCTATCAGACATCAAGCCCTGGCGTTAGTAATGGAGAGGGGTCTATCAGACATCAAACCCTGGGGTTAGTAATGGAGAGGGGTCTATCAGACATCAAGCCCCGGGGTTAGTAATTGAGAGGGGTCTATCAGACATCAAGCCCCGGGGTTAGTAATGGAGAGGGGTCTATCAGACATCAAGCCCTGGGGTTAGTAATGGAGAGGGGTCTATCAGACATCAAGTCGCGGGGTTAGTAATGGAGAGGGGTCTATCAGACATCAAGCCCCGGGGTCAGTAATGGAGAGGGGTCTATCAGACATCAAGCCCTGGGGTTAGTAATGGAGAGGGGTCTATCAGACATCAAGCCGAGGGGTTAGTAAGGTAGAGGGGTCTTTCAGACATAAAACCCTGGGGTCAGTAATGGAGAGGAGTCTCTCAGACATCAAACCCTGGCGTTAGTAATGGAGAGGGGTCTATCAGACATCAAACCCTGGGGTTAGTAATGGAGAGGGGTCTATCAGACATCAAGCCCCGGGGTCAGTAATGGAGAGGAGTCAATCAGACATCAAGCCCTGGGGTTAGTAATGGAGAGGGGTCTATCAGACATCAAACCCTGGGGTTAGTAATGGAGAGGGGTCTATCAGACATCAAGCCCCGGGGTTAGTAATTGAGAGGGGTCTATCAGACATCAAGCCCCGGGGTTAGTAATGGAGAGGGGTCTATCAGACATCAAGCCCTGGGGTTAGTAATGGAGAGGGGTCTATCAGACATCAAGTGCGGGGTTAGTAATGGAGAGGGGTCTATCAGACATCAAGCCCCGGGGTCAGTAATGGAGAGGGGTCTATCAGATATCAAGCCCCGGGGTTAGTAATGGAGAGAGATCTATCAGAGATCAAGCCCTGGGGTCAGTAATGGAGAGGGGTCTATCAGACATCAAGCCCCGGGGTTAGTAATGGAGAGGAGTCTATCAGATATCAAGCCCCGGGGTTAGTAATGGAGAGAGATCTATCAGAGATCAAGCCCTGGGGTCAGTAATGGAGAGAGATCTATCAGAGATCAAGCCCTGGGGTCAGTAATGGAGAGGGGTCTATCACACATCAAGCCCTGGGGTCAGTAATGGAGAGCGGTCTATCAGACATCAAGACCCGGGATTAGTAATGGAGAGGAGTCTATCAGAAACAGAGCCCCGGGGTTAGTAATGGAGAGGGGTCTATCAGACATTAAGCCCTGGGGTTAGTAATGGAGAGGGGTCTATCAGACATCAAGCCCTGGAGTTAGTAATGGAGAGAGATCTATCAGACATCATGCCCCGGGGTTAGTAATGGAGACGGGTCTATCAGACATCAAGCCCTGGGTTTAGTAATGGAGAGGGGTCTATCGGACATCGAGCCCCGGGGTCAGTAATGGAGAGGTGTCTATCAGACATCGAGCCCCAGGGTCAGTAATGGAGAGGTGTCTATCCGACATCAAGCCCCGGGGTCAGTAATGGATAGGAGTCTATCAGACATCAAGCCCTGGGGTTAATAATGGAGAGGGGTCTATCAGACATCAAGCCCTGGGGTTAGTAACGGAGAGGAGTCTATCAGACATCAAGCCCTGGGGTCAGTAATGGAGAGGGGTCTATCAGACATCAAGCCCTGGGGTTAGTAATGGAGAGGGGTCTATCAGAAATCAAGCCCTGGGGTTAGTAATGGAGAGAGATCTATCAGACATCAAGCCCCTGGGTTAGTAATGGAGAGGGGTCTATCGGACATCGAGCCCCGGGGTCACTAATGGAGAGGTGTCTATCAGACATCGAGCCCCGGAGTCAGTAATGGAGAGGGGTCTATCAGACATCAAGCCCTGGGGTTGGTAATGGAGAGGGGTCTATCAGACATCAAACCCTGGGGTCAGTAATGGAGAGGAGTCTATCAGACATCAAGCCCTGGGGTCAGTAATGGAGAGGAGTCTATCAGACATCAAGCCCTAGGGTTAGTAATGGAGAGGGGTCTATCAGACATCAAGCCCTGGGGTTAGTAATGGAGAGCGGTCTATCAGACATCAAGCCCCGGGGTCAGTAATGGAGAGGAGTCTATCAGACATCAAGCCCCGGGGTTAGTAATGGAGAGGGGTCTATCAGACATCAAGCCCCGGGGTTAGTAATGGAGAGGGGTCTATCAGACATCAAGCCCCGGGGTCAGTAATGGAGAGGGGTCTATCACAAACCGAGCCCCGGGGTTAGAAATGGAGAGGGGTCTATCAGACATCATGCCCTGGGGTTAGTAATGGAGAGGAGTCTATCAGACATCAATCCCTGGGTTTAGTAATGGAGAGGGGCCTATCAGACATCAAGCCCTGGGATTAGTAATGGAGAGGAGTCTATCAGACATGAAGCCCCGGGGTTAGTAATGGAGAGGGGTCTATCAGACACAAAGCCCCGGGGTTAGTAATGGAGAGGAGTGTATCAGACATCAAGCCCTGGGGTTAGTAATGGAGAGAGGTCTATCAGACATCAAGCCCTGGGGTTAGTAATGTAGAGGGGTCTATCAGACATCAAACCCTGGGGTCAGTAATGGAGAGGAGTCTATCAGACATCAAGCCCTGGCGTTAGTAATGGAGAGGGGTCTATCAGACATCAAACCCTGGGGTTAGTAATGGAGAGGGGTCTATCAGACATCAAGCCCCGGGGTCAGTAATGGAGAGGAATCAATCAAACATCAAGCCCTGGGGTTAGTAATGGAGAGGGGTCTATCAGACATCAAACCCTGGGGTTAGTAATGGAGAGGGGTCTATCAGACATCAAGCCCCGGGGTCAGTAATGGAGAGGAATCAATCAAACATCAAGCCCTGGGGTTAGTAATGGAGAGGGGTCTATCAGACATCAAACCCTGGGGTTAGTAATGGAGAGGGGTCTATCAGACATCAAGCCCCGGGGTTAGTAATTGAGAGGGGTCTATCAGACATCAAGCCCCGGGGTTAGTAATGGAGAGGGGTCTATCAGACATCATGCCCTGGGGTTAGTAATGGAGAGGAGTCTATCAGACATCAATCCCTGGGTTTAGTAATGGAGAGGGGCCTATCAGACATCAAGCCCTGGGATTAGTAATGGAGAGGAGTCTATCAGACATGAAGCCCCGGGGTTAGTAATGGAGAGGGGTCTATCAGACACAAAGCCCCGGGGTTAGTAATGGAGAGGGGTGTATCAGACATCAAGCCCTGGGGTTAGTAATGGAGAGAGGTCTATCAGACATCAAGCCCTGGGGTTAGTAATGGAGAGGGGTCTATCAGACATCAAACCCTGGGGTCAGTAATGGAGAGGAGTCTATCAGACATCAAGCCCTGGCGTTAGTAATGGAGAGGGGTCTATCAGACATCAAACCCTGGGGTTAGTAATGGAGAGGGGTCTATCAGACATCAAGCCCCGGGGTTAGTAATTGAGAGGGGTCTATCAGACATCAAGCCCCGGGGTTAGTAATGGAGAGGGGTCTATCAGACATCAAGCCCTGGGGTTAGTAATGGAGAGGGGTCTATCAGACATCAAGTCGCGGGGTTAGTAATGGAGAGGGGTCTATCAGACATCAAGCCCCGGGGTCAGTAATGGAGAGGGGTCTATCAGATATCAAGCCCCGGGGTCAGTAATGGAGAGAGATCTATCAGAGATCAAGACCTGGGGTCAGTAATGGAGAGGGGTCTATCAGACATCAAGCCCCGGGGTTAGTAATGGAGAGGAGTCTATCAGATATCAAGCCCCGGGGTTAGTAATGGGGAGGGGTCTATCAGACATCAAGTCGCGGGGTTAGTAATGGAGAGGGGTCTATCAGACATCAAGCCCCGGGGTCAGTAATGGAGAGGGGTCTATCAGATATCAAGCCCCGGGGTCAGTAATGGAGAGAGATCTATCAGAGATCAAGCCCTGGGGTCAGTAATGGAGAGGGGTCTATCAGACATCAAGCCCTGGGGTCAGTAATGGAGAGGGGTCTATCAGACATCAAGACCCGGGATTAGTAATGGAGAGGAGTCTATCAGAAACAGAGCCCCGGGGTTAGTAATGGAGAGGGGTCTATCAGACATCAAGCCCTGGGGTTAGTAATGGAGAGGGGTCTATCAGACATCAAGCCCTGGGGTTAGTAATGCAGAGAGATCTATCAGACATCATGCCCCGGGGTTAGTAATGGAGACGGGTCTATCAGACATCAAGCCCCGGGGTAAGTAATGGAGAGGACTCTATCAGACATCGAGCCCCGGGTTTAGTAATGGAGAGGGGTCTATCGGACATCGAGCCCCGGGGTCAGTAATGGAGAGGTGTCTATCAGACATCAAGCCCCGGGGTCAGTAATGGATAGGAGTCTATCAGACATCAAGCCCTGGGGTTAATAATGGAGAGGGGTCTATCAGACATCAAGCCCTGGGGTTAGTAACGGAGAGGAGTCTATCAGACATCAAGCCCTGGGGTCAGTAATGGAGAGGGGTCTATCAGACATCAAGCCCTGGGGTTAGTAATGGAGAGGGGTCTATCAGACATCAAGCCCTGGGGTTAGTAATGGAGAGAGATCTATCAGACATCAAGCCCCTGGGTTAGTAATGGAGAGGGGTCTATCGGACATCGAGCCCCGGGGTCACTAATGGAGAGGTGTCTATCAGACATCGAGCCACGGAGTCAGTAATGGAGAGGGGTCTATCAGACATCAAGCCCCGGGGTCAGTAATGGAGAGGGGTCTATCAGACATCAAGCCCCGTGGTTAGTAATGGAGAGGGGTCTATCAGACATCAAGCCCTGGGGTCAGTAATGGAGAGGGGTCTATCAGACATCAAGCCCTGGGGTTAGTAATGGAGAGGGGTCTATCAGACATCAAGCCCTGGGGTCAGTAATGGAGAGGAGTCTATCAGACATCAAGCCCTGGGGTCAGTAATGGAGAGGAGTCTATCAGACATCAAGCCCTAGGGTTAGTAATGGAGAGGGGTCTATCAGACATCAAGCCCCGGGGTTAGTAATGGAGAGGGGCCAATCAGACATCAAGCCCCGGGGTCAGTAATGGAGAGGGGTCTATCAGAAACCGAGCCCCGGGGTTAGAAATGGAGAGGGGTCTATCAGACATCATGCCCTGGGGTTAGTAATGGAGAAGAGTCTATCAGACATCAATCCCTGGGGTTAGTAATGGAGAGGGGTCTATCAGACATCAAGCCCTGGGGTTAGTAATGGAGAGGGGTCTATCAGACATCAAGCCCTGGGGTTAGTAATGGAGAGAGATCTATCAGACATCAAGCCCCTGGGTTAGTAATGGAGAGGGGTCTATCGGACATCGAGCCCCGGGGTCACTAATGGAGAGGTGTCTATCAGACATCGAGCCACGGAGTCAGTAATGGAGAGGGGTCTATCAGACATCAAGCCCCGGGGTCAGTAATGGAGAGGGGTCTATCAGACATCAAGCCCCGTGGTTAGTAATGGAGAGGGGTCTATCAGACATCAAGCCCTGGGGTCAGTAATGGAGAGGGGTCTATCAGACATCAAGCCCTGGGGTTAGTAATGGAGAGGGGTCTATCAGACATCAAGCCCTGGGGTCAGTAATGGAGAGGAGTCTATCAGACATCAAGCCCTGGGGTCAGTAATGGAGAGGAGTCTATCAGACATCAAGCCCTAGGGTTAGTAATGGAGAGGGGTCTATCAGACATCAAGCCCCGGGGTTAGTAATGGAGAGGGGCCAATCAGACATCAAGCCCCGGGGTCAGTAATGGAGAGGGGTCTATCAGAAACCGAGCCCCGGGGTTAGAAATGGAGAGGGGTCTATCAGACATCATGCCCTGGGGTTAGTAATGGAGAAGAGTCTATCAGACATCAATCCCTGGGGTTAGTAATGGAGAGGGGTCTATCAGACATCAAGCCCTGGGATTAGTAATGGAGAGGAGTCTATCAGACATAAAGCCCCGGGGTTAGTAATGGAGAGGGGTCTATCAGACACAAAGCCCCGGGGTTAGTAATGGAGAGGAGTCTGTCAGATATGAAGCCCTGTGGTCAGTAATGGAGAGGGGTCTATCAGACATCAAGCCCTGGGGTCAGTAATGGAGAGGGGTCTATCAGAAACCGAGCCCCGGATTTTGTAATGGAGAGCGGTCTATCAGACATCAAGCCCTCGGGTTAGTGATGGAGAGGAGTCTATCACACATCAAGCCCTGGGGTAAGTAATGGAGAGGGGTCTATCAGACATCAAGCCCTGGGGTAAGTAATGGATAGGGGTCTATCAAACATCAAGCCCTGAGGTCAGTAATGGAGAGGAGTCTATCAGACATCAAGCCCTGGGGTTAGTAATGGAGAGGGGTCTATCAGACATGAAGCCCTGGGGTTAGTAATGGAGAGGAGTCTATCAGACATCAAGCCCTGGGGTTAGTAATGGAGAGGGGTCAATCAGACATCAAGCCCCGGGGTTAGTAATGGAGAGGAGTCAATCAGACATCAAGCCCCGGGTTAGTAATGGAGAGGGGTCTATCAGACATAAAGCCCTGGGGTTAGTAATGGAGAGGGGTCTATCAGACATCAAGTCGCGGGGTTAGTAATGGAGAGGGGTCTATCAGACATCAAGCCCCGGGGTCAGTAATGGAGAGGGGTCTATCAGATATCAAGCCCCGGGGTTAGTAATGGAGAGAGATCTATCAGAGGTCAAGCCCTGGGGTCAGTAATGGAGAGGGGTCTATCAGACATCAAGCCCCGGGATTAGTAATGGAGAGGAGTCTATCAGATATCAAGCCCCGGGGTTAGTAATGGAGAGAGATCTATCAGAGATCAAGCCCTGGGGTCAGTAATGGAGAGAGATCTATCAGAGATCAAGCCCTGGGGTCAGTAATGGAGAGGGGTCTATCAGACATCAAGCCCTGGGGTCAGTAATGGAGAGGGGTCTAAAAGACATCAAGACCCGGGATTAGTAATGGAGAGGAGTCTATCAGAAACAGAGCCCCGGGGTTAGTAATGGAGAGGGGTCTATCAAACATCAAGCCCTGGGCTTAGTAATGGAGAGGGGTCTATCAGACATCAAGCCCTGGGGTTAGTAATGGAGAGAGATCTATCAGACATCAAGCCCCGGGGTTAGTAATGGAGAGGGGTCTATCAGACATCAAGCCCCGGGGTAAGTAATCGAGAGGAGTCTATCAGACATCAAGCCCTGGGTTTAGTAATGGAGAGGGGTCTATCGGACATCGAGCCCCGGGGTCAGTAATGTAGAGGTGTCTATCAGACATCGAGCCCCAGGGTCAGTAATGGAGAGGTGTCTATCAGACATCAAGACCCGGGGTCAGTAATGGATAGGAGTCTATCAGACATCAAGCCCTTGGGTTAATAATGGAGAGGGGTCTATCAGACATCAAGCCCTGGGGTTAGAAACGGAGAGGAGTCTATCATACATCAAGCCCTGGGTCAGTAATGGAGAGGGGTCTATCAGACATCAAGCCCTGGGGTTAGTAATGGAGAGGGGTCTATCAGACATCAAGCCCTGGGGTTAGTAATGGAGAGAGATCTATCAGACATCAAGCCCCTGGGTTAGTAATGGAGAGGGGTCTATCGGACATCGAGCCCCGGGGTCACTAATGGAGAGGTGTCTATCAGACATCGAGCCCCGGAGTCAGTAATGTAGAGGGGTCTATCAGACATCAAGCCCCGGGGTTAGTAATGGAGAGGGGTCTATCAGACATCAAGCTCTGGGGTCAGTAATGGAGAGGGGTCTATCAGAAACTGAGCCCCGGGGTTAGAAATGGAGAGGGGTCTATCAGACATCATGCTCTGGGGTTAGTAATGGAGAGGAGTCTATCAGACATCAAGCCCTGGGGTTAGTAATGGAGAGGAGTCTATCAGACATCAAGCCCCGGGGTTAGTAATGGAGAGGGGTCTATCAGACACAAAGCCCCGGGGTTAGTAATGGAGAGGGGTCTATCAGACATCAAGCCCTGGGGTTAGTAATGGAGAGAGGTGTATCAGACATCAAGCGCTGGGGTTAGTAATGGAGAGGGGTCTATCAGACATCAAGCCTTGGGGTCAGTAATGGAGAGGGGTCTATCAGACATCAAGACCCGGGATTATTAATGGAGAGAAGTCTATCAGAAACAGAGCCCCGGGGTTAGTAATGGAGAGGGGTCTATCAGACATCAAGCCCTGGGGTTAGTAATGGAGAGGGGTCTATCAGACATCAAGCCCTGGGGTTAGTAATGGAGAGAGATCTATCAGACATCGAGCCCCGGGGTCAGTAATGGAGAGGTGTCTATCAGACATCAAGCCCCGGGGTCAGTAATGGAGAGGTGTCTATCAGACATCAAGCCCTGGGGTTAATAATGGAGAGGGGTCTATCAGACATCAAGCCCTGGGGTTAGTAATGGAGAGGGGTCTATCAGACATCAAGCCCTGGGGTCGGTAATGGAGAGGTGTCTATCAGACATCAAGCCCTGGAGTCAGTAACGGAGAGCGGTCTATCAGACATCAAGCCCCGGGGTCAGTAATGGAGAGAGGTCTACCAGACATCAAGCCCCGGGGTCAGTAATGGAGAGGGGTCTATCAGACATCAAGCCCTGGGGTTAGTAATGGAGAGAGGTCTATCAGACATCAAGCTCCGGGGTCAGTAATGGAGAGGGGTCTATCAGACATCGAGCCCCGGGGTTAGTAATGGAGAGGAGTCTATCAGACATCAAGCCCTGGGGTCAGTAATGGAGAGGGGTCTATCAGACATCAAGCCCTGGGGTCAGTAATGGAGAGGGGTCTATCAGAAACCGAGCCCCGGGGTTAGTAATGGAGAGTGGTCTATCAGACATCAAGCCATCGGGTTAGTAATGGAGAGGATTCTATCACACATCAAGCCCTGGGGTTAGTAATGGAGAGGGGTCTATCAGACATCAAGCCCTGGGGTCAGTAATGGAGAGGGGTCTATCAGACATCAAGACTCGGGATTAGTAATGGAGAGAAGTCTATCAGAAACAGAGCCCCGGGGTTAGTAATGTAGAGGGGTCTATCAGACATCAAGCCCTGGGGTTAGTAATGGAGAGGGGTCTATCAGACATTAAGCCCTGGGGTTAGTAATGGAGAGAGATCTATCAGACATCGAGCCCCGGGGTCAGTAATGGAGAGGTGTCTATCAGACATCAAGCCCCGGGGTCAGTAATGGAGAGGTGTCTATCAGACATCAAGCCCTGGGGTTAATAATGTAGAGGGGTCTATCAGACATCAAGCCCTGGGGTTAGTAATGGAGAGGGGTCTATCAGACATCAAGCCCTGGGGTTAATAATGGAGAGGGGTCTATCAGACATCAAGCCCTGGGGTTAGTAATGGAGAGGGGTCTATCAGACATCAAGCCCTGGGGTCAGTAATGTAGAGGGGTCTATCAGACATCAAGCCCTGGGGTTAGTAATGGAGAGAGGTCTATCAGACATCAAGCTCCGGGGTCAGTAATGGAGAGGGGTCTATCAGACATCGAGCCCCGGGGTTAGTAATGGAGAGGAGTCTATCAGACATCAAGCCCTGGGGTCAGTAATGGAGAAGGGTCTATCAGACATCAAGCCCTGGGGTCAGTAATGGAGAGGGGTCTATCAGAAACCGAGCCCCGGGGTTAGTAATGGAGAGTGGTCTATCAGACATCAAGCCCTCGGGTTAGTAATGGAGAGTGGTCTATCACACATCAAGCCCTGGGGTTAGTAATGGAGAGGGGTCTATCGGACATCAAGCCCTGGGGTTAGTAATGGAGAGGGGTCTATCAGACATCAAGCCCTGGGATTAGTAATGGAGAGGGGTCTATCAGACATCAAGCAATGGGGTTAGTAATGGAGAGGGGTCTATCAGACATCAAGCCCTGGGGTTAGTAATGGAGAGGAGTCTATCAGACATCAATCCCTGGGGTTAGTAATGGAGAGGAGTCTATCAGACATCAAGCCCCGGGGTCAGTAATGGAGAGGGGTCTATCAGACATCAAGCCCTGGGGTTAGTAATGGAGAGGAGTCTATCAGAGATCAAGCCCTGGGGTCAGTAATGGAGAGGGGTCTATCAGACATCAAGCCCCGGGGTTAGTAATGGAGAGGAGTCTATCAGACATCAAGACCCGGGATTAGTAATGGAGAGAAGTCTATCAGAAACAGAGCCCCGGGGTTAGTAATGGAGAGGGGTCTATCAGACATCAAGCCCTGGGGTTAGTAATGGAGAGGGGTCTATCAGACATCAAGCCCTGGGGTTAGTAATGGAGAGAGATCCATCAGACATCGAGCCCCGGGGTCAGTAATGGAGAGGTGTCTATCAGACATCAAGCCCCGGGGTCAGTATTGGAGAGGTGTCTATCAGACATCAAGCTCTGGGGTTAATAATGGAGAGGGGTCTATCAGACATCATGCCCTGGGGTTAGTAATGGAGAGGGGTCTATCAGACATCAAGCCCTGGGGTCAGTAATGGAGAGGTGTCTATCAGACATCGAGCCCTGGAGTCAGTAACGGAGAGGGGTCTATCAGACATCAAGCCCCTGGGTCAGTAATGGAGAGAGGTCTATCAGACATCAAGCCCCGGGGTCAGTAATGGAGAGGGGTCTATCAGACATCAAGCCCTGGGGTTAGTAATGGAGAGAGGTCTATCAGTCATCAAGCTCCGGGGTCAGTAATGGAGAGGGGTCTATCAGACATCGAGCCCCGGGGTTAGTAGTGGAGAGGAATCTATCAGACATCAAGCCCTGGGGTCAGTAATGGAGAGGGGTCTATCAGACATCAAGCCCTGGGGTCAGTAATGGAGAGGGGTTTATCAGAAACCGAGCCCCGGGGTTAGTAATGGAGAGGAGTTTATCACACATCAAGCCCTGGGGTTAGTAATGGAGAGGGGTCTATCAGACATCAAGCCCTGGGGTTAGTAATGGAGAGAGGTCTATCAGACATCAAGCCCCGGGGTTAGTAATGGAGAGGGGTCTATCAGACATCAAGCCCTGGGGTCAGTAATGGAGAGGAGTCTATCAGACACAAAGCCCCGGGGTTAGTAATGGAGAGGGGTCTATCACACATCAAGCCCTGGGGTTAGTAATGGAGAGAGGTCTATCAGACATCAATCCCTGGGGTTAGTAATGGAGAGGGGTCTATCAGACATCAAGCCCTGGGGTCAGTAATGGAGAGAGGTCTCTCAGACACAAAGCCCCGGGGTTAGTAATGGAGAGGGGTCTATCAGACATCAAGCCCTGGGGTTAGCAATGGAGAGTGGTCTATCAGACATCAAGCCCTGGGGTCAGTAATGGAGAGAAGTCTATCAGAAACAGAGCCCCGGGGTTAGTAATGGAGAGGGGTCTATCAGACATCAAGCCCTGGGGTTAGTAATGGAGAGGGGTCTATCAGACATCAAGCCCTGGGGTTAGTAATGGAGAGGAGTCTATCAGAGATCAAGCCCTGGGGTCAGTAATGGAGAGGGGTCTGTCAGACATCAAGCCCCGGGGTTAGTAATGGAGAGGAGTCTATCAGACATCAAGACCCGGGATTAGTAATGGAGAGAAGTCTATCAGAAACAGAGCCCCGGGGTTAGTAATGGAGAGGGGTCTATCAGACATCAAGCCCTGGGGTTAGTAATGGAGAGGGGTCTATCAGACATCAAGCCCTGGGGTTAGTAATGGAGAGAGATCCATCAGACATCGAGCCCCGGGGTCAGTAATGGAGAGGTGTCTATCAGACATCAAGCCCCGGGGTCAGTATTGGAGAGGTGTCTATCAGACATCAAGCCCTGGGGTCAGTAATGGAGAGGTGTCTATCAGACATCGAGCCCTGGAGTCAGTAACGGAGAGGGGTCTATCAGACATCGAGCCCCGGGGTTAGTAGTGGAGAGGAGTCTATCAGACATCAAGCCCTGTGGTCAGTAATGGAGAGGGGTCTATCAGACATCAAGCCCTGGGGTCAGTAATGGAGAGGGGTTTATCAGAAACCGAGCCCCGGGGTTAGTAATGGAGAGGAGTTTATCACACATCAAGCCCTGGGGTTAGTAATGGAGAGGGGTCTATCAGACATCAAGCCCTGGGGTTAGTAATGGAGAGGAGTATATCAGACATCAAGCCCTGGGTACAGTAATGGAGAGGGGTCTATCAGACATCGCGTCATGGGGTTAGTAATGGAGAGGGGTCTATCAGACATCAAGCCCTGGGGTTAGTAATGGAGAGGGGTCTATCAGACATCCAGCCCTGGGGTTATTAATGGAGAGGAGTCTAGCAGACATCAAGTCCTGGGGTTAGTAATGGAGAGGGGTCTATCAGACATCAAGCCCTGGGGTCAATAATGGAGAGGGGTTTATCAGAAACCGAGCCCCGGGGTTAGTAATGGAGAGTGGTCTATCAGACATCAAGCCCTCGGTTTAGTAATGGAGAGGAGTCTATCACACATCAAGCCCTGGGGTTAGTAATCATAGAATCATAGAATCATAGAATGGTAGAGTTGGAAGGGACCTCCTGGGTCATCTGGTCCAACCCACTGCTCAAAGCAGGATTCACTAGATCATCTCAGACAGATGTCTGTCCAGCCTCTGTTTGAAGACGTCCATTGAAGGGGAACTCACCACCTCTCGTGGCAGCCTGTTCCACTCATTAATCACCCTAACTGTCAAAATGTTTTTTCTAATATCTAATCTGTGTCTCCTCCCATTTAGTTTCATCCCATTGCTTCTAGTCTTTCCTTGTGCAAATGAGAATAAAGATGATCCTTCTACAATGTGACAGCCCTTGACATATTTGTAGACAGCTATTAAGTCTCCTCTCAGTCTTCTTTTTTGCAAGCTAAACATTCCCAAATCCTGCAACCGTTCCTCATAGGACATGGTTTGCAGACCAGTCACCATTCTGGTCGCTCTTCTCTGAACTTGCTCCAGTTTGTCTATGTCTTTTTTAAAATGTGGTGCCCAAAACTGTACACAGTATTCCAGATGAGGTCTGACCAAAGAGGAGTAAAGACCGATAATGACTTCACGTGATCTAGACTGTATGCTTCTGTTAATACATCCCAGAATTGTATTTGCCTTTTTTGCTGCTGCATCACACTGTTGACTCATGTTCAGTCTATGATCTATTAGTATACCTAAGTCTTTTTCACATGTACTGTTGCTTAGCTCTATTCCTCCCATTCTGTATATGCTTTTTTCATTTTTATTGCCCAGATGTAGTACTTTGCATTTTTCCCTGTTAAAAACCATTCTGTTGGTTGCTGCCCACTGCTCCAGTTTATTTAGGTCTTTTTGAATCCTCTCTCTCTCTTCTCTAGTATTAGCTATCCCTCCTAGCTTTGTGTCATCAGCAAATTTAATCAGCTTACCCTCAATTCCTTCATCTAAATCATTGATAAAGATGTTGAACAATACAGGTCCCAGGACGGAGCCCTGTGGTACCCCACTTGAGACATTCATCCAGCTGGATGTGAAGCCATTTACAACCACCCTTTGAGTCCGATCACTAAGCCAGTTATGAATCCACCTAACAGTTGCCTGGTCCATTGCATACTTGGTCATTTTTTCAATAAGGATGGTGTGAGATACTTTGTCAAATGCTTTGCTGAAGTCAAGATATACTATATCTACAGCATTTCCCTGATCCACCCAGTCAGTGATTCTGTCATAGAAGGAAATTAAGTTAGTCTGACATGACTTGTTAGTTACAAACCCATGCTGACTCTGGTTAATCACTTCATTCTTACCCATGTACTTACATACATGTTGTTTAATAATTTGTTCAAAGATCTTTCCTGGTATAGAAGTCAGACTCACCGGCCTATAGTTCCCTGGGTCCACCTTCTTCCCCTTTTTGAAGATAGGAACAACATTTGCTCTTCTCCAGTCTTCTGGGACTTCTCCTGTTCTCCAAGAATTTTCAAAGATTATGGAGAGTGGTTCTAAAATTTCTTCTACGATCTCCTTCAGTACTCTGGGGTGTAATTCATCTGGACCTGGAGACTTGAACTCATTTATGTTAGCTAAATATTCCCTCACAATCTTTCTGTTTACAGATAACTTGGATTCCTCTATTCCTTTAAAAGGACAGTGAAGATCAGTTGATGTTACATTTTCTTTCTGAGAGAAAACAGATGCAAAATAGGAATTAAAAAGTTTGGCCTTCTCAACATCCTCTCTTACCATTTCTCCATTTTCATCCTGTAAAAATCCTATAGCATCTTTGACTTTTCTTTTACTTTTGACATACCCCCAAAATCCTTTTTTATTGCTTTTGACATCTCTTGCAAGCCTTAATTCATTGTCAGCTTTAGCTAACCTGATACGTGCCCTACAGGATCTGCAGACTGCATTATAATCTTCTTTAGATATGCCTCCCTTTTTCCATTTAATAAACATTTCTTTCTTTCTTTTTAGCATGTGTTTAAGTTCTGTGTTCATCCATCCTGGTTTCCTTAAAAGCTTCCCATTCTTCCTACTTTTCGGGATTGTTAACGATTGTGCTTTGAGAATCTCATTTTTAAAAATTTCCCATCCTTCCTGGACATTTTTGTTCTTAAGGACATCCAGCCATTGGATCCCTCCTATTCTCTTTCTGAGTCTCTTAAAATCTGCCTTTCTAAAATCTAACCTTGAAGTTTGAGTCTTCACATGTCTTCCTCCTCTAGTTATCCAAAATTCTATAATAGCATGATCGCTGCCTCCTAGGGTCCCAGCCACCTTTACCTCCTCAACCATTTCCTCCCTGTTTATAAGGATTAGATCCAAAGTAGCAGATCCCCTTGTTTTCTCCCCTACCTTTTGGAAGATAAAGTTGTCAGCAAGAGAGGATAAGAATTTGCTTGACCTGTTAGTTTTACTTGAGAGAGATTCCCAACAAATGTCTGGATAGTTCAAATCTCCCATGACCACTACGTCATATTTTTTGGAGAACTTGGTCATTTGATACATAAAGAGCTCATCCATATCTTCAGCTTGCCCAGGTGGCCTGTAGTAAATGCCTACAATGGTGTCCTTTCCGTTGTTCTCTCCTTGTATTCTTACCCAAACAGTTTCCACAGAACTCCCAGTCTCTGAAGCTTCAATCTCTGTGCAGATATACGCTTTTCTAACATACAATGCAACACCTCCTCCTCGTTTATCAAGTCTGTTTCTTGCAAATAAGTTGTATCCTTTTAGCCTTTTATTCCAATCATGTGTATCGTCCCACCAAGTCTCAGTGATTCCAATGACATCATATTCCTTTTCCTGCGTTAGTAGTTCCAATTCTCCTTGTTTGTTGCCCATGCTTTGTGCATTTGTATAAAAACATTTTAGTTTGTGATTGGTTTCTCTTCCTCCCATATTTTTATTATTTAAATTGTTTTGTCTTTGTTCTTCCTTTCCACTTCCAGTAGCAGAGATCTCAATAGTATTTGTCAGCTGTATGGCTTTTTCTGGCCTTTTGCTTCCCTTCCCACATTGTTCTAGTTTAAAGCTCTTCTGATGAGTGTAGCAAGGCGACTTCCAAATACATGTTTTCCAGTCTTCGTAAGGTGCACCCCATCTCTAGCAAGTAGTCCATCGTATAGGTAATTCATTCCGTGATCCAGAAATCCAAATCCTTGTTGACGGCACCATCGACGTAGCCAGTTGTTCACCTGTAGAATCTTATTCCACCTCATTGTTCCATGGCCATCCACTGGGAGGATGGATGAGAAGACCACCTGCGCTCCCAATTCTTTCACTTTCTTGCCTAAGTCTTCAAAGTCACTGCAGATGGTTTCCAGGTCCTTTCTTGCGGTGTCATTTGTCCCCACATGTATTAGCAGGAATGGGTAGTGATCTGTAGGTCTGAAGAGTCTTGATATCCTGTCAGACACATCTTTAATTTTTGCTCCTGGAAGACAGCACATTTCTCTTGAGGTTATGTCTGGTCTGCAGATAGCGGCCTCTGTTCCTCTTAACAGGGAATCCCCCATAACCACCATTTTCCGTTTTTTCTTCACAACATTCTTCTTTCTCCATCCAGGAGGATTCTGAGGGCTTACAAGGTTATTCATTGCTGGCAAAGTCTTATTTTGCTGTATTTCTTCATGGTTCTCCTGCGTGAGAGCCTGGTACTGGTTCCTGAGCAGTATGGGTGCTGACTACCTCTCGATCCTCCTGCTTCTGTGGGTCACATGCTTCCATTCCTCTGTTTCCTCAGGTGCAGTTCGAATTTCTTCTCTTTCTGAATCATGAAGAGATAATTCTGCTCTGTCTAAGAACTCTTCACCTTCCTGGAGAGGGGTCTATCAGACATCAAGCCCTGGGGTTAGTAATGGAGAGGGGTCTATCAGACATCAAGCACTGGGGTTAGTAATGGAGAGGGGTCTATCAGACATCAAGCACTGGGGTTAGTAATGGAGAGGGGTCTATCAGACATCAAGCCCTGGGGTTAGTAATGGAGAGGGGTCTATCAGACATCAAGCCCTGGGGTTAGTAATGGAGAGGGGTCTATCAGACATCAAGCCCTGGGGTCAGTAATGGAGAGGGGTCTATCAGACATCAAGCCCTGGGGTCAGTAATAGAGAGGGGTCTATCAGACATCGAGCCATGGGGTTAGTAATGGAGAGGGGTCTATCAGACATCAAGCCCTGGGGTTAGTAATGGAGAGTGGTCTATCAGACATCGAGCCCTGGGGATAGTAATGGAGAGGAGTCTATCAGACATCGAGTCACGGGGTCAGTAATGGGGAGGGGTCTATCAGACATCAAGCCCCGGGGTCAGTAATGGAGAGGGGTCTATCAGACATCGAGTCACGGGGTTAGTAATGGAGAGGAGTCTATCAGACATCAAGCTCTGGGGTAAGTAATGGAGAGGAGTCTATCAGATATCGAGCCCCGGGGTTAGTAATGGAGAGGAGTCTATCAGACATCGAGTCACGGGGTCAGTAATGGGGAGGGGTCTATCAGACATCAAGCCCTGGGGTCAGTAATGGAGAGGGGTCTATCAGACATCGAGTCACCGGGTTAGTAATGGAGAGGAGTCTATCAGACATCAAGCCCCGGGGTCAGTAATGGAGAGGGGTCTATCAGACATCAAGCCCTGGGGTTAGTAATGGAGAGGGGTCTATCAGACATCAAGCCCCGAGTTTAGTAATGGACAGGGGTCTATCACACATCAAGCCCCGGGGTCAGTAATGGATAGGAGTCTATCAGACATCAAGCCCCGGGGTTAGTAATGGAGAGGGGTCTATCAGACATCAAGCCCCGGGGTTAGTAATGGAGAGGAGTCTATCAGACATCAAGCCCCGGGGTTAGTAATGGATAGGAGTCTATCAGACATCAAGCCCCGGGGTTAGTAATGGAGAGGGGCCTATCAGACATCAAGCCCCGGGGTTAGTAATGGATAGGAGTCTATCAGACATCAAGCCCCGGGGTTAGTAATGGAGAGGGGCCTATCAGACATCAAGCCCCGGGGTTAGTAATGGAGAGGAGTCTATCAGACATCAAGCCCTGGGGTTAGTAATGGAGAGGGGCCTATCAGACATCAAGCCCCGGGGTTAGTAATGGAGAGGGGCCTATCAGACATCAAGCCCCGGGGTTAGTAATGGATAGGAGTCTATCAGACATCAAGCCCCGGGGTTAGTAATGGAGAGGGGCCTATCAGACATCAAGCCCCGGGGTTAGTAATGGAGAGGAGTCTATCAGACATCAAGCCCTGGGGTCAGTAATGGAGAGGGGTCTATCACACGTCAAGCCCCGGGGTCAGTAATGGAGAGGGGTCTATCAGATATCAAGCCCTGGGGTTAGTAATGGAGAGGGGTCTATCAGCCATCAAGCCCCGGGGTCAGTAATGGAGAGGGGTCTATCAGACATCAAGCCCTGGGGTTAGTAATGGAGAGGAGTCTTTCAGACATCATGCCCCGGGGTTAGTAATGGAGAGAGGTCTATCAAACATCAAGCCCTGGGATTAGTAATGGAGATGAGTATATCAGACATCAAGCCCTGGGGTCAGTAATGGAGAGGGGTCTATCAGACATCGAGTCATAGGGTTAGTAATGGAGAGGAGTTTATCAGACATCCAGCCCTGGGGTTAGTAATGGAGAGGAGTCTATCAGACATCAAGCCCTGGGGTTAGTAATGGAGAGGGGTCTATCAGAAACCGAGCCCTGGGGTTAGTAATGGAGAGGGGTCTATCAGACATCACGCCCTCGGGTTAGTAATGGAGAGGAGTCTATCACACATCAAGCCCTGGGGTTAGTAATGGAGAGGGGTCTATCAGAAATCAAGCCCTGGGGTTAGTAATGGAGAGGGGTCTATCAGACATCAAGCCCTGGGGTCAGTAATGGAGAGGGGTCTATCAGACATCGAGCCATGGGGTTAGAAATGGAGAGGGGTCTATTAGACATCGAGCCCTGGGATTAGTAATGGAGAGAGGTCTATCAGACATCCAGCCTTGGGGTTAGTAATGGAGAGGAGTCTATCAGACATCAAGCCCCGGGGTTAGTAATGGAGAGAGGTCTATCAGACATCAATCCCCGGGGTTAGTAACGGAGAGAGGTCTATCAGACATCAAGCCCCGGGGTTAGTAATGGAGAGAGGTCTATCAGACATCAAGCCCTGGGGTCAGTAATGGAGAGGGGTCTATCAGACATCGAGCCCCGGGGTTAGTAATGGAGAGGAGTCTATCAGACATCGAGTCACAGGGTCAGTAATGGGGAGGGGTCTATCAGACATCAAGTCCTGGGGTCAGTAATGGAGAGGGGTATATCAGACATCGAGTCACGGGGTTAGTAATGAAGAGGAGTCTATCAGACATCAAGCCCTGGGGTAAGTAATGGAGAGGGGTCTATCAGACATCAAGCACCGGGGTTAGTAATGGAGAGGGGTCTATCAGACATCAAGCCCCGGGGTCAGAAATGGAGAGGGGTCTATCACACATCAAGCCCCGGGGTCAGTAATGGATAGGAGTCTATCAGACATCAAGCCCCGGGGATAGTAATGGAGAGGGGTCTATCAGACATCAAGCCCTGGGGTTAGTAATGGAGAGGGGTCTATCAGACATCAAGCCCTGGGGTTAGTAATGGAGAGGGGTCTATCAGACATCAAGCCCCGAGGTTAGTAATGGAGAGGGGTCTATCACACATCAAGCCCCGGGGTCAGTAATGGATAGGAGTCTATCAGACATCAAGCCCCGGGGTTAGTAATGGAGAGGGGTCTATCAGACATCAAGCCCTGGGGTCAGTAATGGAGAGGGGTCTATCACACGTCAAGCCCCGGGGTCAGTAATGGAGAGGGGTCTATCAGATATCAAGCCCTGGGGTTAGTAATGGAGAGACGTCTATCAGCCATCAAGCCCCGGGGTCAGTAATGGAGAGGGGTCTATCAGACATTAAGCCCTGGGGTTAGTAATGGAGAAGGGTCTATCAGACATTAAGCCCTGGGGTTAGTAATGGAGAGGGGTCTATCAGCCATCAAGCCCTGGGGTCAGTAATGGAGAGAGGTCTATCAGACATCAAGCCCTGGGGTTAGTAATGGAGAGGAGTCTATCAGACACAAAGCCCCGGGGTTAGTAATCGAGAGGGGTCTATCAGACATCAAGCCCTGGGGTTAGTAATGGAGAGAGGTCTGTCAGACATCAAGCCCTGGGGTTAGTAATGGAGAGAGGTCTATCAGACATCAAGCCCTGGGGTTAGTAATGGAGAGAGGTCTATCAGACATCAAGCCCTGGGGTTAGTAATGGAGAGGGGTCTATCAGACATCAAACCCTGGGGTTAGTAATGGAGAGGGGTCTATCAGACATCAAGCCCCGGGGTTAGTAATGGAGAGGGGTCTATCAGACATCAAGCCCTGGGGTTAGTAATGGAGAGGGGTCTATCAGACACCAAGCCCCGGGGTTAGTAATGGAGAGGGGTCTATCAGACATCAAGCCCTGGGGTTAGTAATGGAGAGGGGTCTATCAGACATCAAACCCTGGGGTTAGTAATGGAGAGGGGTCTATCAGACACCAAGCCCCGGGGTTAGTAATGGAGAGGGGTCTATCAGACATCAAGCCCTGGGGTTAGTAATGGAGAGGGGTCTATCAGACATCAAGCCGCGGGGTTAGTAATGGAGAGGGGTCTATCAGACATCAAGCCCCGGGGTCAGTAATGGAGAGGGGTCTATCAGATATCAAGCCCCGGGGTTAGTAATGGAGAGAGATCTATCAGAGATCAAGCCCTGGGGTCAGTAATGGAGAGGGGTCTATCAGACATCAAGCCCCGGGGTTAGTAATGGAGAGGAGTCTATCAGATATCAAGCCCCGGGGTTAGTAATGGAGAGAGATCTATCAGAGATCAAGCCCTGGGGTCAGTAATGGAGAGAGATCTATCAGAGATCAAGCCCTGGGGTCAGTAATGGAGAGGGGTCTATCAGACATCAAGCCCTGGGGTTAGTAATGGAGAGGAGTCTATCAGACATCAAGCCCTGGGGTTAGTAATGGAGAGGGGTCTATCAGACATCAAGCCCTGGGGTTAGTAATGGAGAGGGGTCCATCAGACATCAAGCCCTGGGGTTAGTAATGGAGAGGGGTCTATCAGACATCAAGCCCTGGGGTCAGTAATGGAGAGGGGTCTATCAGACATCAAGCCCTGGGGTCAGTAATGGAGAGAGGTCTATCAGACATCAAGCCCCGGGGTCAGTAATGGAGAGGGGTCTATCAGACATCAAGCCCTGGGGTTAGTAATGGAGAGGGGTCTATCAGACATCGAGCCATGGGGATAGTAATGGAGAAGGGTCTATCAGACATCAAGCCCCGGGGTTAGTAATGGAGAGGTGTCTATCAGACATCAAGCCCTGGGGTTAGTAATGTAGAGGAGTCTATCAGACATCATGCCCCTGGGTTAGTTATGGAGAGAGGTCTATCAGACATCAAGCCCTGGGGTTAGTAATGAAGATGAGTATATCAGACATCAAGCCCTGGGGTCAGTAATGGAGAGGGGTCTATCACACATCGAGTCATGGGGTTAGTAATGGAGAGGGGTCTATCAGACATGAAGCCCTGGGGTTAGTAATGGAGAGGGGTCTATCAGACATCCAGCCCTGGGGTTAGCAATGGAGAGGAGTCTATCAGACATCAAGCCCTGGGGTTAGTAATGGAGAGGGGTCTATCAGACATCAAGCCCCGGGGTCAGTAATGGAGAGGGGTCTATCAGAATCCGAGCCCTGGGGTTAGTAATGGAGAGGGGTCTAGCAGACATCAAGCCCTCGGGTTAGTAATGGAGAGGAGTCTATCACACATCAAGCCCTGGGGTTACTAATGGAGAGGGGTCTATCAGACATCAAGCCCTGGGGTTAGTAATGGAGAGGGGTCTATCAGACATCAAGCCATGGGGTTAGTAATGGAGAGGGGTCTATCAGACATCAAGCCCTGGGGTTAGTAATGGAGAGGGGTCTATCAGACAACAAGTCCTGGGGTTAGTAATGGAGAGGGGTCTATCAGACATCAAGCCATGGGGTTAGTAATGGAGAGGGGTCTATCAGACATCAAGCCCTGGGGTTAGTAATGGAGAGGGGTCTATCAGACAACAAGTCCTGGGGTTAGTAATGGAGAGGAGTCTATCAGACATCATGCGCTGGGGTTAGTAATGGAGACAGGTCTATCAGACATCAAGCCCTGGGGTTAGTAATGGAGAGGGGTCTATCAGACATCAAGCCCTGGGGTTAGTAATGTAGAGGAGTCTATCAGACATCAAGCCCTGGGGTTAGTAATGGAGAGGGGTCTATCAGACATCAAGCCCTGGGGTTAGTAATGGAGAGGGGTCTATCAGACATCAAGCCCTGGGGTCAGTAATGGAGAGGGGTCTATCAGACATCGAGCCATGGGGTTAGAAATGGAGAGGGGTCTATCAGACATCAAGCCCCGGGGTTAGTAATGGAGAGAGGTCTGTCAGACATCAAGCCCCGGGGTTAGTAATGGAGAGAGGTCTATCAGACATCAAGCCCCGGGGTTAGTAATGGAGAGAGGTCTATCAGACATCAAGCCCTGGGGTCAGTAATGGAGAGGGGTCTATCAGACATCGAGCCCCGGGGTTAGTAATGGAGAGGAGTCTATCAGACATCTAGTCACAGGGTCAGTAATGGGGAGGGGTCTATCAGACATCAAGCCTTGGGGTCAGTAATGGAGAGGGGTCTATCAGACATCAAGCCCCGGGGTTAGTAATGGAGAGGGTTCTATCACACATCAAGCCCCGGGGTCAGTAATGGATAGGAGTCTATCAGACATCAAGCCCCGGGGTTAGTAATGGAGAGGGGTCTATCAGACATCAAGCCCTGGAGTCAGTAATGGAGAGGGGTCTATCACACGTCAAACCCCGGGGTCAGTAATGGAGAGGGGTCTATCAGACATTAAGCCCTGGGGTTAGTAATGTAGAGGAGTCTATCAGACATCAAGCCCTGGGGTTAGTAATGGAGAGGAGTCTATCAGACATCGAGTCACGGGGTTAGTAATGGAGAGGGGTCTATCAGACATTATGCCCCGGGGTTAGTAATGGAGAGAGGTCTATCAGACATCAAGCCCTGGGGTTAGTAATGGAGAGGAGTATATCAGACATCAAGCCCTGGGGTCAGTAATGGAGAGGGGTCTATCAGACATCGAGTCATGGGGTTAGTAATGGAGAGGGGTCTATCAGACATCAAGCCCTGGGGTTAGTAATGGAGAGGAGTCTATCAGACATCAAGCCCTGGGGTTAGTAATAGAGAGGAGTCTATCAGACATCGAGTCACGGGGAAAGCAATGGAGAGGGGTCTATCAGATATCAAGCCCTGGGGTTAGTAATGGAGAGGGGTCTATCAGCCATCAAGCCCCGGGGTCAGTAATGGAGAGGGGTCTATCAGACATTAAGCCCTGGGGTTAGTAATGGAGAGGGGTCTATCAGATATCAAGCCCCGGGGTTAGTAATGGAGAGGGGTCTATCAGACATCAAGCCCTGGGGTTAGTAATGGAGAGGGGTCTATCAGATATCAAGCCCCGGGGTTAGTAATGGAGAGGGGTCTATCAGACATCAAGCCCTGGGGTTAGTAATGGAGAGGGGTCTATCAGACATCAAGCCCTGGGGTTAGTAATGGAGAGAGGTCTATCAGACATCAAAACCTGGGGTTAGTAATGGAGAGGGGTCTATCAGACATCAAGCCCCGGGGTTAGTAATGGAGAGAGGTCTATCAGACATCAAGCCCTGGGGTTAGTAATGGAGAGGGGTCTATCAGACATCAAAACCTGGGGTTAGTAATGGAGAGGGGTCTATCAGACATCAAGCTCCGGGGTTAGTAATGGAGAGGGTTCTATCAGACACCAAGCCCCGGGGTTAGTAATGGAGAGGGGTCTATCAGACATCAAGCCCTGGGGTTAGTAATGGTGAGGGGTCTATCAGACATCAAGCCGCGGGGTTAGTAATGGAGAGGGGTCTTTCAGACATCAAGCCCCGGGGTCAGTAATGGAGAGGGGTCTATCAGATATCAAGCCCCGGGGTTAGTTATGGAGAGAGATCTATCAGAGATCAAGTCCTGGGGTCAGTAATGGAGAGGGGTCTATCAGACATCAAGCCCCGGGGTTAGTAATGGAGAGGAGTCTATCAGATATCAAGCCCCGGGGCTAGTAATGGAGAGGAGTCTATCAGATATCAAGCCCCGGGGTTAGTAATGGAGAGAGATCTATCAGAGATCAAGCGCTGGGGTCAGTAATGGAGAGAGATCTATCAGAGATCAAGCCCTGGGGTCAGTAATGGAGAGGGGTCTATCAGACATCAAGCCCTGGGGTTAGTAATGGAGAGGGGTCTATCAGCCATCAAGCCCTGGGGTTAGTAATGGAGAGGGGTCTATCACACATCAAGCCCTGGGGTTAGTAATGGAGAGGGGTCTATCAGACATCAAACCCTGGGGTTAGTAATGGAGAGGAGTCTATCAGACATCAAGCCCCGGGGTTAGTAATGGAGAGGGTTCTATCAGACACCAAGCCCCGGGGTTAGTAATGGAGAGGGGTCTATCAGACATCAAGCCCTGGGGTTAGTAATGGAGAGGGGTCTATCAGACATCAAGCTGCGGGGTTAGTAATGGAGAGGGGTCTATCAGACATCAAGCCCCGGGGTCAGTAATGGAGAGGGGTCTATCAGATATCAAGCCCCGGGGTTAGTTATGGAGAGAGATCTATCAGAGATCAAGCCCTGGGGTCAGTAATGGAGAGGGGTCTATCGGACATCAAGCCCCGGGGTTAGTAATGGAGAGGAGTCTATCAGATATCAAGCCCCGGGGCTAGTAATGGAGAGGAGTCTATCAGATATCAAGCCCCGGGGTTAGTAATGGAGAGAGATCTATCAGAGATCAAGCGCTGGGGTCAGTAATGGAGAGAGATCTATCAGAGATCAAGCCCTGGGGTCAGTAATGGAGAGGGGTCTATCAGACATCAAGCCCTGGGGTTAGTAATGGAGAGGGGTCTATAAGACATCAAGCCCTGGGCTTAGTAATGGAGAGGGTCTATCAGACATCAAGCCCTGGGGTTAGTAATGGAGAGGAGTCTATCAGACATGAAGCCCTGGGGTTAGTAATGGAGAGGGGTCTATCAGACATCAAGCCCTGGGGTTAGTAATGGAGAGGGGTCTATCAGACATCAAGCCCTGGGGTTAGTAATGGAGAGGGGTCTATCAGACATCAAGCCCTGGGGTTAGTAATGGAGAGGGGTCTATCAGACATCAAGCCGCGGGGTTAGTAATGGAGAGGGGTCTATCAGACATCAAGCCCCGGGGTCAGTAATGGAGAGGGGTCTATCAGATATCAAGCCCCGGGGTTAGTTATGGAGAGAGATCTATCAGAGATCAAGCCCTGGGGTCAGTAATGGAGAGGGGTCTATCAGACATCAAGCCCCGGGGTTAGTAATGGAGAGGAGTCTATCAGATATCAAGCCCCGGGGCCAGTAATGGAGAGCAGTCTATCAGATATCAAGCCCCGGGGTTAGTAATGGAGAGAGATCTATCAGAGATCAAGCCCTGGGGTCAGTAATGGAGAGAGATCTATCAGACATCAAGCCCTGGGGTTAGTAATGGAGAGGGGTCTATCAGACATCAAGCCCTGGGGTTAGTAATGGAGAGGGGTCTATCAGACATCAAGCCCTGGGGTTAGTAATGGAGAGGAGTCTATCAGACATGAAGCCCTGGGGTTAGTAATGGAGAGGGGTCTATCAGACATCAAGCCCTGGGGTTAGTAATGGAGAGGGGTCTATCAGACATCAAGCCCTGGGGTTAGTAATGGAGAGGAGTCTATCAGACATCAAGCCCTGTGGTTAGTAATGGAGAGGGGTCTATCAGACATCAAGCTCTGGGGTTAGTAATGGAGAGGGGTCTATCAGACATCAAGCACCGGGGTCAGTAATGGAGAGAGGTCTATCCGACATCAAGCCCCGGGGTCAGTAATGGAGAGGGGTCTATCAGACATCAAGCCCTGTGGTTAGTAATGGAGAGGGGTCTATCAGACATCGAGCCATGGGGATAGTAATGGAGAAGGGTCTATCAGACATCAAGCCCCGGGTTTAGTAATGGAGAGGTGTCTATCAGACATCAAGCCCTGGGGTTAGTAATGGAGAGGGGTCTATCAGACATCAAGCCCTGGGGTTAGTAATGGAGAGTGGTCTATCAGACATCGAGCCCCGGGGTTAGTAATAGAGAGGAGTCTATCAGACATCAAGCCCTGGGGTTAGTAATGGAGAGGGGTCTATCAGACATCAAGCCCTGGGGTTAGTAATGGAGAGTGGTCTATCAGACATCGAGCCCTGGGGTTAGTAATGGAGAGGAGTCTATCAGACATCAAGCCCTGGGGTTAGTAATGGAGAGGGGTCTATCAGACATCAAGCCCTGGGGTTAGTAATGGAGTTGGGTCTATCAGACATCAAGCCCTGGGGTCAGTAATGGAGAGGGGTCTATCAGACATCAAGCCCTGGCGTTAGTAATGGAGAGTGGTCTATCAGACATCAAGCCCTGGGGTTAGTAATGGAGAGTGGTCTATCAGACATCGAGCCCTGGGGTTAGTAATGGAGAGGGGTCTATCAGACATCAAGCCCTGGGGTTAGTAATGGAGAGGAGTCTATCAGACATTGAGTCACGGGGTCAGTAATGGGGAGGGGTCTATCAGACATCAAGCCCTGGGGTCAGCAATGGAGAGGGGTCTATCAGACATCAAGCCCTGGGTTTAGAAATGGAGAGGGGTCTATCAGACATCAAGCCCTGGGGTTAGTAATGGAGAGGGGTCTATCAGACATCAAGCCCTGGGGTTAGTGATGGAGAGGGGTCTATCAGACATCAAGCCCCGGGGTTAGTAATGGAGAGGGGTCTATCAGACATCAAGCCCCGTGGTCAGTAATGGAGAGGGGTCTATCAGACATCGAGTCACGGGGTTAGTAATGGAGAGGAGTCTATCAGACATCAAGCCCTGGGGTAAGTAATGGAGAGGGGTCTATCAGACATCAAGCCCTGGGGTTAGTAATGGAGAGGGGTCTATCAGACATCAAGCCCCGTGGTTAGTAGTGGAGAGGGGTCTATCACACATCAAGCCCCGGGGTCAGTAATGGATAGGAGTCTATCAGACATCAAGCCCCGGGGTTAGTAATGGAAAGGGGTTTTTCAGACATCAAGCCCTGGGGTTAGTAATGGAGAGGGGTCTATCACACGTCAAGCCCCGGGGTCAGTAATGGAGAGGAGTCTATCAGATATCAAGCCCTGGGGTCAGTAATGGAGAGGGGTCTATCAGATATCAAGCCCTGGGGTTAGTAATGGAGAGGGGTCTATCAGCCATCAAGCCCCGGGGTCAGTAATGGAGAGGGGTCTATCAGACATCAAGCCCTGGGGTTAGTAATGGAGAGGAGTATATCAGACATCAAGCCCTGGGATTAGTAATGGAGAGGAGTCTATCAGACATCGAGTCACGGGGTTAGTAATGGAGAGGGGTCTATCAGACATCAAGCCCCGGGGTTAGTAATGGAGAGAGGTCTATCAGACATCAAGCCCTGGGGTTAGTAATGGAGAGGAGTATATCAGACATCAAGTCTTGGGGTCAGTAATGGAGAGGGGTCTATCAGACATCGAGTCATGGGGTTAGTAATGGAGAGGGGTCTATCAGACATCAAGCCCTGGGGTTAGTAACGGAGAGGGGTCTATCAGACATCCAGTCCTGGGGTTAGTAATGGAGAGGAGTCTATCAGACATCAAGCCCTGGGGTTAGTAATAGAGAGGAGTCTATCAGACATCGAGTCACGGGGATAGTAATGGAGAGGGGTCTTTCAGACATCAAGCCCTGGGGTCAGTAATGGAGTGGGGTCTATCAGACATCAAGCCCCGGGGTCAGTAATGGAGAGGAGTCTATCAGACATCAAGCCACAGGGTTAGTAATGGAGAGGAGTCTTTCAGACATCAAGCCCTGGGGATAGTAATGGAGAGGGGTCTATCAGACATCAAGCCCTAGGGTCAGTAAAGGAGCGGGGTCTATCAGACATCAAGCCCTGGGGTATGTAAAGGAGAGGGGTCTATCAGACATCAAGCCCTGGGGTTAGTAATGGAGAGGGGTCTATCAGATATCATGCCCCGGGGTCAGTAATGGAGAGGAGTTTATCAGACATCATGCCCCGGTGTTAGTAATGGAGAGGGGTCTATCACACATCAAGCCCCGAGGTTAGTAATGAAGAGAGGTCTATCAGACATCAAGCCCCGGAGTTACTAATGGAGAGAGGTCTATCAGACAACAAGCCCTGTGGTTAGTAATGGAGAGGAGTCTATTAACCATCCAGCCCTGGGGTTAGTAATGGAGAGGGGTCTTTCAGACATCAAGCCTTGGGGTTAGTAATGGAGAGGGGTCTATCAGACATCAAGCCCTGGGGTCAGTAATGGAGAGGGGTCTATCAGACATCGAGCCATGGGGTTAGTAATGGAGAGGGGTCTATCAGACATGAAGCCCTGGGGTTAGTAATGGAGAGAGGTCTATCAGACATCAAGCCCTGGGGTTAGTAATGGAGAGGGGTCTATCAGACATCAAGCCCTGGGGTTAGTAATGTAGAGGGGTCTATCAGACATGAAGCCCTGGGGTTAGTAATGGAGAGAGGTCTATCAGACATCGAGCCCTGGGGATAGTAATGGAGAGGAGTCTATCAGACATGAAGCCCTGGGGTTAGTAATGGAGAGGGGTCTATCAGACATCAAGCCCTGGGGTTAGTAATGGAGAGGGGTCTATCAGACATGAAGCCCTGGGGTTAGTAATGGAGAGGGGTCTATCAGACATCGAGCCCCGGGGATAGTAATGGAGAGGAGTCTATCAGACATTGAGTCACGGGGTCAGTAATGGAGAGTGGTCTATCAGACATCAAGCCCTGGGGTTAGTAATGGAGAGGGGTCTATCAGACATCAAGCCCCGGGTTTAGTAATGGAGAGGGGTCTGTCAGACATCAAGCCCTGGGGTTAGTAATGGAGAGGGGTCTATCACACGTCAAGCCCCGGGGTCAGTAATGGAGAGGGGTCTATCAGACATCAAGCCCTGGGGTTTGTAATAGAGAGGAGTCTATCAGACATCAAGCCCCGGTGTCAGTAATGGAGAGGAGTCTATCAGACATCAAGCCACAGGGTTAGTAATGGAGAGGAGTCTTTCAGACATCAAGCCCTGGGGATAGTAATGGAGAGGGGTCTATCAGACATCAAGCCCTAGGGTCAGTAAAGGAGAGGGGTCTATCAGACATCAAGCCCTGGGGTTAGTAATGGAGAGGGCTCTATCAGACATCAAGCCCTGGGGTTAGTAATGGAGAGGAGTCTATCAGACATCAAGCCCCGGGGTTAGTAATGGAGAGGAGTCTTTCAGACATCAAGCCCTGGGGTCAGTAATGGAGAGGGGTCTATCAGACATCGAGGCATGGGGTTAGTAATGGAGAGGGGTCTATCAGACATGAAGCCCTGGGGTTAGTAATGGAGAGAGGTCTATCAGACATCGAGCCATGGGGTTAGTAATGGAGAGGGTTCTATCAGAGATCAAGCCCTGGGGTTAGTAATGGAGAGAGGTCTATCAGACATCGAGCCCCGGGGTTAGTAATGGAGAGAGGTCTATCAGACATCAAGCCCTGGGGTTAGTAATGCAGAGGGGTCTATCAGACATCAAGCCCTGGGGTTAGTAATGGAGAGGGGTCTATCAGACATCGAGCCCTGGGGTTAGTAATGGAGAGGGGTCTATCAGACATCAAGCCCTGGGGATAGTAATGGAGAGGGTTCTATCAGAGATCAAGCCCTGGGGTTAGTAATGGAGAGAGGTCTATCAGACATCGAGCCATGGGGTTAGTAATGGAGAGGGTTCTATCAGAGATCAAGCCCTGGGGTTAGTAATGGAGAGAGGTCTATCAGACATCGAGCCCCGGGGTTAGTAATGGAGAGAGGTCTATCAGACATCAAGCCCTGGGGTTAGTAATGCAGAGGGGTCTATCAGACATGAAGCCCTGGGGTTAGTAATGGAGAGGGGTCTATCAGACATCGAGCCCCGGGGATAGTAACTGAGAGGAGTCTATCAGACATCGAGTCACGGGGTCAGTAATGGAGAGTGATCTATCAGACATCATGCCCTGGGGTTAGTAATGGAGAGGGGTCTATCAGACATCAAGCCCCGGGTTTAGTAATGGAGAGGGGTCTATCAGACATCAAGCCCTGGGGTCAGTAATGGAGAGAGGTCTATCACACGTCAAGCCCCGGGGTCAGTAATGGAGAGGGGTCTATCAGACATCAAGCCCTGGGGTTAGTAATGGAGAGGGGTCTATAAGACATCAAGCTCTGGGGTTAGTACTGGAGAGGGGTCTATCAGACATCAAGCCCTGGGGTTAGTATTGGAGAGAGGTCCATCAGACATCAAGCCCTGGGTTTTGTAATGGAGAGGAGTCTATCAGACACAAAGCCCCGGGGTTAGTAGTGGAGAGGGGTCTATCAGACATCAAGCCCTGGGGTTAGTAATGGAGAGAGGTATATCAGACATCATGCCCTGGGGTTAGTAATGGAGAGAAGTCTATCAGACATCAAGCACTGGGGTTAGTAATGGAGAGAGGTCTATCAGACATCAAGCCCTGGGGTTAGTAATGGAGAGGGGTCTATCAGACATCAAACCCTGGGGTTAGTAATGGAGAGGGGTCTATCAGACATCAAACCCTGGGGTTATTAATGGAGAGGGGTCTATCAGACATCAAGGCCCGGGGTTAGTAATGGAGAGGGGTCTATCAGACACCAAGCCCCGGGGTTAGTAATGGAGAGAGGTCTATCAGACATCAAGCCCTGGGGTTAGTAATGGAGAGGAGTATATCAGACATCAAGTCTTGGGGTCAGTAATGGAGAGGGGTCTATCAGACATCTAGTCATAGGGTTAGTAATGGAGAGGGGTCTATCAGACATCAAGCCCTGGGGTTAGTAATGGAGAGGGGTCTATCAGACATCCAGCCCTGGGGTTATTAATGGAGAGGAGTCTATCAGACATCAAGCCCTGGGGTTAGTAATAGAGAGGAGTCTATCAGACATCGAGTCACGGGTAAAGTAATGGAGAGGGGTCTATCAGACATCAAGCCCTGGGGTTAGTAATGGAGAGGGGTCTATCAGACATCAAGCCCCGGGGTTAGTAATGGAGAGGGGTATATCAGACATCAAGCCCCGGGGTTAGTAATGGAGAGGGGTCTATCAGACATCAAGCCCTAGGGTCAGTAATGTAGAGGGGTCTATCAGAAACCGAGCCCCGGGGTTAGTAATGGAGAGGGGTCTATCAGACATCAAGCCCTGGGGTATGTAAAGGAGAGGGGTCTATCAGACATCAAGCCCTGGGGTATGTAAAGGAGAGGGGTCTATCAGACATCAAGCCCTGGGGTTAGTAATGGAGAGCGGTCTATCAGACATCATGCCCCGGGGTCAGTAATGGAGAGGAGTCTATCAGACATCATGCCCCGGTGTTAGTAATGGAGAGGGGTCTATCACACATCAAGCCCCAGGGTTAGTAATGGAGAGAGGTCTATCAGACATCAAGCCCCGGGGTTAGTAATGGAGAGAGGTCTATCAGACAACAAGCCCTGGGGTTAGTAATGGAGAGGGGTCTATTAGCCATCCAGCCCTGGGGTTAGTAATGGAGAGGGGTCTATCAGACATCAAGCCCTGGGGTTAGTAATTGAGAGGGGTCTATCAGACATCAAGCCCTGGGGTCAGTAATGGAGAGGGGTCTATCAGACATCGGGTCATGGGGTTAGTAATGGAGAGGGGTCTATCAGACATGAAGCCCTGGGGTTAGTAATGGAGAGAGGTCTATCAGACATCGAGCCCTGGGGATAGTAATGGAGAGGAGTCTATCAGACATGAAGCCCTGGGGTTAGTAATGGAGAGGGGTCTATCAGACATCAAGCCCTGGGGTTAGTAATGGAGAGGGGTCTATCAGACATGAAGCCCTGGGGTTAGTAATGGAGAGGGGTCTATCAGACATCGAGCCCCGGGGATAGTAATGGAGAGGAGTCTATCAGACATTGAGTCACGGGGTCAGTAATATAGAGTGGTCTATCAGACATCAAGCCCTGGGGTTAGTAATGGAGAGGGGTCTATGAGACATCAAGCCCCGGGTTTAGTAATGGAGAGGGGTCTATCAGACATCAAGCCCTGGGGTCAGTAATGGAGAGGGGTCTATCACACGTCAAGCCCTGGGGTCAGTAATGGAGAGGGGTCTATCAGACATCAAGCCCTGGGGTTAGTAATGGAGAGGAGTCTATCAAACATCAAGCCTCGGTGTCAGTAATGGAGAGGAGTCTATCAGACATCAAGCCCCGGGGATAGTAATGGATAGGAGTCTATCAGACATCAAGCCCTGGGGTCAGTAATGGAGAGGGGTCTATCAGACATCGAGCCATGGGGTTAGTAATGGAGAGGGGTCTATCAGACATGAAGCCCTGGGGTTAGTAATGGAGAGAGGTCTATCAGACATCAAGCCCTGGGGTTAGTAATGGAGAGGGGTCTATCAGACATCAAGCCCTGGGGTTAGTAATGGAGAGGGGTCTATCAGACATGAAGCCCTGGGGTTAGTAATGGAGAGAGGTCTATCAGACATCGAGCCCTGGTGATAGTAATGGAGAGGAGTGTATCAGACATCAAGCCCTGGGGTTAGTAATGGAGAGGGGTCTATCAGACATCAAGCCCTGGGGATAGTAATGGAGAGGGGTCTATCAGACATGAAGCCCTGGGGTTAGTAATGGAGAGGGGTCTATCAGACATCGAGTCACGGGGTCAGTAATGGAGAGTGGTCTATCAGACATCAAGCCCCGGGGTTAGTAATGGAGAGGGGTCTATCAGACATCAAGCCCCGGGTTTAGTAATGGAGAGGGGTCTATCAGACATCAAGCGCTGGGGTCAGTAATGGAGAGGGGTCTATCACACGTCAAGCCCCGGGGTCAGTAATGGAGAGGGGTCTATCAGACATCAAGCCCTGGGGTTAGTAATGGAGAGGAGTCTATCAGACATCAAGCCCCGGTGTCAGTAATGGAGAGGAGTCTATCAGACATCAAGCCCCGGGGTTAGTAATGGAGAGGTGTCTATCAGACATCAAGCCCTGGGATTAGTAATGGAGAGGGGTCTATCAGACATCAAGCCCTGGGGTTAGTAATGGAGAGGGGTCTATCAGACATCAAGCCCTGGGGTTAGTAATGGAGAGAGGTCTATCAGAGATCAAGCCCTGGGGTTAGTAACAGAGAGGAGTCTATCAGACACAAAGCCCCGGGGTTAGTAATGGAGAGGGGTCTATCAGACATCAAGCCCTGGGGTTAGTAATGGAGAGAGGTATATCAGACATCAAGCCCTGGGGTTAGTAATGGAGAGGAGTCTATCAGACATCAAGCCCTGGGGTTAGTAATGGAGAGAGGTCTATCAGACATCAAGCCCTGAGGTTAGTAATGGAGAGGGGTCTATCAGACATCAAACCCTGGGGTTAGTAATGGAGAGGGGTCTATCAGACATCAAGCCCCGGGGTTGTAATGGAGAGGGGTCTATCAGACACCAAGCCCCGGGGTTAGTAATGGAGAGGGGTCTATCAGACATCAAGCCCTGGGGTTAGTAATGGAGAGGGGTCTATCAAACATCAAGCCGCGGGGTTAGTAATGGAGAGGGGTCTATCAGACATCAAGCCCAGGGGTCAGTAATGGAGAGGGGTCTATCAGATATCAAGCCCCGGGGTTAGTAATGGAGAGAGATCTATCAGAGATCAAGCCCTGGGGTCAGTAATGGAGAGGGGTCTATCAGACATCAAGCCCCGGGGTTAGTAATGGAGAGGAGTCTATCAGATATCAAGCCCCGGGGTTAGTAATGGAGAGGAGTCTATCAGATATCAAGCCCCGGGGTTAGTAATGGAGAGAGGTCTATCAGACATCAAGCCCCGGGGTTAGTAATGGAGAGGGGTCTATCAGAGATCAAGCCCTGAGGTCAGTAATGGAGAGAGATCTATCAGAGATCAAGCCCTGGGGTCAGTAATGGAGAGGGGTCTATCAGACATCAAGCCCTGGGGTTAGTAATGGAGAGGGGTCTATCAGACATCAAGCCCTGGGGCTAGTAATGGAGAGGGGTCTATCAGACATCAAGCCCTGGAATTAGTAATGGAGAGGAGTCTATCAGACATCAAGCCCTGGGGTTAGTAATGGAGAGGGGTCTATCAGACTTCAAGCCCTGGGGTTAGTAATGGAGAGGGGTCTATCAGACATCAAGCCCTGGGGTCAGTAATGGAGAGGGGTCTATCAGATATCAAGCCCTGGGGTCATTAATGGAGAGAGGTCTATCAGACATCAAGCCCCGGGGTCAGTAATGGAGAGGGGTCTATCAGACATCAAGCCCTGGGGTTAGTAATGGAGAGGGGTCTATCAGACATCCAGCCATGGGGATAGTAATGGAGAGGGGTCTATCAGACATCAAGCCCCGGGGTTAGTAATGGAGAGGTGTCTATCAGACATCAAGCCCTGGGGTTAGTAATGGAGAGGGGTCTATCAGACATCAAGCCCTGGGGTTAGTAATGGAGAGTGGTCTATCAGACATCGAGCCCCGGGGTTAGTAATGGAGAGGAGTCTATCAGACATCAAGCCCTGGGGTTAGTAATGGAGAGGGGTCTATCAGACATCAAGCCCTGGGGTTAGTAATGGAGAGTGGTCTATCAGACATCGAGCCCTGGGGTTAGTAATGGAGAGGAGTCTATCAGACATCAAACCCTGGGGTTAGTAATGGAGAGGGGTCTATCAGACATCAAGCCCTGGGGTTAGTAATGGAGAGGAGTATATCAGACATCAAGTCTTGGGGTCAGTAATGGAGAGGGGTCTATCAGACATCGAGTCATGGGGTTAGTAATGGAGAGGGGTCTATCAGACATCAAGCCCTGGGGTTAGTAACGGAGAGGGGTCTATCAGACTTCCAGTCCTGGGGTTAGTAATGGAGAGGAGTCTATCAGACATCAAGCCCTGGGGTTAGTAATAGAGAGGAGTCTATCAGACATAGAGTCACGGGGATAGTAATGGAGAGGGGTCTTTCAGACATCAAGCCCTGGGGTCAGTAATGGCGAGTGGTCTATCAGACATCAAGCCCCGGGGTCAGTAATGGAGAGGAGTCTATCAGACATCAATCCACAGGGTTAGTAATGGAGAGGAGTCTTTCAGACATCAAGCCCTGGGGATAGTAATGGAGAGGGGTCTATCAGACATCAAGCCCTAGGGTCAGTAAAGGAGAGGGGTCTATCAGACATCAAGCCCTGGGGTATGTAAAGGAGAGGGGTCTATCAGACATCAAGCCCTGGGGTTAGTAATGGAGAGGGGTCTATCAGATATCATGCTCCGGGGTCAGTAATGGAGAGGAGTTTATCAGACATCATGCCCCGGTGTTAGTAATGGAGAGGGGTCTATCACACATCAATCCCCGGGGTTAGTAATGGAGAGAGGTCTATCAGACATCAAGCCCCGGGGTTAGTAATGGAGAGAGGTCTATCAGACAACAAGCCCTGGGGTTAGTAATGGAGAGGAGTCTATTAACCATCCAGCCCTGGGGTTAGTAATGAAGAGGGGACTTTCAGACATTAAGCCCTGGGGTTAGTAATGGAGAGGGGTCTATCAGACATCAAGCCCTGGGGTCAGTAATGGAGAGGGGTCTATCAGACATCGAGCCATGGGGTTAGTAATGGAGAGGGGTCTATCAGACATGAAGCACTGGGGTTAGTAATGGAGAGAGGTCTATCAGACATCAAGCCCAGGGGTTAGTAATGGAGAGGGGTCTATCAGACATCAAGCCCTGGGGTTAGTAATGTAGAGGGGTCTATCAGACATGAAGCCCTGGGGTTAGTAATGGAGAGAGGTCTATCAGACATCGAGCCCTGGGGATAGTAATGGAGAGGAGTCTATCAGACATGAAGCCCTGGGGTTAGTAATGGAGAGGGGTCTATCAGACATCAAGCCCTGGGGTTAGTAATGGAGAGGGGTCTATCAGACATGAAGCCCTGGGGTTAGTAATGGAGAGGGGTCTATCAGACATCGAGCCCCGGGGATAGTAATGGAGAGGAGTCTATCAGACATTGAGTCACGGGGTCAGTAATGGAGAGTGGTCTATCAGACATCAAGCCCTGGGGTTAGTAATGGAGAGGGGTCTATCAGACATCAAGCCCCGGGTTTAGTAATGGAGAGGGGTCTGTCAGACATCAAGCCCTGGGGTTAGTAATGGAGAGGGGTCTATCACACGTCAAGCCCCGGGGTCAGTAATGGAGAGGGGTCTATCAGACATCAAGCCCTGGGGTTAGTAATGGAGAGGAGTCTATCAGACATCAAGCCCCGGTGTCAGTAATGGAGAGGAGTCTATCAGACATCAAGCCACAGGGTTAGTAATGGAGAGGAGTTTTTCAGACATCAAGCCCTGGGGATAGTAATGGAGAGGGGTCTATCAGACATCAAGCCCTAGGGTCAGTAAAGGAGAGGGGTCTATCAGACATCAAGCCCTGGGGTTAGTAATGGAGAGGGGTCTATCAGACATCAAGCCCTGGGGTTAGTAATGGAGAGGAGTCTATCAGACATCAAGCCCCGGGGTTAGTAATGGAGAGGAGTCTTTCAGACATCAAGCCCTGGGGTCAGTAATGGAGAGGGGTCTATCAGACATCGAGCCATGGGGTTAGTAATGGAGAGGGTTCTATCAGAGATCAAGCCCTGGGGTTAGTAATGGAGAGAGGTCTATCAGACATCGAGCCCCGGGGTTAGTAATGGAGAGAGGTCTATCAGACATCAAGCCCTGGGGTTAGTAATGCAGAGGGGACTATCAGACATCAAGCCCTGGGGTTAGTAATGGAGAGGGGTCTATCAGACATCGAGCCCTGGGGTTAGTAATGGAGAGGGGTCTATCAGACATCAAGCCCTGGGGTTAGTAATGGAGAGGGGTCTATCAGACATGAAGCCCTGGGGTTAGTAATGGAGAGGGGTCTATCAGACATCGAGCCCCGGGGATAGTAATGGAGAGGAGTCTATCAGACATCGAGTCACGGGGTCAGTAATGGAGAGTGATCTATCAGACATCAAGCCCTGGGGTTAGTAATGGAGAGGGGTCTATCAGACATCAAGCCCCGGGTTTAGTAATGGAGAGGGGTCTATCAGACATCAAGCCCTGGGGTCAGTAATGGAGAGGGGTCTATCACACGTCAAGCCCCGGGGTCAGTAATGGAGAGGGGTCTATCAGACATCAAGCCCTGGGGTTAGTAATGGAGAGGGGTCTATCAGACATCAAGCTCTGGGGTTAGTAATGGAGAGAGGTCCATCAGACATCAAGCCCTGGGGTTTGTAATGGAGAGGAGTCTATCAGACACAAAGCCCCGGGGTTAGTAATGGAGAGGGGTCTATCAGACATCAAGCCCTGGGGTTAGTAATGGAGAGAGGTATATCAGACATCATGCCCTGGGGTTAGTAATGGAGAGAAGTCTATCAGACATCAAACCCTGGGGTTATTAATGGAGAGGGGTCTATCAGACATCAAGCCCCGGGGTTAGTAATGGAGAGGGGTCTATCAGACACCAAGCCCTGGGGTTAGTAATGGAGAGAGGTCTATCAGACATCAAGCCCTGGGGTTAGTAATGGAGAGGAGTATATCAGAGATCAAGCCCTGGGGTTAGTAATGGAGAGAGGTCTATCAGACATCGAGTTATGGGGTTAGTAATGGAGAGGGGTCTATCAGACATCAAGCCCTGGGGTTAGTAATGGAGAGGGGTCTATCAGACATCCAGCCCTGGGGTTAGTAATGGAGAGGAGTCTATCAGACATCAAGCCCTGGGGTTAGTAATAGAGAGGAGTCTATCAGACATCGAGTCACGGGTAAAGTAATGGAGAGGGGTCTATCAGACATCAAGCCCTGGGGTTAGTAATGGAGAGGGGTCTATCAGACATCAAGCCCCGGGGTTAGTAATGGAGAGGGGTATATCAGACATCAAGCCCCGGGGTTAGTAATGGAGAGGGGTCTATCAGACATCAAGCCCTAGGGTCAGTAATGGAGAGGGGTCTATCAGAAACCGAGCCCCGGGGTTAGTAATGGAGAGGGGTCTATCAGACATCAAGCCCTGGGGTATGTAAAGGAGAGGGGTCTATCAGACATCAAGCCCTGGGGTATGTAAAGGAGAGGGGTCTATCAGACATCAAGCCCTGGGATTAGTAATGGAGAGCGGTCTATCAGACATCATGCCCCGGGGTCAGTAATGGAGAGGAGTCTATCAGACATCATGCCCCGGTGTTATTAATGGAGAGGTGTCTATCACACATCAAGCCCCGGGGTTAGTAATGGAGAGAGGTCTATCAGACATCAAGCCCCGGGGTTAGTAATGGAGAGAGGTCTATCAGACAACAAGCCCTGGGGTTAGTAATGGAGAGGGGTCTATTAGCCATCCAGCCCTGGGGTTAGTAATGGAGAGGGGTCTATCAGACATCAAGCCCTGGGGTTAGTAATGGAGAGGGGTCTATCAGACATCAAGCCCTGGGGTCAGTAATGGAGAGGGCTCTATCAGACATCGAGCCATGGGGTTAGTAATGGAGAGGGGTCTATCAGACATGAAGCCATGGGGTTAGTAATGGAGAGAGGTCTATCAGACATCGAGCCCTGGGGATAGTAATGGAGAGGAGTCTATCAGACATGAAGCCCTGGGGTTAGTAATGGAGAGGGGTCTATCAGACATCAAGCCCTGGGGTTAGTAATGGAGAGGGGTCTATCAGACATCAAGCCCTGGGGTTAGTAATGGAGAGGGGTCTATCAGACATCGAGCCTCGGGGATAGTAATGGAGAGGAGTCTATCAGACATCGAGTAACGGGGTCAGTAATATAGAGTGGTCTATCAGACATCAAGCCCTGGGGTTAGTAATGGAGAGGGGTCTATCAGACATCAAGCCCCGGGTTTAGTAATGGAGAGGGGTCTATCAGACATCAAGCCCTGGGGTCAGTAATGGAGAGGGGTCTATCACACGTCAAGCCCTGGGGTCAGTAATGGAGAGGGGTCTATCAGACATCAAGCCCTGGGGTTAGTAATGGAGAGGAGTCTATCAGACATCAAGCCTCGGTGTCAGTAATGTAGAGGAGTCTATCAGACATCAAGCCCCGGGGTTAGTAATGGAGAGGAGTCTATCAGACATCAAGCCCTGGGGTCAGTAATGGAGAGGGATCTATCAGACATCGAGCCATGGGGTTAGTAATGGAGAGGGGTCTATCAGACATGAAGCCCTGGGGTTAGTAATGCAGAGAGGTCTATCAGACATCAAGCCCTGGGGTTAGTAATGGAGAGGGGTCTATCAGACATCAAGCCCTGGGGTTAGTAATGGAGAGGGGTCTATCAGACATCAAGCCCTGGGGTTAGTAATGGAGAGGGGTCTATCAGACATGAAGCCCTGGGGTTAGTAATGGAGAGGGGTCTATCAGACATCGAGTCACGGGGTCAGTAATGGAGAGTGGTCTATCAGACATCAAGCCCCGGGGTTAGTAATGGAGAGGGGTCTATCAGACATCAAGCCCCGGGTTTAGTAATGGAGAGGGGTCTATCAGACATCAAGCCCTGGGGTCAGTAATGGAGAGGGGTCTATCACACGTCAAGCCCCGGGGTCAGTAATGGAGAGGGGTCTATCAGACATCAAGCCCTGGGGTTAGTAATGGAGAGGAGTCTATCAGACATCAAGCCCCGGTGTCAGTAATGGAGAGGAGTCTATCAGACATCAAGCCCCGGGGTTAGTAATGGAGAGGTGTCTATCAGACATCAAGCCCTGGGATTAGTAATGGAGAGGAGTCTATCAGACATCAAGCCCCGGGGTTAGTAATGGAGAGGAGTCTATCAGACATCAAGCCCCGGTGTCAGTAATGGAGAGGAGTCTATCAGACATCAAGCCACAGGGTTAGTAATGGAGAGGAGTCTTTCAGACATCAAGCCCTGGGGATAGTAATGGAGAGGGGTCTATCAGACATCAAGCCCTAGGGTCAGTAAAGGAGAGGGGTCTATCAGACATCAAGTCCTGGGGTTAGTAATGGAGAGGGGTCTATCAGACATCAAGCCCTGGGGTTAGTAATAGAGAGGAGTCTATCAGACATCAAGCCCCGGGGTTAGTAATTGAGAGGAGTCTTTCAGACATCAAGCCCTGGGGTCAGTAATGGAGAGGGGTCTATCAGACATCGAGCCATGGGGTTAGTAATGCAGAGGGTTCTATCAGAGATCAAGCCCTGGGGTTAGTAATGGAGAGGGGTCTATCAGACATGAAGCCCTGGGGTTAGTAATGGAGAGGGGTCTATCAGACATCAAGCCCCGGGGATAGTAATGGAGAGGAGTCTATCAGACATCGAGTCACGGGGTCAGTAATGGAGAGTGATCTATCAGACATCAAGCCCTGGGGTTAGTAATGGAGAGGGGTCTATCAGACATCAAGCCCCGGGTTTAGTAATGGAGAGGGGTCTATCAGACATCAAGCCCTGGGGTCAGTAATGGAGAGGGGTCTATCACACGTCAAGCCCCGGGGTCAGTAATGGAGAGGGGTCTATCAGACATCAAGCCCTGGGGTTAGTAATGGAGAGGGGTCTATCAGACATCAAGCTCTGGGGTTAGTAATGGAGAGACGTCCATCAGACATCAAGCCCTGGGGTTTGTAATGGAGAGGAGTCTATCAGACACAAAGCCCCGGGGTTAGTAATGGAGAGGGGTCTATCAGACATCAAGCCCTGGGGTTAGTAATGGAGAGAGGTATATCAGACATCATGCCCTGGGGTTAGTAATGGAGAGAAGTCTATCAGACATCAAGCACTGGGGTTAGTAATGGAGAGAGGTCTATCAGACATCAAGCCCTGGGGTTAGTAATGGAGAGGGGTCTATCAGACATCAAACCCTGGGGTTAGTAATGGAGAGGGGTCTATCAGACATCAAACCCTGGGGTTATTAATGGAGAGGGGTCTATCAGACATCAAGCCCCGGGGTTAGTAATGGAGAGGGGTCTATCAGACACCAAGCCCCGGGGTTAGTAATGGAGAGAGGTCTATCAGACATCAAGCCCTGGGGTTAGTAATGGAGAGGAGTATATCAGACATCAAGTCTTGGGGTCAGTAATGGAGAGGGGTCTATCAGACATCGAGTTATGGGGTTAGTAATGGAGAGGGGTCTATCAGACATCAAGCCCTGGGGTTAGTAATGGAGAGGGGTCTATCAGACATCCAGCCCTGGGGTTATTAATGTAGAGGAGTCTATCAGACATCAAGCCCTGGTGTTAGTAATAGAGAGGAGTCTATCAGACATCGAGTCACGGGTAAAGTAATGGAGAGGGGTATATCAGACATCAAGCCCTGGGGTTAGTAATGGAGAGGGGTCTATCAGACGTCAAGCCCCGGGGTTAGTAATGGAGAGGGGTATATCAGACATCAAGCCCCGGGGTTAGTAATGGAGAGGGGTCTATCAGACATCAAGCCCTAGGGTCAGTAATGGAGAGGGGTCTATCAGAAACCGAGCCCCGGGGTTAGTAATGGAGAGGGGTCTATCAGACATCAAGCCCTGGGGTATGTAAAGGAGAGGGGTCTATCAGACATCAAGCCCTGGGGTTAGTAATGGAGAGCGGTCTATCAGACATCATGCCCCGGGGTCAGTAATGGAGAGGAGTCTATCAGACATCATGCCCCGGTGTTAGTAATGGAGAGGGGTCTATCACACATCAAGCCCCGGGGTTAGTAATGGAGAGAGGTCTATCAGACATCAAGCCCCGGGGTTAGTAATGGAGAGAGGTCTATCAGACAACAAGCCCTGGGGTTAATAATGGAGAGGGGTCTATTAGCCATCCAGCCCTGGGGTTAGTAATGGAGAGGGGTCTATCAGACATCAAGCCCTGGGGTTAGTAATGGAGAGGGGTCTATCAGACATCAAGCCCTGGGGTCAGTAATGGAGAGGGGTCTATCAGACATCGAGCCATGGGGTTAGTAATGGAGAGGGATCTATCAGACATGACGCCCTGGGGTTAGTAATGGAGAGGGGTCTATCAGACATCGAGCCCCGGGGATAGTAATGGAGAGGAGTCTATCAGACATCGAGTCACGGGGTCAGTAATATAGAGTGGTCTATCAGACATCAAGCCCTGGGGTTAGTAATGGAGAGGGGTCTATCAGACATCAAGCCCCGGGTTTAGTAATGGAGAGGGGTCTATCAGACATCAAGCCCTGGGGTCAGTAATGGAGAGGGGTCTATCACACGTCAAGCCCTGGGGTCAGTAATGGAGAGGGGTCTATCAGACATCAAGCCCTGGGGTTAGTAATGGAGAGGAGTCTATCAGACATCAAGCCCCGGTGTCAGTAATGGAGAGGAGTCTATCAGACATCAAGCCCCGGGGTTAGTAATGGAGAGGTGTCTATCAGACATCAAGCCCTGGGATTAGTAATGGAGAGGGGTCTATCAGACATCAAGCCCTGGGGTTAATAATGGAGAGGGGTCTATCAGACATCAAGCCCTGGGGTTAGTAATGGAGAGGGGTCTATCAGACATCAAGCCCTGGGGTTAGTAATGGAGAGAGGTCTATCAGACATCGAGCCCTGGGGATAGTAATAGAGAGGAGTCTATCAGACATCAAGCCCCGGGTTTAGTAATGGAGAGGGGTCTGTCAGACATCAAGCCCTGGGGTTAGTAATGGAGAGAGGTATATCACACGTCAAGCCCCGGGGTCAGTAATGGAGAGGGGTCTATCAGACATCAAGCCCTGGGGTTAGTAATGGAGAGGAGTCTATCAGACATCAAGCCCCGGTGTCAGTAATGGAGAGGAGTCTATCAGACATCAAGCCACAGGGTTAGTAATGGAGAGGAGTCTTTCAGACATCAAGCCCTGGGGATAGTAATGGAGAGGGGTCTATCAGACATCAAGCCCTAGGGTCAGTAAAGGAGAGGGGTCTATCAGACATCAAGCCCTGGGGTTAGTAATGGAGAGGGGTCTATCAGACATCAAGCCCTGGGGTTAGTAATGGAGAGGAGTCTATCAGACATCAAGCCCCGGGGTTAGTAATTGAGAGGAGTCTTTCAGACATCAAACCCTGGGGTCAGTAATGGAGAGGGGTCTATCAGACATCGAGCCATGGGGTTAGTAATGGAGAGGGTTCTATCAGAGATCAAGCCCTGGGGTTAGTAATGGAGAGGGGTCTATCAGACATGAAGCCCTGGGGTTAGTAATGGAGAGGGGTCTATCAGACATCGAGCCCCGGGGATAGTAATGGAGAGGAGTCTATCAGACATCGAGTCACGGGGTCAGTAATGGAGAGTGATCTATCAGACATCAAGCCCTGGGGTTAGTAATGGAGAGGGGTCTATCAGACATCAAGCCCCGGGTTTAGTAATGGAGAGGGGTCTATCAGACATCAAGCCCTGGGGTCAGTAATGGAGAGGGGTCTATCACACGTCAAGCCCCGGGGTCAGTAATGGAGAGGGGTCTATCAGACATCAAGCCCTGGGGTTAGTAATGGAGAGGGGTCAATCAGACATCAAGCTCTGGGGTTAGTAATGGAGAGAGGTCCATCAGACATCAAGCCCTGGGGTTTGTAATGGAGAGGAGTCTATCAGACACAAAGCCCCGGGGTTAGTAATGGAGAGGGGTCTATCAGACATCAAGCCCTGGGGTTAGTAATGGAGGGAGGTATATCAGACATCATGCCCTGGGGTTAGTAATGGAGAGAAGTCTATCAGACATCAAGCACTGGGGTTAGTAATGGAGAGAGGTCTATCAGACATCAAGCCCTGGGGTTAGTAATGGAGATGGGTCTATCAGACATCAAACCCTGGGGTTAGTAATGGAGAGGGGTCTATCAGACATCAAACCCTGGGGTTATTAATGGAGAGGGGTCTATCAGACATCAAGCCCCGGGGTTAGTAATGGAGAGGGGTCTATCAGACACCAAGCCCCGGGGTTAGTAATGGAGAGAGGTCTATCAGACATCAAGCCCTGGGGTTAGTAATGGAGAGGAGTATATCAGACATCAAGTCTTGGGGTCAGTAATGGAGAGGGGTCTATCAGACATCGAGTTATGGGGTTAGTAATGGAGAGGGGTCTATCAGACATCAAGCCCTGGGGTTAGTAATGGAGAGGGGTCTATCAGACATCCAGCCCTGGGGTTAGTAATGGAGAGGAGTCTATCAGACATCAAGCCCTGGTGTTAGTAATAGAGAGGAGTCTATCAGACATCGACTCACGGGTAAAGTAATGGAGAGGGGTCTATCAGACATCAAGCCCTGGGGTTAGTAATGGAGAGGGGTCTATCAGACATCAAGCCCCGGGGTTAGTAATGGAGAGGGGTATATCAGACATCAAGCCCCGGGGTTAGTAATGGAGAGGGGTCTATCAGACATCAAGCCCTAGGGTCAGTAATGGAGAGGGGTCTATCAGAAACCGAGCCCCGGGGTTAGTAATGGAGAGGGGTCTATCAGACATCAAGCCCTGGGGTATGTAAAGGAGAGGGGTCTATCAGACATCAAGCCCTGGGGTTAGTAATGGAGAGCGGTCTATCAGACATCATGCCCCGGGGTCAGTAATGGAGAGGAGTCTATCAGACATCATGCCCCGGTGTTAGTAATGGAGAGGGGTCTATCACACATCAAGCCGCGGGGTTAGTAATGGAGAGAGGTCTATCAGACATCAAGCCCCGGGGTTAGTAATGGAGAGAGGTCTATCAGACAACAAGCCCTGGGGTTAGTAATGGAGAGGGGTCTATTAGCCATCCAGCCCTGGTGTTAGTAATGGAGAGGGGTCTATCAGACATCAAGCCCTGGGGTTAGTAATGGAGAGGGGTCTATCAGACATCAAGCCCTGGGGTCAGTAATGGAGAGGGGTCTATCAGACATCGAGCCATGGGGTTAGTAATGGAGAGGGGTCTATCAGACATGAAGCCCTGGGGTTAGTAATGGAGAGGGGTCTATCAGACATCGAGCCCCGGGGATAGTAATGGAGAGGAGTCTATCAGACATCGAGTCACGGGGTCAGTAATATAGAGTGGTCTATCAGACATCAAGCCCTGGGGTTAGTAATGGAGAGGGGTCTATCAGACATCAAGCCCCGGGTTTAGTAATGGAGAGGGGTCTATCAGACATCAAGCCCTGGGGTCAGTAATGGAGAGGGGTCTATCACACGTCAAGCCCTGGGGTTAGTAATGGAGAGGAGTCTATCAGATATTAAGCCCCGGGGTTAGTAATGGAGAGTAGTCTATCAGACATCAAGCCCTGGGGTCAGTAATGGAGAGGGGTCTATCAGACATCGAGCCATGGGGTTAGTAATGGAGAGGGGTCTATCAGACATGAAGCCCTGGGGTTAGTAATGGAGAGAGGTCTATCAGACATCAAGCCCTGGGGTTAGTAATGGAGAGGGGTCTATCAGACATCAAGCCCTGGGGTTAGTAATGGAGAGGGGTCTATCAGACATCGAGCCCTGGTGATAGTAATGGAGAGGAGTGTATCAGACATCAAGCCCTGGGGTTAGTAATGGAGAGGGGTCTATCAGACATCAAGCCCTGGGGTTAGTAATGGAGAGGAGTCTATCAGACATCAAGCCCCGGGGTTAGTAATTGAGAGGAGTCTTTCAGACATCAAGCCCTGGGGTCAGTAATGGAGAGGGGTCTATCAGACATCGAGCCATGGGGTTAGTAATGGAGAGGGTTCTATCAGAGATCAAGCCCTGGGGTTAGTAATGGAGAGGGGTCTATCAGACATGAAGCCCTGGGGTTAGTAATGGAGAGGGGTCTATCAGACATCGAGCCCCGGGGATAGTAATGGAGAGGAGTCTATCAGACATCGAGTCACGGGGTCAGTAATGGAGAGTGATCTATCAGACATCAAGCCCTGGGGTTAGTAATGGAGAGGGGTCTATCAGACATCAAGCCCCGGGTTTAGTAATGGAGAGGGGTCTATCAGACATCAAGCCCTGGGGTCAGTAATGGAGAGGGTTCTATCACACGTCAAGCCCCGGGGTCAGTAATGGAGAGGGGTCTATCAGACATCAAGCCCTGGGGTTAGTAATGGAGAGGGGTCTATCAGACATCAAGCTCTGGGGTTAGTAATGGAGAGAGGTCCATCAGACATCAAGCCCTGGGGTTTGTAATGGAGAGGAGTCTATCAGACACAAAGCCCCGGGGTTAGTAATGGAGAGGGGTCTATCAGACATCAAGCCCTGGGGTTAGTAATGTAGAGAGGTATATCAGACATCATGCCCTGGGGTTAGTAATGGAGAGAAGTCTATCAGACATCAAGCACTGGGGTTAGTAATGGAGAGAGGTCTATCAGACATCAAGCCCTGGGGTTAGTAATGGAGAGGGGTCTATCAGACATCAAACCCTGGGGTTAGTAATGGAGAGGGGTCTATCAGACATCAAACCCTGGGGTTATTAATGGAGAGGGGTCTATCAGACATCAAGCCCCGGGGTTAGTAATGGAGAGGGGTCTATCAGACACCAAGCCCCGGGGTTAGTAATGGAGAGAGGTCTATCAGACATCAAGCCCTGGGGTTAGTAATGGAGAGGAGTATATCAGACATCAAGTCTTGGGGTCAGTAATGGAGAGGGGTCTATCAGACATCGAGTTATGGGGTTAGTAATGGAGAGGGTCTATCAGACATCAAGCCCTGGGGTTAGTAATGGAGAGGGGTCTATCAGACATCCAGCCCTGGGGTTAGTAATGGAGAGGAGTCTATCAGACATCAAGCCCTGGGGTTAGTAATAGAGAGGAGTCTATCAGACATCGAGTCACGGGTAAAGTAATGGAGAGGGGTCTATCAGACATCAAGCCCTGGGGTTAGTAATGGAGAGGGGTCTATCAGACATCAAGCCCCGGGGTTAGTAATGGAGAGGGGTATATCAGACATCAAGCCCCGGGGTTAGTAATGGAGAGGGGTCTATCAGACATCAAGCCCTAGGGTCAGTAATGGAGAGGGGTCTATCAGAAACCGAGCCCCGGGGTTAGTAATGGAGAGGGGTCTATCAGACATCAAGCCCTGGGGTATGTAAAGGAGAGGGGTCTATCAGACATCAAGCCGTGGGGTTAGTAATGGAGAGCGGTCTATCAGACATCATGCCCCGGGGTCAGTAATGGAGAGGAGTCTATCAGACATCATGCCCCGGTGTTAGTAATGGAGAGGGGTCTATCACACATCAAGCCCCGGGGTTGGTAATGGAGAGAGGTCTATTAGACATCAAGCCCCTGGGTTAGTAATGGAGAGAGGTCTATCAGACAACAAGCCCTGGGGTTAGTAATGGAGAGGGGTCTATTAGCCATCCAGCCCTGGGGTTAGTAATGGAGAGGGGTCTATCAGACATCAAGCCCTGGGGTTAGTAATGGAGAGGGGTCTATCAGACATCAAGCCCTGGGGTCAGTAATGGAGAGGGGTCTATCAGACATCGAGCCATGGGGTTAGTAATGGAGAGGGGTCTATCAGACATGAAGCCCTGGGGTTAGTAATGGAGAGGGGTCTATCAGACATCGAGCCCCGGGGATAGTAATGGAGAGGAGTCTATCAGACATCGAGTCACGGGGTCAGTAATATAGAGTGGTCTATCAGACATCAAGCCCTGGGGTTAGTAATGGAGAGGGGTCTATCAGACATCAAGCCCCGGGTTTAGTAATGGAGAGGGGTCTATCAGACATCAAGCCCTGGGGTCAGTAATGGAGAGAGGTCTATCAGACATCAAGCCCCGGGGTTAGTAATGGAGAGGGGTCTATCAGACACCAAGCCCCGGGGTTAGTAATGGAGAGGGGTCTATCAGACATCAAGCCCCGGGGTTAGTAATGGAGAGGGGTCTATCAGACACCAAGCCCCGGGGTTAGTAATGGAGAGGGGTCTATCAGACATCAAGCCCTGGGGTTAGTAATGGAGAGGGGTCTATCAGACATCAAGCCGCGGGGTTAGTAATGGAGAGGGGTCTATCAGACATCAAGCCCCGGGGTCAGTAATGGAGAGGGGTCTATCAGATCTCAAGCCCCGGGGTTAGTAATGGAGAGAGATCTATCAGAGATCAAGCCCTGGGGTCAGTAATGGAGAGAGGTCTATCAGACATCAAGCCCCGGGGTTAGTAATGGAGAGGAGTCTATCAGATATCAAGCCCCGGGGTTAGTAATGGAGAGGAGTCTATCAGATATCAAGCCCCGGGGTTAGTAATGGAGAGAGGTCTATCAGACATCAAGCCCCGGGGTTAGTAATGGAGAGGGGTCTATCAGACATCGAGCCATGGGGTTAGTAATGGAGAGGGGTCTATCAGACATGAAGCCCTGGGGTTAGTAATGGAGAGGGGTCTATCAGACATCGAGCCATGGGGTTAGTAATGGAGAGGGGTCTATCAGACATGAAGCCCTGGGGTTAGTAATGGAGAGGGGTCTATCAGACATCGAGCCCCGGGGATAGTAATGGAGAGGAGTCTATCAGACATCGAGTCACGGGGTCAGTAATATAGAGTGGTCTATCAGACATCAAGCCCTGGGGTTAGTAATGGAGAGGGGTCTATCAGACATCAAGCCCCGGGTTTAGTAATGGAGAGGGGTCTATCAGACATCAAGCCCTGGGGTCAGTAATGGAGAGAGGTCTATCAGACATCAAGCCCCGGGGTTAGTAATGGAGAGGGGTCTATCAGACACCAAGCCCCGGGGTTAGTAATGGAGAGGGGTCTATCAGACATCAAGCCCTGGGGTTAGTAATGGAGAGGGGTCTATCAGACATCAAGCCCCGGGGTTAGTAATGGAGAGGGGTCTATCAGACACCAAGCCCCGGGGTTAGTAATGGAGAGGGGTCTATCAGACATCAAGCCCTGGGGTTAGTAATGGAGAGGGGTCTATCAGACATCAAGCCGCGGGGTTAGTAATGGAGAGGGGTCTATCAGACATCAAGCCCCGGGGTCAGTAATGGAGAGGGGTCTATCAGATCTCAAGCCCCGGGGTTAGTAATGGAGAGAGATCTATCAGAGATCAAGCCCTGGGGTCAGTAATGGAGAGAGGTCTATCAGACATCAAGCCCCGGGGTTAGTAATGGAGAGGAGTCTATCAGATATCAAGCCCCGGGGTTAGTAATGGAGAGGAGTCTATCAGATATCAAGCCACGGGGTTAGTAATGGAGAGAGGTCTATCAGACATCAAGCCCCGGGGTTAGTAATGGAGAGGGGTCTATCAGAGATCAAGCCCTGGGGTCAGTAATGGAGAGAGATCTATCAGAGATCAAGCCCTGGGGTCAGTAATGGAGAGGGGTCTATCAGACATCAAGCCCTGGGGTTAGTAATGGAGAGGGGTCTATCAGACATCAAGCCCTGGGGCTAGTAATGGAGAGGGGTCTATCAGACATCAAGACCTGGAATTAGTAATGGAGAGGAGTCTATCAGACATCAAGCCCTGGGGTTAGTAATGGAGAGGGGTCTATCAGACATCAAGCCCTGGGGTTAGTAATGGAGAGGGGTCTATCAGACATCAAGCCCTGGGGTCAGTAATGGAGAGGGGTCTATCAGACATCAAGCCCTGGGGTCATTAATGGAAAGAGGTCTATCAGACATCAAGCCCCGGGGTCAGTAATGGAGAGGGGTCTATCAGACATCAAGCCCTGGGGTTAGTAATGGAGAGGGGTCTATCAGACATCCAGCCATGGGGATAGTAATGGAGAGGGGTCTATCAGACATCAAGCCCCGGGGTTAGTAATGGAGAGGTGTCTATCAGACATCAAGCCCTGGGGTTAGTAATGGAGAGGGGTCTATCAGACATCAAGCACTGGGGTTAGTAATGGAGAGTGGTCTATCAGACATCGAGCCCCGGGGTTAGTAATGGAGAGGAGTCTATCAGACATCAAGCCCTGGGGTTAGTAATGGAGAGGGGTCTATCAGACATCAAGCCCTGGGGTTAGTAATGGAGAGTGGTCTATCAGACATCGAGCCCTGGGGTTAGTAATGGAGAGGAGTCTTTCAGACATCAAACCCTGGGGTTAGTAATGGAGAGGGGTCTATCAGACAACAAGCCCTGGGGTTAGTAATGGAGAGGGGTCTATCAGACATCAAGCCCTGGGGTCAGTAATGGAGAGGGGTCTATCAGACATCAAGCCCTGGGGTTAGTAATGGAGAGGGGTCTATCAGACATCAAGCCCTGGGGTTAGTAATGGAGAGTGGTCTATCAGACATCGAGCCCTGGGGTTAGTAATGGAGAGGGGTCTATCAGACATCAAGCCCTGGGGTTAGTAATGGAGAGGAGTCTATCAGACATCGAGTCACGGGGTCAGTAATGGGGAGGGGTCTATCAGACATCAAGCCCTGGGGTCAGTAATGGAGAGGGGTCTATCAGACATCAAGCCCTGGGGTTAGTAATGGAGAGGGGTCTATCAGACATCAAGCCCCGGGTTTAGTAATGGAGAGGGGTCTATCAGACATCAAGCCCTGGGGTCAGTAATGGAGAGGGGTCTATCACACGTCAAGCCCCGGGGTCAGTAATGGAGAGGGGTCTATCAGACATCAAGCCCTGGGGTTAGTAATGGAGAGGAGTCTATCAGACATCAAGCCCCGGTGTCAGTAATGGAGAGGAGTCTATCAGACATCAAGCCCCGGGGTTAGTAATGGAGAGGAGTCTATCAGACATCAAGCCCTGGGGTCAGTAATGGAGAGGGGTCTATCAGACATCAAGCCCTGGGGTTAGTAATGGAGAGGGGTCTATCAGACATCAAGCCCTGGGGTTAGTAATGGAGAGGGGTCTATCAGACATCAAGCCCTGGGGTTAGTGATGGAGAGGGGTCTATCAGACATCAAGCCCCGGGGTTAGTAATGGAGAGGGGTCTATCAGACATCAAGCCCCGTGGTCAGTAATGGAGAGGGGTCTATCAGACATCGAGTCACTGGGTTAGTAATGGAGAGGAGTCTATCAGACATCAAGCCCTGGGGTAAGTAATGAAGAGGGGTGTTATGTTCTGCTACCAGAGCTAAGGAAAGAGAGGAGATCTGTCCCTACGATAGAACTCAGCTTAATCCCTACGATGTAACAGGGGACCTGATCCTGCGATCAGACCTGCTAAAGTCCTAAGCTAGTCTGTACGGAGACCTATAGATGTGGGGAAGGAATCCCTACAAGTACTAAGGACTGGGAGGAAAATGGGACACCTCCTAACAGAAATAGTAGCAGACAGACGAACAAACAAAATATAAAGAACACAGAGGTCCGTAGACCAAGCAAACTAACAGAGTTAGATACAGAGCACAGGCTAGCTAGAAAGTAGTTATACAATGAAGTCCAGCAAAGCCAGAAGGGCGGAGCAGGATTAAATAGGCCAACAAGGTCATGTGACCAGCAAAGGAAAAAACCTAAGAGCAAGGTTCTAACAGAACTCCCCCTTCTAAGAGGATCCTCCGGATCCCCTAGGACCAGGCTTATCAGGAAATCTCCTGTGAAGCGCTCTGATAAGTCTGGACGCGGAAACATCATCCGACCTCACCCAAGAGTTATCCTCGGGTCCGAAACCTTTCCAGGCCACAAGATACTGCAAACTACCTCTATACCGTCTAGAGTTAAGGATGCAAGAAATTTCATATTCCCCGTCCTCCACCACCGGAGGAACAGAGGCAGACGCGTCACAATCCGATACAACAGCTTTTTTCAACAGAGAGACATGAAATACCGGATTAATTCTCCAGGAGGTAGGAACCTCCAACCTAACAGCAGATTGGTTGACAACCTGAAGCACCTTAAAGGGCCCTACAAACTTGGGACCCAATTTCTTAGAAGGAATCCTCAACCGCAGATTCCTAGAGGACAACCAAACCATGTCACCAACAGCGAACAAAACCTCCTGTCGTTTCCTATCAAAGTAGTCTTTAGATTTTCTGTTGGCCTCCAAACTCTCTCCAAATCACCGGAAAAATTCTCCTCCTCAGGCACGGCAGATCCCAACTTGGAGAACGACCCAAACGACGGATGTCTCCCAGAACAACAAAAAAAAGGCGAACAACCAGCAGAAGAAGATGTAGGATTGTTCAGAGCAAATTCGGCAAGTGGCAGAAACTCAGACCACCCCTCTTGATTGTCTGCCACAAAACAACGCAAGAACTGCTCAACATCCTGGTTTTTCCTTTCTGTCTGGCCATTAGATTCAGGATGATATCCGGACGAAAACGACAAATGAATTCCCAACCTGTCACAAAAGGCACGCCAAAAACGAGCCACGAACTGAGGACCCCTATCAGAAACAATGTCAGTAGGAACGCCATGAAGTCTGACAATTTCCTTGACAAAGGCCTTAGCGAGAGTTTTAGCGCAGGGCAGTTTGACGAAGGGAACCAAGTGACACATCTTGCTAAAACGGTCCACGACCACCCAGATGACAGTAAAACCCTCAGAGGGGGGAAGGTCAGTTATAAAGTCCATAGCCAAATGTGTCCAAGGAGCACTGGGGACCTCCAAAGGACAAAGCAAACCCGCAGCAGGAGTATGTGAGGACTTAGATCTAGCACATATAGTACATTGGCGCACCCACTTAATGACTTCCTTCTGCCATCCAGGCCACCAAAAACTGTGACCCACCAGTCTCTTGGTCTCAGAGATTCCGGGATGACCTGCCAACCGAGATTCGTGACACTCAACAAACAAATCTCTCCTAAAGGTCCCAGGCACAAACAACCTCCCATGAGGAGTGTTAGATGGGGCATTCTCCTGTGCTTTAAGAATCTCATCTTCCAAAACGGAGTCCAAAGCAGCTATCACAACACCTTCTTGTAAAATGTTCTCCTCTTTCTCAGCACCGACTATGGGAGAAAAACTGCGAGACAAGGCATCCGCCTTAACATTCTTAGTACCAGGGATGTAAGTAACGGAGAAATTAAACCGCGAGAAAAACAGTGCCCACCTAGCCTGACGGGCATTCAGGCGCTTGGCAGCATCAAGATAGATCAGATTTTTATGATCCGTAAGAACCTGAACGGGAAATTCCGCACCTTCCAAGAAGTGGCGCCAGTGTTCAAATGCGAGTTTAATAGCCAATAATTCCCGATTACCAATATCGTAATTCAGTTCAGTCTCCAAAATTTTTTTTGAAAAAAAGGCACAGGGATGTAATCCATCCCCGTTATCCTGAGACAATACTGCGCCAACCCCCACAGAGGAAGCATCAACCTCAACCAAAAACGGCCTAGTAACATCAGGCTGCATAAGGATGGGAGCAGAGGTGAACCTCTCCTTGAGATACACAAAAGCTTCAATGGCCTCAGAAGACCACTGAACCGCATCAGCACCTTTCCTGGTGAGATCGGTCAGAGGTTTGACAATACTAGAAACATTTTTTATGAATTTTCTGTAATAATTGGCGAAACCTAAAAACCTCTGTATCGATTTCAAACCAATAGGCCTAGGCCATTCCTGTACAGCTTGAACTTTAACCGGGTCCATCTCAAAACCTTCGCTGGAGATAATGTAGCCCAAAAAACTAATTCTCTGTACAGCGAACTCACATTTCTCCAGCTTAGCAAAAAGCGAATTGTCCATTAATAACTGTAATACCTCACGTACGCTCCGCCAATGAGACTCCAGATCCGGCGAATAAATCAAAATGTCATCCAAATACACAACCACATTTTTGCCGATCAAAGGTCTAAGGATGTCATTAATAAGATTCTGAAAAAATGCAGGAGCATTAGTAAGACCAAAAGGCATCACCAGATTCTCAAAATGACCCACAGGAGTGTTAAAAGCAGTCTTCCATTCATCACCCTCTTTCATGCGCAACAGATTGTATGCCCCCTTAAGGTCAATTTTAGAGAACCACTTGGCCCCCATTAACTGGTTAAAAAGATCAGGAATCAATGGCAGTGGGTAAGGATTGCGTACAGTAATTTTGTTAATCTTACGAAAATCCAGACAAGGACGTAAACCGCCGTCCTTTTTTTTTACAAAAAAAAATCCAACCGCCACAGGAGACTTAGAGGGCCTAATGTGACCGGCGGCCAAACTTGTCTGTATGTATTCCTCCAAAGCCTTCCTCTCAGGAATAGTAAGGTTAAATAAACGACTTTTAGGAAGAGTCGCTCCAGGGACAAATTCAATAGAACAATCATAGTCTCTATGGGGAGGCAAAACCTGCGACTCCTCCTCAGAAAAAACTCTCCAAAAATCCTGAATAGGAACAGGCAATTCTCCCCTATCCAAAGCTGCAATACGCCCGTTACAACACTTGTCACAACATTTATGGCTCCAGGATTTAATTTCACTGGTAGACCAATCCAGTACAGGATTGTGAAATTTTAACCAGGGCAATCCCAATATTACTGGAGAAGGCAAGTTATTCAAAACTACCAAATCCAATTTCTCATGGTGAACACCATTAATAGTGAGGGGAAATTCACAGACCTTGAGAGTAATATTCTTCAAAGGGGAGCCATCCACAGAAACCACAGCAATGGGGGATGATAAAGGTTCGGGTTTTAAATTGAGTCTTTCCAAGAATCCCCCATCAATTACATTCAGAGTAGACCCACAATCAACAAACACCCGAAATTCCATTGATTTTTCCTGAGCAATCGTGGAAGCAGCTAAAAATACACCCTTGGAATTTAAACAGGCAGTACGGGCATGACTGACCATTTTTTTTTCTTTCTTCATACGAAGCTCACAGCCTTTAATCAAATGACCAGATTTTCCGCAATAGAAACACAAACCTTCAGAAAATCTGCGGTCTTTTTCTTGAGAGCGAGGTGCCACCGATCCAATCTCCATCGGTTCACCACTGTTAGTACACACATTCTCATAACCAGAAACTGACATAGCAGAGGATTTGCTCTCATTAACCCTTGCACGCAGTCTCCTATCCACCCGTATAGCTAATTGCATAGCCTGTTGCAAATCTTCAGGTGTAGGATAAGCAATTAGCAGGTCTTTAACCCTTTCATTGAGCCCAGCAAGAAATAGACTTTTCAGAGCAGAATCGTTCCACCCTGTTTGAGTAGACCAACGACGGAAATGAGCACAATATTTTTCCACATTACCTGATCCCTGTCTCAAACGTCTTAACTCAGTCTCAGCTGAAGAGACACGGTCAGGATCATCATATAATAGCCCGAAAGCAGAAAAAAAACTATCCACTGATCTGAAGCATGTATCACTAGGTTGCAAAGAAAAGGCCCACTCCTGAGGCTCTTTGCGCAAAAGTGACATTATGAACCCTATGCGCTGGGATTCATCCCCAGAGGACTTGGGTCTCAAACGAAAATACAATAAGCAAGCATTTTTAAATGAAAAAAATTCTCGGTGTTCACCAAAAAATAAATCCGGCAAACATACCTTAGGCTCCAAGAAATGTGCTCCAGGACAGTTACTCACGTGCTGACGGAGCTCGGCCACCTCCAGAGAGAGTCCCTGCAGGCGATGAGCCAAATCCTGAACCGACACCATGATGGAACAGAAAAATCTTTCCTTAGAGAATTTGCAGGCTGGACTTACTGTTATGTTCTGCTACCAGAGCTAAGGAAAGAGAGGAGATCTGTCCCTACGATAGAACTCAGCTTAATCCCTACGATGTAACAGGGGACCTGATCCTGCGATCAGACCTGCTAAAGTCCTAAGCTAGTCTGTACGGAGACCTATAGATGTGGGGAAGGAATCCCTACAAGTACTAAGGACTGGGAGGAAAAATGGGACACCTCCTAACAGAAATAGTAGCAGACAGACGAACAAACAAAATATAAAGAACACAGAGGTCCGTAGACCAAGCAAACTAACAGAGTTAGATACAGAGCACAGGCTAGCTAGAAAGTAGTTATACAATGAAGTCCAGCAAAGCCAGAAGGGCGGAGCAGGATTAAATAGGCCAACAAGGTCAGGTGACCAGCAAAGGAAAAAACCTAAGAGCAAGGTTCTAACAAGGGGTCTATCAGACATCAAGCCCTGGGGTTAGTAATGGAGAGGGGTCTATCAGACATCAAGCCCTGGGGTTAGTAATGGAGAGAGGTCTATCAGACATCAAGCCCTGGGGTTAGTAATGGAGAGGAGTATATCAGACATCAAGTCTTGGGGTCAGTAATGGAGAGGGGTCTATCAGACATCGAGTCATGGGGTTAATAATGGAGAGGGGTCTATCAGACATCAAGCCCTGGGGTTAGTAATGGAGAGAGGTCTATCAGACATCAAGCCCCGGGGTTACTAATGGAGAGAGGTCTATCAGACATCAAGCCCTGGGGTTAGTAATGGAGAGGAGTATATCAGACATCAAGTCTTGGGGTCAGTAATGGAGAGGGGTCTATCAGACATCGAGTCATGGGGTTAGTAATGGAGAGGGGTCTATCAGACATCAAGCCCCGGGGTTAGTAATGGAGAGTGGTCTATCAGACATCAAGCCCCGGGGTTAGTAATGGAGAGAGGTCTATCAGACATCAAGCCCTGGGGTTAGCAATGGAGAGGAGTATATCAGACATCAAGTCTTGGGGTCAGTAATGGAGAGGGGTCTATCAGACATCGAGTCATGGGGTTAGTAATGGAGAGGGGTCTATCAGACATCAAGCCCTGGGGTTAGTAATGGAGAGGGGTCTATCAGACATCCAGCCCTGGGGTTAGTAATGGAGAGGAGTCTATCAGACATCAAGCCCTGGGGTTAGTAATAGAGAGGAGTCTATCAGACATCGAGTCACGGGGAAAGTAATGGAGAGGGGTCTATCAGACATCAAGCCCTGGGGTCAGTAATGGAGAGGGGTCTATCAGACATCAAGCCCCGGGGTCAGTAATGGAGAGGAGTCTATCAGACATCAAGCCACAGGGTTAGAAATGGAGAGGAGTCTATCAGACATCAAGCCCTGGGGTTAGTAATGGAGAGGGGTCTATCAGACATCAAGCCCCGGGGTTAGTAATGGAGAGGGGTATATCAGATATCAAGCCCCGGGGTTAGTAATGGAGAGGGGTCTATCAGACATCAATCCCTAGGGTCAGTAATGGAGAGGGGTCTATCAGAAACCGAGCCCCGGGGTTAGTAATGGAGAGGGGTCTATCAGACAGCAAGCCCTGGGGTATGTAAAGGAGAGGGGTCTATCAGACATCAAGCCCTGGGGTTAGTAATGGAGAGGGGTCTATCAGACATCAAGCCCCGGGGTCAGTAATGGAGAGGAGTCTATCAGACATCATGCCCCGGTGTTAGTAATGGAGAGGGGTCTATCAGACATCAAGCCCCGGGGTTAGTAATGGAGAGAGGTCTATCAGACATCAAGCCCCGGGGTTAGTAATGGAGAGAGGTCTATCAGACATCAAGCCCTGGGGTTAGTAATGGAGAGAGGTCTATCAGACATCAAGCACCGGGGTTAGTAATGGAGAGAGGTCTATCAGACATCAAGCCCTGGGGTTAGTAATGGAGAGGGGTCTATTAGCCATCAAGCCCTTGGGTTAGTAATGGAGAGGGGTCTATCAGACATCAAGCCCTGGGGATAGTAATGGAGAGGGGTCTATCAGACATCAAGCCCTGGGGTCAGTAATGGAGAGGGGTCTATCAGACATCTAGCCATGGGGTTAGTAATGGAGAGGGGTCTATCAGACATCAAGCCCTGGGGTCAGAAATGGAGAGGGGTCTATCAGACATCAATTCCTGGGGTCAGTAATGGAGAGGGGTCGACAGACATCAAGCCCCGGGGTCAGAAATGGAGAGGGGTCTGTCAGACATCAAGCAACGGGGTCTGAAATGGAGAGGGGTCTATCAGACATCAAACACCGGGGACAGTAATAGAGAGGGGTCTATCAGACATCAAGCCCCGGGGTTAGTAATGGAGAGGGGTCTATCAGACATCAAGCCCTGGGGTCAGTAATGGAGAGGGGTCTATCAGACATCAAGCCCCGGGGTTAATAATGGACGCTTGATGTCCAATAGACCCCTCTCCATTACTGACCCCAGGGCTTGATGTCTGATAGACCCCTCTCCATTACTGATCCCGGGGCTTAATGTCTGATAGACTCCTCTCCATTACTGACCCCGGGGCTTGATGTCTGATAGACCCCTCTCCATTACTAACCCCAGGGCTTGATGTCTGATAGACCCCTCTCCATTACTAACCCCAGGGCTTGATGTCTGATAGACCCCTCTACATTACTAACCCCAGGACTTGATGTCTGATAGACCCCTCTACATTACTAACCCCAGGGCTTGATGTCTGATAGACCCCTCTCCATTACTAACCCCGGGGCTCGATGTCTGATAGACTCCTCTCCATTACTAACCCCGGGGCTCGATGTCTGATAGACCCCTCTCCATTACTAACCCCAGGGCTTGATGTCTGATAGACCCCTCACCATTACTAACCCCAGGGCCTAATGTCTGATAGACCCCTCTCCATTACTAACCCCAGGACTTGATGTCTGATAGACCCCTCTACATTACTAACCCCAGGGCTTGATGTCTGATAGACCCCTCTCCATTACTAACCCCAGGGCTTGATGTCTGATAGACCCCTCTCCATTACTAACCCCAGGGCTTGATGTCTGATAGACCCCTCTCCGTTACTAACCCCAGGGCTTAATATCTGTTAGACCCCTCTCCATTACTAACCCCAGGGCTTGATGTCTGATAGACCCCTTTCCATTACTAACCCCAGGGCTTGATGACTGATAGACCCCTCTCCATTACTAACCCCGGGGCTTGATGTCTGATAGACCCCTCTCCATTACTAACCCCAGAACTTGATCTCTGATAGACCCCTCTCCATTACTGACCCCGGGGCTTGATGTCTGATAGACCCCTCTCCATTACTAACCCCAGGGCTTGATGTCTGATAGACCCCTCTCCATTACTGACCCCGGGGCTTTTTTTCTGATAGACCCCTCTCCATTACTAACCCCGGGGCTTGATGTCTGATAAACCCCTCTCCATTACTAACCCCAGGGCTTGATGTCTGATAGACTCCTCTCCATTACTAACCCCAGGGCTTGATGTCTGATAGACCCCTCTCCATTACTGACCCCAGGGCTTGATGTCTGATAGACCCCTCTCCATTACTAACCCCGGGGCTTGATGTCTGATAGACCCCTCTCCATTACTAACCCCGGGGCTCGATGTCTGATAGACCCCTCTCCATTACTGACCCCAGGGCTTGATGTCTGATAGACGCCTCTCCAGTACTAACCCCAGGGCTTGATGTCTGATAGACCCCTCCATTACTGACCCCGGGGCTTGATGTCTGATAGACCCCTCTCCATTACTGACCCCGGGGATTGATGTCTGATAGACCCCTCTCCATTACTAACCCCAGGGCTTGATGTCTGATAGACCCCTCTCCATTACTAACCCCAGGGCTTTATGTCTGATAGACCCCTCTCCATTACTAACCCCAGAGCTTGATGTCTGATAGACCCCTCTCCATTACTAACCCCTGGGCTTGATGTCTGATAGACCCCTGTCCATTATTGATCCCGGGGCTTGAGGTCTGATAGACCCCTATCCATTACTAACCAATGGCCTTGATGTCTGATAGACCCCTCTCCATTACTGATCCCGGGGCTTGAGGTCTGATAGATTCCTCTCCATTACCAACCCCGGGGCTCGATGTCTGATAGACCCCTCTCCATTACTGATCCCGGGGCTTGAGGTCTGATAGACCCCTCTCCATTACTAACCCCTGGACTTGATGTCTGATAGACCCCTCTCCATTACTGATCCCGGGGCTTGAGGTCTGATAGACTCCTTTCCATTACTAACCCCGGGGCTCGATGTCTGATAGACCCCTCTCCATTACTAACCCCAGGGCTTGATGTCTGATAGACCCCTCTCCATTACTGACCCTGGGGCTTGATGTCTGATAGACCCCTCTCCATTACTGACCCCAGGGCTTGATGTCTGATAGACCCCTCTCCATTACTGACCCCGGGGTTCGATGTCTGATAGACACCTCTCCATTACTGACCCCGGGGCTTGATGTCTGATAGACTCCTCTCCATTACTAACCCCGGTGCTTGATGTCTGATAGACCCCTATCCATTACTAACCTCTGGGCTTGATGTCTGATAGACCCCTCTCCATTACTGATCCCGGGGCTTGAGGTCTGATAGACTCCTTTCCATTACTAACCCCGGGGCTCGATGTCTGATAGACCCCTCTCCATTACTAACCCCAGGGCTTGATGTCTGATAGACCCCTCTCCATTACTGACCCTGGGGCTTGATGTCTGATAGACCCCTCTCCATTACTGACCCCAGGGCTTGATGTCTGATAGACCCCTCTCCATTACTGACCCCGGGGTTCGATGTCTGATAGACACCTCTCCATTACTGACCACGGGGTTCGATGTCTGATAGACTCCTCTCCATTACTGACCCCGGGGCTTGATGTCTGATAGACTCCTCTCCATTACTAACCCCGGTGCTTGATGTCTGATAGACCCCTCTCCATTACTGACCCCGGGGCTCGACTTCTGATAGACACCTCTCCATTACTGACCCCGGGGCTCGGTGTCTGATAGACCCCTCTCCATTACTAACCCCAGGCTCGATGTCTGATAGACACCTCTCCATTACTGACCCCGGGGCTCGATGTCTGATAGACACCTCTCCATTACTGACCCCGGGGCTCTATGTCTGATAGACTCCTCTCCATTACTACCCCGGGGCTTGATGTCTGATAGACCCCTCTCCATTACTAACCCCAGGGCTTGATGTCTGATAGACCCCTCTCCATTACTAACCCCAGGGCTTGATGTCTGATAGACCCCTCTCCATTACTGACCCCGGGGCTCGATGTCTGATAGACACCTCTCCATTACTAACCCCGGGGCTCGTTGTCTGATAGACTCCTCTCCATTACTATCCCCGGGGATCGATGTCTGATAGACCCCTCTCCATTACTAACCCCGGGGCTTGATGTCTGATAGACTCCTCTCCATTACTAACCCCGGGGCTTGATGTCTGATAGACCCCTCTCCATTACTAACCCCGGGGCTCGATGTCTGATAGACTCCTCTCCATTACTAACCCCGGGGCTCGATGTCTGATAGACCCATCTCCATTACTAACCCCAGGGCTTGATGTCTGATAGACCCCTCACCATTACTAACCCCAGGGCTTGATGTCTGATAGACCCCTCTCCATTACTAACCCCAGGGCTTGATGTCTGATAGACTCCTCTCCATTACTAATCCCAGGGCTTGATGTCTGATAGACCCCTCTCCATTACTAACCCCAGGACTTAATGTCTGATAGACCCCTCTCCATTACTAACCCCAGGGCTTGATGTCTGATAGACCCCTCTCCATTACTAACCCCAGGGCTTGATGTCTGATAGACCCCTCTCCATTACTAACCCCAGGGCTTGATGTCTGATAGACCCCTCTCCATTACTAACCCCAGGGCTTAATGTCTGATAGACCCCTCTCCATTACTAACCCCAGGGCTTGATGTCTGATAGACCCCTTTCCATTACTAACCCCAGGGCTTGATGTCTGATAGACCCCTTTCCATTACTAACCCCAGGGCTTGATGTCTGATAGACACCTCTCCATTACTAACCCTGGGGCTTGATGACTGATAGACTCCTCTCCATTACTAACCCCGGGGCTTGATGTCTGATAGACCCCTCTCCATTACTAACCCCAGAACTTGATCTCTGATAGACCCCTCTCCATTACTGACCCCGGGGCTTGATGTCTGATAGACCCCTCTCCATTACTAACCCCAGGGCTTGATGTCTGATAGACCCCTCTCCTTTACTGACCCCGGGGCTTTTTTTCTGATAGACCCCTCTCCTTTACTGACCCCGGGGCTTTTTTTCTGATAGACCCCTCTCCATTACTAACCCCGGGGCTTGATGTCTGATAAACCCCTCTCCATTACTAACCCCAGGGCTTGATGTCTGATAGACTCCTCTCCATTACTAACCCCAGGGCTTGATGTCTGATAGACCCCTCTCCATTACTGACCCCAGGGCTTGATGTCTGATAGACCCCTCTCCATTACTAACCCCGGGACTTGATGTCTGATAGACCCCTCTCCATTACTAACCCCGGGGCTCGATGTCTGATAGACCCCTCTCCATTACTGACCCCAGGGCTTGATGTCTGATAGACGCCTCTCCATTACTAACCCCAGGGCTTGATGTCTGATAGACCCCTCCATTACTGACCCCGGGGATTGATGTCTGATAGACCCCTCTCCATTACTGACCCCGGGGATTGATGTCTGATAGACCCCTCTCCATTACTAACCCCAGGGCTTGATGTCTGATAGACCCCTCTCCATTACTATCCCCAGGGCTTGATGTCTGATAGACCCCTCTCCATTACTAACCCCAGAGCTTGATGTCTGATAGACCCCTCTCCATTACTAACCCCTGGGCTTGATGTCTGATAGACCCCTGTCCATTATTGATCCCGGGGTTTGAGGTCTGATAGACCCCTATCCATTACTAACCCCAGGGCTTGATGTCTGATAGACCCCTCTCCTTTACTGATCCCGGGGCTTGAGGTCTGATAGATTCCTCTCCATTACTGACCCCGGTGCTTGATGTCTGATAAACCCTTCTCCATTACTGACCCGAGGCTTCATGTCTGATAGACCCCTCTCCATTACTGACCCCAGGATTTGATGTCTGATAGACCCCTCTCCATTACTGACCCCGGGGCTTGATGTCTGATAGACCCCTCTCCATTACTGATCCCAGGGCTTGATGTCTGATAGACCCCTCTCCGTTACTGACCCCAGGGCTTGATGTCTGATAGACCCCTCTCCATTACTAACCCCGGGGCTTGATGTCTGATAGACTCCCCTCCATTATTAACCACAGGGCTTGATGTCTGATAGACTCCTCTCTATTACTAACCCCGGTGCTTGATGTCTGATAAACCCCTCTCCATTACTGACCCGAGGCTTCATGTCTGATAGACCCCTCTCCATTACTGACCCCAGGGCTTGATGTCTGATAGACCCCTCTCCATTGCTGACCCCAGGGTTTGATGTCTGATAGATCCCTCTCCATTACGGACCCCAGGGCTTGATGTCTGATAGACCCCTCTCCATTACTGACCCCAGGGCTTGATGTCTGATAGACCCCTCTCCATTGCTGACCCCAGGGTTTGATGTCTGATAGACCCCTCTCCATTACGGACCCCAGGGCTTGATGTCTGATAGACCCCTCTCCATTACTAACCTAGGGGCTTGAGGTCTGATAGACCCCTATCCATTACTAACCCCGGGGCTTGATGTCTGATAGACCAATCTCCATTACTGACCCCGGGGCTTGATGTCTGATAGACCCCTCTCCATTACTGACCCCGGGGCTCGATGTCTGATAGACCCCTCTCCATTACTGACCCCAGGGCTTGATGTCTGATTGACCCCTCTCCATTACTGACCCCAGGGCTTGATCTCTGATAAACTCCTCTCCATTACTAACCCCGGTGCTTGATGTCTGATAAACCCCTCTCCATTACTGACCCAAGGCTTCATGTCTGATAGACCCCTCTCCATTACTGTCCCCAGGGCTTGATGTCTGATAGACCCCTCTCCATTACTGACCCCAGGGGTTGATGTCTGATAGACCCCTCTTCGTTACTGACCCCGGGGCTTGATGTCTGATGGACCCCTCTCCATTACTAAACCCAGGGCTTGATCTCTGATAGACTCCTCTCCATTACTAACCCCGGAGCTTGATGTCTGATAAACCCTTCTCCATTACTGACCCGAGGCTTCATGTCTGATAGACCCCTCTCCATTACTGACCCCAGGGTTTGATGTCTGATAGACCCCTCTCCATTACTGACCCCGGGGCTTGATATCTGATAGACCCCTCTCCATTACTGATCCCAGGGCTTGATGTCTGATAGACCCCTCTCCATTACTAACCCCAGAGCTTGATGTCTGATAGACCCCTCTCCATTACTAACCCCGGGGCTTGATGTCTGATAGACCCCTCTCCATTACTGATCCCGGAGCTTGAGGTCTGATAGACCCCTCTCCATTACTAACCCCGGGGCTCGATGTCTGATAGACACCTCTCCATTACTATCCCCAGGGCTTGATGTCTGATAGACCCCTCTCCATTACTAACCCCGGGGCTTGATGTCTGATAGACCCCTCTCCATTACTGACCCCAGGGCTTGATGTCTGATAGACCCCTCTTCGTTACTGACCCCGGGGCTTGATGTCTGATGGACCCCTCTCCATTACTAACCCCCGGCTTGATGTCTGATAGAACCCTCTCCATTACTAACCCCGGGGCTTGATGTCTGATAGACCCCTCTCCATTTCTGACCCCGGGGCTTGATGTCTGATAGACCCCTCTCCATTACTATCCCCAGGGCTTGATGTCTGATAGACCCCTCTCCATTACTGACCCCGGGGCTTGATGTCTGATAGACCCCTCTTCGTTACTGACCCCGGGGCTTGATGTCTGATGGACCCCTCTCCATTACTAACCCCCGGCTTGATGTCTGATAGAACCCTCTCCATTACTAACCCCGGGGCTTGATGTCTGATAGACCCCTCTCCATTTCTGACCCCGGGGCTTGATGTCTGATAGACCCCTCTCCATTACTAACCCCAGGGCTTGATGTCTGATAGAACCCTTTCCATTACTGACCCCGGGGCTTGATGTCTGATAGACCCCTCTCCATTACTAACCCCAGGGCTTGATGTCTGATAGACCCCTCTCCATTACTAACCCCAGGGTTTGATGTCTGATAGACTCCTCTCCATTACTAACCCCGGGGCTTGATGTCTGATAGACTCCCCTCCATTATTAACCACAGGGCTTGATGTCTGATAGACTCCTCTCTATTACTAACCCCGGTGCTTGATGTCTGATAAACCCCTCTCCATTACTGACCCGAGGCTTCATGTCTGATAGACCCCTCTCCATTACTGACCCCAGGGCTTGATGTCTGATAGACGCCTCTCCATTACGGACCCCGGGGCTTGATGTCTGATAGAGCCCTCTCCATTACTGATCCCAGGGCTTGATGTCTGATAGACCCCTCTCCATTACTAACCCCAGAGCTTGATGTCTGATAGACCCCTCTCCATTACTAACCCTGGGGCTTGATGTCTGATAGACCCCTCTCCATTACTGACCCCGGGGCTTGATGTCTGATAGACCCCTCTCCATTACTGACCCCAGGGCTTGATGTCTGATAGATCCCTCTCCATTACTAACCCCGGGGCTTGATGTCTGATAGACCCCTCTCCATTACTAACCCCAGGGCTTGTTGTCTGATAGACCAGTCTCCATTACTAACTCCAGGGCTTCATGTCTGATAGACCCCTCTCCATTACTGACCCCGGGGCTTGATGTCTGATAGACGCCTCTCCATTACTGACCCCGGGGCTTGATCTCTGATAGACCCCTCTCCATTACTAACCCCGGGGCTCGATGTCGGATAGCCACCTCTCCATTACTGACCCCGGGGCTCGATGTCTGATAGACACCTCTCCATTACTAACCCCAGGGCTTGATGTCTGATAGACCCCTCTCCTTTACTAACCCCCGGGTTTGATGTCTGATAGACCCCTCTCCATTACTACCCCAGGGGCTTGATGTCTGATAGCCACCTCTCCATTACTGACCCCGGGGCTTGATGTCTGATAGACCCCTCTCCATTACTGACCCCAGGGATTGATGTCTTGATAGACACCTCTCCATTACTGACCCCGGGGCTTGATGTCTGATAGACCCCTCTCCATTACTGACCCCGGGGCTTGGTGTCTGATAGACCCCTCTCCATTACTGACCCCAGGGCTTGATGTCTGATAGACTCCTCTCCATTACTGACCCCAGGCCTTGATGTCTGATAGACCCCTCTCCATTACTAACTCCGGGGCTTGATGTCTGATAGACCCCTCTCCATTACTAACCCCAGGGCTTGTTGTCTGATAGACCCCTCTCCATTACTAACCCCAGGGCTTGATGTCTGATAGACCCCTCTCCATAACTGACCCCGGGGCATGATGTCTGATAGACGCCTCTCCATTACTGACCCCGGGGCTTGATGTCTGATAGACACCTCTCCATTACTGACCTCGGGGCTCGATGTCTGATAGACACCTCTCCATTACTGACCCCGGGGATTGATGTCTGATAGACCCCTCTCCATTACTAACCCCAGGGCTTGATGTCTGATAGACCCCTCTCCATTACTAACCCCGGGGCTTGATGTCTGATAGACCCCTCTCCATTACTAACCCCAGGGCTTGATGTCTGATAGACCCCTCTCCATTACTTACCCCGGGACTTGGTGTCTGATAGACCCCTCTCCATTACTGACCCCGGGGCTTGATGTCTGATAGACCCCTCTCCATTACTAACCCCGGGGCTTGATGTCTGATAGACCCCTCTCCATTACTAACCCCAGGGCTTGATGTCTGATATACCCATCTCCATTACTAACCCCAGGGCTTGATGTCTGATAGACCCCTCTCCATTACTGACCCCGGGGCTTGATGTCTGATAGACCCCTCTCCATTACTAACCCCAGGGTTTGATGTCTGATAGACCCCTCTCCATTACTAACCCCATGGCTTGATGTCTGATAGACCCCTCTCCATTACTAACCCCAGGGCTTGATGTCTGATAGACACCTCTCCATTACTGACCTCTGGGCTTGATGTCTGATAGACCCCTCTCCATTACTGACCCCGGGGCTTGATGTCTGATAGACCCCTCTCCATTACTATCCCCAAGGCTTGATGTCTGATAGACCCCTCTCCATTACTGACCCCTGGGCTTTTTTTCTGATAGACCCCTTTCCATTACTATCCCCAGGGCTTGATGTCTGATAGACCCCTCTCCATTACTAACCCCAGGGCTTGTTGTCTGATAGACCACTCTCCATTACTAACTCCAGGGCTTCATGTCTGATAGACCCCTCTCCATTACTGACCCCGGGGCTTGATGTCTGATAGACGCCTCTCCATTACTGACCCCGGGGCTTGATCTCTGATAGACCCCTCTCCATTACTAACCCCGGGGCTCGATGTCGGATAGCCACCTCTCCATTACTGACCCCGGGGCTCGATGTCTGATAGACACCTCTCCATTACTAACCCCAGGGCTTGATGTCTGATAGACCCCTCTCCATTACTAACCCCCGGGTTTGATGTCTGATAGACCCCTCTCCATTACTACCCAAGGGGCTTGATGTCTGATAGACACCTCTCCATTACTGACCCCGGGGCTTGATGTCTGATAGACCCCTCTCCATTACTGACCCCAGGGATTGATGTCTTGATAGACACCTCTCCATTACTGACCCCGGGGCTTGATGTCTGATAGACCCCTCTCCATTACTGACCCCGGGGCTTGATGTCTGATAGACCCCTCTCCATTACTGACCCCAGGGCTTGATGTCTGATAGACTCCTCTCCATTACTGACCCCAGGCCTTGATGTCTGATAGACCCCTCTCCATTACTAACTCCGGGGCTTGATGTCTGATAGACCCCTCTCCATTACTAACCCCAGGGCTTGTTGTCTGATAGACCCCTCTCCATTACTAACCCCAGGGCTTGATGTCTGATAGACCCCTCTCCATTACTGACCCCGGGGCTTGATGTCTGATAGACACCTCTCCATTACTGACCCCGGGGCTTGATGTCTGATAGACACCTCTCCATTACTGACCTCGGGGCTCGATGTCTGATAGACACCTCTCCATTACTGACCCCGGGGATTGATGTCTGATAGACCCCTCTCCATTACTAACCCCAGGGCTTGATGTCTGATAGACCGCTCTCCATTACTAACCCCGGGGCTTGATGTCTGATAGACCCCTCTCCATTACTGACCCCAGGGCTTGATGTCTGATAGACCCCTCTCCATTACTTACCCCGGGACTTGATGTCTGATAGACCCCTCTCCATTACTGACCCCGGGGCTTGATGTCTGATAGACCCCTCTCCAATACTAACCCCGGGGCTTGATGTCTGATAGACCCCTCTCCATTACTAACCCCAGGGCTTGATGTCTGATATACCCCTCTCCATTACTAACCCCAGGGCTTGATGTCTGATAGACCCCTCTCCATTACTGACCCCGGGGCTTGATGTCTGATAGACCCCTCTCCATTACTAACCCCAGGGTTTGATGTCTGATAGACCCCTCTCCATTACTAACCCCATGGCTTGATGTCTGATAGACCCCTCTCCATTACTAACCCCAGGGCTTGATGTCTGATAGACACCTCTCCATTACTGACCTCTGGGCTTGATGTCTGATAGACCCCTCTCCATTACCGACCCCGGGGCTTGATGTCTGATAGACCCCTCTCCATTACTATCCCCAAGGCTTGATGTCTGATAGACCCCTCTCCATTACTGACCCCTGGGCTTTTTTTCTGATAGACCCCTTTCCATTACTAGCCCCAGGGCTTGATGTCTGATAGACCCCTCTCCATTACTGACCCCGGGGCTTGATGTCTGATAGACCCCTCTCCATTACTAACCCCAGGGCTTGATGTATGATATACCCCTCTCCATTACTAGCCCCAGGGCTTGATGTCTGATAGACCCCTCTCCATTACTGACCCTGGGGCTTGATGTCTGATAGACCCCTCTCCATTACTGACCCCAGGGCTTGATGTCTGATAGACCCCTCTCCGTTACTGACCCCGGGGCTTGATGTCTGATAGACCCCTCTCCATTACTAACTCCAGGGCTTGATGTCTGATAGACCCCTCTCCATTACTAACCCCGGGGCTTGATGTCTGATAGACCCCTCTCCATTACTGACCCCAGGGCTTGATGTCTGATAGACTCCTCTCCATTACTAACCCCAGGGCTTGATGTCTGATAGACCCCTCTCCATTACTAGCCCCAGGGCTTGATGTCTGATAGATCCCTCTCCATTACTGACCACGGGGCTTGATGTCTGATAGACCCCTCTCCATTACTAACCCCAGGACTTGATGTCTCATAGACCCCTCTCCATTACTGATCCCAGGCCTTGATGTCTGATAGACTCCCCTCCATTACAAACCCCAGAGCTTGATCTCTGTTAGACCCCTCTCCATTACTGACCCCGGGGCTTGATGTCTGATAGACCCCTCTCCATTACTAACCCCAGGGCTTGAAGTCTGATAGACCCATCTCCATTACTGACCCCAGAGCTTGATCTCTGATAGACCCCTCTCCATTAATAACCCCAGGGCTTGATGTCTGATAGACCACTCTCCATTACTAACCCCGGGGCTTGATGTCTGATAGACCCCTCTCCATTACTGACCCCGGGGCTTGATGTCTGATAGACCCCTCTCCATTACTGATCCCAGGGATTGATGTCTGATAGACCCCTCTCCATTACTAACCCCAGAGCTTGATGTCTGATAGACCCCTCTCCATTACTAACCCTGGGGCTTGATGTCTGATAGACCCCTCTCCTTTACTGATCACGGAGCTTGAGGTCTGATAGACCCCTCTCCATTACTAACCCCGGTGCTCGATGTCTGATAGACACCTCTCCATTACTGACCCCGGGGCTTGATGTCTGATAGACCGCTCTCCATTACTGACCCCAGGGCTTGATGTCTGATAGACCCCTCTCCATTACTAACCCCAGGGTTTGATGTCTGATAGACCCCTCTCCATTACTAACCCCAGGGCTTGATGTCTGATAGACCCCTCTCCATTACTAACCCCAGGGCTTGATGTCTGATAGACACCTCTCCATTACTGACCCCGGGGCTTGATGTCTGATAGACCCCTCTCCATTACTGACCCCGGGGCTTGATGTCTGATAGACCCCTCTCCATTACTATCCCCAAGGCTTGATGTCTGATAGAACCCTCTCCATTACTGACCCCTGGGATTTTTTTCTGATAGACCTCTCTCCATTACTAGCCCCAGGGCTTGATGTCTGATAGACCCCTCTCCATTACTGACCCCAGGGCTTGATGTCTGAAATACCCCTCTCCATTACTAGCCCCAGGGCTTGATGTCTGATAGACCCCTCTCAATTAGTGACCCCAGGGCTTGATGTCTGATAGATCCCTCTCCGTTACTGACCCCGGGGCTTGATGTCTGATAGACCCCTCTCCATTACTAACTCCGGGGCTTGATGTCTGATAGACCCCTCTCCATTACTAACCCCGGGGCTTGAAGTCTGATAGACCCCTCTCCATTACTGAACCCAGGGCTTGATGTCTGATAGATCCCTCTCCATTACTGACCCCGGGGCTTGAAGTCTGATAGACCCCTCTCCATTACTAACCCCAGGGCTTGATGTCTCATAGACCCCTCTCCATTACTGACCCCAGGCCTTGATGTCTGATAGACTCCCCTCCATTACTAACCCCAGAGCTTGATCTCTGTTAGACCCCTCTCCATTACTGACCCCAGGGCTTGATGTCTGATAGACCCCTCTCCATTACTAACCCCAGGGCTTGATGTCTGATAGACCCATCTCCATTACTGACCCCAGAGCTTGATCTCTGATAGACCCCTCTCCATTAATAACCCCAGGGCTTGGTGTCTGATAGACCCCTCTCCATTACTAACCCCGGGGCTTGATGTCTGATAGACCCCTCTCCATTACTGACCCCGGGGCTTGATGTCTGATAGACCCCTCTCCATTACTGATCCCAGGGCTTGATGTCTGATAGACCACTCTCCATTACTAACCCCGGGGCTTGATGTCTGATAGACCCCTCTCCATTACTGACCCCGGGGCTTGATGTCTGATAGACCCCTCTCCATTACTGATCCCAGGGATTGATGTCTGATAGACCCCTCTCCATTACTAACCCCAGAGCTTGATGTCTGATAGACCCCTCTCCATTACTAACCCTGGGGCTTGATGTCTGATAGACCCCTCTCCATTACTGATCACGGAGCTTGAGGTCTGATAGACCCCTCTCCATTACGAACCCCGGTGCTCGATGTCTGATAGACACCTCTCCATTACTGACCCCGGGGCTTGATGTCTGATAGACCGCTCTCCATTACTGACCCCAGGGCTTGATGTCTGATAGACCCCTCTCCATTACTAACCCCAGGGTTTGATGTCTGATAGACCCCTCTCCATTACTAACCCCAGGGCTTGATGTCTGATAGACCCCTCTCCATTACTAACCCCAGGGCTTGATGTCTGATAGACACCTCTCCATTACTGACCCCGGGGCTTGATGTCTGATAGACCCCTCTCCATTACTGACCCCGGGGCTTGATGTCTGATAGACCCCTCTCCATTACTATCCCCAAGGCTTGATGTCTGATAGAACCCTCTCCATTACTGACCCCTGGGCTTTTTTTCTGATAGACCTCTCTCCATTACTAGCCCCAGGGCTTGATGTCTGATAGACCCCTCTCCATTACTGACCCCAGGGCTTGATGTCTGAAATACCCCTCTCCATTACTAGCCCCAGGGCTTGATGTCTGATAGACCCCTCTCCATTAGTGACCCCAGGGCTTGATGTCTGATAGATCCCTCTCCGTTACTGACCCCGGGGCTTGATGTCTGATAGACCCCTCTCCATTACTAACTCCGGGGCTTGATGTCTGATAGACCCCTCTCCATTACTAAGCCCGGGGCTTGAAGTCTGATAGACCCCTCTCCATTACTGAACCCAGGGCTTGATGTCTGATAGATCCCTCTCCATTACTGACCCCGGGGCTTGAAGTCTGATAGACCCCTCTCCATTACTAACCCCAGGGCTTGATGTCTCATAGACCCCTCTCCATTACTGACCCCAGGCCTTGATGTCTGATAAACTCCCCTCCATTACTAACCCCAGAGCTTGATCTCTGTTAGACCCCTCTCCATTACTGACCCCAGGGCTTGATGTCTGATAGACCCCTCTCCATTACTAACCCCAGGGCTTGATGTCTGATAGACCCATCTCCATTACTGACCCCAGAGCTTGATCTCTGATAGACCCCTCTCCATTAATAACCCCAGGGCTTGGTGTCTGATAGACCCCTCTCCATTACTAACCCCGGGGCTTGATGTCTGATAGACCCCTCTCCATTACTAACCCCAGGGCTTGATGTCTGATAGACCCCTCTCCATTACTAACCCCAGGGCTTGATGTCTGATAGACCCCTCTCCATTACTAACCCCGGGGCTTGATGTCTGATAGACCCCTCTCCATTACTAACCCCAGGGCTTGATGTCTGATAGACCCCTCTCCATTACTAACCCCAGGGCTTGATGTCTGATAGACCCCTCTCCATTACTGACCCCAGAGCTTGATCTCTGATAGACCCCTCTCCATTAGTAACCCCAGGGCTTGATGTCTGATAGACCCCTCTCCATTACTAACCCCGGGGCTTGATGTCTGATAGACCCCTCTCCATTACTGACCCCGGGGCTTGATGTCTGATAGACCCCCCTCCATTACTAACCCCAGGGCTTGATGTCTGATAGACTCCTCTCCATTACTGACCCCGGGGCTTGATGTCTTAAAGACCCCTCTCCATTACTGACCCCGGGGCTTGATGTCTGATAGACCCCTCTCCATTACTGACCCCAGGGCTTGATGTCTGATAGACCCCTCTCCATTACTGACCCCAGGGCTTGATGTCTGATAGACCCCTCTCCATTACGGACCCCAGGGCTTGATGTCTGATAGACCCCTCTCCATTACTAACCTCGGGGCTTGAGGTCTGATAGACCCCTCTCCATGACTAACCCCGGGGCTTGATGTCTGATAGACCCCTCTCCATTACTAACCCCAGGGCTTGTTGTCTGATAGACCCCTCTCCATTACTAACCCCGGGGCTTGATGTCTGATAGACCCCTCTCCATTACTAACCCCAGGGCTTGATGTCTGATAGACCCCTCTCCATTACCTACCCCGGGGCTTGATGTCTGATAGACCCATCTCCATTACTGACCCCGGGGCTTGATGTCTGATAGACCCCTCTCCATTACTAACCCCGGGGCTTGATGTTTCATAGACCCCTCTCCATTACTGACCCCGGGGCTTGATGTCTGATAGACGCCTCTCCATTACTGACCCCGGGGCTTGATGTCTGATAGACACCTCTCCATTACTGACCTCGGGGCTCGATGTCTGATAGACACCTCTCCATTACTGACCCCGGGGATTGATGTCTGATAGACCCCTCTCCATTACTAACCCCAGGGCTTGATGTCTGATAGACCCCTCTCCATTACTAACCCCGGGGCTTGATGTCTGATAGACCCCTCTCCATTACTAACCCCAGGGCTTGATGTCTGATAGAACCCTCTCAATTACTTACCCCGGGGCTTGATGTCTGATAGACCCCTCTCCATTACTGACCCCGGGGCTTGATGTCTGATAGACCCCTCTCCATTACTAACCCCAGGGCTTGATGTCTGATAGACCCCTCTCCATTACTAACCCCAGGGCTTGATGTCTGATAGACCCCTCTCCATTACTAACCCCAGGGCTTGATGTCTGATAGACACCTCTCCATTACTGACCCCGGGGCTTGATGTCTGATAGACCCCTCTCCATTACTAACCCCAGGGTTTGATGTCTGATAGACCCCTCTCCATTACTAACCCCAGGGCTTGATGTCTGATAGACCCCTCTCCATTACTAACCCCAGGGCTTGATGTCTGATAGACAACTCTCCATTACTGACCCCGGGGCTTGATGTCTGATAGACCCCTCTCCATTACTGACCCCGGGGCTTGATGTCTGATAGACCCCTCTCCATTACTATCCCAAGGCTTGATGTCTGATAGACCCCTCTCCATTACTAACCCCGGGGCTTGATGTCTGATAGACCCCTCTCCATTACTAACCCCAGGGCTTGATGTCTGATAGACCCCTCTCCATTACTAACCCCAGGGCTTGATGTCTGATAGACCCCTCTCCATTACTGACCCCAGAGCTTGATCTCTGATAGACCCCTCTCCATTAGTAACCCCAGGGCTTGATGTCTGATAGACCCCTCTCCATTACTAACCCCGGGGCTTGATGTCTGATAGACCCCTCTCCATTACTGACCCCGGGGCTTGATGTCTGATAGACCCCTCTCCATTACTAACCCCAGGGCTTGATGTCTGATAGACCCCTCTCCATTTCTAACCCCCGGGCTTGATGTCTGATAGACCCCTCTCCATTACTAATCCCGGGGCTTGATGTCTGATAGACCCCTCTCCATTACTGACCCCGGGGCTTGATGTCTGATAGACCCCTCTCCATTACTATCCCCAGGGCTTGATGTCTGATAAACCCCTCTCCATTACTAACCCCGGGGCTTGATGTCTGATAGACCCCTCTTCATTACTGACCCCAGGGCTTGATGTCTGATAGACCCCTCTCCATTACTGACCCCAGAGCTTGATCTCTGATAGACCCCTCTCCATTACTAACCCCAGGGTTTGATGTCTGATAGACTCCTCTCCATTACTAACCCCGGGGCTTGATGTCTGATAGACCCCCCTCCATTACTAACCCCAGGGCTTGATGTCTGATAGACTCCTCTCCATTACTGACCCCGGGGCTTGATGTCTTATAGACCCCTCTCCATTACTGACCCCGGGGCTTGATGTCTGATAGACCCCTCGCCATTACTAACCCCGGGGCTTGATGTCTGATAGACCCCTCTCCATTACTGACCCCAGGGCTTGATGTCTGATAGACCCCTCTCCATTACTGACCCCAGGGCTTGATGTCTGATAGACCCCTCTCCATTACGGACCCCAGGGCTTGATGTCTGATAGACCCCTCTCCATTACTAACCTCGGGGCTTGAGGTCTGTAAGACCCCTCTCCATTACTAACCCCGGGGCTTGATGTCTGATAGACCCCTCTCCATTACTAACCCCAGGGCTTGTTGTCTGATAGACCCCTCTCCATTACTAACCCCAGGGCTTGATGTCTGATAGACCCCTCTCCATTACTGACCCCGGGGCTTGATGTCTGATAGACGCCTCTCCATTACTGACCTCGGGGCTCGATGTCTGATATACCCCTCTCCATTACTAGCCCCAGGGCTTGATGTCTGATAGACCCCTCTCCATTAGTGACCCCAGGGCTTGATGTCTGATAGACCCCTCTCCGTTACTGACCCCGGGGCTTGATGTCTGATAGACCCCTCTCCATTACTAACTCCGGGGCTTGATGTCTGATAGACCTCTCTCCATTACTAACCCCGGGGCTTGATGTCTGATAGACTCCTCTCCATTACTAACCCCAGGGTTTGATGTCTGATAGACTCCTCTCCATTACTATCCCCGGGGCTTGATGTCTGATAGACCCCCCTCCATTACTAACCCCAGGGCTTGATGTCTGATAGACTCCTCTCCATTACTGACCCCGGGGCTTGATGTCTTAAAGACCCCTCTCCATTACTGACCCCGGGGCTTGATGTCTGATAGACCCCTCTCCATTACTGACCCCAGGGCTTGATGTCTGATAGACCCCTCTCCATTACTGACCCCAGGGCTTGATGTCTGATAGACCCCTCTCCATTACGGACCCCAGGGCTTGATGTCTGATAGACCCCTCTCCATTACTAACCTCGGGGCTTGAGGTCTGATAGACCCCTCTCCATGACTAACCCCGGGGCTTGATGTCTGATAGACCCCTCTCCATTACTAACCCCAGGGCTTGTTGTCTGATAGACCCCTCTCCATTACTAACCCCGGGGCTTGATGTCTGATAGACCCCTCTCCATTACTAACCCCAGGGCTTGATGTCTGATAGACCCCTCTCCATTACCTACCCCGGGGCTTGATGTCTGATAGACCCATCTCCATTACTGACCCCGGGGCTTGATGTCTGATAGACCCCTCTCCATTACTAACCCCGGGGCTTGATGTTTCATAGACCCCTCTCCATTACTGACCCCGGGGCTTGATGTCTGATAGACGCCTCTCCATTACTGACCCCGGGGCTTGATGTCTGATAGACACCTCTCCATTACTGACCTCGGGGCTCGATGTCTGATAGACACCTCTCCATTACTGACCCCGGGGATTGATGTCTGATAAACCCCTCTCCATTACTAACCCCAGGGCTTGAGGTCTGATAGACCCCTCTCCATTACTAACCCCGGGGCTTGATGTCTGATAGACCCCTCTCCATTACTAACCCCAGGGCTTGATGTCTGATAGAACCCTCTCAATTACTTACCCCGGGGCTTGATGTCTGATAGACCCCTCTCCATTACTGACCCCGGGGCTTGATGTCTGATAGACCCCTCTCCATTACTAACCCCAGGGCTTGATGTCTGATAGACCCCTCTCCATTACTAACCCCAGGGCTTGATGTCTGATAGACCCCTCTCCATTACTAACCCCAGGGCTTGATGTCTGATAGACACCTCTCCATTACTGACCCCGGGGCTTGATGTCTGATAGACCCCTCTCCATTACTAACCCCAGGGTTTGATGTCTGATAGACCCCTCTCCATTACTAACCCCAGGGCTTGATGTCTGATAGACCCCTCTCCATTACTAACCCCAGGGCTTGATGTCTGATAGACAACTCTCCATTACTGACCCCGGGGCTTGATGTCTGATAGACCCCTCTCCATTACTGACCCCGGGGCTTGATGTCTGATAGACCCCTCTCCATTACTATCCCAAGGCTTGATGTCTGATAGACCCCTCTCCATTACTGACCCCTGGGCTTTTTTTCTGATAGACCCCTCTCCATTACTAGCCCCAGGGCTTGATGTCTGATAGACCCCTCTCCATTACTGACCCCGGGGCTTGATGTCTGATAGACCCTTCTCCATTACTAACCCCAGGGCTTGATGTCTGATATACCCCTCTCCTTTACTAGCCCCAGGGCTTGATGTCTGATAGACCCCTCTCCATTACGGACCCCAGGGCTTGATGTCTGATAGACCCCTCTCCATTAGTGACCCCAGGGCTTGATGTCTGATAGACCCCTCTCCGTTACTGACCTCGGGGCTTGATGTCTGATAGACCCCTCTCCATTACTAACTCCGGGGCTTGATGTCTGATAGACCTCTCTCCATTACTAACCCCAGGGTTTGATGTCTGATAGACCCCTCTCCATTACTAACCCCAGGGCTTGATGTCTGATAGACCCCTCTCCATTACTAACCCCAGGGCTTGATGTCTGATAGACAACTCTCCATTACTGACCCCGGGGCTTGATGTCTGATAGACCCCTCTCCATTACTGACCCCGGGGCTTGATGTCTGATAGACCCCTCTCCATTACTATCCCAAGGCTTGATGTCTGATAGACCCCTCTCCATTACTGACCCCTGGGCTTTTTTTCTGATAGACCCCTCTCCATTACTAGCCCCAGGGCTTGATGTCTGATAGACCCCTCTCCATTACTGACCCCGGGGCTTGATGTCTGATAGACCCTTCTCCATTACTAACCCCAGGGCTTGATGTCTGATATACCCCTCTCCTTTACTAGCCCCAGGGCTTGATGTCTGATAGACCCCTCTCCATTACGGACCCCAGGGCTTGATGTCTGATAGACCCCTCTCCATTACTAACCTCGGGGCTTGAGGTCTGTAAGACCCCTCTCCATTACTAACCCCGGGGCTTGATGTCTGATAGACCCCTCTCCATTACTAACCCCAGGGCTTGTTGTCTGATAGACCCCTCTCCATTACTAACCCCAGGGCTTGATGTCTGATAGACCCCTCTCCATTACTGACCCCGGGGCTTGATGTCTGATAGACGCCTCTCCATTACTGACCTCGGGGCTCGATGTCTGATATACCCCTCTCCATTACTAGCCCCAGGGCTTGATGTCTGATAGACCCCTCTCCATTAGTGACCCCAGGGCTTGATGTCTGATAGACCCCTCTCCGTTACTGACCTCGGGGCTTGATGTCTGATAGACCCCTCTCCATTACTAACTCCGGGGCTTGATGTCTGATAGACCTCTCTCCATTACTAACCCCGGGGCTTGATGTCTGATAGACCCCTCTCCATTACTGACCCCAGGGCTTGATGTCTGATAGACTCCTCTCCATTACTAACCCCAGGGTTTGATGTCTGATAGACTCCTCTCCATTACTATCCCCGGGGCTTGATGTCTGATAGACCCCCCTCCATTACTAACCCCAGGGCTTGATGTCTGATAGACTCCTCTCCATTACTGACCCCGGGGCTTGATGTCTTAAAGACCCCTCTCCATTACTGACCCCGGGGCTTGATGTCTGATAGACCCCTCTCCATTACTGACCCCAGGGCTTGATGTCTGATAGACCCCTCTCCATTACTGACCCCAGGGCTTGATGTCTGATAGACCCCTCTCCATTACGGACCCCAGGGCTTGATGTCTGATAGACCCCTCTCCATTACTAACCTCGGGGCTTGAGGTCTGATAGACCCCTCTCCATGACTAACCCCGGGGCTTGATGTCTGATAGACCCCTCTCCATTACTAACCCCAGGGCTTGTTGTCTGATAGACCCCTCTCCATTACTAACCCCGGGGCTTGATGTCTGATAGACCCCTCTCCATTACTAACCCCAGGGCTTGATGTCTGATAGACCCCTCTCCATTACCTACCCCGGGGCTTGATGTCTGATAGACCCATCTCCATTACTGACCCCGGGGCTTGATGTCTGATAGACCCCTCTCCATTACTAACCCCGGGGCTTGATGTTTCATAGACCCCTCTCCATTACTGACCCCGGGGCTTGATGTCTGATAGACGCCTCTCCATTACTGACCCCGGGGCTTGATGTCTGATAGACACCTCTCCATTACTGACCTCGGGGCTCGATGTCTGATAGACACCTCTCCATTACTGACCCCGGGGATTGATGTCTGATAGACCCCTCTCCATTACTAACCCCAGGGCTTGATGTCTGATAGACCCCTCTCCATTACTAACCCCGGGGCTTGATGTCTGATAGACCCCTCTCCATTACTAACCCCAGGGCTTGATGTCTGATAGAACCCTCTCAATTACTTACCCCGGGGCTTGATGTCTGATAGACCCCTCTCCATTACTGACCCCGGGGCTTGATGTCTGATAGACCCCTCTCCATTACTAACCCCAGGGCTTGATGTCTGATAGACCCCTCTCCATTACTAACCCCAGGGCTTGATGTCTGATAGACCCCTCTCCATTACTAACCCCAGGGCTTGATGTCTGATAGACACCTCTCCATTACTGACCCCGGGGCTTGATGTCTGATAGACCCCTCTCCATTACTAACCCCAGGGTTTGATGTCTGATAGACCCCTCTCCATTACTAACCCCAGGGCTTGATGTCTGATAGACCCCACTCCATTACTAACCCCAGGGCTTGATGTCTGATAGACAACTCTCCATTACTGACCCCGGGGCTTGATGTCTGATAGACCCCTCTCCATTACTGACCCCGGGGCTTGATGTCTGATAGACCCCTCTCCATTACTATCCCAAGGCTTGATGTCTGATAGACCCCTCTCCATTACTGACCCCTGGGCTTTTTTTCTGATAGACCCCTCTCCATTACTAGCCCCAGGGCTTGATGTCTGATAGACCCCTCTCCATTACTGACCCCGGGGCTTGATGTCTGATAGACCCTTCTCCATTACTAACCCCAGGGCTTGATGTCTGATATACCCCTCTCCTTTACTAGCCCCAGGGCTTGATGTCTGATAGACCCCTCTCCATTACTGACCCCGGGGCTTGATGTCTCATAGACCCCTCTCCATTACTGACCCCAGGCCTTGATGTCTGATAGACTCCCCTCCATTACTAACCCCAGAGCTTGATCTCTGTTAGACCCCTCTCCATTACTGACCCCGGGGCTTGATGTCTGATAGACCCCTCTCCATTACTAACCCCAGGGCTTGATGTCTGATAGACCCATCTCCATTACTGACCCCAGAGCTTGATCTCTGATAGACCCCTCTCCATTAATAACCCCAGGGCTTGATGTCTGATAGACCACTCTCCATTACTAACCCCGGGGCTTGATGTCTGATAGACGCCTCTCCATTACTGACCCCGGGGCTTGATGTCTGATAGACCCCTCTCCATTACTGATCCCAGGGATTGATGTCTGATAGACCCCTCTCCATTACTAACCCCAGAGCTTGATGTCTGATAGACCCCTCTCCATTACTAACCCCGGGGCTTGATGTCTGATAGACCCCTCTCCATTACTGATCACGGAGCTTGAGGTCTGATAGACCCCTCTCCATTAATAACCCCGGTGCTCGATGTCTGATAGACACCTCTCCATTACTGACCCCGGGGCATGATGTCTGATAGACCGCTCTCCATTACTGACCCCAGGGCTTGATGTCTGATAGACCCCTCTCCATTACTAACCCCAGGGTTTGATGTCTGATAGACCCCTCTCCATTACTAACCCCAGGGCTTGATGTCTGATAGACCCCTCTCCATTACTAACCCCAGGGCTTGATGTCTGATAGACACCTCTCCATTACTGACCCCGGGGCTTGATGTCTGATAGACCCCTCTCCATTACTGACCCCGGGGCTTGATGTCTGATAGACCCCTCTCCATTACTATCCCCAAGGCTTGATGTCTGATAGAACCCTCTCCATTACTGACCCCTGGGCTTTTTTTCTGATAGAACTCTCTCCATTACTAGCCCCAGGGCTTGATGTCTGATAGACCCCTCTCCATTACTGACCCCAGGGCTTGATGTCTGAAATACCCCTCTCCATTACTAGCCCCAGGGCTTGATGTCTGATAGACCCCTCTCCATTAGTGACCCCAGGGCTTGATGTCTGATAGACTCCTCTCCGTTACTGACCCCGGGGCTTGATGTCTGATAGACCCCTCTCCATTACTAACTCCGGGGCTTGATGTCTGATAGACCCCTCTCCATTACTAACCCCGGGGCTTGAAGTCTGATAGACCCCTCTCCATTACTAACCCCAGGGCTTGATGTCTCATAGACCCCTCTCCATTACTGACCCCAGGCCTTGATGTCTGATAGACTCCCCTCCATTACTAACCCCAGAGCTTGATCTCTGTTAGACCCCTCTCCATTACTGACCCCAGGGCTTGATGTCTGATAGACCCCTCTCCATTACTAACCCCAGGGCTTGATGTATGATAGACCCATCTCCATTACTGACCCCAGAGCTTGATCTCTGATAGACCCCTCTCCATTAATAACCCCAGGGCTTGATGTCTGATAGACACCTCTCCATTACTAACCCCGGGGCTTGATGTCTGATAGACCCCTCTCCATTACTGACCCCGGGGCTTGATGTCTGATAGACCCCTCTCCATTACTGATCCCAGGGCTTGATGTCTGATAGACCCCTCTCCATTACTAACCCCAGAGCTTGATGTCTGATAGACCCCTCTCCATTACTAACCCCGGGGCTTGATGTCTGATAGACCCCTCTCCATTACTGATCACGGAGCTTGAGGTCTGATAGACCCCTCTCCATTAATAACCCCGGTGCTCGATGTCTGATAGACACCTCTCCATTACTGACCCCGGGGCATGATGTCTGATAGACCGCTCTCCATTACTGACCCCAGGGCTTGATGTCTTGATAGACACCTCTCCATTAGTGACCCCGGAGCTTGATGTCTGATAGACCGCTCTCCATTACTAACCCCAGTGCTTGTTGTCTGATAGACCCCTCTCCATTACTAACCCCGGGGCTTGATGTCTGATAGACCCCTCTCCATTACTAACCCCGGGGCTTGATGTCTGATAGACCCCTCTCCATTACTAACCCCAGGGCTTGATGTCTGATAGACCCCTCTCCATTACTAACCCCAGGGCTTGATGTCTGATAGACTCCTCTCCATTACTAACCCCGGGGCTTGATGTCTGATAGACCCCCCTCCATTACTAACCCCAGGGCTTGATGTCTGATAGACTCCTCTCCATTACTGACCCCGGGGCTTGATGTCTTATAGACCACTCTCCATTATTGACCCCGGGGCTTGATGTCTGATAGACCCCTCGCCATTACTAACCCCGGGGCTTGATGTCTGATAGACCCCTCTCCATTACTGACCCCAGGGCTTGATGTCTGATAGACCCCTCTCCATTACTGACCCCAGGGCTTGATGTCTGATAGACCCCTCTCCATTACGGACCCCAGGGCTTGATGTCTGATAGACCCCTCTCCATTACTAACCTCGGGTCTTGAGGTCTGATAGACCCCTCTCCATTACTAACCCCGGGGCTTGATGTCTGATAGACCCCTCTCCATTACTAACCCCAGGGCTTGTTGTCTGATAGACCCCTCTCCATTACTAACCCCAGGGCTTGATGTCTGATAGACCCCTCTCCATTACTGACCCCGGGGCTTGATGTCTGATAGACGCCTCTCCATTACTGACCTCGGGGCTCGATGTCTGATATACCCCTCTCCATTACTAGCCCCAGGGCTTGATGTCTGATAGACCCCTCTCCATTAGTGACCCCAGGGCTTGATGTCTGATAGACCCGTCTCCATTACTGACCCCGGGGCTTGATGTCTGATAGACCCCTCTCCATTACTGATCCCAGGGCTTGATGTCTGATAGACCCCTCTCCATTACTAACCCCAGAGCTTGATGTCTGATAGACCCCTCTCCATTACTAACCCCGGGGCTTGATGTCTGATAGACACCTCTCCATTACTGATCCCGGGGCTTGATGTCTGATAGACCCCTCTCCATTACTAACCCCGGTGCTCGATGTCTGATAGACACCTCTCCATTACTGACCCCGGGGCTTGATGTCTGATAGACCGCTCTCCATTACTGACCCCAGGGCTTGATGTCTTGATAGACACCTCTCCATTACTGACCCCGGAGCTTGATGTCTGATAGACCGCTCTCCATTACTAACCCCAGTGCTTGTTGTCTGATAGACCCCTCTCCATTACTAACCCCGGGGCTTGATGTCTGATAGACCCCTCTCCATTACTAACCCCGGGGCTTGATGTCTGATAGACCCCTCTCCATTACTAACCCCAGGGCTTGATGTCTGATAGACCCCTCTCCATTACTAACCCCAGGGCTTGATGTCTGATAGACCCCTCTCCATTACTAACCCCAGGGCTTGATGTCTGATAGACCCCTCTCCATTACTGACCCCAGAGCTTGATCTCTGATAGACCCCTCTCCATTAGTAACCCCAGGGCTTGATGTCTGATAGACCCCTCTCCATTACTAACCCCGGGGCTTGATGTCTGATAGACCCCTCTCCATTACTGACTCCGGGGCTTGATGTCTGATAGACCCCTCTCCATTACTAACCCCAGGGCTTGATGTCTGATAGACCCCTCTCCATTTCTAACCCCCGGGCTTGATGTCTGATAGACCCCTCTCCATTACTAACCCCGGGGCTTGATGTCTGATAGACCCCTCTCCATTACTGACCCCGGGGCTTGATGTCTGATAGACCCCTCTCCATTACTATCCCCAGGGCTTGATGTCTGATAAACCCCTCTCCATTACTAACCCCGGGGCTTGATGTCTGATAGACCCCTCTTCATTACTGACCCCAGGGCTTGATGTCTGATAGACCCCTCTCCATTACTGACCCCAGAGCTTGATCTCTGATAGACCCCTCTCCATTACTAACCCCAGGGTTTGATGTCTGATAGACTATTCTCCATTACTAACCCCGGGGCTTGATGTCTGATAGACCCCCCTCCATTACTAACCCCAGGGCTTGATGTCTGATAGACTCCTCTCCATTACTGACCCCGGGGCTTGATGTCTTATAGACCCCTCTCCATTACTGACCCCGGGGCTTGATGTCTGATAGACCCCTCGCCATTACTAACCCCGGGGCTTGATGTCTGATAGACCCCTCTCCATTACTGACCCCAGGGCTTGATGTCTGATAGACCCCTCTCCATTACTGACCCCAGGGCTTGATGTCTGATAGACCCCTCTCCATTACGGACCCCAGGGCTTGATGTCTGATAGACCCCTCTCCATTACTAACCTCCGGGCTTGAGGTCTGATAGACCCCTCTCCATTACTAACCGCGGGGCTTGATGTCTGATAGACCCCTCTCCATTACTAACCCCAGGGCTTGTTGTCTGATAGACCCCTCTCCATTACTAACCCCAGGGCTTGATGTCTGATAGACCCCTCTCCATTACTGACCCCGGGGCTTGATGTCTGATAGACTCCTCTCCATTACTGACCTCGGGGCTCGATGTCTGATATACCCCTCTCCATTACTAGCCCCAGGGCTTGATGTCTGATAGACCCCTCTCCATTAGTGACCCCAGGGCTTGATGTCTGATAGACCCCTCTCCATTACTGACCCCGGGGCTTGATGTCTGATAGACCCCTCTCCATTACTAACTCCGGGGCTTGATGTCTGATAGACCTCTCTCCATTACTAACCCCGGGGCTTGATGTCTGATAGACCCCTCTCCATTACTGACCCCAGGGCTTGATGTCTGATAGACTCCTCTCCATTACTAACCCCAGGGTTTGATGTCTGATAGACTCCTCTCCATTACTAACCCCGGGGCTTGATGTCTGATAGACCCCCCTCCATTACTAACCCCAGGGCTTGATGTCTGATAGACTCCTCTCCATTACTGACCCCGGGGCTTGATGACTTATAGACCCCTCTCCATTACTGACCCCGGGGCTTGATGTCTGATAGACCCCTCTCCATTACTGACCCCAGGGCTTGATGTCTGATAGACCCCTCTCCATTACTGACCCCAGGGCTTGATGTCTGATAGACCCCTCTCCATTACGGACCCCAGGGCTTGATGTCTGATAGACCCCTCTCCATTACTAACCTCGGGGCTTGAGGTCTGATAGACCCCTCTCCATGACTGACCCCGGGGCTTGATGTCTGATAGACCCCTCTCCATTACTAACCCCAGGGCTAGTTGTCTGATAGACCCCTCTCAATTACTAACCCCAGGGCTTGATGTCTGATAGACCCCTCTCCATTACTGACCCCGGGGCTTGATGTCTGATAGACGCCTCTCCATTACTGACCCCGGGGTTTGATGTCTGATAGACACCTCTCCATTACTGACCTCGTGGCTCGATGTCTGATAGACACCTCTCCATTACTGACCCCGCGGATTGATGTCTGATAGACACCTCTCCATTACTAACCCCAGGGCTTGATGTCTGATAGACCCCTCTCCATTACTAACCCCGGGGCTTGATGTCTGATAGACCCCTCTCCATTACTAACCCCAGGGCTTGATGTCTGATAGACCCCTCTCCATTACCTACCCCGGGGCTTGATGTCTGATAGACCCATCTCCATTACTGACCCCGGGGCTTGATGTCTGATAGACCCCTCTCCATTACTAACCCCGGGGCTTGATGTTTGATAGACCCCTCTCCATTACTGACCCCAGGGCTTAATGTCTGATAGACGCCTCTCCATTACTGACCCCGGGGCTTGATGTCTGATAGACACCTCTCCATTACTGACCTCGGGGCTCGATGTCTGATAGACACCTCTCCATTACTGACCGCGGGGATTGATGTCTGATAGACCCCTCTCCATTACTAACCCCAGGGCTTGATGTCTGATAGACCCCTCTACATTGCTAACCCCGGGGCTTGATGTCTGATAGACCCCTCTCCATTACTAACCCCAGGGCTTGATGTCTGATAGAACCCTCTCAATTACTTACCCCGGGGCTTAATGTCTGATAGACCCCTCTCCATTACTGACCCCGGGGCTTGATGTCTGATAGACCCCTCTCCATTACTAACCCCAGGGCTTGATGTCTGATAGACCCCTCTCCATTACTAACCCCAGGGCTTGATGTCTGATAGACCCCTCTCCATTACTAACGCCAGGGCTTGATGTCTGATAGACACCTCTCCATTACTGACCCCGGGGCTTGATGTCTGATAGACCCCTCTCCATTACTAACCCCAGGGTTTGATGTCTGATAGACCCCTCTCCATTACTAACCCAAGGGCTTGATGTCTGATAGACCCCTCTCCATTACTAACCCCAGGGCTTGATGTCTGATAGACAACTCTCCATTAGTGACCCCGGGGCTTGATGTCTGATAGACCCCTCTCCATTACTGACCCCGGGGCTTGATGTCTGATAGACCCCTCTCCATTACTATCCCAAGGCTTGATGTCTGATAGACCCCTCTCCATTACTGACCCCTGGGCTTTTTTTCTGATAGACCCCTCTCCATTACTAGCCCCAGGGCTTGATGTCTGATAGACCCCTCTCCATTACTGACCCCGGGGCTTGATGTCTGATAGACCCCTCTCCATTACTAACCCCAGGGCTTGATGTCTGATATACCCCTCTCCTTTACTAGCCCCAGGGCTTGATGTCTGATAGACCCCTCTCAATTACTGACCCCGGGGCTTGATGTCTGATAGACCCCTCTCCATTACTGACCCCGGGGCTTGATGTCTGATAGACCCCTCTCCGTTACTGACCCCGGGGCTTGATGTCTGATAGACCCCTCTCCATTACTAACTCCGAGGCTTCATGTCTGATAGACCCCTCTCCATTACTATCCCCGGGACTTGATGTCTGATAGACCCCTCTCCATTACTGACCCCAGGGCTTGATGTCTGATAGACTCCTCTCCATTACTAACCACAGGGCTTGATGTCTGATAGACCCCTCTCCATTACTTGCCCCAGGGCTTGATGTCTGATAGATCCGTCTCCATTACTGACCCCGGGGCTTGATGTCTGATAGACCCCTCTCCATTACTGACCCCAGGGCTTGATGTCTCATAGACCCCTCTCCATTACTGACCCCAGGCCTTGATGTCTGATAGACTCCCCTCCATTACTAACCCCAGAGCTTGATCTCTGTTAGACCCCTCTCCATTACTGACCCCGGGGCTTGATGTCTGATAGACCCCTCTCCATTACAAACCCCAGGGCTTGATGTCTGATAGACCCATCTCCATTACTGACCCCAGAGCTTGATCTCTGATAGACCCCTCTCCATTAATAACCCCAGTTCTTGATGTCTGATAGACCCCTCTCCATTACTAACCCCGGGGCTTGATGTCTGATAGACCCCTCTCCATTACTGACCCCGAGGCTTGATGTCTGATAGACGCCTCTCCGTTACTGACCCCGGGGCTTGATGTCTGATAGACCCCTCTCCATTACTAACCCTCGGGCTTGATGTCTGATAGACCCCTCTCCATTACTAACCCCGGGGCTTGATGTCTGATAGACCCCTCTCCATTACTAACCCCGGGGCTTGATGTCTGATAGACCCCTCTCCATTACTAACCCCGGGGCTTGGTGTCTGATAGACCCCTCTCCATTACTAATCTCGGGGCTTGATGTCTGATAGACCCCTCTCCATTACTAACCCCGGGGCTTGATGTCTGATAGACCCCTCTCCATTACTGACCCCTCTCCATTGCTGACCCCGGGGCTTGATGTCTGATAGACCCCTCTCCATTACTAACCCCGGGGCTCGATGTCTGATAGACCCCTCTCCATTACTAACCCCAGGGCTTGATCTCTGATAGACCCCTCTCCATTACTAACCCCGGGGCTTGATGTCTGATAGACCCCTCTCCATTACTATCCCCGGTGCTTGATCTCTGATAGACTCCTCTCCATTACTGACCTGGGGCTTCATGTCTGATAGACCCCTCTCCATTACTGACCCTGGGGCTTGATGTCTGATAGACCCCTCTCCATTACTAACCAGGGTTCTTGATGTCTGATAGACCCCTCTCCAATACTGACCCCAGGGCTTGATGTCTGATAGACCACTCTCCATTACTGACCTCGGGGCTTGATGTCTCATAGACCCCTCTCCATTACTAACCCCAGGGCTTGATCTCTGATAGACCCCTCTCCATTACTAACCCCGGGGCTCGATGTCTGATAGACCCCTCTCCATTACTAACCCCAGGGCTTGATCTCTGATAGACCCCTCTCCATTACTAACCCCGGGGATTGATGTCTGATAGACCCCTCTCCATTACTAACCCCGGTGCTTGATCTCTGATAGACTCCTCTCCATTACTGACCTGGGGCTTCATGTCTGATAGACCCCTCTCCATTACTGACCCTGGGGCTTGATGTCTGATAGACCCCTCTCCATTACTGTCCCCGGGTCTTGATGTCTGATAGACCCCTCTCCATTACGGACCCTGGGGCTTGATGTCTGGTAGACCCCTCTCCATTACTAACCCCGGGGTTTGATGTCTGATAGACCCCTCTCCATTACTGACCCCGGGGCTTGATGTCTGATAGACCCCTCTCCATTACTGACCCTGGGGCTTGATGTCTGATAGACCCCTCTCCATTACTAACCCCGGGGCTTGATGTCTGATAGACCCCTCTCCATTACTGACCCCAGGGCTTGATGTCTGATAGACCCCTCTCCATTACTGACCCTGGGCCTTGATGTCTGATAGACCCCTGTCCATTACTAACCCCGGGGCTTGATGTCTGATCGACCACTCTCCATTACTAACCCCAGGGCTTGTTGTCTGATAGACCACTCTTCATTACTAACCCCAGGGCTTGATGTCTGATAGACCCCTCTCCATTACTGACCCCGGGGCTTGATGTCTGATAGACGCCTCTCCATTACTGACCCCGGGGCTTGATCTCTGATAGACCCCTCTCCATTACTAACCCCGGGGCTCGATGTCTGATAGACACCTCTCCATTACTGACCCCGGGGCTCGATGTCTGATAGACCCCTCTCCATTACTAACCCCAGAGCTTGATGTCTGATAGACCCCTCTCCATTACTGACCCCAGGGCATGATGTCTGATAGACCCCTCTCCATTACTGACCCCGGGGCTTGATGTCTGATAGACCCCTCTCCATTACTGATCCCAGTGCTTGATGTCTGATAGACCCCTCTCCATTACTGACCCCAGGGCTTGATGTCTGATAGACCCCTCTCCATTACTGACCCCGGGGCTTGATGTCTGATAGACGCCTCTCCATTACTGACCCCGGGGCTTGATCTCTGAAAGACCCCTCTCCATTACTAACCCCGGGGCTCGATGTCTGATAGACACCTCTGCATTACTGACCCCGGGGCTCGATGTCTGATAGACCCCTCTCCATTACTAACCCCAGAGCTTGATGTCTGATAGACCCCTCTCCATTACTGACCCCAGGGCTTGATGTCTGATAGACCCCTCTCCATTACTGACCCCGGGGCTTGATGTCTGATAGACCCCTCTCCATTACTGATCCCAGTGCTTGATGTCTGATAGACCCCTCTCCATTACTGACCCCAGGGCTTGATGTCTGATAGACACCTCTCCATTACTGACCTCGGGGCTTGATGTCTCATAGACCCCTCTCCATTACTAACCCCAGGGCTTGATCTCTGATAGACCCCTCTCCATTACTAACCCCGGGGCTCGATGTCTGATAGACCCCTCTCCATTACTAACCCCAGGGCTTGATCTCTGATAGACCCCTCTCCATTGCTAACCCCGGGGATTGATGTCTGATAGACCCCTCTCCCTTACTAACCCCGATGCTTGATCTCTGATAGACTCCTCTCCATTACAGACCTGGGGCTTCATGTCTGATAGACCCCTCTCCATTACTGACCCTGGGGCTTGATGTCTGATAGACCCCTCTCCATTACTAACCCCGGGGATTGATGTCTGATAGACCCCTCTCCATTACTGACCCCGGGGCTTGATGTCTGATAGACCCCTCTCCATTACTGACCCTGGGGCTTGATGTCTGATAGACCCCTCTCCATTACTAACCCCGGGGCTTGATGTCTGATAGACCCCTCTCCATTACTGACCCCAGGGCTTGATGTCTGATAGACCCCTCTCCATTACTGACCCTGGGGCTTGATGTCTGATAGACCCCTGTCCATTACTAACCCCGGTGCTTGATGTCTGATAGACCCCTCTCCATTACTAAACCCAGGGCTTGTTGTCTGATAGACCACTCTCGATTACTAACCCCAGGGCTTGATGTCTGATAGACCCCTCTCCATTACTGACCCCGGGGCTTGATGTCTGATAGACGCCTCTCCATTACTGACCCCGGGGCTTGATCTCTGATAGACCCCTCTCCATTACTAACCCCAGGGCTTGATGTCTGATAGACCCCTCTCCATTACTGACCTCGGGGCTCGATGTCTGATAGACACCTCTCCATTACTGACCCCGCGGATTGATGTCTGATAGACACCTTTCCATTACTAACCCCAGGGCTTGATGTCTGATAGACCCCTCTCCATTACTAACCCCGGGGCTTGATGTCTGATAGACCCCTCTCCATTACTAACCCCAGGGCTTGATGTCTGATAGACCCCTCTCCATTACTTACCCCGGGGCTTGATGTCTGATAGACCCATCTCCATTACTGACCCCGGGGCTTGATGTCTGATAGACCCCTCTCCATTACTAACCCCGGGGCTTGATGTTTGATAGACCCCTCTCCATTACTGACCCCGGGGCTTGATGTCTGATAGATGCCTCTCCATTACTGACCCCGGGGCTTGATGTCTGATAGACACCTCTCCATTACTGACCTCGGGGCTCGATGTCTGATAGACACCTCTCCATTACTGACCGCGGGGCTTGATGTCTGATAGACCCCTCTCCATTACTAACCCCAGGGTTTGATGTCTGATAGACCCCTCTCCATTACTAACCCCAGGGCTTGATGTCTGATAGACCCCTCTCCATTACTAACCCCAGGGCTTGATGTCTGATAGACCCCTCTCCATTACTGACCCCGGTGCTTGATGTCTGATAGACCCCTCTCCATTACTAACCCCAGGGCTTGATGTCTGATATACCCCTCTCCTTTACTAGCCCCAGGGCTTGATGTCTGATAGACCCCTCTCCATTACTGACCCCGGGGCTTGATGTCTGATAGACCCCTCTCCATTACTGATCCCGGGGCTTGATGTCTGATAGACCCCTCTCCGTTACTGACCCCGGGGCTTGATGTCTGATAGACCCCTCTCCATTACTAACTCCGAGGCTTGATGTCTGATAGACCCCTCTCCATTACTAACACCGGGACTTGATGTCTGATAGACCCCTCTCCATTACTGACCCCAGGGCTTGATGTCTGATAGACTCCTCTCCATTACTAACCCCAGGGCTTGATGTCTGATAGACCCCTCTCCATTACTTGCCCCAGGGCTTGATGTCTGATAGATCCGTCTCCATTACTGACCCCGGGGCTTGATGTCTGATAGACCCCTCTCCATTACTGACCCCAGGGCTTGATGTCTCATAGACCCCTCTCCATTACTGACCCCAGGGCTTGATGTCTGATAGACCCCTCTCCATTACTGACCCCGGGGCTTGATGTCTGATAGACGCCTCTCCATTACTGACCCCGGGGCTTGATCTCTGATAGACCCCTCTCCATTACTAACCCCGGGGCTTGATGTCTGATAGACACCTCTCCATTACTGACCCCGGGGCTCGATGTCTGATAGACCCCTCTCCATTACTAACCCAGAGCTTGATGTCTGATAGACCCCTCTCCATTACTGACCCCAGGGCTTGATGTCTGATAGACCCCTCTCCATTACTGACCCCGGGGCTTGATGTCTGTTAGACCCCTCTCCATTACTGATCCCAGTGCTTGATGTCTGATAGACCCCTCTCCATTACTGACCCCAGGGCTTGATGTCTGATAGACCCCTCTCCATTACTGACCTCGGGGCTTGATGTCTCATAGACCCCTCTCCATTACTAACCCCAGGGCTTGATCTCTGATAGACCCCTCTCCATTACTAACCCCGGGGCTCGATGTCTGATAGACCCCTCTCCATTACTAACCCCAGGGCTTGATCTCTGATAGACCCCTCTCCATTGCTAACCCCGGGGATTGATGTCTGATAGACCCCTCTCCCTTACTAACCTCGATGCTTGATCTCTGATAGACTCCTCTCCATTACTGACCTGGGGCTTCATGTCTGATAGACCCCTCTCCATTACTGACCCTGGGGCTTGATGTCTGATAGACCCCTCTCCATTACTAACCCCGGGGATTGATGTCTGATAGACCCCTCTCCATTACTGACCCCGGGGCTTGATGTCTGATAGACCCCTCTCCATTACTGACCCTGGGGCTTGATGTCTGATAGACCCCTCTCCATTACTAACCCCGGGGCTTGATGTCTGATAGACCCCTCTCCATTACTGACCCCAGGGCTTGATGTCTGATAGACCCCTCTCCATTACTGACCCTGGGGCTTGATGTCTGATAGACCCCTGTCCATTTCTAACCCCGGGGCTTGATGTCTGATAGACCCCTCTCCATTACTAACCCCAGGGCTTGTTGTCAGATAGACCACTCTCGATTACTAACCCCAGGGCTTGATGTCTGATAGACCCCTCTCCATTACTGACCCCGGGGCTTGATGTCTGATAGACACCTCTCCATTACTGACCCCGGGGCTTGATCTCTGATAGACCCCTCTCCATTACTAACCCCGGGGCTCGATGTCTGATAGACACCTCTCCATTACTGACCCCGGGGCTCGATGTCTGATAGACACCTCTCCATTACTAACCCCAGGGCTTGATGTCTGATAGACCCCTCTCCATTACTAACCCCAGGGTTTGATGTCTGATAGAATCCTCTCCATTACTAACCCCGGAGCTTGATGTCTGATAGACCCCCCTCCATTACTAACCCCAGGGCTTGATGTCTGATAGACTCCTCTCCATTACTGACCCCGGGGCTTGATGTCTTATAGACCCCTCTCCATTACTGACCATGGGACTTGATGTCTGATAGACCCCTCTCCATTACTAACCCCGGGGCTTGATGTCTGATAGACCCCTCTCCATTACTGACCCCGGGGCTTGATGTCTGATAGACCCCTCTCCCTTTCTGACCCCAGGGCTTGATGTCTGATAGACCCCTCTCCATTACGGACCCCAGGGCTTGATGTCTGATAGACCCCTCTCCATTACTAACCTCGGGGCTTGAGGTCTGATAGACCCCTCTCCATTACTAACCCCGGGGCTTGATGTCTGATAGACCAATCTCCATTACTGACCCCGGGGCTTGATGTCTGATAGACCCATCTCCATTACTGACCACGGGGATCGATGTCTGATAGACCCCTCTCCATTACTGAACCCAGGGCTTGATGTCTGATAGACCCCTCTCCATTACTGACCCCAGGGCTTGATCTCTGATAGACTCCTCTCCATTACTAACCCCGGTGCTTGATGTCTGATAAACCCCTCTCCATTACTGACCCGAGGCTTCATGTCTGATAGACCCCTCTCCATTACTGACCCCAGGGCTTGATGTCTGATAGACCCCTCTCCATTACTGACCCCAGGGCTTGATGTCTGATAGACCGATCCCATTACTAACCCCAGGGCTTGATGTCTGATAGACCCCTCTCCATTACTGACCCCAGAGTTTGATCTCTGATAGACTCCTCTCCATTACTAACCCGGGTGCTTGATGTCTGATAAACCCCTCTCCATTACTGACCCGAGGCTTCATGTCTGATAGATCCCTCTCCATTACTGACCCCAGGGCTTGATGTCTGATAGACCCCTCTCCATTACTAACCCCGGGGCTTGATGTCTGATAGACCCCTCTCCATTACTGATCCCAGTGCTTGATGTCTGATAGACCCCTCTCCATTACTAACCCCAGAGCTTGATGTCTGATAGACCCCTCTCCATTACTAACCCCGGGGCTTGATGTCTGATAGACCCCTCTCCATTACTGATCCCGGGGTTTGAGGTCTGATAGACCCCTCTCCATTACTAACCCCGGGGATCGATGTCTGATAGACACCTCTCCATTACTGACCCCGGGGCTTGATGTCTGATAGACCCCTCTCCATTACTGACCCCAGGGCTTGATGTCTTGATAGACACCTCTCCATTACTGACCCCGGGGCTTGAAGTCTGATAGACCCCTCTCCATTACTGACCCCGGGGCTTGATGTCTGATAGACCCCTCTCCATTACTGACCCCAGGGCTTGATGTCTGATAGACCCCTCTCCATTACTAACCCCGGGACTTGATGTCTGATAGACCCCTCTCCATTACTAACCCCAGAGCTTGTTGTCTGATAGACCCCTCTCCATTACTAACCCCAGGGCTTGATGTCTGATAGACCCCTCTCCATTACTAACCCCAGGGCTTGATGTCTGATAGACCCCTCTCCATTACTAACCCCAGGGCTTGATGTCTGATAGACCCCTCTCCATTACTATCCCCGGTGCTTGATCTCTGATAGACTCATCTCCATTACTGACCTGGGGCTTCATGTCTGATAGACCCCTCTCCATTATTGACCCTGGGGCTTGATGTCTGATAGACCCCTCTCCATTACTAACCAGGGTTCTTGATGTCTGATAGACCCCTCTCCATTACTGACCCCAGGGCTTGATGTCTGATAGACCCCTCTCCATTACTGACCTCGGGGCTTGATGTCTGATAGACCCCTCTCCATTACTAACCCCAGGGCTTGATCTCTGATAGACCCCTCTCCATTACTAACTCCGGGGCTCGATGTCTGATAGACCCCTCTCCATTACTAACCCCAGGGCTTGATCTCTGATAGACCCCTCTCCATTACTAACCCCGGGGATTGATGTCTGATAGACCCCTCTCCATTACTAACCCCGGTGCTTGATCTCTGATAGACTCCTCCCCATTACTGACCTGGGGCTTCATGTCTGATAGACCCCTCTCCATTACTGACCCCGGGGCTTGATGTCTGATAGACCCCTCTCCATTACTGACCCCGGGGCTTGATGTCTGATAGACCCCTCTCCATTACTGACCCTGGGGCTTGATGTCTGATAGACCCCTCTCCATTACTAACCCCGGGGTTTGATGTCTGATAGACCCCTCTCCATTACTGACCCCGGGGCTTGATGTCTGTTAGACCCCTCTCCATTACTGATCCCAGTGCTTGATGTCTGATAGACCCCTCTCCATTACTGACCCCAGGGCTTGATGTCTGATAGACCCCTCTCCATTACTAACCCCGGGGCTTGATGTCTGATAGACGCCTCTCCATTACTGACCCCGGGGCTTGATCTCTGATAGACCCCTCTCCATTACTAACCCCGGGGCTCGATGTCTGATAGACACCTCTCCATTACTGACCCCGGGGCTCGATGTCTGATAGACCCCTCTCCATTACTAACCCAGAGCTTGATGTCTGATAGACCCCTCTCCATTACTGACCCCAGGGCTTGATGTCTGATAGACCCCTCTCCATTACTGACCCCGGGGCTTGATGTCTGTTAGACCCCTCTCCATTACTGATCCCAGTGCTTGATGTCTGATAGACCCCTCTCCATTACTGACCCCAGGGCTTGATGTTTGATAGACCCCTCTCCATTACTGACCTCGGGGCTTGATGTCTCATAGACCCCTCTCCATTACTAACCCCAGGGTTTGATCTCTGATAGACCCCTCTCCATTACTAACCCCGGGGCTCGATGTCTGATAGACCCCTCTCCATTACTAACCCCAGGGCTTGATCTCTGATAGACCCCTCTCCATTGCTAACCCCGGGGATTGATGTCTGATAGACCCCTCTCCCTTACTAACCCCGATGCTTGATCTCTGATAGACTCCTCTCCATTACTGACCTGGGGCTTCATGTCTGATAGACCCCTCTCCATTACTGACCCTGGGGCTTGATGTCTGATAGACCCCTCTCCATTACTAACCCCGGGGATTGATGTCTGATAGACCCCTCTCCATTACTGACCCCGGGGCTTGATGTCTGATAGACCCCTCTCCATTACTGACCCTGGGGCTTGATGTCTGATAGACCCCTCTCCATTACTAACCCCGGGGCTTGATGTCTGATAGACCCCTCTCCATTACTGACCCCAGGGCTTGATGTCTGATAGACCCCTCTCCATTACTGACCCTGGGGCTTGATGTCTGATAGACCCCTGTCCATTTCTAACCCCGGGGCTTGATGTCTGATAGACCCCTCTCCATTACTAACCCCAGGGCTTGTTGTCTGATAGACCACTCTCGATTACTAACCCCAGGGCTTGATGTCTGATAGACCCCTCTCCATTACTGACCCCGGGGCTTGATGTCTGATAGACGCCTCTCCATTACTGACCCCGGGGCTTGATCTCTGATAGACCCCTCTCCATTACTAACCCCGGGGCTCGATGTCTGATAGACACCTCTCCATTACTGACCCCGGGGCTCGATGTCTGATAGACACCTCTCCATTACTAACCCCAAGGCTTGATGTCTGATAGACCCCTCTCCATTACTAACCCCAGGGATTGATGTCTGATAGACCCCTCTCCATTACTAACCCCAGGGCTCGATGTCTGATAGACACCTCTCCATTACTGACCCCGGGGCTCGATGTCTGATAGACCCATCTCCATTACTGACCCCGGGGCTCGATGTCTGATAGACCCCTCTCCATTACTGAACCCAGGGCTTGATGTCTGATAGACCCCTCTCCATTACTGACCCCAGGGCTTGATCTCTGATAGACTCCTCTTCATTACTAACCCCGGTGCTTGATGTCTGATAAACCCCTCTCCATTACTAACCTCGGGGCTTGAGGTCTGATAGACACCTCTCCATTACTAACCCCGAGGCTTGATGTCTGATAGACCCCTCTCCATTACTAACCCTGGGGCTTGATGTCTGATAGACCCCTCTCCATTACTAACCCCGGGGCTTGATGTCTGATAGAACCCTCTCCATTACTAACCCCGGGGCTTGATGTCTGATAGACCCCTCTCCATTACTAACCCCGGGGCTTGATGTCTGATAGACCCCTCTCCATTACTAATCTCGGGGCTTGATGTCTGATAGACCCCTCTCCATTACTAACCCCGGGGCTTGATGTCTGATAGACCCCTCTCCATTACTGACCCCTCTCCATTACTGACCCCGGGGCTTGATGTCTGATAGACCCCTCTCCATTACTAACCCCGGGGCTCGATGTCTGATAGACCCCTCTCCATTACAAACCCCAGTGCTTGATCTCTGATAGACCCCTCTCCATTACTAACCCCGGGGCTTGATGTCTGATAGACCCCTCTCCATTACTATCCCCGGTGCTTGATCTCTGATAGACTCATCTCCATTACTGACCTGGGGCTTCATGTCTGATAGACCCCTCTCCATTATTGACCCTGGGGCTTGATGTCTGATAGACCCCTCTCCATTACTAACCAGGGGTCTTGATGTCTGATAGACCCCTCTCCATTACTGACCCCAGGGCTTGATGTCTGATAGACCCCTCTCCATTACTGACCTCGGGGCTTGATGTCTCATAGACCCCTCTCCATTACTAACCCCAGGGCTTGATCTCTGATAGACCCCTCTCCATTACTAACTCCGGGGCTCGATGTCTGATAGACCCCTCTCCATTACTAACCCCAGGGCTTGATCTCTGATAGACCCCTCTCCATTACTAACCCCGGGGATTGATGTCTGATAGACCCCTCTCCATTACTAACCCCGGTGCTTGATCTCTGATAGACTCCTCTCCATTACTGACCTGGGGCTTCATGTCTGATAGACCCCTCTCCATTACTGACCCTGGGGCTTGATGTCTGATAGACCCCTCTCCATTACTGACCCCGGGGCTTGATGTCTGATAGACCCCTCTCCATTACTGACCCTGGGGCTTGATGTCTGATAGACCCCTCTCCATTACTAACCCCGGGGTTTGATGTCTGATAGACCCATCTCCATTACTGACCCCGGGGCTTGATGTCTGATAGACCCCTCTCCATTACTGATCCCAGTGCTTGATGTCTGATAGACCCCTCTCCATTACTGACCCCAGGGCTTGATGTCTGATAGACCCCTCTCCATTACTGACCCCGGGGCTTGATGTCTGATAGACGCCTCTCCATTACTGACCCCGGGGCTTGATCTCTGATAGACCCCTCTCCATTACTAACCCCGGGGCTCGATGTCTGATAGACACCTCTCCATTACTGACCCCGGGGCTCGATGTCTGATAGACCCCTCTCCATTACTAACCCAGAGCTTGATGTCTGATAGACCCCTCTCCATTACTGACCCCAGGGCTTGATGTCTGATAGACCCCTCTCCATTACTGACCCCGGGGCTTGATGTCTGTTAGACCCCTCTCCATTACTGATCCCAGTGCTTGATGTCTGATAGACCCCTCTCCATTACTGACCCCAGGGCTTGATGTCTGATAGACCCCTCTCCATTACTGACCTCGGGGCTTGATGTCTCATAGACCCCTCTCCATTACTAACCCCAGGGTTTGATCTCTGATAGACCCCTCTCCATTACTAACCCCGGGGCTCGATGTCTGATAGACCCCTCTCCATTACTAACCCCAGGGCTTGATCTCTGATAGACCCCTCTCCATTGCTAACCCCGGGGATTGATGTCTGATAGACCCCTCTCCCTTACTAACCCCGATGCTTGATCTCTGATAGACTCCTCTCCATTACTGACCTGGGGCTTCATGTCTGATAGACCCCTCTCCATTACTGACCCTGGGGCTTGATGTCTGATAGACCCCTCTCCATTACTAACCCCGGGGATTGATGTCTGATAGACCCCTCTCCATTACTGACCCCGGGGCTTGATGTCTGATAGACCCCTCTCCATTACTGACCCTGGGGCTTGATGTCTGATAGACCCCTCTCCATTACTAACCCCGGGGCTTGATGTCTGATAGACCCCTCTCCATTACTGACCCCAGGGCTTGATGTCTGATAGACCCCTCTCCATTACTGACCCTGGGGCTTGATGTCTGATAGACCCCTGTCCATTTCTAACCCCGGGGCTTGATGTCTGATAGACCCCTCTCCATTACTAACCCCAGGGCTTGTTGTCTGATAGACCACTCTCGATTACTAACCCCAGGGCTTGATGTCTGATAGACCCCTCTCCATTACTGACCCCGGGGCTTGATGTCTGATAGACGCCTCTCCATTACTGACCCCGGGGCTTGATCTCTGATAGACCCCTCTCCATTACTAACCCCGGGGCTCGATGTCTGATAGACACCTCTCCATTACTGACCCCGGGGCTCGATGTCTGATAGACACCTCTCCATTACTAACCCCAGGGCTTGATGTCTGATAGACCCCTCTCCATTACTAAACCCAGGGTTTGATGTCTGATAGACTCCTCTCCATTACTAACCCCGGGGCTTGATGTCTGATAGACCCCCCTCCATTACTAACCCCAGGGCTTGATGTCTGATAGACTCCTCTCCATTACTGACCCCGGGGCTTGATGTCTTATAGACCCCTCTCCATTACTGACCATGGGACTTGATGTCTGATAGACCCCTCTCCATTACTAACCCCGGGGCTTGATGTCTGATAGACCCCTCTCCATTACTGACCCCGGGGCTTGATGTCTGATAGACCCCTCTCCATTACGGACCCCAGGGCTTGATGTCTGATAGACCCCTCTCCATTACTAACCTCGGGGCTTGAGGTCTGATAGACCCCTCTCCATTACTAACCCCGGGGCTTGATGTCTGATAGACCAATCTCCATTACTGACCCCGGGGCTTGATGTCTGATAGACCCATCTCCATTACTGACCACGGGGATCGATGTCTGATAGACCCCTCTCCATTACTGAACCCAGGGCTTGATGTCTGATAGACCCCTCTCCATTACTGACCCCAGGGCTTGATCTCTGATAGACTCCTCTCCATTACTAACCCCGGTGCTTGATATCTGAGCTTCATGTCTGATAGACCCCTCTCCATTACTGACCCCAGGGCTTGATGTCTGATAGACCCCTCTCCATTACTGACCCCAGGGCTTGATGTCTGATAGACCGATCCCATTACTAACCCCAGGGATTGATGTCTGATAGACCCCTCTCCATTACTAACCCCGGTGCTTGATCTCTGATAGACTCCTCCCCATTACTGACCTGGGGCTTCATGTCTGATAGACCCCTCTCCATTACTGACCCCGGGGCTTGATGTCTGATAGACCCCTCTCCATTACTGACCCCGGGGCTTGATGTCTGATAGACCCCTCTCCATTACTGACCCTGGGGCTTGATGTCTGATAGACCCCTCTCCATTACTAACCCCGGGGTTTGATGTCTGATAGACCCCTCTCCATTACTGACCCCGGGGCTTGATGTCTGATAGACCCCTCTCCATTACTGATCCCAGTGCTTGATGTCTGATAGACCCCTCTCCATTACTGACCCCAGGGCTTGATGTCTGATAGACCCCTCTCCATTACTAACCCCGGGGCTTGATGTCTGATAGACGCCTCTCCATTACTGACCCCGGGGCTTGATCTCTGATAGACCCCTCTCCATTACTAACCCCGGGGCTCGATGTCTGATAGACACCTCTCCATTACTGACCCCGGGGCTCGATGTCTGATAGACCCCTCTCCATTACTAACCCAGAGCTTGATGTCTGATAGACCCCTCTCCATTACTGACCCCAGGGCTTGATGTCTGATAGACCCCTCTCCATTACTGACCCCGGGGCTTGATGTCTGTTAGACCCCTCTCCATTACTGATCCCAGTGCTTGATGTCTGATAGACCCCTCTCCATTACTGACCCCAGGGCTTGATGTTTGATAGACCCCTCTCCATTACTGACCTCGGGGCTTGATGTCTCATAGACCCCTCTCCATTACTAACCCCAGGGTTTGATCTCTGATAGACCCCTCTCCATTACTAACCCCGGGGCTCGATGTCTGATAGACCCCTCTCCATTACTAACCCCAGGGCTTGATCTCTGATAGACCCCTCTCCATTGCTAACCCCGGGGATTGATGTCTGATAGACCCCTCTCCCTTACTAACCCCGATGCTTGATCTCTGATAGACTCCTCTCCATTACTGACCTGGGGCTTCATGTCTGATAGACCCCTCTCCATTACTGACCCTGGGGCTTGATGTCTGATAGACCCCTCTCCATTACTAACCCCGGGGATTGATGTCTGATAGACCCCTCTCCATTACTGACCCCGGGGCTTGATGTCTGATAGACCCCTCTCCATTACTGACCCTGGGGCTTGATGTCTGATAGACCCCTCTCCATTACTAACCCCGGGGCTTGATGTCTGATAGACCCCTCTCCATTACTGACCCCAGGGCTTGATGTCTGATAGACCCCTCTCCATTACTGACCCTGGGGCTTGATGTCTGATAGACCCCTGTCCATTTCTAACCCCGGGGCTTGATGTCTGATAGACCCCTCTCCATTACTAACCCCAGGGCTTGTTGTCTGATAGACCACTCTCGATTACTAACCCCAGGGCTTGATGTCTGATAGACCCCTCTCCATTACTGACCCCGGGGCTTGATGTCTGATAGACGCCTCTCCATTACTGACCCCGGGGCTTGATCTCTGATAGACCCCTCTCCATTACTAACCCCGGGGCTCGATGTCTGATAGACACCTCTCCATTACTGACCCCGGGGCTCGATGTCTGATAGACACCTCTCCATTACTAACCCCAAGGCTTGATGTCTGATAGACCCCTCTCCATTACTAACCCCAGGGCTTGTTGTCTGATAGACCCCTCTCCATTACTAACCCCAGGGCTTGATGTCTGATAGACCCCTCTCCATTACTAACCCCAGGGATTGATGTCTGATAGACCCCTCTCCATTACTAACCCCAGGGCTCGATGTCTGATAGACACCTCTCCATTACTGACCCCGGGGCTCGATGTCTGATAGACCCATCTCCATTACTGACCCCGGGGCTCGATGTCTGATAGACCCCTCTCCATTACTGAACCCAGGGCTTGATGTCTGATAGACCCCTCTCCATTACTGACCCCAGGGCTTGATCTCTGATAGACTCCTCTTCATTACTAACCCCGGTGCTTGATGTCTGATAAACCCCTCTCCATTACTAACCTCGGGGCTTGAGGTCTGATAGACACCTCTCCATTACTAACCCCGAGGCTTGATGTCTGATAGACCCCTCTCCATTACTAACCCTGGGGCTTGATGTCTGATAGACCCCTCTCCATTACTAACCCCGGGGCTTGATGTCTGATAGAACCCTCTCCATTACTAACCCCGGGGCTTGATGTCTGATAGACCCCTCTCCATTACTAACCCCGGGGCTTGATGTCTGATAGACCCCTCTCCATTACTAATCTCGGGGCTTGATGTCTGATAGACCCCTCTCCATTACTAACCCCGGGGCTTGATGTCTGATAGACCCCTCTCCATTACTGACCCCTCTCCATTACTGACCCCGGGGCTTGATGTCTGATAGACCCCTCTCCATTACTAACCCCGGGGCTCGATGTCTGATAGACCCCTCTCCATTACAAACCCCAGTGCTTGATCTCTGATAGACCCCTCTCCATTACTAACCCCGGGGCTTGATGTCTGATAGACCCCTCTCCATTACTATCCCCGGTGCTTGATCTCTGATAGACTCATCTCCATTACTGACCTGGGGCTTCATGTCTGATAGACCCCTCTCCATTATTGACCCTGGGGCTTGATGTCTGATAGACCCCTCTCCATTACTAACCAGGGGTCTTGATGTCTGATAGACCCCTCTCCATTACTGACCCCAGGGCTTGATGTCTGATAGACCCCTCTCCATTACTGACCTCGGGGCTTGATGTCTCATAGACCCCTCTCCATTACTAACCCCAGGGCTTGATCTCTGATAGACCCCTCTCCATTACTAACTCCGGGGCTCGATGTCTGATAGACCCCTCTCCATTACTAACCCCAGGGCTTGATCTCTGATAGACCCCTCTCCATTACTAACCCCGGGGATTGATGTCTGATAGACCCCTCTCCATTACTAACCCCGGTGCTTGATCTCTGATAGACTCCTCTCCATTACTGACCTGGGGCTTCATGTCTGATAGACCCCTCTCCATTACTGACCCTGGGGCTTGATGTCTGATAGACCCCTCTCCATTACTGACCCCGGGGCTTGATGTCTGATAGACCCCTCTCCATTACTGACCCTGGGGCTTGATGTCTGATAGACCCCTCTCCATTACTAACCCCGGGGTTTGATGTCTGATAGACCCATCTCCATTACTGACCCCGGGGCTTGATGTCTGATAGACCCCTCTCCATTACTGATCCCAGTGCTTGATGTCTGATAGACCCCTCTCCATTACTGACCCCAGGGCTTGATGTCTGATAGACCCCTCTCCATTACTGACCCCGGGGCTTGATGTCTGATAGACGCCTCTCCATTACTGACCCCGGGGCTTGATCTCTGATAGACCCCTCTCCATTACTAACCCCGGGGCTCGATGTCTGATAGACACCTCTCCATTACTGACCCCGGGGCTCGATGTCTGATAGACCCCTCTCCATTACTAACCCAGAGCTTGATGTCTGATAGACCCCTCTCCATTACTGACCCCAGGGCTTGATGTCTGATAGACCCCTCTCCATTACTGACCCCGGGGCTTGATGTCTGTTAGACCCCTCTCCATTACTGATCCCAGTGCTTGATGTCTGATAGACCCCTCTCCATTACTGACCCCAGGGCTTGATGTCTGATAGACCCCTCTCCATTACTGACCTCGGGGCTTGATGTCTCATAGACCCCTCTCCATTACTAACCCCAGGGTTTGATCTCTGATAGACCCCTCTCCATTACTAACCCCGGGGCTCGATGTCTGATAGACCCCTCTCCATTACTAACCCCAGGGCTTGATCTCTGATAGACCCCTCTCCATTGCTAACCCCGGGGATTGATGTCTGATAGACCCCTCTCCCTTACTAACCCCGATGCTTGATCTCTGATAGACTCCTCTCCATTACTGACCTGGGGCTTCATGTCTGATAGACCCCTCTCCATTACTGACCCTGGGGCTTGATGTCTGATAGACCCCTCTCCATTACTAACCCCGGGGATTGATGTCTGATAGACCCCTCTCCATTACTGACCCCGGGGCTTGATGTCTGATAGACCCCTCTCCATTACTGACCCTGGGGCTTGATGTCTGATAGACCCCTCTCCATTACTAACCCCGGGGCTTGATGTCTGATAGACCCCTCTCCATTACTGACCCCAGGGCTTGATGTCTGATAGACCCCTCTCCATTACTGACCCTGGGGCTTGATGTCTGATAGACCCCTGTCCATTTCTAACCCCGGGGCTTGATGTCTGATAGACCCCTCTCCATTACTAACCCCAGGGCTTGTTGTCTGATAGACCACTCTCGATTACTAACCCCAGGGCTTGATGTCTGATAGACCCCTCTCCATTACTGACCCCGGGGCTTGATGTCTGATAGACGCCTCTCCATTACTGACCCCGGGGCTTGATCTCTGATAGACCCCTCTCCATTACTAACCCCGGGGCTCGATGTCTGATAGACACCTCTCCATTACTGACCCCGGGGCTCGTTGTCTGATAGACACCTCTCCATTACTAACCCCAGGGCTTGATGTCTGATAGACCCCTCTCCATTACTAAACCCAGGGTTTGATGTCTGATAGACTCCTCTCCATTACTAACCCCGGGGCTTGATGTCTGATAGACCCCCCTCCATTACTAACCCCAGGGCTTGATGTCTGATAGACTCCTCTCCATTACTGACCCCGGGGCTTGATGTCTTATAGACCCCTCTCCATTACTGACCATGGGACTTGATGTCTGATAGACCCCTCTCCATTACTAACCCCGGGGCTTGATGTCTGATAGACCCCTCTCCATTACTGACCCCGGGGCTTGATGTCTGATAGACCCCTCTCCATTACGGACCCCAGGGCTTGATGTCTGATAGACCCCTCTCCATTACTAACCTCGGGGCTTGAGGTCTGATAGACCAGTCTCCATTACTAACCCCGGGGCTTGATGTCTGATAGACCAATCTCCATTACTGACCCCGGGGCTTGATGTCTGATAGACCCATCTCCATTACTGACCACGGGGATCGATGTCTGATAGACCCCTCTCCATTACTGAACCCAGGGCTTGATGTCTGATAGACCCCTCTCCATTACTGACCCCAGGGCTTGATCTCTGATAGACTCCTCTCCATTACTAACCCCGGTGCTTGATATCTGATAAACCCCTCTCCATTACAGACCCGAGGCTTCATGTCTGATAGACCCCTCTCCATTACTGACCCCAGGGCTTGATGTCTGATAGACCCCTCTCCATTACTGACCCCAGGGCTTGATGTCTGATAGACCGATCCCATTACTAACCCCAGGGCTTGATGTCTGATAGACCCCTCTCCATTACTGACCCCAGGGTTTGATCTCTGATAGACTCCTCTCCATTACTAACCCCGGTGCTTGATGTCTGATAAACCCCTCTCCATTACTGACCCGAGGCTTCATGTCTGATAGATCCCTCTCCATTACTGACCCCAGGGCTTGATGTCTGATAGACCCCTCTCCATTACTGACCCCGGGGCTTGATGTCTGATAGACCCCTCTCCATTACTGATCCCAGTGCTTGATGTCTGATAGACCCCTCTCCATTACTAACCCCAGAGCTTGATGTCTGATAGACCCCTCTCCATTACTAACACCGGGGCTTGATGTCTGATAGACCCCTCTCCATTACTGATCCCGGGGTTTGAGGTCTGATAGACCCCTCTCCATTACTAACCCCGGGGATCGATGTCTGATAGACACCTCTCCATTACTGACCCCGGGGCTTGATGTCTGATAGACCCCTCTCCATTACTGACCCCAGGGCTTGATGTCTTGATAGACACCTCTCCATTACTGACCCCGGGGCTTGAAGTCTGATAGACCCCTCTCCATTACTGACCCCGGGGCTTGATGTCTGATAGACCCCTCTCCATTACTGACCCCAGGGCTTGATGTCTGATAGACCCCTCTCCATTACTAACCCCGGGACTTGATGTCTGATAGACCCCTCTCCATTACTAACCCCAGGGCTTGTTGTCTGATAGACCCCTCTCCATTACTAACCCCAGGGCTTGATGTCTGATAGACCCCTCTCCATTACTAACCCCAGGGCTTGATGTCTGATAGACCCCTCTCCATTACTAACCCCAGGGCTTGATGTCTGATAGACCCCTCTCCATTACTAACCCCGGGGCTCGATGTCTGATAGACACCTCTCCATTACTGACCCCGGGGCTCGATGTCTGATAGACCCATCTCCATTACTGACCCCGGGGCTCGATGTCTGATAGACCCCTCTCCATTACTGAACCCAGGGCTTGATGTCTGATAGACCCCTCTCCATTACTGACCCCAGGGCTTGATCTCTGATAGACTCCTCTTCATTACTAACCCCGGTGCTTGATGTCTGATAAACCCCTCTCCATTACTAACCTCGGGGCTTGAGGTCTGATAGACACCTCTCCATTACTAACCCCGGGGCTTGATGTCTGATAGACCCCTCTCCATTACTAACCCTGGGGCTTGATGTCTGATAGACCCCTCTCCATTACTAACCCCGGGGCTTGATGTCTGATAGACCCCTCTCCATTACTAACCCCGGGGCTTGATGTCTGATAGACCCCTCTCCATTACTAACCCCGGGGCTTGATGTCTGATAGACCCCTCTCCATTACTAATCTCGGGGCTTGATGTCTGATAGACCCCTCTCCATTACTAACCCCGGGGCTTGATGTCTGATAGACCCCTCTCCATTACTGACCCCTCTCCATTACTGACCCCGAGGCTTGATGTCTGATAGACCCCTCTCCATTACTAACCCCGGGGCTCGATGTCTGATAGACCCCTCTCCATTACAAACCCCAGTGCTTGATCTCTGATAGACCCCTCTCCATTACTAACCCCGGGGCTTGATGTCTGATAGACCCCTCTCCATTACTATCCCCGGTGCTTGATCTCTGATAGACTCATCTCCATTACTGACCTGGGGCTTCATGTCTGATAGACCCCTCTCCATTATTGACCCTGGGGCTTGATGTCTGATAGACCCCTCTCCATTACTAACCAGGGTTCTTGATGTCTGATAGACCCCTCTCCATTACTGACCCCAGGGCTTGATGTCTGATAGACCCCTCTCCATTACTGACCTCGGGGCTTGATGTCTCATAGACCCCTCTCCATTACTAACCCCAGGGCTTGATCTCTGATAGACCCCTCTCCATTACTAACCCCGGGGCTCGATGTCTGATAGACCCCTCTCCATTACTAACCCCAGGGCTTGATCTCTGATAGACCCCTCTCCATTACTAACCCCGGGGATTGATGTCTGATAGACCCCTCTCCATTACTAACCCCGGTGCTTGATCTCTGATAGACTCCTCTCCATTACTGACCTGGGGCTTCATGTCTGATAGACCCCTCTCCATTACTGACCCTGGGGCTTGATGTCTGATAGACCCCTCTCCATTACTGACCCCGGGGCTTGATGTCTGATAGACCCCTCTCCATTACTGACCCTGGGGCTTGATGTCTGATAGACCCCTCTCCATTACTAACCCCGGGGTTTGATGTCTGATAGACCCCTCTCCATTACTGACCACGGGGCTTGATGTCTGATAGACCCCTCTCCATTACTGACCCTGGGGCTTGATGTCTTATAGACCCCTCTCCATTACTGACCATGGGACTTGATGTCTGATAGACCCCTCTCCATTACTAACCCCGGGGCTCGATGTCTGATAGACCCCTCTCCATTACTAACCCCAGGGTTTGATGTCTGATAGACTCCTCTCCATTACTAACCCCGGGGCTTGATGTCTGATAGACCCCCCTCCATTACTAACCCCAGGGCTTGATGTCTGATAGACTCCTCTCCATTACTGACCCCGGGGCTTGATGTCTTATAGACCCCTCTCCATTACTGACCATGGGACTTGATGTCTGATAGACCCCTCTCCATTACTAACCCCGGGGCTTGATGTCTTGATAGACACCTCTCCATTACTGACCTCGGGGCTTGAAGTCTGATAGACCCCTCTCCATTACTGACCCCGGGGCTTGATGTCTGATAGACCCCTCTCCATTACTGACCCCAGGGCTTGATGTCTGATAGACCCCTCTCCATTACTAACCCCGGGACTTGATGTCTGATAGACCCCTCTCCATTGCTAACCCCGGGGATTGATGTCTGATAGACCCCTCTCCCTTACTAACCCCGATGCTTGATCTCTGATAGACTCCTCTCCATTACTGACCTGGGGCTTCATGTCTGATAGACCCCTCTCCATTACTGACCCTGGGGCTTGATGTCTGATAGACCCCTCTCCATTACTAACCCCGGGGATTGATGTCTGATAGACCCCTCTCCATTACTGACCCCGGGGCTTGATGTCTGATAGACCCCTCTCCATTACTGACCCTGGGGCTTGATGTCTGATAGACCCCTCTCCATTACTAACCCCGGGGCTTAATGTCTGATAGACCCCTCTCCATTACTGACCCCAGGGCTTGATGTCTGATAGACCCCTCTCCATTACTGACCCTGGGGCTTGATGTCTGATAGACCCCTGTCCATTTCTAACCCCGGGGCTTGATGTCTGATAGACCCCTCTCCATTACTAACCCCAGGGCTTGTTGTCTGATAGACCACTCTCGATTACTAACCCCAGGGCTTGATGTCTGATAGACCCCTCTCCATTACTGACCCCGGGGCTTGATGTCTGATAGACGCCTCTCCATTACTGACCCCGGGGCTTGATCTCTGATAGACCCCTCTCCATTACTAACCCCGGGGCTCGATGTCTGATAGACACCTCTCCATTACTGACCCCGGGGCTCAATGTCTGATAGACACCTCTCCATTACTAACCCCAGGGCTTGATGTCTGATAGACCCCTCTCCATTACTAAACCCAGGGTTTGATGTCTGATAGACTCCTCTCCATTACTAACCCCGGGGCTTGATGTCTGATAGACCCCCCTCCATTACTAACCCCAGGGCTTGATGTCTGATAGACTCCTCTCCATTACTGACCCCGGGGCTTGATGTCTTATAGACCCCTCTCCATTACTGACCATGGGACTTGATGTCTGATAGACCCCTCTCCATTACTAACCCCGGGGCTTGATGTCTGATAGACCCCTCTCCATTACTGACCCCGGGGCTTGATGTCTGATAGACCCCTCTCCATTACGGACCCCAGGGCTTGATGTCTGATAGACCCCTCTCCATTACTAACCTCGGGGCTTGAGGTCTGATAGACCCCTCTCCATTACTAACCCCGGGGCTTGATGTCTGATAGACCAATCTCCATTACTGACCCCGGGGCTTGATGTCTGATAGACCCATCTCCATTACTGACCACGGGGATCGATGTCTGATAGACCCCTCTCCATTACTGAACCCAGGGCTTGATGTCTGATAGACCCCTCTCCATTACTGACCCTGGGGCTTGATGTCTTATAGACCCCTCTCCATTACTGACCATGGGACTTGATGTCTGATAGACCCCTCTCCATTACTAACCCCGGGGCTCGATGTCTGATAGACCCCTCTCCATTACTAACCCCAGGGTTTGATGTCTGATAGACTCCTCTCCATTACTAACCCCGGGGCTTGATGTCTGATAGACCCCCCTCCATTACTAACCCCAGGGCTTGATGTCTGATAGACTCCTCTCCATTACTGACCCCGGGGCTTGATGTCTTATAGACCCCTCTCCATTACTGACCATGGGACTTGATGTCTGATAGACCCCTCTCCATTACTAACCCCGGGGCTTGATGTCTGATAGACCCCTCTCCATTACTGACCCCAGGGCTTGATGTCTGATAGACCCCTCTCCATTACTGACCCCAGGGCTTGATGTCTGATAGACCCCTCTCCATTACTAACCTCGGGGCTTGAGGTCTGATAGACCCCTCTCCATTACTAACCCCGGGGCTTGATGTCTGATAGACCAATCTCCATTACTGACCCCGGGGCTTGATGTCTGATAGACCCATCTCCATTACTGACCACGGGGATCGATGTCTGATAGACCCCTCTCCATTACTGAACCCAGGGCTTGATGTCTGATAGACCCCTCTCCATTACTGACCCCAGGGCTTGATCTCTGATAGACTCCTCTCCATTACTAACCCCGGTGCTTGATGTCTGATAAACCCCTCTCCATTACTGACCCGAGGCTTCATGTCTGATAGACCCCTCTCCATTACTGACCCCAGGGCTTGATGTCTGATAGACCCCTCTCCATTACTGACCCCAGGGCTTGATGTCTGATAGACCGATCCCATTACTAACCCCAGGGCTTGATGTCTGATAGACCCCTCTCCATTACTGACCCCAGGGTTTGATCTCTGATAGACTCCTCTCCATTACTAACCCCGGTGCTTGATGTCTGATAAACCCCTCTCCATTACTAACCTCGGGGCTTGAGGTCTGATAGACACCTCTCCATTACTGACCCCGGGGCTCGATGTCTGATAGACCCCTCTCCATTACTGAACCCAGGGCTTGATGTCTGATAGACCCCTCTCCATTACTGACCCCAGGGCTTGATCTCTGATAGACTCCTCTTCATTACTAACCCCGGTGCTTGATGTCTGATAAACCCCTCTCCATTACTAACCTCGGGGCTTGAGGTCTGATAGACACCTCTCCATTACTAACCCTGGGGCTTGATGTCTGATAGACCCCTCTCCATTACTAACCCCGGGGCTTGATGTCTGATAGACCCCTCTCCATTACTAACCCCGGGGCTTGTTGTCTGATAGACCCCTCTCCATTACTAACCCCGGGGCTTGATGTCTGATAGACCCCTCTCCATTACTAATCTCGGGGCTTGATGTCTGATAGACCCCTCTCCATTACTAACCCCGGGGCTTGATGTCTGATAGACCCCTCTCCATTACTGACCCCTCTCCATTACTGACCCCGGGGCTTGATGTCTGATAGACCCCTCTCCATTACTAACCCCGGGGCTCGATGTCTGATAGACCCCTCTCCATTACAAACCCCAGTGCTTGATCTCTGATAGACCCCTCTCCATTACTAACCCCGGGGCTTGATGTCTGATAGACCCCTCTCCATTACTATCCCCGGTGCTTGATCTCTGATAGACTCATCTCCATTACTGACCTGGGGCTTCATGTCTGATAGACCCCTCTCCATTATTGACCCTGGGGCTTGATGTCTGATAGACCCCTCTCCATTACTAACCAGGGTTCTTGATGTCTGATAGACCCCTCTCCATTACTGACCCCAGGGCTTGATGTCTGATAGACCCCTCTCCATTACTGACCTCGGGGCTTGATGTCTCATAGACCCCTCTCCATTACTAACCCCAGGGCTTGATCTCTGATAGACCCCTCTCCATTACTAACCCCGGGGCTCGATGTCTGATAGACCCCTCTCCATTACTAACCCCAGGGCTTGATCTCTGATAGACCCCTCTCCATTACTAACCCCGGGGATTGATGTCTGATAGACCCCTCTCCATTACTAACCCCGGTGCTTGATCTCTGATAGACTCCTCTCCATTACTGACCTGGGGCTTCATGTCTGATAGACCCCTCTCCATTACTGACCCTGGGGCTTGATGTCTGATAGACCCCTCTCCATTACTGACCCCGGGGCTTGATGTCTGATAGACCCCTCTCCATTACTGACCCTGGGGCTTGATGTCTGATAGACCCCTCTCCATTACTAACCCCGGGGTTTGATGTCTGATAGACCCCTCTCCATTACTGACCCCGGGGCTTGATGTCTGATAGACCCCTCTCCATTACTGACCCTGGGGCTTGATGTCTTATAGACCCCTCTCCATTACTGACCATGGGACTTGATGTCTGATAGACCCCTCTCCATTACTAACCCCGGGGCTCGATGTCTGATAGACCCCTCTCCATTACTAACCCCAGGGTTTGATGTCTGATAGACTCCTCTCCATTACTAACCCCGGGGCTTGATGTCTGATAGACCCCCCTCCATTACTAACCCCAGGGCTTGATGTCTGATAGACTCCTCTCCATTACTGACCCCGGGGCTTGATGTCTTATAGACCCCTCTCCATTACTGACCATGGGACTTGATGTCTGATAGACCCCTCTCCATTACTAACCCCGGGGCTTGATGTCTGATAGACCCCTCTCCATTACTGACCCCAGGGCTTGATGTCTGATAGACCCCTCTCCATTACTGACCCCAGGGCTTGATGTCTGATAGACCCCTCTCCATTACTAACCTCGGGGCTTGAGGTCTGATAGACCCCTCTCCATTACTAACCCCGGGGCTTGATGTCTGATAGACCAATCTCCATTACTGACCCCGGGGCTTGATGTCTGATAGACCAATCTCCATTACTGACCACGGGGATCGATGTCTGATAGACCCCTCTCCATTACTGAACCCAGGGCTTGATGTCTGATAGACCCCTCTCCATTACTGACCCCAGGGCTTGATCTCTGATAGACTCCTCTCCATTACTAACCCCGGTGCTTGATGTCTGATAAACCCCTCTCCATTACTGACCCGAGGCTTCATGTCTGATAGACCCCTCTCCATTACTGACCCCAGGGCTTGATGTCTGATAGACCCCTCTCCATTACTGACCCCAGGGCTTGATGTCTGATAGACCGATCCCATTACTAACCCCAGGGCTTGATGTCTGATAGACCCCTCTCCATTACTGACCCCAGGGTTTGATCTCTGATAGACTCCTCTCCATTACTAACCCCGGTGCTTGATGTCTGATAAACCCCTCTCCATTACTGACCCGAGGCTTCATGTCTGATAGATCCCTCTCCATTACTGACCCCAGGGCTTGATGTCTGATAGACCCCTCTCCATTACTGACCCCGGGGCTTGATGTCTGATAGACCCCTCTCCATTACTGATCCCAGTGCTTGATGTCTGATAGACCCCTCTCCATTACTAACCCCAGAGCTTGATGTCTGATAGACCCCTCTCCATTACTGACCCCAGGGCTTGATGTCTGATAGACCCCTCTCCATTACTGACCCCGGGGCTTGATGTCTGATAGACCCCTCTCCATTACTGACCCCAGGGCTTGATGTCTGATAGACCCCTCTCCATTACTAACCCCGGGACTTGATGTCTGATAGACCCCTCTCCATTGCTAACCCCGGGGATTGATGTCTGATAGACCCCTCTCCCTTACTAACCCCGATGCTTGATCTCTGATAGACTCCTCTCCATTACTGACCTGGGGCTTCATGTCTGATAGACCCCTCTCCATTACTGACCCTGGGGCTTGATGTCTGATAGACCCCTCTCCATTACTAACCCCGGGGATTGATGTCTGATAGACCCCTCTCCATTACTGACCCCGGGGCTTGATGTCTGATAGACCCCTCTCCATTACTGACCCTGGGGCTTGATGTCTGATAGACCCCTCTCCATTACTAACCCCGGGGCTTAATGTCTGATAGACCCCTCTCCATTACTGACCCCAGGGCTTGATGTCTGATAGACCCCTCTCCATTACTGACCGTGGGGCTTGATGTCTGATAGACCCCTGTCCATTTCTAACCCCGGGGCTTGATGTCTGATAGACCCCTCTCCATTACTAACCCCAGGGCTTGTTGTCTGATAGACCACTCTCGATTACTAACCCCAGGGCTTGATGTCTGATAGACCCCTCTCCATTACTGACCCCGGGGCTTGATGTCTGATAGACGCCTCTCCATTACTGACCCCGGGGCTTGATCTCTGATAGACCCCTCTCCATTACTAACCCCGGGGCTCGATGTCTGATAGACACCTCTCCATTACTGACCCCGGGGCTCAATGTCTGATAGACACCTCTCCATTACTAACCCCAGGGCTTGATGTCTGAGAGACCCCTCTCCATTACTAAACCCAGGGTTTGATGTCTGATAGACTCCTCTCCATTACTAACCCCGGGGCTTGATGTCTGATAGACCCCCCTCCATTACTAACCCCAGGGCTTGATGTCTGATAGACTCCTCTCCATTACTGACCCCGGGGCTTGATGTCTTATAGACCCCTCTCCATTACTGACCATGGGACTTGATGTCTGATAGACCCCTCTCCATTACTAACCCCGGGGCTTGATGTCTGATAGACCCCTCTCCATTACTGACCCCGGGGCTTGATGTCTGATAGACCCCTCTCCATTACGGACCCCAGGGCTTGATGTCTGATAGACCCCTCTCCATTACTAACCTCGGGGCTTGAGGTCTGATAGACCCCTCTCCATTACTAACCCCGGGGCTTGATGTCTGATAGACCAATCTCCATTACTGACCCCGGGGCTTGATGTCTGATAGACCCATCTCCATTACTGACCACGGGGCTTGATGTCTGATAGACCCCTCTCCATTACTAATCTCGGGGCTTGATGTCTGATAGACCCCTCTCCATTACTAACCCTGGGGCTTGATGTCTGATAGACCCCTCTCCATTACTAACCCCGGGGCTTGATGTCTGATAGACCCCTCTCCATTACTAACCCCGGGGCTTGATGTCTGATAGACCCCTCTCCATTACTAACCCCGGGGCTTGATGTCTGATAGACCCCTCTCCATTACTAATCTCGGGGCTTGATGTCTGATAGACCCCTCTCCATTACTAACCCCGGGGCTTGATGTCTGATAGACCCCTCTCCATTACTGACCCCTCTCCATTACTGACCCCGGGGCTTGATGTCTGATAGACCCCTCTCCATTACTAACCCCGGGTCTCGATGTCTGATAGACCCCTCTCCATTACAAACCCCAGTGCTTGATCTCTGATAGACCCCTCTCCATTACTAACCCCGGGGCTTGATGTCTGATAGACCCCTCTCCATTACTATCCCCGGTGCTTGATCTCTGATAGACTCATCTCCATTACTGACCTGGGGCTTCATGTCTGATAGACCCCTCTCCATTATTGACCCTGGGGCTTGATGTCTGATAGACCCCTCTCCATTACTAACCAGGGTTCTTGATGTCTGATAGACCCCTCTCCATTACTGACCCCAGGGCTTGATGTCTGATAGACCCCTCTCCATTACTGACCTCGGGGCTTGATGTCTCATAGACCCCTCTCCATTACTAACCCCAGGGCTTGATCTCTGATAGACCCCTCTCCATTACTAACCCCGGGGCTCGATGTCTGATAGACCCCTCTCCATTACTAACCCCAGGGCTTGATCTCTGATAGACCCCTCTCCATTACTAACCCCGGGGATTGATGTCTGATAGACCCCTCTCCATTACTAACCCCGGTGCTTGATCTCTGATAGACTCCTCTCCATTACTGACCTGGGGCTTCATGTCTGATAGACCCCTCTCCATTACTGACCCTGGGGCTTGATGTCTGATAGACCCCTCTCCATTACTGACCCCGGGGCTTGATGTCTGATAGACCCCTCTCCATTACTGACTCTGGGGCTTGATGTCTGATAGACCCCTCTCCATTACTAACCCCGGGGTTTGATGTCTGATAGACCCCTCTCCATTACTGACCCCGGGGCTTGATGTCTGATAGACCCCTCTCCATTACTGACCCTGGGGCTTGATGTCTTATAGACCCCTCTCCATTACTGACCATGGGACTTGATGTCTGATAGACCCCTCTCCATTACTAACCCTGGGGCTCGATGTCTGATAGACCCCTCTCCATTACTAACCCCAGGGTTTGATGTCTGATAGACTCCTCTCCATTACTAACCCCGGGGCTTGATGTCTGATAGACCCCCCTCCATTACTAACCCCAGGGCTTGATGTCTGATAGACTCCTCTCCATTACTGACCCCGGGGCTTGATGTCTTATAGACCCCTCTCCATTACTGACCATGGGACTTGATGTCTGATAGACCCCTCTCCATTACTAACCCCGGGGCTTGATGTCTGATAGACCCCTCTCCATTACTGACCCCAGGGCTTGATGTCTGATAGACCCCTCTCCATTACTGACCCCAGGGCTTGATGTCTGATAGACCAGTCTCCATTACTAACCTCGGGGCTTGAGGTCTGATAGACCCCTCTCCATTACTAACCCCGGGGCTTGATGTCTGATAGACCAATCTCCATTACTGACCCCGGGGCTTGATGTCTGATAGACCCATCTCCATTACTGACCACGGGGATCGATGTCTGATAGACCCCTCTCCATTACTGAACCCAGGGCTTGATGTCTGATAGACCCCTCTCCATTACTGACCCCAGGGCTTGATCTCTGATAGACTCCTCTCCATTACTAACCCCGGTGCTTGATGTCTGATAAACCCCTCTCCATTACTGACCCGAGGCTTCATGTCTGATAGACCCCTCTCCATTACTGACCCCAGGGCTTGATGTCTGATAGACCCCTCTCCATTACTGACCCCAGGGCTTGATGTCTGATAGACCGATCCCATTACTAACCCCAGGGCTTGATGTCTGATAGACCCCTCTCCATTACTGACCCCAGGGTTTGATCTCTGATAGACTCCTCTCCATTACTAACCCCGGTGCTTGATGTCTGATAAACCCCTCTCCATTACTGACCCGAGGCTTCATGTCTGATAGATCCCTCTCCATTACTGACCCCAGGGCTTGATGTCTGATAGACCCCTCTCCATTACTGACCCCGGGGCTTGATGTCTGATAGACCCCTCTCCATTACTGATCCCAGTGCTTGATGTCTGATAGACCCCTCTCCATTACTAACCCCAGAGCTTGATGTCTGATAGACCCCTCTCCATTACTAACCCCGGGGCTTGATGTCTGATAGACCCCTCTCCATTACTGATCCCGGGGTTTGAGGTCTGATAGACCCCTCTCCATTACTAACCCCGGGGATCGATGTCTGATAGACACCTCTCCATTACTGACCCCGGGGCTTGATGTCTGATAGACCCCTCTCCATTACTGACCCCAGGGCTTGATGTCTTGATAGACACCTCTCCATTACTGACCTCGGGGCTTGAAGTCTGATAGACCCCTCTCCATTACTGACCCCGGGGCTTGATGTCTGATAGACCCCTCTCCATTACTGACCCCAGGGCTTGATGTCTGATAGACCCCTCTCCATTACTAACCCCGGGACTTGATGTCTGATAGACCCCTCTCCATTGCTAACCCCGGGGATTGATGTCTGATAGACCCCTCTCCCTTACTAACCCCGATGCTTGATCTCTGATAGACTCCTCTCCATTACTGACCTGGGGCTTCATGTCTGATAGACCCCTCTCCATTACTGACCCTGGGGCTTGATGTCTGATAGACCCCTCTCCATTACTAACCCCGGGGATTGATGTCTGATAGACCCCTCTCCATTACTGACCCCGGGGCTTGATGTCTGATAGACCCCTCTCCATTACTGACCCTGGGGCTTGATGTCTGATAGACCCCTCTCCATTACTGACCCCAGGGCTTGATGTCTGATAGACCCCTCTCCATTACTGACCCTGGGGCTTGATGTCTGATAGACCCCTGTCCATTTCTAACCCCGGGGCTTGATGTCTGATAGACCCCTCTCCATTACTAACCCCAGGGCTTGTTGTCTGATAGACCACTCTCGATTACTAACCCCAGGGCTTGATGTCTGATAGACCCCTCTCCATTACTGACCCCGGGGCTTGATTTCTGATAGACGCCTCTCCATTACTGACCCCGGGGCTTGATCTCTGATAGACCCCTCTCCATTACTAACCCCGGGGCTCGATGTCTGATAGACACCTCTCCATTACTGACCCCGGGGCTCGATGTCTGATAGACACCTCTCCATTACTAACCCCAGGGCTTGATGTCTGATAGACCCCTCTCCATTACTAACCCCAGGGTTTGATGTCTGATAGACTCCTCTCCATTACTAACCCCGGGGCTTGATGTCTGATAGACCCCCCTCCATTACTAACCCCAGGGCTTGATGTCTGATAGACTCCTCTCCATTACTGACCCCGGGGCTTGATGTCTTATAGACCCCTCTCCATTACTGACCATGGGACTTGATGTCTGATAGACCCCTCTCCATTACTAACCCCGGGGCTTGATGTCTGATAGACCCCTCTCCATTACTGACCCCGGGGCTTGATGTCTGATAGACCCCTCTCCATTACGGACCCCAGGGCTTGATGTCTGATAGACCCCTCTCCATTACTAACCTCGGGGCTTGAGGTCTGATAGACCCCTCTCCATTACTAACCCCGGGGCTTGATGTCTGATAGACCAATCTCCATTACTGACCCCGGGGCTTGATGTCTGATAGACCCATCTCCATTACTGACCACGGGGATCGATGTCTGATAGACCCCTCTCCATTACTGAACCCAGGGCTTGATGTCTGATAGACCCCTCTCCATTACTGACCCCAGGGCTTGATCTCTGATAGACTCCTCTCCATTACTAACCCCGGTGCTTGATGTCTGATAAACCCCTCTCCATTACTGACCCGAGGCTTCATGTCTGATAGACCCCTCTCCATTACTGACCCCAGGGCTTGATGTCTGATAGACCCCTCTCCATTACTGACCCCAGGGCTTGATGTCTGATAGACCGATCCCATTACTAACCCCAGGGCTTGATGTCTGATAGACCCCTCTCCATTACTGACCCCAGGGTTTGATCTCTGATAGACTCCTCTCCATTACTGATCCCGGGGTTTGAGGTCTGATAGACCCCTCTCCATTACTAACCACGGGACTTGATGTCTGATAGACCCCTCTCCATTACTAACCCCAGGGCTTGTTGTCTGATAGACCCCTCTCCATTACTAACCCCAGGGCTTGATGTCTGATAGACCCCTCTCCATTACTAACCCCAGGGCTTGATGTCTGATAGACCCCTCTCCATTACTAACCCCAGGGCTTGATGTCTGATAGACCCCTCTCCATTACTAACCCCGAGGCTCGATGTCTGATAGACACCTCTCCATTACTGACCCCGGGGCTCGATGTCTGATAGACCCATCTCCATTACTGACCCCGGGGCTCGATGTCTGATAGACCCCTCTCCATTACTGAACCCAGGGCTTGATGTCTGATAGACCCCTCTCCATTACTGACCCCAGGGCTTGATCTCTGATAGACTCCCCTTCATTACTAACCCCGGTGCTTGATGTCTGATAAACCCCTCTCCATTACTAACCTCGGGGCTTGAGGTCTGATAGACACCTCTCCATTACTAACCCCGGGGCTTGATGTCTGATAGACCCCTCTCCATTACTAACCCTGGGGCTTGATGTCTGATAGACCCCTCTCCATTACTAACCCCGGGGCTTGATGTCTGATAGACCCCTCTCCATTACTAACCCCGGGGCTTGATGTCTGATAGACCCCTCTCCATTACTAACCCCGGGGCTTGATGTCTGATAGACCCCTCTCCATTACTAATCTCGGGGCTTGATGTCTGATAGACCCCTCTCCATTACTAACCCCGGGGCTTGATGTCTGATAGACCCCTCTCCATTACTGACCCCTCTCCATTACTGACCCCGGGGCTTGATGTCTGATAGACCCCTCTCCATTACTAACCCCGGGGCTCGATGTCTGATAGACCCCTCTCCATTACAAACCCCAGTGCTTGATCTCTGATAGACCCCTCTCCATTACTAACCCCGGGGCTTGATGTCTGATAGACCCCTCTCCATTACTATCCCCGGTGCTTGATCTCTGATAGACTCATCTCCATTACTGACCTGGGGCTTCATGTCTGATAGACCCCTCTCCATTATTGACCCTGGGGCTTGATGTCTGATAGACCCCTCTCCATTACTAACCAGGGTTCTTGATGTCTGATAGACCCCTCTCCATTACTGACCCCAGGGCTTGATGTCTGATAGACCCCTCTCCATTACTGACCTCGGGGCTTGATGTCTCATAGACCCCTCTCCATTACTAACCCCAGGGCTTGATCTCTGATAGACCCCTCTCCATTAATAACCCCGGGGCTCGATGTCTGATAGACCCCTCTCCATTACTAACCCCAGGGCTTGATCTCTGATAGACCCCTCTCCATTACTAACCCCGGGGATTGGTGTCTGATAGACCCCTCTCCATTACTAACCCCGGTGCTTGATCTCTGATAGACTCCTCTCCATTACTGACCTGGGGCTTCATGTCTGATAGACCCCTCTCCATTACTGACCCTGGGGCTTGATGTCTGATAGACCCCTCTCCATTACTGACCCCGGGGCTTGATGTCTGATAGACCCCTCTCCATTACTGACCCTGGGGCTTGATGTCTGATAGACCCCTCTCCATTACTAACCCCGGGGTTTGATGTCTGATAGACCCCTCTCCATTACTGACCCCGGGGCTTGATGTCTGATAGACCCCTCTCCATTACTGACCCTGGGGCTTGATGTCTGATAGACCCCTCTCCATTACTAACCCCGGGGCTTGATGTCTGAAAGACCCCTCTCCATTACTGACCCCAGGGCTTGATGTCTGATAGACCCCTCTACATTACTGACCCTGGGCCTTGATGTCTAATAGACCCCTGTCCATTACTAACCCCGGGGCTTGATGTCTGATTGACCCCTCCCCATTACTAACCCCAGGGCTTGTTGTCTGATAGACCACTCTCCATTACTAACCCCAGGGCTTGATGTCTGATAGACCCCTCTCCATTACTGACCCCGGGGCTTGATGTCTGATAGACGCCTCTCCATTACTGACCCCGGGGCTTGATCTCTGATAGACCCCTCTCCATTACTAACCCCGGGGCTCGATGTCTGATAGACACCTCTCCATTACTGACCCCGGGGCTCGATGTCTGATAGACACCTCTCCATTACTAACCCCAGGGCTTGATGTCTGATAGACCCCTCTCCATTACTAACCCCAGGGTTTGATGTCTGATAGACTCCTCTCCATTACTAACCCCGGGGCTTGATGTCTGATAGACCCCCCTCCATTACTAACCCCAGGGCTTGATGTCTGATAGACTCCTCTCCATTACTGACCCCGGGGCTTGATGTCTTATAGACCCCTCTCCATTACTGACCATGGGACTTGATGTCTGATAGACCCCTCTCCATTACTAACCCCGGGGCTTGATGTCTGATAGACCCCTCTCCATTACTGACCCCAGGGCTTGATGTCTGATAGACCCCTCTCCATTACTGACCCCAGGGCTTGATGTCTGATAGACCCCTCTCCATTACGGACCCCAGGGCTTGATGTCTGATAGACCCCTCTCCATTACTAACCTCGGGGCTTGAGGTCTGATAGACCCCTCTCCATTACTAACCCCGGGGCTTGATGTCTGATAGACCAATCTCCATTACTGACCCCGGGGCTTGATGTCTGATAGACCCCTCTCCATTACTGACCCCGGGGCTCGATGTCTGATAGACCCCTCTCCATTACTGAACCCAGGGCTTGATGTCTGATAGACCCCTCTCCATTACTGACCCCAGGGCTTGATCTCTGATAGACTCCTCTCCATTACTAACCCCGGTGCTTGATGTCTGATAAACCTCTCTCCATTACTGACCCGAGGCTTCATGTCTGATAGACCCCTCTCCATTACTGACCCCAGGGCTTGATGTCTGATAGACCCCTCTCCATTACTGACCCCAGGGCTTGATGTCTGATAGACCGATCCCATTACTAACCCCAGGGCTTGATGTCTGATAGACCCCTCTCCATTACTGACCCCAGGGTTTGATCTATGATAGACTCCTCTCCATTACTAACCCCGGTGCTTGATGTCTGATAAACCCCTCTCCATTACTGACCCGAGGCTTCATGTCTGATAGACCCCTCTCCATTACTGACCCCAGGGCTTGATGTCTGATAGACCCCTCTCCATTACTGACCCCGGGGCTTGATGTCTGATAGACCCCTCTCCATTACTGATCCCAGTGCTTGATGTCTGAAAGACCCCTCTCCATTACTAACCCCAGAGCTTGATGTCTGATAGACCCCTCTCCATTACTAACCCCAGAGCTTGATGTCTGATAGACCCCTCTCCATTACTGACCCCAGGGCTTGATGTCTGATAGACCCCTCTCCATTACTGACCCCGGGGCTTGATGTCTGATAGACCCCTCTCCATTACTGATCCCAGTGCTTGATGTCTGATAGACCCCTCTCCATTACTGACCCAAGGGCTTGATGTCTGATAGACCCCTCTCCATTACTGACCTCGGGGCTTGATGTCTCATAGACCCCTCTCCATTACTAACCCCAGGGCTTGATGTCTGTTAGACCCCTCTCCATTACTGACCCTGGGCCTTGATGTCTGATAGACCCCTGTCCATTGCTAACCCCGGGGCTTGATGTCTGATAGACCCCTCTCCATTACTAACCCCAGGGCTTGTTGTCTGATAGACCACTCTCCATTACTAACCCCAGGGCTTGATGTCTGATAGACCCCTCTCCATTACTGACCCCGGGGCTTGATGTCTGATAGACGCCTCTCCATTACTGACCCCGGGGCTTGATCTCTGATAGACCCCTCTCCATTACTAACCCCGGGGCTCGATGTCTGATAGACCCCTCTCCATTACTGACCCCGGGGCTCCATGTTTGATAGACACCTCTCCATTACTAACCCCAGCGATTGATGACTGATAGACCCCTCTCCATTTCTAACCCGAGGGTTTGATGTCTGATAGACTCCTCTCCATTACTAACCCCGGGGCTTGATGTCTGATAGGCCCCCCTCCATTACTAACCCCAGGGCTTGATGTCTGATAGACTCCTCTCCATTACTGACCCCGGGGCTTGATGTCTTATAGACCCCTCTCCATTACTGACCATGGGACTTGATGTCTGATAGACCCCTCTCCATTACTAACCCCGGGGCTTGATGTCTGATAGACCCCTCTCAATTACTGACCCCAGGGCTTGATGTCTGATAGACCCCTCTCCATTACGGACCCCAGGGCTTGATGTCTGATTGACCCCTCTCCATTACTAACCTCGGGGCTTGAGGTCTGATAGACCCCTCTCCATTACTAACCCCGGGGCTTGATGTCTGATAGACCAATCTCCATTACTGACCCAGGGGCTTGATGTCTGATAGACCCCTCTCCATTACTGACTCCGGGGCTCGATTTCTGATAGACCCCTCTCCATTACTGAACCCAGGGCTTGATGTCTGATAGACCCCTCTCCATTACTGACCCCAGGGCTTGATCTCTGATAGACTCCTCTCCATTACTAACCCCGGTGCTTGATGTCTGATAAACCCCTCTAGATTACTGACCCGAGGCTTCATGTCTGATAGACCCCTCTCCATTACTGACCCCAGGGCTTGATGTCTGATAGACCCCTCTCCATTACTGACCCCAGGGCTTGATGTCTGATAGACCGATCTCATTACTAACCCCAGGGCTTGATGTCTGATAGACCCCTCTCCATTACTGACCCGAGGGCTTGATCTCTGATAGACTCCTCTCCATTACTATCCCCGGTGCTTGATGTCTGATAAACCCCTCTCCATTACTGACCCGAGGCTTCATGTCTGATAGACCCCTCTCCATTACTGACCCCAGGGCTTGATGTCTGATAGACCCCTCTCCATTACTGACCCCGGGGCTTGATCTCTGATAGACCCCTCTCCATTACTAACCCCGGGGCTCGATGTCTGATAGACACCTCTCCATTACTGACCCCGGGGCTCCATGTCTGATAGACACCTCTCCATTACTAACCCCAGGGCTTGATGACTGATAGACCCCTCTCCATTACTAACCCCAGGGTTTGATGTCTGATAGACTCCTCTCCATTACTAACCCCGGGGCTTGATGTCTGATAGACCCCCCTCCATTACTAACCCCAGGGCTTGATGTCTGATAGACTCCTCTCCATTACTGACCCCGGGGCTTGATGTCTGATAGACCCCTCTCCATTACTGATCCCAGTGCTTGATGTCTGATAGACCCCTCTCCATTACTGACCCCAGGGCTTGATGTCTGATAGACCCCTCTCCATTACTGACCTCGGGGCTTGATGTCTCATTGACACCTCTCCATTACTAACCCCATGGCTTGATCTCTGATAGACCCCTCTCCATTACTAACCCCGGGGCTCGATGTCTGATAGACCCCTCTCCATTACTAACCCCAGGGCTTGATCTCTGATAGACCCCTCTCCATTGCTAACCCCGGGGATTGATGTCTGATAGACCCCTCTCCCTTACTAACCCCGGTGCTTGATCTCTGATAGACTCCTCTCCATTACTGACCTGGGGCTTCATGTCTGATAGACCCCTCTCCATTACTGACCCTGGGGCTTGATGTCTGATAGACCCCTCTCCATTACTAACCCCGGGGCTTGATGTCTGATAGACCCCTCTCCATTACTGACCCCGGGGCTTGATGTCTGATAGACCCCTCTCCATTACTGACCCTGGGGCTTGATGTCTGATAGACCCCTCTCCATTACTAACCCCGGGGCTTGATGTCTGATAGACCCCTCTCCATTACTGACCCCAGGGCTTGATGTCTGATAGACCCTTCTCCATTACTGACCCTGGGGCTTGATGTCTGATAGACCCCTGTCCATTACTAACCCCGGGGCTTGATGTCTGATAGACCCCTCTCCATTACTAACCCCAGGGCTTGTTGTCTGATAGACCACTCTCCATTACTAACCCCAGGGCTTGATGTCTGATAGACCCCTCTCCATTACTGACCCCGGGGCTTGATGTCTGATAGACGCCTCTCCATTACTGACCCCGGGGCTTGATCTCTGATAGACCCCTCTCCATTACTAACCCCGGGGCTCGATGTCTGATAGACACCTCTCCATTACTGACCCCGGGGCTCGATGTCTGATAGACACCTCTCCATTACTAACCCCAGGGTTTGATGTCTGATAGACTCCTCTCCATTACTAACCCCGGGGCTTGATGTCTGATAGACCCCCCTCCATTACTAACCCCAGGGCTTGATGTCTGATAGACTCCTCTCCATTACTGACCCCGGGGCTTGATGTCTTATAGACCCCTCTCCATTACTGACCATGGGACTTGATGTCTGATAGACCCCTCTCCATTACTAACCCCGGAGCTTGATGTCTGATAGACCCCTCTCCATTACTGACCCCGGGGCTTGATGTCTGATAGACCCCTCTCCATTACTGACCCCAGGGCTTGATGTCTGATAGACCCCTCTCCATTACGGACCCCAGGGCTTGATGTCTGATAGACCCCTCTCCATTACTAACCTCGGGGCTTCAGGTCTGATAGACCCCTCTCCATTACTAACCCCGGGGCTTGATGTCTGATAGACCAATCTCCATTACTGACCCCGGGGCTTGATGTCTGATAGACAGATCTCCATTACTGACCCCGGGGCTCGATGTCTGATAGACGACTCTCCATTACTGAACCCAGGGCTTGATGTCTGATAGACCCCTCTCCATTACTGACCCCAGGGCTTGATCTCTGATAGACTCCTCTCCATTACTAACCCCGGTGCTTGATGTCTGATAAACCCCTCTAGATTACTGACCCGAGGCTTCATGTCTGATAGACCCCTCTCCATTACTGACCCCAGGGCTTGATGTCTGATAGACCCCTCTCCATTACTGACCCCAGGGCTTGATGTCTGATAGACCGATCTCATTACTAACCCCAGGGCTTGATGTCTGATAGACCCCTCTCCATTACTGACCCGAGGGCTTGATCTCTGATAGACTCCTCTCCATTACTATCCCCGGTGCTTGATGTCTGATAAACCCCTCTCCATTACTGACCCGAGGCTTCATGTCTGATAGACCCCTCTCCATTACTGACCCCAGGGCTTGATGTCTGATAGACCCCTCTCCATTACTGACCCCGGGGCTTGATCTCTGATAGACCCCTCTCCATTACTAACCCCGGGGCTCGATGTCTGATAGACACCTCTCCATTACTGACCCCGGGGCTCCATGTCTGATAGACACCTCTCCATTACTAACCCCAGGGCTTGATGACTGATAGACCCCTCTCCATTACTAACCCCAGGGTTTGATGTCTGATAGACTCCTCTCCATTACTAACCCCGGGGCTTGATGTCTGATAGACCCCCCTCCATTACTAACCCCAGGGCTTGATGTCTGATAGACTCCTCTCCATTACTGACCCCGGGGCTTGATGTCTGATAGACCCCTCTCCATTACTGATCCCAGTGCTTGATGTCTGATAGACCCCTCTCCATTACTGACCCCAGGGCTTGATGTCTGATAGACCCCTCTCCATTACTGACCTCGGGGCTTGATGTCTCATTGACACCTCTCCATTACTAACCCCATGGCTTGATCTCTGATAGACCCCTCTCCATTACTAACCCCGGGGCTCGATGTCTGATAGACCCCTCTCCATTACTAACCCCAGGGCTTGATCTCTGATAGACCCCTCTCCATTGCTAACCCCGGGGATTGATGTCTGATAGACCCCTCTCCCTTACTAACCCCGGTGCTTGATCTCTGATAGACTCCTCTCCATTACTGACCTGGGGCTTCATGTCTGATAGACCCCTCTCCATTACTGACCCTGGGGCTTGATGTCTGATAGACCCCTCTCCATTACTAACCCCGGGGCTTGATGTCTGATAGACCCCTCTCCATTACTGACCCCGGGGCTTGATGTCTGATAGACCCCTCTCCATTACTGACCCTGGGGCTTGATGTCTGATAGACCCCTCTCCATTACTAACCCCGGGGCTTGATGTCTGATAGACCCCTCTCCATTACTGACCCCAGGGCTTGATGTCTGATAGACCCTTCTCCATTACTGACCCTGGGGCTTGATGTCTGATAGACCCCTGTCCATTACTAACCCCGGGGCTTGATGTCTGATAGACCCCTCTCCATTACTAACCCCAGGGCTTGTTGTCTGATAGACCACTCTCCATTACTAACCCCAGGGCTTGATGTCTGATAGACCCCTCTCCATTACTGACCCCGGGGCTTGATGTCTGATAGACGCCTCTCCATTACTGACCCCGGGGCTTGATCTCTGATAGACCCCTCTCCATTACTAACCCCGGGGCTCGATGTCTGATAGACACCTCTCCATTACTGACCCCGGGGCTCGATGTCTGATAGACACCTCTCCATTACTAACCCCAGGGTTTGATGTCTGATAGACTCCTCTCCATTACTAACCCCGGGGCTTGATGTCTGATAGACCCCCCTCCATTACTAACCCCAGGGCTTGATGTCTGATAGACTCCTCTCCATTACTGACCCCGGGGCTTGATGTCTTATAGACCCCTCTCCATTACTGACCATGGGACTTGATGTCTGATAGACCCCTCTCCATTACTAACCCCGGAGCTTGATGTCTGATAGACCCCTCTCCATTACTGACCCCGGGGCTTGATGTCTGATAGACCCCTCTCCATTACTGACCCCAGGGCTTGATGTCTGATAGACCCCTCTCCATTACGGACCCCAGGGCTTGATGTCTGATAGACCCCTCTCCATTACTAACCTCGGGGCTTCAGGTCTGATAGACCCCTCTCCATTACTAACCCCGGGGCTTGATGTCTGATAGACCAATCTCCATTACTGACCCCGGGGCTTGATGTCTGATAGACAGATCTCCATTACTGACCCCGGGGCTCGATGTCTGATAGACGACTCTCCATTACTGAACCCAGGGCTTGATGTCTGATAGACCCCTCTCCATTACTGACCCCAGGGCTTGATCTCTGATAGACTCCTCTCCATTACTAACCAAGGTGCTTGATGTCTGATAAACCCCTCTCCATTACTGACCCGAGGCTTCATGTCTGATAGACCGCTCTCCATTACTGACCCCAGGGCTTGATGTCTGATAGACCCCTCTCCATTACTGACCCCAGGGCTTGATGTCTGATAGACCGATCCCATTACTAACCCCAGGGCTTGATGTCTGATAGACCCCTCTCCATTACTGACCGCAGGGTTTGATCTCTGATAGACTCCTCTCCATTACTAACCCCGGTGCTTGATGTCTGATAAACCCCTCTCCATTACTGACCCGAGGCTTCATGTCTGATAGACCCCTCTCCATTACTGACCCCAGGGCTTGATGTCTGATAGACCCCTCTCCATTACTGACCCCGGGGCTTGATGTCTGATAGACCCCTCTCCATTACTGATCCCAGTGCTTGATGTCTGATAGACCCCTCTCCATTACTAACCCCAGAGCTTGATGTCTGATAGACCCCTCTCCATTACTAACCCCGGGGCTTGATGTCTGATAGACCCCTCTCCATTACTGATCCCGGGGTTTGAGGTCTGATAGACCCCTCTCCATTACTAACCCCGGGGATCGATGTCTGATAGACACCTCTCCATTACTGACCCCGGGGCTTGATGTCTGATAGACCCCACTCCATTACTGACCCCAGGGCTTGATATCTTGATAGACACCTCTCCATTACTGACCCCGGGGCTTGATGTCTGATAGACCCCTCTCCATTACTGACCCGGGGCTTGATGTCTGATAGACCCCTCTCCATTACTGACCCCAGGGCTTGATGTCTGATAGACCCCTCTCCATTACTGACCCCGGGGCTTGATGTCTGATAGACTCCTCTCCATTACTAACCCCGGGACTTGATGTCTGATAGACCCCTCTCCATTACTAACCCCAGGGCTTGTTGTCTGATAGACCCCTCTCCATTACTAACCCCAGGGCTTGATGTCTGATAGACCCCTCTCCATTACTAACCCCAGGGCTTGATGTCTGATAGACCCCTCTCCATTACTAACCCCAGGGCTTGATGTCTGATAGACCCCTCTCCATTACTAACCCCAGGGCTCGATGTCTGATAGACACCTCTCCATTACTGACCCCGGGGCTCGATGTCTGATAGACACCTCTCCATTACTAACCCCAGGGCTTGATCTCTGATAGACCCCTCTCCATTACTAACCCCAGGGTTTGATGTCTGATAGACTCCTCTCCATTACTAACCCCGGGGCTTGATGTCTGATAGACCCCCCTCCATTACTAACCCCAGGGCTTGATGTCTGATAGACTCCTCTCCAATACTGACCCCGGGGCTTGATGTCTTATAGACCCCTCTCCATTACTGACCATGGGACTTGATGTCTGATAGACCCCTCTCCATAACTAACCCCGGGGCTTGATGTCTGATAGACCCCTCTCCATTACTGACCCCGGGGCTTGATGTCTGATAGACCCCTCTCCATTATTGGCCCCAGGGCTTGATGTTTGATAGACCCCTCTCCATTACGGACCCCAGGGCTTGATGTCTGATAGACCCCTCTCCATTACTAACCTCGGGGCTTGAGGTCTGATAGACCCCTCTCCATTACTAACCCCGGGGTTTGATGTCTGATAGACCAATCTCCATTACTGACCCCGGGGCTTGATGTCTGATAGACAGATCTCCATTACTGACCCCGGGGCTCGATGTCTGATAGACCCCTCACCATTACTGAACCCAGGGCTTGATGTCTGATAGACCCCTCTCCATTACTGACCCCAGGGCTTGATCTCTGATAGACTCCTCTCCATTACTAACCCCGGTGCTTGATGTCTGATAAACCCCTCTCCATTACTGACCCGAGGCTTCATGTCTGATAGACCCCTCTCCATTACTGACCCCAGGGCTTGATGTCTGATAGACCCCTCTCCATTACTGACCCCAGGGCTTGATGTCTGATAGACCGATCCCATTACTAACCCCAGGGCTTGATGTCTGATAGACCCCTCTCCATTACTGACCCCAGGGTTTGATCTCTGATAGACTCCTCTCCATTACTAACCCCGGTGCTTGATGTCTGATAAACCCCTCTCCATTACTGACCCGAGGCTTCATGTCTGATAGACCCCTCTCCATTACTGACCCCAGGGCTTGATGTCTGATAGACCCCTCTCCATTACTGACCCCGGGGCTTGATGTCTGATAGACCCCTCTCCATTAGTGATCCCAGTGCTTGATGTCTGATAGACCCCTCTCCATTACTAACCCCAGAGCTTGATGTCTGATAGACCCCTCTCCATTACTAACCCCGGGGCTTGATGTCTGATAGACCCCTCTCCATTACTGATCCCGGGGTTTGAGGTCTGATAGACGCCTCTCCATTACTAACCCCGGGGATCGATGTCTGATAGACACCTCTCCATTACTGACCCCGGGGCTTGATGTCTGATAGATCCCTCTCCATTACTGACCCCGGGGCTTGATGTCTGATAGACCCCTCTCCATTACTGACCCCAGGGCTTGATGTCTGATAGACCCCTGTCCATTACTAACCCCGGGACTTGATGTCTGATAGACTCCTCTCCATTACTAACCCCAGGGCTTGTTGTCTGATAGACCCCTCTCCATTACTAACCCCAGGGCTTGATGTCTGATAGACCCCTCTCCATTACTAACCCCAGGGCTTGATGTCTGATAGACCCCTCTCCATTACTAACCCCAGGGCTTGATGTCTGATAGACCCCTCTCCATTACTAACCCCGGGGCTCGATGTCTGATAGACACCTCTCCATTACTGACCCCGGGGCTCGATGTCTGATAGACACCTCTCCATTACTAACCCCAGGGCTTGATGTCTGATAGACCCCTCTCCATTACTAACCCCAGGGTTTGATGTCTGATAGACTCCTCTCCATTACTAACTCCGGGGCTTGATGTCTGATAGACCCCCCTCCATTACTAACCCCAGGGCTTGATGTCTGATAGACCCCTCTCCATTACTGACCCCAGAGCTTGATCTCTGATAGACCCCTCTCCATTAGTAAACCCAAGGCGTGATGTCTGATAGACCCCTCTCCATTACTAACCCCGGGGCTTGATGTCTGATAGACCCCTCTCCATTACTGACCCCGGGGCTTGATGTCCGATAGACCCCTCTCCGTTACTGACCCCGGGGCTTGATGTCTGATAGACCCCTCTCCATTACTAACCCCCGGGCTTGATGTCTGATAGACCCCTCTCCATTACTAACCCCGGGGCTTGATGTCTGATAGACCCCTCTCCATTACTGACCACGGGGCTTGATGTCTGATAGACCCCTCTCCATTACTATCCCCAGGGCATGATGTCTGATAAACCCCTCTCCATTACTAACCCCGGGGCTTGATGTCTGATAGACCCCTCTTCATTACTGACCCCAGGGCTTGATGTCTGATAGACCCCTCTCCATTACTGACCCCAGAGCTTGATCTCTGATAGACCCCTCTCCATTACTAACCCCAGGGCTTGATGTCTGATAGACCCCTCTCCATTACTGACCCCGGGGCTTGATGTCTGATAGACCCCTCTCCATTACTGACCCCGGGGCTTGATGTCCGATAGACCCCTCTCCGTTACTGACCCCGGGGCTTGATGTCTGATAGACCCCTCTCCATTACTAACCCCAGGGCTTGATGTCTGATAGACCCCTCTCCATTACTAACCCCAGGGTTTGATGTCTGGTAGACTCCTCTCCATTACTAACCCCGGGGCTTGATGTCTGATAGACCCCCCTCCATTACTAACCCCAGGGCTTGATGTCTGATAGACTCCTCTCCATTACTGACCCCGGGGCTTGATGTCTTATAGACCCCTCTCCATTACTGACCCCGGGGCTTGATGTCTGATAGACCACTCGCCATTACTAACCCTGGGGCTTGATGTCTGAAAGACCCCTCTCCATTACTGACCCCAGGGCTTGATGTCTGATAGACCCCTCTCCATTACTGACCCCAGGGCTTGATGTCTGATAGACCCCTCTCCATTACGGACCCCAGGGCTTGATGTCTGATAGACCCCTCTCCATTACTAACCTCGGGGCTTGAGGTCTGATAGACACCTCTCCATTACTAACCCCGGGGCTTGATGTCTGATAGACCCCTCTCCATTACTAACCCCAGGGCTTGTTGTCTGATAGACCCCTCTCCATTACTAACCCCAGGGCTTGATGTCTGATAGACCCCTCTCCATTACTGACCCCGGGGCTTGATGTCTGATAGATGCCTCTCCATTACTGACCCCGGGGCTTGATGTCTGATAGACCCCTCTCCATTACTAACCCCAGGGCTTGATGTCTGATAGACCCCTCTCCATTACTAACCCCGGGGCTTGATGTCTGATAGACCCCTCTCCATTACTAACCCCAGGGCTTAATGTCTGATAGACCCCTCTCCATTACTTACCCAGGGGCTTGATGTCTGATAGACCCCTCTCCATTACTGACCCCGGGGCTTGATGTCTGATAGACCCCTCTCCATTACTAACCCCGGGGCTTGATGTCTGATAGACCCCTCTCCATTACTAACCCCGGGGCTTGATGTCTGATAGACCCCTCTCCATTACTGAACCCGGGGCTTGATGTCTGATAGACCCCTCTCCATTACTATCCCCAGGGCTTGATGTCTGATAAACCACTCTCCATTACTAACCCCGGGGCTTGATGTCTGATAGACCCCTCTCCATTACTGACCCCGGGGCTTGATGTCTGATAGACCCCTCTCCATTACTGACCCCAGAGCTTGATCTCTGATAGACCCCTCTCCATTACTAACCCCAGGGTTTGATGTCTGATACACCCCTCTCCATTACTGACCCCGGGGCTTGATGTCTAATAGACCCCTCTCCATTACTAACCCCAGGGCTTGATGTCTGATAGACCCCTCTCCATTACTAACCCCAGGGTTTGATGTCTGATAGACTCCTCTCCATTACTAACCCCGGGGCTTGATGTCTGATAGACCCCCCTCCATTACTAACCCCAGGGCTTGATGTCTGATAGACTCCTCTCCATTACTGACCCCGGGGCTTGATGTCTTATAGACCCCTCTCCATTACTGACCCCGGGGCTTGATGTCTGATAGACCCCTTGCCATTACTAACCCCGGGGCTTGAAGTCTGTTAGACCCCTCTCCATTACTGACCCCAGGGCTTGATGTCTGATAGACCCCTCTCCATTACTGACCCCAGGGCTTGATGTCTGATAGACCCCTCTCCATTACGGACCCCAGGGCTTGATGTCTGATAGACCCCTCTCCATTACTAACCTCGGGGCTTGAGGTCTGATGGACCCCTCTCCATTACTAACCCCGGGGCTTGATGTCTGATAGACCCCTCTCCATTACTAACCCCAGGGCTTGTTGTCTGATAGACCCCTCTCCATTACTAACCCCAGGGATTGATGTCTGATAGACCCCTCTCCATTACTGAACCCGGGGCTTGATGTCTGATAGACGCCTCTCCATTACTGACCCCGGGGCTTGATGTCTGATAGACACCTCTCCATTACTGACCTCGGGGCTCGATGTCTGATAGACACCTCTCCATTACTGACCCCGGGGATTGATGTCTGATAGACCCCTCTCCATTACTAACCCCAGGGCTTGATGTCTGATAGACCCCTCTCCATTACTAACCCCGGGGCTTGATGTCTGATAGACCCCTCTCCATTACTAACCCCAGGGCTTGATGTCTGATAGACCCCTCTCCATTACTTACCCCGGGGCTTGATGTCTGATAGACCCCTCTCTATTACTGACCCCGGGGCTTGATGTCTGATAGACCCCTCTCCATTACTAACCCCGGGGCTTGATGTCTGATAGACCCCTCTCCATTACTAACCCCAGGGCTTGATGTCTGATAGACCCCTCTCCATTACTAATCCCAGCGCTTGATGTCTGATAGACCCCTCTCCATTACTGACCCCGGGGCTTGATGTCTGATAGACCCCTCTCCATTACTAACCCCAGGGTTTGATGTCTGATAGACCCCTCTCCATTACTGACCCCGGGGCTTGATGTCTGATAGACTCCTCTCCATTACTGACCCCGGGGCTTGATGTCTTATAGACCCCTCTCCATTACTGACCATGGGAATTGATGTCTGATAGACCCCTCTCCATTACTAACCCCGGGGCTTGATGTCTGATAGACCCCTCTCCATTACTGACCCCAGGGCTTGATGTCTGTTAGACCCCTCTCCATTACTGACCCCAGGGCTTGATGTCTGATAGACCCTTCTCCATTACTGACCTCGGGGCTTGATGTCTCATAGACCCCTCTCCATTACTAACCCCAGGGCTTGATCTCTGATAGACCCCTCTCCATTACTAACCCCGGGGCTCGATGTCTGATAGACCCCTCTCCATTACTAACCCCAGGGCTTGATCTCTGATAGACCCCTCTCCATTACTAACCCCGGGGATTGATGTCTGATAGACCCCTCTCCATTACTAACCCCGGGGCTTGATGTCTGATAGACCCCTCTCCATTACTGACCCCGGGGCTTGATGTCTGATAGACCCCTCTCCATTACTGACCCTGGGGCTTAATGTCTGATAGACCCCTCTCCATTACTAACCCCGGGGATTGATGTCTGATAGACCCCTCTCCATTACTGACCCCAGGGCTTGATGTCTGATAGACCCCTCTCCATTACTGACACTGGGGCTTGATGTCTGATAGACCCCTGTCCATTACTAACCCCGGGGCTTGATGTCTGATAGACCCCTCTCCATTGCTAACCCCAGGGCTTGTTGTCTGATAGACCACTCTCCATTACTAACCCGAGGGCTTGATGTCTGATAGACCCCTCTCCATTACTGACCCCGGGGCTTGATGTCTGATAGACGCCTCTCCATTACTGACCCCGGGGCTTGATCTCTGATAGACCCCTCTCCATTACTAACCCCGGGGCTCGATGTCTGATAGACACCTCTCCAATACTGACCCCGGGGCTCGATGTCTGATAGACACCTCTCCATTACTAACCCCAGGGCTTGATGTCTGATAGACCCCTCTCCATTACTAACCCCAGGGTTTGATGTCTGATAGACTCCTCTCCATTACTAACCCCGGGGCTTGATGTCTGATAGACCCCCCTCCATTACTAACCCCAGGGCTTGATGTCTGATAGACTCCTCTCCATTACTGACCCTGGGGCTTGATGTCTTATAGACCCCTCTCCATTACTGACCATGGGACTTGATGTCTGATAGACCCCTCTCCAATACTAACCCCGGGGCTTGATGTCTGATAGACCCCTCTCCATTACTGACCCCAGGGCTTGATGTCTGATAGACCACTCTCAATTACTGACCCCAGGGCTTGATGTCTGATAGACCCCTCTCCATTACGGACCCCAGGGCTTGATGTCCGATAGACCCCTCTCCATTACTAACCTCGGGGCTTGAGGTCTGATAGACCCCTCTCCATTACTAACCCCGGGGCTTGATGTCTGATAGACCAATCTCCATTACTGACCCCGGGGCTTGATGTCTGATAGACCCCTCTCCATTACTGACCCCGGGGCTCGATGTCTGATAGACCCCTCTCCATTACTGAACCCAGGGCTTGATGTCTGATAGACCCCTCTCCATTACTGACCCCAGGGCTTGATCTCTGATAGACTCCTCTCCATTACTAACCCCGGTGCTTGATGTCTGATAAACCCCTCTCCATTACTGACCCGAGGCTTCATGTCTGATAGACCCCTCTCCATTAGTGACCCCAGGGCTTGATGTCTGACAGACCCCTCTCCATTACTGACCCCAGGGCTTGATGTCTGATAGACCGATCCCATTACTAACCCCAGGGCTTGATGTCTGATAGACCCCTCTCCATTACTGACCCCAGGGCTTGATCTCTGATAGACTCCTCTCCATTACTAACCCCGGTGCTTGATGTCTGATAAACCCCTCTCCATTACTGACCCGAGGCTTCATGTCTGGTAGACCCCTCTCCATTACTGACCCCAGGGCTTGATGTCTGATAGACCCCTCTCCATTACTGACCCCGGGGCTTGATGTCTGATAGACCCCTCTCCATTACTGATCCCAGTGCTTGATGTCTGATAGACCCCTCTCCATTACTAAACCCAGAGCTTGATGTCTGATAGACCCCTCTCCATTACTAACCCCGGGGCTTGATGTCTGATAGACCCCTCTCCATTACTGATCCCGGGGTTTGAGGTCTGATAGACCCCTCTCCATTACTAACCCCGGGGATCGATGTCTGATAGACACCTCTCCATTACTGACCCCGGGGCTTGATGTCTGATAGACCCCTCTCCATTACTGACCCCGGGGTTGATGTCTGATAGACCAATCTCCATTACTGACCCCAGGGCTTGATGTCTGATAGACCCCTCTCCATTACTAACCCCGGGACTTGATGTCTGATAGGCCCCTCTCCATTACTAACCCCAGGGCTTGTTGTCTGATAAACCCCTCTCCATTACTAACCCCAGGGCTTGATGTCTGATAGACCCCTCTCCATTACTTACCCCAGGGCTTGATGTCTGATAGACCCCTCTCCATTACTAACCCCAGGGCTTGATGTCTGATAGACCCCTCTCCATTACTAACCCCGGGGCTCGATGTCTGATAGACACCTCTCCATTACTAACCCCAGGGCTTGATGTCTGATAGACCCCTCTCAATTACTAACCCCAGGGTTTGATGTCTGATAGACTCCTCTCCATTACTAACTCCGGGGCTTGATGTCTGATAGACCCCCCTTCATTACTAACCCCAGGGCTTGATGTCTGATATACTCCTCTCCATTACTGACCCCGGGGCTAGATGTCTGATAGACCCCTCTCCATTACTAACCCCGGGGCTTGATGTCTGATAGACCCCTCTCCATTACTCTCCCCAGGGCTTGATATCTGATAGACCCCTCTCCATTACTGACCCCAGGGCTTGACTTCTGATAGACCCCTCTCCATTACTGACCCCAGGGCTTGATGTCTGATAGACCCCTCTCCATTACTGACCCCAGGGCTTGATGTCTGATAGACCCCTCTCCATTACTGACCCCGGGGCTTGATGTCTGATAGACCCCTCTCCATTACTGATCCCAGTGCTTGATGTCTGATAGACCCCTCTCCATTACTAAACCCAGAGCTTGATGTCTGATAGACCCCTCTCCATTACTAACCCCGGGGCTTGATGTCTGATAGACCCCTCTCCATTACTGATCCCGGGGTTTGAGGTCTGATAGACCCCTCTCCATTACTAACCCCGGGGATCGATGTCTGATAGACACCTCTCCATTACTGACCCCGGGGCTTGATGTCTGATAGACCCCTCTCCATTACTGACCCCGGGGTTGATGTCTGATAGACCAATCTCCATTACTGACCCCAGGGCTTGATGTCTGATAGACCCCTCTCCATTACTAACCCCGGGACTTGATGTCTGATAGGCCCCTCTCCATTACTAACCCCAGGGCTTGTTGTCTGATAAACCCCTCTCCATTACTAACCCCAGGGCTTGATGTCTGATAGACCCCTCTCCATTACTTACCCCAGGGCTTGATGTCTGATAGACCCCTCTCCATTACTAACCCCAGGGCTTGATGTCTGATAGACCCCTCTCCATTACTAACCCCGGGGCTCGATGTCTGATAGACACCTCTCCATTACTGACCCCGGGGTTCGATGTCTGATAGACACCTCTCCATTACTAACCCCAGGGCTTGATGTCTGATAGACCCCTCTCAATTACTAACCCCAGGGTTTGATGTCTGATAGACTCCTCTCCATTACTAACTCCGGGGCTTGATGTCTGATAGACCCCCCTTCATTACTAACCCCAGGGCTTGATGTCTGATATACTCCTCTCCATTACTGACCCCGGGGCTAGATGTCTGATAGACCCCTCTCCATTACTAACCCCGGGGCTTGATGTCTGATAGACCCCTCTCCATTACTCTCCCCAGGGCTTGATGTCTGATAGACCCCTCTCCATTACTGACCCCAGGGCTTGACTTCTGATAGACCCCTCTCCATTACTGACCCCAGGGCTTGATGTCTGATAGACCCCTCTCCATTACTGACCCCAGGGCTTGATGTCTGATAGACCCTTCTCCATTACTGACCTCGGGGCTTGATGTCTCATAGACCCCTCTCCATTACTAACCCCAGGGCTTGATCTCTGATAGACCCCTCTCCATTACTAACCCCGGGGCTCGATGTCTGATGGACCCCTCTCCATTACTAACCCCAGGGCTTGATCTCTGATAGACCCCTCTCCATTACTAACCCCGGGGATTGATGTCTGATAGACCCCTCTCCATTACTAACCCCGGTGCTTGATCTCTGATAGACTCCTCTCCATTACTGACCTGGGGCTTCATGTCTGATAGACCCCTCTCCATTACTGACCCTGGGGCTTGATGTCTGATAGACCCCTCTCCATTACTAACCCCGGGGCTTGATGTCTGATAGACCCCTCTCCATTACTGACCCCGGGGCTTGATGTCTGATAGACCCCTCTCCATTACTGACCCTGGGGCTTAATGTCTGATAGACCCCTCTCCATTACTAACCCCGGGGATGGATGTCTGATAGACCCCTCTCCATTACTGACCCCAGGGCTTGATGTCTGATAGACCCCTCTCCATTACTGACACTGGGGCTTGAAGTCTGATAGACCCCTGTCCATTACTAACCCCGGGGCTTGATGTCTGATAGACCCCTCTCCATTATTAACCCCAGGGCTTGTTGTCTGATAGACCACTCTCCATTACTAACCCCAGGGCTTGATGTCTGATAGACCCCTCTCAATTACTGACCCCTGGGCTTGATGTCTGATAGACGCCTCTCCATTACTGACCCCGGGGCTTGATCTCTGATAGACCCCTCTCCATTACTAACCCCGGGGCTCGATGTCTGATAGATACCTCTCCATTACTGACCCCGGGGCTTGATGTCTGATAGACACCTCTCCATTACTAACCCCAGGGCTTGATGTCTGATAGACCCCTCTCCATTACTAACCCCAGGGTTTGATGTCTGATAGACTCCTCTCCATTACTAACCCCGGGGCTTGATGTCTGATAGACCCCCCTCCATTAATAACCCCAAGGCTTGATGTCTGATAGACCCCTCTCCATTACTGACCATGGGACTTGATGTCTGATAGACCCCTCTCCATTACTAACCCCGGGGCTTGATGTCTGATAGACTCCTGTCCATTACTGACCCCAGGGCTTGATGTCTGATAGACCCCTCTCCATTACTGACCCCAGGGCTTGATGTCTGATAGACCCCTCTCCATTACTGACCCCGGGGATTGACGTCTGATAGACCCCTCTCCATTACTGACCCCAGGGCTTGATGACTGATAGACCCTTCTCTATTACTGACCTCGGGGCTTGATGTCTCATAGACCCCTCTCCATTACTAACCCCAGGGCTTGATCTCTGATAGACCCCTCTCCATTACTAACCCCGGGGCTCGATGTCTGATAGACCCCTCTCCATTACTAACCCCAGGGCTTGATCTCTGATAGACCCCTCTCCATTACTAACCCCGGGGATTGATGTCTGATAGACCCCTCTCCATTACTAACCCCGGTGCTTGATCTCTGATAGACTCCTCTCCATTACTGACCTGGGGCTTCATGTCTGATAGACCCCTCTCCATTACTGACCCTGGGGCTCGATGTCTGATAGATACCTCTCCATTACTAACCTCGGGGCTTGAGGTCTGATAGACCCCTCTCCATTACTATCCCCGGGGCTTGATGTCTGATAGACCAAACTCCATTACTGACCCCGGGGCTTGATGTCTGATAGACCCCTCTCCATTACTGACCCCGGGGCTCGATGTCTGATAGACCCCTCTCCATTACTGAACCCAGGGCTTGATGTCTGATAGACCCCTCTCCATTACTGACCCAAGGGCTTGATCTCTGATAGACTCCTCTCCATTACTAACCCCGATGCTTGATGTCTGATAAACCCCTCTCCATTACTGACCCGAGGCTTCATGTCTGATAGACCCCTCTCCATTACTGACCCCAGGGCTTGATGTCTGATAGACCCCTCTCCATTACTGACCCTGGGTCTTGATGTCTGATAGACCCCTCTCCATTACTGATCCCAGTGCTTGATGTCTGATAGGCCCCTCTCCATTACTAAACCCAGAGCTTGATGTCTGATAGACCCCTCTCCATTACTAACCCCGGGGCTTGATATCTGATAGACCCCTCTCCATTACTGATCCCGGGGTTTGAGGTCTGATAGACCCCTCTCCATTACTAACCCCGCGGATCGTTGTCTGATAGACACCTCTCCATTACTGACCCCGAGGCTTGATGTCTGATAGACCCCTCTCCATTACTGACCCCAGGGCTTGATGTCTTGATAGACACCTCTCCATTACTGACCCCGGGGCTTGATGTCTGATAGACCCCTCTCCATTACTGACCCCGGGGTTGATGTCTGATAGACCCCTCTCCATTACTGACCCCAGGGCTTGATGTCTGATAGACCCCTCTCCATTACTAACCCCGGGACTTGATGTCTGATAGACCCCTCTCCATTACTAACCCCAGGGCTTGTTGTCTGATAGACCGCTCTCCATTACTAACCCCAGGGCTTGATGTCTGATAGACCCCTCTCCATTACTAACCCCAGGGCTTGATGTCTGATAGACCCCTCTCCATTACTAACCCCAGGGCTTGATGTCTGATAGACCCCTCTCCATTACTAACCCCGGGGCTCGATGTCTGATAGACACCTCTCCATTACTGACCCCGGGGCTCGATGTCTGATAGACACCTCTCCATTACTAACCCCGGGGCTTGATGTCTGATAGACGCCTCTCCATTACTAACCCCAGGGTTTGATGTCTGATAGACTCCTCTCCATTACTAACTCCGTGGCTTGATGTCTGATAGACCCCCCTTCATTACTAACCCCAGGGCTTGATGTCTGATAGACTCCTCTCCATTACTGACCCCGGGGCTTGATGTCTTATAGACCCCTCTCCATTACTGACCCCGGGGCTTGATGTCTGATAGACCCCTCTCCATTACTAACCCCGGGGCTTGATGTCTGATAGACCCCTCTCCATTACTGACCCCAGGGCTTGATGTCTGATAGACCCCTCTCCATTACTAACCCCAAGGCTTGATGTCTGATAGACGCCTCTCCATTACTAACCCCAGGGCTTGATGTCTGATAGACCCCTCTCCATTACGGACCCCAGGGCTTGATGTCTGATAGACCCTTCTCCATTACTAACCTCGGGGCTTGAGGTCTGATAGACCCCTCTCCATTACTAACCCCGGGGCTTGATGTCTGATAGACCCCTCTCCATTACTGACCGCGGGGCTCGATGTCTGATAGACCAATCTCCATTACTGACCCCGGGGCTTGATGTCTGATAGACCCCTCTCCATTACTGACCCCGGGGCTTGATGTCTGATAGATTAATCTCCATTACTGACCCCGGGGCTTGATGTCAGATAGACTCCTCTCCATTGCTGACCCCGGGGCTTGATGTCTGATAGACCAATCTCCATTACTGACCCCGGGGCTTGATGTCTGATAGACCCCTCTCCATTACTGACCCCGGGGCTCGATGTCTGATAGACCCCTCTCTATTACTGACCCCAGGGCTTGATGTCTGATAGACCGATCCCATTACTAAACCCAGGGCTTGATGTCTGATAAACCCCTCTCCATTACTGAACCGAGGCTTCATGTCTGATAGACCCCTCTCCATTACTGACCCCAGGGCTTGATGTCTGATAGACCCCTCTCCATTACTGACCCCGGGGCTTGATGTCTGATAGACCTCTCTCCATTACTGATCCCAGGGCTTGATGTGTGATACACCCCTCTCCATTACTGACCCCAGAGCTTGATGTCTGATAGACCCCTCTCCATTACTAACCCCGGGGCTTGATGTCTGATAGACCCCTCTCCATTACTGATCCCGGGGCTTGAGGTCTGATAGACCCCTCTCCATTACTAACCCCGGGGCTCGATGTCTGATAGACACCTCTCCATTACTGACCCCGGGGCTTGATGTCTGATAGACCCCTCTCCATTACTGACCCCAGGGCTTGATGTCTGATAGACTCCTCTCCATTACTGACCCAGGGCTTGATGTCTGATAGACCCCTCTCGATTACTAACCCCGGGGCTTGATGTCTGATAGACCCCTCTCCATTACTAATCCCAGGGCTTGTTGTCTGATAGACCCCTCTCCATTACTAACCCCAGGGCTTGATGTCTGATAGACCCCTCTCCATTACTAACCCCAGGGTTTGATGTCTGATAGACCCCTCTCCATTACTAACCCCGGGGCTCGATGTCTGATAGACACCTCTCCATTACTGACCCCGGGGCTCGATGTCTGATAGACACCTCTCCATTACTAACCCCAGGGCTTGATGTCTGATAGACCCCTCTCCATTACTAACCCCAGGGTTTGATGTCTGATAGACTCCTCTCCATTACTAACCCCGGGGATTGATGTCTGATAGACCCCCCTCCATTACTAACCCCAGGGCTTGATGTCTGATAGACTCCTCTCCATTACTGACCCCGGGGCTTGATGTCTTATAGACCCCTCTCCATTACGGACCCCAGGGCTCGATGTCTGACAGACCCCTCTCCATTACTGACCCCAGGGCTTGATGTCTGATAGACCCCTCTCCATTACTGACCCCAGGGCTTGATCTCTGATAGACTCCTCTCCATTACTAACCCCGGTGCTTGATGTCTGATAAACCCCTCTAAATTACTGACCCCAGGCTTCATGTCTGATAGACCCCTCTCCATTACTGACCCCAGGGCTTGATGTCTGATAGACCCCTCTCCATTACTGACCCCAGGGCTTGATGTCTGATAGACCGACCCCATTACTAATCCCAGGGCTTGATGTTTGATAGACCGATCCCATTACTAAACCCCGGGGTTTGATATCTGATAGACCCCTCTCCATTACTGAACCGAGGCTTCATGTCTGATAGACCCCTCTCCATTACTGACCCCAGGGCTTGATGTCTGATAGACCCCTCTCCATTACTGACCCCGGGGCTTGATGTCTGATAGACCTCTCTCCATTACTGATCCCAGGGCTTGATGTCTGATACACCCCTCTCCATTACTGACCCCAGAGCTTGATGTCTGATAGACCCCTCTCCATTACTAACCCCGGGGCTTGATGTCTGATAGACCCCTCTCCATTACTGATACCGGGGCTTGATGTCTGATAGACCCCTCTCCATTACTGACCCCGGGGCTTGATGTCTGATAGACCCCTCTCCATTACTGACCCCAGGGCTTGATGTCTGATAGACCCCTCTTAATTACTAACCCCAGGGCTTGATGTCTGATAGACCCCTCTCCATTACTGACCCCGGGGCTTGATGACTGATAGACCCCTCTCCATTACTAACCCCGGGGCTTGATGTCTGATAGACCCCTCTCCATTACTAACACCAGGGCTTGATGTCTGATAGACCCCTCTCCATTACTAACCCCAGGGCTTGATGTCTGATAGACCCCTCTGCATTACTGACCCCGGGACTTGATGTCTGATAGACCCCTCTCCATTACTAACCCCGGGGCTTGATGTCTGATAGACCCCTCTCCATTACTAACCCCAGGGCTTGATGTCTGATAGACCCCTCTCCATTACTAACCCCATGGCTTGATGTTTGATAGACCCCTCTCCATTACTTACCCTGGGGCTTGATGTCTGATAGACCCCTCTCCATTACTGACCCCGGGGCTTGATGTCTGATAGACCCCTCTCCATTACTAACCCCGGGGCTTGATGTCTGATAGACCCTACTCCATTACTAACCCCTGGGCTTGATGTCTGATAGACCCCTCTCCATTACTAACCCCAGGGCTTGATGTCTGATAGACCCCTCTCCATTACTAACCTCGGGGCTTGATGTCTGATAGACCCCTCTCCATTACTAACCCCGGGGCTTGATGTCTGATAGACCCCTCTCCATTACTGACCCCTCTCCATTACTGACCCCGGGGCTTGATGTCTGATAGACCCCTCTCCATTACTAACCCCGGGGCTCGATGTCTGATAGACCCCTCTCCATTACTAACCCCAGGGCTTGATCTCTGATAGACCCCTCTCCATTACTAACCCCGGGGCTTGATGTCTGATAGACCCCTCTCCATTACTAACCCCGGTGCTTGATCTCTGATAGACTCTCCATTACTGACCTGGGGCTTCATATCTGATAGACCCCTCTCCATTTCTGACCCTGGGGCTTGATGTCTGATAGACCCCTCTCCATTACTAACCCCGGTTCTTGATGTCTGATAGACCCCTCTCCATTACTGACCCCAGGGCTTGATGTCTGATAGACCCCTCTCCATTACTGACCTTGGGGCTTGATGTCTCATAGACCCCTCTCCATTACTAACCCCAGGGCTTGATCTCTGATAGACCCCTCTCCATTGCTAACCCCTGGGGCTCGATGTCTGATAGACCCCTCTCCATTACTAACCCCACGGCTTGATCTCTGATAGACCCCTCTCCATTACTAACCCCGGGGCTTGATGTCTGATAGACCCTCCATTACTAACCCCGGGGCTTGATCTCTGATAGACTACTCTCCATTACTGACCTGGGGCTTCATGTCTGATAGACCCCTCTCCATTACTGACCCTGGGGCTTGATGTCTGATAGACCCCTCTCCATTACTAACCCCGGGGCTTGATGTCTGATAGACCCCTCTCCATTACTGACCCCGGGGCTTGATGTCTGATAGACCCCTCTCCATTACTGACCCCGGGGATTGATGTCTGATAGACCAATCTCCATTACTGACCCCGGGGCTTGATGTCTGATAGACCCCTCTCCATTACTGACCCCGGGGCTCGATGTCTGATAGACCCCTCTCTATTACTGACGCCGTGGCTTGATGTCTGATAGACCAATCTCCATTACTGACACCGGGGCTTGATGTCTGATAGACCAATCTCCATTACTGACCCCGGGGCTCGATGTCTGATAGACCCCTCTCTATTACTGACCCCGTGGCTTGATGTCTGATAGACCAATCTCCATTACTGACACCGGGGCTTGATGTCTGATAGTCTCCTCTCCATTACTAACCCCAGGGCTTGATGTCTGATAGACCCCTCTCCATTACCAGCCCCAGGGCTTGATGTCTGATAGACCCCTCTCCATTACTGACCCCGGGGCTTGATGTCTGATATACCCCTCTCCATTACTAACACCAGGGCTTGATGTCTCATAGACCCCTCTCCATTTCTGACCCCAGGCCTTGATGTCTGATAGACTCCCCTCCATTACGAACCCCATTGCTTGATCTCTGTTAGACCCCTCTCCATTACTGACCCCGGGGCTTGATGTCTGATAGACCCCTCTCCATTACTAACCCCAGGGCTTGATGTCTGATAGACCCCTCTCCATTACTGACCCCAGAGCTTGATCTCTGATAGACCCCTCTCCATTAATAACCCCAGGGCTTGATGTCTGATAGACCCCTCTCCATTACTAACCCTGGGGCTTGATGTCTGATAGACCCCTCTCCATTACTGACCCTGAGGCTTGATGTCTGATAGACGCCTCTTCGTTACTGACCCCGGGGCTTGATGTCTGATAGACCCCTCTCCATTACTAACCCCGCGGCTTGATGTCTGATAGACCCCTCTCCATTACTAACCCCGGGGCTTGATGTCTGATAGACCCCTCTCCATTACTAACCTCGGGGCTTGATGTCTGATAGACCCCTCTCCATTACTAACCCCGGGGCTTGATGTCTGATAGACCCCTCTCCATTACTGACCCTGAGGCTTGATGTCTGATAGACGCCTCTCCGTTACTGACCCCGGGGCTTGATGTCTGAGAGACCCCTCTCCATTACTAACCCCAGGGCTTGATGTCTGATAGACCCCTCTCCATTACTAACCTCGGGGCTTGATGTCTGATAGACCCCTCTCCATTACTAGCCCCAGGGCTTGATGTCTGATAGACCCCTCTCCATTACTGACCCCGGGGCTTGATGTCTGATAGACCCCTCTCCATTACTGACCCCAGGGCTTGATGTCTGATAGACTCCTCTCCATTACTGACCCCGTGGCTTGATGTCTGATAGACCAATCTCCATTACTAGCCCCAGGGCTTGATGTCTGATAGACCCCTCTCCATTACTGACCCCGGGGCTTGATGTCTGATAGACCCCTCTCCATTACTGACCCCGGGGCTTGATGTCTGATAGACCAATCTCCATTACTGACCCCGGGGCTCGATGTCTGATAGACAAATCTGCATTACTGACCCCAGGGCTTGATGTCAGATAGACTCCTCTCCATTACTGACCCCGGGCCTTGATGTCTGATAGACCAATCTCCATTACTGACCCCGGGGCTTGATGTCAGATAGACTCCTCTCCATTACTGACCCCGGGGCTTGATGTCTGATAGACCAATCTCCATTACTGACCCCAGGGCTTGATGTCTGATAGACCCCTCTCCATTACTGACCCCGGGGCTTGATGTCTGATAGACCAATCTCCATTACTGACCCCGGGGCTTGATGTCAGATAGACTCCTCTCCATTACTGACCCCGGGGCTTGATGTCTGATAGACCAATCTCCATTACTGACCCCGGCGCTTGATGTCTGATAGACCCCTCTCCATTACTAACCCCGGGGCTTGATGTCTGATAGACCCCTCTACATTACTAACCCCGGGTCTTGATGTCTGATAGACCCCTCTCCATTACTAACCCCGGGGCTTGATGTCTGATAGACCCCTCTCCATTACTGACCCCGGGGCTTGATGTCTGATAGACCCCTCTCCATTACTAACCCCGGTGCTTGATGTCTTATAGACCCCTCTCCATTACTAGCCCCAGGGCTTGATGTCTGATAGACCCCTCTCCATTACTAACCCCAGGGCTTGATGTCTGATAGACCCCTCTCCATTACTGACCCCGGGGCTTGATGTCTGATAGACCCCTCTCCATTACTAACCCCAGGGTTTGATGTCTGATAGACCCCTCTCCATTACTAACCCCAGGGCTTGATGTCTGATAGACCCCTCTCCATTACTAACCCCGGGGCTTGATGTCTGATAGACCCCTCTCCATTACTTACCCTGGGGCTTGATGTCTGATAGACCCCTCTCCATTACTGACCCCGGGGCTTGATATCTGATAGACCCCTCTCCATTACTAACCCCGGGGCTTGATGTCTGATAGACCCCTCTCCATTACTAACCCCAGGGCTTGATGTCTGATAGACCCCTCTCCATTACTGACCCCGGGGCTCGATGTCTGATAGAAAAATCTCCATTACTGACCCCGGGGCTTGATGTCTGATAGACCCCTCTCCATTACTGACCCCGGGGCTTGATGTCTGATAGACCAATCTCCATTACTGACCCCGGGGCTTGATGTCAGATAGACTCCTCTCCATTACTGACCCCGGGGCTTGATGTCTGATAGACCAATCTCCATTACTGACCCCGGGGCTTGATGTCTGATAGACCCCTCTCCATTACTGACCCCGGGGCTCGATGTCTGATAGACCCCTCTCTATTACTGACCCCAGGGCTTGATGTCTGATAGACCGATCCCATTACTAAACCCAGGGCTTGATGTCTGATAGACCCCTCTCCATTACTGACCCCAGGGCTTGATCTCTGATAGACTCCTCTCCATTACTAACCCCGGTGCTTGATGTCTGATAAACCCCTCTCCATTACTAGCCCCAGGGCTTGATGTCTGATAGACCCCTCTCCATTACCGACCCCGGGGCTTGATCTCTGATAGACCCCTCTCCATTACTGACACCGGGGCTTGATGTCTGATAGACCCCTCTCCGTTACTGATCCTAGGGCTTGATGTCTGATAGACCCCTCTCCATTACTGACCCCGGGGCTTGATGTCTGAAAGACCCCTCTCCATTACTGACCCCGGGGCTTGATGTCTGATAGACCCCTCTCCATTACTGATCCCAGGGCTTGATGTCTGATAGACCCCTCTCCATTACTGACCCCGGGGCTTGATGTCTGATAGACCCCTCTCCATTACTATCCCCAGGACTTGATGTCTGATAGACCGCTCTCCATTACTGACCCCTGGGCTTTTTTTCTGATAGACCCCTCTCCATTACTAGCCCCAGGGCTTGATGTCTGATAGACCCCTCTCCATTACTGACCCCGGGGCTTGATGTCTGATATACCCCTCTCCATTACTAGCCCCAGGGCTTGATGTCTGATAGACCCCTCTCCATTACTGACCCCGGGGCTTGATGTCTGATAGACCCCTCTCCATTACTGACCCCGGGACTTGATGTCTGATAGACCCCTCTCCGTTACTGACCCCGGGGCTTGATGTCTGATAGACCCCTCTCCATTACTAACTCCGGGGCTTGATGTCTGATAGACCGCTCTCCATTACTAACCCCGGGGCTTGATGTCTGATAGACCCCTCTCCATTACTGACCCCAGGGCTTGATGTCTGATAGACTCCTCTCCATTACTAACCCCAGGGCTTGATGTCTGATAGACCCCTCTCCATTACTAGCCCCAGGGCTTGATGTCTGATAGACCCCTCTCCATTATTGACCCCAGGGCTTGATGTCTGATAGACCCCTCTCCATTACTAGCCCCAGCGCTTGATGTCTCATAGACCACTCTCCATTACTGACCCCAGGCCTTGATGTCTGATAGACTCCCCTCCATTACTAACCCCAGAGCTTGATCTCTGTTAGACCCCTCTCCATTACTGACCCCGGGGCTTGATGTCTGATAGACCCCTCTCCATTACTAACCCCAAGGCTTGATGTCTGATAGACCCCTCTCCATTACTGACCCCGGGGCTCGATGTCTGATAGACCAATCTCAATTACTGACCCTAGGGCTTGATGTCTGATAGACCCCTCTCCATTACTGACCCCGGGGCTTGATGTCTGATAGACCAATCTCCATTACTGACCCCGGGGCTTGATGTCAGATAGACTCCTCTCCATTACTGACCCCGGGGCTTGATGTCTGATAGACCGATCCCATTACTAAACCCAGGGCTTGATGTCTGATAGACCCCTCTCCATTACTGACCCCAGGGCTTGATCTCTGATAGACTCCTCTCCATTACTAACCCCGGTGCTTGATGTCTGATAAACCCCTCTGCATTACTGACCCAAGGCTTCATGTCTGATAGACCCCTCTCCATTACTGACCCCAGGGCTTGATGTCTGATAGACCCCTCTCCATTACTAACCCCAGGGCTTGATGTCTGATACACCCCTCTCCATTACTAGCCCCAGGGCTTGATGTCTGATAGACCCCTCTTCATTACTGACCCCGGGGCTTGATGTCTGATAGACCAGTCTCCATTACTAACTCCGGGGCTTGATGTCTGATAGACCGCTCTCCATTACTAACCCCGGGTCTTGATGTCTGATAGACCCCTCTCCATTACTGACCCCAGGGCTTGATGTCTGATAGACTCCTCTCCATTACTAACCCCAGGGCTTGATGTCTGATAGACCCCTCTCCATTACTGACCCCAGAGCTTGATCTCTGATACACCCCTCTCCATTAATAACCCCAGGGATTGTTGTCTGATAGACCCCTCTCCATTACTAACCACGGGGCTTGATGTCTGATAGACCCCTCTCCATTAGTGACCTTGAGGCTTGATGTCTGATAGACGCCTCTCCGTTACTGACCCCGGGGCTTGTTGTCTGATAGACCCCTCTCCATTACTAACCCCGGGGCTTGATGTCTGATAGACCCCTCTCCATTACTAACCCCGGGGCTTGATGTCTGATAGACCCTACTCCATTACTAACCCCTGGGCTTGATGTCTGATAGACCCCTCTCCATTACTAACCCCAGGGCTTGATGTCTGATAGACCCCTCTCCATTACTAACCTCGGGGCTTGATGTCTGATAGACCCCTCTCCATTACTAACCCCAGGGCTTGATGTCTGATAGACCCCTCTCCATTACTGACCCCTCTCCATTACTGACCCCGGGGCTTGATGTCTGATAGACCCCTCTCCATTACTAACCCCGGGGCTCGATGTCTGATAGACCCCTCTCCATTACTAACCCCAGGGCTTGATCTCTGATAGACCCCTCTCCATTACTAACCCCGGGGCTTGATGTCTGATAGACCCCTCTCCATTACTAACCCCGGTGCTTGATCTCTGATAGACTCCTCTCCATTACTGACCTGGGGCTTCATGTCTGATAGACCCCTCTCCATTTCTGACCCTGGGGCTTGATGTCTGATAGACCCCTCTCCATTACTAACCCCGGTTCTTGATGTCTGATAGACCCCTCTCCATTATTGACCCCAGGGCTTGATGTCTGATAGACCCCTCTCCATTACTGACCTCGGGGCTTGATGTCTCATAGACCCCTCTCCATTACTAACCCCAGGGCTTGATCTCTGATAGACCCCTCTCCATTGCTAACCCCTGGGGCTCGATGTCTGATAGACCCCTCTCCATTACTAACCCCACGGCTTGATCTCTGATAGACCCCTCTCCATTACTAACCCCGGGGCTTGATGTCTGATAGACCCCTCTCCATTACTAACCCCGGTGCTTGATCTCTGATAGACTCCTCTCCATTACTGACCTGGGGCTTCATGTCTGATAGACCCCTCTCCATTACTGACCCTGGGGCTTGATGTCTGATAGACCCCTCTCCATTACTAACCCCGGGGCTTGATGTCTGATAGACCCCTCTCCATTACTGACCCCGGGGCTTGATGTCTGATAGACCCCTCTCCATTACTGACCCTGGGACTTGATGTCTGATAGACCCCTCTCCATTACTAACCCCGGGGCTTGGTGTCTGATAGACCCCTCTCCATTACTGACCCCAGGGCTTGATGTCTGATAGACCCCTCTCCATTACTGACCCGGGGGCTTGATGTCTGATAGACCCCTGTCCATTACTAACCCCGGGGCTTGATGTCTGATAGACCCCTCTCCATTACTAACCCCAGGGCTTGTTGTCTGATAGATCACTCTCCATTACTAACCCCAGGGCTTGATGTCTGATAGACCCCTCTCCATTACTGACCCCGGGGCTTGATGTCTGATAAGCGCCTCTCCATTACTGACCCCGGGGCTTGATCTCTGATAGACCCCTCTCCATTACTAACCCCGGGGCTCGATGTCTGATAGACACCTCTCCATTACTAACCCCAGGGCTTGATGTCTGATAGACCCCTCTCCATTACTAACCCCAGGCTTTGATGTCTGATATACTCCTCTCCATTACTAACCCCGGGGCTTGATGTCTGATAGACCCCCCTCCATTACTAACCCCAGGGCTTGATGTCTGATAGACTCCTCTCCATTACTAACCCCGGGGCTTGATGTCTGATAGACCCCTCTCCATTACTGACCCCAGGGCTTGATGTCTGATAGACCCCTCTCCATTACGGACCCCAGGGCTTGATGTCTGATAGACCCCTCTCCATTACTAACCTCGGGGCTTGAGGTCTGATAGACCCCTCTCCATTACTAACCCCGGGGCTTGATGTCTGATAGACCAATCTCCATTACTGACCCCGGGGCTTGATGTCTGATAGACCCCTCTCCATTACTGACCCCGGGGCTTGATGTCTGATAGACCCCTCTCCATTACTGACCCCAGGGCTTGATGTCTGATAGACCCCTCTCCATTACTGACCCCAGGGCTTGATGTCTGATAGACCCCTCTCCATTACTGACCCCGGGGCTTGATGTCTGATAGACCCCTCTCCATTACTGACCCCGGGGCTTGATGTCAGATAGACTCCTCTCCATTACTGACCCCGGGGATTGATGTCTGATAGACCAATCTCCATTACTGACCCCGGGGCTTGATGTCTGATAGACCCCTCTCCATTACTGACCCCGGGGCTCGATGTCTGATAGACCCCTCTCTATTACTGACGCCGTGGCTTGATGTCTGATAGACCAATCTCCATTACTGACACCGGGGCTTGATGTCTGATAGACCAATCTCCATTACTGACCCCGGGGCTCGATGTCTGATAGACCCCTCTCTATTACTGACCCCGTGGCTTGATGTCTGATAGACCAATCTCCATTACTGACACCGGGGCTTGATGTCTGATAGTCTCCTCTCCATTACTAACCCCAGGGCTTGATGTCTGATAGACCCCTCTCCATTACCAGCCCCAGGGCTTGATGTCTGATAGACCCCTCTCCATTACTGACCCCGGGGCTTGATGTCTGATATACCCCTCTCCATTACTAACACCAGGGCTTGATGTCTGATAGACCCCTCTCCATTACTGACCCCAGGGCTTGATGTCTGATAGACCCCTCTCCATTACTGACCCCAGAGCTTGATCTCTGATAGACCCCTCTCCATTAATAACCCCAGGGCTTGATGTCTGATAGACCCCTCTCCATTACTAACCCTGGGGCTTGATGTCTGATAGACCCCTCTCCATTACTGACCCTGAGGCTTGATGTCTGATAGACGCCTCTTCGTTACTGACCCCGGGGCTTGATGTCTGATAGACCCCTCTCCATTACTAACCCCGCGGCTTGATGTCTGATAGACCCCTCTCCATTACTAACCCCGGGGCTTGATGTCTGATAGACCCCTCTCCATTACTAACCTCGGGGCTTGATGTCTGATAGACCCCTCTCCATTACTAACCCCGGGGCTTGATGTCTGATAGACCCCTCTCCATTACTGACCCTGAGGCTTGATGTCTGATAGACGCCTCTCCGTTACTGACCCCGGGGCTTGATGTCTGATAGACCCCTCTCCATTACTAACCCCAGGGCTTGATGTCTGATAGACCCCTCTCCATTACTAACCCCGGGGCTTGATGTCTGATAGACCCCTCTCCATTACTGACCCCTCTACATTACTGACCCCGGGGCTTGATGTCTGATACACCCCTCTCCATTACTAACCCCGGGGCTCGATGTCGGATAGACCCCTCTCCATTACTAACCCCAGGGCTTGATCTCTGATAGACAACTCTCCATTACTAACCCCGGGGCTTGATGTCTGATAGACCCCTCTCCATTACTAACCCCGGTGCTTGATCTCTGATAGACTCCTCTCCATTACTGACCTGGGGCTTCATGTCTGATAGACCCCTCTCCATTACTGACCCTGGGGCTTGATGTCTGATAGACCCCTCTCCATTACTAACCCCGGTTCTTGATGTCTGATAGACCCCTCTCCATTACTGACCCCAGGGCTTGATGTCTGATAGACCCCTCTCCATTACTGACCTCGGGGCTTGATGTCTCATAGACCCCTCTCTATTACTAACCCCAGGGCTTGATCTCTGATAGACCCCTCTCCATTACTAACCCCTGGGGCTCGATGTCTGATAGACCCCTCTCCATTGCTAACCCCAGGGCTTGATCTCTGATAGACCCCTCTCCATTACTAACCCCGGGGCTTGATGTCTGATAGACCCCTCTCCATTTCTAACCCCGGTGCTTGATCTCTGATAGACTCCTCTCCATTACTGACCTGGGGCTTCATGTCTGATAGACCCCTCTCCATTACTGACCCTGTGGCTTAATGTCTGATCGACCCCTTTCCTTTACTAACCCCGGGGCTTGATGTCTGATAGACCCCTCTCCATTACTGACCCCGGGGCTTGATGTCTGATAGACCCCTCTCCATTACTGACCCTGGGGCTTGATGTCTGATAGACCCCTCTCCATTACTAACCCCGGGGCTTGATGTCTGATAGACCCCTCTCCATTACTGACCCCAGGGCTTGATGTCTGATAGACCCCTCTCCATTACTGACCCTGGGGCTTGATGTCTGATAGACCCCTGTCCATTACTAACCCCGGGGCTTGATGTCTGATAGACCCCTCTCCATTACTAACCCCAGGGCTTGTTGTCTGATATACCACTCTCCATTACTAACCCCAGGGCTTGATGTCTGATAGACCCCTCTCCATTACTGACCCCGGGGCTTGATGTCTGATAAACGCCTCTCCATTACTGACCCCGGGGCTTGATCTCTGATAGACCCCTCTCCATTAATAACCCCGGGGCTCGATGTCTGATAGACACCTCTCCATTACTGACCCCGGGGCTCGATGTCTGATGGACACCTCTCCATTACTAACCCCAGGGCTTGATGTCTGATAGACCCCTCTCCATTACTAACCCCAGGGTTTGATGTCTGATAGACTCCTCTCCATTACTAACCCCGGGGCTTGATGTCTGATAGACCCCCCTCCATTACTAACCCCAGGGCTTGATGTCTGATAGACTCCTCTCCATTACTAACCCCGGGGCTTGATGTCTGATAGACCCCTCTCCATTACTAACCCCGGGGCTTGATGTCTGATAGACCCCTCTCCATTACTAACCCCAGGGCTTGATGTCTGATAGACCCCTCTCCATTACTAACCTCGGGGCTTGATGTCTGATAGACCCCTCTCCATTACTGACCCCTCTACATTACTGACCCCGGGGCTTGATGTCTGATAGACCCCTCTCCATTACTAACCCCGGGGCTCGATGTCTGATAGACCCCTCTCCATTACTAACCCCAGGGCTTGATCTCTGATAGACCCCTCTCCATTACTAACCCCGGGGCTTGATGTCTGATAGACCCCTCTCCATTACTAACCCCGGTGCTTGATCTCTGATAGACTCCTCTCCATTACTAACCCCAGGGCTTGATCTCTGATAGACCCCTCTCCATTACTAACTCCGGGGCTTGATGTCTGATAGACCGCTCTCCATTACTAACCCCGGGGCTTGATGTCTGATAGACCCCTCTCCATTACTGACCCCAGGGCTTGATGTCTGATAGACTCCTCTCCATTACTAACCCTTGGGCTTGATGTCTGATAGACCCCTCTCCATTACTAGCCCCAGGGCTTGATGTCTGATAGACCCCTCTCCATTACTGACCCTGGGGCTTGATGTCTGATATACCCCTCTCCATTACTAACCCCGGGGCTTGATGTCTGATAGACCCCTCTCCATTACTAACCCCGGGGCTTGATGTCTGATAGACCCCTCTCCATTACTAACCCCGGGGCTTGATGTCTGATAGACCCCTCTCCATTACTAACCCCAGGGCTTGATGTCTGATAGACCCCTCTCCATTACTAACCTCGGGGCTTGATGTCTGATAGACCCCTCTCCATTACTAACCCCGGGGCTTGATGTCTGATAGACCCCTCTCCATTACTGACCCCTCTACATTACTGACCCCGGGGCTTGATGTCTGATAGACCCCTCTCCATTACTAACCCCGGGGCTCGATGTCTGATAGACCCCTCTCCATTACTAACCCCAGGGCTTGATCTCTGATAGACCCCTCTCCATTACTAACCCCGGGGCTTGATGTCTGATAGACCCCTCTCCATTACTAACCCCAGTGCTTGATCTCTGATAGACTCCTCTCCATTACTGACCTGGGGCTTCATGTCTGATAGACCCCTCTCCATTACTGACCCTGGGGCTTGATGTCTGATAGACCCCTCTCCATTACTAACCCCGGTTCTTGATGTCTGATAGACCCCTCTCCATTACTGACCCCAGGGCTTGATGTCTGATAGACCCCTCTCCATTACTGACCTCGGGGCTTGATGTCTCATAGACCCCTCTCTATTACTAACCCCAGGGCTTGATCTCTGATAGACCCCTCTCCATTACTAACCCCTGGGGCTCGATGTCTGATAGACCCCTCTCCATTACTAACCCCAGGCTTGATCTCTGATAGACCCCTCTCCATTACAAACCCCGGGGCTTGATGTCTGATAGACCCCTCTCCATTACTAACCCCGGTGCTTGATCTCTGATAGACTCCTCTCCATTACTGACCTGGGGCTTCATGTCTGATAGACCCCTCTCAATTACTGACCCTGTGGCTTAATGTCTGATAGACCCCTCTCCATTACTAACCCCGGGGCTTGATGTCTGATAGACCCCTCTCCATTACTGACCCCGGGGCTTGATGTCTGATATACCCCTCTCCATTACTGACCCTGGGGCTTGATGTCTGATAGACCCCTCTCCATTACTAACCCCGGGGCTTGATGTCTGATAGACCCCTCTCCATTACTGACCCCAGGGCTTGATGTCTGATAGACCCCTCTCCATTACTGACCCTGGGGCTTGATGTCTGATAGACCCCTGTCCATTACTAACCCCGGGGCTTGATGTCTGATAGACCCCTCTCCATTACTAACCCCAGCGCTTGTTGTCTGATAGACCACTCTCCATTACTAACCCCAGGGCTTGATGTCTGATAGACCCCTCTCCATTACTGACCCCGGGGCTTGATGTCTGATAAACGCCTCTCCATTACTGACCCCGGGGATTGATCTCTGATAGACCCCTCTCCATTACTAACCCCGGGGCTCGATGTCTGATAGACACCTCTCCATTACTGACCCCGGGGCTCGATGTCTGATAGACACCTCTCCATTACTAACCCCAGGGCTTGATGTCTGATAGACCCCTCTCCATTACTAACCCCAGGGTTTGATGTCTGATAGACTCCTCTCCATTACTAACCCCGGGGCTTGATGTCTGATAGACCCCCCTCCATTACTAACCCCAGGGCTTGATGTCTGATAGACCCCTCTCCATTACTGACCCCGGGACTTGATGTCTGATAGACCCCTCTCCATTACTAACCCCGGGGCTCGATGTCTGATAGACACCTCTCCATTACTAACCCCAGGGCTTGATGTCTGATAGACCCCTCTCCATTACTAACCCCAGGGTTTGATGTCTGATAGACTCCTCTCCATTACTAACCCCGGGGCTTGATGTCTGATAGACCCCCCTCCATTACTAACCCCAGGGCTTGATGACTGATAGACTCCTCTCCATTACTAACCCCGGGGCTTGATGTCTGATAGACCCCTCTCCATTACTAACCCCGGGGCTTGATGTCTGATAGACCCCTCTCCATTACTAACCCCAGGGCTGATGTCTGATAGACCCCTCTCCATTACTAACCTCGGGGCTTGATGTCTGATAAACCCCTCTCCATTACTGACCCCTCTACATTACTGACCCCGGGGCTTGATGTCTGATAGACCCCTCTCCATTACTAACCCCGGGGCTCGATGTCTGATAGACCCCTCTCCATTACTAACCCCAGGGCTTGATCTCTGATAGACCCCTCTCCATTACTAACCCCGGGGCTTGATGTCTGATAGACCCCTCTCCATTACTAACCCCGGTGCTTGATCTCTGATAGACTCCTCTCCATTACTAACCCCAGGGCTTGATCTCTGATAGACCCCTCTCCATTACTAACTCCGGGGCTTGATGTCTGATAGACCGCTCTCCATTACTAACCCCGGGGCTTGATGTCTGATAGACCCCTCTCCATTACTGACCCCAGGGCTTGATGTCTGATAGACTCCTCTCCATTACTAACCCCTGGGCTTGATGTCTGATAGACCCCTCTCCATTACTAGCCCCAGGGCTTGATGTCTGATAGACCCCTCTCCATTACTGAAACCGGGGCTTGATGTCTGATATACCCCTCTCCATTACTAACCCGGGGCTTGATGTCTGATAGACCCCTCTCCATTACTAACCCCGGGGCTTGATGTCTGATAGACCCCTCTAAATTACTAACCCCGGGGCTTGATGTCTGATAGACCCCTCTCCATTACTAACCCCAGGGCTTGATGTCTGATAGACCCCTCTCCATTACTAACCTCGGGGCTTGATGTCTGATAGACCCCTCTCCATTACTAACCCCGGGGCTTGATGTCTGATAGACCCCTCTAAATTACTAACCCCGGGGCTTGATGTCTGATAGACCCCTCTCCATTACTAACCCCAGGGCTTGATGTCTGATAGACCCCTCTCCATTACTAACCTCGGGGCTTGATGTCTGATAGACCCCTCTCCATTACTAACCCCGGGGCTTGATGTCTGATAGACCCCTCTCCATTACTGACCCCTCTACATTACTGACCCCGGGGCTTGATGTCTGATAGACCCCTCTCCATTACTAACCCCGGGGCTCGATGTCTGATAGACCCCTCTCCATTACTAACCCCAGGGCTTGATCTCTGATAGACCCCTCTCCATTACTAACCCCGGGGCTTGATGTCTGATAGACCCCTCTCCATTACTAACCCCGGTGCTTGATCTCTGAGAGACTCCTCTCCATTACTGACCTGGGGCTTCATGTCTGATAGACCCCTCTCCATTACTGACCCTGTGGCTTAATGTCTGATAGACCCCTCTCAATTACTGACCCTGTGGCTTAATGTCTGATAGACCCCTCTCCATTACTAACCCCGGGGCTTGATGTCTGATAGACCCCTCTCCATTACTGACCCCGGGGCTTGATGTCTGATATACCCCTCTCCATTACTGACCCTGGGGCTTGATGTCTGATAGACCCCTCTCCATTACTAACCCCGGGGCTTGATGTCTGATAGACCCCTCTCCATTACTGACCCCAGGGCTTGATGTCTGATAGACCCCTCTCCATTACTGACCCTGGGGCTTGATGTCTGATAGACCCCTGTCCATTACTAACCCCGGGGCTTGATGTCTGATAGACCCCTCTCCATTACTAACCCCAGCGCTTGTTGTCTGATAGACCACTCTCCATTACTAACCCCAGGGCTTGATGTCTGATAGACCCCTCTCCATTACTGACCCCGGGGCTTGATGTCTGATAAACGCCTCTCCATTACTGACCCCGGGGATTGATCTCTGATAGACCCCTCTCCATTACTAACCCCGGGGCTCGATGTCTGATAGACACCTCTCCATTACTGACCCCGGGGCTCGATGTCTGATAGACACCTCTCCATTACTAACCCCAGGGCTTGATGTCTGATAGACCCCTCTCCATTACTAACCCCAGGGTTTGATGTCTGATAGACTCCTCTCCATTACTAACCCCGGGGCTTGATGTCTGATAGACCCCCCTCCATTACTAACCCCAGGGCTTGATGTCTGATAGACCCCTCTCCATTACTGACCCCGGGACTTGATGTCTGATAGACCCCTCTCCATTACTAACCCCGGGGCTCGATGTCTGATAGACACCTCTCCATTACTAACCCCAGGGCTTGATGTCTGATAGACCCCTCTCCATTACTAACCCCAGGGTTTGATGTCTGATAGACTCCTCTCCATTACTAACCCCGGGGCTTGATGTCTGATAGACCCCCCTCCATTACTAACCCCAGGGCTTGATGTCTGATAGACTCCTCTCCATTACTAACCCCGGGGCTTGATGTCTGATAGACCCCTCTCCATTACTAACCCCGGTTCTTGATGTCTGATAGACCCCTCTCCATTACTGACCCCAGGGCTTGATGTCTGATAGACCCTCTCCATTACTGACCTCGGGGCTTGATGTCTCATAGACCCCTCTCTATTACTAACCCCAGGGCTTGATCTCTGATAGACCCCTCTCCATTACTAACCCCTGGGGCTCGATGTCTGATAGACCCCTCTCCATTACTAACCCCAGGGCTTGATCTCTGATAGACCCCTCTCCATTACTAACCCCGGGGCTTGATGTCTGATAGACCCCTCTCCATTACTAACCCCGGTGCTTGATCTCTGAGAGACTCCTCTCCATTACTGACCTGGGGCTTCATGTCTGATAGACCCCTCTCCATTACTGACCCTGTGGCTTAATGTCTGATAGACCCCTCTCAATTACTGACCCTGTGGCTTAATGTCTGATAGACCCCTCTCCATTACTAACCCCGGGGCTTGATGTCTGATAGACCCCTCTCCATTACTGACCCCGGGGCTTGATGTCTGATATACCCCTCTCCATTACTGACCCTGGGGCTTGATGTCTGATAGACCCCTCTCCATTACTAACCCCGGGGCTTGATGTCTGATAGACCCCTCTCCATTACTGACCCCAGGGCTTGATGTCTGATAGACCCCTCTCCATTACTGACCCTGGGGCTTGATGTCTGATAGACCCCTGTCCATTACTAACCCCGGGGCTTGATGTCTGATAGACCCCTCTCCATTACTAACCCCAGCGCTTGTTGTCTGATAGACCACTCTCCATTACTAACCCCAGGGCTTGATGTCTGATAGACCCCTCTCCATTACTGACCCCGGGGCTTGATGTCTGATAAACGCCTCTCCATTACTGACCCCGGGGATTGATCTCTGATAGACCCCTCTCCATTACTAACCCCGGGGCTCGATGTCTGATAGACACCTCTCCATTACTGACCCCGGGGCTCGATGTCTGATAGACACCTCTCCATTACTAACCCCAGGGCTTGATGTCTGATAGACCCCTCTCCATTACTAACCCCAGGGTTTGATGTCTGATAGACTCCTCTCCATTACTAACCCCGGGGCTTGATGTCTGATAGACCCCCCTCCATTACTAACCCCAGGGCTTGATGTCTGATAGACCCCTCTCCATTACTGACCCCGGGACTTGATGTCTGATAGACCCCTCTCCATTACTAACCCCGGGGCTCGATGTCTGATAGACACCTCTCCATTACTAACCCCAGGGCTTGATGTCTGATAGACCCCTCTCCATTACTAACCCCAGGGTTTGATGTCTGATAGACTCCTCTCCATTACTAACCCCGGGGCTTGATGTCTGATAGACCCCCCTCCATTACTAACCCCAGGGCTTGATGTCTGATAGACTCCTCTCCATTACTAACCCCGGGGCTTGATGTCTGATAGACCCCTCTCCATTACTAACCCCGGTTCTTGATGTCTGATAGACCCCTCTCCATTACTGACCCCAGGGCTTGATGTCTGATAGACCCTCTCCATTACTGACCTCGGGGCTTGATGTCTCATAGACCCCTCTCTATTACTAACCCCAGGGCTTGATCTCTGATAGACCCCTCTCCATTACTAACCCCTGGGGCTCGATGTCTGATAGACCCCTCTCCATTACTAACCCCAGGGCTTGAACTCTGATAGACCCCTCTCCATTACTAACCCCGGGGCTTGATGTCTGATAGACCCCTCTCCATTACTAACCCCGGTGCTTGATCTCTGAGAGACTCCTCTCCATTACTGACCTGGGGCTTCATGTCTGATAGACCCCTCTCCATTACTGACCCTGTGGCTTAATGTCTGATAGACCCCTCTCCATTACTAACCCCGGGGCTCGATGTCTGATAGACACCTCTCCATTACTAACCCCAGGGCTTGATGTCTGATAGACCCCTCTCCATTACTAACCCCAGGGTTTGATGTCTGATAGACTCCTCTCCATTACTAACCCCGGGGCTTGATGTCTGATAGACCCCCCTCCATTACTAACCCCAGGGCTTGATGTCTGATAGACTCCTCTCCATTACTAACCCCGGGGCTTGATGTCTGATAGACCCCTCTCCATTACTAACCCCGGGGCTTGATGTCTGATAGACCCCTCTCCATTACTAACCCCAGGGCTGATGTCTGATAGACCCCTCTCCATTACTAACCTCGGGGCTTGATGTCTGATAAACCCCTCTCCATTACTGACCCCTCTACATTACTGACCCCGGGGCTTGATGTCTGATAGACCCCTCTCCATTACTAACCCCGGGGCTCGATGTCTGATAGACCCCTCTCCATTACTAACCCCAGGGCTTGATCTCTGATAGACCCCTCTCCATTACTAACCCCGGGGCTTGATGTCTGATAGACCCCTCTCCATTACTAACCCCGGTGCTTGATCTCTGATAGACTCCTCTCCATTACTAACCCCAGGGCTTGATCTCTGATAGACCCCTCTCCATTACTAACTCCGGGGCTTGATGTCTGATAGACCGCTCTCCATTACTAACCCCGGGGCTTGATGTCTGATAGACCCCTCTCCATTACTGACCCCAGGGCTTGATGTCTGATAGACTCCTCTCCATTACTAACCCCTGGGCTTGATGTCTGATAGACCCCTCTCCATTACTAGCCCCAGGGCTTGATGTCTGATAGACCCCTCTCCATTACTGAAACCGGGGCTTGATGTCTGATATACCCCTCTCCATTACTAACCCGGGGCTTGATGTCTGATAGACCCCTCTCCATTACTAACCCCGGGGCTTGATGTCTGATAGACCCCTCTAAATTACTAACCCCGGGGCTTGATGTCTGATAGACCCCTCTCCATTACTAACCCCAGGGCTTGATGTCTGATAGACCCCTCTCCATTACTAACCCCGGGGCTTGATGTCTGATAGACCCCTCTAAATTACTAACCCCGGGGCTTGATGTCTGATAGACCCCTCTCCATTACTAACCCCAGGGCTTGATGTCTGATAGACCCCTCTCCATTACTAACCTCGGGGCTTGATGTCTGATAGACCCCTCTCCATTACTAACCCCGGGGCTTGATGTCTGATAGACCCCTCTCCATTACTGACCCCTCTACATTACTGACCCCAGGGCTTGATGTCTGATAGACCCCTCTCCATTACTAACCCCGGGGCTCGATGTCTGATAGACCCCTCTCCATTACTAACCCCAGGGCTTGATCTCTGATAGACCCCTCTCCATTACTAACCCCGGGGCTTGATGTCTGATAGACCCCTCTCCATTACTAACCCCGGTGCTTGATCTCTGATAGACTCCTCTCCATTACTAACCCCAGGGCTTGATCTCTGATAGACCCCTCTCCATTACTAACTCCGGGGCTTGATGTCTGATAGACCGCTCTCCATTACTAACCCCGGGGCTTGATGTCTGATAGACCCCTCTCCATTACTGACCCCAGGGCTTGATGTCTGATAGACTCCTCTCCATTACTAACCCCTGGGCTTGATGTCTGATAGACCCCTCTCCATTACTAGCCCCAGGGCTTGATGTCTGATAGACCCCTCTCCATTACTGAAACCGGGGCTTGATGTCTGATATACCCCTCTCCATTACTAACCCGGGGCTTGATGTCTGATAGACCCCTCTCCATTACTAACCCCGGGGCTTGATGTCTGATAGACCCCTCTAAATTACTAACCCCGGGGCTTGATGTCTGATAGACCCCTCTCCATTACTAACCCCAGGGCTTGATGTCTGATAGACCCCTCTCCATTACTAACCTCGGGGCTTGATGTCTGATAGACCCCTCTCCATTACTAACCCCGGGGCTTGATGTCTGATAGACCCCTCTCCATTACTGACCCCTCTACATTACTGACCCCGGGGCTTGATGTCTGATAGACCCCTCTCCATTACTAACCCCGGGGCTCGATGTCTGATAGACCCCTCTCCATTACTAACCCCAGGGCTTGATCTCTGATAGACCCCTCTCCATTACTAACCCCGGGGCTTGATGTCTGATAGACCCCTCTCCATTACTAACCCCGGTGCTTGATCTCTGATAGACTCCTCTCCATTACTAACCACAGGGCTTGATCTCTGATAGACCCCTCTCCATTACTAACTCCGGGGCTTGATGTCTGATAGACCGCTCTCCATTACTAACCCCGGGGCTTGATGTCTGATAGACCCCTCTCCATTACTGACCCCAGGGCTTGATGTCTGATAGACTCCTCTCCATTACTAACCCCAGGGCTTGATGTGTGATAAACCCCTCTCCATTACTAACCCCAGGGCTTGATGTCTGATAGACCCCTCTCCATTACTGACCCCGGGGCTTGATGTCTGATATACCCCTCTCCATTACTAACACCAGGGCTTGATGTCTCATAGACCCCTCTCCATTACTGACCCCAGGCCTTGATGTCTGATAGACTCCCCTCCATTACGAACCCCAGAGCTTGATCTCTGTAAGACCCCTCTTCATTACTGACCCCGGGGCTTGATGTCTGATAGACCCCTCTCCATTACTAACCCCAGGGCTTGATGTCTGATAGACCCCTCTCCATTACTGACCCCAGAGCTTGATCTCTGATAGACCCCTCTCCATTAATAACCCCAGGGCTTGATATCTGATAGACCCCTCTCCATTACTAACCCTGGGGCTTGATGTCTGATAGACCCCTCTCCATTACTGACCCTGAGGCTTGATGTCTGATAGACGCCTCTCCGTTACTGACCCCGGGGCTTGATGTCTGATAGACCCCTCTCCATTACTAACCCCGGGGCTTGATGTCTGATAGACCCCTCTCCATTACTAACCCCGGGGCTTGATGTCTGATAGACCCCTCTCCATTACTAACCCCGGGGCTTGATGTCTGATAGACCCCTCTCCATTACTAACCCCAGGGCTTGATGTCTGATAGACCCCTCTCCATTACTAACCTCGGGGCTTGATGTCTGATAGACCACTCTCCATTACTAACCCCGGGGCTTGATGTCTGATAGACCCCTCTCCATTACTGACCCCTCTACATTACTGACCCCGCGGCTTGATGTCTGATAGACCCCTCTCCATTACTAACCCCAGGGCTTGATCTCTGATAGACCCCTCTCCATTACTAACCCCGGGGCTTGATGTCTGATAGACTCCTCTCCATTACTAACCCCTGGGCTTGATGTCTGATAGACCCCTCTCCATTACTAGCCCCAGGGCTTGATGTCTGATAGACCCCTCTCCATTACTGAAACCGGGGCTTGATGTCTGATATACCCCTCTCCATTACTAACCCGGGGCTTGATGTCTGATAGACCCCTCTCCATTACTAACCCCGGGGCTTGATGTCTGATAGACCCCTCTAAATTACTAACCCCGGGGCTTGATGTCTGATAGACCCCTCTCCATTACTAACCCCAGGGCTTGATGTCTGATAGACCCCTCTCCATTACTAACCTCGGGGCTTGATGTCTGATAGACCCCTCTCCATTACTAACCCCGGGGCTTGATGTCTGATAGACCCCTCTCCATTACTGACCCCTCTACATTACTGACCCCGGGGCTTGATGTCTGATAGACCCCTCTCCATTACTAACCCCGGGGCTCGATGTCTGATAGACCCCTCTCCATTACTAACCCCAGGGCTTGATCTCTGATAGACCCCTCTCCATTACTAACCCCGGGGCTTGATGTCTGATAGACCCCTCTCCATTACTAACCCCGGTGCTTGATCTCTGATAGACTCCTCTCCATTACTAACCACAGGGCTTGATCTCTGATAGACCCCTCTCCATTACTAGCTCCGGGGCTTGATGTCTGATAGACCGCTCTCCATTACTAACCCCGGGGCTTGATGTCTGATAGACCCCTCTCCATTACTGACCCCAGGGCTTGATGTCTGATAGACTCCTCTCCATTACTAACCCCAGGGTTTGATGTGTGATAAACCCCTCTCCATTACTAACCCCAGGGCTTGATGTCTGATAGACCCCTCTCCATTACTGACCCCGGGGCTTGATGTCTGATATACCCCTCTCCATTACTAACACCAGGGCTTGATGTCTCATAGACCCCTCTCCATTACTGACCCCAGGCCTTGATGTCTGATAGACTCCCCTCCATTACGAACCCCAGAGCTTGATCTCTGTAAGACCCCTCTCCATTACTGACCCCGGGGCTTGATGTCTGATAGACCCCTCTCCATTACTAACCCCAGGGCTTGATGTCTGATAGACCCCTCTCCATTACTGACCCCAGAGCTTGATCTCTGATAGACCCCTCTCCATTAATAACCCCAGGGCTTGATATCTGATAGACCCCTCTCCATTACTAACCCTGGGGCTTGATGTCTGATAGACCCCTCTCCATTACTGACCCTGAGGCTTGATGTCTGATAGACGCCTCTCCGTTACTGACCCCGGGGCTTGATGTCTGATAGACCCCTCTCCATTACTAACCCCGGGGCTTGATGTCTGATAGACCCCTCTCCATTACTAACCCCGGGGCTTGATGTCTGATAGACCCCTCTCCATTACTAACCCCGGGGCTTGATGTCTGATAGACCCCTCTCCATTACTAACCCCAGGGCTTGATGTCTGATAGACCCCTCTCCATTACTAACCTCGGGGCTTGATGTCTGATAGACCACTCTCCATTACTAACCCCGGGGCTTGATGTCTGATAGACCCCTCTCCATTACTGACCCCTCTACATTACTGACCCCGCGGCTTGATGTCTGATAGACCCCTCTCCATTACTAACCCCGGGGCTCGATGTCTGATAGACCCCTCTCCATTACTAACCCCAGGGCTTGATCTCTGATAGACCCCTCTCCATTACTAACCCCGGGGCTTGATGTCTGATAGACCCCTCTCCATTACTAACCCCGGTGCTTGATCTCTGATAGACTCCTCTCCATTACTGACCTGGGGCTTCATGTCTGATAGACCCCTCTCCATTACTGACCCTGGGGCTTGATGTCTGATAGACCCCTCTCCATTACTAACCCCGGTTCTTGATGTCTGATAGACCCCTCTCCATTACTGACCCCAGGGCTTGATGTCTGATAGACCCTCTCCATTACTGACCTCGGGGCTTGATGTCTCATAGACCCCTCTCTATTACTAACCCCAGGGCTTGATCTCTGATAGACCCCTCTCCATTACTAACCCCTGGGGCTCGATGTCTGATAGACCCCTCTCCATTACTAACCCCAGGGCTTGATCTCTGATAGACCCCTCTCCATTACTAACCCCGGGGCTTGATGTCTGATAGACCCCTCTCCATTACTAACCCCGGTGCTTGATCTCTGAGAGACTCCTCTCCATTACTGACCTGGGGCTTCATGTCTGATAGACCCCTCTCCATTACTGACCCTGTGGCTTAATGTCTGATAGACCCCTCTCCATTACTAACCCCGGGGCTTGATGTCTGATAGACCCCTCTCCATTACTGACCCCGGGGCTTGATGTCTGATAGACCCCTCTCCATTACTGACCCTGGGGCTTGATGTCTGATAGACCCCTCTCCATTACTAACCCCGGGGCTTGATGTCTGATAGACCCCTCTCCATTACTGACCCCAGGGCTTGATGTCTGATAGACCCCTCTCCATTACTGACCCTGGGGCTTGATGTCTGATAGACCCCTGTCCATTACTAACCCCGGGGCTTGATGTCTGATAGACCCCTCTCCATTACTAACCCCAGGGCTTGTTGTCTGATAGACCACTCTCCATTACTAACCCCAGGGCTTGATGTCTGATAGACCCCTCTCCATTACTGACCCCGGGGCTTGATGTCTGATAAACGCCTCTCCATTACTGACCCCGGGGATTGATCTCTGATAGACCCCTCTCCATTACTAACCCCGGGGCTCGATGTCTGATAGACACCTCTCCATTACTGACCCCGGGGCTCGATGTCTGATAGACACCTCTCCATTACTAACCCCAGGGCTTGATGTCTGATAGACTCCTCTCCATTACTAACCCCGGGGCTTGATGTCTGATAGACCCCCCTCCATTACTAACCCCAGGGCTTGATGTCTGATAGACCCCTCTCCATTACTGACCCCGGGACTTGATGTCTGATAGACCCCTCTCCATTACTAACCCCGGGGCTCGATGTCTGATAGACACCTCTCCATTACTAACCCCAGGGCTTGATGTCTGATAGACCCCTCTCCATTACTAACCCCAGGGTTTGATGTCTGATAGACTCCTCTCCATTACTAACCCCGGGGCTTGATGTCTGATAGACCCCCCTCCATTACTAACCCCAGGGCTTGATGTCTGATAGACTCCTCTCCATTACTAACCCCGGGGCTTGATGTCTGATAGACCCCTCTCCATTACTAACCCCGGGGCTTGATGTCTGATAGACCCCTCTCCATTACTAACCCCAGGGCTTGATGTCTGATAGACCCCTCTCCATTACTAACCTCGGGGCTTGATGTCTGATAGACCCCTCTCCATTACTGACCCCTCTACATTACTGACCCCGGGGCTTGATGTCTGATAGACCCCTCTCCATTACTAACCCCGGGGCTCGATGTCTGATAGACCCCTCTCCATTACTAACCCCAGGGCTTGATCTCTGATAGACCCCTCTCCATTACTAACCCCGGGGCTTGATGTCTGATAGACCCCTCTCCATTACTAACCCCGGTGCTTGATCTCTGATAGACTCCTCTCCATTACTAACCCCAGGGCTTGATCTCTGATAGACCCCTCTCCATTACTAACTCCGGGACTTGATGTCTGATAGACCGCTCTCCATTACTAACCCCGGGGCTTGATGTCTGATAGACCCCTCTCCATTACTGACCCCAGGGTTTGATGGCTGATAGACTCCTCTCCATTACTAACCCCTGGGCTTGATGTCTGATAGACCCCTCTCCATTACTAGCCCCAGGGCTTGATGTCTGATAGACCCCTCTCCATTACTGACCCCGGGGCTTGATGTCTGATATACCCCTCTCCATTACTAACCCCGGGGCTTGATGTCTGATAGACCCCTCTCCATTACTAACCCCGGGGCTTGATGTCTGATAGACCCCTCTAAATTACTAACCCCGGGGCTTGATGTCTGATAGACCCCTCTCCATTACTAACCCCAGGGCTTGATGTCTGATAGACCCCTCTCCATTACTAACCTCGGGGCTTGATGTCTGATAGACCCCTCTCCATTACTAACCCCGGGGCTTGATGTCTGATAGACCCCTCTCCATTACTGACCCCTCTACATTACTGACCCCGGGGCTTGATGTCTGATAGACCTCTCTCCATTACTAACCCCGGGGCTCGATGTCTGATAGACCCCTCTCCATTACTAACCCCAGGGCTTGATCTCTGATAGACCCCTCTCCATTACTAACCCCGGGGCTTGATGTCTGATAGACCCCTCTCCATTACTAACCCCGGTGCTTGATCTCTGATAGACTCCTCTCCATTACTAACCCCAGGGCTTGATCTCTGATAGACCCCTCTCCATTACTAACTCCGGGGCTTGATGTCTGATAGACCGCTCTCCATTACTAACCCCGGGGCTTGATGTCTGATAGACCCCTCTCCATTACTGACCCCAGGGCTTGATGTCTGATAGACTCCTCTCCATTACTAACCCCAGGGCTTGATGTCTGATAAACCCCTCTCCATTACTAGCCCCAGGGCTTGATGTCTGATAGACCCCTCTCCATTACTGACCCCGGGGCTTGATGTCTGATATACCCCTCTCCATTACTAACACCAGGGCTTGATGTCTCATAGACCCCTCTCCATTACTGACCCCAGGCCTTGATGTCTGATACACTCCACTCCATTACGAACCCCAGAGCTTGATCTCTGTTAGACCCCTCTCCATTACTGACCCCGGGGCTTGATGTCTGATAGACCCCTCTCCATTACTAACCCCAGGGCTTGATGTCTGATAGACCCCTCTCCATTACTGACCCCAGAGCTTGATCTCTGATAGACCCCTCTCCATTAATAACCCCAGGGCTTGATGTCTGATAGACCCCTCTCCATTACTAACCCTGGGGCTTGATGTCTGATAGACCCCTCTCCATTACTGACCCTGAGGCTTGATGTCTGATAGACGCCTCTCCGTTACTGACCCCGGGGCTTGATGTCTGATAGACCCCTCTCCATTACTAACCCCGGGGCTTGATGTCTGATAGACCCCTCTCCATTACTAACCCCGGGGCTTGATGTCTGATAGACCCCTCTCCATTACTATCCCCGGGGCTTGATGTCTGATAGACCCCTCTCCATTACTAACCCCAGGGCTTAATGTCTGATAGACCCCTCTCCATTACTAACCTCGAGGCTTGATGTCTGATAGACCCCTCTCCATTACTAACCCCGGGGCATGATGTCTGATAGACCCCTCTCCATTACTGACCCCTCTACATTACTGACCCCGGGGCTTGATGTCTGATAGACCCCTCTCCATTACTAACCCCGGGGCTCGATGTCTGATAGACCCCTCTCCATTACTAACCCCAGGGCTTGATCTCTGATAGACCCCTCTCCATTACTAACCCCGGGGCTTGATGTCTGATAGATCCCTCTCCATTACTAACCCCGGTGCTTGATCTTAGATAGACTCCTCTCCATTACTGACCTGGGGCTTCATGTCTGATAGACCCCTCTCCATTACTGACCCTGGGGCTTGATGTCTGATAGACCCCTCTCCATTACTAACCCCGGTTCTTGATGTCTGATAGACCCCTCTCCATTACTGACCCCAGGGCTTGATGTCTGATAGACCCCTCTCCATTACTGACCTCGGGGCTTGATGTCTCATAGACCCCTCTCTATTACTAACCCCAGGGCTTGATCTCTGATAGACCCCTCTCCATTACTAACCCCTGGGGCTCGATGTCTGATAGACCCCTCTCCATTACTAACCCCAGGGCTTGATCTCTGATAGACCCCTCTCCATTACTAACCACGGGGCTTGATGTCTGATAGACCCCTCTCCATTACTAACCCCGGTGCTTGATCTCTGATAGACTCCTCTCCATTACTGACCTGGGGCTTCATGTCTGATAGACCCCTCTCCATTACTGACCCTGTGGCTTAATGTCTGATAGACCCCTCTCCATTACTAACCCCGGGGCTTGATGTCTGATAGACCCCTCTCCATTACTGACCCCGGGGCTTGATGTCTGATAGACCCCTCTCCATTACTGACCCTGGGGCTTGATGTCTGATAGACCCTTCTCCATTACTAACCCCGGGGCTTGATGTCTGATAGACCCCTCTCCATTACTGACCCCAGGGCTTGATGTCTGATAGACCCCTCTCCATTACTGACCCTGGGGCTTGATGTCTGATAGACCCCTGTCCATTACTAACCCCGGGGCTTGATGTCTGATAGACCCCTCTCCATTACTAACCCCAAGGCTTGTTGTCTGATAGACCACTCTCCATTACTAACCCCAGGGCTTGATGTCTGATAGACCCCTCTCCATTACTGATCCCATTGCTTGATGTCTGATAGACCCCTCTCCATTACTAACCCCGGGGCTTGATGTCTGATAGACCCCTCTCCATTACTGACCCCGGGGCTTGATGTCTGATAGACCCCTCTACATTACTGACCCTGGGGCTTGATGTCTGATAGACCCCTGTCCATTACTAACCCTGGGGCTTGATGTCTGATAGACCCCTCTCCATTACTAACCCCAGGGCTTGTTTTCTGATAGACCACTCTCCATTACTAACCCCAGGGCTTGATGTCTGATAGACCCCTCTCCATTACTGACCCCGGGGCTTGATGTCTGATAAACGCCTCTCCATTACTGACCCCGGGGCTTGATCTCTGATAGACCCCTCTCCATTACTAACCCCGGAGCTCGATGTCTGATAGACACCTCTCCATTACTGACCCCGGGGCTCGATGTCTGATACACACCTCTCCATTACTAACCCCAAGGCTTGATGTCTGATAGACCCCTCTCCATTACTAACCCCAGGGTTTGATGTCTGATAGACTACTCTCCATTACTAACACCGGGGCTTGATGTCTGATAGACCCCCCTCCATTATTAACCCCAGGGCTTGATGTCTGATAGACTCCTCTCCATTAATGACCCCGGGGCTTGATGTCTTATAGAACCCTCTCCATTACTGACGCCGGGACTTGATGTCTGATAGACCCCTCTCCATTACTAACCCCGGGCTTGATGTCTGATAGACCCCCCTCCATTACTGACCCCAGGGCTTGATGTCTGATAGACCCCTCTCCATTACTGACCCCAGGGCTTGATGTCTGATAGACCCCTCTCCATTACGGACCCCAGGGCTTGATGTCTGATAGACCCCTCTCCATTACTAACCTCGGGGCTTGAGGTCTGATAGACCCCTCTCCATTACTAACCCCGGGGCTTGATGTCTGATAGACCAATCTCCATTACTGACCCCGGGGCTTGATGTCTGATAGACCCCTCTCCATTACTGACCCCGGGGCTTGATGTCTGATAGACCCCTCCATTACTGACCCCAGGGATTGATGTCTGATAGACCCCTCTCCATTACTGACCCCAGGGCTTGATCTCTGATAGACTCCTCTCCATGACTAACCCCGGTGCTTGATGTCTGATAAACCCCTCTCCATTACTGACCCGAGGCTTCATGTCTGATAGACCCCTCTCCATTACTGACCCCAGGGCTTGATGTCTGATAGACCCCTCTCCATTACTGACCTCAGGGCTTGATGTCTGATAGACCGATCCCATTACTAACCCCAGGGCTTGATGTCTGATAGACCCCTCTCCATTACTGACCCCAGGGCTTGATCTCTGATAGACTCCTTTCCATTACTAACCCCGGTGCTTGATGTCTGATAAACCCCTCTCCATTACTGACCTAGGCTTCATGTCTGATAGACCCCTCTCCATTACTGACCCCAGGGCTTGATGTCTGATAGACCCCTCTCCATTACTGACCCCGGGGCTTGATGTCTGATAGACCCCTCTCCATTACTGATCCCAGTGCTTGATGTCTGATAGACCCCTCTCCATTACTAACCCCAGAGCTTGATGTCTGATAAACCCTTCTCCATTACAAACCCCGGGGCTTGATGTCTGATAGACCCCTCTCCATACTGATCCCGGGGCTTGAGGTCTGATAGACCCCTCTCCATTACTAACCCCGGGGATCGATGTCTGATAGACACCTCTCCATTACTGACCCCGGGGATTGATGTCTGATAGACCCCTCTCCATTACTGACCCCAGGGCTTGATGTCTTGATAGACACCTCTCCATTACTGACCCCGGGGTTTGATGTCTGATAGACCCCTCTCCATTACTGACACCGGGGCTTGATGTCTGATAGACCCCTCTCCATTACTGACCCCAGGGCTTGATGTCTGATAGACCCCTCTCCATTACTAACCCCGGGACTTGATGTCTGATAAACCCCTCTCCATTACTAACCCCAGGGCTTGTTGTCTGATAGACCCCTCTCCATTACTAACCCCAGGGCTTGATGTCTGATAGACCCCTCTCCATTACTAACCCCAGGGCTTGATGTCTGATAGACCCCTCTCCATTACTAACCCCGGGGCTCTATGTCTGATAGACACCTCTCCATTACTGACCCCGGGGCTCGATGTCTGATAGACACCTCTCCATTACTAACCCCAGGGTTTGATGTCTCATAGACCCCTCTCCATTACTAACCCCAGGGTTTGATGTCTGATAGACTCCTCTCCATTACTAACTCCGGGGCTTGATGTCTGATAGACCCCCCTCCATTACTAACCCCAGGGCTTGATGTCTGATAGACCCCTCTCCATTACTAACCCCGGGGCTTGATGTCTTATAGACCACTCTCCATTACTGACCCCGGGGCTTGATGTCTGATAGACCCCTCTCCATTACTAACCCCGGGGCTTGATGTCTGATAGACCCCTCTCCATTACTGACCCCAGGGCTTGATGTCTGATAGACCCCTCTCCATTACTGACCCCAGGGCTTGATGTCTGACAGACCCCTCTCCATTACTAGCCTCGGGGCTTGAGGTCTGATAGACCCCTCTCCATTACTAACCCTGCGGCTTGATGTCTGATAGACCCCTCTCCATTACTGACCCCGGGGCTCGATGTCTGATAGACCAATCTCCATTACTGACACCGGGGCTTGATGTCTGATAGACCCCTCTCCATTACTGACCCCAGGGCTTGATGTCTGATAGACCAATCTCCATTACTGACTTCGGGGCTTGATGTCTGAGAGACTCCTCTCCATTACTGACCCCGGTGCTTGATGTCTGATAGACCAATCTCCATTACTGACCCCGGGGCTTGATGTCTGATAGACCCCTCTCCATTACTGACCCCGGGGCTCGATGTCTGATAGACCCCTCTCTATTACTGACCCCAGGGCTTGATGTCTGATAGACCGATCCCATTACTAAACCCAGGGCTTGATGTCTGATAGACACCTCTCCTTTACTGACCCCAGGGCTTGATCTCTGATAGACTCCTCTCCATTACTAACCCCGGTGCTTGATGTCTGATAAACCCCTCTCCATTACTGACCCGTGGCTTCATGTCTGATAGACCCCTCTCCATTACTGACCCCAGGGCTTGATGTCTGATAGACCCCTCTCCATTACTGACCCCGGGGCTTGATGTCTGATAGTCCCCTCTCCATTACTGATCCCAGGGCTTGATGTCTGATAGACCCCTCTCCATTACTGACCCCAGAGCTTGATGTCTGATAGACCCCTCTCCATTACTGATCCCGGGGCTTGAGGTCTGATAGACCCCTCTCCATTACTAACCCCGGGGGCTCAATGTCTGATAGACACCTCTCCATTACTGACCCCAGGGCTTGATGTCTGATAGACCCCTCTCCATTACTGACCCCGGGGCTTGATGTCTGATAGACCCCTCTCCATTACTGACCCCAGGGCTTGATGTCTGATAGACCCCTCTCCATTACTATCCCCAGGGCATGATGTCTGATAGACTCCTCTCCATTACTAACCCCAGGGCTTGATGTCTGATAGACTCCTCTCCATTACTGACCCCGGGGCTTGATGTCTTATAGACACCTCTCCATTACTAACCCCAGGGCATGATGTCTGATAGACTCCTCTCCATTACTAACCCCAGGGCTTGATGTCTGATAGACTCCTCTACATTACTGACCCCGGGGCTTGATGTCTTATAGACCCCTCTCCATTACTGACCCCGGGGCTTGATGTCTGATAGACCCCTCTCCATTACTAACCCCGGGGCTTGATGTCTGATAGACCGGTCTTTATTACTGACCCCAGGGCTTGATGTCTGATAGACCCCTCTCCATTACTGACCCCAGGGCTTGATGTCTGTTAGACCCCTCTCCATTACGGACCCCGGGGCTTGATGTCTGATAGTCCCCTCTCCATTACTGATCCCAGGGCTTGATGTCTGATAGATCCCTCTCCATTACTGACCCCAGAGCTTGATGTCTGATAGACCCCTCTCCATTACTGATCCCGGGGCTTGAGGTCTGATAGACCCCTCTCCATTACTAAACCCGGGGGCTCAATGTCTGATAGACACCTCTCCATTACTGACCCCAGGGCTTGATGTCTGATAGACCCCTCTCCATTACTGACCCCGGGGCTTGATGTCTGATAGACCCCTCTCCATTACTGACCCCAGGGCTTGATGTCTGATAGACCCCTCTCCATTACTATCCCCAGGGCATGATGTCTGATAGACTCCTCTCCATTACTAACCCCAGGGCTTGATGTCTGTTAGACTCCTCTCCATTACTGACCCCGGGGCTTGATGTCTTATAGACACCTCTCCATTACTAACCCCAGGGCATGATGTCTGATAGACTCCTCTCCATTACTAACCCCAGGGCTTGATGTCTGATAGACTCCTCTCCATTACTGACCCCGGGGCTTGATGTCTTATAGACCCCTCTCCATTACTGACCCCGGGGCTTGATGTCTGATAGACCCCTCTCCATTACTAACCCCGGGGCTTGATGTCTGATAGACCCGTCTTTATTACTGACCCCAGGGCTTGATGTCTGATAGACCCCTCTCCATTACTGACCCCAGGGCTTGATGTCTGATAGACCCCTCTCCATCCCCCAGGGCTCGATGTCTGATAGACCTCTCTCCATTACTGACCCCAGGGCTTGATGTCTGATAGACCCCTCTCCATTACTGACCCCAGGGCTTGATCTCTGATAGACTCCTCTCCATTACTAACCCCGGTGCTTGATGTCTGATAAACACCTCTCCATTACTGACCCCGGGGCTTGATGTCTGATAGACCCCTCTCCATTACTGACCCCAGGGCTTGATGTCTGATAGACCCCTCTCCATTACGAACCCCAGGGCTTGATGTCTGATAGACCCCTCTCCATTACTAACATCGGGGCTTGATGTCTGATAGACCCCTCTCCATTACTGACCCTGGGGCTTTTTTTCTGATAGACCCCTCTCCATTACTAACCCCAGGGCTTTATGTCTGATAGACCCCTCTCCATTACTAACCTCGGGGCTTGATGTCTGATAGACCCCTCTCCATTACTAACCCCAGGGCTTGATGTCTGATAGACGCCTCTCCATTACTGACCCCTCTCCATTACTGACCCCGGGGCTTGATGTCTGATAGACCCCTCTCCATTACTAACCCCGGGGCTCGATGTCTGAAACACCCCTCTCCATTACTAACACCAGGGCTTGATCTCTGATAGACCCCTCTCCATTACTAACCCCGGGGCTTGATGTCTGATAGACCCCTCTCCATTACTAAACCCGGTGCTTGATCTCTGATACACTCCTCTCCATTACTGACCTGGGGCTTCATGTCTGATAAACCCCTCTCCATTACTAACCCCGGGGCTTGATGTCTGATAAACCCCTCTCCATTACTGACCCCGGGGCTTGATGTCTGATAGACCCCTCTCCATTACTGACCCTGGGGCTTGATGTCTGATAGACCCCTCTCCATTACTAACCCCGGGGCTTGATGTCTGATAGACCCCTCTCCATTACTGACCCCAGGGCTTGATGTCTGATAGACCCCTCTCCAATACTGACCCTGGGGCTTGATGTCTGATAGACCCCTGTCCATTATTAACCCCGGGGCTTGATGTCTGATAGACCCCTCTCCATTACTGACCCTGGGGCTTGATATCTGATAGACCTCTCTCCATTACTGACCCCGGGGCTTGATGTCTGATAGACTCCTCTCCATTACTGACCCCAGGGCTTGATGTCTGATAGACCCCTCTCCATTACTGACCCCGGGGCTTGATGTGTGATAGACACCTCTCCATTACTGACCTCGGGCCTTGATGTCTGATAGACCCCTCTCCATTACTGACCCCAGGGCTTGATGTCTGATAGACCCCTCTCCATTACGGACCCCAGGGCTTGATGTCTGATAGACCCCTCTCCAATACTGACCCTGGGGCTTGATGTCTGATAGACCCCTGTCCATTACTAACCCCGGGGCTTGATGTCTGATAGACCCCTCTCCATTATTGACCCTGGGGCTTGATATCTGATAGACCTCTCTCCATTACTGACCCCGGGGCTTGATGTCTGATAGACTCCTCTCCATTACTGACCCCAGGGCTTGATGTCTGATAGACCCCTCTCCATTACTGACCCCAGGGCTTGATGTCTGATAGACCCCTCTCCATTACTAACATCGGGGCTTGATGTCTGATAGACCCCTCTCCATTACTGACCCCGGGGCTTTTTTTCGGATAGACCCCTCTCCATTACTAACCCCAGAGCTTGATCTCTGATAGACCCCTCTGCATTACTGACCCCGGGGCTTGATGTCTGATAGACCCCTCTCTATTACTAACCCCAGGGCTTGATGTCTGATAGACCCCTCTCCATTACTGACCCCGGGGCTTTTTTTCTGATAGACCCCTCTCCATTACTGACCCCGGGGCTTGATATCTGATAGACCCCTCTCCATTACTAACCCCAGAGCATGATCTTTGATAGACCCCTCTGCATTACTGACGCCAGGGCTTGATGTCTGATAGACCCCTCTCCATTACTAACCCTGGGGCTTGATGTCTGATAGACCCCTCTCCAATACTGACCCCTCTCCATTACTGACCCCGGGGCTTGATGTCTGATAGACCCCTCTCCATTACTTACCCCGGGGCTCGATATCTGAAACACCCCTCTCCATTACTAACACCAGGGCTTGAATTCTGATAGACCCCTCTCCATTACTAACCCCGGGGCTTGATGTCTGATAGACCCCTCTCCATTACTAAACCCTGTGCTTGATCTCTGATAGACCCCTCTGCATTACTGACCTGGGGCTTCATGTCTGATAAACCCCTCTCCATTACTAACCCCGGGGCTTGATGTTTGATAGACCCCTCTCCATTACTGACCCCGTAGCTTGATGTCTGATAGACCCCTCTCCATTACTGACCCTGTGGCATGATGTCTGATAGACCCCTCTCCATTACTAACCCCGGGGCTTGATGTCTGATAGACCCCTCTCCATTACTGACCCCAGGGATTGATGTCTGATAGACCCCTCTCCATTACTGACCCTGGGGCTTGATGTCTGATAGACCCCTGTCCATTACTAACCCCGGGGCTTGATGTCTGATAGACCCCTCTCCATTACTGACCCTGGGGCTTGATATCTGATAGACCTCTCTCCATTACTGACCCCGGGGCTTGATGTCTGATAGACTCCTCTCCATTACTGACCCCAGGGCTTGATGTCTGATAGACCCCTCTCCATTACGGACCCCAGGGCTTGATGTCTGATAGACCCCTCTCCATTACTGACCCCGGGGCTTGATGTGTGATAGACACCTCTCCATTACTGACCTCGGGGCTTGATGTCTGATAGACCCCTCTCCATTACTGACCCCAGGGCTTGATGTCTGATAGACCCCTCTCCATTACGGACCCCAGGGCTTGATGTCTGATAGACCCCTCTCCATTACTAACATCGGGGCTTGATGTCTGATAGACCCCTCTCCATTACGGACCCCAGGGCTTGATGTCTGATAGACCCCTCTGCATTACTGACCCCGGGGCTTGATGTCTGATAGACCCCTCTCTATTACTAACCCCAGGGCTTGATGTCTGATAGACCCCTCTCCATTACTGACCCGGGGGCTTTTTTTCTGATAGACCCCTCTCCATTACTGACCCCGGGGCTTGATATCTGATAGACCCCTCTCCATTACTGACCCCAGAGCTTGATCTTTGATAGACCCCTCTGCATTACTGACCCCAGGGCTTGATGTCTGATTGACCCCTCTCCATTACTAACCCCGGGGCTTGATGTCTGATAGACCCCTCTGCATTACTAACCCCAGGGCTTGATGTCTGATAGACCCCTCTCCATTACTAACCCCAGGGCTTGATGTCTGATAGACCCCTCTCCATTACTAACCCCAGGGCTTGATGTCTGATAGACCCCTCTCCATTATTAACCCCGGGGCTTGATGTCTGATAGTCGCCTCTCCATTACTGACCCTGGGGCTTGATGTGTGATAGACCCCTCTCCGTTACTAACCCCGGAGCTTGATGTCTGATAGACCCCTCTCCATTGCTGACCCTGGGGCTTGATCTCTGATAGACCCCTCTCCATTACTAACCCCGTGGCTTGATGTCTGATAGACCCCTCTCCATTACTGACCCTGGGGCTTGATGTCTGATAAACCCCTCTCCATTACTAACCCCAGGGCTTGATGTCTGATAGACCCCTCTCCATTACTGACCCCGGGGCTCGATGTCTGATCGACCCCTCTTCATTACTGACCCCGGGGCTTGATGTCTGATAGACTCCTCTCCATTACTTATTCCAGGGCTTGATGTCTGATAGACCCCTCTCCATTACTGACCCTGGGGCTTGATATCTGATAGACCTCTCTCCATTACTGACCCCGGGGCTTGATGTCTGATAGACTCCTCTCCATTACTGACCCCAGGGCTTGATGTCTGATAGACCCCTCTCCATTACGGACCCCAGGGCTTGATGTCTGATAGACCCCTCTCCATTACTGACCCCGGGGCTTGATGTGTGATAGACACCTCTCCATTACTGACCTCGGGGCTTGATGTCTGATAGACCCCTCTCCATTACTGACCCCAGGGCTTGATGTCTGATAGACCCCTCTCCATTACGGACCCCAGGGCTTGATGTCTGATAGACCCCTCTCCATTACTAACATCGGGGCTTGATGTCTGATAGACCCCTCTCCATTACTGACCCCGGGGCTTTTTTTCGGATAGACCCATCTCCATTACTAACCCCAGAGCTTGATCTCTGATAGACCCCTCTGCATTACTGACCCCGGGGCTTGATGTCTGAAAGACCCCTCTCTATTACTAACCCCAGGGCTTGAAATCTGATAGACCCCTCTCCATTACTGACCCGGGGGCTTTTTTTCTGATAGACCCCTCTCCATTACTGACCCCGGGGCTTGATATCTGATAGACCCCTCTCCATTACTAACCCCAGAGCTTGATCTTTGATAGACCCCTCTGCATTACTGACCCCAGGGCTTGATGTCTGATTGACCCCTCTCCATTACTAACCCCGGGGCTTGATGTCTGATAGACCCCTCTGCATTACTAACCCCAGGGCTTGATGTCTGATAGACCCCTCTCCATTACTAACCCCAGGGCTTGATGTCTGATAGACCCCTCTCCATTACTAACCCCAGGGCTTGATGTCTGATAGACCCCTCTCCATTATTAACCCCGGGGCTTGATGTCTGATAGAAGCCTCTCCATTACTGACCCTGGGGCTTGATGTGTGATAGACCCCTCTCCGTTACTAACCCCGGAGCTTGATGTCTGATAGACCCCTCTCCATTGCTGACCCTGGGGCTTGATCTCTGATAGACCACTCTCCATTACTAACCCCGTGGCTTGATGTCTGATAGACCCCTCTCCATTACTGACCCTGGGGCTTGATGTCTGATAGACCCCTCTCCATTACTAACCCCAGGGCTTGATGTCTGATAGACCCCTCTCCATTACTGACCCCGGGGCTCGATGTCTGATCGACCCCTCTTCATTACTGACCCCGGGGCTTGATGTCTGATAGACTCCTCTCCATTACTTATTCCAGGGCTTGATGTCTGATAGACCCCTCTCCATTACTGACCCTGGGGCTTGATATCTGATAGACCTCTCTCCATTACTGACCCCGGGACTTGATGTCTGATAGACTCCTCTCCATTACTGACCCCAGGGCTTGATGTCTGCTAGACCCCTCTACATTACTGACCCTGGGGCTTGATGTCTGATAGACCCCTCTCCATTACTAACCCCGGGGCTTGATGTCTGATAGACCCCTCTCCATTACTGAATGCCGGGCTTGATGTCAGATAGACCCCTCTACATTACTAACCCTGGGGCTTGATGTCTGATAGACCTCTCTCCATTACTGACCCCGGGGCTTGATGTCTGATAGACCCCTCTCTATTACTGACCCTGGGGCTTGATGTCTGATAGACCACTCTCCATTACTAACCCCGGGGCTTGATGTCTGATAGACCCCTCTCCATTACTGACCCCAGGGCTTGATCTCTGATAGACACCTCTCCATTACTGACCCTGGGGCTTGATGTCTGATAGACCCCTGTCCATTACTAACCCCGGGGCTTGATGTCTGATAGACCCCTTTCCATTACTGACCCTGGGGCTTGATATCTGATAGACCTCTCTCCATTACTGACCCCGGGGCTTGATGTCTGATAGACACCTCTCCATTACTGACCCCAGGGCTTGATGTCTGATAGACCCCTCTCCATTACTGACCCCGGGGCTTGATGTGTGATAGACACCTCTCCATTACTGACACCGGGGCTTGATGTCTGATAGACCCCTCTCCGTTACTGACCCCAGGGCTTGATGTCTGATAGACCCCTCTCCATTACGGACCCCAGGGCTTGATGTCTGATAGACCCCTCTCCATTACTAACATCGGGGCTTGATGTCTGATAGACCCCTCTCCATTACTGACCCCGGGGCTTTTTTTCGGATAGACCCCTCTCCATTACTAACCCCAGAGCTTGATCTCTGATAGACCCCTCTGCATTACTGACCCCGGGGCTTGATGTCTGATAGACCCCTCTCTATTACTAAACCCAGGGCTTGATGTCTGATAGACCCCTCTCCATTTCTGACCCCGGGGCTTGATGTCTGATAGACCCCTCTCCATTACTGACCCCGGGGCTCGATGTCTGATCGACCCCTCTTCATTACTGACCCCGGGGCTTGATGTCTGATAGACTCCTCTCCATTACTTATTCCAGGGCTTGATGTCTGATAGACCCCTCTCCATTACTGACCCTGGGGCTTGATATCTGATAGACCTCTCTCCATTACTGACCCCGGGACTTGATGTCTGATAGACTCCTCTCCATTACTGACCCCAGGGCTTGATGTCTGCTAGACCCCTCTACATTACTGACCCTGGGGCTTGATGTCTGATAGACCCCTCTCCATTACTAACCCCGGGGCTTGATGTCTGATAGACCCCTCTCCATTACTGAATGCCGGGCTTGATGTCAGATAGACCCCTCTACATTACTAACCCTGGGGCTTGATGTCTGATAGACCTCTCTCCATTACTGACCCCGGGGCTTGATGTCTGATAGACCCCTCTCTATTACTGACCCTGGGGCTTGATGTCTGATAGACCACTCTCCATTACTAACCCCGGGGCTTGATGTCTGATAGACCCCTCTCCATTACTGACCCCAGGGCTTGATCTCTGATAGACACCTCTCCATTACTGACCCTGGGGCTTGATGTCTGATAGACCCCTGTCCATTACTAACCCCGGGGCTTGATGTCTGATAGACCCCTTTCCATTACTGACCCTGGGGCTTGATATCTGATAGACCTCTCTCCATTACTGACCCCGGGGCTTGATGTCTGATAGACACCTCTCCATTACTGACCCCAGGGCTTGATGTCTGATAGACCCCTCTCCATTACTGACCCCGGGGCTTGATGTGTGATAGACACCTCTCCATTACTGACACCGGGGCTTGATGTCTGATAGACCCCTCTCCGTTACTGACCCCAGGGCTTGATGTCTGATAGACCCCTCTCCATTACGGACCCCAGGGCTTGATGTCTGATAGACCCCTCTCCATTACTAACATCGGGGCTTGATGTCTGATAGACCCCTCTCCATTACTGACCCCGGGGCTTTTTTTCGGATAGACCCCTCTCCATTACTAACCCCAGAGCTTGATCTCTGATAGACCCCTCTGCATTACTGACCCCGGGGCTTGATGTCTGATAGACCCCTCTCTATTACTAAACCCAGGGCTTGATGTCTGATAGACCCCTCTCCATTTCTGACCCCGGGGCTTTTTTTCTGATAGACCCCTCTCCATTACTGACCCCGGGGCTTGATGTCTGATAGACCCCTCTCCATTATTAACCCCGGGGCTTGATGTCTGATAGACCTCTCTCCATTACTAACCCCAGGGCTTGATGTCTGATAGACCCCTCTCCATTACTAACCCCAGAGCTTGATCTTTGATAGACCCCTCTGCATTACTGACCCCAGGGCTTGATGTCTGATAGACCTCTCTGCATTACTGACCCCAGGGCTTGATGTCTGATAGACCCCTCTCCATTACTAACCCCAGGGCTTGATGTCTGATAGACCCCTCTCCATTACTAACCCCAGCGCTTGATGTCTGATAGACCCCTCTCCATTATTAACCCCGGGGCTTGATGTCTGATAGACGCCTCTCCATTACTGACCCTGGGGCTTGATGTGTGATAGACACCTCTCCATTACTGACCCCAGGGCTTGATGTCTGATAGACCCCTCTCCATTATTAACACCGGGGCTTGATGACTGATAGACCCGTCTCCATTACTAACCCTGGGGCTCGATCTCTGAGAGACCCCTCTCCATTACTAACCCCAGCGCTTGATGTCTGATAGACCCCTCTCCATTACTGACCCTGGGACTTGATGTCTGATAGACGTCTCTCCATTACTAACCCCAGGGCTTGATGTCTGATAGACCCCTCTCCATTACTAACCCCAGGGCATGATGTCTGATAGACCTCTCTCCATTACTAACCCCAGGGCTTGATGTCTGATAGACTCCTCTCCATTACTAACCCCAGGGCTTAATGTCTGATAGACCCCTCTCCATTACTGACCCTGGGGATTGATGTCTGATAGACCCCTCTCCATTACTAACCCCGGGGCTTGATGTCTTATAGAGTCCTCTCCATTACTAACCCCGGGGCTTGATGTCTGATAGACCCCTCTCCATTACTGACCCTGGGGCTTGATATCTGATAGACCTCTCTTCATTACTGACCCCGGGGCTTGATGTCTGATAGACTCCTCTCCATTACTGACCCCAGGGCTTGATGTCTGATAGACCCCTCTCCATTACTGACCCGGGGCTTGATGTGTGATAGACACCTCTCCATTACTGACCCCGGGGCTTGATGTCTGATAGACCCCTCTCCATTACTGACCCCGGGGCTTGATGTCTGATAGACCCCTCTCCATTACTGACCCCGGGGCTTGATGTCTGATAGACCCCTCTCCATTACTGATCCCATTGCTTGATGTCTGATAGACCCCTCTCCATTACTAACCCCGGGGCTTGATGTCTGATAGACCCCTCTCCATTACTGACCCCGGAGCTTGATGTCTGATAGACCCCTCTCCATTACTGACCCTGGGGCTTGATGTCTGATAGACCCCTGTCCATTACTAACCCCGGGGCTTGATGTCTGATAGACCCCTCTCCATTACTAACCCCAGGGCTTGTTGTCTGATAGACCACTCTCCATTACTAACCCCAGGGCTTGATGTCTGATAGACCCCTCTCCATTACTGACCCCGGGGCTTGATGTCTGATAAACGCCTCTCCATTACTGACCCCGGGGCTTGATCTCTGATAGACCCCTCTCCATTACTAACCCCGGAGCTCGATGTCTGATAGACACCTCTCCATTACTGAACCCGGGGCTCGATGTCTGATACACACCTCTCCATTACTAACCCCAGGGCTTGATGTCTGATAGACCCCTCTCCATTACTAACCCCAGGGTTTGATGTCTGATAGACTACTCTCCATTACTAACACCGAGGCTTGATGTCTGATAGACCCCCCTCCATTATTAACCCCAGGGCTTGATGTCTGATAGACTCCTCTCCATTACTGACCCCGGGGCTTGATGTCTTATAGAACCCTCTCCATTACTGACGCCGGGACTTGATGTCTGATAGACCCCTCTCCATTACTAACCCCGGGCTTGATGTCTGATAGACCCCCCTCCATTACTGACCCCAGGGCTTGATGTCTGATAGACCCCTCTCCATTACTGACCCCAGGGCTTGATGTCTGATAGACCCCTCTCCATTACGGACCCCAGGGCTTGATGTCTGATAGACCCCTCTCCATTACTAACCTCGGGGCTTGAGGTCTGATAGACCCCTCTCCATTACTAACCCCGGGGCTTGATGTCTGATAGACCAATCTCCATTACTGACCCCGGGGCTTGATGTCTGATAGACCCCTCTCCATTACTGACCCCGGGGCTTGATGTCTGATAGACCCCTCCATTACTGACCCCAGGGCTTGATGTCTGATAGACCCCTCTCCATTACTGACCCCAGGGCTTGATCTCTGATAGACTCCTCTCCATTACTAACCCCTGTGCTTGATGTCTGATAAACCCCTCTCCATTACTGACCCGAGGCTTCATGTCTGATAGACCCCTCTCCATTACTGACCCCAGGGCTTGATGTCTGATAGACCCCTCTCCATTACTGACCTCAGGGCTTGATGTCTGATAGACCGATCCCATTACTAACCCCAGGGCTTGATGTCTGATAGACCCCTCTCCATTACTGACCCCAGGGCTTGATCTCTGATAGACTCCTTTCCATTACTAACCCCGGTGCTTGATGTCTGATAAACCCCTCTCCATTACTGACCCGAGGCTTCATGTCTGATAGACCCCTCTCCATTACTGACCCCAGGGCTTGATGTCTGATAGACCCCTCTCCATTACTGACCCCGGGGCTTGATGTCTGATAGACCCCTCTCCATTACTGATCCCAGTGCTTGATGTCTGATAGACCCCTCTCCATTACTAACCCCAGAGCTTGATGTCTGATAGACCCCTCTCCATTACAAACCCCGGGGCTTGATGTCTGATAGACCCCTCTCCATACTGATCCCGGGGCTTGAGGTCTGATAGACCCCTCTCCATTACTAACCCCGGGGATCGATGTCTGATAGACACCTCTCCATTACTGACCCCGGGGCTTGATGTCTGATAGACCCCTCTCCATTACTGACCCCAGGGCTTGATGTCTTGATAGACACCTCTCCATTAGTGACCCCGGGGTTTGATGTCTGATAGACCCCTCTCCATTACTGACACCAGGGCTTGATGTCTGATAGACCCCTCTCCATTACTGACCCCAGGGCTTGATGTCTGATAGACCCCTCTCCATTACTAACCCCGGGACTTGATGTCTGATAAACCCCTCTCCATTACTAACCCCAGGGCTTGTTGTCTGATAGACCCCTCTCCATTACAAACCCCAGGGCTTGATGTCTGATAGACCCCTCTCCATTACTAACCCCAGGGCTTGATGTCTGATAGACCCCTCTCCATTACTAACCCCGGGGCTCGATGTCTGATAGACACCTCTCCATTACTGACCCCGGGGCTCGATGTCTGATAGACACCTCTCCATTACTAACCCCAGGGCTTGATGTCTCATAGACCCCTCTCCATTACTAACCCCAGGGTTTGATGTCTGATAGACTCCTCTCCATTACTAACTCCGGGGCTTGATGTCTGATAGACCCCCCTCCATTACTAACCCCAGGGCTTGATGTCTGATAGACCCCTCTCCATTACTAACCCCGGGGCTTGATGTCTTATAGACCACTCTCCATTACTGACCCCGGGGCTTGATGTCTGATAGACCCCTCTCCATTACTAACCCCGGGGCTTGATGTCTGATAGACCCCTCTCCATTACTGACCCCAGGGCTTGATGTCTGATAGACCCCTCTCCATTACTGACCCCAGGGCTTGATGTCTGACAGACCCCTCTCCATTACTAGCCTCGGGGCTTGAGGTCTGATAGACCCCTCTCCATAACTAACCCCGCGGCTTGATGTCTGATAGACCCCTCTCCATTACTGACCCCGGGGCTCGATGTCTGATAGACCAATCTCCATTACTGACCCCGGGGCTTGATGTCTGATAGACCCCTCACCATTACTGACCCCGGGGCTTGATGTCTGATAGACCAATCTCCATTACTGACTTCGGGGCTTGATGTCTGAGAGACTCCTCTCCATTACTGACCCCGGTGCTTGATGTCTGATAGACCAATCTCCATTACTGACCCCGGGGCTTGATGTCTGATAGACCCCTCTCCATTACTGACCCCGGGGCTCGATGTCTGATAGACCCCTCTCTATTACTGACCCCAGGGCTTGATGTCTGATAGACCGATCCCATTACTAAACCCAGGGCTTGATGTCTGATAGACCCCTCTCCTTTACTGACCCCAGGGCTTGATCTCTGATAGACTCCTCTCCATTACTAACCCCGGTGCTTGACGTCTGATAAACCCCTCTCCATTACTGACCCGTGGCTTCATGTCTCATAGACCCCTCTCCATTACTGACCACAGGGCTTGATGTCTGATAGACCCCTCTCCATTACTGACCCCGGGGCTTGATGTCTGATAGACCCCTCTCCATTACTGATCCCGGGGCTTGAGGTCTGATAGACCCCTCTCCATTACTAACCCCGGGGGCTCAATGTCTGATAGACACCTCTCCATTACTGACCCCAGGGCTTGATGTCTGATAGACCCCTCTCCATTACTGATCCCAGCGCTTGATGTCTGATAGACCCCTCTCCATTACTGACCCCAGAGCTTGATGTCTGATAGACCCCTCTCCATTACTGATCCCGGGGCTTGAGGTCTGATAGACCCCTCTCCATTACTAACCCCGGGGGCTCAATGTCTGATAGACACCTCTCCATTACTGACCCCAGGGCTTGATGTCTGATAGACCCCTCTCCATTACTGACCCCGGGGCTTGATGTCTGATAGACCCCTCTCCATTACTGACCCCAGGGCTTGATGTCTGATAGACCCCTCTCCATTACTATCCCCAGGGCATGATGTCTGATAGACTCCTCTCCATTACTAACCCCAGGGCTTGATGTCTGATAGACTCCTCTCCATTACTGACCCCGGGGCTTGATGTCTTATAGACACCTCTCCATTACTATCCCCAGGGCATGATGTCTGATAGACTCCTCTCCATTACTAACCCCAGGGCTTGATGTCTGATAGACTCCTCTCCATTACTGACCCCGGGGCTTGATGTCTTATAGACCCCTCTCCATTACTGACCCCGGGGCTTGATGTCTGATAGACCCCTCTCCATTACTAACCCCGGGGCTTGATGTCTGATAGACCCGTCTTTATTACTGACCCCAGGGCTTGATGTCTGATAGACCCCTCTCCATTACTGACCCCAGGGCTTGATGTCTGATAGACCCCTCTCCATTTCGGACCCCAGGGCTCGATGTCTGATAGACCCCTCTCCATTACTGACCCCAGGGCTTGATGTCTGATAGACCCCTCTCCATTACTGACCCCAGGGCTTGATCTCTGATAGACTCCTCTCCATTACTAACCCCGGTGCTTGATGTCTGATAAACACCTCTCCATTACTGACCCTGGGGCTTTTTTTCTGATAGACCCCTCTCCATTACTAACCCCAGGGCTTTATGTCTGATAGACCCCTCTCCATTACTAACCTCGGGGCTTGATGTCTGATAGACCCCTCTCCATTACTAACCCCAGGGCTTGATGTCTGATAGACCCCTCTCCATTACTGACCCCTCTCCATTACTGACCCCGGGGCTTGATGTCTGATAGACCCCTCTCCATTACTAACCCCGGGGCTCGATGTCTGAAACACCCCTCTCCATTACTAACACCAGGGCTTGATCTCTGATAGACCCCTCTCCATTACTAACCCCGGGGCTTGATGTCTGATAGACCCCTCTCCATTACTAAACCCGGTGCTTGATCTCTGATACACTCCTCTTCATTACTGACCTGGGGCTTCATGTCTGATAAACCCCTCTCCATTACTAACCCCGGGGCTTGATGTCTGATAGACCCCTCTCCATTACTGACCCCGGGGCTTGATGTCTGATAGACCCCTCTCCATTACTGACCCTGGGGCTTGATGTCTGATAGACCCCTCTCCATTACTAACCCCGGGGCTTGATGTCTGATAGACCCCTCTCCATTACTGACCCCAGGGCTTGATGTCTGATAGACCCCTCTCCAATACTGACCCTGGGGCTTGATGTCTGATAGACCCCTGTCCATTACTAACCCCGGGGCTTGATGTCTGATAGACCCCTCTCCATTACTGACCCTGGGGCTTGATATCTGATAGACCTCTCTCCATTACTGACCCCGGGGCTTGATGTCTGATAGACTCCTCTCCATTACTGACCCCAGGGCTTGATGTCTGATAGACCCCTCTCCATTACTGACCCCGGGGCTTGATGTGTGATAGACACATCTCCATTACTGACCTCGGGCCTTGATATCTGATAGACCCCTCTCCATTACTGACCCCAGGGCTTGATGTCTGATAGACCCCTCTCCATTACGGCCCCCAGGGCTTGATGTCTGATAGACCCCTCTCCAATACTGACCCTGGGGCTTGATGTCTGATAGACCCCTGTCCATTACTAACCCCGGGGCTTGATGTCTGATAGACCCCTCTCCATTACTGACCCTGGGGCTTGATATCTGATAGACCTCTCTCCATTACTGACCCCGGGGCTTGATGTCTGATAGACTCCTCTCCATTACTGACCCCAGGGCTTGATGTCTGATAGACCCCTCTCCATTACTGACCCCAGGGCTTGATGTCTGATATACCCCTCTCCATTACTAACATCGGGGCTTGATGTCTGATAGACCCCTCTCCATTACTGACCCCGGGGCTTTTTTTCGGATAGACCCCTCTCCATTACTAACCCCAGAGCTTGATCTCTGATAGACCCCTCTGCATTACTGACCCCGGGGCTTGATGTCTGATAGACGCCTCTCTATTACTAACCCCAGGGCTTGATGTCTGATAGACCCCTCTCCATTACTGACCCCGGGGCTTTTTTTCTGATAGACCCCTCTCCATTACTGACCCCGGGGCTTGATATCTGATAGACCCCTCTCCATTACTAACCCCAGAGCATGATCTTTGATAGACCCCTCTGCATTACTGACCCCAGGGCTTGATGTCTGATAGACCCCTCTCCATTACTAACCCCGGGGCTTGATGTCTGATAGACCCCTCTCCAATACTGACCCCTCTCCATTACTGACCCCGGGGCTTGATGTCTGATAGACCCCTCTCCATTACTTACCCCGGGGCTCGATGTCTGAAACACCCCTCTCCATTACTAACACCAGGGCTTGATCTCTGATAGACCCCTCTCCATTACTAACCCCGGGGCTTGATGTCTGATAGACCCCTCTCCATTACTAAACCCTGTGCTTGATCTCTGATACACTCCTCTCCATTACTGACCTGGGGCTTCATGTCTGATAAACCCCTCTCCATTACTAACCCCGGGGCTTGATGTTTGATAGACCCCTCTCCATTACTGACCCCGTGGCTTGATGTCTGATAGACCCCTCTCCATTACTGACCCTGGGGCTTGATGTCTGATAGACCCCTCTCCATTACTAACCCCGGGGCTTGATGTCTGATAGACCCCTCTCCATTACTGACCCCAGGGATTGATGTCTGATAGACCCCTCTCCATTACTGACCCTGGGGCTTGATGTCTGAGAGACCCCTGTCCATTACTAACCCCGGGGCTTGATGTCTGATAGACCCCTCTCCATTACTGACCCTGGGGCTTGATATCTGATAGACCTCTCTCCATTACTGACCCCGGGGCTTGATGTCTGATAGACTCCTCTCCATTACTGACCCCAGAGCTTGATGTCTGATAGACCCCTCTTCATTACTGACCCCGGGGCTTGATGTGTGATAGACACCTCTCCATTACTGACCTCGGGGCTTGATGTCTGATAGACCTCTCTCCATTACTGACCCCAGGGCTTGATGTCTGATAGACCGCTCTCCATTACGGACCCCAGGGCTTGATGTCTGATAGACCCCTCTCCATTACTAACATCGGTGCTTGATGTCTGATAGACCCCTCTCCATTACTGACCCCGGGGCTTTTTTTCGGATAGACCCCTCTCCATTACTAACCCCAGAGCTTGATCTCTGATAGACCCCTCTGCATTACTGACCCCGGGGCTTGATGTCTGATAGACCCCTCTGTATTACTAACCCCAGGGCTTGATGTCTGATAGACCCCTCTCCATTACTAACCCGGGGGCTTTTTTTCTGATAGACCCCTCTCCATTACTGACCTCGGGGCTTGATATCTGATAGACCCCTCTCCATTACTAACCCCAGAGCTTGATCTTTGATAGACCCCTCTGCATTACTGACCCCAGGGCTTGATGTCTGATAGACCCCTCTCCATTACTAACCCCGGGGCTTGATGTCTGATAGACCCCTCTGCATTACTAACCCCAGGGCTTAATGTCTGATAGACCCCTCTCCATTACTAACCCCAGGGCTTGATGTCTGATAGACCCCTCTCCATTACTAACCCCAGGGCTTGATGTCTGATAGACCCCTCTCCATTATTAACCCCGGGGCTTGATGTCTGATAGACGCCTCTCCATTACTGACACTGGGGCTTGATGTGTGATAGACCCCTCTCCGTTACTATCCCCGGAGCTTGATGTCTGATAGACCCCTCTCCATTACTGACCCTGGGGCTTGATCTCTGATGGACCCCTCTCCATTACTAACCCCGTGGCTTGATGTCTGATAGACCCCTCTCCATTACTGACCCTGGGGCTTGATGTCTGATAGACCCCTCTCCATTACTAACCCCAGGGCTTGATGTCTGATAGACCCCTCTCCATTACTGACCCCGGGGCTCGATGTCTGATCGAACCCTCTTCATTACTGACCCCGGGGCTTGATGTCTGATAGACTCCTCTCCATTACTTATTCCAGGGCTTGATGTCTGATAGACCCCTCTCCATTACTGACCCTGGGGCTTGATATCTGATAGACCTCTCTCCATTACTGACCCCGGGGCTTGATGTCTGATAGACTCCTCTCCATTACTGACCCCAGGGCTTGATGTCTGATAGACCCCTCTACATTACTGACCCTGGGGCTTGATGTCTGATAGACCCCTCTCCATTACTAACCCCGGGGCTTGATGTCTGATAGACCCCTCTCCATTACTGACCGCCGGGCTTGATGTCTGATAGACCCCTCTACATTACTAACCCTGGGGCTTGATGTCTGATAGACCTCTCTCCATTACTGACCCCGGGGCTTGATGTCTGATAGACCCCTCTCTATTACTGACCCTGGGGCTTGATGTCTGATAGACCACTCTCCATTACTAACCCCGGGGCTTGATGTCTGATAGACCCCTCTCCATTACTGACCCCAGGGCTTGATGTCTGATAGACACCTCTCCATTACTGACCCTGGGGCTTGATGTCTGATAGACCCCTGTCCATTACTAACCCCGGGGCTTGATGTCTGATAGACCCCTTTCCATTACTGACCCTGGGGCTTGATATCTGATAGACCTCTCTCCATTACTGACCCCGGGGCTTGATGTCTGATAGACACCTCTCCATTACTGACCCCAGGGCTTGATGTCTGATAGACCCCTCTCCATTACTGACCCCGGGGCTTGATGTGTGATAGACACCTCTCCATTACTGACCCCGGGGCTTGATGTCTGATAGACCCCTCTCCGTTACTGACGCCAGGGCTTGATGTCTGATAGACCCCTCTCCATTACGGACCCCAGGGCTTGATGTCTGATAGACCCCTCTCCATTACTAACATCGGGGCTTGATGTCTGATAGACCCCTCTCCATTACTGACCCCGGGGCTTTTTTTCGGATAGACCCCTCTCCATTACTAACCCCAGAGCTTGATCTCTGATAGACCCCTCTGCATTACTGACCCCGGGGCTGGATGTCTGATAGACCCCTCTCTATTACTAAACCCAGGGCTTGATGTCTGATAGACCCCTCTCCATTTCTGACCCCGGGGCTTTTTTTCTGATAGACCCCTCTCCATTACTGACCCCGGGGCTTGATGTCTGATAGACCCCTCTCCATTATTAACCCCGGGGCTTGATGTCTGATAGACCCCTCTCCATTACTAACCCCAGAGCTTGATCTTTGATAGACCCCTCTGCATTACTGACCCCAGGGCTTGATGTCTGATAGACCCCTCTCCATTACTAACCCCGGGGCTTGATGTCTGATAGACCTCTCTGCATTACTGACCCCAGGGCTTGATGTCTGATAGACCCCTCTCCATTACTAACCCCAGGGCTTGATGTCTGATAGGCCCCTCTCCATTACTAACCCCAGGGCTTGATGTCTGATAGACCCCTCTCCATTATTAACCCCGGGGCTTGATGTCTGATAGACGCCTCTCCATTACTGACCCTGGGGCTTGATGTGTGATAGACACCTCTCCATTACTGACCCCGGGGCTTGATGTCTGATAGACCCCTCTCCATTATTAACACCGGGGCTTGATGTCTGATAGACCCCTCTCCATTACTAACCCTGGGGCTCGATGTCTGAGAGACCCCTCTCCATTACTAACCCCAGCGCTTGATGTCTGATAGACCCCTCTCCATTACTGACCCTGGGGCTTGATGTCTGATAGACCTCTCTCCATTACTAACCCCAGGGCTTGATGTCTGATAGACCCCTCTCCATTTCTAACCCCAGGGCATGATGTCTGATAGACCTCTCTCCATTACTAACCCCAGGGCTTGATGTCTGATAGACTCCTCTCCATTACTAACCCCAGGGCCTGATGTCTGATAGACCCCTCTCCATTACTGACCCTGGGGCTTGATGTCTGATAAACCCCTCTCCATTACTAACCCCGGGGCTTGATGTCTTATAGAGTCCTCTCCATTACTAACCCCGGGGCTTGATGTCTGATAGACCCCTCTCCATTACTGACCCTGGGGCTTGATATCTGATAGACCTCTCTCCATTACTGACCCCGGGGCTTGATGTCTGATAGACTCCTCTCCATTACTGACCCCAGGGCTTGATGTCTGATAGACCCCTCTCCATTACTGACCCGGGGCTTGATGTGTGATAGACACCTCTCCATTACTGACCCCGGGGCTTGATGTCTGATAGACCCCTCTCCATTACTGACCCCGGGGCTTGATGTCTGATAGACCCCTCTCCATTACTGACCCCGGGGCTTGATGTCTGATAGACCCCTCTCCATTACTGACCCCGGGGCTTGATGTCTGATAGACCCCTCTCCATTACTATCACCAGGGCTTGATGTCTGATAGACCCCTCTCCATTACTGACCCCGGGGCTTTTTTTCTGATAGACCCCTGACCATTATTAACCCAAGGGCTTTATGTCTGATAGACCCCTCTACATTACTAACCTCGGGGCTTGATGTCTGATAGACCCCTCTCCATTACTAACCCCGGGGCTTGATGTCTGATAGACCCCTCTCCATTACTGATCCCTCTCCATTACTGACCCCGGGGCCTGATGTCTGATAGACCGCTCTCCATTACTAACCCCGGGGCTCGATGTCTGATAGACCCCTCTCCATTACTAACCCCAGGGCTTGATCTCTGATAGACCCCTCTCCATTACTAACCCCGGAGCTTGAGGTCTGATAGACCCCTCTCCATTACTAACCCCGGTGCATGATCTCTGATAGACTCCTCTCCATTACTGACCTGGGGCTTGATGTCTGATAGACCCCTTTCCATTACTGACCCCGGGGCTTGATATCTGATAGACCCCTCTCCATTACTGACCCTGGGGCTTGATGTCTGATAGACCCCCCTCCATTACTAACCCCAGGGCTTGATGTCTGATAGACCCCTCTCCATTACTAACCCCGGGGCTTGATGTCTGATAGACCCCTCTCCATTACTGATCCCGGGGCTTGAGGTCTGATAGACCCCTCTCCATTACTAACCCCGGGGCTTGATGTCTGATAGACCCCTCTCCATTACTAACCCCGGGGCTTGATGTCTGATAGACCCCTCTCCATTACTGACCCCAGGGCTTGATGTCTGATAGACCCCTCTCCATTACTGACCCTGGGGCTTGATGTCTGATAGACCCCTGTCCATTACTAACCCCGGGGCTTGATGTCTGATAGACCCCTCTCCATTACTGACCCTGGGGCTTTATATCTGATAGATCTCTCTCCATTACTGACCACGGGGCTTGATGTCTGATAGACTCCTCTCCATTACTAACCCCAGGGCTTGTTGTCTGATAGACCCCTCTCCATTACTAACCCCAGGGCTTGATGTCTGATAGACCCCTCTCCATTACTAACCCCAGGGCTTGATGTCTGATAGACCCCTCTCCATTACTAACCCCGGGGCTCAATGTCTGAAAGACACCTCTCCATTACTGACCCCGGAGCTCGATGTCTGATAGTCACCTCTCCATTACTAACCCCAGTGCTTGATGTCTGATAGACGCCTCTCCATTACTAACCCCAGGGTTCGATGTCTGATAGACTACTCTCCATTACTATCCCCGGGGATTGATGTCTGATAGACCCCCCTCCATTACTAACCCCAGGGCTTGATGTCTGATAGACCCCTCTCCATTACTAACCCCGGGGCTTGATGTCTGATAGACCCCTCTCCATTACTGATCCCGGGGCTTGAGGTCTGATAGACCCCTCTCCATTACTAACCCCGGGGCTCGATGTCTGATAGACACCTCTCCATTACTGACCCCGGGGCTTGATGTCTGAAAGACCCCTCTCCATTACTGACCCCGGGGCTTGATGTCTGATAGACCCCTCTCCATTACTGACCCCTGGGCTTGATGTCTGATAGACCCCTCTCCATTACTAACCCCGGGGCTTGATGTCTGATAGACCCCTCTCCATTACTAACCCCGGGGCTTGATGTCTGATAGACCCCTCTCCATTACTAACCCCAGGGCTTGTTGTCTGATAGACCCCTATCCATTACTAACCCCAGGGCTTGATGTCTGATAGACCCCTTTCCATTACTAACCCCAGGGCTTGATGTCTGATAGACCCCTCTCCATTACTAACCCCGGGGCTCGATGTCTGAAAGACACCTCTCCATTACTGACCCCGGGGCTCGATGTCTGATAGACACCTCTCCATTACTAACCCCAGTGCTTGATGTCTGATAGACGCCTCTCCATTACTAACCCCAGGGTTCGATGTCTGATAGACTCCTCTCCATTACTAACCCCGGGGCTTGGTGTCTGATAGACCCCCCTCCATTACTAACCCCAGGGCTTGATGTCTGATAGACCCCTCTCCATTACTAACCCCGGGGCTTGATGTCTGATAGACCCCTCTCCATTACTGATCCCGGGGCTTGAGGTCTGATAGACCCCTCTCCATTACTAACCCCGGGGCTCGATGTCTGATAGACACCTCTCCATTACTGACCCCGGGGCTTGATGTCTGAAACACCCCTCTCCATTACTGACCCCGGGGCTTGATGTCTGATAGACCCCTCTCCATCACTGACCCCTGGGCTTGATGTCTGATAGACCCCTCTAAATTACTAACCCCGGGGCTTGATGTCTGATAGACCCCTCTCCATTACTAACCCCAGGGCTTGATGTCTGATAGACCCCTCTCTATTACTAACCCCAGGGCTTGATGTCTGATAGACCCCTCTCCATTACTGATCCCAGGGCTTGATGTCTGATAGACCCCTCTCCATTACTAACCTCGGGGCTTGTTGTCTGATAGACCCCTCTCCATTACTAACCCCATTGCTTGATGTCTGATAGACCCCTCTCCATTATTAACCCCGCGGCTTGATGTCTGATAGACCCCTCTCCATTACTAACCCCAGGGCTTGATGTCTGATAGACCCCTCTCCATTACTGACCCCAGGGCTTGATGACTGATAGACCTCTCTCCATTACTAACCCCGGGGCTTGATGTCTGATACACCCCTCTCCATTACTGACCCTGGGGCCTGATGTCTGATAGACCCCTCTCCATTACTAACCCCGGGGCTTGATGTCTGATAGACCCCTCTCCATTACTGACCCCGGTGCTCGATGTCTGATATACCCCTCTCCATTACTGACCCCGGGGCTTGATGTCTGATAGACTCCTCTCCATTACTTACCCCAGGGCTTGATGTCTGATAGACCCCTCTCCATTACTGACCCCAGGGCTCGATGTCTGATAGACCCCTCTCCATTACTGACCCCAGGGCTTGATGTCTGATAGACCCCTCTCCATTACTGACCCCGGGGCTCGATGTCTGATAGACTCCTCTCCATTACTAACCCCGGTGCTTGATGTCTGATAGACCCCACTCCATTACAAACCCCGGGGCTTGATGTCTGATAGACCTCTCTCCATTACTGACCCCGGGGCTTGATGTCCGATAGACCCCTCTCCATTACTGACCCCGGGGCTTGATGTCTGATAGACCCCTCTCCATTACTGACCCCGGGGCTTGATGTCTGATAGACCCCTCTCCATTACTAACCCCAGGGCTCGATGTCTGATAGACCCCTCTCCATTACTAACCCCAGGGCTTGATCTCTCATAGACCCCTCTCCATTACTAACCCCGGGGCTTGATCTCTGATAGACTCCTCTCCATTACTGACCTGGGGCTTCATGTCTGATAGACCCCTCTCCATTACTGACCCCGGGGCTTGATGTCTGATAGACCCCTCTCCATTACTGACCCCAGGGCTTGATGTCTGATAGACCCCTCTCCATTACTGACCCCAGGGCTTGATCTCTGATAGACCCCTCTCCATTACTAACCCCAGGGCTTGATCTCTCATAGACCCCTCTCCATTACTAACCCCGGGGCTTGATCTCTGATAGACTCCTCTCCATTACTGACCTGGGGCTTCATGTCTGATAGACCCCTCTCCATTACTGACCCCGGGGCTTGATGTCTGATAGGTCCCTCTCCATTACTGACCCCAGGGCTTGATGTCTGATAGACCCCTCTCCATTACTGACCCCAGGTCTTGATCTCTGATAGACTCCTCTCCATTACTAACCACGGTGCTTGATGTCTGATAAACCCCTCTCCATTACTGACCCGAGGCTTCATGTCTGATAGACCCCTCTCCATTACTTACCCCAGGGCTTGATGTCTGATAGACCCCTCTCCATTACTGACCCCAGGGCTTGATGTCTGATAGACCGATCCCATTACTAACCCCAGGGCTTGATGTCTGATAGACCCCTCTCCATTACTGACCCCAGGGCTTGATCTCTGATAGACTCCATTCCATTACTAACCCCGGTGCTTGATGTCTGATAAACCCCTCTCCATTACTGACCCGAGGCTTCATGTCTGATAGACCCCTCTCCATTACTAACCCCGGGGCTCGATGTCTGATAGACACCTCTCCATTACTGACCCCGGGGCTTGATGTCTGATAGACCCCTCTCCATTACTGACCCCGGGGCTTGATGTCTGATAGACCCCTCTCCATTACTGATCCCAGTGCTTGATGTCTGATAGACCCCTCTCCATTACTAACCCCAGAGCTTGATGTCTGATAGACCCCTCTCCATTACTAACCCCGGGGCTTGATGTCTGATAGACCCCTCTCCATTACTGATCCCAGGGCTTGAGGTCTGATAGACCCCTCTCCATTACTAACCCCGGGGATCGATGTCTGATAGACACCTCTCCATTACTGACCCCGGGACTTGATGTCTGATAGACCCCTCTCCATTACTGACCCCAGGGCTTGATGTCTTGATAGACACCTTTCCATTACTGATCCCGGGGCTTGATGTCTGATAGACCCCTCTCCATTACTGACCCCAGGGCTTGATGTCTGATAGACCCCTCTCCATTACTAACCCCGGGGCTTGATGTCTGATAGACCCCTCTCCATTACTAACCCCAGGGCTTGTTGTCTGATAGACCCCTCTCCATTACTAACCCCAGGGCTTGATGTCTGATAGACCCCTCTCCATTACTAACCCCAGGGCTTGATGTCTGATAGACCCCTCTCCATTACTAACCCCGGGGCTCGATGTCTGAAAGACACCTCTCCATTACTGACCCCGGGGCTCGATGTCTGATAGACACCTCTCCATTACTAACCCCAGTGCTTGATGTCTGATAGACGCCTCTCCATTACTAACCCCAGGGTTCGATGTCTGATAGACTCCTCTCCATTACTAACCCCGGGGCTTGATGTCTGATAGACCCCCCTCCATTACTAACCCCAGGGCTTGATGTCTGATAGACCCCTCTCCATTACTAACCCCGGGGCTTGATGTCTGATAGACCCCTCTCCATTAGTGATCCCGGGGCTTGAGGTCTGATAGACCCCTCTCCATTACTAACCCCGGGGCTCAATGTCTGATAGACACCTCTCCATTACTGACCCCGGGGCTTGATGTCTGAAAGACCCCTCTCCATTACTGACCCCGGGGCTTGATGTCTGATAGACCCCTCTCCATTACTGACCCCTGGGCTTGATGTCTGATAGACCCCTCTCCATTACTAACCCCGGGGCTTGATGTCTGATAGACCCCTCTCCATTACTAACCCCGGGGCTTGATGTCTGATAGACCCCTCTCCATTACTAACCCCAGGGCTTGTTGTCTGATAGACTCCTCTCCATTACTAACCCCAGGGCTTGATGTCTGATAGACCCCTCTCCATTACTAACCCCAGGGCTTGATGTCTGATAGACCCCTCTCCATTACTAACCCCGGGGCTCGATGTCTGAAAGACACCTCTCCATTACTGACCCCGGGGCTCGATGTCTGATAGACGCCTCTCCATTACTAACCCCAGGGTTCGATGTCTGATAGACTCCTCTCCATTACTAACCCCGGGGCTTGATGTCTGATAGACCCCCCTCCATTACTAACCCCAGGGCTTGATGTCTGATAGACCCCTCTCCATTACTAACCCCGGGGCTTGATGTCTGATAGACCCCTCTCCATTACTGATCCCGGGGCTTGAGGTCTGATAGACCCCTCTCCATTACTATCCCCGGGGCTCGATGTCTGATAGACACCTCTCCATTACTGACTCCGGGGCTTGATGTCTGAAAGACCCCTCTCCATTACTGACCCCGGGGCTTGATGTCTGATAGACCCCTCTCCATTACTGACCCCTGGGCTTGATGTCTGATAGACCCCTCTCCATTACTAACCCCGGGGCTTGATGTCTGATAGACCCCTCTCCATTACTAACCCCGGGGCTTGATGTCTGATAGACCCCTCTCCATTACTAACCCCAGGGCATGATGTCTGAAAGACCCCTCTCCATTACTGACACCGGGGCTTGATGTCTGATAGACCCCTCTCCATTACTGACCCCTGGGCTTGATGTCTGATAGACCCCTCTCCATTACTAACCCCGGGGCTTGATGTCTGATAGACCCCTCTCCATTACTAACCCCAGGGCTTGATGTCTGATAGACCCCTCTCTATTACTAACCCCAGGGCTTGATGTCTGATAGACCCCTCTCCATTACTGATCCCAGGGCTTGATGTCTGATAGACCCCTCTCCATTACTAACCCTGTGGCTTGTTGTCTGATAGACCCCTCTCCATTACTAACCCCAGGGCTTGATGTCTGATAGACCCCTCTCCATTACTAACCTCGGGGCTTGAGGTCTGATAGACCCCTCTCCATTACTAACCCCGGGGCTTGATGTCTGATAGACCCCTCTCCATTACTGACCCCGGGGCTCGATGTCTGATAGACCAATCTCCATTACTGACCCCGGGGCTTGATGTCTGATAGACCCCTCTCCATTACTGACCCCTGGGCTTGATGTCTGATAGACCAATCTCCATTACTGACCCCGGGGCTTGAGGTCTGATAGACTCCTCTCCATTACTGACCCCGGGGCTTGATGTCTGATAGACCAATCTCCATTACTGACCCCGGGGCTTGATGTCTGATAGACCCCTCTCCATTACTGACCCCGGGGCTCGATGTCTGATAGACCCCTCTCTATTACTGACCCCAGGGCTTGATGTCTGATAGACCGATCCCATTACTAACCCCAGGGCTTGATGTCTGATAGACCCCTCTCCATTACTGACCCCAGGGCTTGATCTCTGATAGACTCCTCTCCATTACTAACCCCAGGGCTTGATGTCTGATAGACCCCTCTCCATTACTGACCCGAGGCTTCATGTCTGATAGACCCCTCTCCATTACTGACCCCAGGGCTTGATGTCTGATAGACCCCTCTCCATTACTGACCCCGGGGCTTCATGTCTGATAGACCCCTCGCCATTACTGATCCCACAGCTTGATGTCTGATAGACCCCTCTCCATTACTAACCCCAGAGCTTGATGTCTGATAGACCCCTCTCCATTACTAACCCAGGGGCTTGATGTCTGATAGACCCCTCTCCATTACTGATCCCGGGGCTTGAGGTCTGATAGACCCCTCTCCATTACTAACCCAGGGGCTCGATGTCTGAAAGACACCTCTCCATTACTGACCCCGGGGCTTGATGTCTGATAGACCCCTCTCCATTACTGACCCCGGGGCTTGATGTCTGATAGACCCCTCTCCATTACTGACCCCAGGGCTTGATGTCTGATAGACCACTCTCCATTACTAACCCCGTGGCTTGATGTCTGATAGACCCCTCTCCATTACTAACCCCAGGGCTTGATGTCTGATAGACCCCTCTCCATTACTAACCCCAGGGCTTGATGTCTGATGGACCCCTCTCCATTACTGATCCCAGGGCTTGATGTCTGATAGACCCCTCTCCATTACTAACCCCGGGGCTTGTTGTCTGATAGACCCCTCTCCATTACTAACCCCAGGGCTTGATGTCTGATAGACCCCTCTCCATTACTAACCCCAGGGCTTGATGTCTGATAGACCCCTCTCCATTACTAACCCCGGGGCTCGATGTCTGATATACACCTCTCCATTACTGACCCCGGGGCTCGATATCTGATAGACACCTCTCCATTACTAACCCCAGGGCTTGATGTCTGATAGACCCCTCTCCATTACTAACCCCAGGGTTTGATGTCTGATAGACTCCTCTCCATTACTAACCCCGGGGCTTGATGTCTGATAGACCCCTCTCCATTACTGATCCCGGGGCTTGAGGTCTGATAGACCCCTCTCCATTACTAACCCCGGGGACCGATGTCTGATAGACACCTCTCCATTACTGACCCCGGGACTTGATGTCTGATAGACCCCTCTCCATTACTGACCCCAGGGCTTGATGTCTTGATAGACACCTCTCCATTACTGACCCCGGGGCTTGATGTCTGATAGACCCCTCTCCATTACTGACCCCAGGGCTTGATGTCTGATAGACCCCTCTCCATTACTAACCCCGGGGCTTGATGTCTGATAGACCCCTCTCCATTACTGACCCCAGGGCTTGTTGTCTGATAGACCCCTCTCGATTACTAACCCCAGTGCTTGATGTCTGATAGACCCCTCTCCATTACTAGCCCCAGGGCTTGATGTCTGATAGACCCCTCTCCATTACTAACCCCGGGGCTCGATGTCTGATAGACACCTCTCCATTACTGACCCCGGGGCTCGATGTCTGATAGACACCTCTCCATTACTAACCCCAGGGCTTGATGTCTGATAGACCCCTCTCCATTACTAACCCCAGGGCTTGATGTCTGATAGACTCCTCTCCATTACTAACCCCGGGGCTTGATGTCTGATAGACCCCCCTCCATTACTAACCCCAGGGCTTGATGTCTGATAGAACCCTCTCCATTACTAACCCCGGGGCTTGATGTCTGATAGAACCCTCTCCATTACTGATCCAGGGGCTTGAGGTCTGATAGACCCCTCTCCATTACTAACCCCGGGGCTCGATGTCTGATAGACACCTCTCCATTACTGACCCCGGGGCTCGATGTTTGATAGACACCTCTCCATTACTAACCCCGGGGCTCGATGTCTGATAGACACCTCTCCATTACTGACCCCGGGGATTGATGTCTGATAGACCCCTCTCCATTACTGACCCCGGGGCTTGATGTCTGATAGACCCCTCTCCATTACTAACCCCAGGGCTTGATGTCTGATAGACCCCTCTCCATTACTAACCCCAGGGCTTGATGTCTGATAGACCCCTCTCCATTACTGATCCCAGGGCTTGATGTCTGATAGACCCCTCTCCATTACTAACCCCGGGGCTTGATGTCTGATAGACCCCTCTCCATTACTAACCCCAGGGCTTGATGTCTGATAGACCCCTCTCCATTACTAACCTCGGGGCTTGAGGTCTGATAGACCCCTCTCCATTACTAACCCCGGGGCTTGAGGTCTGATAGACCCCTCTCCATTACTAACCCCGGGGCTCGATGTCTGATAGACGAATCTCCATTACTGACCCCGGGGCTTGATATCTGATAGACCCCTCTCCATTACTGACCCCTGGGCTTGATGTCTGATAGACCAATCTCCATTACTGACCCCGGGGCTTGAGGTCTGATAGACTCCTCTCCATTACTGACCCCGGGGCTTGATGTCTGATAGACCAATCTCCATTACTGACCCCGGGGCTTGATGTCTGATAGACCCCTCTCCATTACTGACCCCGGGCCTCGATGTCTGATAGACCCCTCTCTATTACTGACCCCAGGGCTTGATGTCTGATAGACCGATCCCATTACTAACCCCAGGGCTTGATATCTGATAGACCCCTCTCCATTACTGACCCCAGGGCTTGATCTCTGATAGACTCCTCTCCATTACTAACCCCAGGGCTTGATGTCTGATAGACCCCTCTCCATTACTGACCCCAGGGCTTGATCTCTGATAGACTCCTCTCCATTACTAACCCCAGGGCTTGATGTCTGATAGACCCCTCTCCATTACTGACCCCGGGGCTTAATGTCTGATAGACCCCTCTCCATTACTGATCCCAGGGCTTGATGTCTGATAGACCCCTCTCCATTACTAACCCCAGAGCTTGATGTCTGATAGACCCCTCTCCATTACTAACCCCGGGGCTTGATGTCTGATAGACCCCTCTCCATTACTGATCCCGGGGCTTGAGGTCTGATAGACCCCTCTCCATTACTAACCCCGGGGCTCGATGTCTGATAGACACCTCTCCATTACTGACCCCGGGGCTTGATGTCTGATAGACCCCTCTCCATTACTGACCCCGGGGCTTGATGTCTGATAGACCCCTCTCCATTACTGACCCCAGGGCTTGATGTTTGATAGACCCCTCTCCATTACTAACCCCGGGGCTTGATGTCTGATAGACCCCTCTATATTACTAACCCCAGGGCTTGATGTCTGATAGACCCCTCTCCATTACTAACCCCAGGGTTTGATGTCTGATGGACCCCTCTCCATTACTGATCCCAGGGCTTGATGTCTGATAGACCCCTCTCCATTACTAACCCCGCGGCTTGTTGTCTGATAGACCCCTCTCCATTACTAACCCCAGGGCTTGATGTCTGATAGACCCCTCTCCATTACTAACCCCAGGGCTTGATGTCTGATAGACCCCTCTCCATTACTAACCCCGGTTCTCGATGTCTGATAGACACCTCTCCATTATTGACCCCGGGGCTCGATATCTGATAGACACCTCTCCATTACTAACCCCAGGGCTTGATGTCTGATAGACCCCTCTCCATTACTAACCCCAGGGTTTGATGTCTGATAGACTCCTCTCCATTACTAGCCCCGGGGCTTGATGTCTGATAGACTCCTCTCCATTACTGACCCCGGGGCTTGATGTCTTATAGACCCCTCTCCATTACTGACCCCGGGGCTTGATGTCTGATAGACCCCTCTCCATTGCTAACCCCGGGGCTTGATGTCTGATAGACCCCTCTCCATTACTGACCCCAGGGCTTGATGTCTGATAGACCCCTCTCCATTACGGACCCCAGGGCTCGATGTCTGATAGACCCCTCTCCATTACTGATCCCAGGGCTTGATGTCTGATAGACCCCTCACCATTACTGATCCCGGGGCTTGAGGTCTGATTGACCCCTCTCCATTACTAACCCCAGGGCTTGATGTCTGATAGACCCCTCTCCATTACTAACCCCGGGGCTTGATATCTGATAGACCCCTCTCCATTACTGACCCCAGGGCTTGATGTCTTGATAGACACCTCTCCATTACTGACCCCGGGGCTTGATGTCTGATAGACCCCTCTCCATTACTGACCCCGGGGCTTGATGTCTGATAGACCCCTATCCATTACTGACCCCAGGGCTTGATGTCTGATAGACCCCTCTCCAATACTAACCCCGGGGCTTGATGTCTGATAGACCCCTCTCCATTACTAATCCCAGGGCTTTTTGTCTGATAGACCCCTCACCATTACTAACCCCAGGGCTTGATGTCTGATAGACCCCTCTCCATTACTGACCCCGGGGCTTGATGTCTGATAGACGTCTCTCCATTACTGACCCCGGGGCTTGATCTCTCATAGACCCCTCTCCATTACTAACCCCGGGGCTCGATGTCTGATAGACACCTCTCCATTACTGACCCCGGGGCTCGATGTCTGATAGACCCCTCTCCATTACTGACCCCGGGGATTGATGTCTGATAGACCCCTCTCCATTACTAACCCCAGGGCTTGATGTCTAATAGACCCCTCTCCATTACTAACCCCGGGGCTTGATGTCTGATAGACCCCTCTCCATTACTAACCCCAGGGCTTGATGTCTGATAGACCCCTCTCCATTACTAAACCCGGGGCTTGATGTCTGATAGACCCCTCTCCATTACTGACCCCGGGGCTTGATGTCTGATAGACCCATCTCTATTACTGACCCCGGGGCTTGATGTCTGATAGATCCCTATCCATTACTGACCCCGGGGCTTGATGTCTGATAGACCCCTCTCCATTACTAACCCCAGGGATTGATGTCTGATAGACCCCTCTCCATTACTAACCCCAGGGCTTGATGTCTGATAGACCCCTCTCCATTACTAACCCCAGGGCTTGATGTCTGATAGACACCTCTCCATTACCGACCCCGGGGCTTGATATATGATAGACCCCTCTCTATTACTGACCCCGGGGCTTGATGTCTGATAGACCCCTCTCCATTACTATCCCCAGGGCTTGATGTCTGATAGACCCCTCTCCATTACTGACCCCAGGGCTTGATGTCTGATAGACACCTCTCCATTACTAACCCCAAGGTTTGATGTCTGATAGACCTCTCTCCATTACTGACCCCAGCGTTTGATGTCTGATAGACCCCTCTCCATTACTAACCCCAGGGCTTGATGTCTGATAGACACCTCTCCATTACTAACCCCAGGGCTTGATGTCTGATAGACACCTCTCCATTACTAACCCCAGGGCTTGATGTCTGATAGACTCCTCTCCATTACTAACACCAGGGCTTGATGTCTGATAGACACCTCTCCATTACTGACCCCGGGGCTTGATGTCTGATAGACCCCTCTCTATTACTGACCCCGGGGCTTGATGTCTGATAGACCCCTCTCCATTACTATCCCCAGGGCTTGATGTCTGATAGACCCCTCTCCATTACTGACCCCTGGGCTTTTTTTCTGATAGACCCCTCTCCATTACTAGCCCCAGGGCTTGATGTCTGATAGACCCCTCTCCATTACTAGCCCCAGGGCTCGATGTCTGATAGACCCCTCTAGATTACTGACCCCAGGGCTTGATGTCTGATAGACCCCTCTCCATTAATAAACCCAGAGCTTGATCTCTGATAGACCCCTCTCCATTAATAACCCCAGGGCTTGATGTCTGATAGACCCCTCTCCATTACTGACCCCGGGGCTTGATGTCTGATAGACCCCTCTCCGTTACTGACCCCGGGGCTTGATGTCTGATAGACCCCTCTCCCTTACTGACCCGAGACTTCATGTCTGATAGACCCCTCTCCATTACTGACCCCAGGGCTTGATGTGTGATAAACACCTCTCCATTACTGACCCCAGGGCTTGATGTCTGATAGACCGATCCCATAACTAACCCCAGGGCTTGATGTCTGATAGACCCCTCTCCATTACTGACCCCAGGGCTTGATCTCTGATAGACTCCTCTCCATTACTAACCCCGGTGCTTGATATCTGATAAACCCCTCTCCATTACTGACCCGAGGCTTCATGTCTGATAGACCCCTCTCCATTTCTGACCCCAGGGCTTGATGTCTGATAGACCCCTCTCCATTACTGATCCCAGGGCTTGATGTCTGATAGACCCCTCTGCATTACTAACCCCAGAGCTTGATGTCTGATAGACCCCTCTCCATTACTAACCCCAGGGCTTGATGTCTGATAAACCCCCCTCCATTACTAACCCCGGGGCTTGATGTCTGATAGACCCCTCTCCATTACTAACCCCGGGGCTCGATGTCTGATAGACTCCTCTCCATTACTAACCCCGGGGCTTGATGTCTGATAGACTCCTCTCCATTACTAACCCCGGGGCTCGTTGTCTGATAGACTCCTCTCCATTACTAACCCCAGGGCTTGATGTCTGATAGACCCCCCTCCATTTCTAACCCCAGAGCTTGATGTCTGATAGACCCCTCTCCATTACTAACCCCGGGGCTCGATGTCTGATAGACTCCTCTCCATTACTAACCCCGGGGCTTGATGTCTGATAGACCCCCCTTCATTACTGATCCCGGGGCTTGAGGTCTGATAGACCCCTCTCCATTACTAACCCCAGGGCTTGATGTCTGATAGACCCCTCTCCATTACTAACACCGGGGCTCGATGTCTGATAGACACCTCTCCATTACTGACCTCGGGGCTTGACGTCTGATAGACCCCTCTCCATTACTGACCCCAGGGCTTGATGTCTTGATAGACACCTCTCCATTACTGACCCCGGGGCTTGATGTCTGATAGACCCCTCTCCATTACTGACCCCGGGGCTTGATGTCTGATAGACCCCTCTCCATTACTGACCCCAGGGCTTGATGTCTGATAGACCCCTCTCCATTACTAACCCCGGGGCTTTATGTCTGATAGACCCCTCTCCATTACTAACCCCAGGGCTTGTTGTCTGTTAGACCCCCTCCATTACTAACCCCAGGGCTTGATGTCTGATAGACCCCTCTCCATTACTGACCCCGGGGCTTGATGTCTGATAGACGCCTCTCCATTACTATCCCCGGGGCTTGATCTCTCATAGACCCCTCTCCATTACTAACCCCGGGGCTCGATGTCTGATAGACACCTCTCCATTACTCACCCCGGGGCTCAATGTCTGATAGACCCCTCTCCATTACTGACCCCGGGGTTTGATGTCTGATAGACCCCTCTCCATTACTAACCCCGGGGCTTGATGTCTGATAGACCCCTCTCCATTACTGACCCCAGGGCTTGATGTCTGATAGACCCCTCTCCATTACTAACCCCAGGGCTTGATGTCTGATAGACCCCTCTCCATTACTGACCCCGGGGCTTGATGTCTGTTAGACCCCTCTCCTTTACTAACCCCAGGGTTTGATGTCTGATAGACCCCTCTCCATTACTAACCCCAGGGCTTGATGTCTGATAGACCCCTCTCCATTACTGACCCCGGGGCTTGATGTCTGATAGACCCCTCTCCATTTCTGAACCCGGGGCTTGATGTCTGATAGACCCCTCTCCATTACTAACCCCAGGGTTTGATGTCTGATAGACCCCTCTCCATTACTAACCCCAGGGCTTGATGTCTGATAGACCCCTCTCCATTACTAACCCCAGGGCTTGATGGCTGATAGACACCTCTCCATTACTGACCCCGGGGCTTGATGTCTGATAGACCCCTCTCTATTACTGACTCCGGGGCTTGATGTCTGATAGACCCCTCTAAATTACTATCCCCAGGGCTTGATGTCTGATAGACCCCTCTCCATTACTGACCCCTGGGCTTTTTTTCTGATAGACCCCTCTCCATTACTAGCCCCAGGGCTTGATGTCTGATAGACCCCTCTCCATTACTAAGCCCGGGGCTTGATGTCTGATAGACCCCTCTCCATTACTAACCCCAGGGCTTGATGTCTGATATACCCCTCTCCATTACTAGCCCCAGGGCTTGATGTCTGATAGACCCCTCTCCATTACTGACCCCGGGGCTTGATGTCTGATAGACCCCTCTCCATTACTGACCCCGGGGCTTGATGTCTGATACACTCCTCTCCGTTACTGACCCCGGGGCTTGATGTCTGATAGACCCCTCTCCATTACTAACCCCGGGGCTTGATGTCTGATAGACCCCTCTCCATTACTGACCCCGGGGCTTGATGTCTGATAGACCCCTCTCCATTACTGACCCCAGGGCTTGATGTCTGATAGACTCCTCTCCATTACTAACCCCGGAGCTTGATGTCTGATAGACCCCTCTCCATTACTAGCCCCAGGGCTTGATGTCTGATAGACCCCTCTCCATTACTGACCCCGGGGCTTGATGTCTGATAGACCCCTCTCCATTACTGACCCCAGGCCTTGATGTCTGATAGACTCCCCTCCATTACTAACATTAGAGCTTGATCTCTGTTAGACACCTCTCCATTACTGACCCCGGGGCTTGATGTCTGACAGACCCCTCTCCATTACTAACCCCAGTGCTTGATGTCTGATAGACCCCTCTCAATTACTGACCCCAGGGCTTGATGTCTGAAAGACCCCTCTCCATTAATAACCCCAGGGCTTGATCTCTGATAGACCCCTCTCCATTAATAACCCCAGGGCTTGATGTCTGATAGACCCCTCTCCATTACTGACCCCGGGGCTTGATGTCTGATAGACCCCTCTCCGTTACTGACCCCGGTGCTTGATGTCTGATAGACCCCTCTCCATTACTGACCCGAGACTTCATGTCTGACAGACCCCTCTCCATTACTGACCCCAGGGCTTGATGTCTGATAAACACCTCTCCATTACTGACCCCAGGGCTTGATGTCTGATAGACCGATCCCATTACTAACCCCAGGGCTTGATGTCTGATAGACCCCTCTCCATTACTGACCCCAGGGCTTGATCTCTGATAGACTCCTCTCCATTACTAACCCCGGTGCTTGATGTCTGATAAACCCCTCTCCATTACTGACCCGAGGCTTCATGTCTGATAGACCCCTCTCCATTTCTGACCCCAGGGCTTGATGTCTGATAGACCCCTCTCCATTACTGATCCCAGGGCTTGATGTCTGATAGACCCCTCTGCATTACTAATCCCAGAGCTTGATGTCTGATAGACCCCTCTCCATTACTAACCCCGGGGCTTGATGTCTGATAGACCCCCCTCCATTACTGATCCCGGGGCTTGAGGTCTGATAGACCCCTCTCCATTACTAACCCCAGGGCTTGATGTCTGATAGACCCCTCTCCATTACTAACCCCGGGGCTCGATGTCTGATAGACACCTCTCCATTACTGACCCCGGGGCTTGATGTCTGATAGACCCCTCTCCATTACTGACCCCAGGGCTTGATGTCTTGATAGACACCTCTCCATTACTGAACCCGGGGCTTGATGTCTGATAGACCCCTCTCCATTACTGACCCCGGGGCTTGATGTCTAATAGACCCCTCTCCATTACTGACCCCAGGACTTGATGTCTGATAGAACCCTCTCCATTACTAACCCCGGGGCTTGATGTCTGATAGACCCCTCTCCATTACTAACCCCAGGGCTTGTTGTCTGATAGACCCCTCTCCATTACTAACCCCAGGGCTTGATGTCTGATAGACCCCTCTCCATTACTGACCCCGGGGCTTGATGTCTGATAGACGCATCTCCATTACTGACCCCGGGGCTTGATCTGTCATAGACCCCTCTCCATTACTAACCCCGGGGCTCGATGTCTGATAGACACCTCTCCATTACTGACCCCGGGGCTCGATGTCTGATAGACCCCTCTCCATTACTGACCCCGGGGATTGATGTCTGATAGACCCCTCTCCATTACTAACCCCAGGGCTTGATGTCTGATAGACCCCTCTCCAATACTAACCCCGGGGCTTGATGTCTGATAGACCCCTCTCCATTACTAACCCCAGGGCTTGATGTCTGATAGACCCCTCTCCATTACTAACCCCGGGGCTTGATGTCTGATAGACCCCTCTCCATTACTGACCCCGGGGTTTGATGTCTGATAGACCCCTCTCCATTACTAACCCCGGGGCTTGATGTCTGATAGACACCTCTCCATTACTAACCACAGGGCTTGATGTCTGATAGACCCCTCTCCATTACTAACCCCAGGGCTTGATGTCTGATAGACCCCTCTCCATTACTGACCCCGGGGCTTGATGTCTGTTAGACCCCTCTCCATTACTAACCCCAGGGTTTGATGTCTGATAGACCCCTCTCCATTACTAACCCCAGGGCATGATGTCTGATAGACCCCTCTCCATTACTAACCCCAGGGCTTGATGTCTGATATACACCTCTCCATTACTGACCCCGGGGCTTGATGTCTGATAGACCCCTCTCTATTACTGACCACGGGGCTTGATGTCTGATAGACCCCTCTCCATTACTATCCCCAGGGCTTGATGTCTGAAAGACCCCTCTCCATTACTGACCCCAGGGCTTGATGTCTGATAGACCCCTCTCCATTATTAACCCCAGGGTTTGATGTCTGATAGACCTCTCTCCATTACTGACCCCAGGGTTTGATGTCTGATAGACCCCTCTCCATTACTAACCCCAGGGCTTGATGTCTGATAGACACCTCTCAATTACTGACCCCGGGGCTTGATGTCTGATAGACCCCTTTCTATTACTGACCCCGGGGCTTGATGTCTGATAGACCCCTCTCCATTACTATCCCCAGGGCTTGATGTCTGATAGACCCCTCTCCATTACTGACCCCTGGGCTTTTTTTCTGATAGAACCCTCTCCATTACTAGCCCCAGGGCTTGATGTCTGATAGACCCCTCTCCATTACTAACCCCGGGGCTTGATGTCTGATAGACCCCTCCCCATTACTAACCCCAGGGCTTGATGTCTGATATACCCCTCTCCATTACTAGCCCCAGTTCTTGATGTCTGATAGACCCCTCTCCATTACTGACCCCGGGGCTTGATGTCTGATAGACCCCTCTCCATTACTGACCCCGGGGCTTGATGTCTGATAGACCCCTCTCCGTTACTGACCCCGGGGCTTGATGTATGATAGACCCCTCTCCATTACTAACCCCGGGGCTTGATGTCTGATAGACCCCTCTCCATTACTGACCCCGGGGCTTGATGTCTGATAGACCCCTCTCCATTACTGACCCCAGGGCTTGATGTCTGATAGACCCCTCTCCATTACTGACCCCGGGGCTTGATGTCTGATAGACCCCTCTCCATTACTAACCCCGGGGCTTGATGTCTCATAGACCCCTCTCCATTACTGACCCCAGGCCTTGATGTCTGATAGACTCCCCTCCATTACTAACCCCAGAGCTTGATCTCTGTTAGACCCCTCTACATTACTGACCCCGGGGCTTGATGTCTGATAGACCCCTCTCCATTACTAACCCCAGAGCTTGATGTCTGATAGACCCCTCTCCATTACTGACCCCAGTGCTTGATCTCTGATAGACCCCTCTCCATTAATAACCCCAGGGCTTGATGTCTGATAGACCGCTCTCCATTACTAACCCCGGGGCGTGATGTCTGATAGACCCCTCTCCATTACTGACCCCGGGGCTTCATATCTGATAGACCCCTCTCCGTTACTGACCCCGGGGCTTGATGTCTGATAGACCCCTCTCCATTACTAGCCCCGGGGCTTGATGTCTGATAGACCCCTCTCCATTACTAACCCCGGGGCTTGATGTCTGATAGACCCCTCTCCATTACTGACCCCGGGGCTTGATGTCTGATAGACCCCTCTCCATTACTGACCCGAGACTTCATGTCTGATAGACCCCTCTCCATTACTGACCCCAGGGCTTGATGTCTGATAGACACCTCTCCATTACTGACCCCAGGGCTTGATGTCTGATAGACCGATCCCATTACTAACCCCAGGGCTTGATATCTGATATACCCCTCTCCATTACTGACCCCAGGGCTTGATCTCTGATAGACTCCTCTCCATTACTAACCCCGGTGCTTGATGTCTGATAAACCCCTCTCCATTACTGATCCGAGGCTTCATGTCTGATAGACCCCTCTCCATTTCTGACCCCAGGGCTTGATGTCTGATAGACCCCTCTCCATTACTGATCCCAGGGCTTGATGTCTGATAGTCCCCTCTGCATTGCTAACCCCAGAGCTTGATGTCTGATAGACCCCTCTCCATTACTAACCCCGGGGCTTGATGTCTGATAGACCCCTCTCCATTACTGATCCCGGGGCTTGAGGTCTGATAGACCCCTCTCCATTACTAACCCCAGGGCTTGATGTCTGATAGACCCCTCTCCATTACTAACCCCGGGGCTCGATGTCTGATAGACACCTCTCCATTACTGACCCCGGGGCTTGATGTCTGATAGACCCCTCTCCATTACTGACCCCAGGGCTTGATGTCTGATAGACTCCTCTCCATTACTAACCCCGGAGCTTGATGTCTGATAGACCCCTTTCCATTACTAGCCCCAGGGCTTGATGTCTGATAGACCCCTCTCCATTACTGACCCCGGGGCTTGATGTCTGATAGACCCTTCTCCATTACTAACCCCAGGGCTTGATGTCTCATAGACCCCTCTACATTACTGACCCCAGGCCTTGATGTCTGATAGACTCCCCTCCATTACTAACCTCAGAGCGTGATCTCTGTTAGACCCCTCTCCATTACTGACCCCGGGGCTTGATGTCTGACAGACCCCTCTCCATTACTAACCCCAGGGCTTGATGTCTGATAGACCCCTCTCCATTACTGACCCCAGGGCTTGATGTCTGATAGACCCCTCTCCATTAATAACCCCAGAGCTTGATCTCTGATAGACCCCTCTCCATTAATAACCCAAGGGCTTGATGTCTGATAGACCCCTCTCCATTACTGACCCCGGGGCTTGATGTCTGATAGACCCCTCTCCGTTACTGACCCCGGGGCTTGATGTCTGATAGACCCCTCTCCATTACTGACCCGAGACTTCATGTCTGATAGACCCCTCTCAATTACTGACCCCAGGGCTTGATGTCTGATAAACACCTCTCCATTACTGACCCCAGGGCTTGATGTCTGATAGACCGATCCCATTACTAACCCCAGGGCTTGATGTCTGATAGACCCCTCTCCATTACTGACCCCAGGGCTTGATCTCTGATAGACTCCTCTCCATTACTAACCCCGGTGCTTGATGTCTGATAAACCCCTCTCCATTACTGACCCGAGGCTTCAAGTCTGATAGACCCCTCTCCATTTCTGACCCCAGGGCTTGATGTCTGATAGTCCCCTCTCCATTACTGATCCCAGGGCTTGATGTCTGATAGACCCCTCTGCATTACTAACCCCAGAGCTTGATGTCTGATAGACCCCTCTCCATTACTAACCCCGGGGCTTGATGTCTCATAGACCCCCTCCATTACTGATCCCGGTGCTTGAGGTCTGATAGACCCCTCTCCTTTACTAACCCTAGGGCTTGATGTCTGATAGACCCCTCTCCATTACTAACCCCGGGGCTCGATGTCTGATAGACACCTCTCCATTACTGACCCCGGGGCTTGATGTCTGATAGACCCCTCTCCATTACTGACCCCAGGGCTTGATGTCTTGATAGACACCTCTCCATTACTGACCCCGGGGCTTGATGTCTGATAGACCCCTCTCCATTATTGACCCCGGGGCTTGATGTCTGATAGACCCCTCTCCATTACTGACCCCAGGGCTTGATGTCTGATAGACCCCTCTCCATTACTAACCCCGGGGCTTGATGTCTGATAGACCCCTCTCCATTACTAACCCCAGGGCTTGTTGTCTGATAGACCCCTCTCCATTACTAACCCCAGGGCTTGATGTCTGATAGACCACTCTCCATTACTGACCCCGGGGCTTGATGTCTGATAGACGCCTCTCCATTACTGACCCCGGGGCTTGATCTCTCATAGACCCCTCTCCATTACTAACCCCGGGGCTCGATGTCTGATAGACACCTCTCCATTACTGACCCCGGGGCTCGATGTCTGATAGACCCCTCTCCATTACTGACCCCGGGGATTGATGTCTGATAGACCCCTCTCCATTACTAACCCCAGGGCTTGATGTCTGATAGACCCCTCTCCATTACTAACCCCGGGGCTTGATGTCTGATAGACCCCTCTCCATTACTAACCCCAGGGCTTGATGTCTGATAGACCTCTCACCATTACTAACCCCGGGGCTTGATGGCTGATAGACCCCTCTCCATTACTGACCCTGGGGTTTGATGTCTGATAGACCCCTCTCCATTACTAACCCCAGGGCTTGATGTCTGATAGACCCCTCTCCATTACTAACCCCAGGGCTAGATGTCTGATAGACCCCTCTCCATTACTGACCCCGGGGCTTGATGTCTGTTAGACCCCTCTCCATGACTAACCCCAGGGTTTGATGTCTGATAGACCCCTCTCCATTACTAACCCCAGGGCTTGATGTCTGATAGACCCCTCTCCATTACTAACCCCAGGGCTTGATGTCTGATAGACACCTCTCCATTACTGACCCCGGGGCTTGATGTCTGATAGACCCCTCTCTATTACTGACCACGGGGCTTGATGTCTGATAGACCCCTCTCCATTACTATCCCCAGGGCTTGATGTCTTATAGACCCCTCTTCCTTACTGACCCCAGGGCTTGATGTCTGATAGACCCCTCTCCATTACTAACCCCAGGGTTTGATGTCTGATAGACCTCTATCCATTACTGACCCCAGGGTTTGATGTCTGATAGACACCTCTGCATTACTGACCCCGGGGCTTGATGTCTGATAGACTCCTCTCCATTACTGACCCCGGGGCTTGATGTCTTATAGACCCCTCTCCATTACTGACCTCAGGGCTTGATGTCTGATAGACCCCTCTCCATTACTGACCCCAGGGCTTGATGTCTGATAGACCCCTCTCCATTACGGGCCCCAGGGCTCGATGTCTGATAGACCCCTCTCCATTACTGACCCCAGGGCTTGATGTCTCATAGTCCCCTCTCCATTACTGACCCCAGGGCGTGATCTCTGATAGACTCCTCTCCATTACTAACCCCGGTGCTTGATGTCTGATAAACCCCTCTCCATTACTGATCCGAGGCTTCATGTCTGATAGACCCCTCTCCATTACTGACCCCAGGGCTTGATGTCTGATAGACCCCTCTCCATTACTGACCACAGGGCTTGATGTCTGATAGACCGATCCCATTACTAACCCCAGGGCTTGATGTCTGATAGACCCCTCTCCATTACTGACCCCAGGGCTTGATCTCTGATAGACTCCTCACCATTACTAACCCCGGTGCTTGATGTCTGATAAACCCCTCTCCATTACTGACCCGAGGCTTCATGTCTGATAGACCCCTCTCCATTACTGACCCCAGGGCTTGATGTCTGATAGACCCCTCTCCATTACTGACCCCGGGGCTTGATGTCTGATAGACCCCTCTCGATTACTGATCCCAGGTCTTGATGTCTGATAGACCCCTCTGCATTACTAACCCCAGAGCTTGATATCTGATAGACCCCTCTCCATTACTAACCCCGGGGCTTGATGTCTGATAGACCCCTCTCCATTACTGATCCCGGGGCTCGGTGTCTGATAGACACCTCTCCATTACAGACCCCGGGGCTTGATGTCTGATAGACCCCTCTCCATTACTGACCCCGGGGCTTGATGTCTGATAGACCCCTCTCCATTACTGACCCCGGGGCTTGATGACTGATAGACCCCTCTCCATTTCTGACCCCAGGGATTGATGTCTGATAGACCCCTCTCCATTACTAACCCCGGGGCTTGATGTCTGATAGACCCCTTTCCATTACTAATCCCAGGACTTGTTGTCTGATAGACCCCTGTCCATTACTAACCCCAGGGCTTGATGTCTGATAGACCACTCTCCATTACTAACCCCAGGGCTTGATGTCTGATAGACCCCTCTCCATTACTGACCCCGGGGCTTGAAGTCTGATAGACCCCTCTCCATTACTGACCCCGGGGCTTGATGTCTGATAGACCCCTCTCCATTACTGAACCCGGGGCTTGATGTCTGATAGACCCCTCTCCATTACTAACCCCAGGGCTTGATGTCTGATAGACCCCTCTCCATTACTAACCCCAGGGCTTGATGTCTGATAGACCTCTCCATTACTGACCCCAGGGTTTGATGTTTGATAGACCCCTCTCCATTACTAAACCCAGGGCTTGATGTCTGATAGACACCTCTCCATTACTGACCCCGGGGCTTGATGTCTGATAGACCCCTCTCTATTACTGACCCCGGGGCTTGATGTCTGATAGACCCCTCTCCATTACTATCCCCATGGCTTGATGTCTGATAGACCCCTCTCCATTACTGACCCCTGGGCTTTTTTTCTGACAGACCCCTCTCCATTACTAGCCCCAGGGCTTGATGTCTGATAGACCCCTCTCCATTACTTTCCCCTGGGCTTGATGTCTGAACAACCCCTCTCCATTACTAACCCCGGGGCTCAATGTCTGATATACCCCTCTCCATTACTAGCCCCAGGGCTTGATGTCTGATAGACCTCTCTCCATTACTGACCCCGGGGCTTGATGTCTGATAGACCCCTCTCCATTACTGACCCCTGGGCTTGATGTCTGATAGACCCCTCTCCGTTACTGACCCCGGGGCTTGATGTCTGATAGACCCCTCTCCATTACTAACCCCGGGGCTTGATGTCTGATAGACCCTTCTCCATTACTAACCCCGGGGCTTGATGTCTGATAGACCCCTCTCCATTACTGACCCCAGGGCTTGATGTCTGATAGACTCCTCTCTATTACTAACCCCAGGGCTTGATGTCTGATAGACCCCTCTCCATTACTAGCCCCAGGGCTTGATGTCTGATAGACCCCTCTCCATTACTGACCCCGGGGCTTGATGTCTGATAGACCCCTCTCCATTACTAACCCCAGGCCTTGATGTCTCATAGACCCCTCTCCATTACTGACCCCAGGCCTTGATGTCTGATAGACTCCCCTCCATTACTAACCCCAGAGCTTGATCTCTGTTAGACCCCTCTCCATTACTGACCCCGGGGCTTGATGTCTGATAGACCCCTCTCCATTACTAACCCCAGGGCTTGATGTCTGATAGACCCCTCTCCATTACTGACCCCAGAGCTTGATCTCTGATAGACCCCTCTCCATTAATAACCCCAGGGCTTGATGTCTGATAGACCCCTCTCCATTACTAACCCCAGGGCTTGATGTCTGATAGACCCCTCTCCATTACTGACCCCGGGGCTTGATGTCTGATAGACCCCTCTCTATTACTGACCCCGGTTCTTGATGTCTGATACACCCCTCTCTATTACTGACCCCGGGGCTTGATGTCTGATAGACCCCTCTCCATTACTAACCCCAGGGCTTGATGTCTGATATACCCCTCTCCATTACTAGCCCCAGGGCTTGATGTCTGATAGACCCCTCTCCATTACTAACCCCAGGGCTTGATGTCTGATAGACCCCTCTCCATTACTGACCCCGGGGCTTGATGTCTGATAGACGCATCTCCATTACTGACCCCGGGGCTTGATCTGTCATAGACCCCTCTCCATTACTAACCCCGGGGCTCGATGTCTGATAGACACCTCTCCATTACTGACCCCGGGGCTCGATGTCTGATAGACCCCTCTCCATTACTGACCCCGGGGATTGATGTCTGATAGACCCCTCTCCATTACTAACCCCAGGGCTTGATGTCTGATAGACCCCTCTCCAATACTAACCCCGGGGCTTGATGTCTGATAGACCCCTCTCCATTACTAACCCCAGGGCTTGATGTCTGATAGACCCCTCTCCATTACTAACCCCGGGGCTTGATGTCTGATAGACCCCTCTCCATTACTGACCCCGGGGTTTGATGTCTGATAGACCCCTCTCCATTACTAACCCCGGGGCTTGATGTCTGATAGACACCTCTCCATTACTAACCACAGGGCTTGATGTCTGATAGACCCCTCTCCATTACTAACCCCAGGGCTTGATGTCTGATAGACCCCTCTCCATTACTGACCCCGGGGCTTGATGTCTGTTAGACCCCTCTCCATTACTAACCCCAGGGTTTGATGTCTGATAGACCCCTCTCCATTACTAACCCCAGGGCATGATGTCTGATAGACCCCTCTCCATTACTAACCCCAGGGCTTGATGTCTGATATACACCTCTCCATTACTGACCCCGGGGCTTGATGTCTGATAGACCCCTCTCTATTACTGACCACGGGGCTTGATGTCTGATAGACCCCTCTCCATTACTATCCCCAGGGCTTGATGTCTGAAAGACCCCTCTCCATTACTGACCCCAGGGCTTGATGTCTGATAGACCCCTCTCCATTATTAACCCCAGGGTTTGATGTCTGATAGACCTCTCTCCATTACTGACCCCAGGGTTTGATGTCTGATAGACCCCTCTCCATTACTAACCCCAGGGCTTGATGTCTGATAGACACCTCTCAATTACTGACCCCGGGGCTTGATGTCTGATAGACCCCTTTCTATTACTGACCCCGGGGCTTGATGTCTGATAGACCCCTCTCCATTACTATCCCCAGGGCTTGATGTCTGATAGACCCCTCTCCATTACTGACCCCTGGGCTTTTTTTCTGATAGAACCCTCTCTATTACTAGCCCCAGGGCTTGATGTCTGATAGACCCCTCTCCATTACTAACCCCGGGGCTTGATGTCTGATAGACCCCTCCCCATTACTAACCCCAGGGCTTGATGTCTGATATACCCCTCTCCATTACTAGCCCCAGTTCTTGATGTCTGATAGACCCCTCTCCATTACTGACCCCGGGGCTTGATGTCTGATAGACCCCTCTCCATTACTGACCCCGGGGCTTGATGTCTGATAGACCCCTCTCCGTTACTGACCCCGGGGCTTGATGTATGATAGACCCCTCTCCATTACTAACCCCGGGGCTTGATGTCTGATAGACCCCTCTCCATTACTGACCCCGGGGCTTGATGTCTGATAGACCCCTCTCCATTACTGACCCCAGGGCTTGATGTCTGATAGACCCCTCTCCATTACTGACCCCGGGGCTTGATGTCTGATAGACCCCTCTCCATTACTAACCCCGGGGCTTGATGTCTCATAGACCCCTCTCCATTACTGACCCCAGGCCTTGATGTCTGATAGACTCCCCTCCATTACTAACCCCAGAGCTTGATCTCTGTTAGACCCCTCTACATTACTGACCCCGGGGCTTGATGTCTGATAGACCCCTCTCCATTACTAACCCCAGAGCTTGATGTCTGATAGACCCCTCTCCATTACTGACCCCAGTGCTTGATCTCTGATAGACCCCTCTCCATTAATAACCCCAGGGCTTGATGTCTGATAGACCGCTCTCCATTACTAACCCCGGGGCGTGATGTCTGATAGACCCCTCTCCATTACTGACCCCGGGGCTTCATATCTGATAGACCCCTCTCCGTTACTGACCCCGGGGCTTGATGTCTGATAGACCCCTCTCCATTACTAGCCCCGGGGCTTGATGTCTGATAGACCCCTCTCCATTACTAACCCCGGGGCTTGATGTCTGATAGACCCCTCTCCATTACTGACCCCGGGGCTTGATGTCTGATAGACCCCTCTCCATTACTGACCCGAGACTTCATGTCTGATAGACCCCTCTCCATTACTGACCCCAGGGCTTGATGTCTGATAGACACCTCTCCATTACTGACCCCAGGGCTTGATGTCTGATAGACCGATCCCATTACTAACCCCAGGGCTTGATATCTGATATACCCCTCTCCATTACTGACCCCAGGGCTTGATCTCTGATCGACTCCTCTCCATTACTAACCCCGGTGCTTGATGTCTGATAAACCCCTCTCCATTACTGACCCGAGGCTTCATGTCTGATAGACCCCTCTCCATTTCTGACCCCAGGGCTTGATGTCTGATAGACCCCTCTCCATTACTGATCCCAGGGCTTGATGTCTGATAGTCCCCTCTGCATTGCTAACCCCAGAGCTTGATGTCTGATAGACCCCTCTCCATTACTAACCCCGGGGCTTGATGTCTGATAGACCCCTCTCCATTACTGATCCCGGGGCTTGAGGTCTGATAGACCCCTCTCCATTACTAACCCCAGGGCTTGATGTCTGATAGACCCCTCTCCATTACTAACCCCGGGGCTCGATGTCTGATAGACACCTCTCCATTACTGACCCCGGGGCTTGATGTCTGATAGACCCCTCTCCATTACTGACCCCAGGGCTTGATGTCTGATAGACTCCTCTCCATTACTAACCCCGGAGCTTGATGTCTGATAGACCCCTTTCCATTACTAGCCCCAGGGCTTGATGTCTGATAGACCCCTCTCCATTACTGACCCCGGGGCTTGATGTCTGATAGACCCTTCTCCATTACTAACCCCAGGGCTTGATGTCTCATAGACCCCTCTACATTACTGACCCCAGGCCTTGATGTCTGATAGACTCCCCTCCATTACTAACCTCAGAGCGTGATCTCTGTTAGACCCCTCTCCATTACTGACCCCGGGGCTTGATGTCTGACAGACCCCTCTCCATTACTAACCCCAGGGCTTGATGTCTGATAGACCCCTCTCCATTACTGACCCCAGGGCTTGATGTCTGATAGACCCCTCTCCATTAATAACCCCAGAGCTTGATCTCTGATAGACCCCTCTCCATTAATAACCCAAGGGCTTGATGTCTGATAGACCCCTCTCCATTACTGTCCCCGGGGCTTGATGTCTGATAGACCCCTCTCCGTTACTGACCCCGGGGCTTGATGTCTGATAGACCCCTCTCCATTACTGACCCGAGACTTCATGTCTGATAGACCCCTCTCAATTACTGACCCCAGGGCTTGATGTCTGATAAACACCTCTCCATTACTGACCCCAGGGCTTGATGTCTGATAGACCGATCCCATTACTAACCCCCGGGCTTGATGTCTGATAGACCCCTCTCCATTACTGACCCCAGGGCTTGATCTCTGATAGACTCCTCTCCATTACTAACCCCGGTGCTTGATGTCTGATAAACCCCTCTCCATTACTGACCCGAGGCTTCAAGTCTGATAGACCCCTCTCCATTTCTGACCCCAGGGCTTGATGTCTGATAGTCCCCTCTCCATTACTGATCCCAGGGCTTGATGTCTGATAGACCCCTCTGCATTACTAACCCCAGAGCTTGATGTCTGATAGACCCCTCTCCATTACTAACCCCGGGGCTTGATGTCTCATAGACCCCCTCCATTACTGATCCCGGTGCTTGAGGTCTGATAGACCCCTCTCCTTTACTAACCCTAGGGCTTGATGTCTGATAGACCCCTCTCCATTACTAACCCCGGGGCTCGATGTCTGATAGACACCTCTCCATTACTGACCCCGGGGCTTGATGTCTGATAGACCCCTCTCCATTACTGACCCCAGGGCTTGATGTCTTGATAGACACCTCTCCATTACTGACCCCGGGGCTTGATGTCTGATAGACCCCTCTCCATTATTGACCCCGGGGCTTGATGTCTGATAGACCCCTCTCCATTACTGACCCCAGGGCTTGATGTCTGATAGACCCCTCTCCATTACTAACCCCGGGGCTTGATGTCTGATAGACCCCTCTCCATTACTAACCCCAGGGCTTGTTGTCTGATAGACCCCTCTCCATTACTAACCCCAGGGCTTGATGTCTGATAGACCACTCTCCATTACTGACCCCGGGGCTTGATGTCTGATAGACGCCTCTCCATTACTGACCCCGGGGCTTGATCTCTCATAGACCCCTCTCCATTACTAACCCCGGGGCTCGATGTCTGATAGACACCTCTCCATTACTGACCCCGGGGCTCGATGTCTGATAGACCCCTCTCCATTACTGACCCCGGGGATTGATGTCTGATAGACCCCTCTCCATTACTAACCCCAGGGCTTGATGTCTGATAGACCCCTCTCCATTACTAACCCCGGGGCTTGATGTCTGATAGACCCCTCTACATTACTAACCCCAGGGCTTGATGTCTGATAGACCTCTCACCATTACTAACCCCGGGGCTTGATGGCTGATAGACCCCTCTCCATTACTGACCCTGGGGTTTGATGTCTGATAGACCCCTCTCCATTACTAACCCCAGGGCTTGATGTCTGATAGACCCCTCTCCATTACTAACCCCAGGGCTAGATGTCTGATAGACCCCTCTCCATTACTGACCCCGGGGCTTGATGTCTGTTAGACCCCTCTCCATGACTAACCCCAGGGTTTGATGTCTGATAGACCCCTCTCCATTACTAACCCCAGGGCTTGATGTCTGATAGACCCCTCTCCATTACTAACCCCAGGGCTTGATGTCTGATAGACACCTCTCCATTACTGACCCCGGGGCTTGATGTCTGATAGACCCCTCTCTATTACTGACCACGGGGCTTGATGTCTGATAGACCCCTCTCCATTACTATCCCCAGGGCTTGATGTCTTATAGACCCCTCTCCCTTACTGACCCCAGGGCTTGATGTCTGATAGACCCCTCTCCATTACTAACCCCAGGGTTTGATGTCTGATAGACCTCTATCCATTACTGACCCCAGGGTTTGATGTCTGATAGACACCTCTGCATTACTGACCCCGGGGCTTGATGTCTGATAGACTCCTCTCCATTACTGACCCCGGGGCTTGATGTCTTATAGACCCCTCTCCATTACTGACCTCAGGGCTTGATGTCTGATAGACCCCTCTCCATTACTGACCCCAGGGCTTGATGTCTGATAGACCCCTCTCCATTACGGGCCCCAGGGCTCGATGTCTGATAGACCCCTCTCCATTACTGACCCCAGGGCTTGATGTCTCATAGTCCCCTCTCCATTACTGACCCCAGGGCGTGATCTCTGATAGACTCCTCTCCATTACTAACCCCGGTGCTTGATGTCTGATAAACCCCTCTCCATTACTGACCCGAGGCTTCATGTCTGATAGACCCCTCTCCATTACTGACCCCAGGGCTTGATGTCTGATAGACCCCTCTCCATTACTGACCACAGGGCTTGATGTCTGATAGACCGATCCCATTACTAACCCCAGGGCTTGATGTCTGATAGACCCCTCTCCATTACTGACCCCAGGGCTTGATCTCTGATAGACTCCTCACCATTACTAACCCCGGTGCTTGATGTCTGATAAACCCCTCTCCATTACTGACCCGAGGCTTCATGTCTGATAGACCCCTCTCCATTACTGACCCCAGGGCTTGATGTCTGATAGACCCCTCTCCATTACTGACCCCGGGGCTTGATGTCTGATAGACCCCTCTCGATTACTGATCCCAGGTCTTGATGTCTGATAGACCCCTCTGCATTACTAACCCCAGAGCTTGATATCTGATAGACCCCTCTCCATTACTAACCCCGGGGCTTGATGTCTGATAGACCCCTCTCCATTACTGATCCCGGGGCTCGGTGTCTGATAGACACCTCTCCATTACAGACCCCGGGGCTTGATGTCTGATAGACCCCTCTCCATTACTGACCCCGGGGCTTGATGTCTGATAGACCCCTCTCCATTACTGACCCCGGGGCTTGATGACTGATAGACCCCTCTCCATTTCTGACCCCAGGGATTGATGTCTGATAGACCCCTCTCCATTACTAACCCCGGGGCTTGATGTCTGATAGACCCCTTTCCATTACTAATCCCAGGACTTGTTGTCTGATAGACCCCTGTCCATTACTAACCCCAGGGCTTGATGTCTGATAGACCACTCTCCATTACTAACCCCAGGGCTTGATGTCTGATAGACCCCTCTCCATTACTGACCCCGGGGCTTGAAGTCTGATAGACCCCTCTCCATTACTGACCCCGGGGCTTGATGTCTGATAGACCCCTCTCCATTACTGAACCCGGGGCTTGATGTCTGATAGACCCCTCTCCATTACTAACCCCAGGGCTTGATGTCTGATAGACCCCTCTCCATTACTAACCCCAGGGCTTGATGTCTGATAGACCTCTCCATTACTGACCCCAGGGTTTGATGTTTGATAGACCCCTCTCCATTACTAAACCCAGGGCTTGATGTCTGATAGACACCTCTCCATTACTGACCCCGGGGCTTGATGTCTGATAGACCCCTCTCTATTACTGACCCCGGGGCTTGATGTCTGATAGACCCCTCTCCATTACTATCCCCATGGCTTGATGTCTGATAGACCCCTCTCCATTACTGACCCCTGGGCTTTTTTTCTGACAGACCCCTCTCCATTACTAGCCCCAGGGCTTGATGTCTGATAGACCCCTCTCCATTACTTTCCCCTGGGCTTGATGTCTGAACAACCCCTCTCCATTACTAACCCCGGGGCTCAATGTCTGATATACCCCTCTCCATTACTAGCCCCAGGGCTTGATGTCTGATAGACCTCTCTCCATTACTGACCCCGGGGCTTGATGTCTGATAGACCCCTCTCCATTACTGACCCCTGGGCTTGATGTCTGATAGACCCCTCTCCGTTACTGACCCCGGGGCTTGATGTCTGATAGACCCCTCTCCATTACTAACCCCGGGGCTTGATGTCTGATAGACCCTTCTCCATTACTAACCCCGGGGCTTGATGTCTGATAGACCCCTCTCCATTACTGACCCCAGGGCTTGATGTCTGATAGACTCCTCTCTATTACTAACCCCAGGGCTTGATGTCTGATAGACCCCTCTCCATTACTAGCCCCAGGGCTTGATGTCTGATAGACCCCTCTCCATTACTGACCCCGGGGCTTGATGTCTGATAGACCCCTCTCCATTACTAACCCCAGGCCTTGATGTCTCATAGACCCCTCTCCATTACTGACCCCAGGCCTTGATGTCTGATAGACTCCCCTCCATTACTAACCCCAGAGCTTGATCTCTGTTAGACCCCTCTCCATTACTGACCCCGGGGCTTGATGTCTGATAGACCCCTCTCCATTACTAACCCCAGGGCTTGATGTCTGATAGACCCCTCTCCATTACTGACCCCAGAGCTTGATCTCTGATAGACCCCTCTCCATTAATAACCCCAGGGCTTGATGTCTGATAGACCCCTCTCCATTACTAACCCCAGGGCTTGATGTCTGATAGACCCCTCTCCATTACTGACCCCGGGGCTTGATGTCTGATAGACCCCTCTCTATTACTGACCCCGGTTCTTGATGTCTGATACACCCCTCTCTATTACTGACCCCGGGGCTTGATGTCTGATAGACCCCTCTCCATTACTAACCCCAGGGCTTGATGTCTGATATACCCCTCTCCATTACTAGCCCCAGGGCTTGATGTCTGATAGACCTCTCTCCATTACTGACCCCGGGGCTTGATGTCTGATAGACCCCTCTCCATTACTGACCCCGGGGCTTGATGTCTGATAGACCCCTCTCCGTTACTGACCCCGGGGCTTGATGTCTGATAGACCCCTCTCCATTACTAACCCCGGGGCTTGATGTCTGATAGACCCCTCTCCATTACTAACCCCGGGGCTTGATGTCTGATAGACCCTTCTCCATTACTGACCCCAGGGCTTGATGTCTGATAGACCCCTCTCCATTACTGACCCCAGGGCTTGATGTCTGATAGACCCCTCTCCATTACTGACCCCAGGGCTTGATCTCTGATAGACTCCTCTCCATTACTAACCCCGGTGCTTGATGTCTGATAAACCCCTCTCCATTACTGACCCGAGGCTTCATGTCTGATAGACCCCTCTCCATTACTGACCCCAGGGCTTGATGTCTGATAGACCCCTCTCCATTACTGACCCCGGGGCTTGATGTCTGATAGACCCCTCTCCATTACTGACCCCGGGGCTTGATGTCTGATAGACCCCTCTCCATTACTAACCCCAGGGCTTGATGTCTGATAGACCCCTCTCCATTACTAACCCCAGGGCTTGATGTCTGATAGACCCCTCTCCATTACTGACCCCAGGGTTTGATGTCTGATAGACCCCTCTCCATTACTAACCCCAGGGTTTGATGTCTGATAGACCTCTCTCCATTACTGACCCCAGGGTTTGATGTTTGATAGACCCCTCGCCATTACTAACCCCAGGGCTTGATGTCTGATAGACACCTCTCCATTACTAACCCCGGGGCTTGATGTCTGATAGACCCCTCTCTATTACTGACCCCGGGGCTTGATGTCTGATAGACCCCTCTCCATTACTATCCCCATGGCTTGATGTCTGATAGACCCCTCTCTATTACTGACCCCGGGGCTTGATGTCTGATAAACCCCTCTCCATTACTATCCCCAGGGCTTGATGTCTGATAGACCCCTCTCCATTACTGAACCCAGGGCTTGATGTCTGATAGACCCCTCTCCATTACTAACCCCAGGGCTTGATGTCTGATAGACCCCCCTCCATTACTAACCCCAGGGCTTGATGTCTGATAGACTAATCTCCATTACTGACCCCGGGGCTTGATGTCTTATAGACCCCTCTCCATTACTGACCTCAGGGCTTGATGTCTGATAGACCCCTCTCCATTACTGACCACAGGGCTTGATGTCTGATAGTCCCCTCTCCATTACGGGCCCCAGGGCTCGATGTCTGATAGACCCCTCTCCATTACTGACCCCAGGGCTTGATGTCTGATAGTCCCCTCTCCATTACTGACCCCAGGGCGTGATCTCTGATAGACTCCTCTCCATTACTAACCCTGGTGCTTGATGTCTGATAAACCCCTCTCCATTACTGACCCGAGGCTTCATGTCTGATAGACCCCTCTCCATTACTGACCCCAGGGCTTGATGTCTGATAGACCCCTCTCCATTACTGACCACAGGGCTTGATGTCTGATAGACCGATCCCATTACTAACCCCAGGGCTTGATGTCTGATAGACCCCTCTCCATTACTGACCCCAGGGCTTGATCTCTGATAGACTCCTCTCCATTACTAACCCCGGTGCTTGATGTCTGATAAACCCCTCTCCATTACTGACCCGAGGCTTCATGTCTGATAGACCCCTCTCCATTACTGACCCCAGGGCTTGATGTCTGATAGACCCCTCTCCATTACTGATCCCAGGGCTTGATGTCTGATAGACCCCTCTGCATTACTAACCCCAGAGCTTGATGTCTGATAGACCCCTCTCCATTACTGACCCCAGGGTTTGATGTTTGATAGACCCCTCTCCATTACTAAACCCAGGGCTTGATGTCTGATAGACACCTCTCCATTACTGACCCCGGGGCTTGATGTCTGATAGACCCCTCTCTATTACTGACCCCGGGGCTTGATGTCTGATAGACCCCTCTCCATTACTATCCCCATGGCTTGATGTCTGATAGACCCCTCTCCATTACTGACCCCTGGGCTTTTTTTCTGACAGACCCCTCTCCATTACTAGCCCCAGGGCTTGATGTCTGATAGACCCCTCTCCATTACTTTCCCCTGGGCTTGATGTCTGAACAACCCCTCTCCATTACTAACCCCAGGGCTTGATGTCTGATATACCCCTCTCCATTACTAGCCCCAGGGCTTGATGTCTGATAGACCTCTCTCCATTACTGACCCCGGGGCTTGATGTCTGATAGACCCCTCTCCATTACTGACCCCGGGGCTTGATGTCTGATAGACCCCTCTCCGTTACTGACCCCGGGGCTTGATGTCTGATAGACCCCTCTCCATTAATAACCCCGGGGCTTGATGTCTGATAGACCCCTCTCCATTACTAACCCCGGGGCTTGATGTCTGATAGACCCCTCTCCATTACTGACCCCAGGGCTTGATGTCTGATAGACTCCTCTCTATTACTAACCCCAGGGCTTGATGTCTGATAGACCCCTCTCCATTACTAGCCCCAGGGCTTGATGTCTGATAGACCCCTCTCCATTACTGACCCCGGGGCTTGATGTCTGATAGACCCCTCTCCATTACTAACCCCAGGCCTTGGTGTCTCATAGACCCCTCTCCATTACTGACCCCAGGCCTTGATGTCTGATAGACTCCCCTCCATTACTAACCCCAGAGCTTGATCTCTGTTAGACCCCTCTCCATTACTGACCCCGGGGCTTGATGTCTGATAGACCCCTCTCCATTAATAACCCCAGGGCTTGATGTCTGATAGACCCCTCTCCATTACTAACCCCAGGGCTTGATGTCTGATAGACCCCTCTCCATTACTGACCCCGGGGCTTGATGTCTGATAGACCCCTCTCTATTACTGACCCCGGGTCTTGATGTCTGATAGACCCCTCTCTATTACTGACCCCGGGGCTTGATGTCTGATAGACCCCTCTCCATTACTAACCCCAGGGCTTGATGTCTGATATACCCCTCTCCATTACTAGCCCCAGGGCTTGATGTCTGATAGACCTCTCTCCATTACTGACCCCGGGGCTTGATGTCTGATAGACCCCTCTCCATTACTGACCCCGGGGCTTGATGTCTGATAGACCCCTCTCCGTTACTGACCCCGGGGCTTGATGTCTGATAGACCCCTCTCCATTACTAACCCCGGGGCTTGATGTCTGATAGACCCCTCTCCATTACTAACCCCGGGGCTTGATGTCTGATAGACCCTTCTCCATTACTGACCCCAGGGCTTGATGTCTGATAGACCCCTCTCCATTACTGACCCCAGGGCTTGATGTCTGATAGACCCCTCTCCATTACTGACCCCAGGGCTTGATCTCTGATAGACTCCTCTCCATTACTAACCCCGGTGCTTGATGTCTGATAAACCCCTCTCCATTACTGACCCGAGGCTTCATGTCTGATAGACCCCTCTCCATTACTGACCCCAGGGCTTGATGTCTGATAGACCCCTCTCCATTACTGACCCCGGGGCTTGATGTCTGATAGACCCCTCTCCATTACTGACCCCGGGGCTTGATGTCTGATAGACCCCTTTCCATTACTAACCCCAGGGCTTGATGTCTGATAGACCCCTCTCCATTACTAACCCCAGGGCTTGATGTTTGATAGACCCCTCTCCATTACTGACCCCAGGGCTTGATGTCTGATAGACCCCTCTCCATTACTAACCCCAGGGTTTGATGTCTGATAGACCTCTCTCCATTACTGACCCCAGGGTTTGATGTTTGATAGACCCCTCTCCATTACTAACCCCAGGGCTTGATGTCTGATAGACACCTCTCCATTACTAACCCCGGGGCTTGATGTCTGATAGACCCCTCTCTATTACTGACCCCGGGGCTTGATGTCTGATAGACCCCTCTCCATTACTATCCCCATGGCTTGATGTCTGATAGACCCCTCTCCATTACAGACCCCTGGACTTTTTTTCTGACAGACCCCTCTCCATTACTAGCCCCAGGGCTTGATGTCTGATAGACCCCTCTCCATTACTAACCCCTGGGCTTGATGTCTGATAGACCCCTCTCCATTACTAACCCCAGGGCTTGATGTCTGATATACCCCTCTCCATTACTACCCCCAGGGCTTGATGTCTGATAGACCCCTCTCCATTACTGACCCCGGGGCTTGATGTCTGATAGACCCCTCTCCATTACTGACCCCGGGGCTTGATGTCTGATAGACCCCTCTCCGTTACTGACCCCGGGTCTTGATGTCTGATAGACCCCTCTCCATTACTAACCCCGGGGCTTGATGTCTGATAGACCCCTCTCCATTACTAACCCCGGGGCTTGATGTCTGATAGACCCCTCTCCATTACTGACCCCAGGGCTTGATGTCTGATAGACTCCTCTCCATTACTAACCCCAGGGCTTGATGTCTGATAGACCCCTCTCCATTACTGACCCCAGAGCTTGATCTCTGATAGACCCCTCTCCATTAATAACCCCAGGGCTTGATGTCTGATAGACCCCTCTCCATTACTACCCCCAGGGCTTGATGTCTGATAGACCCCTCTCCATTACTAGCCCCAGGGCTTGATGTCTGATAGACCCCTCTCCATTACTGACCCCGGGGCTTGATGTCTGATAGACCCCTCTCCATTACTAACCCCAGGGCTTGATGTCTCATAGACCCCTCTCCATTACTGACCCCAGGCCTTGATGTCTGATAGACTCCCCTCCATTACTAACCCCAGAGCTTGATCTCTGTTAGACCCCTCTCCATTACTGACCCCGGGGCTTGATGTCTGATAGACCCCTCTCCATTACTAACCCCAGGGCTTGATGTCTGATAGACCCCTCTCCATTACTGACCCCAGAGCTTGATCTCTGATAGACCCCTCTCCATTAATAACCCCAGGGCTTGATGTCTGATAGACCCCTCTCCATTACTAACCCCAGGGCTTGATGTCTGATAGACCCCTCTCCATTACTGACCCCGGGGCTTGATGTCTGATAGACCCCTCTCTATTACTGACCCCGGGGCTTGATGTCTGATAGACCCCTCTCTATTACTGACCCCGGGGCTTGATGTCTGATAAACCCCTCTCCATTACTATCCCCAGGGCTTGATGTCTGATAGACCCCTCTCCATTACTGAACCCAGGGCTTGATGTCTGATAGACCCCTCTCCATTACTAACCCCAGGGCTTGATGTCTGATAGACCCCCCTCCATTACTAACCCCAGGGCTTGATGTCTGATAGACTCCTCTCCATTACTGACCCCGGGGCTTGATGTCTTATAAACCCCTCTCCATTACTGACCTCAGGGCTTGATGTCTGATAGACCCCTCTCCATTACTGACCCCACGGCTTGATGTCTGATAGACCCCTCTCCATTACGGGCCCCAGGGCTCGATGTCTGATAGACCCCTCTCCATTACTGACCCCAGGGCTTGATGTCTGATAGTCCCCTCTCCATTACTGACCCCAGGGCGTGATCTCTGATAGACTCCTCTCCATTACTAACCCTGGTGCTTGATGTCTGATAAACCCCTCTCCATTACTGACCCGAGGCTTCATGTCTGATAGACCCCTCTCCATTACTGACCCCAGGGCTTGATGTCTGATAGACCCCTCTCCATTACTGACCACAGGGCTTGAAGTCTGATAGACCGATCCCATTACTAACCCCAGGGCTTGATGTCTGATAGACCCCTCTCCATTACTGACCCCAGGGCTTGATCTCTGATAGACTCCTCTCCATTACTAACCCCGGTGCTTGATGTCTGATAAACCCCTCTCCATTACTGACCCGAGGCTTCATGTCTGATAGACCCCTCTCCATTACTGACCCCAGGGCTTGATGTCTGATAGACCCCTCTCCATTACTGATCCCAGGGCTTGATGTCTGATAGACCCCTCTGCATTACTAACCCCAGAGCTTGATATCTGATAGACCCCTCTACATTACTAACCCCGGGGCTTGATGTCTGATAGACCCCTCTCCATTACTGATCCCGGGGCTCGGTGTCTGATAGACACCTCTCCATTACAGACCCCGGGGCTTGATGTCTGATAGACCCCTCTCCATTACTGACCCCGGGGCTTGATGTCTGATAGACCCCTCTCCATTACTGACCCCGGGGCTTGATATCTGATAGACCCCTCTCCATTACTGACCCCAGGGATTGATGTCTGATAGACCCCTCTCCATTACTAACCCCGGGGCTTGATGTCTGATAGACCCCTCTCCATTACTAACCCCAGGACTTGTTGTCTGATACACCCCTGTCCATTACTAACCCCAGGGCTTGATGTCTGATAGACCACTCTCCATTACTAACCCCAGGGCTTGATGTCTGATAGACCCCTCTCCATTACTGACCCCGGGGCTTGATGTCTGATAGACCCCTCTACATTACTGACCCCGGGGCTTGATGTCTGATAGACCCCTCTCCATTACTGACCCCGGGGCTTGATGTCTGATAGACCCCTCTCCATTACTAACCCCAGGACTTGATGTCTGATAGACCCCTCTCCATTACTAACCCCAGGGCTTGATGTCTGATAGACCCCTCTCCATTACTGACCCCAGGGCTTGATGTCTGATAGACCCCTCTCCATTACTAACCGCAGGGTTTGATGTCTGATAGACCTCTCTCCATAACTGACCCCAGGGTTTGATGTTTGATAGACCCCTCTCCATTACTAAACCCAGGGCTTGATGTCTGATAGACACCTCTCCATTACTGACCCCGGGGCTTGATGTCTGATAGACCCCTCTCTATTACTGACCCCGGGGCTTGATGTCTGATAGACCCCTCTCCATTACTATCCCCATGGCTTGATGTCTGATAGATCCCTCTCCATTACTGACCCCTGGGCTTTTTTTCTGACAGACCCCTCTCCATTACTAGCCCCAGGGCTTGATGTCTGATAGACCCCTCTCCATTACTTTCCCCTGGGCTTGATGTCTGAACAACCCCTCTCCATTACTAACCCCAGGGCTTGATGTCTGATATACCCCTCTCCATTACTAACCCCAGGGCTTGATGTCTGATAGACCTCTCTCCATTACTGACCCCGGGGCTTGATGTCTGATAGACCCCTCTCCATTACTGACCCCGGGGCTTGATGTCTGATAGACCGCTCTCCGTTACTGACCCCGGGGCTTGATGTCTGATAGACCCCTCTCCATTACTAACCCCGGGGCTTGATGTCTGATAGACCCCTCTCCATTACTGACCCCAGGGCTTCATGTCTGATAGACTCCTCTCTATTACTAACCCCAGGGCTTGATGTCTGATAGACCCCTCTCCATTACTAGCCCCAGGGCTTGATGTCTGATAGACCCCTCTCCATTACTGACCCCGGGGCTTGATGTCTGATAGACCCCTCTCCATTACTAACCCCAGGCCTTGATGTCTCATAGACCCCCCTCCATTACTGACCCCAGGCCTTGATGTCTGATAGACTCCCCTCCATTACTAACCCCAGAGCTTGATCTCTGTTAGACCCCTCTCCATTACTGACCCCGGGGCTTGATGTCTGATAGACCCCTCTCCATTACTAACCCCAGGGCTTGATGTCTGATAGACCCCTCTCCATTACTGACCCCAGAGCTTGATCTCTGATAGACCCCTCTCCATTAATAACCCCAGGGCTTGATGTCTGATAGACCCCTCTCCATTACTAACCCCAGGGCTTGATGTCTGATAGACCCCTCTCCATTACTGACCCCGGGGCTTGATGTCTGATAGACCCCTCTCTATTACTGACCCCGGGTCTTGATGTCTGATAGACCCCTCTCTATTACTGACCCCGGGGCTTGATGTCTGATAGACCCCTCTCCATTACTAACCCCAGGGCTTGATGTCTGATATACCCCTCTCCATTACTAGCCCCAGGGCTTGATGTCTGATAGACCTCTCTCCATTACTGACCCCGGGGCTTGATGTCTGATAGACCCCTCTCCATTACTGACCCCGGGGCTTGATGTCTGATAGACCCCTCTCCGTTACTGACCCCGGGGCTTGATGTCTGATAGACCCCTCTCCATTACTAACCCCAGGGCTTGATGTCTGATAGACCCCTCTCCATTACTAACCCCGGGGCTTGATGTCTGATAGACCCCTCTCCATTACTGACCCCAGGGCTTGATGTCTGATAGACTCCTCTCTATTACTAACCCCAGGGCTTGATGTCTGATAGACCCCTCTCCATTACTAGCCCCAGGGCTTGATGTCTGATAGACCCCTCTCCATTACTTACCCCGGGGCTTGATGTCTGATAGACCCCTCTCCATTACTAAACCCAGGGCTTGATGTCTCATAGACCCCTCTCCATTACTGACCCCAGGCCTTGATGTCTGATAGATTCCCCTCCATTACTAACCCCAGAGCTTGATCTCTGTTAGACCCCTCTCCATTACTGACCCCGGGGCTTGATGTCTGATAGACCCCTCTCCATTACTAACCCCAGGGCTTGATGTCTGATAGACCCCTCTCCATTACTGACCCCAGAGCTTGATCTCTGATAGACCCCTCTCCATTAATAACCCCAGGGCTTGATGTCTGATAGACCCCTCTCCATTACTAACCCCAGGGCTTGATGTCTGATAGACCCCTCTCCATTACTGACCCCGGGGCTTGATGTCTGATAGACCCCTCTCTATTACTGACCCCGGGGCTTGATGTCTGATAGACCCCTCTCTATTACTGACCCCGGGGCTTGATGTCTGATAGACCCCTCTCCATTACTATCCCCAGGGCTTGATGTCTGATAGACCCCTCTCCATTACTGACCCCAGGGCTTGATGTCTGATAGACCCCTCTCCATTACTAACCCCAGGGCTTGATGTCTGATAGACCTCTCTCCATTACTAACCCCGGGGCTCGATGTCTGATAGACCCCTCTCCATTAATAACCCCAGGGCTTGATGTCTGATAGACCCCTCTCCATTACTAACCCCAGGGCTTGATGTCTGATAGACCCCTCTCCATTACTGACCCCGGGGCTTGATGTCTGATAGACCCCTCTCTATTACTGACCCCGGGGCTTGATGTCTGATAGACCCCTCTCTATTACTGACCCCGGGGCTTGATGTCTGATAGACCCCTCTCCATTACTATCCCCAGGGCTTGATGTCTGATAAACCCCTCTCCATTACTGACCCCAGGGCTTGATGTCTGATAGACCCCTCTCCATTACTAACCCCAGGGCTTGATGTCTGATAGACCTCTCTCCATTACTAACCCCGGGGCTCGATGTCTGATAGACCCCTCTCCATTACTAACCCCGGGGCTTCATGTCTGATAGACCCCTCTCCATTACTAACCCCAGAGCTTGATGTCTGATAGACTCCTCTCCATTACTGACCCCAGGGCTTGATGTCTGATAGACCTCTCTCCATTACTAACCCCGGGGCTCGATGTCTGATAGACCCCTCTCCATTACTAATCCCAGGGCTTGATGTCTGATAGACCCCTCTCCATTACTAAAGCCAGGGCTTGATGTCTGATAGACTCCTCTCCATTACTGACCCCAGGGCTTGATGTCTGATAGACTCCCCTCCATTACTAACCCCAGAGCTTGATCTCTGTAAGCCCCCTCTCCATTACTGATCCCGGGGCTTGATATCTGATAGACCCCTCTCCATTACTAACCCCAGGGCTTGATGTCTGATAGACCCCTCTCCATTACTAACCCCAGGGCTTGATGTCTGATAGACCCCTCTCCATTACTGACCCCGGGGCTTGATGTCTGATAGACCCCTCTCTATTACTGACCCCGGGGCTTGATGTCTGATAGACACCTCTCTATTACTGACCCCGGGGCTTGATGTCTGATAGACCCCTCTCCATTACTAACCCCGGGGCTCGATGTCTGATAGACCCCTCTCCATTACTAACCCCGAGGGGTGATGTCTGATAGACGCCTCTTCATTACTAACCCCGGGGCTTGATGTCTGATAGACCCCTCTTCATTACTGACCCCAGGGCTTGATGTGTGATAGACACCTCTCCATTACTGACCCCGGGGTTTGATGTCTGATAGACCGCTCTCCATTACTAACCCCGGGGCTTGATGTCTGATAGACCCCTTTCGATTACTAACCCCGGGGCTCGATGTCTGATAGACCTCTCTCCATTACTAACCCCGGGGCTTGATATCTGATAGACCCCTCTCCATTACTAACCTCAGGGCTTGATATCTGATGGACCCCTCTCCATTACTGACCCCAGGGCTTGATGTCTGATAGACCCCTCTCCATTACTAACCCCAGGGTTTGATGTCTGATAGACCTCTCTCCATTACTGACCCCAGGTTTTGATGTTTGATAGACCCCTCTCCATTACTAACCCCAGGGCTTGATGTCTGATAGACACCTCTCCATTACTAACCCCGGGGCTTGATGTCTGATAGACCCCTCTCTATTACTGACCCCGGGGCTTGATGTCTGATAGACCCCTCTCCATTACTATCCCCATGGCTTGATGTCTGATAGACCCCTCTCCATTACAGACCCCTGGACTTTTTTTCTGACAGACCCCTCTCCATTACTAGCCCCAGGGCTTGATGTCTGATAGACCCCTCTCCATTACTAACCCCTGGGCTTGATGTCTGATAGACCCCTCTCCATTACTAACCCCAGGGCTTGATGTCTGATATACCCCTCTCCATTACTACCCCCAGGGCTTGATGTCTGATAGACCCCTCTCCATTACTGACCCCGGGGCTTGATGTCTGATAGACCCCTCTCCATTACTGACCCCGGGGCTTGATGTCTGATAGACCCCTCTCCGTTACTGACCCCGGGTCTTGATGTCTGATAGACCCCTCTCCATTACTAACCCCGGGGCTTGATGTCTGATAGACCCCTCTCCATTACTAACCCCGGGGCTTGATGTCTGATAGACCCCTCTCCATTACTGACCCCAGGGCTTGATGTCTGATAGACTCCTCTCCATTACTAACCCCAGGGCTTGATGTCTGATAGACCCCTCTCCATTACTGACCCCAGAGCTTGATCTCTGATAGACCCCTCTCCATTAATAACCCCAGGGCTTGATGTCTGATAGACCCCTCTCCATTACTACCCCCAGGGCTTGATGTCTGATAGACCCCTCTCCATTACTAGCCCCAGGGCTTGATGTCTGATAGACCCCTCTCCATTACTGACCCCGGGGCTTGATGTCTGATAGACCCCTCTCCATTACTAACCCCAGGGCTTGATGTCTCATAGACCCCTCTCCATTACTGACCCCAGGCCTTGATGTCTGATAGACTCCCCTCCATTACTAACCCCAGAGCTTGATCTCTGTTAGACCCCTCTCCATTACTGACCCCGGGGCTTGATGTCTGATAGACCCCTCTCCATTACTAACCCCAGGGCTTGATGTCTGATAGACCCCTCTCCATTACTGACCCCAGAGCTTGATCTCTGATAGACCCCTCTCCATTAATAACCCCAGGGCTTGATGTCTGATAGACCCCTCTCCATTACTAACCCCAGGGCTTGATGTCTGATAGACCCCTCTCCATTACTGACCCCGGGGCTTGATGTCTGATAGACCCCTCTCTATTACTGACCCCGGGGCTTGATGTCTGATAGACCCCTCTCTATTACTGACCCCGGGGCTTGATGTCTGATAAACCCCTCTCCATTACTATCCCCAGGGCTTGATGTCTGATAGACCCCTCTCCATTACTGAACCCAGGGCTTGATGTCTGATAGACCCCTCTCCATTACTAACCCCAGGGCTTGATGTCTGATAGACCCCCCTCCATTACTAACCCCAGGGCTTGATGTCTGATAGACTCCTCTCCATTACTGACCCCGGGGCTTGATGTCTTATAAACCCCTCTCCATTACTGACCTCAGGGCATGATGTCTGATAGACCCCTCTCCATTACTGACCCCACGGCTTGATGTCTGATAGACCCCTCTCCATTACGGGCCCCAGGGCTCGATGTCTGATAGACCCCTCTCCATTACTGACCCCAGGGCTTGATGTCTGATAGTCCCCTCTCCATTACTGACCCCAGGGCGTGATCTCTGATAGACTCCTCTCCATTACTAACCCTGGTGCTTGATGTCTGATAAACCCCTCTCCATTACTGACCCGAGGCTTCATGTCTGATAGACCCCTCTCCATTACTGACCCCAGGGCTTGATGTCTGATAGACCCCTCTCCATTACTGACCACAGGGCTTGAAGTCTGATAGACCGATCCCATTACTAACCCCAGGGCTTGATGTCTGATAGACCCCTCTCCATTACTGACCCCAGGGCTTGATCTCTGATAGACTCCTCTCCATTACTAACCCCGGTGCTTGATGTCTGATAAACCCCTCTCCATTACTGACCCGAGGCTTCATGTCTGATAGACCCCTCTCCATTACTGACCCCAGGGCTTGATGTCTGATAGACCCCTCTCCATTACTGATCCCAGGGCTTGATGTCTGATAGACCCCTCTGCATTACTAACCCCAGAGCTTGATATCTGATAGACCCCTCTACATTACTAACCCCGGGGCTTGATGTCTGATAGACCCCTCTCCATTACTGATCCCGGGGCTCGGTGTCTGATAGACACCTCTCCATTACAGACCCCGGGGCTTGATGTCTGATAGACCCCTCTCCATTACTGACCCCGGGGCTTGATGTCTGATAGACCCCTCTCCATTACTGACCCCGGGGCTTGATATCTGATAGACCCCTCTCCATTACTGACCCCAGGGATTGATGTCTGATAGACCCCTCTCCATTACTAACCCCGGGGCTTGATGTCTGATAGACCCCTCTCCATTACTAACCCCAGGACTTGTTGTCTGATAGACCCCTGTCCATTACTAACCCCAGGGCTTGATGTCTGATAGACCACTCTCCATTACTAACCCCAGGGCTTGATGTCTGATAGACCCCTCTCCATTACTGACCCCGGGGCTTGATGTCTGATAGACCCCTCTACATTACTGACCCCGGGGCTTGATGTCTGATAGACCCCTCTCCATTACTGACCCCGGGGCTTGATGTCTGATAGACCCCTCTCCATTACTAACCCCAGGACTTGATGTCTGATAGACCCCTCTCCATTACTAACCCCAGGGCTTGATGTCTGATAGACCCCTCTCCATTACTGACCCCAGGGCTTGATGTCTGATAGACCCCTCTCCATTACTAACCGCAGGGTTTGATGTCTGATAGACCTCTCTCCATAACTGACCCCAGGGTTTGATGTTTGATAGACCCCTCTCCATTACTAAACCCAGGGCTTGATGTCTGATAGACACCTCTCCATTACTGACCCCGGGGCTTGATGTCTGATAGACCCCTCTCTATTACTGACCCCGGGGCTTGATGTCTGATAGACCCCTCTCCATTACTATCCCCATGGCTTGATGTCTGATAGATCCCTCTCCATTACTGACCCCTGGGCTTTTTTTCTGACAGACCCCTCTCCATTACTAGCCCCAGGGCTTGATGTCTGATAGACCCCTCTCCATTACTTTCCCCTGGGCTTGATGTCTGAACAACCCCTCTCCATTACTAACCCCAGGGCTTGATGTCTGATATACCCCTCTCCATTACTAACCCCAGGGCTTGATGTCTGATAGACCTCTCTCCATTACTGACCCCGGGGCTTGATGTCTGATAGACCCCTCTCCATTACTGACCCCGGGGCTTGATGTCTGATAGACCGCTCTCCGTTACTGACCCCGGGGCTTGATGTCTGATAGACCCCTCTCCATTACTAACCCCGGGGCTTGATGTCTGATAGACCCCTCTCCATTACTGACCCCAGGGCTTCATGTCTGATAGACTCCTCTCTATTACTAACCCCAGGGCTTGATGTCTGATAGACCCCTCTCCATTACTAGCCCCAGGGCTTGATGTCTGATAGACCCCTCTCCATTACTGACCCCGGGGCTTGATGTCTGATAGACCCCTCTCCATTACTAACCCCAGGCCTTGATGTCTCATAGACCCCTCTCCATTACTGACCCCAGGCCTTGATGTCTGATAGACTCCCCTCCATTACTAACCCCAGAGCTTGATCTCTGTTAGACCCCTCTCCATTACTGACCCCGGGGCTTGATGTCTGATAGACCCCTCTCCATTACTAACCCCAGGGCTTGATGTCTGATAGACCCCTCTCCATTACTGACCCCAGAGCTTGATCTCTGATAGACCCCTCTCCATTAATAACCCCAGGGCTTGATGTCTGATAGACCCCTCTCCATTGCTAACCCCAGGGCTTGATGTCTGATAGACCCCTCTCCATTACTGACCCCAGGGCTTGATGTCTGATAGACCCCTCTCTATTACTGACCCCGGGTCTTGATGTCTGATAGACCCCTCTCTATTACTGACCCCGGGGCTTGATGTCTGATAGACCCCTCTCCATTACTAACCCCAGGGCTTGATGTCTGATATACCCCTCTCCATTACTAGCCCCAGGGCTTGATGTCTGATAGACCTCTCTCCATTACTGACCCCGGGGCTTGATGTCTGATAGACCCCTCTCCATTACTGACCCCGGGGCTTGATGTCTGATAGACCCCTCTCCGTTACTGACCCCGGGGCTTGATGTCTGATAGACCCCTCTCCATTACTAACCCCAGGGCTTGATGTCTGATAGACCCCTCTCCATTACTAACCCCGGGGCTTGATGTCTGATAGACCCCTCTCCATTACTGACCCCAGGGCTTGATGTCTGATAGACTCCTCTCTATTACTAACCCCAGGGCTTGATGTCTGATAGACCCCTCTCCATTACTAGCCCCAGGGCTTGATGTCTGATAGACCCCTCTCCATTACTGACCCCGGGGCTTGATGTCTGATAGACCCCTCTCCATTACTAAACCCAGGGCTTGATGTCTCATAGACCCCTCTCCATTACTGACCCCAGGCCTTGATGTCTGATAGATTCCCCTCCATTACTAACCCCAGAGCTTGATCTCTGTTAGACCCCTCTCCATTACTGACCCCGGGGCTTGATGTCTGATAGACCCCTCTCCATTACTAACCCCAGGGCTTGATGTCTGATAGACCCCTCTCCATTACTGACCCCAGAGCTTGATCTCTGATAGACCCCTCTCCATTAATAACCCCAGGGCTTGATGTCTGATAGACCCCTCTCCATTACTAACCCCAGGGCTTGATGTCTGATAGACCCCTCTCCATTACTGACCCCGGGGCTTGATGTCTGATAGACCCCTCTCTATTACTGACCCCGGGGCTTGATGTCTGATAGACCCCTCTCTATTACTGACCCCGGGGCTTGATGTCTGATAGACCCCTCTCCATTACTATCCCCAGGGCTTGATGTCTGATAGACCCCTCTCCATTACTGACCCCAGGGCTTGATGTCTGATAGACCCCTCTCCATTACTAACCCCAGGGCTTGATGTCTGATAGACCTCTCTCCATTACTAACCCCGGGGCTCGATGTCTGATAGACCCCTCTCCATTAATAACCCCAGGGCTTGATGTCTGATAGACCCCTCTCCATTACTAACCCCAGGGCTTGATGTCTGATAGACCCCTCTCCATTACTGACCCCGGGGCTTGATGTCTGATAGACCCCTCTCTATTACTGACCCCGGGGCTTGATGTCTGATAGACCCCTCTCTATTACTGACCCCGGGGCTTGATGTCTGATAGACCCCTCACCATTACTATCCCCAGGGCTTGATGTCTGATAAACCCCTCTCCATTACTGACCCCAGGGCTTGATGTCTGATAGACCCCTCTCCATTACTAACCCCAGGGCTTGATGTCTGATAGACCTCTCTCCATTACTAACCCCGGGGCTCGATGTCTGATAGACCCCTCTCCATTACTAACCCCGGGGCTTCATGTCTGATAGACCCCTCTCCATTACTAACCCCAGAGCTTGATGTCTGATAGACTCCTCTCCATTACTGACCCCAGGGCTTGATGTCTGATAGACCTCTCTCCATTACTAACCCCGGGGCTCGATGTCTGATAGACCCCTCTCCATTACTAATCCCAGGGCTTGATGTCTGATAGACCCCTCTCCATTACTAAAGCCAGGGCTTGATGTCTGATAGACTCCTCTCCATTACTGACCCCAGGGCTTGATGTCTGATAGACTCCCCTCCATTACTAACCCCAGAGCTTGATCTCTGTAAGCCCCCTCTCCATTACTGATCCCGGGGCTTGATATCTGATAGACCCCTCTCCATTACTAACCCCAGGGCTTGATGTCTGATAGACCCCTCTCCATTACTGACCCCAGAGCTTGATCTCTGATAGACCCCTCTCCATTAATAACCCCAGGGCTTGATGTCTGATAGACCCCTCTCCATTACTAACCCCAGGGCTTGATGTCTGATAGACCCCTCTCCATTACTGACCCCGGGGCTTGATGTCTGATAGACCCCTCTCTATTACTGACCCCGGGGCTTGATGTCTGATAGACACCTCTCTATTACTGACCCCGGGGCTTGATGTCTGATAGACCCCTCTCCATTACTATCCCCAGGGCTTGATGTCTGATAGACCCCTCTCCATTACTAACCCCGGGGCTTGATGTCTGATAGACCCCTCTCCATTACTAACCCCGGGGCTCGATGTCTGATAGACCCCTCTCCATTACTAACCCCGAGGGGTGATGTCTGATAGACGCCTCTTCATTACTAACCCCGGGGCTTGATGTCTGATAGACCCCTCTTCATTACTGACCCCAGGGCTTGATGTGTGATAGACACCTCTCCATTACTGACCCCGGGGTTTGATGTCTGATAGACCGCTCTCCATTACTAACCCCGGGGCTTGATGTCTGATAGACCCCTTTCGATTACTAACCCCGGGGCTCGATGTCTGATAGACCTCTCTCCATTACTAACCCCGGGGCTTGATATCTGATAGACCCCTCTCCATTACTAACCTCAGGGCTTGATATCTGATGGACCCCTCTCCATTACTAACCCCGGGGCTCGATGTCTGATAGACCCCTCTCCATTACTGACCCCAGGGCTTGATGACTGATAGACCTCTCTCCATTACTAACCCCAGGGCTTTATGTCTGATAGACCCCTCTCCATTACGGACCCCAGGGCTCGATGTCTGATAGACCCCTCTCCATTACTAACCCCGGGGCTTGATGTCTGATAGACGCCTCTCCATTACTAACCCCGGGGCTTGATGTCTGATAGACCCCTCTTCATTACTGTCCCCAGGGCTTGATGTGTAATAGACACCTCTCCATTACTGACCCCGGGGCTTGATGTCTGATAGACCCCTCTCCATTACTAACCCCGGGGATTGATGTCTGATAGACCCCTCTCCATTACTAACCACGGGGCTTGATGTCTGATAGACCCCTCTCCATTACTAACCCCGGGGCTTGATGTCTGATAGACGCCTCTCCATTACTAACCCCGGGGCTTGATGTCTGATAGACCCCTCTCCATTACTAACCCCGGGGCTCGATGTCTGATAGACCTCTCTCGATTACTAACACCGGGGCTTGATATCTGATAGACCCCTCTCCATTACTAACCCCAGGGCTTGATATCTGATAGACCCCTCTAAATTACTAACCCCGGGGCTCGATGTCTGATAGACCCCTCTCCATTACTGACCCCAGGGCTTGATGACTGATAGACCTCTCTACATTACTAACACCAGGGCTTCATGTCTGATAGACCCCTCTCCATTACTGACCCCGGGACTTGATGTGTGATAGACCCCTCTCCATTACTAACCCCAGGGCTTGATATCTGATAGACCCCTCTCCATTACTGACCCCTGGGCTTGATGTCTGATAGACCCCTCTCCATTACCGACCCTGGGGCTTGATTTATGATAGACCCCTCTCCATTACTAACCCCGGGGCTTGATGTCTGATAGACCCCTCTCCATTACTGACCCCAGGGCTTGATGTCTGATAGACCCCTCTCCATTACTGACCCTGGGGCTTGATGTCTGATAGACCCCTGTCCATTACTAACCCTGGGGCTTGATGTCTGATAGACCCCTCTCCATTACTGACCCTGGGGCCTGATATCTGATAGACCTCTCTCCATTACTGACCCCGGGGCTTGTTGTCTGATAGACTCCTCTCCATTACTGACCCCAGGGCTTGATGTCTGATAGACCCCTCTCCATTACTGACCCCGGGGCTTGATGTGTGATAGACAACTCTCCATTACTGACCCCGGGGCTTGATGTCTGATAGTCCCCTATCCATTACTGACCCCAGGGCTTGATGTCTGATAGACCCCTCTCCATTACGGACCCCAGGGCTTGATTTCTGATAGATCCCTCTCCATTACTAACATCGGGGCTTGATGTCTGATAGACCCCTCTCCATGACTGACCCCGAGGCTTTTTTTCGGATAGACCCCTCTCCATTACTAACCCCAGAGCTTGATCTCTGATAGACCCCTCTGCATTACTGACCCCGGGGCTTGATGTCTGATAGACCCCTCTCTATTACTAACCCCAGGTCTTGATGTCTGATAGACCCCTCTCCATTACTGACCCCGGGGCTTTTTTCTGATAGACCCCTCTCCATTACTGACCCCGGGGCTTGATGTCTGATAGACCCCTCTCCATTACTAACCCCAGAGCTTGATCTTTGATAGACCCCTCTGCATTACTGACCCCAGGGCTTGATGTCTGATAGACCCCTCTCCATTACTAACCCCGGGGCTTGATGTCTGATAGACCCCTCTCCATTACTAACCCCAGGGCTTGATGTCTGATAGACCACTCTCCATTACTGACCCCAGGGCTTGATGTCTGATAGACCCCTCTCCATTACTGACCCCAGGGCTTGATGACTGATAGACCTCTCTCCATTACTAACCCCAGGGCTTCATGTCTGATAGACCCCTCTCCATTACTGACCCTGGGGCTTGATGTCTGATAGACCCCTCTCCATTACTAACCCCTGGGCTTGATGTCTGATAGACCCCTCTCCATTACTGACCCCGGGGCTTGATGTCTGATAGACTCCTCTCCATTACTTAACCCAGGGCTTGATGTCTGATAGACCCCTCTCCATTACTGACCCCAGAGCTTGATGTCTGATAGACCCCTCTCCATTAGTGACCCCGGGGCTTGATGTGTGATAGACACCTCTCCATTACTGACCCAGGGGCTCGATGTCTGATAGACCCCTCTCTATTACTGACCCCAGGGCTTGATGTCTGATAGACCCCTCTCCATTACTGACCCCGGGGCTCGATGTCTGATAGACACCTCTCCATTACTGACCCCGGGGCTTGATGTCTGATAGACCCCTCTCCATTACTAAACCCAGGGCTTGATGTCTGATAGACCTCTCTCCATTACTGACCCCGGGGCTTGATGTCCGATAGACCCCTCTCCATTACTGACCCCGGGACTTGATGTCTGATAGACCCCTCTCCGTTACTGACCCGAGGCTTCATGTCTGATAGACCCCTCTCCATTACTGACCCCTGGGCTTGATGTCTGATAGACCCCTCTCCATTACTTACCCCGGGGCTTGATGTCTGATAGACCCCTCTCCATTACTGATCCCAGGGCTTGATGTCTGATAGACCCCTCTCCATTACTAACCCCAGAGGTTGATGTCTGATAGACCCCTCTCCATTACTAACCCCGGGGCTTGATGTCAGATAGACCCCTCTCCATTACTGATCCCGGGGCTTGAGGTCTGATAGACCCCTCTCCATTACTAACCCCGGGGCTCGATGTCTGATAGACACCTCTCCATTACTGACCCCGGGGCTTGATGTCTGATAGACCCCTCTCCATTACTGACCCCAGGGCTTGATGTTTGATAGACCCCTCTCCAATACTGACCCCAGGGCTTGATGTCTGATAGACCCCTGTCCATTACTAACCCCGGGGCTTGATGTCTGATAGACCCCTCTCCATTACTAACCCCAGGGCTTGTTATCTGATAGACCCCTCTCCATTACTAACCCCAGGGCTTGATGTCTGATAGACCCCTCTCCATTACTAACCCCATGGCTTGATGTCTGATAGACCCCTCTCCATTACTAACCCCGGGGCACAATGTCTGATAGACACCTCTCCATTACTGACCCCGGGGCTCGATGTCTGATAGACACCTCTCCATTACTGACCCCGGGGCTCGATGTCTGATAGACACCTCTCCATTACTGACCCCGGGGCTTGATGTCTGATAGACCCCTCTCCATTACTATCCCCAGGGCTTGATGTCTGATAGACCCCTCTCCATTACTAACCCCAGGGCTTGATGTCTGATAGACCCCTCTCCATTACTAACCCCAGGGCTTGATGTCTGATAGACCCCTCTCCATTACTAACCCCGGGGCTCGATGTCTGATAGACACCTCTCCATTACTGACCCCGGGGCTCGATGTCTGATAGACCCCTCTCCATTACTAACCCCGGGGCTCGATGTCTGATAGACACCTCTCCATTACTGACCCCGGGGCTTGATGTCTGATAGACCCCTCTCCATTACTATCCCCATGGCTTGATGTCTGATAGACCCCTCTCCATTACTAACCCCAGGGCTTGATGTCTGATAGACCCCTCTCCATTACTAACCCAATGGTTTGATGTCTGATAGACTCCTCTCCATTACTAACCCTGAGGCTTGATGTCTGATAGACTCCTCTCCATTACTAACCCCGGTGCTTGATGTCTGATAAACCCCTCTCCATTACTGACCCGAGGCTTCATGTCTGATAGACCCCTCTCCATTACTGACCCCAGGGCTTGATGTCTGATAGACCCCTCTCCATTACTGGCCCCAGGGCTTGATGTCTGATAGACCGATCCCATTACTAACCCCAGGGCTTGATGTCTGATAGACCCCTCTCCATTACTGACCCCAGGGCATGATCTCTGATAGACTCCTCTCCATTACTAACCCCAGGGCTTGATGTCTGATAAACCCCTCTCCATTACTGACCCGAGGCTTCATGTCTGATAGACCCCTCTCCATTACTGACCCCAGGGATTGATGTCTGATAGACCCCTCTCCATTACTGACCCCGGGGCTTGATGTCTGATAGACCCCTCTCCATTACTGATCCCAGGGCTTCATGTCTGATAGACCCCTCTCCATTACTAACCCCAGAGCTTGATGTCTGATAGACCCCTCTCCATTACTGACCCCGGGGCTTGATGTCTGATAGACCCCTCTCCATTACTGATCCCGGGGCTTGAGGTCTGATAGACCCCTCTCCATTACTAACCCCGGGGCTCGATGTCTGATAGACACCTCTCCATTACTGACCCCGGGGCTTGATGTCTGATAGACCCCTCTCCATTACTGACCCCGGGGTTTGATGTCTGATAGACCCCTCTCCATTACTGACCCCGGGGCTTGATGTCTGATAGACCCCTCTCCATTACTGACCCCAGGGATTGATGTCTGATAGACCCCTCTCCATTACTAACCCCGGGGCTTGATGTCTGATAGACCCCTCTCCATTACTAACCCCAGGGCTTGATGTCTGATAGACCATTCTCCATTACTAACCCCAGGGATTGATGTCTGATAGACCCCTCTCCATTACTGACCCCGGGGCTTGATGTCTGACAGACGCCTCTCCATTACTGACCCCGGGGATTGATGTCTGATAGACCCCTCTCCATTACTGACCCCGGGGCTTGATGTCTGATAGACCCCTCTCCATTAATAACCCCGGGGCTTGATGTCTGATAGACCCCTCTACATTACTAACCCCAGGGCTTGATGTCTGATAGACCCCTCTACATTACTAACCCCAGGGCTTGATGTCTGATAGACCCCTCTCCATTACTGACCCCGGGGCTTGATGTCTGATAGACCCCTCTCCATTACTGACCCCGGGGCTTGATGTCTGATAGACCCCTCTCCATTACTGACCCCGGGGCTTGATGTCTGATAGACCCCTCTCCATTACTAACCCCGGGGCTTGATGTCTGATAGACCCCTCTCCATTACTAACCCCGGGGCTTGATGTCTGATGGACCCCTCTCCATTACTGACCCCGGGGCTTGATGTCTGATAGACCCCTCTCCATTACTAACCCCGGGGCTTGATGTCTGATAGACCCCTCTCCATTACTAACCCCAGGGCTTGATGTCTGATAGACCCCTCTCCATTACTAACCCCAGGGCTTGATGTCTGATAGACCCCTCTCCATTACTGACCCCGGGGCTTGATGTCTGATAGACTCCTCTCCATTACTAACCCCAGGGTTTGATGTCTGATAGACCCCTCTCCATTACTAACCCCAGGGCTTGATGTCTGATAGACCCCTCTCCATTACTCACCCCAGGGCTTGATGTCTGATAGACACCTCTCCATTACTGACCCCGGGGCTTGATGTCTGATAGACCCCTCTCTATTACTGACCCCGGGGCTTGATGTCTGATAGACCCCTCTCCATTACTATCCCCAGGGCTTGATGTCTGATAGACCCCTCTCCATTACTGACCCCAGGGCTTGATGTCTGATAGACCCCTCTCCATTACTAACCCCAGGGTTTGATGTCTGATAGACCTCTCTCCATTAGTGACCCCAGGGTTTGATGTCTGATAGACCACTCTCCATTACTAACCCCAGGGCTTGATGTCTGATAGACACCTCTCCATTACTGACCCCGGGGCTTCATGTCTGATAGACCCCTCTCTATTACTGACCCCGGGGCTTGATGTCTGATAGACCCCTCTCCATTACTATCCCCAGGGCTTGATGTCTGATAGACCCCTCTCCATTACTGACCCCTGGGTTTTTTTTCTGACAGACCCCTCTCCATTACTAGCCCCAGGGCTTGATGTCTGATAGACCCCTCTCCATTACTAAGCCCTGGGCTTGATGTCTGATAGACCCCTCTCCATTACTAACCCCAGGGCTTGATGTCTGATATACCCCTCTCCATTACTAGCCCCAGGGCTTGATGTCTGATAGACCCCTCTCCATTACTGACCCCGGGGCTTGATGTCTGATAGACCCCTCTCCATTACTGACCCCGGGGCTTGATGTCTGATAGACCCCTCTCCGTTACTGACCCCGGGGCTTGAAGTCTGAAAGACGCCTCTCCATTACTAACCCCGGGGCTTGATGTCTGATAGAACCCTCTCCATTACTAACCCCGGGGATTGATGTCTCATAGACCCCTCTCCATTACTGACCCCAGGGCTTGATGTCTGATAGACTCCTCTCCATTACTAACCCCAGGGCTTGATGTCTGATAGACCCCTCTCCATTACTAGCCCCAGGGCTTGATGTCTGATAGACCCCTCTCCATTACTGACCCCGGGGCTTGATGTCTGATAGACCCCTCTCCATTACTAACCCCAGGGCTTGATGTCTCATAGACCCCTCTCCATTACTGACCCCAGGCCTTGATGTCTGATAGACTCCCCTCCATTACTAACCCCAGAGCTTGATCTCTGTTAGACCCCTCTCCATTACTGATCCCGGGGCTTGATGTCTGATAGACCCCTCTCCATTACTAACCCCAGGGCTTGATGTCTGATAGACCCCTCTCCATTACTGACCCCAGAGCTTGATCTCTGATAGACCCCTCTCCATTAATAACCCCAGGGCTTGATGTCTGATAGACCCCTCTCCATTACTAACCCCAGGGCTTGATGTCTGATAGACCCCTCTCCATTACTGACCCCGGGGCTTGATGTCTGATAGACCCCTCTCTATTACTGACCCCGGGGCTTGATGTCTGATAGACCCCTCTCCATTACAATCCCCAGGGCTTGATGTCTGATAGACCCCTCTCCATTACTGACCCCAGGGCTTGATGTCTGATAGACCCCTCTCCATTACTAACCCCAGGGCTTGATGTCTGATAGACCCCTCTCCATTACTGATCCCAGGGCTTGATGTCTGATAGACCCCTCTCCATTACTAACCCCAGGGCTTGATATCTGATAGACTCCTCTCCATTACTGACCCCAGGCCTTGATGTCTGATAGACTTCTCTCCATTACTGACCCCAGGGCTTGATGTCTGAAAGACCCCTCTCCATTACTAACCCCAGGGCTTGATGTCTGATAGACTCCTCTCCATTACTAACCCCGGGGCCTGATGTCTGATAGATCCCTCTCCATTACTGACCCCAGGGCTTGATGTCTGATAGACCCCTCTCCATTACTAACCCCGGGGCATGATGTCTGATAGACCCCTCTCCATTACTAACCCCGGGGCTTGATGTCTGATAGACTCCTCTCCATTACTAACCCCGGGGCTTGATGTCTGATAGACTCCTCTCCATTACTGACCCCAGGGATTGATGTCTGATAGACCTCTCTCCATTACTGACCCCAGGGTTTGATGTCTGATAGACCCCTCTCCATTACTAACCCCAGGGCTTGATGTCTGATAGACACCTCTCCATTACTGACCCCGGGGCTTGATGTCTGATAGACCCCTCTCTATTACTGATCCTGGGGCTTGAGGTCTGATAGACCCCTTTCCATTACTAACCCCGGGGCTCGATGTCTGATAGACACCTCTCCATTACTGACCCCGGGGCTTGATGTCTGATAGACCCCTCTCCATTACTGACCCCGGGGCTTGATGTCTGATAGACCCCTCTCCAATACTGACCCCAGGGCTTGATGTCTGATAGACCCCTCTCCATTACTAACCCCGGGGCTTGATGTCTGATAGACCCCTCTCCATTACTAACCCCAGGGCTTGTTATCTGATAGACCCCTCTCCATTACTAACCCCAGGGCTTGATGTCTGATAGACCCCTCTCAATTACTAACCCCAGGGCTTGATGTCTGATAGACCCCTCTCCATTACTAACCCCGGGGCACAATGTCTGAGAGACACCTCTCCATTACTGACCCCGGGGCTCGATGTCTGATAGACACCTCTCCATTACTGACCCCGGGGCTCGATGTCTGATAGACACCTCTCCATTACTGACCCCGGGGCTTGATGTCTGATAGACCCCTCTCCATTACTATCCCCAGGGCTTTATGTCTGATAGACCCCTCTCCATTACTAACCCCAGGGCTTGATGTCTGATAGACCCGTCTCCATTACTAACCCCAGGGCTTTATGTCTGATAGACCCCTCTCCATTACTAACCCCGGGGCTCGATGTCTGATAGACACCTCTCCATTACTGACCCCGGGGCTCGATGTCTGATAGACCCCTCTCCATTACTAACCCCGGGGCTCGATGTCTGATAGACATCTCTCCATTACTGACCCCGGGGCTTGATGTCTGATAGACCCGTCTCCATTACTATCCCCAGGGCTTGATGTCTGATAGACCCCTCTCCATTACTAACCCCAGGGCTTGATGTCTGATAGACCCCTCTCCATTACTAACCCAATGGTTTGATGTCTGATAGACTCCTCTCCATTACTAACCCAATGGTTTGATGTCTGATAGACTCCTCTCCATTACTAACCCTGAGGCTTGATGTCTGATACACTCCTCTCCAATACTAACCCCGGTGCTTGATGTCTGATAAACCCCTCTCCATTACTGACCCGAGGCTTCATGTCTGATAGACCCCTCTCCATTACTGACCCCAGGGCTTGATGTCTGATAGACCCCTCTCCATTACTGACCCCAGGGCTTGATGTCTGATAGACCGATCCCATTACTAACCCCAGGGCTTGATGTCTGATAGACCCCTCTCCATTACTGACCCCAGGGCATGATCTCTGATAGACTCCTCTCCATTACTAACCCCAGGGCTTGATGTCTGATAAACCCCTCTCCATTACTGACCCGAGGCTTCATGTCTGATAGACCCCTCTCCATTACTGACCCCAGGGCTTGATGTCTGATAGACCCCTCTCCATTACTGACCCCGGGGCTTGATGTCTGATAGACCCCTCTCCATTACTGATCCCAGGGCTTGATGTCTGATAGACCCCTCTCCATTACTAACCCCAGAGCTTGATGTCTGATAGACCCCTCTCCATTACTGACCCCGGGGCTTGATGTCTGATAGACCCGTCTCCATTACTGATCCCGGGGCTTGAGGTCTGATAGACCCCTCTCCATTACTAACCCCGGGGCTCGATGTCTGATAGACACCTCTCCATTACTGACCCCGGGGCTTGATGTCTGATAGACCCCTCTCCATTACTGACCCCGGGGTTTGATGTCTGATAGACCCCTCTCCATTACTGACCCCGGGGCTTGATGTCTGATAGACCCCTCTCCATTACTGACCCCAGGGATTGATGTCTGATAGACCCCTCTCCATTACTAACCCCGGGGCTTGATGTCTGATAGACCCCTCTCCATTACTAACCCCAGGGCTTGTTGTCTGATAGACCCCTCTCCATTACTAACCCCAGGGCTTGATGTCTGATAGACCATTCTCCATTACTAACCCCAGGGCTTGATGTCTGATAGACCCCTCTCCATTACTGACCCCGGGGCTTGATGTCTGATAGACGCCTCTCCATTACTGACCCCGGGGATTGATGTCTGATAGACCCCTCTCCATTACTGACCCCGGGGCTTGATGTCTGATAGACCCTTCTCCATTAATAACCCCGGGGCTTGATGTCTGATAGACCCCTCTACATTACTAACCCCAGGGCTTGATGTCTGATAGACCCCTCTACATTACTAACCCCAGGGCTTGATGTCTGATAGACCCCTCTCCATTACTGACCCCGGGGCTTGATGTCTGATAGACCCCTCTCCATTACTGACCCTGGGGCTTGATGTCTGATAGACCCCTCTCCATTACTGACCCCGGGGCTTGATGTCTAATAGACCCCTCTCCATTACCAAGCCCGGGGCTTGATGTCTGATAGACCCCTCTCCATTACTAACCCCGGGGCTTGATGTCTGATAGACCCCTCTCCATTACTGACCCCGGGGCTTGATGTCTGATAGACCCCTCTCCATTACTAACCCCGGGGCTTGATGTCTGATAGACCCCTCTCCATTACTAACCCCAGGGCTTGATGTCTGATAGACCCCTCTCCATTACTAACCCCAGGGCTTGATGTCTGATAGACCCCTCTCCTTTACTGACCCCGGGGCTTGATGTCTGATAGACTCCTCTCCATTACTAACCCCAGGGTTTGATGTCTGATAGACCCCTCTCCATTACTAACCCCAGGGCTTGATGTCTGATAGACCCCTCTCCATTACTCACCCCAGGGCTTGATGTCTGATAGACACCTCTCCATTACTGACCCCGGGGCTTGATGTCTGATAGACCCCTCTCTATTACTGACCCCGGGCCTTGATGTCTGATAGACCCCTCTCCATTACTATCCCCAGGGCTTGATGTCTGATAGACCCCTCTCCATTACTGACCCCAGGGCTTGATGTCTGATAGACCCCTCTCCATTACTAACCCCAGGGTTTGATGTCTGATAGACCTCTCTCCATTAGTGACCCCAGGGTTTGATGTCTGATAGACCACTCTCCATTACTAACCCCAGGGCTTGATGTCTGATAGACACCTCTCCATTACTGACCCCGGGGCTTGATGTCTGATAGACCCCTCTCTATTACTGACCCCGGGGATTGATGTCTGATAGACCCCTCTCCATTACTGTCCCCAGGGCTTGATGTCTGATAGACCCCTCTCCATTTCTGACCCCTGGGCTTTTTTTCTGACAGACCCCTCTCCATTACTAGCCCCAGGGCTTGATGTCTGATAGACCCCTCTCCATTACTAAGCCCTGGGCTTCATGTCTGATAGACCCCTCTCCATTACTAACCCCAGGGCTTGATGTCTGATATACCCCTCTCCATTACTAGCCCCAGGGCTTGATGTCTGATAGACCCCTCTCCATTACTGACCCCGGGGCTTGATGTCTGATGGACCCCTCTCCATTACTGACCCCGGGGCTTGATGTCTGATAGACCCCTCTCCGTTACTGACCCCGGGGCTTGAAGTCTGATAGACGCCTCTCCATTACTAACCCCGGGGCTTGATGTCTGATAGACCCCTCTCCATTACTAACCCCGGGGCTTGATGTCTGATAGACCCCTCTCCATTACTGACCCCAGGGCTTGATGTCTGATAGACTCCTCTCCATTACTAACCCCAGGGCTTGATGTCTGATAGACCCCTCTCCATTACTAGCCCCAGGGCTTGATGTCTGATAGACCCCTCTCCATTACTGACCCCGGGGCTTGATGTCTGATAGACCCCTCTCCATTACTAACCCCAGGGCTTGATGTCTCATAGACCCCTCTCCATTACTGACCCCAGGCCTTGATGTCTGATAGACTCCCCTCCATTACTAACCCCAGAGCTTGATTTCTGTTAGACCCCTCTCCATTACTGACCCCCGGGCTTGATGTCTGATAGACCCCTCTCCATTACTAACCCCAGAGCTTGATGTCTGATAGACCCCTCTCCATTACTGACCCCAGAGCTTGATCTCTGATAGACCCCTCTCCATTAATAACCCCAGGGCTTGATGTCTGATAGACCCCTCTCCATTACTAACCCCGGGGCTTGATGTCTGATAGACCCCTCTCCATTACTGACCCCGGGGCTTGATGTCTGATAGACCCCTCTCTATTACTGACCCCGGGGCTTGATGTCTGATAGACCCCTCTCTATTACTGACCCCGGGGCTTGATGTCTGATAGACCCCTCTCCATTACAATCCCCAGGGCTTGATGTCTGATAGACCCCTCTCCATTACTGACCCCAGGGCTTGATGTCTGATAGACCCCTCTCCTTTACTAACCCCAGGGCTTGATGTCTGATAGACCCCTCTCCATTACTGATCCCAGGGCTTGATGTCTGATAGACCCCTCTCCATTACTAACCCCAGGGCTTGATGTCTGATAGACTCCTCTCCATTACTGACCCCAGGGCTTGATGTCTGATAGACCCCTCTCCATTACTAACCCCAGAGCTTCATGTCTGATAGACCCCTCTCCATTACTGACCCCAGGCCTTGATGTCTGATAGACTTCTCTCCATTACTGACCCCAGGGCTTGATGTCTGAAAGACCCCTCTCCATTACTAACCCCAGGGCTTGATGTCTGATAGACTCCTCTCCATTACTAACCCCGGGGCCTGATGTCTGATAGATCCCTCTCCATTACTGACCCCAGGGCTTGATGTCTGATAGACCCCTCTCCATTACTAACCCCGGGGCATGATGTCTGATAGACCCCTCTCCATTACTAACCCCGGGGCTTGATGTCTGATAGACTCCTCTCCATTACTAACCCCGGGGCTTGATGTCTGATAGACTCCTCTCCATTACTGACCCCAGGGATTGATGTCTGATAGACCTCTCTCCATTACTGACCCCAGGGTTTGATGTCTGATAGACCCCTCTCCATTACTAACCCCAGGGCTTGATGTCTGATAGACACCTCTCCATTACTGACCCCGGGGCTTGATGTCTGATAGACCCCTCTCTATTACTGATCCCGGGGCTTGAGGTCTGATAGACCCCTTTCCATTACTAACCCCGGGGCTCGATGTCTGATAGACACCTCTCCATTACTGACCCCGGGGCTTGATGTCTGATAGACCCTTCTCCATTACTGACCCCGGGGCTTGATGTCTGATAGACCCCTCTCCAATACTGACCCCAGGGCTTGATGTCTGATAGACCCCTCTCCATTACTAACCCCGGGGCTTGATGTCTGATAGACCCCTCTCCATTACTAACCCCAGGGCTTGATATCTGATAGACCCCTCTCCATTACTAACCCCAGGGCTTGATGTCTGATAGACCCCTCTCCATTACTAACCCCAGGGCTTGATGTCTGATAGACCCCTCTCCATTACTAACCCCGGGGCACAATGTCTGATAGACACCTCTCCATTACTGACCCCGGGGCTCGATGTCTGATAGACACCTCTCCATTACTGACCCCGGAGCTCGATGTCTGATAGACACCTCTCCATTACTGACCCCGGGGCTTGATGTCTGATAGACCCCTCTCCATTACTATCCCCAGGGCTTGATGTCTGATAGACTCCTCTCCATTACTAACCCCAGGGCTTGATGTCTGATAGACCCCTCTCCATTACTAACCCCAGGGCTTGATGTCTGATAGACCCCTCTCCATTACTAACCCCGGGGCTCGATGTCTGATAGACACCTCTCCATTACTGACCCCGGGGCTCGATGTCTGATAGACCCCTCTCCATTACTAACCCCGGGGCTCGATGTCTGATAGACACCTCTCCATTACTGACCCCGGGGCTTGATGTCTGATAGACCCCTCTCCATTACTATCCCCAGGGCTTGATGTCTGATAGACCCCTCTCCATTACTAACCCCAGGGCTTGATGTCTGATAGACCCCTCTCCATTACTAACCCAATGGATTGATGTCTGAAAGACTCCTCTCCATTACTAAGCCTGAGGCTTGATGTCTGATAGACTCCTCTCCATTACTAACCCCGGTGCTTGATGTCTGATAAACCCCTCTCCATTACTGACCCGAGGCTTCATGTCTGATAGAACCCTCTCCATTACTGACCCCAGGGCTTGATGTCTGATAGACCACTCTCCATTACTGACCCCAGGGCTTGATGTCTGATAAACCGATCCCATTACTAACCCCAGGGCTTGATGTCTGATAGACCCCTCTCCATTACTGACCCCGGGGCTTGATGTGTGATAGACAACTCTCCATTACTGACCCCGGGGCTTGATGTCTGATAGTCCCCTATCCATTACTGACCCCAGGGCTTGATGTCTGATAGACCCCTCTCCATTACGGACCCCAGGGCTTGATTTCTGATAGATCCCTCTCCATTACTAACATCGGGGCTTGATGTCTGATAGACCCCTCTCCATGACTGACCCCGAGGCTTTTTTTCGGATAGACCCCTCTCCATTACTAACCCCAGAGCTTGATCTCTGATAGACCCCTCTGCATTACTGACCCCGGGGCTTGATGTCTGATAGACCCCTCTCTATTACTAACCCCAGGTCTTGATGTCTGATAGACCCCTCTCCATTACTGACCCCGGGGCTTTTTTCTGATAGACCCCTCTCCATTACTGACCCCGGGGCTTGATGTCTGATAGACCCCTCTCCATTACTAACCCCAGAGCTTGATCTTTGATAGACCCCTCTGCATTACTGACCCCAGGGCTTGATGTCTGATAGACCCCTCTCCATTACTAACCCCGGGGCTTGATGTCTGATAGACCCCTCTCCATTACTAACCCCAGGGCTTGATGTCTGATAGACCACTCTCCATTACTGACCCCAGGGCTTGATGTCTGATAGACCCCTCTCCATTACTGACCCCAGGGCTTGATGACTGATAGACCTCTCTCCATTACTAACCCCAGGGCTTCATGTCTGATAGACCCCTCTCCATTACTGACCCTGGGGCTTGATGTCTGATAGACCCCTCTCCATTACTAACCCCTGGGCTTGATGTCTGATAGACCCCTCTCCATTACTGACCCCGGGGCTTGATGTCTGATAGACTCCTCTCCATTACTTAACCCAGGGCTTGATGTCTGATAGACCCCTCTCCATTACTGACCCCAGAGCTTGATGTCTGATAGACCCCTCTCCATTAGTGACCCCGGGGCTTGATGTGTGATAGACACCTCTCCATTACTGACCCAGGGGCTCGATGTCTGATAGACCCCTCTCTATTACTGACCCCAGGGCTTGATGTCTGATAGACCCCTCTCCATTACTGACCCCGGGGCTCGATGTCTGATAGACACCTCTCCATTACTGACCCCGGGGCTTGATGTCTGATAGACCCCTCTCCATTACTAAACCCAGGGCTTGATGTCTGATAGACCTCTCTCCATTACTGACCCCGGGGCTTGATGTCCGATAGACCCCTCTCCATTACTGACCCCGGGACTTGATGTCTGATAGACCCCTCTCCGTTACTGACCCGAGGCTTCATGTCTGATAGACCCCTCTCCATTACTGACCCCTGGGCTTGATGTCTGATAGACCCCTCTCCATTACTTACCCCGGGGCTTGATGTCTGATAGACCCCTCTCCATTACTGATCCCAGGGCTTGATGTCTGATAGACCCCTCTCCATTACTAACCCCAGAGGTTGATGTCTGATAGACCCCTCTCCATTACTAACCCCGGGGCTTGATGTCAGATAGACCCCTCTCCATTACTGATCCCGGGGCTTGAGGTCTGATAGACCCCTCTCCATTACTAACCCCGGGGCTCGATGTCTGATAGACACCTCTCCATTACTGACCCCGGGGCTTGATGTCTGATAGACCCCTCTCCATTACTGACCCCAGGGCTTGATGTCTGATAGACCCCTCTCCAATACTGACCCCAGGGCTTGATGTCTGATAGACCCCTGTCCATTACTAACCCCGGGGCTTGATGTCTGATAGACCCCTCTCCATTACTAACCCCAGGGCTTGTTATCTGATAGACCCCTCTCCATTACTAACCCCGGGGCTCGATGTCTGATAGACACCTCTCCATTACTAACCCCGGGGCTCGATGTCTGATAGACACCTCTCCATTACTGACCCCGGGGCTTGATGTCTGATAGACCCCTCTCCATTACTATCCCCATGGCTTGATGTCTGATAGACCCCTCTCCATTACTAACCCCAGGGCTTGATGTCTGATAGACCCCTCTCCATTACTAACCCAATGGTTTGATGTCTGATAGACTCCTCTCCATTACTAACCCTGAGGCTTGATGTCTGATAAACCCCTCTCCATTACTGACCCGAGGCTTCATGTCTGATAGACCCCTCTCCATTACTGACCCCAGGGCTTGATGTCTGATAGACCCCTCTCCATTACTGGCCCCAGGGCTTGATGTCTGATAGACCGATCCCATTACTAACCCCAGGGCTTGATGTCTGATAGACCCCTCTCCATTACTGACCCCAGGGCATGATCTCTGATAGACTCCTCTCCATTACTAACCCCAGGGCTTGATGTCTGATAAACCCCTCTCCATTACTGACCCGAGGCTTCATGTCTGATAGACCCCTCTCCATTACTGACCCCAGGGCTTGATGTCTGATAGACCCCTCTCCATTACTGACCCCGGGGCTTGATGTCTGATAGACCCCTCTCCATTACTGATCCCAGGGCTTCATGTCTGATAGACCCCTCTCCATTACTAACCCCAGAGCTTAATGTCTGATAGACCCCTCTCCATTACTGACCCCGGGGCTTGATGTCTGATAGACCCCTCTCCATTACTGATCCCGGGGCTTGAGGTCTGATAGACCCCTCTCCATTACTAACCCCGGGGCTCGATGTCTGATAGACACCTCTCCATTACTGACCCCGGGGCTTGATGTCTGATAGACCCCTCTCCATTACTGACCCCGGGGTTTGATGTCTGATAGACCCCTCTCCATTACTGACCCCGGGGCTTGATGTCTGATAGACCCCTCTCCATTACTGACCCCAGGGATTGATGTCTGATAGACCCCTCTCCATTACTAACCCCGGGGCTTGATGTCTGATAGACCCCTCTCCATTACTAACCCCAGGGCTTGATGTCTGATAGACCATTCTCCATTACTAACCCCAGGGATTGATGTCTGATAGACCCCTCTCCATTACTGACCCCGGGGCTTGATGTCTGACAGACGCCTCTCCATTACTGACCCCGGGGATTGATGTCTGATAGACCCCTCTCCATTACTGACCCCGGGGCTTGATGTCTGATAGACCCCTCTCCATTAATAACCCCGGGGCTTGATGTCTGATAGACCCCTCTACATTACTAACCCCAGGGCTTGATGTCTGATAGACCCCTCTACATTACTGACCCCGGGGCTTGATGTCTGATAGACCCCTCTCCATTACTGACCCCGGGGCTTGATGTCTGATAGACCCCTCTCCATTACTGACCCCGGGGCTTGATGTCTGATAGACCCCTCTCCATTACTGACCCCGGGGCTTGATGTCTGATAGACCCCTCTCCATTACTAACCCCGGGGCTTGATGTCTGATAGACCATTCTCCATTACTAACCCCAGGGATTGATGTCTGATAGACCCCTCTCCATTACTGACCCCGGGGCTTGATGTCTGACAGACGCCTCTCCATTACTGACCCCGGGGATTGATGTCTGATAGACCCCTCTCCATTACTAACCCCGGGGCTTGATGTCTGATAGACCCCTCTCCATTACTAACCCCGTGGCTTGATGTCTGATAGACCCCTCTCCATTACTAACCCCGGGGCTTGATGTCTGATAGACCCCTCTCCATTACTGACCCCGGGGCTTGATGTCTGATAGACCCCTCTCCATTACTAACCCCGGGGCTTGATGTCTGATAGACCCCTCTCCATTACTAACCCCAGGGCTTGATGTCTGATAGACCCCTCTCCATTACTAACCCCAGGGCTTGATGTCTGATAGACCCCTCTCCATTACTGACCCCGGGGCTTGATGTCTGATAGACTCCTCTCCATTACTAACCCCAGGGTTTGATGTCTGATAGACCCCTCTCCATTACTAACCCCAGGGCTTGATGTCTGATAGACCCCTCTCCATTACTCACCCCAGGGCTTGATGTCTGATAGACACCTCTCCATTACTGACCCCGGGGCTTGATGTCTGATAGACCCCTCTCTATTACTGACCCCGGGGCTTGATGTCTGATAGACCCCTCTCCATTACTATCCCCAGGGCTTGATGTCTGATAGACCCCTCTCCATTACTGACCCCAGGGCTTGATGTCTGATAGACCCCTCTCCATTACTAACCCCAGGGTTTGATGTCTGATAGACCTCTCTCCATTAGTGACCCCAGGGTTTGATGTCTGATAGACCACTCTCCATTACTAACCCCAGGGCTTGATGTCTGATAGACACCTCTCCATTACTGACCCCGGGGCTTCATGTCTGATAGACCCCTCTCTATTACTGACCCCGGGGCTTGATGTCTGATAGACCCCTCTCCATTACTATCCCCAGGGCTTGATGTCTGATAGACCCCTCTCCATTACTGACCCCTGGGTTTTTTTTCTGACAGACCCCTCTCCATTACTAGCCCCAGGGCTTGATGTCTGATAGACCCCTCTCCATTACTAAGCCCTGGGCTTGATGTCTGATAGACCCCTCTCCATTACTAACCCCAGGGCTTGATGTCTGATATACCCCTCTCCATTACTAGCCCCAGGGCTTGATGTCTGATAGACCCCTCTCCATTACTGACCCCGGGGCTTGATGTCTGATAGACCCCTCTCCATTACTGACCCCGGGGCTTGATGTCTGATAGACCCCTCTCCGTTACTGACCCCGGGGCTTGAAGTCTGAAAGACGCCTCTCCATTACTAACCCCGGGGCTTGATGTCTGATAGAACCCTCTCCATTACTAACCCCGGGGATTGATGTCTCATAGACCCCTCTCCATTACTGACCCCAGGGCTTGATGTCTGATAGACTCCTCTCCATTACTAACCCCAGGGCTTGATGTCTGATAGACCCCTCTCCATTACTAGCCCCAGGGCTTGATGTCTGATAGACCCCTCTCCATTACTGACCCCGGGGCTTGATGTCTGATAGACCCCTCTCCATTACTAACCCCAGGGCTTGATGTCTCATAGACCCCTCTCCATTACTGACCCCAGGCCTTGATGTCTGATAGACTCCCCTCCATTACTAACCCCAGAGCTTGATCTCTGTTAGACCCCTCTCCATTACTGATCCCGGGGCTTGATGTCTGATAGACCCCTCTCCATTACTAACCCCAGGGCTTGATGTCTGATAGACCCCTCTCCATTACTGACCCCAGAGCTTGATCTCTGATAGACCCCTCTCCATTAATAACCCCAGGGCTTGATGTCTGATAGACCCCTCTCCATTACTAACCCCAGGGCTTGATGTCTGATAGACCCCTCTCCATTACTGACCCCGGGGCTTGATGTCTGATAGACCCCTCTCTATTACTGACCCCGGGGCTTGATGTCTGATAGACCCCTCTCCATTACAATCCCCAGGGCTTGATGTCTGATAGACCCCTCTCCATTACTGACCCCAGGGCTTGATGTCTGATAGACCCCTCTCCATTACTAACCCCAGGGCTTGATGTCTGATAGACCCCTCTCCATTACTGATCCCAGGGCTTGATGTCTGATAGACCCCTCTCCATTACTAACCCCAGGGCTTGATGTCTGATAGACTCCTCTCCATTACTGACCCCAGGGCTTGATGTCTGATAGACCCCTCTCCATTACTAACACCAGAGCTTCATGTCTGATAGACCCCTCTCCATTACTGACCCCAGGCCTTGATGTCTGATAGACTTCTCTCCATTACTGACCCCAGGGCTTGATGTCTGAAAGACCCCTCTCCATTACTAACCCCAGGGCTTGATGTCTGATAGACTCCTCTCCATTACTAACCCCGGGGCCTGATGTCTGATAGATCCCTCTCCATTACTGACCCCAGGGCTTGATGTCTGATAGACCCCTCTCCATTACTAACCCCGGGGCATGATGTCTGATAGACCCCTCTCCATTACTAACCCCGGGGCTTGATGTCTGATAGACTCCTCTCCATTACTAACCCCGGGGCTTGATGTCTGATAGACTCCTCTCCATTACTGACCCCAGGGATTGATGTCTGATAGACCTCTCTCCATTACTGACCCCAGGGTTTGATGTCTGATAGACCCCTCTCCATTACTAACCCCAGGGCTTGATGTCTGATAGACACCTCTCCATTACTGACCCCGGGGCTTGATGTCTGATAGACACCTCTCTATTACTGATCCTGGGGCTTGAGGTCTGATAGACCCCTTTCCATTACTAACCCCGGGGCTCGATGTCTGATAGACACCTCTCCATTACTGACCCCGGGGCTTGATGTCTGATAGACCCCTCTCCATTACTGACCCCGGGGCTTGATGTCTGATAGACCCCTCTCCAATACTGACCCCAGGGCTTGATGTCTGATAGACCCCTCTCCATTACTAACCCCGGGGCTTGATGTCTGATAGACCCCTCTCCATTACTAACCCCAGGGCTTGTTATCTGATAGACCCCTCTCCATTACTAACCCCAGGGCTTGATGTCTGATAGACCCCTCTCAATTACTAACCCCAGGGCTTGATGTCTGATAGACCCCTCTCCATTACTAACCCCGGGGCACAATGTCTGAGAGACACCTCTCCATTACTGACCCCGGGGCTCGATGTCTGATAGACACCTCTCCATTACTGACCCCGGGGCTCGATGTCTGATAGACACCTCTCCATTACTGACCCCGGGGCTTGATGTCTGATAGACCCCTCTCCATTACTATCCCCAGGGCTTTATGTCTGATAGACCCCTCTCCATTACTAACCCCAGGGCTTGATGTCTGATAGACCCGTCTCCATTACTAACCCCAGGGCTTTATGTCTGATAGACCCCTCTCCATTACTAACCCCGGGGCTCGATGTCTGATAGACACCTCTCCATTACTGACCCCGGGGCTCGATGTCTGATAGACCCCTCTCCATTACTAACCCCGGGGCTCGATGTCTGATAGACATCTCTCCATTACTGACCCCGGGGCTTGATGTCTGATAGACCCCTCTCCATTACTATCCCCAGGGCTTGATGTCTGATAGACCCCTCTCCATTACTAACCCCAGGGCTTGATGTCTGATAGACCCCTCTCCATTACTAACCCAATGGTTTGATGTCTGATAGACTCCTCTCCATTACTAACCCTGAGGCTTGATGTCTGATAGACTCCTCTCCAATACTAACCCCGGTGCTTGATGTCTGATAAACCCCTCTCCATTACTGACCCGAGGCTTCATGTCTGATAGACCCCTCTCCATTACTGACCCCAGGGCTTGATGTCTGATAGACCCCTCTCCATTACTGACCCCAGGGCTTGATGTCTGATAGACCGATCCCATTACTAACCCCAGGGCTTGATGTCTGATAGACCCCTCTCCATTACTGACCCCAGGGCATGATCTCTGATAGACTCCTCTCCATTACTAACCCCAGGGCTTGATGTCTGATAAACCCCTCTCCATTACTGACCCGAGGCTTCATGTCTGATAGACCCCTCTCCATTACTGACCCCAGGGCTTGATGTCTGATAGACCCCTCTCCATTACTGACCCCGGGGCTTGATGTCTGATAGACCCCTCTCCATTACTGATCCCAGGGCTTGATGTCTGATAGACCCCTCTCCATTACTAACCCCAGAGCTTGATGTCTGATAGACCCCTCTCCATTACTGACCCCGGGGCTTGATGTCTGATAGACCCCTCTCCATTACTGATCCCGGGGCTTGAGGTCTGATAGACCCCTCTCCATTACTAACCCCGGGGCTCGATGTCTGATAGACACCTCTCCATTACTGACCCCGGGGCTTGATGTCTGATAGACCCCTCTCCATTACTGACCCCGGGGTTTGATGTCTGATAGACCCCTCTCCATTACTGACCCCGGGGCTTGATGTCTGATAGACCCCTCTCCATTACTGACCCCAGGGATTGATGTCTGATAGACCCCTCTCCATTACTAACCCCGGGGCTTGATGTCTGATAGACCCCTCTCCATTACTAACCCCAGGGCTTGTTGTCTGATAGACCCCTCTCCATTACTAACCCCAGGGCTTGATGTCTGATAGACCATTCTCCATTACTAACCCCAGGGCTTGATGTCTGATAGACCCCTCTCCATTACTGACCCCGGGGCTTGATGTCTGATAGACGCCTCTCCATTACTGACCCCGGGGATTGATGTCTGATAGACCCCTCTCCATTACTGACCCCGGGGCTTGATGTCTGATAGACCCTTCTCCATTAATAACCCCGGGGCTTGATGTCTGATAGACCCCTCTACATTACTAACCCCAGGGCTTGATGTCTGATAGACCCCTCTACATTACTAACCCCAGGGCTTGATGTCTGATAGACCCCTCTCCATTACTGACCCCGGGGCTTGATGTCTGATAGACCCCTCTCCATTACTGACCCTGGGGCTTGATGTCTGATAGACCCCTCTCCATTACTGACCCCGGGGCTTGATGTCTAATAGACCCCTCTCCATTACCAACCCCGGGGCTTGATGTCTGATAGACCCCTCTCCATTACTAACCCCGGGGCTTGATGTCTGATAGACCCCTCTCCATTACTGACCCCGGGGCTTGATGTCTGATAGACCCCTCTCCATTACTAACCCCGGGGCTTGATGTCTGATAGACCCCTCTCCATTACTAACCCCAGGGCTTGATGTCTGATAGACCCCTCTCCATTACTAACCCCAGGGCTTGATGTCTGATAGACCCCTCTCCTTTACTGACCCCGGGGCTTGATGTCTGATAGACTCCTCTCCATTACTAACCCCAGGGTTTGATGTCTGATAGACCCCTCTCCATTACTAACCCCAGGGCTTGATGTCTGATAGACCCCTCTCCATTACTCACCCCAGGGCTTGATGTCTGATAGACACCTCTCCATTACTGACCCCGGGGCTTGATGTCTGATAGACCCCTCTCTATTACTGACCCCGGGCCTTGATGTCTGATAGACCCCTCTCCATTACTATCCCCAGGGCTTGATGTCTGATAGACCCCTCTCCATTACTGACCCCAGGGCTTGATGTCTGATAGACCCCTCTCCATTACTAACCCCAGGGTTTGATGTCTGATAGACCTCTCTCCATTAGTGACCCCAGGGTTTGATGTCTGATAGACCACTCTCCATTACTAACCCCAGGGCTTGATGTCTGATAGACACCTCTCCATTACTGACCCCGGGGCTTGATGTCTGATAGACCCCTCTCTATTACTGACCCCGGGGATTGATGTCTGATAGACCCCTCTCCATTACTGTCCCCAGGGCTTGATGTCTGATAGACCCCTCTCCATTACTGACCCCTGGGCTTTTTTTCTGACAGACCCCTCTCCATTACTAGCCCCAGGGCTTGATGTCTGATAGACCCCTCTCCATTACTAAGCCCTGGGCTTCATGTCTGATAGACCCCTCTCCATTACTAACCCCAGGGCTTGATGTCTGATATACCCCTCTCCATTACTAGCCCCAGGGCTTGATGTCTGATAGACCCCTCTCCATTACTGACCCCGGGGCTTGATGTCTGATGGACCCCTCTCCATTACTGACCCCGGGGCTTGATGTCTGATAGACCCCTCTCCGTTACTGACCCCGGGGCTTGAAGTCTGATAGACGCCTCTCCATTACTAACCCCGGGGCTTGATGTCTGATAGACCCCTCTCCATTACTAACCCCGGGGCTTGATGTCTGATAGACCCCTCTCCATTACTGACCCCAGGGCTTGATGTCTGATAGACTCCTCTCCATTACTAACCCCAGGGCTTGATGTCTGATAGACCCCTCTCCATTACTAGCCCCAGGGCTTGATGTCTGATAGACCCCTCTCCATTACTGACCCCGGGGCTTGATGTCTGATAGACCCCTCTCCATTACTAACCCCAGGGCTTGATGTCTCATAGACCCCTCTCCATTACTGACCCCAGGCCTTGATGTCTGATAGACTCCCCTCCATTACTAACCCCAGAGCTTGATTTCTGTTAGACCCCTCTCCATTACTGACCCCCGGGCTTGATGTCTGATAGACCCCTCTCCATTACTAACCCCAGAGCTTGATGTCTGATAGACCCCTCTCCATTACTGACCCCAGAGCTTGATCTCTGATAGACCCCTCTCCATTAATAACCCCAGGGCTTGATGTCTGATAGACCCCTCTCCATTACTAACCCCGGGGCTTGATGTCTGATAGACCCCTCTCCATTACTGACCCCGGGGCTTGATGTCTGATAGACCCCTCTCTATTACTGACCCCGGGGCTTGATGTCTGATAGACCCCTCTCTATTACTGACCCCGGGGCTTGATGTCTGATAGACCCCTCTCCATTACAATCCCCAGGGCTTGATGTCTGATAGACCCCTCTCCATTACTGACCCCAGGGCTTGATGTCTGATAGACCCCTCTCCTTTACTAACCCCAGGGCTTGATGTCTGATAGACCCCTCTCCATTACTGATCCCAGGGCTTGATGTCTGATAGACCCCTCTCCATTACTAACCCCAGGGCTTGATGTCTGATAGACTCCTCTCCATTACTGACCCCAGGGCTTGATGTCTGATAGACCCCTCTCCATTACTAACCCCAGAGCTTCATGTCTGATAGACCCCTCTCCATTACTGACCCCAGGCCTTGATGTCTGATAGACTTCTCTCCATTACTGACCCCAGGGCTTGATGTCTGAAAGACCCCTCTCCATTACTAACCCCAGGGCTTGATGTCTGATAGACTCCTCTCCATTACTAACCCCGGGGCCTGATGTCTGATAGATCCCTCTCCATTACTGACCCCAGGGCTTGATGTCTGATAGACCCCTCTCCATTACTAACCCCGGGGCATGATGTCTGATAGACCCCTCTCCATTACTAACCCCGGGGCTTGATGTCTGATAGACTCCTCTCCATTACTAACCCCGGGGCTTGATGTCTGATAGACTCCTCTCCATTACTGACCCCAGGGATTGATGTCTGATAGACCTCTCTCCATTACTGACCCCAGGGTTTGATGTCTGATAGACCCCTCTCCATTACTAACCCCAGGGCTTGATGTCTGATAGACACCTCTCCATTACTGACCCCGGGGCTTGATGTCTGATAGACCCCTCTCTATTACTGATCCCGGGGCTTGAGGTCTGATAGACCCCTTTCCATTACTAACCCCGGGGCTCGATGTCTGATAGACACCTCTCCATTACTGACCCCGGGGCTTGATGTCTGATAGACCCTTCTCCATTACTGACCCCGGGGCTTGATGTCTGATAGACCCCTCTCCAATACTGACCCCAGGGCTTGATGTCTGATAGACCCCTCTCCATTACTAACCCCGGGGCTTGATGTCTGATAGACCCCTCTCCATTACTAACCCCAGGGCTTGATATCTGATAGACCCCTCTCCATTACTAACCCCAGGGCTTGATGTCTGATAGACCCCTCTCCATTACTAACCCCAGGGCTTGATGTCTGATAGACCCCTCTCCATTACTAACCCCGGGGCACAATGTCTGATAGACACCTCTCCATTACTGACCCCGGGGCTCGATGTCTGATAGACACCTCTCCATTACTGACCCCGGAGCTCGATGTCTGATAGACACCTCTCCATTACTGACCCCGGGGCTTGATGTCTGATAGACCCCTCTCCATTACTATCCCCAGGGCTTGATGTCTGATAGACTCCTCTCCATTACTAACCCCAGGGCTTGATGTCTGATAGACCCCTCTCCATTACTAACCCCAGGGCTTGATGTCTGATAGACCCCTCTCCATTACTAACCCCGGGGCTCGATGTCTGATAGACACCTCTCCATTACTGACCCCGGGGCTCGATGTCTGATAGACCCCTCTCCATTACTAACCCCGGGGCTCGATGTCTGATAGACACCTCTCCATTACTGACCCCGGGGCTTGATGTCTGATAGACCCCTCTCCATTACTATCCCCAGGGCTTGATGTCTGATAGACCCCTCTCCATTACTAACCCCAGGGCTTGATGTCTGATAGACCCCTCTCCATTACTAACCCAATGGATTGATGTCTGAAAGACTCCTCTCCATTACTAAGCCTGAGGCTTGATGTCTGATAGACTCCTCTCCATTACTAACCCCGGTGCTTGATGTCTGATAAACCCCTCTCCATTACTGACCCGAGGCTTCATGTCTGATAGAACCCTCTCCATTACTGACCCCAGGGCTTGATGTCTGATAGACCACTCTCCATTACTGACCCCAGGGCTTGATGTCTGATAAACCGATCCCATTACTAACCCCAGGGCTTGATGTCTGATAGACCCCTCTCCATTACTGACCCCAGGGCATGATCTCTGATAGACTCCTCTCCATTACTAACCCCAGGGCTTGATGTCTGATAAACACCTCTCCATTACTGACCCGAGGCTTCATGTCTGATAGACCCCTCTCCATTACTGACCCCAGGGCTTGATGTCTGATAGACCCCTCTCAATTACTGACCCCGGGGCTTGATGTCTGATAGACCCCTCTCCATTACTGATCCCCGGGCTTGATGTCTGATAGACCCCTCTCCATTACTAACCCCAGAGCTTGATGTCTGATAGACCCCTCTCCATTACTGACCCCGGGGCTTGATGTCTGATAGACCCCTCTCCATAACTGATCCCGGGGCTTGAGGTCTGATAGACCCCTCTCCATTACTAACCCCGGGGCTCGATGTCTGATAGACACCTCTCCATTACTGACCCCGGGGCTTGATGTCTGATAGACCCCTCTCCATTACTGACCCCGGGGCTTGATGTCTGATAGACCCCTCTCCATTACTGACCCCAGGGATTGATGTCTGATAGACCCCTCTCCATTACTAACCCCGGGGCTTGATGTCTGATAGACCCCTCTCCATTACTGACCCCGGGGCTTGATGTCTGATAGACCCCTCTCCATTACTGATCCCGGGGCTTGAGGTCTGATAGACCCCTCTCCATTACTAACCCCGGGGCTCGATGTCTGATAGACACCTCTCCATTACTGACCCCGGGGCTTGATGTCTGATAGACCCCTCTCCATTACTGACCCCGGGGCTTGATGTCTGATAGACCCCTCTCCATTACTGACCCCAGGGATTGATGTCTGATAGACCCCTCTCCATTACTAACCCCGGGGCTTGATGTCTGATAGACCCCTCTCCATTACTAACCCCAGGGCTTGTTGTCTGATAGACCCCTCTCCATTACTAACCCCAGGGCTTGATGTCTGATAGACCACTCTCCATTACTAACCCAAGGGCTTGATGTCTGATAGACCCATCTCCATTACTGACCCCGGGGCTTGATGTCTGATAGACGCCTCTCCATTACTGACCCCGGGGATTGATGTCTGATAGACCCCTCTCCATTACTGACCCCGGGGCTTGATGTCTGATAGACCCCTCTCCATTAATAACCCCGGGGCTTGATGTCTGATAGACCCCTCTACATTACTAACCCCAGGGCTTGATGTCTGATAGACCCCTCTACATTACTAACCCCAGGGCTTGATGTCTGATAGACCACTCTCCATTACTAACCCAAGGGCTTGATGTCTGATAGACCCATCTCCATTACTGACCCCGGGGCTTGATGTCTGATAGACGCCTCTCCATTACTGACCCCGGGGATTGATGTCTGATAGACCCCTCTCCATTACTGACCCCGGGGCTTGATGTCTGATAGACCCCTCTCCATTAATAACCCCGGGGCTTGATGTCTGATAGACCCCTCTACATTACTAACCCCAGGGCTTGATGTCTGATAGACCCCTCTACATTACTAACCCCAGGGCTTGATGTCTAATAGACCCCTCTCCATTACTGACCCTGGGGCTTGATGTCTGATAGACCCCTCTCCATTACTGACCCCGGGGCTTGATGTCTGATAGACCCCTCTCCATTACTGACCCCGGGGCTTGATGTCTGATAGACCCCTCTCCATTACTAACCCCGCGGCTTGATGTCTGATAGACCCCTCTCCATTACTGACCCCGGGGCTTGATGTCTGATAGACTCCTCTCCATTACTAACCCCAGGGTTTGATGTCTGATAGACCCCTCTCCATTACTAACCCCAGGTCTTGATGTCTGATAGACCCCTCTCCATTACTCACCCCAGGGCTTGATGTCTGATAGACACCTCTCCATTACTGACCCCGGGGCTTGATGTCTGATAGACCCCTCTCTATTACTGACCCCGGGGCTTGATGTCTGATAGACCCCTCTCCATTACTATCCCCAGGGCTTGATGTCTGATAGACCCCTCTCCATTACTGACCCCAGGCTTGATGTCTGATAGACCCCTCTCCATTACTAACCCCAGGGTTTGATGTCTGATAGACCTCTCTCCATTACTGACCCCAGGGTTTGATGTCTGATAGACCACTCTCCATTACTAACCCCAGGCCTTGATGTCTGATAGACACCTCTCCATTACTGACCCCGGGGCTTGATGTCTGATAGACCCCTCTCCATTACTGACCCCGGGGCTTGATGTCTGATAGACCCCTCTCCATTACTGACCCCGGGGCATGATGTCTGATAGACCCCTCTCCGTTACTGACCCCGGGGCTTGATGTCTGATAGACCCCTCTCCATTACTAACCCCAGGGCTTGATGTCTGATAGACCCCTCTCCATTACTGACCCCAGAGCTTGATCTCTGATAGACCCCTCTCCATTAATAACCCCAGGGCTTGATGTCTGATAGACCCCTCTCCATTACTAACCCCAGGGCTTGATGTCTGATAGACCCCTCTCCATTACTGACCCCGGGGCTTGATGTCTGATAGACCCCTCTCTATTACTGACCCCGGGGCTTGATGTCTGATAGACCCCTCTCTATTACTGACCCCGGGGCTTGATGTCTGATAGACCCCTCTCCATTACTATCCCCAGGGCTTGATGTCTGATAGACCCCTCTCCATTACTGACCCCAGGGCTTGATGTCTGATAGACCCCTCTCCATTACTAACCCCAGGGCTTGATGTCTGATAGACCCCTCTCCATTACTGATCCCAGGGCTTGATGTCTGATAGACCCCTCTCCCTTACTAACCCCAGGGCTTGATGTCTGATAGACTCCTCTCCATTACTGACCCCAGGGCTTGATGTCTGATAGACCCCTCTCCATTACTAACCCCAGAGCTTCATGTCTGATAGACCCCTCTCCATTACTGACCCCAGGCCTTGATGTCTGATAGACTCCTCTCCATTACTGACCCCAGGGCTTGATGTCTGATAGACCCCTCTCCATTACTAACCCCAGGGCTTGATGTCTGATAGACTCCTCTCCATTACTATCCCCGGGGCCTGATGTCTGATAGATCCCTCTCCATTACTGACCCCAGGGCTTGATGTCTGATAGACCCCTCTCCATTACTAACCCTGGGGCATGATGTCTGATAGACCCCTCTCCATTACTAACCCCGGGGCTTGATGTCTGATAGACCCCTCTCCATTACAAACCCCGGGGCTTGATGTCTGATAGACTCCTCTCCATTACTAACCCCAGGAATTGATGTCTGATAGACCTCTCTCCATTACTGACCCCAGGGTTTGATGTCTGATAGACCCCTCTCCATTACTAACCCCAGGGCTTGATGTCTGATAGAAACCTCTCCATTACTGACACCGGGGCTTGATGTCTGATAGACCCCTCTCTATTACTGACCCCGGGGCTTGATGTCTGATAGACTCCTCTCCATTACTATCCCCAGGGCTTGATGTCTGATAGACCCCTCTCCATTACTGACCCCTGGGATTTTTTTCTGATAGACCCCTCTCCATTACTAACCCCAGGGCTTGATGTCTGATAGACCCCTCTCCATTACTAGCCCCAGGGCTTGATGTCTGATAGACCCCTCTCCATTACTGACCCCAGGGCTTGATGTCTGATAGACCCCTCTCCATTACTAACCCCAGGGCTTGATGTCTCATAGACCCCTCTCCATTACTGACCCCAGGCCTTGATGTCTGATAGACTCCCCTCCATTACTAACCCCAGAGCTTGATCTCTGTTAGACCCCTCTCCATTACTGACCCCGGGGCTTGATGTCTGATAGACCCCTCTCCATTACTAACCCCAGGGCTTGATGTCTGATAGACCCCTCTCCATTACTAACCCCGGGGCTTGATGTCTGATAGACCCCTCTCCATTACTGACCCCAGAGCTTGATCTCTGATAGACCCCTCTCCATTAATAACCCCAGGGCTTGATGTCTGATAGACCCCTCTCCATTACTAACCCCAGGGCTTGATGTCTGATAGACCCCTCTCCATTACTGACCCCGGGGCTTGATGTCTGCTAGACCCCTCTCTATTACTGATCCCGCGGCTTGATGTCTGATAGACCCCTCTCTATTACTGATCCCAGGGCTTGATGTCTGATAGACCCCTCTCCATTACTACCCCCAGGGCTTGATGTCTGATAGACCCCTCTCCATTGCTGACCCCAGGGCTTGATGTCTGATAGACCCCTCTCCATTACTAACCCCAGGGTTTGATGTCTGATAGACCTCTCTCCATTACTGACCCCAGGGTTTGATGTCTGATAGACCCCTCTCCATTACTAACCCCAGGGCTTGATCTCTGATAGACACGTCTCCATTACTGACACCGGGGCTTGATGTCTGATAGACCCATCTCTATTACTGACCCCGGGGCTTGATGTCTGATAGACCCCTCTCCATTACTATCCCCAGGGCTTGATGTCTGATAGACCCCTCTCCATTACTGACCCCTGGGCTTTATTTCTGATAGACCCCTCTCCATTACTAGCCCCAGGGCTTGATGTCTGATAGTCCCCTCTCCATTACTAACCCCGGGGCTTGATGCCTGATAGACCCCTCTCCATTACTAACCCCAGGGCTTGATGTCTGATAGACCCCTCTCCATTACTAACCCCGGGGCTTGATGTCTGATAGACCCCTCTCCATTACTAACCCCGGGGCTTGATGTCTGATAGACTCCTCTCCATTACTAACCCCAGGGATTGATGTCTGATAGACCTCTCTCCATTACTGACCCCAGGGTTTGATGTCTGATAGACCCCTCTCCATTACTAACCCCAGGGCTTGATGTCTGATAGACACCTCTCCATTACTGACCCCGGGGCTTGATGTCTGATAGACCCCTCTCTATTACTGACCCCGGGGCTTGATGTCTGATAGACCCCTCTCCATTACTATCCCCAGGGCTTGATGTCTGATAGACCCCTCTCCATTACTGACCCCTGGGATTTTTTTCTGATAGACCCCTCTCCATTACTAGCCCCAGGGCTTGATGTCTGATAGACCCCTCTCCATTACTAACCCCGAGGCTTGATGTCTGATAGACCCCTCTCCATTACTAACCCCAGGGCTTGATGTCTGATAGACTCCTCTCCATTACTAACCCCAGGGCTTGATGTCTGATAGACCCCTCTCCATTACTAGCCCCAGGGCTTGATGTCTGATAGACCCCTCTCCATTACTGACCCCAGGGCTTGATGTCTGATAGACCCCTCTCCATTACTAACCCCAGGGCTTGATGTCTCATAGACCCCTCTCCATTACTGACCCCAGAGCTTGATCTCTGATAGACCCCTCTCCATTAATAACCCCAGGGCTTGATGTCTGATAGACCCCTCTCCATTACTAACCCCAGGGCTTGATGTCTGATAGACCTCTCTCCATTACTGACCCCAGGGTTTGATGTCTGATAGACCCCTCTCCATTACTAACCCCAGGGCTTGATGTCTGATAGACACCTCTCCATTACTGACCCCGGGGCTTGATGTCTGATAGACCCCTCTCTATTACTGATCCCGGGGCTTGAGGTCTGATAGACCCCTTTCCATTACTAACCCCGGGGCTCGATGTCTGATAGACACCTCTCCATTACTGACCCCGGGGCTTGATGTCTGATAGACCCATCTCCATTACTGACCCCGGGGCTTGATGTCTGATAGACCCCTCTCCAATACTGACCCCAGGACTTGATGTCTGATAGACCCCTCTCCATTACTAACCCCGGGGCTTGATGTCGGATAGACCCCTCTCCATTACTAACCCCAGGGCTTGATATCTGATAGACCCCTCTCCATTACTAACCCCAGGGCTTGATGTCTGATAGACCCCTCTCCATTACTAACCCCAGGGTTTGATGTCTGATAGACCCCTCTCCATTACTAACCCCGGGGCACAATGTCTGATAGACACCTCTCCATTACTGACCCCGGGGCTCGATGTCTGATAGACACCTCTCCATTACTGACCCCGGAGCTCGATGTCTGATAGACACCTCTCCATTACTGACCCCGGGGCTTGATGTCTGATAGACCCCTCTCCATTACTATCCCCAGGGCTTGATGTCTGATAGACTCCTCTCCATTACTAACCCCAGGGCTTGATGTCTGATAGACCCCTCTCCATTACTAACCCCAGGGCTTGATGTCTGATAGACCCCTCTCCATTACTAACCCCGGGGCTCGATGTCTGATAGACACCTCCCCATTACTGACCCCGGGGCTCGATGTCTGATAGACCCCTCTCCATTACTAACCCCGGGGCTCGATGTCTGATAGACACCTCTCCATTACTGACCCCGGGGCTTGATGTCTGATAGACCCCTCTCCATTACTATCCCCAGGGCTTGATGTCTGATAGACCCCTCTCCATTACTAACCCCAGGGCTTGATGTCTGATAGACCCCTCTCCATTACTAACCCAATGGATTGATGTCTGAAAGACTCCTCTCCATTACTAAGCCTGAGGCTTGATGTCTGATAGACTCCTCTCCATTACTATCCCCGGTGCTTGATGTCTGATAAACCCCTCTCCATTACTGACCCGAGGCTTCATGTCTGATAGACCCCTCTCCATTACTGACCCCAGGGCTTGATGTCTGATAGACCACTCTCCATTACTGACCCCAGGGCTTGATGTCTGATAGACCGATCCCATTACTAACCCCAGGGCTTGATGTCTGATAGACCCCTCTCCATTACTGACCCCAGGGCATGATCTCTGATAGACTCCTCTCCATTACTAACCCCAGGGCTTGATGTCTGATAAACACCTCTCCATTACTGACCCGAGGCTTCATGTCTGATAGACCCCTCTCCATTACTGACCCCAGGGCTTGATGTCTGATAGACCCCTCTCCATTACTGACCCCGGGGCTTGATGTCTGATAGACCCCTCTCCATTACTGATCCCCGGGCTTGATGTCTGATAGACCCCTCTCCATTACTAACCCCAGAGCTTGATGTCTGATAGACCCCTCTCCATTACTGACCCCGGGGCTTGATGTCTGATAGACCCCTCTCCATTACTGATCCCGGGGCTTGAGGTCTGATAGACCCCTCTCCATTACTAACCCCGGGGCTCGATGTCTGATAGACACCTCTCCATTACTGACCCCGGGGCTTGATGTCTGATAGACCCCTCTCCATTACTGACCCCGGGGCTTGATGTCTGATAGACCCCTCTCCATTACTGACCCCGGGGCTTGATGTCTGATAGACCCCTCTCCATTACTGACCCCAGGGATTGATGTCTGATAGACCCCTCTCCATTACTAACCCCGGGGCTTGATGTCTGATAGACCCCTCTCCATTACTAACCCCAGGGCTTGTTGTCTGATAGACCCCTCTCCATTACTAACCCCAGGGCTTGATGTCTGATAGACCACTCTCCATTACTAACCCCAGGGCTTGATGTCTGATAGACCCATCTCCATTACTGACCCCGGGGCTTGATGTCTGATAGACGCCTCTCCATTACTGACCCCGGGGATTGATGTCTGATAGACCCCTCTCCATTACTGACCCCGGGGCTTGATGTCTGATAGACCCCTCTCCATTAATAACCCCGGGGCTTGATGTCTGATAGACCCCTCTACATTACTAACCCCAGGGCTTGATGTCTGATAGACCCCTCTACATTACTAACCCCAGGGCTTGATGTCTAATAGACCCCTCTCCATTACTGACCCCGGGGCTTGATGTCTGATAGACCCCTCTCCATTACTGACCCCGGGGCTTGATGTCTGATAGACCCCTCTCCATTACTGACCCCGGGGCTTGATGTCTGATAGACCCCTCTCCATTACTAACCCCGGGGCTTGATGTCTGATAGACCCCTCTCCATTACTAACCCCGGGGCTTGATGTCTGATAGACCCCTCTCCATTACTGACCCCGGGGCTTGATGTCTGATAGACCCCTCTCCATTACTAACCCCGGGGCTTGATGTCTGATAGACCCCTCTCCATTACTAACCCCAGGGCTTGATGTCTGATAGACCCCTCTCCATTACTAACCCCAGGGCTTAATGTCTGATAGACCCCTCTCCATTACTGACCCCGGGGCTTGATGTCTGATAGACTCCTCTCCATTACTAACCCCAGGGTTTGATGTCTGATAGACCCCTCTCCATTACTAACCCCAGGTCTTGATGTCTGATAGACCCCTCTCCATTACTCACCCCAGGGCTTGATGTCTGATAGACACCTCTCCATTACTGACCCCGGGGCTTGATGTCTGATAGACCCCTCTCTATTACTGACCCCGGGGCTTGATGTCTGATAGACCCCTCTCCATTACTATCCCCAGGGCTTGATGTCTGATAGACCCCTCTCCATTACTGACCCCAGGCTTGATGTCTGATAGACCCCTCTCCATTACTAACCCCAGGGTTTGATGTCTGATAGACCTCTCTCCATTACTGACCCCAGGGTTTGATGTCTGATAGACCACTCTCCATTACTAACCCCAGGCCTTGATGTCTGATAGACACCTCTCCATTACTGACCCCGGGGCTTGATGTCTGATAGACCCCTCTCCATTACTGACCCCAGGGCTTGATGTCTGATAGACCCCTCTCCATTACTAACCCCGGGGCTTGATGCCTGATAGACCCCTCTCCATTACTAACCCCGGGGCTTGATGTCTGATAGACCCCTCTCCGTTACTGACCCCGGGGCTTGATGTCTGATAGACCCCTCTCCATTACTAACCCCAGGGCTTGATGTCTGATAGACCCCTCTCCATTACTGACCCCAGAGCTTGATCTCTGATAGACCCCTCTCCATTAATAACCCCAGGGCTTGATGTCTGATAGACCCCTCTCCATTACTAACCCCAGGGCTTGATGTCTGATAGACCCCTCTCCATTACTGACCCCGGGGCTTGATGTCTGATAGACCCCTCTCTATTACTGACCCCGGGGATTGATGTCTGATAGACCCCTCTCTATTACTGACCCCGGGGCTTGATGTCTGATAGACCCCTCTCCATTACTATCCCCAGGGCTTGATGTCTGATAGACCCCTCTCCATTACTGACCCCAGGGCTTGATGTCTGATAGACCCCTCTCCATTACTAACCCCAGGGCTTGATGTCTGATAGACCCCTCTCCATTACTGATCCCAGGGCTTGATGTCTGATAGACCCCTCTCCCTTACTAACCCCAGGGCTTGATGTCTGATAGACTCCTCTCCATTACTGACCCCAGGGCTTGATGTCTGATAGACCCCTCTCCATTACTAACCCCAGAGCTTCATGTCTGATAGACCCCTCTCCATTACTGACCCCAGGCCTTAATGTCTGATAGACTCCTCTCCATTACTGACCCCAGGGCTTAATGTCTGATAGACCCCTCTCCATTACTAACCCCAGGGCTTGATGTCTGATAGACTCCTCTCCATTACTATCCCCGGGGCCTGATGTCTGATAGATCCCTCTCCATTACTGACCCCAGGGCTTGATGTCTGATAGACCCCTCTCCATTACTAACCCCGGGGCATGATGTCTGATAGACCCCTCTCCATTACTAACCCCGGGGCTTGATGTCTGATAGACCCCTCTCCATTACTAACCCCGGGGCTTGATGTCTGATAGACTCCTCTCCATTACTAACCCCAGGAATTGATGTCTGATAGACCTCTCTCCATTACTGACCCCAGGGTTTGATGTCTGATAGACCCCTCTCCATTACTAACCCCAGGGCTTGATGTCTGATAGAAACCTCTCCATTACTGACCCCGGGGCTTGATGTCTGATAGACCCCTCTCTATTACTGACCCCGGGGCTTGATGTCTGATAGACTCCTCTCCATTACTATCCCCAGGGCTTGATGTCTGATAGACCCCTCTCCATTACTGACCCCTGGGATTTTTTTCTGATAGACCCCTCTCCATTACTAGCCCCAGGGCTTGATGTCTGATAGACCCCTCTCCATTACTAACCCCGAGGCTTGATGTCTGATAGACCCCTCTCCATTACTAACCCCAGGGCTTGATGTCTGATAGACTCCTCTCCATTACTAACCCCAGGGCTTGATGTCTGATAGACCCCTCTCCATTACTAGCCCCAGGGCTTGATGTCTGATAGACCCCTCTCCATTACTGACCCCAGGGCTTGATGTCTGATAGACCCCTCTCCATTACTAACCCCAGGGCTTGATGTCTCATAGACCCCTCTCCATTACTGACCCCAGGCCTTGATGTCTGATAGACTCCCCTCCATTACTAACGCCAGAGCTTGATCTCTGTTAGACCCCTCTCCATTACTGACCCCGGGGCTTGATGTCTGATAGACCCCTCTCCATTACTAACCCCAGGGCTTGATGTCTGATAGACCCCTCTCCATTACTAACCCCGGGGCTTGATGTCTGATAGACCCCTCTCCATTACTGACCCCAGAGCTTGATCTCTGATAGACCCCTCTCCATTAATAACCCCAGGGCTTGATGTCTGATAGACCCCTCTCCATTACTAACCCCAGGGCTTGATGTCTGATAGACCCCTCTCCATTACTGACCCCGGGGCTTGATGTCTGCTAGACCCCTCTCTATTACTGATCCCGCGGCTTGATGTCTGATAGACCCCTCTCTATTACTGACCCCAGGGCTTGATGTCTGATAGACCCCTCTCCATTACTACCCCCAGGGCTTGATGTCTGATAGACCCCTCTCCATTGCTGACCCCAGGGCTTGATGTCTGACAGACCCCTCTCCATTACTAACCCCAGGGGTTGATGTCTTATAGACCTCTCTCCATTACTGACCCCAGGGTTTGATGTCTGATAGACCCCTCTCCATTACTAACCCCAGGGCTTGATCTCTGATAGACACGTCTCCATTACTGACACCGGGGCTTGATGTCTGATAGACCCATCTCTATTACTGACCCCGGGGCTTGATGTCTGATAGACCCCTCTCCATTACTATCCCCAGGGCTTGATGTCTGATAGACCCCTCTCCATTACTGACCCCTGGGCTTTATTTCTGATAGACCCCTCTCCATTACTAGCCCCAGGGCTTGATGTCTGATAGACCCCTCTCCATTACTAACCCCGGGGCTTGATGCCTGATAGACCCCTCTCCATTACTAACCCCGGGGCTTGATGTCTGATAGACCCCTCTCCATTACTAACCCCGGGGCTTGATGCCTGATAGACCCCTCTCCATTACTAACCCCAGGGCTTGATGTCTGATAGACCCCTCTCCATTACTAACCCCGGGGCTTGATGTCTGATAGACCCCTCTCCATTACTAACCCCGGGGCTTGATGTCTGATAGACTCCTCTCCATTACTAACCCCAGGGATTGATGTCTGATAGACCTCTCTCCATTACTGACCCCAGGGTTTGATGTCTGATAGACCCCTCTCCATTACTAACCCCAGGGCTTGATGTCTGATAGACACCTCTCCATTACTGACCCCGGGGCTTGATGTCTGATAGACCCCTCTCTATTACTGACCCCGGGGATTGATGTCTGATAGACCCCTCTCCATTACTATCCCCAGGGCTTGATGTCTGATAGACCCCTCTCCATTACTGACCCCTGGGATTTTTTTCTGATAGACCCCTCTCCATTACTAGCCCCAGGGCTTGATGTCTGATAGACCCCTCTCCATTACTAACCCCGAGGCTTGATGTCTGATAGACCCCTCTCCATTACTAACCCCAGGGCTTGATGTCTGATAGACTCCTCTCCATTACTAACCCCAGGGCTTGATGTCTGATAGACCCCTCTCCATGACTAGCCCCAGGGCTTGATGTCTGATAGACCCCTCTCCATTACTGACCCCAGGGCTTGATGTCTGATAGACCCCTCTCCATTACTAACCCCAGGGCTTGATGTCTCATAGACCCCTCTCCATTACTGACCCCAGAGCTTGATCTCTGATAGACCCCTCTCCATTAATAACCCCAGGGCTTGATGTCTGATAGACCCCTCTCCATTACTAACCCCAGGGCTTGATGTCTGATAGACCCCTCTCCATTACTGACCCCGGGGCTTGATGTCTGATAGACCCCTCTCTATTTCTGACCCCGGGGCTTGATGTCTGATAGACCCCTCTCTATTACTGACCCCGGGGCTTGATGTCTGATAGACCCCTCTCCATTACTATCCCCAGGGCTTGATGTCTGATAGACCCCTCTCCATTACTGACCCCAGGGCTTGATGTCTGATAGACCCCTCTCCATTACTAACCCAAGGGTTTGATGTCTGATAGACCTCTCTCCATTACTGACCCCAGGGTTTGATGTCTGATAGACCACTTTCCATTACTAACCCCAGGGCTTGATCTCTGATAGACACGTCTCCATTACTGACACCGGGGCTTGATGTCTGATAGACCCATCTCTATTACTGACCCCGGGGCTTGATGTCTGATAGACCCCTCTCCATTACTATCCCCAGGGCTTGATGTCTGATAGACCCCTCTCCATTACTGACCCCTGGGCTTTATTTCTGATAGACCCCTCTCCATTACTAGCCCCAGGGCTTGATGTCTGATAGACCCCTCTCCATTACTAACCCCGGGGCTTGATGCCTGATAGACCCCTCTCCATTACTAACCCCAGAGCTTGATGTCTGATAGACCCCTCTCCATTACTAACCCCGGGGCTTGATGTCTGATAGACCCCTCTCCATTTCTGACCCCAGAGCTTGATCTCTGATAGACCCCTCTCCATTAATAACCCCAGGGCTTGATGTCTGATAGACCCCTCTCCATTACTAACCCCAGGGCTTGATGTCTGATAGACCCCTCTCCATTACTGACCCCGGGGCTTGATGTCTGATAGACCCCTCTCTATTACTGACCCCGGGGCTTGATGTCTGATAGACCCCTCTCTATTACTGACCCCGGGGCTTGATGTCTGATAGACCCCTCTCCATTACTATCCCCAGGGCTTGATGTCTGATAGACCCCTCTCCATTGCTGACCCCAGGGCTTGATGTCTGATAGACCCCTCTCCATTACTAATCCCAGGGTTTGATGTCTGATAGACCTCTCTCCAATACTGACCCCAGGGTTTGATGTCTGATAGACCCCTCTCCATTACTAACCCCAGGGCTTGATCTCTGATAGACACGTCTCCATTACTGACACCGGGGCTTGATGTCTGATAGACCCATCTCTATTACTGACCCCGGGGCTTGATGTCTGATAGACCCCTCTCCATTACTATCCCCAGGGCTTGATGTCTGATAGACCCCTCTCCATTACTGACCCCTGGGCTTTATTTCTGATAGACCCCTCTCCATTACTAGCCCCAGGGCTTGATGTCTGATAGACCCCTCTCCAGTACTAACCCCGGGGCTTGATGCCTGATAGACCCCTCTCCATTACTAAGCCCAGGGCTTGATGTCTGATAGACTCCTCTCCATTACTAACCCCGGGGCATGATGTCTGATAGACCCCTCTCCATTACTAACCCCGGGGCTTGATGTCTGATAGACCCCTCTCCATTACTAACCCCGGGGCTTGATGTCTGATAGACTCCTCTCCATTACTAACCCCAGGGATTGATGTCTGATAGACCTCTCTCCATTACTGACCCCAGGGTTTGATGTCTGATAGACCCCTCTCCATTACTGACCCCGGGGCTTGATGTCTGATAGACCCCTCTCTATTACTGACCCCGGGGCTTGATGTCTGATAGACCCCTCTCTATTACTGACCCCGGGGCTTGATGTCTGATAGACCCCTCTCCATTACTATCCCCAGGGCTTGATGTCTGATAGACCCCTCTCCATTACTGACCCCAGGGCTTGATGTCTGATAGACCCCTCTCCATTACTAACCCCAGGGCTTGATGTCTGATAGACCCCTCTCCATTACTGATCCCAGGGCTTGATGTCTGATAGACCCCTCTCCATTACTAACCCCAGGGCTTGATGTCTGATAGACCCCTCTCCATTACTGACCCCGGGGCTTGATGTCTGATAGACCCCTCTCTATTACTGACCCCGGGGCTTGATGTCTGATAGACCCCTCTCTATTACTGACCCCGGGGCTTGATGTCTGATAGACCCCTCTCCATTACTATCCCCAGGGCTTGATGTCTGATAGACCCCTCTCCATTGCTGACCCCAGGGCTTGATGTCTGATAGACCCCTCTCCATTACTAATCCCAGGGTTTGATTTCTGATAGACCTCTCTCCAATACTGACCCCAGGGTTTGATGTCTGATAGACCCCTCTCCATTACTAACCCCAGGGCTTGATCTCTGATAGACACGTCTCCATTACTGACACCGGGGCTTGATGTCTGATAGACCCATCTCTATTACTGACCCCGGGGCTTGATGTCTGATAGACCCCTCTCCATTACTATCCCCAGGGCTTGATGTCTGATAGACCCCTCTCCATTACTGACCCCTAGGCTTTATTTCTGATAGACCCCTCTCCATTACTAGCCCCAGGGCTTGATGTCTGATAGACCCCTCTCCAGTACTAACCCCGGGGCTTGATGCCTGATAGACCCCTCTCCATTACTAAGCCCAGGGCTTGATGTCTGATAGACTCCTCTGCATTACTAACCCCGGGGCATGATGTCTGATAGACCCCTCTCCATTACTAACCCCGGGGCTTGATGTCTGATAGACCCCTCTCCATTACTAACCCCGGGGCTTGATGTCTGATAGACTCCTCTCCATTACTAACCCCAGGGATTGATGTCTGATAGACCTCTCTCCATTACTGACCCCAGGGTTTGATGTCTGATAGACCCCTCTCCATTACTGACCCCGGGGCTTGATGTCTGATAGACCCCTCTCTATTACTGACCCCGGGGCTTGATGTCTGATAGACCCCTCTCTATTACTGACCCCGGGGCTTGATGTCTGATAGACCCCTCTCCATTACTATCCCCAGGGCTTGATGTCTGATAGACCCCTCTCCATTACTGACCCCAGGGCTTGATGTCTGATAGACCCCTCTCCATTACTAACCCCAGGGCTTGATGTCTGATAGACCCCTCTCCATTACTGATCCCAGGGCTTGATGTCTGATAGACCCCTCTCAATTACTAACCCCAGAGCTTCATGTCTGATAGACCCCTCTCCATTACTGACCCCAGGCCTTGATGTCTGATAGACTCCTCTCCATTACTGACCCCAGAGCTTGATGTCTGATAGACCCCTCTCCATTACTAACCCCAGGGCTTGATGTCTGATAGACTCCTCTCCATTACTAACCCCGGGGCCTGATGTCTGATAGATCCCTCTCCATTACTGACCCCAGGGCTTGATGTCTGATAGACCCCTCTCCATTACTAACCCCGGGGCATGATGTCTGATAGACCCCTCTCCATTACTAACCCCGGGGCTTGATGTCTGATAGACCCCTCTCCATTACTAACCCCGGGGCTTGATGTCTGATAGACTCCTCTCCATTACTAACCCCAGGAATTGATGTCTGATAGACCTCTCTCCATTACTGACCCCAGGGTTTGATGTCTGATAGACCCCTCTCCATTACTAACCCCATGGCTTGATGTCTGATAGACACCTCTCCATTACTGACCCCGGGGCTTGATGTCTGATAGACCCCTCTCTATTACTGACCCCGGGGCTTGATGTCTGATAGACTCCTCTCCATTACTATCCCCAGGGCTTGATGTCTGATAGACCCCTCTCCATTACTGACCCCTGGGATTTTTTTCTGATAGACCCCTCTCCATTACTAGCCCCAGGGCTTGATGTCTGATAGACCCCTCTCCATTACTAACCCCGAGGCTTGATGTCTGATAGACCCCTCTCCATTACTAACCCCAGGGCTTGATGTCTGATAGACTCCTCTCCATTACTAACCCCAGGGCTTGATGTCTGATAGACCCCTCTCCATTACTATCCCCAGGGCTTGATGTCTGATAGACCCCTCTCCATTACTGACCCCAGGGCTTGATGTCTGATAGACCCCTCTCCATTACTAACCCCAGAGCTTGATCTCTGTTAGACCCCTCTCCATTACTGACCCCGGGGCTTGATGTCTGATAGACCCCTCTCCATTACTAACCCCAGGGCTTGATGTCTGATAGACCCCTCTCCATTACTAACCCCGGGGCTTGATGTCTGATAGACCCCTCTACATTACTGACCCCAAAGCTTGATCTCTGATAGACCGCTCTCCATTAATAACCCCAGGGCTTGATGTCTGATAGACCCCTCTCTATTACTAACCCCAGGGCTTGATGTCTGATAGACCCCTCTCCATTACTATCCCCAGGGCTTGATGTCTGATAGACCCCTCTCCATTACTGACCCCAGGGCTTGATGTCTAATAGACCCCTCTCCATTACTAACCCCAGGGTTTGATGTCTGATAGACCTCTCTCCATTACTGACCCCAGGGTTTGATGTCTGATAGACCACTTTCCATTACTAACCCCAGGGCTTGATCTCTGATAGACACGTCTCCATTACTGACACCGGGGCTTGATGTCTGATAGACCCATCTCTATTACTGACCCCGGGGCTTGATGTCTGATAGACCCCTCTCCATTACTATCCCCAGAGCTTGATGTCTGATAGACCCCTCTCCATTACTGACCCCTGGGCTTTATTTCTGATAGACCCCTCTCCATTACTAGCCCCAGGGCTTGATGTCTGATAGACCCCTCTCCATTACTAACCCCGGGGCTTGATGCCTGATAGACCCCTCTCCATTACTAACCCCAGGGCTTGATGTCTGATAGACTCCTCTCCATTACTAACACCAGGGCTTGATGTCTGATAGACCCCTCTCCATTACTAGCCCCAGGGCTTGATGTCTGATAGACCCCTCTCCATTACTGACCCCGGGGCTTGATGTCTGATAGACCGCTCTCCATTACTAACCCCAGGGCTTGATGTCTCATAGACCCCTCTCCATTACTGACCCCAGGCCTTGATGTCTGATAGACTCCCCTCCATTACTAACTCCAGAGCTTGATCTCTTTTAGACCCCTCTCCATTACTGACCCCGGGGCTTGATGTCTGATAAACCCCTCTCCATTACTAACCCCGGGGCTTCATGTCTGATAGACCCCTCTCCATTACTAACCCCGGGGCTTGATGTCTGATAGACCCCTCTCCATTACTGACCCCGGGGCTTGATGTCTGATAGACCCCTCTCCGTTACTGACCCCGGGGCTTGATGTCTGATAGACCCCTCTCCATTAGTGACCCCGGGTCTTGATGTGTGATAGACACCTCTCCATTACTGACCCAGGGGCTCGATGTCTGATAGACCCCTCTCTATTACTGACCCCAGGGCTTGATGTCTGATAGACCCCTCTCCATTACTGACCCCGGGGATCGATGTCTGATAGACACCTCTCCATTACTGACCCCAGGGCTTGGTGTCTGATAGACTCCTCTCCATTACTAACCCCAGGGCTTGATGTCTGATAGACCCCTCTCCATTACTATCCCCAGGGCTTGATGTCTGATAGACCCCTCTCCATTACTGACCCCAGGGCTTGATGTCTGATAGACCCCTCTCCATTACTAACCCCAGAGCTTGATCTCTGTTAGACCCCTCTCCATTACTGACCCCGGGGCTTGATGTCTGATAGACCCCTCTCCATTACTAACCCCAGGGCTTGATGTCTGATAGACCCCTCTCCATTACTAACCCCGGGGCTTGATGTCTGATAGACCCCTCTACATTACTGACCCCAAAGCTTGATCTCTGATAGACCGCTCTCCATTAATAACCCCAGGGCTTGATGTCTGATAGACCCCTCTCTATTACTAACCCCAGGGCTTGATGTCTGATAGACCCCTCTCCATTACTATCCCCAGGGCTTGATGTCTGATAGACCCCTCTCCATTACTGACCCCAGGGCTTGATGTCTAATAGACCCCTCTCCATTACTAACCCCAGGGTTTGATGTCTGATAGACCTCTCTCCATTACTGACCCCAGGGTTTGATGTCTGATAGACCACTTTCCATTACTAACCCCAGGGCTTGATCTCTGATAGACACGTCTCCATTACTGACACCGGGGCTTGATGTCTGATAGACCCATCTCTATTACTGACCCCGGGGCTTGATGTCTGATAGACCCCTCTCCATTACTATCCCCAGAGCTTGATGTCTGATAGACCCCTCTCCATTACTGACCCCTGGGCTTTATTTCTGATAGACCCCTCTCCATTACTAGCCCCAGGGCTTGATGTCTGATAGACCCCTCTCCATTACTAACCCCGGGGCTTGATGCCTGATAGACCCCTCTCCATTACTAACCCCAGGGCTTGATGTCTGATAGACTCCTCTCCATTACTAACACCAGGGCTTGATGTCTGATAGACCCCTCTCCATTACTAGCCCCAGGGCTTGATGTCTGATAGACCCCTCTCCATTACTGACCCCGGGGCTTGATGTCTGATAGACCGCTCTCCATTACTAACCCCAGGGCTTGATGTCTCATAGACCCCTCTCCATTACTGACCCCAGGCCTTGATGTCTGATAGACTCCCCTCCATTACTAACTCCAGAGCTTGATCTCTTTTAGACCCCTCTCCATTACTGACCCCGGGGCTTGATGTCTGATAAACCCCTCTCCATTACTAACCCCGGGGCTTCATGTCTGATAGACCCCTCTCCATTACTAACCCCGGGGCTTGATGTCTGATAGACCCCTCTCCATTACTGACCCCGGGGCTTGATGTCTGATAGACCCCTCTCCGTTACTGACCCCGGGGCTTGATGTCTGATAGACCCCTCTCCATTAGTGACCCCGGGTCTTGATGTGTGATAGACACCTCTCCATTACTGACCCAGGGGCTCGATGTCTGATAGACCCCTCTCTATTACTGACCCCAGGGCTTGATGTCTGATAGACCCCTCTCCAATACTGACCCCGGGGCTCGATGTCTGATAGACACCTCTCCATTACTGACCCCGGGGCTTGGTGTCTGATAGACTCCTCTCCATTACTAACCCCGGTGCTTGATGTCTGATAGACCCCTCTCCATTACTAAACCCAGGGCTTGATGTCTGATAGACCTCTCTCCATTACTGACCCCGGGGCTTGATGTCCGATAGACCCCTCTCCATTACTGACCCCGGGGCTTGATGTCTGATAGACCCCTCTCCGTTAATGACCCGAGGCTTCATGTCTGATAGACCCCTCTCCATTACTGACCCCAGGGCTTGATGTCTGATAGACCCCTCTCCATTACTGATCCCAGGGCTTGATGTCTGATAGACCCCTCTCCATTACTAACCCCAGAGGTTGATGTCTGATAGACCCCTCTCCATTACTAACCCCGGGGCTTGATGTCTGAGAGACCCCTCTCCATTACTGATCCCGGGGCTTGAGGTCTGATAGACCCCTCTCCATTACTAACCCCGGGGCTCGATGTCTGATAGACACCTCTCCATTACTGACCCCGGGGCTTGATGTCTGATAGACTCCTCTCCATTACTGACCCCGGGGCTTGATGTCTGATAGACCCCTCTCCAATACTGACCCCAGGGCTTGATGTCTGATAGACCCCTCTCCATTACTAACCCCGGGGCTTGATGTCTGATAGACCCCTCTCCATTACTAACCCCAGGGCTAGTTGTCTGATAGACCCCTCTCCATTACTAACCCCAGGGCTTGATGTCTGATAGACCCCTCTCCATTACTAACCCCAGGGCTTGATGTCTGATAGACCCCTCTCCATTACTAACCCCGGGGCTCGATGTCTGATAGACACCTCTCCATTACTGACCCCGGGGCTCGATGTCTGATAGACACCTCTCCATTACTAACCCCAGGGCTTGATGTCTGATAGACCCCTCTCCATTACTAACCCCATGATTTGATGTCTGATAGACTCCTCTCCATTACTAACCCCGCTGCTTGATGTCTGTTAAACCCCTCTCCATTACTGACCCCAGGGCTTGATGTCTGATAGACCGATCCCATTACTAACCCCAGGGCTTGATGTCTGATAGACCCCTCTCCATTGCTGACCCCAGGGCATGATCTCTGATAGACTCCTCTCCATTACTAACCCCGGTGCTTGATGTCTGATAAACCCCTCTCCATTACTGACCCGAGGCTTCGTGTGTGATAGACCCCTCTCCATTACTGACCCCAGGGCTTGATGTCTGATAGACCCCTCTCCATTACTGACCCCGGGGCTTGATGTCTGATAGACCCCTCTCCATTACTGATCCCAGGGCTTGATGTCTGATAGACCCCTCTCCATTACTAACCCCAGAGCTTGATGTCTGATAGACCCCTCTCCATTACTAACCCCGGGGTTTGATGTCTGATAGACCCCTCTCCATTACTCATCCCGGGGCTTGAGGTCTGATAGACCCCTCTCCATTACTAACCCCGGGGCTCGATGTCTGATAGACACCTCTCCATTACTGACCCCAGGGCTTGATGTCTGATAGACCCCTCTCCATTACTGACCCCGGGGCTTGATGTCTGATAGACCCCTCTCCATTACTGATCCCAGGGCTTGATGTCTGATAGACCCCTCTCCATTACTAACCCCAGAGCTTGATGTCTGATAGACCCCTCTCCATTACTAATCCCGGGGCTTGATGTCTGATAGACCCCTCTCCATTACTGATCCCGGGGCTTGATGTCTGATAGACCCCTCTCCATTACTAACTCCAGGGCTTGATGTCTGATAGACCCCTCTCCATTACTAACCCCGGGGCTTGATGTCTGATAGACCCCTCTCCATTACTGACCCCAGAGCTTGATCTCTGATAGACCCCTCTCCATTAATAACCCCAGGGCTTGATGTCTGATAGACCCCTCTCCATTACTAACCCCAGGGCTTGATGTCTGATAGACCCCTCTCCATTACTGACCCCGGGGCTTGATGTCTGATAGACCCCTCTCTATTACTGACCCCGGGGCTTGATGTCTGATAGACCCCTCTCTATTACTGACCCCGGGGCTTGATGTCTGATAGACCCCTCTCCATTACTATCCCCAGGGCTTGATGTCTGATAGACCCCTCTCCATTACTGACCCCAGGGCTTGATGTCTGATAGACCCCTCTCCATTACTAACCCCAGGGTTTGATGTCTGATAGACCTCTCTCCATTACTGACCCCAGGGTTTGATGTCTGATAGACCCCTCTCCATTACTAACCCCAGGGCTTGATGTCTGATAGACCCCTCTCCATTACTGACCCCGGGGCATGATGTCTGATAGACCCCTCTCCATTACTTTCCCCAGGGCTTGATGTCTGATAGACCCCTCTCCATTACTGACCCCTGGGCTTTTTTTCTGATAGACCCCTCTCCATTACTAGCCCCAGGGCTTGATGTCTGATAGACCCCTCTCCATTACTAACCCCGGGGCTTGATGTCTGATAGACCCCTCTCCATTACTAACCCCAGGGCTTGATGTCTGATAGACTCCTCTCCATTACTAACCCCAGGGCTTGATGTCTGATAGACCCCCTCTCCATTACTAGCACCAGGGCTTGATGTCTGATAGACCCCTCTCCATTACTGACCCCGGGGCTTGATGTCTGATAGACCCCTCTCCATTACTAACCCCAGGGCTTGATGTCTCATAGACCCCTCTCCATTACTGACCCCAGGCCTTGATGTCTCATAGACTCCCCTCCATTACTAACCCCAGAGCTTGATCTCTGTTAGACCCCTCTCCATTACTGACCCCGGGGCTTGATGTCTGATAGACCCCTCTCCATTACTAACCCCGGGGCTTGATGTCTGATAGACCCCTCTCCATTACTGACCCCGGGGCTTGATGTCTGATCGACCCCTCTCCATTACTGACCCCGGGGCTTGATGTGTGATAGACCCCTCTCCGTTACTGACCCTGGGGCTTGATGTCTGATAGACCCCTCTCCATTAGTGACCCCGGGGCTTGATGTGTGATAGACACCTCTCCATTACTGACCCAGGGGCTTGATGTCTGATAGACCCCTCTCTATTACTGACCCCAGGGCTTGATGTCTGATAGACCCCTCTCCATTACTGACCCCGGGGCTCGATGTCTGATAGACTCCTCTCCATTACTGACCCCGGGGCTTGATGTCTGATAGACTCCTCTCCATTACTAACCCCGGTACTTGATGTCTGATAGACCCCTCTCCATTACTAAACCCAGGGCTTGATGTCTGATAGACCTCTCTCCATTACTGACCCCGGGGCTTGATGTCCGATAGACCCCTCTCCATTACTGACCCCGGGGCTTGATGTCTGATAGACCCCTCTCCGTTACTGACCCGAGGCTTCATGTCTGATAGACTACTCTCCATTACTGACCCCAGGGCTTGATGTCTGATAGACCCCTCTCCATTACTGACCCCGGGGCTTGATGTCTGATAGACCCCTCTCCATTACTGATCCCAGGGCTTGATGTCTGATAGACCCCTCTCCATTACTAACCCCAGAGGTTGATGTCTGATAGACCCCTCTCCATTACTAACCCCGGGGCTTGATGTCTGATAGACGCCTCTCCATTACTGATCCCGGGGCTTGAGGTCTGATAGACCCCTCTCCATTACTAACCCCGGGGCTCGATGTCTGATAGACACCTCTCCGTTACTGACCCCGGGGCTTGATGTCTGATAGACCCCTCTCCAATACTGACCCCGGGGCTTGATGTCTGATAGACCCCTCTCCAATACTGACCCCAGGGCTTGATGTCTGATAGACCCCTCTCCATTACTAACCCCGGGGCTTGATGTCTGATAGACCCCTCTCCATTACTAACCCCAGGGCTTGTTGTCTGATAGACCCCTCTCCATTACTAACCCCAGGGCTTGATGTCTGATAGACCCCTCTCCATTACTAACCCCAGGGCTTGATGTCTGATAGACCCCTCTCCATTACTAACCCCGGGGCTCGATGTCTGATAGACACCTCTCCATTACTGACCCCGGGGCTCGATGTCTGATAGACACCTCTCCATTACTAACCCCAGGGCTTGATGTCTGATAGACCCCTCTCCATTACTAACCCCATGGTTTGATGTCTGATAGACTCCTCTCCATTACTAACCCCAGGGCTTGATGTCTGATAGACTCCTCTCCATTACTAACCCCGGTGCTTGATGTCTGATAAACCCCTCTCCATTACTGACCCGAGGCTTCATGTCTGATAGACCCCTCTCCATTACTGACCCCAGGGCTTGATGTCTGATAGACCCCTCTCCATTACTGACCCCAGGGCTTGATGTCTGATAGACCGATCCCATTACTAACCCCAGGGCTTGATGCCTGATAGACCCCTCTCCATTACTGACCCCAGGGCTTGGTGTCTGATAGACCCCTCTCCATTACTGACCCCAGGGCTTGATGTCTGATAGACCGATCCCATTACTAACCCCAGGGCTTGATGTCTGATAGACCCCTCTCCATTACTAACCCCAGGGATTGATGTCTGATAGACCCCTCTCCATTACTAACCCCAGGGCATGATCTCTGATAGACTCCTCTCCATTACTAACCCCGGTGCTTGATGTCTGATAAACCCCTCTCTATTACTGACCCGAGGCTTCATGTCTGATAGACCCCTCTCCATTACTGACCCCAGGGCTTGATGTCTGATAGACCCCTCTCCATTACTGACCCCGGGGCTTGATGTCTGATAGACCCCTCTCCATTACTGATCCCAGGGCTTGATGTCTGATAGACCCCTCTCCATTACTAACCCCAGAGCTTAATGTCTGATAGACCCCTCTCCATTACTAACCCCGGGGCTTGATGTCTTATAGACCCCTCTCCATTACTGATCCCGGGGCTTGAGGTCTGATAGACCCCTCTCCATTACTAACCCCGGGGCTCGATGTCTGATAGACACCTCTCCATTACTGACCCCACGGCTTGATGTCTGATAAACCCCTCTCCATTATTGACCCCGGGGCTTGATGTCTGATAGACCCCTCTCCATTACTAACCCCAGAGCTTGATATCTGAAAGACCCCTCTCCATTACTAACGCCGGGGCTTGATGTCTGATAGACCCCTCTCCATTACTAACCCCAGGGCTTGTTGTCTGATAGACCCCTCTCCATTACTAACCCCAGGGCTTGATGTCTGATAGACCCCTCTCCATTACTAACCCCGGGGCTCGATGTCTGATAGACACCTCTCCGTTACTGACCCCGGGGCTTGATGTCTGATAGACCCCTCTCCAATACTGACCCCGGGGCTTGATGTCTGATAGACCCCTCTCCAATACTGACCCCAGGGCTTGATGTCTGATAGACCCCTCTCCATTACTAACCCCGGGGCTTGATGTCTGATAGACCCCTCTCCATTACTAACCCCAGGGCTTGTTGTCTGATAGACCCCTCTCCATTACTAACCCCAGGGCTTGATGTCTGATAGACCCCTCTCCATTACTAACCCCAGGGCTTGATGTCTGATAGACCCCTCTCCATTACTAACCCCGGGGCTCGATGTCTGATAGACACCTCTCCATTACTGACCCCGGGGCTCGATGTCTGATAGACCGATCCCATTACTAACCCCAGGGCTTGATGTCTGATAGACCCCTCTCCATTACTAACCCCAGGGATTGATGTCTGATAGACCCCTCTCCATTACTAACCCCAGGGCATGATCTCTGATAGACTCCTCTCCATTACTAACCCTGGGGCTTGATGTCTGATAGACTCCTCTCCATTACTAACCCCGGTGCTTGATGTCTGATAAACCCCTCTCCATTTCTGACCCGAGGCTTCAGGTCTGATAGACCCCTCTCCATTACTGACCCCAGGGCTTGATGTCTGATAGACCCCTCTCCATTACTGACCCCAGGGCTTGATGTCTGATAGACCGATCCCATTACTAACCCCAGGGCTTGATGTCTGATAGACCCCTCTCCATTACTGACCCCAGGGCATGATCTCTGATAGACTCCTCTCCATTACTAACCCCGGTGCTTGATGTCTGATAAACCCCTCTCCATTACTGACCCGAGGCTTCATGTCTGATAGACCCCTCTCCATTACTGACCCCAGGGCTTGATGTCTGATAGACCCCTCTCCATTACTGACCCGGGGCTTGATGTCTGATAGACCCCTCTCCATTACTGATCCCAGGGCTTGAAGTCTGATAGACCCCTCTCCATTACTAACCCCAGAGCTTGATGTCTGATAGACCCCTCTCCATTACTGATCCCGGGGCTTGAGGTCTGATAGACCCCTCTCCATTACTAACCCCGGGGCTCGATGTCTGATAGACACCTCTCCATTACTGACCCAGGGCTTGATGTCTGATAGACCCCTCTCCATTACTGACCCCGGGGCTTGATGTCTGATAGACCCCTCTCCATTACTGACCCCGGGGCTTGATGTCTGATAGACCCCTCTCCATTACTGACCCCGGGGATTGATGTCTGATAGACCCCTCTCCATTACTAACCCTGGGGCTTGATGTCTGATAGACCCCTGTCCATTACTAACCCCAGGGCTTGTTGTCTGATAGACCCCTCTCCATTACTAACCCCAGGACCTTGATGTCTGATAGACCCCTCTCCATTACTGACCCCGGGGCTTGATGTCTGATAGACTCCTCTCCATTACTGACCACGGGGATTGATGTCTGATAGACCCCTCTCCATTACTGACCCCGGGGCTTGATGTCTGATAGACCCCTCTCCATTAATAACCCCGGGGCTTGATGTCTGATAGACCCGTTGTTATGTTCTGCTACCAAAGCTAAGGAAAGAGAGGAGATCTGTCCCTACTATAAGACTCAGCTGAATCCCTACGATGTAACAGGGAACCTGATCCTGCGATCAGACCTGCTAAAGTCCTAATCTAGTCTGTACGGAGACCTATAGATTTGGGGAGGGAATCCCTACAAGTACTAAGGACTGGGAGGAATATGGGACACCTCCTAACAGAAATAGTAGCAGACAGACGAACAAACAAAATAGATAGAACATAGAGGTCCGTAGACCAAGCAAACTAACAGAGTTAGATACAGAGCACAGGCTAGCTAGAAAGTAGATATACAATGAAGTCCAGCAAAGCCAGAAGGGCGGAGCAGGATTAAATAGGCCAACAAGGTCATGTGACCAGCAAAGGAAAAAAAACCTAACAGCAAGGTTCTAACAGTACCCCCCCTTCTAAGAGGATCCTCCGGATCCCCTAGGACCAGGCTTATCAGGAAATCTCCTGTGAAACGCTCTGATAAGTCTGGACGCGGAAACATCATCTGACCTCACCCAAGAGTTATCCTCGGGTCCGAAACCTTTCCAGGCCACAAGATACTGCAAACTACCTCTATACCGTCTAGAGTCAAGGATGCGAGAAATTTCATATTCCCCGTCCTCCACCACCGGAGGAACAGAGGCAGAGGCGTCACCATCCGACACAACAGCTTTTTTTAACAGGGAGACATGAAAGACCGGATTAATTCTCCAGGAGGTAGGAACCTCCAACCTAACAGCAGATTGGTTGACAACCTGAAGCACCTTAAAGGGCCCTACAAACTTGGGACCCAATTTCTTAGAAGGAATCCTCAACCGCAGATTCCTAGAGGACAACCAAACCATGTCACCAACAGCGAACAAAACCTCCTGTCGTTTCCTATCAAAGTAGTCTTTAGATTTTCTGTTGGCCTCCTGAAGATTACCACGCACATCCGTCCAAACTCTTTCCAAATCACCGGAAAAATTCTCCTCCTCAGGCACGGCAGATCCCAACTTGGAGAACGACCCAAACGACGGATGTCTCCCAGAACAACAAAAAAAAGGCGAACAACCAGCAGAAGAAGATGTATGATTGTTCAGAGCAAATTCGGCAAGTGGCAGAAACTCAGACCACCCCTCTTGATTGTCTGCCACAAAACAACGCAAGAACTGCTCAACATCCTGGTTTTTCCTTTCTGTCTGGCCATTAGATTCAGGATGATATCCGGACGAAAACGACAAATGAATTCCCAACCTGTCACAAAAGGCACGCCAAAAACGAGCCACGAACTGAGGACCCCTATCAGAAACAATGTCAGTAGGAACGCCATGAAGTCTGACAATTTCCTTGACAAAGGCCTTAGCGAGAGTTTTAGCGCAGGGCAGTTTGACGAAGGGAACCAAGTGACACATCTTGCTAAAACGGTCCACGACCACCCAGATGACAGTAAAACCCTCAGAGGGGGGAAGGTCAGTTATAAAGTCCATAGCCAAATGTGTCCAAGGAGCACTGGGGACCTCCAAAGGACAAAGCAACCCCGCAGCAGGAGTATGTGAGGACTTAGATCTAGCACATATAGTACATTGGCGCACCCACTTAATGACTTCCTTCTGCCATCCAGGCCACCAAAAACTGCGACCCACCAGTCTCTTGGTCTCAGAGATTCCGGGATGACCTGCCAACCGAGATTCGTGACACTCAACAAACAAATCTCTCCTAAAGGTCCCAGGCACAAACAACCTCCCATGAGGAGTGTTAGATGGGGCATTCTCCTGAGCTTTAAGAATCTCATCTTCCAAAACGGAGTCTAAAGCAGCTATCACAACACCTTCTTGTAAAATGTTTTCCTCTTTCTCAGCACCGACTATGGGAGAAAAACTGCGAGACAAGGCATCCGCCTTAACATTCTTAGTACCAGGGATGTAAGTAACGGAGAAATTAAACCGCGAGAAAAACAGTGCCCACCTAGCCTGACGGGCATTCAGGCGCTTGGCAGCATCAAGATATATCAGATTTTTATGATCCGTAAGAACCTGAACGGGAAATTCCGCACCTTCCAAGAAGTGGCGCCAGTGTTCAAATGCGAGTTTAATAGCCAATAATTCCCGATTACCAATATCGTAATTCAATTCAGTCTCCGAAAATTTTTTTGAAAAAAAGGCACAGGGATGTAATCCATCCCCGTTATCCTGAGACAATACTGCGCCAACCCCCACAGAGGAAGCATCAACCTCAACCAAAAACGGCCTAGTAACATCAGGCTGCATAAGGATGGGAGCAGAGGTGAACCTCTCCTTGAGATACACAAAAGCTTCAATGGCCTCAGAAGACCACTGAACCGCATCAGCACCTTTCCTGGTGAGATCAGTCAGAGGTTTGACAATACTAGAAAAATTTTTTATGAATTTTCTATAGTAATTGGCGAAACCCAAAAACCTCTGTATCGATTTCAAACCAATAGGCCTAGGCCATTCCTGCACAGCCTGAACCTTAACCGGATCCATCTCAAAACCTTTGCTGGAGATAATGTAGCCCAAAAAACTAATTCTCTGTACAGCGAACTCACATTTCTCCAGCTTAGCAAAAAGCGAATTGTCCATTAATAACTGTAATACCTCACGCACGCTCCGCCAATGAGACTCCAGATCTGGCGAATAAATCAAAATGTCATCCAAATACACAACCACATTTTTACCGATCAAAGGTCTAAGGATGTCATTAATCAGATTCTGAAAAAATGCAGGAGCATTAGTAAGACCAAAAGGCATAACCAGATTCTCAAAATGACCCACAGGAGTGTTAAAAGCAGTCTTCCATTCATCACCCTCCTTCATGCGCAACAGATTGTATGCCCCCTTAAGGTCAATTTTAGAGAACCACTTGGCCCCCAATAACTGGTTAAACAGATCAGGAATCAATGGCAGTGGGTAAGGATTGCGTACCGTAATTTTGTTAATCTCACGAAAATCTAGACAAGGACGTAAACCGCCGTCCTTTTTTTTTACAAAAAAAAATCCAACCGCCACAGGAGACTTAGAGGGCCTAATGTGACCGGCGGCCAAACTTGTCTGTATGTATTCCTCCAAAGCCTTCCTCTCAGGAATAGTAAGGTTAAATAAACGACTTTTAGGAAGAGTCGCTCCAGGGACAAATTCAATAGAACAATCATAGTCTCTATGGGGAGGCAAAACCTGCGATTCTTTCTCAGAAAAAACTCTCCAAAAATCCTGAATAGGAACAGGCAATTCTCCCCTATCCAAAGCTGCAATACGCCCGTTACAACACTTGTCATAACATTTATGGCTCCAGGATTTAATTTCACTGGTAGACCAATCCAGTACAGGATTGTGAAATTTTAACCAGGGCAAACCCAATATTACTGGAGAAGGCAAGTTATTCAACACTACCAAATCCAATTTCTCATGGTGAACACTATTAATAGTGAGAGGAAATTCACTGACCTTGAGAGTAATATTCTTCAAAGGGGAGCCATCCACAGAAACCACAGCAATGGGGGATGATAAAGGTTCAGGTTTTAAATTGAGTTTTTCCACGAATCCCCCATCAATAACATTCAGTGTAGACCCGCAATCAACAAACACCCGAAATTCCATTAATGTTTCCTGAGCAATCGTGGAAGCAGCTAAAAATATACCCTTGGAATTTAAACAGGCAATACGGGCGTGACTGACCATTTTTTTTTCTTTCTTCATACGAAGCTCACAGCCTTTAATCAAATGACCAGATTTCCCGCAATAGAAACACAAGCCTTCTGAAAAACGACGGTGTTTTTCTTGAGAGCGAGGTGCCACCGATCCAATCTCCATCGGTTCACCACTGTTAGTACACACATTATCATAACCAGAAACTGACATAGCAGAGGATTTGCTCTCATTAACCCTAGCACGCAGTCTTCTATCCACCCGTATAGCTAATTGCATAGCCTGTTGCAAATCCTCAGGTGTAGGATAAGCAATTAGCAGGTCTTTAACCTTTTCACTGAGCCCAGCAAGAAATAGACTTTTCAGAGCAGAATCGTTCCACCCTGTTTGAGTGGACCAACGACGAAAATGTGTACAATATTTTTCCATATTACCTGATCCTTGTTTTAAACGTCTCAACTCAGTCTCAGCTGATGCCACACGGTCAGGATCATCATATAATAGTCCTAAAGCAGAAAAAAAACTATCCACTGATCTGAAGCATGCATCACTAGGTTGCAAAGAAAAGGCCCACTCCTGAGGCTCTTTGCGCAAAAGTGACATTATGAACCCTACGCGCTGGGATTCATCCCCAGAGGACTTGGGTCTCAAACGAAAATACAATAAGCAAGCATTTTTAAATGAAAAAAATTCTCGATGTTCACCAAAAAATAAATCCGGCAAACATACCTTAGGCTCCAAGAAATATGCTCCAGGACAGTTACTCACGTGCTGACGGAGCTCGGCCACTTCCAGAGAGAGTCCCTGCAGGTGTTTAGCCAAATCCTGAACCGACACCATGATGGAACAAAAAAAATCTTTCCTTAGAGAATTTACAGGCTGGACTTACTGTTATGTTCTGCTACCAAAGCTAAGGAAAGAGAGGAGATCTGTCCCTACTATAAGACTCAGCTGAATCCCTACGATGTAACAGGGAACCTGATCCTGCGATCAGACCTGCTAAAGTCCTAATCTAGTCTGTACGGAGACCTATAGATTTGGGGAGGGAATCCCTACAAGTACTAAGGACTGGGAGGAATATGGGACACCTCCTAACAGAAATAGTAGCAGACAGACGAACAAACAAAATAGATAGAACATAGAGGTCCGTAGACCAAGCAAACTAACAGAGTTAGATACAGAGCACAGGCTAGCTAGAAAGTAGATATACAATGAAGTCCAGCAAAGCCAGAAGGGCGGAGCAGGATTAAATAGGCCAACAAGGTCATGTGACCAGCAAAGGAAAAAAAACCTAACAGCAAGGTTCTAACACCCGTCTACATTACTAACCCCAGGGCTTGATGTCTGATAGACCCCTCTCCATTACTAACCCCAGGGCTTGATGTCTGATAGACCCCTCTCCATTACTGACCCCGGGGCTTGATGTCTGATAGACCCCTCTCCATTACTGACCCCGGGGCTTGATGTCTGATAGACCCCTCTCCATTACTGACCCCGGGGCTTGATGTCTGATAGACCCCTCTCCATTACTAACCCCAGGGCTTGATGTCTGATAGACCCCTCTCCATTACTAACCCCGGGGCTTGATGTCTGATAGACCCCTCTCCATTACTGACCCCGGGGCTAGATGTCTGATAGACCCCTCTCCATTACTAACCCCGGGGCTCGATGTCTGATAGACACCTCTCCATTACTGACCCCGGGGCTTGATTTCTGATAGACCCCTCTCCATTACTGACCCCGGGGCTTGATGTCTGATAGACCCCTCTCCATTACTGACCCCGGGGCTTGATGTCTGATAGACCCCTCTCCATTACTGACCCCAGGGATTGATGTCTGATAGACCGTTCTCCATTACTAACCCTGGGGCTTGATGTCTGATAGACCCCTCTCCATTACTAACCCCAGGGCTTGTTGTCTGATAGACCCCTCTCCATTACTAACCCCAGGACCTTGATGTCTGATAGACCCCTCTCCATTACTGACCCCGGGGCTTGATGTCTGATAGACGCCTCTCCATTACTGACCCCGGGGATTGATGTCTGATAGACCCCTCTCCATTACTGACCCCGGGGCTTGATGTCTGATAGACCCCTCTCCATTAATAACCACGGGGCTTGATGTCTGATAGACCCTTCTCCATTACTAACCCTGGGGCTTGATGTCTGATAGACCCATCTCCATTACTAACCCCAGGGCTTGTTGTCTGATAGACCCCTCTCCATTACTAACCCCAGGACCTTGATGTCTGATAGACCCCTCTCCATTACTGACCCCGGGGCTTGATGTCTGATAGACGCCTCTCCATTACTGACCCCGGGGATTGATGTCTGATAGACCCCTCTCCATTACTGACCCCGGGGCTTGATGTCTGATAGACCCCTCTCCATTACTAACCCCAGGGCTTGATGTCTGATAGACGCCTCTCCATTACTAACCCCGGAGCTTGATGTCTGATAGACCCCTCTCCATTACCGACCCCGGGGCTAGATGTCTGATAGACCCCTCTCCATTACTAACCACGGGGCTTGATGTCTGATAGACCCCTCTCCATTACTAACCCCAGGGCTTGATGTCTGATAGACCCCTCTCCATTACTAACCCCAGGGCTTGATGTCTGATAGACCCCTCTCCATTACTGACCCCGGGGCTTGATGTCTGATAGACCCCTCTCTATTACTAACCCCAGGGTTTGATGTCTGATAGTCCCCTCTCCATTACTAACCAGAGGGCTTGATGTCTGATAGAACCCTCTCCATTACTAGCCCCAGGGCTTGATGTCTGATAGACTCCTCTCCATTACTAACCCCAGGGCTTGATGTCTGATAGACCCCACTCCATTAATAGCCCCAGGGCTTGATGTCTGATAGACCCCTCTCCATTACTGACCCCGGGGCTTGATGTCTGATAGACCCCTCTCCATTACTAACCCCAGGGCTTGATGTCTCATAGACCCCTCTCCATTACTGTCCCCAGGCCTTGATGTCTGATAGACTCCCCTCCATTACTAACCCCAGAGCTTGATCTCTGTTAGACCCCTCTCCATTACTGACCCCGGGGCTTGATGTCTGATAGACCCCTCTCCATTACTAACCCTGGGGCTTGATGTCTGATAGACCCCTCTCCATTACTGACCCCAGGGATTGATGTCTGATAGACCCTTCTCCATTACTAACCCTGGGGCTTGATGTCTGATAGACCCCTCTCCATTACTAACCCCAGGGCTTGTTGTCTGATAGACCCCTCTCCATTACTAACCCCAGGACCTTGATGTCTGATAGACCCCTCTCCATTACTGACCCCGGGGCTTGATGTCTGATAGACGCCTCTCCATTACTGACCCCGGGGATTGATGTCTGATAGACCCCTCTCCATTACTGACCTCGGGGCTTGATGTCTGATAGACCCCTCTCCATTAATAACCACGGGGCTTGATGTCTGATAGACCCTTCTCCATTACTAACCCTGGGGCTTGATGTCTGATAGACCCCTCTCCATTACTAACCCCAGGGCTTGTTGTCTGATAGACCCCTCTCCATTACTAACCCCAGGACCTTGATGTCTGATAGACCCCTCTCCATTACTGACCCTGGGGCTTGATGTCTGATAGACGCCTCTCCATTACTGACCCCGGGGATTGATGTCTGATAGACCCCTCTCCATTACTGACCCCGGGGCTTGATGTCTGATAGACCCCTCTCCATTACTAACCCCAGGGCTTGATGTCTGATAGACGCCTCTCCATTACTAACACCGGAGCTTGATGTCTGATAGACCCCTCTCCATTACTGACCCCGGGGCTAGATGTCTGATAGACCCCTCTCCATTACTAACCCCGGGGCTTGATGTCTGATAGACCCCTCTCCATTACTAACCCCAGGGCTTGATGTCTGATAGACCCCTCTCCATTACTAACCCCAGGGCTTGATGTCTGATAGACCCCTCTCCATTACTGACCCCGGGGCTTGATGTCTGATAGACCCCTCTCTATTACTAACCCCAGGGTTTGATGTCTGATAGACTCCTCTCCATTGCTAACCCTGGGGCTTGATGTCTGATAGACTCCTCTCCATTACTAACCCCGGTGCTTGATGTCTGATAAACCCCTCTCCATTTCTGACCCGAGGCTTCATGTCTGATAGACCCCTCTCCATTACTGACCCCAGGGATTGATGTCTGACAGACCCCTCTCCATTACTGACCCCAGGGCTTGATGTCTGATAGACCGATCCCATTACTAACCCCAGGGCTTGATGTCTGATAGACCCCTCTCCATTACTGACCCCAGGGCATGATCTCTGATAGACTCCTCTCCATTACTAACCCCGGTGCTTGATGTCTGATAAACCCCTCTCCATTACTGACCCGAGGCTTCATGTCTGATAGACCCCTCACCATTACTGACCCCAGGGCTTGATGTCTGATAGACCCCTCTCCATTACTGACCCGGGGCTTGATGTCTGATAGACCCCTCTCCATTACTGATCCCAGGGCTTGATGTCTGATAGACCCCTCTCCATTACTAACCCCAGAGCTTGATGTCTGATAGACCCCTCTCCATTACTGATCCCGGGGCTTGAGGTCTGATAGACCCCTCTCCATTACTAACCCCGGGGCTCGATGTCTGATAGACACCTCTCCATTACTGACCCAGGGCTTGATGTCTGATAGACCCCTCTCCATTACTGACCCCGGGGCCTGATGTCTGATAGACCCCTCTCCATTACTGACCCCGGGGCTTGATGTCTGATAGACCCCTCTCCATTACTGACCCCGGGGATTGATGTCTGATAGACCCCTCTCCATTACTAACCCTGGGGCTTGATGTCTGATAGACCCCTGTCCATTACTAACCCCAGGGCTTGTTGTCTGATAGACCCCTCTCCATTACTAACCCCAGGACCTTGATGTCTGATAGACCCCTCTCCATTACTGACCCCGGGGCTTGATGTCTGATAGACGCCTCTCCATTACTGACCACGGGGATTGATGTCTGATAGACCCCTCTCCATTACTGACCCCGGGGCTTGATGTCTGATAGACCCCTCTCCATTAATAACCCCGGAGCTTGATGTCTGATAGACCCGTCTACATTACTAACCCCAGGGCTTGATGTCTGATAGACCCCTCTCCATTACTAACCCCAGGGCTTGATGTCTGATAGACCCCTCTCCATTACTGACCCCGGGGCTTGATGTCTGATAGACCCCTCTCCATTACTGACCCCGGGGCTTGATGTCTGATAGACCCCTCTCCATTACTGACCCCGGGGCTTGATGTCTGATAGACCCCTCTCCATTACTAACCCCAGGGCTTGATGTCTGATAGACCCCTCTCCATTACTAACCCCGGGGCTTGATGTCTGATAGACCCCTCTCCATTACTGACCCCGGGGCTAGATGTCTGATAGACCCCTCTCCATTACTAACCCCGGGGCTCGATGTCTGATAGACACCTCTCCATTACTGACCCCGGGGCTTGATGTCTGATAGACCCCTCTCCATTACTGACCCCGGGGCTTGATGTCTGATAGACCCCTCTCCATTACTGACCCCGGGGCTTGATGTCTGATAGACCCCTCTCCATTACTGACCCCAGGGATTGATGTCTGATAGACCGTTCTCCATTACTAACCCTGGGGCTTGATGTCTGATAGACCCCTCTCCATTACTAACCCCAGGGCTTGTTGTCTGATAGACCCCTCTCCATTACTAACCCCAGGACCTTGATGTCTGATAGACCCCTCTCCATTACTGACCCCGGGGCTTGATGTCTGATAGACGCCTCTCCATTACTGACCCCGGGGATTGATGTCTGATAGACCCCTCTCCATTACTGACCCCGGGGCTTGATGTCTGATAGACCCCTCTCCATTAATAACCACGGGGCTTGATGTCTGATAGACCCTTCTCCATTGCTAACCCTGGGGCTTGATGTCTGATAGACCCATCTCCATTACTAACCCCAGGGCTTGTTGTCTGATAGACCCCTCTCCATTACTAACCCCAGGACCTTGATGTCTGATAGACCCCTCTCCATTACTGACCCCGGGGCTTGATGTCTGATAGACGCCTCTCCATTACTGACCCCGGGGATTGATGTCTGATAGACCCCTCTCCATTACTGACCCCGGGGCTTGATGTCTGATAGACCCCTCTCCATTACTAACCCCAGGGCTTGATGTCTGATAGACGCCTCTCCATTACTAACCCCGGAGCTTGATGTCTGATAGACCCCTCTCCATTACCGACCCCGGGGCTAGATGTCTGATAGACCCCTCTCCATTACTAACCACGGGGCTTGATGTCTGATAGACCCCTCTCCATTACTAACCCCAGGGCTTGATGTCTGATAGACCCCTCTCCATTACTAACCCCAGGGCTTGATGTCTGATAGACCCCTCTCCATTACTGACCCCGGGGCTTGATGTCTGATAGACCCCTCTCTATTACTAACCCCAGGGTGTGATGTCTGATAGTCCCCTCTCCATTACTAACCCCAGGGCTTGATGTCTGATAGAACCCTCTCCATTACTAGCCCCAGGGCTTGATGTCTGATAGACTCCTCTCCATTACTAACCCCAGGGCTTGATGTCTGATAGACCCCTCTCCATTAATAGCCCCAGGGCTTGATGTCTGATAGACCCCTCTCCATTACTGACCCCGGGGCTTGATGTCTGATAGACCCCTCTCCATTACTAACCCCAGGGCTTGATGTCTCATAGACCCCTCTCCATTACTGTCCCCAGGCCTTGATGTCTGATAGACTCCCCTCCATTACTAACCCCAGAGCTTGATCTCTGTTAGACCCCTCTCCATTACTGACCCCGGGGCTTGATGTCTGATAGACCCCTCTCCATTACTAACCCTGGGGCTTGATGTCTGATAGACCCCTCTCCATTACTGACCCCAGGGATTGATGTCTGATAGACCCTTCTCCATTACTAACCCTGGGGCTTGATGTCTGATAGACCCCTCTCCATTACTAACCCCAGGGCTTGTTGTCTGATAGACCCCTCTCCATTACTAACCCCAGGACCTTGATGTCTGATAGACCCCTCTCCATTACTGACCCCGGGGCTTGATGTCTGATAGACGCCTCTCCATTACTGACCCCGGGGATTGATGTCTGATAGACCCCTCTCCATTACTGACCTCGGGGCTTGATGTCTGATAGACCCCTCTCCATTAATAACCACGGGGCTTGATGTCTGATAGACCCTTCTCCATTGCTAACCCTGGGGCTTGATGTCTGATAGACCCCTCTCCATTACTAACCCCAGGGCTTGTTGTCTGATAGACCCCTCTCCATTACTAACCCCAGGACCTTGATGTCTGATAGACCCCTCTCCATTACTGACCCCGGGGCTTGATGTCTGATAGACGCCTCTCCATTACTGACCCCGGGGATTGATGTCTGATAGACCCCTCTCCATTACTGACCCCGGGGCTTGATGTCTGATAGACCCCTCTCCATTACTAACCCCAGGGCTTGATGTCTGATAGACGCCTCTCCATTACTAACCCCGGAGCTTGATGTCTGATAGACCCCTCTCCATTACTGACCCCGGGGCTAGATGTCTGATAGACCCCTCTCCATTACTAACCCCGGGGCTTGATGTCTGATAGACCCCTCTCCATTACTAACCCCAGGGCTTGATGTCTGATAGACCCCTCTCCATTACTAACCCCAGGGCTTGATGTCTGATAGACCCCTCTCCATTACTGACCCCGGGGCTTGATGTCTGATAGACCCCTCTCTATTACTAACCCCAGGGTTTGATGTCTGATAGACCCCTCTCCATTACTAACCCCAGGGCTTGATGTCTGATAGACCCCTCTCCATTACTAGCCCCAGGGCTTGATGTCTGATAGACTCCTCTCCATTACTAACCCCAGGGCTTGATGTCTGATAGACCCCTCTCCATTACTAGCCCCAGGGCTTGTTGTCTGATAGACCCCTCTCCATTACTAACCCCAGGGCTTGATGTCTGATAGACCCCTCTCCATTACTAACCTCAGGGCTTGATGTCTCATAGACCCCTCTCCATTACTGTCCCCAGGCCTTGATGTCTGATAGACTCCCCTCCATTACTAACCCCAGAGCTTGATCTCTGTTAGACCCCTCTCCATTACTGACCCCGGGGCTTGATGTCTGATAGACCCCTCTCCATTACTAACCCCAGGGCTTGATGTCTGATAGACCCCTCTCCATTACTGACCCCAGAGCTTGATCTCTGATAGACCCCTCTCCATTAATAACCCCAGGGCTTGATGTCTGATAGACCCCTCTCCATTATTAACCCCAGGGCTTGATGTCTGATAGACCCCTCTGCATTACTGACCCCGGGGCTTGATGTCTGATAGACCCCTCTCTATTACTGACCCCGGGGCTTGATGTCTGATAGACCCCTCTCTATTACTGACCCCGGGGCTTGATGTCTGATAGACCCCTCTCCATTACTATCCCCAGGGCTTGATGTCTGATAGACCCCTCTCCATTACTGACCCCATGGCTTGATGTCTGGTAGACCCCTCTCCATTACTAACCCCAGGGCTTGATGTCTGATAGACCTCTCTCCATTACTAACCCCAGGGCTTGATGTCTGATAGACCCCTCTCCATTACTAACCCCAGGGCTTGATGTCTGATAGACTCCTCTCCATTACTGACCCCAGGGCTTGATGTCTGATAGACCCCTCTCCATTACTAACCCCAGAGCTTGATGTCTGATAGACCCCTCTCCATTACTAACCCCAGGCCTTGATGTCTGATAGACTCCTCTCCATTACTGACCCCAGGGCTTGATGTCTGATAGACCCCTCTCCATTACTAACCCCAGGGCTTGATGTCTGATAGACTCCTCTCCATTACTAACCCCGGGGCTTGATGTCTGATAGACCCCTTTCCATTACTGACCCCAGGGCTTGATGTCGGATAGACCCCTCTCCATTACTAACCCCGGGGCTTGATGTCTGATAGAACCCTCTCCATTACTAACCCCGGGGCTTGATGTCTGATAGACTCCTCTCCATTACTAACCCCAGGGTTTGATGTCTGATAGACCCCTCTCCATTACTAACCCCAGGGCTTGATGTCTGATAGACACCTCTCCATTACTGACCCCGGGGCTTGATGTCTGATAGACCCCTCTCTATTACTGACCCCGGGGCTTGATGTCTGATAGACCCCTCATTATTACTATCCCCATGGCTTGATGTCTGATAGACCCCTCTCCATTACTGACCCCTGGGCTTTTTTTCTGATAGACCCCTCTACATTACTAGCCCCAGGGCTTGATGTCTGATAGACCCCTCTCCATTACTAACCCCGAGGCTTGATGTCTGATAGACCCCTCTCCATTACTAACCCCAGGGCTTGATGTCTGATAGACTCCTCTCCATTACTAACCCCAGGGCTTGATGTCTGATAGACCCCTCTCCATTACTAGCCCCAGGGCTTGATGTCTGATAGACCCCTCTCCATTACTGACCCCGGGGCTTGATGTCTGATAGACCCCTCTCCATTACTAACCCCAGGGCTTGATGTCTCATAGACCCCTCTCCATTACTGACCCCAGGCCTTGATGTCTGATAGACTCCCCTCCATTACTGACCCCAGGCCTTGATGTCTGATAGACTCCCCTCCATTACTAACCCCAGAGCTTGATCTCTGTTAGACCCCTCTCCATTACTGACCCAGGGGCTTGATGTCTGATAGACCCCTCTCCATTACTAACCCCAGGGCTTGATGTCTGATAGACCCCTCTCCATTACTAACCCTGGGGCTTGATGTCTGATAGACCCCTCTCCATTACTGACCCCAGAGCTTGATCTCTGATAGACCCCTCTCCATTAATAACCCCAGGGCTTGATGTCTGATAGAACCCTCTCCATTACTGACCCCTGGGCTTTTTTTCTGATAGACCCCTCTCCATTACTAGCCCCGGAGCTTGATGTCTGATAGACCCCTCTCCATTACTAACCCCGGGGCTTGATGTCTGATAGACTCCTCTCCATTACTAACCCCAGGGCTTGATGTCTGATAGACCCCTCTCCATTACTAGCCCCAGGGCTTGATGTCTGATAGACCCCTCTCCATTACTGACCCCGGGGCTTGATGTCTGATAGACCCCTCTCCATTACTAACCCCAGGGCTTGATGTCTCATAGACCCCTCTCCATTACTGACCCCAGGCCTTGATGTCTGATAGACTCCCCTCCATTACTAACCCCAGAGCTTGATCTCTGTTAGACCCCTCTCCATTACTGACCCCGGGGCTTGATGTCTGATAGACCCCTCTCCATTACTAACCCCAGGGCTTGATGTCTGATAGACCCCTCTCCATTACTAACCCCGGGGCTTGATGTCTGATAGACCCCTCTCCATTACTGACCCCGGGGCTTGATGTCTGATAGACCCCTCTCCGTTACTGACCCCGGGGCTTGATGTCTGATAGACCCCTCTCCATTACTAACCCCGGGGCTTGATGTCTGATAGACCCCTCTCCAATACTAACCCCGGGGCTTGATGTCTGATAGACCCCTCTCCATTACTGACCCCGGGGCTTGATGTCTGATAGACCCCTCTCCATTACTGACCCCGGGGCTTGATGTCTGATAGACCCCTCTCCATTACTATCCCCAGGGCTTGATGTCTGATAGACCCCTCTCCATTACTGACCCCAGGGCTTTTTTTCTGATAGACCCCTCTCCATTACTATCCCCAGGGCTTGATGTCTGATAGACCCCTCTCCATTACTAACCTCGGGGCTTGATGTCTGATAGACCCCTCTCCATTACTAACCCCGGGGCTTGATGTCTGATAGACCCCTCTCCATTACTGACCCCTCTCCATTACTGACCACGGGGCTTGATGTCTGATAGACCCCTCTCCATTACTAACCCCGGGGCTCGATGTCTGATAGACCCCTCTCCATTACTGACCCCAGGGCTTGATGTCTGATACACCCCTCTCCATTACTGACCCTGGGTCTTGATGTCTGATAGACTCCTATCCATTACTGACCCTGGGGCTTGATGTCTGATAGACCCCTCTCCATTACTGACCCCAGGGCTTGATGTCTGATAGACCCCTGTCCATTACTAACTCAAGGGCTTGATGTCTGATAGACTCCTATCCATTACTGACCCCAGGGCTTGATGTCTGATAGACCCCTCTCCATTACTGACCCTGGGGCTTGATGTCTGATAGACCCCTCTCCATTACTGACCTTGGGGCTTGATATCTGAAAGACCTCTCTCCATTACTGACCCCGGGGCTTGATGTCTGATAGACTCCTCTCCATTACTGACCCCAGGGCTTGATGTCTGATAGACCCCTCTCCATTACTGACCCCGCGGCTTGATGTGTGATAGACACCTCTCCATTACTGACCCCGGGGCTTGATGTCTGATAGACCCCTCTCCATTACTGACCCCGGGGCTTGATGTCTGATAGACCCCTCTCCATTACTAACCCCGGGGCTTGATGTCTGATAGACCCCTCTCCATTACTGACCCCGGGGCTTGATGTCTGATAGACCCCTCTCCATTACTGAACCCGGGGCTTGATGTCTGATAGACCCCTCTCCATTACTATCCCCAGGGCTTGATGTCTGATAGACCCCTCTCCATTACTGATGCCGGGGCTTTTTTTCTGATAGACCCCTCTCCATTACTAACCCCAGGGCTTGTTGTCTGATAGACCCCTCTCCATTACTAACCTCGGGGCTTGATGTTTGATAGACCCCTCTCCATTACTGACCCCTCTCCATTACTGACCCCGGGGCTTGATGTCTGATAGACCCCTCTCCATTACTAACCCCGGGGCTTGATGTCTGAGAGACCCCTCTCCATTACTAACCCCGGGGCTTGATCTCTGATAGACTCCTCTCCATTACTGACCTGGGGCTTCATGTCTGATAGACCCCTCTCCATTACTGACCCCGGGGCTTGATGTCTGATAGACCCCTCTCCATTACTAACCCCGGGGCTTGATGTCTGATAGACCCATCTGCATTACTAACCCCGGGGCTCGATGTCTGATAGACCCCTCTCCATTACTGACCCCAAGGCTTGATGTCTGATAGACTCCTCTCCATTACTAACCCCGGGGCTTGATGTCTGATAGACCCCTCTCCATTACTCACCCCAGGGCTTGATGTCTGATAGACCCCTCTCCATTACTAACCCCAGGGCTTGATGTCTGATAGACCCCTCTCCATTACTAGCCCCAGGGCTTGATGTCTGATTGACCCCTCTCCATTACTAACCCCAGGGCTTGATCTCTGATAGACCCCTTTCCATTACTAACCCCGGGGCTCGATGTCTGATAGACCTCTCTCCATTACTAACCCCAGGGCTTGATCTCTGATAGACCCCTCTCCATTACTAACCCCGGGGCTTGATGTCTGATAGACCCCACTCCATTACTAACCCCAGGGCTTGATCTCTGATAGACCCCTCTCCATTACTAACCCCGGGGCTTGATGTCTGATAGACCCCTCTCCATTACTAACCCCGGTGCTTGATCTCTGATAGACCCCTCTCCATTACTAACCCCGGGGCTTGATCTCTGATAGACTCCTCTCCATTACTGACCTGGGGCTTGATGTCTGATAGACCCCTCTCCATTACTAACCCCGGGGCTTGATGTCTGATAGACCACTCTCCATTACTGACCCCGGGGCTTGATGTCTGATAGACCCCTCTCCATTACTGACCCCAGGGCTTGATGTCTGATAGACCCCTCTCCAGTAGTAACCCCGGGGCTTGATGTCTGATAGACCCCTCTCCATTACGAACCCCGGGGCTTGATCTCTGATAGACTCCTCTCCATTACTGACCTGGGGCTTCATGTCTGATAGACCCCTCTCCATTACTGACGCCGGGGCTTGATGTCTGATAGACCCCTCTCCGTTACTAACCCCGGGGCTTGATCTCTGATAGACTCCTCTCCATTACTGACCTGGGGCTTCATGTCTGATAGACCCCTCTCCATTACTGACCCTGGGGCTTGATGTCTGATAGACCCCTCTCCGTTACTGACCCCGGGGCTTGATGTCTGATAGACCCCTCTCCATTACTAACCCCGGGCCTTGATGTCTGATAGACCCCTCTCCATTACTAACCCCGGGGGTTAATGTCAGTAATGGAGGCCCCTCTCCATTACTGACCCCAGGGCTTGATGTCTGATAGACCCCTCTCCATTACTAGCCCCAGGGCTTGATGTCTGATAGACCCCTCTCCATTACTGACCCCGGGGCTTGATGTCTGATAGAACCCTCTCCGTTACTGACCCCGGGACTTGATGTCTGATAGACCCCTCTCCATTACTAACCCCGGGGCTTGATGTCTGATAGACCCCTCTCCATTACTGACCCCGGGGCTTGATGTCTGATAGACCCCTCTCCATTACTATCCCCAGGGCTTGATGTCTGATAGACCCCTCTCCATTACTGACCCCGGGGCTTTTTTTCTGATAGACCCCTCTCCATTACTAACCCCAGGGCTTGATGTCTGATAGACCCCTCTCCATTACTAACCTCGGGGCTTGATGTCTGATAGACCCCTCTCCATTACTAACCCCGGGGCTTGATGTCTGATAGACCCCTCTCCATTACTGACCCCTCTCCATTACTGACCCCGGGGCTTGATGTCTGATAGACCCCTCTCCATTACTAACCCCGGGGCTCGATGTCTGATAGACCCCTCTCCATTACTGACCCCAGGGCTTGATGTCTGATACACCCCTCTCCATTACTGACCCTGGGTCTTGATGTCTGATAGACTCCTATCCATTACTGACCTGGGGCTTGATGTCTGATAGACCCCTCTCCATTACTGACCCCAGGGCTTGATGTCTGATATACCCCTGTCCATTACTAACTCAAGGGCTTGATGTCTGATAGACTCCTATCCATTACTGACCCCAGGGCTTGATGTCTGATAGACCCCTCTCCATTACTGACCCTGGGGCTTGATGTCTGATAGACCCCTCTCCATTACTGACCTTGGGGCTTGATATCTGAAAGACCTCTCTCTATTACTGACCCCGGGGCTTGATGTCTGATAGACTCCTCTCCATTACTGACCCCAGGGCTTGATGTCTGATAGACCCCTCTCCATTACTGACCCCGCGGCTTGATGTGTGATAGACACCTCTCCATTACTGACCCCGGGGCTTGATGTCTGATAGACCCCTCTCCATTACTGACCCCGGGGCTTGATGTCTGATAGACCCCTCTCCATTACTAACCCCGGGGCTTGATGTCTGATAGACCCCTCTCCATTACTGACCCCGGGGCTTGATGTCTGATAGACCCCTCTCCATTACTGAACCCGGGGCTTGATGTCTGATAGACCCCTCTCCATTACTATCCACAGGGCTTGATGTCTGATAGACCCCTCTCCATTACTGATGCCGGGGCTTTTTTTCTGATAGACCCCTCTCCATTACTAACCCCAGGGCTTGTTGTCTGATAGACCCCTCTCCATTACTAACCTCGGGGCTTGATGTCTGATAGACCCCTCTCCATCACTAACCCCGGGGCTTGATGTCTGATAGACCCCTCTACATTACTGACCCCTCTCCATTACTGACCCCGGGGCTTGATGTCTGATAGACCCCTCTCCATTACTAACCCCGGGGCTTGATGTCTGATAGACCCCTCTCCATTACTAACCCCGGGGCTTGATCTCTGATAGACTCCTCTCCATTACTGACCTGGGGCTTCATGTCTGATAGACCCCTCTCCATTACTGACCCCGGGGCTTGATGTCTGATAGACCCCTCTCCATTACTAACCCCGGGGCTTGATGTCTGATAGACCCCTCTCCATTACTAACCCCGGGGCTTGATGTCTGATAGACCCCTCTCCATTACTGACCCCAAGGCTTGATGTCTGATAGACTCCTCTCCATTACTAACCCCGGGGCTTGATGTCTGATAGACCCCTCTCCATTACTAACCCCAGGGCTTGATCTCTGATAGACCCCTCTCCATTACTAACCCCGGGGCTTGATGTCTGATAGACCCCTCTCCATTACTAACCCCGGGCCTTGATGTCTGATAGACCCCTCTCCATTACTAACCCCGGGGGTTAATGTCAGTAATGGAGGCCCCTCTCCATTACTGACCCCAGGGCTTGATGTCTGATAGACCCCTCTCCATTACTAGCCCCAGGGCTTGATGTCTGATAGACCCCTCTCCATTACTGACCCCGGGGCTTGATGTCTGATAGAACCCTCTCCGTTACTGACCCCGGGACTTGATGTCTGATAGACCCCTCTCCATTACTAACCCCGGGGCTTGATGTCTGATAGACCCCTCTCCATTACTGACCCCGGGGCTTGATGTCTGATAGACCCCTCTCCATTACTATCCCCAGGGCTTGATGTCTGATAGACCCCTCTCCATTACTGACCCCGGGGCTTTTTTTCTGATAGACCCCTCTCCATTACTAACCCCAGGGCTTGATGTCTGATAGACCCCTCTCCATTACTAACCTCGGGGCTTGATGTCTGATAGACCCCTCTCCATTACTAACCCCGGGGCTTGATGTCTGATAGACCCCTCTCCATTACTGACCCCTCTCCATTACTGACCCCGGGGCTTGATGTCTGATAGACCCCTCTCCATTACTAACCCCGGGGCTCGATGTCTGATAGACCCCTCTCCATTACTGACCCCAGGGCTTGATGTCTGATACACCCCTCTCCATTACTGACCCTGGGTCTTGATGTCTGATAGACTCCTATCCATTACTGACCTGGGGCTTGATGTCTGATAGACCCCTCTCCATTACTGACCCCAGGGCTTGATGTCTGATATACCCCTGTCCATTACTAACTCAAGGGCTTGATGTCTGATAGACTCCTATCCATTACTGACCCCAGGGCTTGATGTCTGATAGACCCCTCTCCATTACTGACCCTGGGGCTTGATGTCTGATAGACCCCTCTCCATTACTGACCTTGGAGCTTGATATCTGAAAGACCTCTCTCTATTACTGACCCCGGGGCTTGATGTCTGATAGACTCCTCTCCATTACTGACCCCAGGGCTTGATGTCTGATAGACCCCTCTCCATTACTGACCCCGCGGCTTGATGTGTGATAGACACCTCTCCATTACTGACCCCGGGGCTTGATGTCTGATAGACCCCTCTCCATTACTGACCCCGGGGCTTGATGTCTGATAGACCCCTCTCCATTACTAACCCCGGGGCTTGATGTCTGATAGACCCCTCTCCATTACTGACCCCGGGGCTTGATGTCTGATAGACCCCTCTCCATTACTGAACCCGGGGCTTGATGTCTGATAGACCCCTCTCCATTACTATCCCCAGGGCTTGATGTCTGATAGACCCCTCTCCATTACTGATGCCGGGGCTTTTTTTCTGATAGACCCCTCTTCATTACTAACCCCAGGGCTTGTTGTCTGATAGACCCCTCTCCATTACTAACCTCGGGGCTTGATGTCTGATAGACCCCTCTCCATCACTAACCCCGGGGCTTGATGTCTGATAGAACCCTCTACATTACTGACCCCTCTCCATTACTGACCCCGGGGCTTGATGTCTGATAGACCCCTCTCCATTACTAACCCCGGGGCTTGATGTCTGATAGACCCCTCTCCATTACTAACCCCGGGGCTTGATCTCTGATAGACTCCTCTCCATTACTGACCTGGGGCTTCATGTCTGATAGACCCCTCTCCATTACTGACCCCGGGGCTTGATGTCTGATAGACCCCTCTCCATTACTAACCCCGGGGCTTGATGTCTGATAGACCCCTCTCCATTACTAACCCCGGGGCTTGATGTCTGATAGACCCCTCTCCATTACTGACCCCAAGGCTTGATGTCTGATAGACTCCTCTCCATTACTAACCCCGGGGCTTGATGTCTGATAGACCCCTCTCCATTACTAACCCCAGGGCTTGATCTCTGATAGACCCCTCTCCATTACTAACCCCGGGGCTTGATGTCTGATAGACCCCTCTCCATTACTAACCCCAGGGCTTGATCTCTGATAGACCCCTCTCCATTACTAACCCCGGGGCTTGATGTCTGATAGACCCCTCTCCATTACTAACCCCGGTGCTTGATCTCTGATAGACCCCTCTCCATTACTAACCCCGGGGCTTGATCTCTGATAGACTCCTCTCCATTACTGACCTGGGGCTTGATGTCTGATAGACCCCTCTCCATTACTAACCCCGGGGCTTGATGTCTGATAGACCCCTCTCCATTACTGACCCCGGCGCTTGATGTCTGATAGACCCCTCTCCATTACTGACCCCAGGGCTTGATGTCTGATAGAACCCTCTCCATTACTAACCCCGGGGCTTGATGTCTGATAGACCCCTCTCCATTACGAACCCCGGGGCTTGATCTCTGATAGACTCCTCTCCATTACTGACCTGGGGCTTCATGTCTGATAGACCCCTCTCCATTACTGACCCCGGGGCTTGATGTCTGATAGACCCCTCTCCGTTACTAACCCCGGGGCTTGATCTCTGATAGAATCCTCTCCATTACTGACCTGGGGCTTCATGTCTGATAGACCCCTCTCCATTACTGACCCTGGGGCTTGATGTCTGATAGACCCCTCTCCATTACTAACCCCGGGGCTTGATTTCTGATAGACCCCTCTCCATTACTAACCCCGGGGCTTGATGTCTGATAGGCCCCTCTCTATTACTGACCCCAGGGCTTCATGTCTGATAGACCCCTCTCCATTACTAGCCCCAGGGCTTGATGTCTGATAGACCCCTCTCCATTACTGACCCCGGGGCTTGATGTCTGATAGAACCCTCTCCGTTACTGACCCCTGGACTTGATGTCTGATAGACCCCTCTCCATTACTAACCCCGGGGCTTGATGTCTGATAGACCCCTCTCCATTACTAACCCCGGGGCTTGATGTCTGATAGACCCCTCTCCATTACTAACCCCAGGGCTTGATGTCTGATAGACCCCTCTCCATTACTGACCCCAGGGCTTGATGTCTGATAGACCCCTCTCCATTACTGACCCCGGGGCTTGATGTCTGATAGACCCCTCTCCATTACTAACCCCGGGGCTTGATGTCTGATAGACCTCTCTCCATTACAGACCCCAGGGCTTGATGTCCGATAGACCCCTCTCCATTACTAACCCCAGGGCTTGATGTCTGATAGACCCCTCTCCATTACTAACCCGGGGCTTGATGTCTGATAGACCCCTCTTCATTACTGACCCCAGGGCTTGACGTCTGACAGACCCCTCTCCATTACTAACCCCAGGACTTGATGTCTGATAGACCCCTCTCCATTATTAACCCCGGGGCTTGATGTCTGATAGACACCTCTCCATTACTAACCCCGGGGCTTGATGTCTGATAGACCCCTCTTCATTACTGACCCCAGGGCTTGATGTCTGATAGACCTCTCTCCATTACTGACCCTGGGGCTTGATGTCTGATAGACCCCTCTCCATTACTGACCCTGGGGCTTGATGTCTGATAGACGCCTCTCCATTACTAACCCCGGGGCTTGATGTCTGATAGACCTCTCTCCATTACTGACCCTGGGGCTTGATGTCTGATAGACCCCTCTCCATTACTGACCCTGGGGCTTGATGTCTGATAGACGCCTCTCCATTACTAACCCCGGGGCTTGATGTCTGATAGACCTCTCTTCATTACTGACCCCAGGGCTTGATGTGTGATAGACACCTCTCCATTACTGACCCCGGGCTTGATGTCTGATAGACCCCTCTCCATTACTAACCCCGGGGCTCGATGTCTGATAGACCCCTCACCATTACTAACCCCGGGGCTTGATGTCTGATCGACCCCTCTTCATTACTGACCCCAGGGCTTGATGTGTGATAGACACCTCTCCATTACTGACACCTTGGCTTGATGTCTGATAGACCCCTCTCCATTACTAACCCCGGGGCTTGATGTCTGATAGACCCCTCTCCATTACTAACCCCGGGGCTCGTTGTCTGATAGACCTCTCTCCATTACTAACCCCAGGGCTTGATATCTGATAGACCCCTCTCCATTACTAACCCCAGGGCTTGATATCTGATAAACCCCTCTCCATTACTAACCCCGGGGCTTGATGTCTGATAGACTCCTCTCCATTACTAACCCCGGGGCTCTATGTCTGATAGACCTCTCTCCATTACTAACCACAGGGCTTGATATCTGATAGACCCCTCTCCATTACTAACCCCAGGGCTTGATGTCTGATAGACGCCTCTCCATTACTAACCCCGGGGCTTGATGTCTGATAGACCCCTCTTCATTACTGACCCCAGGGCTTGATGTCTGATAGACCTCTCTCCATTACTGACCCTGGGGCTTGATGTCTGATAGACCCCTCTCCATTACTGACCCTGGGGCTTGATGTCTGATAGACGCCTCTCCATTACTAACCCCGGGGCTTGATGTCTGATAGACCTCTCTTCATTACTGACCCCAGGGCTTGATGTGTGATAGACACCTCTCCATTACTGACCCTGGGGCTTGATGTCTGATAGACCCCTCTCCATTACTGACCCCGGGGCTTGATGTCTGATAGACGCCTCTCCATTACTAACCCCGGTGCTTGATGTCTGATAGACGCCTCTCCATTACTAACCCCGGGGCTTGATGTCTGATAGACCTCTCTCCATTACTGACCCTGGGGCTTGATGTCTGATAGACCCCTCTCCATTACTGACCCTGGGGCTTGATGTCTGATAGACGCCTCTCCATTACTAACCCCGGGGCTTGATGTCTGATAGACCTCTCTTCATTACTGACCCCAGGGCTTGATGTGTGATAGACACCTCTCCATTACTGACCCCGGGCTTGATGTGTGATAGACCCCTCTCCATTACTAACCCCGGGGCTTGATGTCTGATAGACCCCTCTCCATTACTAACCCCGGGGCTCGATGTCTGATAGACCCCTCTCCATTACTATCCCCGGGGCTTGATGTCTGATCGACCCCTCTTCATTACTGACCCCAGGGCTTGATGTGTGATAGACACCTCTCCATTACTGACACCGGGGCTTGATGTCTGATAGACCCCTCTCCATTACTAACCCCGGGGCTTGATGTCTGATAGACCCCTCTCCATTACTAACCCCGGGGCTCGTTGTCTGATAGACTTCTCTCCATTACTAACCCCAGGGCTTGATATCTGATAGACCCCTCTCCATTACTAACCCCAGGGCTTGATATCTGATAAACCCCTCTCCATTACTAACCCCGGGGCTTGATGTCTGATAGACCCCTCTCCATTACTAACCCCGGGGCTCGATGTCTGATAGACCTCTCTCCATTACTAACCCCAGGGCTTGATATCTGATATACCCCTCTCCATTACTAACCCCAGGGCTTGATATCTGATAGACCCCTCTCCATTACTAACCCCGGGGCTCGATGTCTGATAGACCCCTCTCCATTACTAACCCCAGGGCTTGATGTCTGATAGACCCCTCTCCATTACTAACCCTGGGGCTTGATGTCTGATAGACCCCTCTTCATTACTGACCCCAGGGCTTGACGACTGATAGACCCCTCTCCATTACTAACCCCAGGGCTTGATGTCTGATAGACCCCTCTCTATTATTAACCCCGGGGCTTGATGTCTGATAGACGCCTCTCCATTACTAACCCCGGGGTTTGATGTCTGATAGACCCCTCTTCATTACTGACCCCAGGGCTTGATGTCTGATAGACCTCTCTCCATTACTGACCCTGGGGCTTGATGTCTGATACACCCCTCTCCATTACTGACCCTGGGGCTTGATGTCTGATAGACGCCTCTCCATTACTAACCCCGGGGCTTGATGTCTGATAGACCCCTCTCCATTACTAACGCCGGTGCTTGATCTCTGATAGACTCCTCTCCATTACTGACCCCGGGGCTTGATGTCTGATAGACTCCTCTCCATTACTAACCCCAGGGCTTGATCTCTGATAGACCCCTCTCCATTACTAACCCCGGGGCTTGATGTCTGATAGACCCCTCTACATTACTGACCCCAGGGCTTGATCTCTGATAGACCCCTCTCCATTACTAACCCCGGGGCTTTATGTCTGATAGACCCCTCTCCATTACTAACCCCAGGGCTTGATCTCTGATAGTCCCCTCTCCATTACTAACCCCGGGGCTTGATGTCTGATAGACCCCTCTCCATTACTGACCTGGAGCTTGATGTCTGATAGACCCCTCTCCATTACTGACCCTGGGGCTTGATGTCTGATAGACCCCTCTCCATTACTAACCCCGGGGCTTGATGTCTGATAGACCCCTCTCCATTACTGACCCCGGGGCTTGATGTCTGATAGACCCCTCTACATTACTGACCCTGGGGCTTGATGTCTGATAGACCCCTCTCCATTACTAACCCCGGGGCTTGATGTCTGATAGACCCCTCTCCATTACTGACCCCAGGGCTTGATGTGTGATAGACACCTCTCCATTACTGACCCCGGGGCTTGATGTCTGATAGACCCCTCTCCATTACGGACCCCAGGGCTTGATGTCTGATAGACCCCTCTCCATTACGGACCCCAGGGCTTGATGTCTGATAGACCCCTCTCCATTACTAACATCGGGGCTTGATGTCTGATAGACCCCTCTCCATTACTGATCCCGGGGCTTTTTTTCGGATAGACCCCTCTCCATTACTAACCCCTGAGCTTGATCTCTGATAGACTCCTCTGCATTACTGACCCCGGGGCTTGATGTCTGATAGACCCCTCTCTATTACTAACCCCACGGCTTGATGTCTGATAGACCCCTCTCCATTACTGACCCCGGGGCTTTTTTTCTGATAGACCCCTCTCCATTACTGACCCCGGGGCTTGATGTCTGATAGACCCCTCTCCATTACTAGCCCCAGAGCTTGATCTTTGATAGACCCATCTGCATTACTGACCCCAGGGCTTGATGTCTGATAGACCCCTCTCCATTACTAACCCCGGGGCTTGATGTCTGGTAGACCCCTCTGCATTACTAACCCCAGGACTTGATGTCTGATAGACCCCTCTCCATTACTAACCCCAGGGTTTAATGTCTGATAGACCCCTCTCCATTACTAACCCCAGGGCTTGATGTCTGATAGACCCCTCTCCATTATTAACCCCGGGGCTTGATGTCTGATAGACCCCTCTCCATTACTGACCCTGGGGCTTGATGTGTGATAAACACCTCTCCATTACTGACCCCGGGGCTTGATGTCTCATAGACCCCTCTACATTACTAACCCCGGGGCTTGATGTCTGATAGACCCCTCTCCATTACTAACCCCGGGGCTTGATGTCTGATAGACCCCTCTCCATTACTAACCCCGGGGCTTGATGTCTGATAGACCCCTCTCCATTACTAACCCCAGGGCTTGATGTCTGATAGACCCCTCTCCATTACTGACCCCAGGGCTTGATGACTGATAGACCTCTCTCCATTACTAACCCCAGGGCTTCATGTCTGATAGACCCCTCTCCATTACTGACCCTGGGGCTTGATGTCTGATAGACCCCTCTCCATTACTAACCCCGGGGCTTGATGTCTGATAGACCCCTCTCCATTACTGACCCCAGGGATTGATGTCTGATAGACCCCTCTCCATTACTAACCCCAGGGCTTGTGGTCTGATAGACCCCTCTCCATTACTAACCCCAGGGCTTGATGTCTGATAGACCCCTCTCCATTACTGACCCTGGGGCTTGATGTCTGATAGACCTCTCTCCATTACTAACCCCGGGGCTTGATGTCTGATAGACTTCTCTCCATTACTAACCCCAGGGCTTGATCTCTGATAACCCCTCTCCATTACTAACCCCGGGGCTTGATGTCTGATAGACCACTCTCCATTACTGACCCCAGGGCTTGATCTCTGATAGACCCCTCTCCATTACTAACCCCGGGGCTTGATGTCTGATAGACCCCTCTCCATTACTAACCCCAGGGCTTGATCTCTGATAGACCCCTCTCCATTACTAACCCCGGGGCTTGATGTCTGATAGACCCCTCTCCATTACTGACCTGGGGCTTCATGTCTGATAGACCCCTCTCCATGCCTAACCCTGGGGCTTGATGTCTGATAGACCCCTCTCCATTACTGACCCCGGGGCTTGATGTCGGATAGACCCCTCTACATTACTGACCCTGGGGCTTGATGTCTGATAGACCCCTCTCCATTACTGACCCCAGGGCTTGATGTCTGATAGACCCCTCTCCATTACTAACCCCAGGGCTTGATGTCTGATAGACCCCTCTCCATTACTAACCCCAGGGACTGATGTCTGATAGACGCCTCTCCATTACTGACCCTGGGGCATGATGTCTGATAGACCTCTCTCCATTACTAACCCCAGGGCTTGATGTCTGATAGACCCCTCTTCATTACTAACCCCGGGGCTTGATGTCTGATAGACCACTCTCCATTACTAACCCCAGGGCTTGATGTCTGATAGACCCCTCTCCATTACTAACCCCAGGGCTTGATGTCTGATAGACCCCTCTCCATTACTGACCCCAGGGCTTGATGACTGATAGACCTCTCTCCATTACTAACCCCAGGGCTTCATGTCTGATAGACCCCTCTCCATTACTAACCCCAGGGCTTGATGTCTGATAGACCCCTCTCCATTACTGACCCTGGGGCTTGATGTCTGATAGACCCCTCTCCATTACTAACCCCGGGGCTTGATGTCTGATAGACCCCTCTCCATTACTGACCCTGGGGCTTGATGTCTGATAGACCCCTCTCCATTACTAACCCCGGGACTTGATGTCTGATAGACCCCTCTCCATTACTGACCCCGCGGCTCGATGTCTGATAGACCCCTCTTCATTACTGACCCCGGGGCTTGATGTCTGATAGACGCCTCTCCATTACTTACTCCAGGGCTTGATGTCTGATAGACCCCTCTCCATTACTGACCCTGGGGCTTGATATCTGATAGACCTCTCTCCATTACTGAGCCCGGGGCTTGATGTCTGATAGACTCCTCTCCATTACTGACCCCAGGGCTTGATGTCTGATAGACCCCTGTACATTACTGACCCTGGGGCTTGATGTCTGATAGACCCCTCTCCATTACTAACCCCGGGCCTTGATGTCTGATAGACCCCTCTCCATTACTGACCCCAGGGCTTGATGTCTGATAGACCCCTCTCCATTACTAACCCCAGGGCTTGATGTCTGATAGACCCCTCTCCATTACTGACCGTGGGGCTTGATGTCTGATAGACCTCTCTCCATTACTAACCCCGGGGTTTGATGTCTGATAGACTTCTCTCCATCACTAACCCCAGGGCTTGATCTCTGATAGACCCCTCTCCATTACTAACCCCGGGGCTTGATGTCTGATAGACCACTCTCCATTACTGACCCCAGGGCTTGATCTCTGATAGACCCCTCTCCATTACTAACCCCGGGGCTTGATGTCTGATTGACCCCTCTCCATTACTAACCCCAGGGCTTGATCTCTGATAGACCCCTCTCCATTACTAACCCCGGGGCTTGATGTCTGATAGACCCCTCTCCATTACTGACCTGGGGCTTCATGTCTGATAGACCCCTCTCCATGACTAACACTGGGGCTTGATGTCTGATAGACCCCTCTCCATTACTGACCCCGGGGCTTGATGTCTGATAGACCCCTCTACATTACTGACCCTGGGGCTTGATGTCTGATAGACCCCTCTCCATTACTAACCCCGGGGCTTGATGTCTGATAGACCCCTCTCCATTACTGACCCCAGGGCTTGATGTCTGATAGACCCCTCTCCATTACTAACCCCAGGGCTTGATGTCTGATAGACCCCTCACCATTACTAACCCCAGGGCTTGATGTCTGATAGACCCCTCTCCATTACTGACCCCAGGGCTTGATGACTGATAGACCTCTCTCCATTACTAACCCCAGGGCTTGATGTCTGATAGACCCCTCTCCATTACTGACCCTGGGGCTTGATGTCTGATAGACCCCTCTCCATTACTAACCCCGGGGCTTGATGTCTGATAGACCCCTCTCCATTACTGACCCTGGGGCTTGATGTCTGATAGACCCCTCTCCATTACTAACCCCGGGACTTGATGTCTGATAGACCCCTCTCCGTTACTGACCCCGGGGCTCGATGTCTGATAGACCCCTCTTCATTACTGACCCCGGGGCTTGATGTCTGATAGACTCCTCTCCATTACTTACTCCAGGGCTTGATGTCTGATAGACCCCTCTCCATTACTGACCCTGGGGCTTGATATCTGATAGACCTCTCTCCATTACTGACCCCGGGGCTTGATGTCTGATAGACTCCTCTCCATTACTGCCCCCAGGGCTTGATGTCTGATAGACCCCTGTACATTACTGACCCTGGGGCTTGATGTCTGATAGACCCCTCTCCATTACTAACCCCGGGGCTTGATGTCTGATAGACCCCTCTCCATTTCTGACCCCAGGGCTTGATGTCTGATAGACCCCTCTCCATTACTAACCCCAGGGCTTGATGTCTGATAGACCCCTCTCCATTACTAACCCCAGGGCTTGATGTCTGATAGACCCCTCTCCATTACTGACCGTGGGGCTTGATGTCTGATAGACCTCTCTCCATTACTAACCCCGGGGTTTGATGTCTGATAGACTTCTCTCCATTACTAACCCCAGGGCTTGATCTCTGATAGACCCCTCTCCATTACTAACCCCGGGGCTTGATGTCTGATAGACCACTCTCCATTACTGACCCTGGGGCTTGATGTCTGATAGACCCCTCTCCATTACTAACCCCGGGGCTTGATGTCTGATAGACCCCTCTCCATTACTGACCCTGGGGCTTGATGTCTGATAGACCCCTCTCCATTACTAACCCCGGGACTTGATGTCTGATAGACCCCTCTCCGTTACTGACCCCGGGGCTCGATGTCTGATAGACCCCTCTTCATTACTGACCCCGGGGCTTGATGTCTGATAGACTCCTCTCCATTACTTACTCCAGGGCTTGATGTCTGATAGACCCCTCTCCATTACTGACCCTGGGGCTTGATATCTGATAGACCTCTCTCCATTACTGACCCCGGGGCTTGATGTCTGATAGACTCCTCTCCATTACTGCCCCCAGGGCTTGATGTCTGATAGACCCCTGTACATTACTGACCCTGGGGCTTGATGTCTGATAGACCCCTCTCCATTACTAACCCCGGGGCTTGATGTCTGATAGACCCCTCTCCATTTCTGACCCCAGGGCTTGATGTCTGATAGACCCCTCTCCATTACTAACCCCAGGGCTTGATGTCTGATAGACCCCTCTCCATTACTAACCCCAGGGCTTGATGTCTGATAGACCCCTCTCCATTACTGACCGTGGGGCTTGATGTCTGATAGACCTCTCTCCATTACTAACCCCGGGGTTTGATGTCTGATAGACTTCTCTCCATTACTAACCCCAGGGCTTGATCTCTGATAGACCCCTCTCCATTACTAACCCCGGGGCTTGATGTCTGATAGACCACTCTCCATTACTGACCCCAGGGCTTGATCTCTGATAGACCCCTCTCCATTACTAACCCCGGGGCTTGATGTCTGATAGACCCCTCTCCATTACTAACCCCAGGGCTTGATCTCTGATAGACCCCTCTCCATTACTAACCCCGGGGCTTGATGTCTGATAGACCCCTCTCCATTACTGACCTGGGGCTTCATGTCTGATAGACTCCTCTCCATGACTAACCCTGGCGCTTGATGTCTGATAGACCCCTCTCCATTACTGACCCCGGGGCTTGATGTCTGATAGACCCCTCTACATTACTGACCCTGGGGCTTGATGTCTGATAGACCCCTCTCCATTACTAACCCCGGGGCTTGATGTCTGATAGACCCCTCTCCATTACTGACCCAGGGCTTGATGTCTGATAGACCCCTCTCCATTACTAACCCCAAGGCTTGATGTCTGATAGACCCCTCTCCATTACTAACCCCAGGGCTTGATGTCTGATAGACCCCTCTCCATTACTGACCCTGGGGCTTGATGTCTGATAGACCTCTCTCCATTACTAACCCTAGGGCTTGATGTCTGATAGACCCCTCTCCATTACTAACCCCGGGGCTTGATGTCTGATAGACCACTCTCCATTACTAACCCCAGGGCTTGATGTCTGATAGACCCCTCTCCATTACTAACCCCAGGGCTTGATGTCTGATAGACCCCTCTCCATTACTGACCCTGGGGCTTGATGTCTGATAGACCCCTCTCCATTACTGACCCCGGGGCTTGATGTCTTATAGACTCCTCTCCATTACTAACCCCGGGGCTTGATGTCTGATAGACAGCTCTCCATTACTGACCCTGGGGCTTGATATCTGATAGACCTCTCTCCATTACTGACACCGGGGCTTGATGTCTGATAGACTCCTCTCCATTACTGACCCCAGGGCTTGATGTCTGATAGACCCCTCTCCATTACTGACCCCGGGGCTTGATGTGTGATAGACACCTCTCCATTACTGACCCCGGGGCTTGATGTCTGATAGACCCCTCTCCATTACTGACCCCGGGGCTTGATGTCTGATAGACCCCTCTCCATTACTAACCCCGGGGCTTGATGTCTGATAGACCCCTCTCCATTACTGACCCCGGGGCTTGATGTCTGATAGACCCCTCTCCATTACTAACCCCGGGGCTTGATGTCTGATAGACCCCTCTCCATTACTGACCCTGGGGCTTGATGTCTGATAGACCCCTCTCCATTACTAACCCCGGGACTTGATGTCTGATAGACCCCTCTCCATTACTGACCCCGCGGCTCGATGTCTGATAGACCCCTCTTCATTACTGACCCCGGGGCTTGATGTCTGATAGACGCCTCTCCATTACTTACTCCAGGGCTTGATGTCTGATAGACCCCTCTCCATTACTGACCCTGGGGCTTGATATCTGATAGACCTCTCTCCATTACTGAGCCCGGGGCTTGATGTCTGATAGACTCCTCTCCATTACTGACCCCAGGGCTTGATGTCTGATAGACCCCTGTACATTACTGACCCTGGGGCTTGATGTCTGATAGACCCCTCTCCATTACTAACCCCGGGCCTTGATGTCTGATAGACCCCTCTCCATTACTGACCCCAGGGCTTGATGTCTGATAGACCCCTCTCCATTACTAACCCCAGGGCTTGATGTCTGATAGACCCCTCTCCATTACTGACCGTGGGGCTTGATGTCTGATAGACCTCTCTCCATTACTAACCCCGGGGTTTGATGTCTGATAGACTTCTCTCCATTACTAACCCCAGGGCTTGATCTCTGATAGACCCCTCTCCATTACTAACCCCGGGGCTTGATGTCTGATAGACCACTCTCCATTACTGACCCCAGGGCTTGATCTCTGATAGACCCCTCTCCATTACTAACCCCGGGGCTTGATGTCTGATTGACCCCTCTCCATTACTAACCCCAGGGCTTGATCTCTGATAGACCCCTCTCCATTACTAACCCCGGGGCTTGATGTCTGATAGACCCCTCTCCATTACTGACCTGGGGCTTCATGTCTGATAGACCCCTCTCCATGACTAACACTGGGGCTTGATGTCTGATAGACCCCTCTCCATTACTGACCCCGGGGCTTGATGTCTGATAGACCCCTCTACATTACTGACCCTGGGGCTTGATGTCTGATAGACCCCTCTCCATTACTAACCCCGGGGCTTGATGTCTGATAGACCCCTCTCCATTACTGACCCCAGGGCTTGATGTCTGATAGACCCCTCTCCATTACTAACCCCAGGGCTTGATGTCTGATAGACCCCTCACCATTACTAACCCCAGGGCTTGATGTCTGATAGACCCCTCTCCATTACTGACCCCAGGGCTTGATGACTGATAGACCTCTCTCCATTACTAACCCCAGGGCTTGATGTCTGATAGACCCCTCTCCATTACTGACCCTGGGGCTTGATGTCTGATAGACCCCTCTCCATTACTAACCCCGGGGCTTGATGTCTGATAGACCCCTCTCCATTACTGACCCTGGGGCTTGATGTCTGATAGACCCCTCTCCATTACTAACCCCGGGACTTGATGTCTGATAGACCCCTCTCCGTTACTGACCCCGGGGCTCGATGTCTGATAGACCCCTCTTCATTACTGACCCCGGGGCTTGATGTCTGATAGACTCCTCTCCATTACTTACTCCAGGGCTTGATGTCTGATAGACCCCTCTCCATTACTGACCCTGGGGCTTGATATCTGATAGACCTCTCTCCATTACTGACCCCGGGGCTTGATGTCTGATAGACTCCTCTCCATTACTGCCCCCAGGGCTTGATGTCTGATAGACCCCTGTACATTACTGACCCTGGGGCTTGATGTCTGATAGACCCCTCTCCATTACTAACCCCGGGGCTTGATGTCTGATAGACCCCTCTCCATTTCTGACCCCAGGGCTTGATGTCTGATAGACCCCTCTCCATTACTAACCCCAGGGCTTGATGTCTGATAGACCCCTCTCCATTACTAACCCCAGGGCTTGATGTCTGATAGACCCCTCTCCATTACTGACCGTGGGGCTTGATGTCTGATAGACCTCTCTCCATTACTAACCCCGGGGTTTGATGTCTGATAGACTTCTCTCCATTACTAACCCCAGGGCTTGATCTCTGATAGACCCCTCTCCATTACTAACCCCGGGGCTTGATGTCTGATAGACCACTCTCCATTACTGACCCCAGGGCTTGATCTCTGATAGACCCCTCTCCATTACTAACCCCGGGGCTTGATGTCTGATAGACCCCTCTCCATTACTAACCCCAGGGCTTGATCTCTGATAGACCCCTCTCCATTACTAACCCCGGGGCTTGATGTCTGATAGACCCCTCTCCATTACTGACCTGGGGCTTCATGTCTGATAGACTCCTCTCCATGACTAACCCTGGCGCTTGATGTCTGATAGACCCCTCTCCATTACTGACCCCGGGGCTTGATGTCTGATAGACCCCTCTACATTACTGACCCTGGGGCTTGATGTCTGATAGACCCCTCTCCATTACTAACCCCGGGGCTTGATGTCTGATAGACCCCTCTCCATTACTGACCCAGGGCTTGATGTCTGATAGACCCCTCTCCATTACTAACCCCAAGGCTTGATGTCTGATAGACCCCTCTCCATTACTAACCCCAGGGCTTGATGTCTGATAGACCCCTCTCCATTACTGACCCTGGGGCTTGATGTCTGATAGACCTCTCTCCATTACTAACCCTAGGGCTTGATGTCTGATAGACCCCTCTCCATTACTAACCCCGGGGCTTGATGTCTGATAGACCACTCTCCATTACTAACCCCAGGGCTTGATGTCTGATAGACCCCTCTCCATTACTAACCCCAGGGCTTGATGTCTGATAGACCCCTCTCCATTACTGACCCTGGGGCTTGATGTCTGATAGACCCCTCTCCATTACTGACCCCGGGGCTTGATGTCTTATAGACTCCTCTCCATTACTAACCCCGGGGCTTGATGTCTGATAGACAGCTCTCCATTACTGACCCTGGGGCTTGATATCTGATAGACCTCTCTCCATTACTGACACCGGGGCTTGATGTCTGATAGACTCCTCTCCATTACTGACCCCAGGGCTTGATGTCTGATAGACCCCTCTCCATTACTGACCCCGGGGCTTGATGTGTGATAGACACCTCTCCATTACTGACCCCGGGGCTTGATGTCTGATAGACCCCTCTCCATTACTGACCCCGGGGCTTGATGTCTGATAGACCCCTCTCCATTACTAACCCCGGGGCTTGATGTCTGATAGACCCCTCTCCATTACTGACCCCGGGGCTTGATGTCTGATAGACCCCTCTCCATTACTGACCCCGGGGCTTGATGTCTGATAGACCCCTCTCCATTACTATCCCCAGGGCTTGATGTCTGATAGACCCCTCTCCATTACTATCCCCAGGGCTTGATGTCTGATAGACCCCTCTCCATTACTAACCCAAGGGCTTGATGTCTGATAGACCCCTCTCCATTACTAACCTCGGGGCTTGATGTCTGATAGACCCCTCTCCATTACTAACCCCGGGGCTTGATGTCTGATAGACCCCTCTCCATTACTGACCCCTCTCCATTACTGACCCCGGGGCTTGATGTCTGATAGACCCCTCTCCATTACTAACCCCGGGGCTCGATGTCTGATAGACCCCTCTCCATTACTAACCCCGGGGCTTGATGTCTGATAGACCCCTCTCTATTACTAACCCCGGTGCTTCATCTCTGATAGACTCCTCTCCATTACTGACCTGGGGCTTGATGTCTGATAGACCCCTCTCCATTACTAACTCCGGGCCTTGATGTCTGATAGACCCCTCTCCATTACTGACCCCGGGGCTTGATGTCTGATAGACCCCTCTACATTACTAACCCCGGGGCTTGATGTCTGATAGACCTCTCTCCATTACTGACCCCGGGGCTTGATGTCTGATAGACCCCTCTCCATTACTGACCCTGGGGCTTGATATCTGATAGACCCCTCTCCATTACTAACCCCGGGGCTTGATGTCTGATAGACCCCTCTCCATTACTGACCCCAGGGCTTGATGTCTGATAGACCCCTCTCCATTACTGACCCTGGGGCTTGATGTCTGATAGACCCCTGTCCATTACTAACCCCGGGGCTTGATGTCTGATAGACCCCTCTCCATTACTGACCCTGGGGCTTGATATCTGATAGACCTCTCTCCATTACTGACCCCGGGGCTTGATGTCTGATAGACTCCTCTCCATTACTGACCCCAGGGCTTGATGTCTGATAGACCCCTCTCCATTACTGACCCCGGGGCTTGATGTGTGATAGACACCTCTCCATTACTGACCCCGGGGCTTGATGTCTGATAGACCCCTCTCCATTACTGACCCCAGGGCTTGATGTCTGATAGACCCCTCTCCATTACGGACCCCAGGGCTTGATGTCTGATAGACCCCTCTCCATTACTAACATCGGGGCTTGATGTCTGATAGACCCCTCTCCATTACTGACCCCGGGGCTTTTTTTCGGATAGACCCCTCTCCATTACTAACCCCAGAGCTTGATCTCTGATAGACCCCTCTGCATTACTGACCCCGGGGCTTGATGTCTGATAGACCCCTCTCCATTACTGACCCCGGGCCTTGATGTCTGATAGACTCCTCTCCATTACTGACCCCGGGGCTTGATGTCTGATAGACCCCTCTCCATTACTGACCCCAGGGCTTGATGTCTGATAGACCCCTCTCCATTACTGACCCTGAGGCTTGATGTATGATAGACACCTGTCCATTACTAACCCCGGGGCTTGATGTCTGATAGACCCCTCTCCATTACTGACCCTGGGGCTTGATATCTGATAGACCTCTCTCCATTACTGACCCCGGGGCTTGATGTCTGATAGACTCCTCTCCATTACTGACCCCAGGGCTTGATGTCTGATAGACCCCTCTCCATTACTGACCCCGGGGCTTGATGTGTGATAGACACCTCTCCATTACTGACACCGGGGCTTGATGTCTGATAGACCCCTCTCCATTACTGACCCCAGGGCTTGATGTCTGATAGACCCCTCTCCATTACGGACCCCAGGACTTGATGTCTGATAGAGCCCTCTCCATTACTAACATCGGGGCTTGATGTCTGATAGACCCCTCTCCATTACTGACCCCGGGGCTTTTTTTCGGATAGACCCCTCTCCATTACTAACCCCAGAGCTTGATCTCTGATATACTCCTCTCCATAACTGACCCCGGGGCTTTTTTTCTGATAGACCCCTCTCCATTACTGACCCCGGGGCTTGATGTCTGATAGACCCCTCTCCATTATTAACCCCGGGGCTTGATGTCTGATAGACCTCTCTCCATTACTAGCCCCAGGGCTTGATGTCTGATAGACCCCTCACCATTACTAACCCCAGAGCTTGATCTTTGATAGACCCCTCTGCATTACTGACCCCAGGGCTTGATGTCTGATAAACCCCTCTCCATTACTAACCCCGGGGCTTGATGTCTGATAGACCCCTCTGCATTACTGACCCCAGGGCTTCATGTCTGATAGACCCCTCTCCATTACTAACCCCAGGGCTTGATGTCTGATAGACCCCTCTCCATTACTAACCCCTGGGCTTGATGTCTGATAGACCCCTCTCCATTATTAACCCCGGGGCTTGATGTCTGATAGACGCCTTTCCATTACTGACCCTGGGGCTTGATGTGTGATAGACACCTCTCCATTACTGACCGCGGGGCTTGATGTCTGATAGACCCCTCTCCATTACTAACACCGGGGCTTGATGTCTGATAGACCCCTCTCCATTACTAACCCCGGGGCTCGATGTCTGATAGACCCCTCTCCATTACTAAGCCCGGGGCTTGATGTCTGATAGACCCCTCTCCATTACTAACCCCAGGGCTTGATGTCTGATAGACCCCTCTCCATTACTGACCCCAGGGCTTGATGATTGATAGACCTCTCTCCATTACTAACCCCAGGGCTTCATGTCTGATAGACCCCTCTCCATTACTGACCCTGGGGCTTGATGTTTGATAGACCCCTCTCCATTACTAACCCCGGGGCTTGATGTCTGATAGACCCCTCTCCATTACTGACCCCGGGGCTCGATGTCTGATAGACCCCTCTCCATTACTGACCCCGGGGCTTGATGTCTGATAGACTCCTCTCCATTACTTACCCCAGGGCTTGATGTCTGATAGACCCCTCTCCATTACTGACCCCAGGGGTTGATGTCTGATAGACCCCTCTCCATTACTGACCCCGGGGCTTGATGTGTGATAGACACCTCTCCATTACTGACCCCGGGGCTCGATGTCTGATAGACCCCTCTCTATTACTGACCCCAGGGCTTGATGTCTGATAGACCCCTCTCCATTACTGACCCCAGGGCTCGATGTCTGATAGACACCTCTCCATTACTGATCCCGGGACTTGATGTCTGATAGACTCCTCTCCATTACTAACCCCGGTGCTTGATGTCTGATAGACCCCTCTCCATTACTAACCCCAGGGCTTGATGTCTGATAGACTTCTCTCCATTACTGACCCCGGGGCTTGATGTCCGATAGACTCCTCTCCATTACTAACCCCAGGGCTTGATGTCTGATAGACCCCTCTCCATTACTGACCCCGGGGCTTGATGTCTGATAGATCCCTCTCCATTATTAACCCCGGGGCTTGATGTCTGATAGACCCCTCTCCATTACTAACCCCAGAGATTGATCTTTGATAGACCCCTCTGCATTACTGACCCCAGGGCTTGATGTCTGATAGACCCCTTTCCATTACTAACCCCGGGGCTTGATGTCTGATAGACCTCTCTGCATTACTGACCCCAGGGCTTGATGTCTGATAGACCCCTCTCCATTACTAACCCCAGGGCTTGATGTCTGATAGACCCCTCTCCATTACTAACCCCAGGGCTTGATGTCTGATAGACCCCTCTCCATTATTAAGCCCGGGGCTTGATGTCTCATAGACGCCTCTCCATTACTGACCCTGGGGCTTGATGTCTGATAGACCCCTCTCCATTACTAACACCGGGGCTTGATGTCTGATAGACCCCTCTCCATTACTAACCCCGGGGCTCGATGTCTGATAGACCCCTCTCCATTACTGACCCTGGGGCTTGATGTCTGATAGACCTCTCTCCATTACTAACCCCAGGGCTTGATGTCTGATAGACCCCTCTCCATTACTAACCCCGGGGCTTGATGTCTGATAGACCTCTCTCCATTACTAACCCCAGGGCTTGATGTCTGATAGACCCCTCTCCATTACTAACCCCAGGGCTTAATGTCTGATAGACCCCTCTCCATTACTGACCCTGGGGCTTGATGTCTGATAGACCCCTCTCCATTACTAACCCCGGGGCTTGATGTCTTATAGAGTCCTCTCCATTACTAACCCCGTGGCTTGATGTCTGATAGACCCCTCTCCATTACTGACCCTGGGGCTTGATATCTGATAGACCTCTCTCCATTACTGACCCCGGGGCTTGATGTCTGATAGACTCCTCTCCATTACTGACCATAGGGCTTTATGTCTGATAGACCCCTCTCCATTACTGACCCCGGGGCTTGATATGTGATAGACACCTCTCCATTACTGACCCCGGGGCTTGATGTCTGATAGACCCCTCTCCATTACTGACCCCGGGGCTTGATGTCTGATAGACCCCTCTCTATTACTAACCCCAGGGCTTGATGTCTGATAGACCCCTCTCCATTACTGACCCCAGGGCTATTTTTCTGATAGACCCCTCTCCATTACTGACCCCGGGGCTTGATGTCTGATAGACCCCTCTCCATTATTAACCCCGGGGCTTGATGTCTGATAGACCCCTCTCCATTACTAACCCCAGAGCTTGATCTTTGATAGACCCCTCTGCATTACTGACCCCAGGGCTTGATGTCTGATAGACCCCTTTCCATTACTAACCCCGGGGCTTAATGTCTGATAGACCTCTCTGCATTACTGACCCCAGGGCTTGATGTCTGATAGACCCCTCTCCATTACTAACCCCAGAGCTTGATGTCTGATAGACCCCTCTCCATTACTAACCCCAGGGCTTGATGTCTGATAGACCCCTCTCCATTATTAAGCCCGGGGCTTGATGTCTCATAGACGCCTCTCCATTACTGACCCTGGGGCTTGATGTCTGATAGACCCCTCTCCATTACTAACACCGGGGCTTGATGTCTGATAGACCCCTCTCCATTACTAACGCCGGGGCTCGATGTCTGATAGACCCCTCTCCATTACTGACCCTGGGGCTTGATGTCTGATAGACCTCTCTCCATTACTAACCCCAGGGCTTGATGTCTGATAGACCCCTCTCCTTTACTAACCCCGGGGCTTGATGTCTGATAGACCTCTCTCCATTACTAACCCCAGGGCTTGATGTCTGATAGACCCCTCTCCATTACTAACCCCAGGGCTTAATGTCTGATAGACCCCTCTCCATTACTGACCCTGGGGCTTGATGTCTGATAGACCCCTCTCCATTACTAACCCCGGGGCTTGATGTCTTATATAGTCCTCTCCATTACTAACCCCGTGGCTTGATGTCTGATAGACCCCTCTCCATTACTGACCCTGGGGCTTGATATCTGATAGACCTCTCTCCATTACTGACCCCGGGGCTTAATGTCTGATAGACCCCTCTCCATTACTGACCCTGGGGCTTGATGTCTGATAGACCCCTCTCCATTACTAACCCCGGGGCTTGATGTCTTATATAGTCCTCTCCATTACTAACCCCGTGGCTTGATGTCTGATAGACCCCTCTCCATTACTGACCCTGGGGCTTGATATCTGATAGACCTCTCTCCATTACTGACCCCGGGGCTTGATGTCTGATAGACTCCGCTCCATTACTGACCATAGGGCTTTATGTCTGATAGACCCCTCTCCATTACTGACCCCGGGGCTTGATATGTGATAGACACCTCTCCATTACTGACCCCGGGGCTTGATGTCTGATAGACCCCTCTCCATTACTGACCCCGGGGCTTGATGTCTGATAGACCCCTCTCCATTACTAACCCCGGGGCTTAATGTCTGATAGACCCCTCTCCATTACTGACCCCGGGGCTTGATGTCTGATAGATCCCTCTCCATTACTGACCCCGGGGCATGATGTCTGATAGACCCCTCTCTATTACTATCCCCAGGGCTTGATGTCTGATAGACCCCTCTCCATTACTGACCCCGGGGATTTTTTTCTGATAGACCCCTCTCCATTACTAACCCAAGGGCTTGATGTCTGATAGACCCCTCTCCATTACCAACCTCGGGGCTTGATGTCTGATAGACCCCTTTCCATTACTAACCCCAGGGCTTGATGTCTGATAGACCCCTCTCCATTACTGACCCCTCTCCATTACTGACCCCGGGGCCTGATGTCTGATAGACCCCTCTCCATTACTAACCCCGGGGCTCGATGTCTGATAGACCCCTCTCCATTACTAACCCCAGGGCTTGATCTCTGATAGACCCCTCTCCATTAATAACCCAGGGGCTTGATGTCTTATAGACCCCTCTCCATTACTAACCCTGGTGCTTGATCTCTGATAGACTCCTCTCCATTACTGACCTGGGGCTTGATGTCTGATAGACCCCTCTCCATTACTGACCCCGGGCCTTGATGTCTGATAGACTCCTCTCCATTACTGACCCCGGGGCTTGATGTCTGATAGACCCCTCTCCATTACTGACCCCAGGGCTTGATGTCTGATAGACCCCTCTCCATTACTGACCCTGAGGCTTGATGTATGATAGACACCTGTCCATTACTAACCCCGGGGCTTGATGTCTGATAGACCCCTCTCCATTACTGACCCTGGGGCTTGATATCTGATAGACCTCTCTCCATTACTGACCCCGGGGCTTGATGTCTGATAGACTCCTCTCCATTACTGACCCCAGGGCTTGATGTCTGATAGACCCCTCTCCATTACTGACCCCGGGGCTTGATGTGTGATAGACACCTCTCCATTACTGACACCGGGGCTTGATGTCTGATAGACCCCTCTCCATTACTGACCCCAGGGCTTGATGTCTGATAGACCCCTCTCCATTACGGACCCCAGGACTTGATGTCTGATAGAGCCCTCTCCATTACTAACATCGGGGCTTGATATCTGATAGACCCCTCTCCATTACTGACCCCGGGGCTTTTTTTCGAATAGACCCCTCTCCATTACTAACCCCAGAGCTTGATCTCTGATATACTCCTCTCCATAACTGACCCCGGGGCTTTTTTTCTGATAGACCCCTCTCCATTACTGACCCCGGGGCTTGATGTCTGATAGACCCCTCTCCATTATTAACCCCGGGGCTTGATGTCTGATAGACCTCTCTCCATTACTAGCCCCAGGGCTTGATGTCTGATAGACCCCTCACCATTACTAACCCCAGAGCTTGATCTTTGATAGACCCCTCTGCATTACTGACCCCAGGGCTTGATGTCTGATAAACCCCTCTCCATTACTAACCCCGGGGCTTGATGTCTGATAGACCCCTCTGCATTACTGACCCCAGGGCTTGATGTCTGATAGACCCCTCTCCATTACTAACCCCAGGGCTTGATGTCTGATAGACCCCTCTCCATTACTAACCCCTGGGCTTGATATCTGATAGACCCCTCTCCATTATTAACCCCGGGGCTTGATGTCTGATAGACGCCTCTCCATTACTGACCCTGGGGCTTGATGTGTGATAGACACCTCTCCATTACTGACCGCGGGGCTTGATGTCTGATAGACCCCTCTCCATTACTAACACCGGGGCTTGATGTCTGATAGACCCCTCTCCATTACTAACCCCGGGGCTCGATGTCTGATAGACCCCTCTCCATTACTAAGCCCGGGGCTTGATGTCTGATAGACCCCTCTCCATTACTAACCCCAGGGCTTGATGTCTGATAGACCCCTCTCCATTACTGACCCCAGGGCTTGATGATTGATAGACCTCTCTCCATTACTAACCCCAGGGCTTCATGTCTGATAGACCCCTCTCCATTACTGACCCTGGGGCTTGATGTTTGATAGACCCCTCTCCATTACTAACCCCGGGGCTTGATGTCTGATAGACCCCTCTCCATTACTGACCCCGGGGCTCGATGTCTGATAGACCGCTCTCCATTACTGACCCCGGGGCTTGATGTCTGATAGACTCCTCTCCATTACTTACCCCAGGGCTTGATGTCTGATAGACCCCTCTCCATTACTGACCCCAGGGGTTGATGTCTGATAGACCCCTCTCCATTACTGACCCCGGGGCTTGATGTGTGATAGACACCTCTCCATTACTGACCCCGGGGCTCGATGTCTGATAGACCCCTCTCTATTACTGACCCCAGGGCTTGATGTCTGATAGACCCCTCTCCATTACTGACCCCAGGGATCGATGTCTGATAGACACCTCTCCATTACTGATCCCGGGACTTGATGTCTGATAGACTCCTCTCCATTACTAACCCCGGTGCTTGGTGTCTGATAGACCCCTCTCCATTACTAACCCCAGGGCTTGATGTCTGATAGACTTCTCTCCATTACTGACCCCGGGGCTTGATGTCCGATAGACTCCTCTCCATTACTAACCCCAGGGCTTGATGTCTGATAGACCCCTCTCCATTACTGACCCCGGGGCTTGATGTCTGATAGACCCCTCTCCATTACTGACCCGAGGCTTCATGTCTGATAGACTCCTCTCCATTACTGACCCCAGGGCTTGATGTCTGATAGACCCCTCTCCATTACTGACCCCGGGGCTTCATGTCTGATAGACCCCTCTCCATTACTGATCCCAGGGCTTGATGTCTGATAGACCCCTCTCCATTACTGACTCCAGAGCTTGATGTCTGATAGACCCCTCTCCATTACTAACCCCGGGGCTTGATGTCTGATAGACCCCTCTCCATTACTGATCCCGGGGCTTGAGGTCTGACAGATCCCTCTCCATTACTAACCCCGGGGCTCGATGTCTGATAGACACCTCTCCATTATTAAGCCCGGGGCTTGATGTCTCATAGACGCCTCTCCATTACTGACCCTGGGGCTTGATGTCTGATAGACCCCTCTCCATTACTAGCCCCAGGGCTTGATGTCTGATAGACCCCTCTCCATTACTAACCCCGGGGCTTGACATCTGATAGACCCCTCTCCATTACTAACCCCAGGGCTTGATGTCTGATAGACTCCTCTCCATTACTGACCCTGGGGCTTGATGTCTTATAGATCCCTCTCCATTACTAGCCCCAGGGCTTGATGTCTAATAGACCCCTCTCCATTACTGACCCCGGGGCTTGATGTCTGATAGACCCCTCTCCATTACTAGCCCCAGGGCTTGATGTCTAATAGACCCCTCTCCATTACTGACCCCGGGGCTTGATGTCTGATAGACCCCTCTCCATTACTGACCCCGGGGCTTGATGTCTGATAGACCCCTCTCCATTACTGACCCCAGGGCTTGATGTCTGATAGACCCATCTCCATTACTAACCCCAGGGCTTGATGTCTGATAGACCCCTCTCCATTACTAACCCCAGGGCTTGTTGTCTGATAGACCCCTCTCCATTACTATCCCCAGGGCTTGATGTCTGATAGACCCCTCTCCATTACTAACCCCATGGCTTGATGTCGGATAGACCCCTCTCCATTACTAACCCCGGGGCTCGATGTCTGATAGACACCTCTCCATTACTGACCCCGGGGCTCGATGTCTGATAGACACCTCTCCATTACTAACCCCAGGGCTTGATGTCTGATAGACCCCTCTCCATTACTAACCCCAGGGTTTGATGTCTGATAGACCCCTCTCCATTACTAACCCAAGGGCTTGATGTCTGATAAACCCCTCTCCATTACTAACCCTGGGGCTTGATGTCTGATAGACCCCTTTCCATTACTAACCCCAGGGCTTGATGTCTGATAGACCCCTCTCCATTACTAACCCCGGGGCTTGATGTCTGATAGACCCCTCTCCATTACTGACCCCGGGGCTTGATGTCTGATAGACCCCCCTCCATTACTAACCCCGGGGCTTGATGTCTGATAGACCCCTCTCCATTACTAACCCCAGGGCTTGATGTCTGATAGACCCCTCTCCATTACTAACCCCAGGGCTTGATGTCTGAAAGACCGCTCGCCATTACTGACCCCGGGGCTTGATGTCTGATAGACCCCTCTCCATTACTAACCCCAGGGTTTGATGTCTGATAGACCCCTCTCCATTACTAACCCCAGGGCTTGATGTCTGATAGAAACCTCTCCATTACTAACCCCAGGGCTTGATGTCTGATAGACACCTCCCATTACTGACCCCGGGGCTTGATGTCTGATAGACCCCTCTCTATTACTGACCCCGGGGCTTGATGTCTGATTGACCCCTCTCCATTACTATCCCCAGGCCTTGATGTCTGATAGACCCCTCTCCATTACTGACCCCAGGGCTTGATGTCTGATAGACCCCTCTCCATTACCAACCCCAGGGTTTGATGTCTGATAGACCTCTCTCCATTACTGACCCCAGGGCTTGATGTCTGATAGTCCCCTCTCCATTACTAACCCCAGGGCTTGATGTCTGATAGACACCTCTCCATTACTGACCCCGGGGCTTGATGTCTGATAGACCCCTCTCTATTACTGACCCCGGGGCTTGATGTCTGATAGACCCCTCTCCATTACTATCCCCAGGGCTTGATGTCTGATAGACCCCTCTCCATTACTGACCCCTGGGCTTTTTTTCTGATAGACCCCTCTCCATTACTAGCCCCAGGGCTTGATGTCTGATAGACCCCTCTCCATTACTAACCCCGGGGCTTGACATCTGATAGACCCCTCTCCATTACTAACCCCAGGGCTTGATGTCTGATATACCCCTCTCCATTACTAGCCCCAGGGCTTGATGTTTGATAGACCCCTCTCCATTACTGACCCCGGGGCTTGATGTCTGATAGACCCCTCTCCATTACTGACCCTGGGGCTTGATGTCTGATAGACCCCTCTCCGTTACTGACCCCGGGGCCTGATGTCTGATAGACCCCTCTCCATTACTAACCCCGGGGCTTGATGTCTGATAGACCCCTCTCCATTACTAACCCCGGGGCTTGATGTCTGATAGACCCCTCTCCATTACTGACCCCAGGGCTTGATGTCTGATAGACTCCTCTCCATTACTAACCCCGGGGATTGATGTCTGATAGACCCCTCTCCATTACTGACCTCAGGGCTTGATGTCTGATAGACCCCTCTCCATTACTAGCCCCAGGGCTTGATGTCTAATAGACCCCTCTCCATTACTGACCCCGGGGCTTGATGTCTGATAGACTCCCCTCCATTACTAACCCCAGAGCTTGATCTCTGTTAGACCCCTCTCCATTACTGACCCCGGGGCTTGATGTCTGATAGACCCCTCTCCATTACTAACCCCAGGGCTTGATGTCTGATATACCCCTCTCCATTACTAGCCCCAGGCCTTGATGTTTGATAGACCCCTCTCCATTACTGACCCCGGGGCTTGATGTCTGATAGACCCCTCTCCATTACTGACCCTGGGGCTTGATGTCTGATAGAACCCTCTCCCTTACTGACCCCGGGGCCTGATGTCTGATAGACCCCTCTCCATTACTAACCCCGGGGCTTGATGTCTGATAGACCCCTCTCCATTACTAACCCCGGGGCTTGATGTCTGATAGACCCCTCTCCATTACTGACCCCAGGGCTTGATGTCTGATAGACTCCTCTCCATTACTAACCCCGGGGCTTGATGTCTGATAGACCCCTCTCCATTACTGACCTCAGGGCTTGATGTCTGATAGACTCCTCTCCATTACTAGCCCCAGGGCTTGATGTCTGATAGACCCCTCTCCATTACTGACCCCGGGGCTTGATGTCTGATAGACTCCCCTCCATTACTAACCCCAGAGCTTGATCTCTGTTAGACCCCTCTCCATTACTGACCCCGGGGCTTGATGTCTGATAGACCCCTCTCCATTTCTAACCCCAGGGCTTGATGTCTGATAGACCCCTCTACATTACTGACCCCAGAGCTTGATCTCTGATAGACCCCTCTCCATTAATAACCCCAGGGCTTGATGTCTGATAGACCCCTCTCCATTACTAACCCCAGGGCTTGATGTCTGATAGACCCCTCTCCATTACTAACCCCGGGGCTTGATGTCTGATAGACCCCTCTCCATTACTGACCCCGGGGCTTGATGTCTGATTGATCCCTCTCCGTTACTGACCCCGGGGCTTGATGTCTGATAGACCCGTCTCCATTACTAACCCCGGGGCTTGATGTCTGATAGACCCCTCTCCATTACTAACCCCGGGGCTTGATGTCTGATAGACCCCTCTCCATTACTAACCCCGGGGCTTGATGTCTGATAGACCCCTTTCCATTATTATCCCCAGGGCTTGATGTCTGACAGACCCCTCTCCATTACTGACCCCGGGGCTTTTTTTCTGATAGACCCCTCTCCATTACTAACCCCAGGGCTTGATGTCTGATAGACCCCACTGCATTACTAACCTCAGGGCTTGATGTCTGATAGGCCCCTCTCCATTACTAACCGTGGGGCTTGATGTCTGATAGACCCCTCTCCATTACTGACCCCTCTCCATTACTAACCCCGGGGCTTGATGTCTGATAGACCCCTCTCCATTACTAACCCCAGGGCTTGATGTCTGATAGACAGCTCTCCATTACTAACCCCAGGGCTTGATGTCTGATAGACCCCTCTCCATTACTGACCCCGGGGCTTGATGTCTGATAGACCCCTCTCCATTACTAACCCCAGGGTTTGATGTCTGATAGACCCCTCTCCATTACTAACCCCAGGGCTTGATGTCTGATAGAAACCTCTTCATTACTAACCCCAGGGCTTGATGTCTGATAGACACCTCTCCATTACTGACCCTGGGGCTTGATGTCTGATAGACCCCTCTCTATTACTGACCCCGGGGCTTGATGTCTGATAGACCCCTCTCCATTACTATCCCCAGGGCTTGATGTCTGATAGACCCCTCTCCATTACTGACCCCAGGGCTTGATGTCTGATAGACCCCTCTCCATTACTAACCCCAGGGTTTGATGTCTGATAGACACCTCTCCATTACTGACCCCGGGGCTTGATGTCTGATAGACCCCTCTCCATTACTGATCCCGGGGTTTGAGGTCTGATTGACCCCTCTCCATTACTAACCCCAGGGCTTGATGTCTGATAGACCCCTCTCCATTACTAACCCCGGGGCTCGATGTCTGATAGACACCTCTCCATTACTGACCCCGGGGCTTGATGTCTGATAGACCCCTCTCCATTACTGACCCCTGGGCTTTTTTTCTGATAGACCCCTCTCCATTACTAGCCCCAGGGCTTGATGTCTGATAGACCCCTCTCCATTACTAACCCCGGGGCTTGATGTCTGATAGACCCCTCTTTATTACTGACCCCGGGGCTTGATGTCTGATAGACCCCTCTCCATTACTGACCCCGGGGCTTGATGTCTGATAGACCCCTCTCCATTACTGACCCCGGGGCTTGATGTCTGATAGACCCCTCTCCATTACTAACCCCAGGGCTTGATCTCTGATAGACCCCTCTCCATTACTAACCCCGGGGCTCGATGTCTGATAGACCCCTCTCCATTACTAACCCCAGGGCTTGATCTCTGATAGACCCCTCTCCATTACTAACCCCAGGGCTTGATGTCTGATAGACCCCTCTCCATTACTAACCCCGGTGCTTGATCTCTGATAGACTCCTCTCCATTACTAACCCCAGGGCTTGATCTCTGATAGACACCTCTCCATTACTAACCCCGGGGCTTGATGTCTGATAGACACCTCTCCATTACTAACCCCAGGGCTTGATGTGTGAAAGACACCTCTCCATTACTGACCCCAGGGCTTGATGTGTGATAGACCCCTCTCCATTACTAACCCCGGGGCTTGATGTCTGATAGACCCCTCTCCATTACTAACCCCGGGGCTCGATGTCTGATAGACCCCTCTCCATTACTAGCCCCAGGGCTTGATGTCTGATAGACTCCTTTCCATTACTAACCCAGGTGCTTGATGTCTGATAGACCCCTCTCCATTACTAACCCCAGGGCTTGATGTCTGATAGACCTCTCTCCATTACTGACCCCGGGGCTTGATGTCTGATAGACCCCTCTCCATTACTGACCCCGGGGCTTGATGTCTGATAGACCCTTCTCCATTACTGATCCCAGGGCTTGATGTCTGATAGACTCCTCTCCATTACTAACCCCGGGGCTTGATGTCTAATAGACACCCCTCCATTACTAACCCCAGGGCTTGATGTCTGATAGACTCCTCTCCATTACTGACCCTGGGGCTTGATGTCTTATAGATCCCTCTCCATTACTGACCCCAGGGCTTGATGTCTGATAGACCCCTCCCAATTAATGACCCCAGGGCTTGATGTCTGATAGACCCCTCTCCATTACGGACCCCAGGGCTCGATGTCTGATAGACCCCTCTCCATTACTAACCCCAGGGCTTGATGTCTGATAGACCCCTCTCCATTACTGACCCCAGGGCTTGATCTCTGATAGACTCCTCTCCATTACTGACGGAGGCTTCATGTCTGATAGACCCCTCTCCATTACTGACCCCAGGGCTTGATGTCTGATAGACCCCTCTCCATTACTGACCCCAGGGCTTGATGTCTGATAGACCGATCCCATTACTAACCCCAGGGCTTGATGTCTGATAGACCCCTCTCCATTACTGACCCCAGGGCTTGATCTCTGATAGACTCCTCTCCATTACTAACTCCAGGGCTTGATGTCTGATAGACCCCTCTCCATTACTGACCCCGGGGCTTTATGTCTGATAGACCCCTCTCCATTACTGACCCCAGGGCTTGATGTCTGATAGACCCATCTCAATTACGGACCCCAGGGCTTGATTTCTGATAGACCCCTCTCCATTACTAACATCGGGGCTTGATGTCTGATAGACCCCTCACCATTACTGACCCCGGGGCTTTTTTTCGGATAGACCCCTCTCCATTACTAACCCCAGAGCTTGATCTCTGATAGACCCCTCTGCATTACTGACCCCGGGGCTTGATGTCTGATAGACCCCTCTCTATTACTAACCCCAGGGCTTGATGTCTGATAGACCCCTCTCCATTACTGACCCCGGGGCTTTTTTTCTGATAGACCCCTCTCCATTACTGACCCCGGGGCTTGATTTCTGATAGACCCCTCTCCATTACTGACCCCGGGGCTTTTTTTTCGGATAGACCCCTCTCCATTACTAACCCCAGGGCTTGATGTCTGATAGACCCCTCTCCATTACTGACCCCGGGGCTTGATGTGTGATAGACACCTCTCCATTACTGACCCCGGGGCTTGATGTCTGATAGACCCCTCTCCATTACTGACCCCAGGGCTTGATGTCTGATAGACCACTCTCCATTACGGACCCCAGGGCTTGATTTCTGATAGACCCCTCTCCATTACTAACATCGGGGATTGATGTCTGATAGACCCCTCTCCATTACTGACCCCGGGGCTTTTTTTCGGATAGACCCCTCTCCATTACTAACACCAGAGCTTGATCTCTGATAGACCCCTCTGCATTACTGACCCCGGGGCTTGATGTCTGATAGACCCCTCTCTATTACTAACCCCAGGGCTTGATGTCTGATAGACCCCTCTCCATTACTGACCCCGGGGCTTTTTTTCTGATAGACCCCTCTCCATTACTGACCCCGGGGCTTGATGTCTGATAGACCCCTCTCCATTACTAACCCCAGAGCTTGATCTTTGATAGAACCCTCTGCATTACTGACCCCAGGGCTTGATGTCTGATAAACCCTCTCCATTACTAACCCCGGGGCTTGATGTCTGATAGACCCCTCTCCATTACTAACCCCAGGGCTTGATGTCTGATAGACCCCTCTCCATTACTGACCCCAGGGCTTGATGTCTGATAGACCGCTCTCAATTACTAACCCCAGGGCTTGATGTCTGATATACCCCTCTGCATTACTGACCCCAGGGCTTGATGTCTGATAGACCCCTCTCCATTACTAACCCCAGGGCTTGATGTCTGGACCCCTCTCCATTACTAACCCCAGGGCTTGATGTCTGATAGACCCCTCTCCATTATTAACCCCGGGGCTTGATGTCTGATAGACGCCTCTCCATTACGGACCCTGGGGCTTGATGTCTGATAGACCCCTCTCCATTACTAACCCCGGCGCTCGATGTCTGATAGACCCCTCTCCATTACTAACCCCAGGGCTTGATGTCTGATAGACCCCTCTCCATTACTGACCCCAGGGCTTGATGACTGATAGACCTCTCTCCATTACTAACCCCAGGGCTTCATGTCTGATAGACCCCTCTCCATTACTGACCCTGGAGCTTAATGTCTGATAGACCCCTCTCCATTACTAACCCCGGGGCTTGATGTCTGATAGACCCCTCTCCATTACTGACCCCGGGGCTCGATGTCTGATAGACCCCTCTCCATTACTGACCCCATGGCTTGATGTCTGATAGACCCCTCTCCATTACTGACCCCAGGGCTTGATGTCTGATAGACCCCTCTCCATTACTGACCCCGGGGCTTGATGTGTGATAGAAACCTCTACATTACTGACCCAGGGGCTCGATGTCTGATAGACCCCTCTCTATTACTGACCCCAGGGCTTGATGTCTGATAGACCCCTCTCCATTACTGACCCTGGGGCTCGATGTCTGATAGACCCCTCTCCATTACTAATCCCAGGGCTTGATGTCTGATAGACTCCTCTCCATTACTAACCCCGGTGCTTGATGTCTGATAGACCCCTCTCCATTACTAACCCCAGGGCTTGATGTCTGATAGACCTCTCTCCATTACTGACCCCGGGGCTTGATGTCCGATAGACCCCTCTCCATTACTGACCCCGGGGCTTGATGTCTGATAGACCCCTCTCCATTACTGATCCCAGGGCTTGATGTCTGATAGACCCCTCTCCATTACTAACCCCAGAGGTTGATGTCTGATAGACCCCTCTCCATTACTGACCCCAGGGCTTGATGTCTGATAGACCCCTCTCCATTACTGACCCCGGGGCTTGATGTCTGATAGACCCCTCTCCATTACTGATCCCAGGGCATGATGTCTGATAGACCCCTCTCCATTACTAACCCCGGGGCTTGATGTCTGATAGACCCCTCTCCATTACTGACCCCAGGGCTTGATGTCTGATAGACCCCTCTCCATTACTAACCCCGGGGCTCGATGTCTGATAGACACCTCTCCATTACTGACCCCGGGGCTTGATGTCTGATAGACCCCTCTCCATTACTGACCCCAGGGCTTGATGTCTGATAGACCCCTCTCCATTACTGACCCCAGGGATTGATGTCTGATAGACCCCTCTCCATTACTAACCCCGGGGCTTGATGTCTGATAGACCCCTCTCCATTACTAACCCCAGGGCTTGTTGTCTGATAGACCCCTCTCCATTACTAACCCCAGGGCTTGATGTCTGATAGACCACTCTCCATTACTAACCCCAGGGCTTGATGTCTGATAGACCCCTCTCCATTACTGAACCCGGGGCTTGATGTCTGATAGACCCCTCTCCATTACTAACCCCAGGGATTGATGTCTGATAGACTCCTCTCCATTACTAACCCCGGTGCTTGATGTCTGATAGACTCCTCTCCATTACTAACCCCGGTGCTTGATGTCTGATAGACCCCTCTCCATTACTAACCCCAGGGCTTGATGTCTGATAGACCTTTCTCCATTACTGACCCCGGGGCTTGATGTCCCATAGACCCCTCTCCATTACTGACCACGGGGCTTGATGTCTGATAGACCCCTCTCCATTACTGACCCGAGGCTTGATGTCTGATAGACCCCTCTCCATTACTGACCCCGGGGCTTGATGTCTGATAGACCCCACTCCATTACTGATCCCAGGGCTTGATGTCTGATAGACCCCTCTCCATTACTAACCCCAGAGGTTAATGTCTGATAGACCCCTCTCCATTACTAACCTCGGGGCTTGATGTCTGATAGACCCCTCTCCATTACTGATCCCGGGGCTTGAGGTCTGATAGACCCCTCTCCATTACTAACCCCGGGGCTCGATGTCTGATAGACACCTCTCCATTACTGACCCCGGGGCTTGATGTCTGATAGACCCCTCTCCATTACTGACCCCGGGGCTTGATGTCTGATAGACCCCTCTCCATTACTGACCCCAGGGCTTGATGTCTGATAGACCCCTCTCCATTACTAACCCCGGGGCTTGATGTCTGATTGACCCCTCTCCATTACTAACCCCAGGGCTTGATTTCTGATAGACCCCTCTCCATTACTAACCCCAGGGCTTGATGTCTGATAGACCCCTCTCCATTACTAACCCCGGGGCTCGATGTCTGATAGACACCTCTCCATTACTGACCCCGGGGCTCGATGTCTGATAGACACCTCTCCATTACTAACCCCAGGGCTTGATGTCTGATAGACCCCTCTCCATTACTGACCCCAGGGCTTGATGTCTGATAGACCCCTCTCCATTACTAACCCCAGGGTTTGATGTCTGATAGACCTCTCTCCATTACTGACCTCAGGGTTTGATGTCTGATAGACCCCTCTCCATTACTAACCCCAGGGATTGATGTCTGATAGACAGCTCTCCATTACTGACCCCGGGGCTTGATGTCTGATAGACCCCTCTCTATTACTGACCCCGGGGCTTCATGTCTGATAGACCCCTCTCCATTACTGACCCCAGGGCTTCATGTCTGATAGACCCCTCTCCATTACTGACCCCGGGGCTTGATGTCTGATAGACCCCTCTCCATTACTATCCCCAGGGCTTGATGTCTGATAGACCCCTCTCCATTACTGACCCCTGGGATTTTTTTCTGATAGACCCCTCTCCATTACTAGCCCCAGGGCTTGATGTCTGATAGACCCCTCTCCATTACTGACCCCGGGGCTTGATGTCTGATAGACCCCTCTCCATTACTGACCCCGGGGCTTGATGTCTGATAGACCCCTCTCCGTTACTGACCCCGGGGCTTGATGTCTGATAGACCCCTCTCCATTACTAACCCCGGGGCTTGATGTCTGATAGACCCCTCTCCATTACTAACCCCGGGGCTTGATGTCTGATAGACCCCTCTCCATTACTGACCCCAGGGCTTGAAGTCTGATAGACTCCTCTCCATTACTAACCCCAGGGCTTGATGTCTGATAGACCCCTATCCATTACTAGCCCCAGGGCTTGATGTCTGATAGACCCCTCTCCATTACTGACCCCGGGGCTTGATGTCTGATAGACCCCTCTCCATTACTAACCCCAGGGCTTGATGTCTCATAGACCCCTCTCCATTACTGACCCCAGGCCTTGATGTCTGATAGACTCCCCTCCATTACTAACCCCAGAGCTTGATCTCTGTTAGACCCCTCTCCATTACTGACCCCGGGGCTTGATGTCTGATAGAACCCTCTCCATTACTAACTCCACGGCTTGATGTCTGATAGACCCCTCTCCATTACTGACCCCAGAGCTTGATCTCTGATAGACCCCTCTCCATTAATAACCACAGGGATTGATGTCTGATAGACCCCTCTCCATTACTAACCCCAGGGCTTGATGTCTGATAGACCCCTCTCCATTACTGACCCCGGGGCTTGATGTCTGATAGACCCCTCTCTATTACTGACCCCGGGGCTTGATGTCTGATAGACCCCTCTCTATTACTGACCCCGGGGCTTGATGTCTGATAGACCCCTCTCCATTACTATCCCCAGGGCTTGATGTCTGATAGACCCCTCTCCATTACTGACCCCAGGGCTTGATGTCTGATAGACCCCTCTCCATTACTAACCCCAGGGCTTGATGTCTGATAAACCTCTCTCCATTACTAAACCCAGGGCTTGATGTCTGATAGACCCCTCTCCATTACTAACCCCAGGGCTTGATGTCTGATAGACTCCTCTCCATTACTGACCCCAGGGCTTGATGTCTGATAGACCCCTCTCCATTACTAACCCCAGAGCTTGATGTCTGATAGACCCCTCTCCATTACTAAACCCAGGCCTTGATGTCTGATAGACTCCTCTCCATTAACTGACCCCAGGGCTTGATGTCTGATAGACCCCTCTCCATTACTAACCCCAGGGCTTGATGTCTGATAGACTCCTCTCCATTACTAACCCCGGGGCTTGATGTCTGATAGACCCCTCTCCATTACTGACCCCAGAGCTTGATGTCTGATAGACCCCTCTCCATTACTAACCCCGGGGCTTGATGTCTGATAGACCCCTCTCCATTACTAACCCCTGGGCTTGATGTCTGATAGACTCCTCTCCATTACTAACCCCAGGGTTTGATGTCTGATAGACCTCTCTCCATTACTGACCCCAGGGATTGATGTCTGATAGACCCCTCTCCATTACTAACCCCAGGGCTTGATGTCTGATAGACACCTCTCCATTACTGACCCCAGGACTTGATGTCTGATAGACCCCTCTCCATTACTGACCCCGGGGCTTGATGTGTGATAGACAACTCTCCATTACTGACCCAGGGGCTCGATGTCTGATAGACCCCTATTACTGACCCCAGGGCTTGATGTCTGATAGACCCCTCTCCATTACTGACCCCGGGGCTCGATGTCTGATAGACCCCTCTCCATTACTAACCCCAGGGCTTGATGTCTGATAGACTCCTCTCCATTACTAACCCCGGTGCTTGATGTCTGATAGACCCCTCTCCATTACTAACCCCAGGGCTTGATGTCTGATACACCTCTCTCCATTACTGACCCCGGGGCTTGATGTCCGATAGACCCCTCTCCATTACTGACCCCGGGGCTTGATGTCTGATAGACCCCTCTCCATTACTGACCCGAGGCTTCATGTCTGATAGACCCCTCTCCATTACTGACCCCGGGGCTTGATGTCTGATAGACCCCTCTCCATTACTGATCCCAGGGCTTGATGTCTGATAGACTCCTCTCCATTACTAACCCCGGGGCTTGATGTCTAATAGACCCCCCTCCATTACTAACCCCAGGGCTTGATGTATGATAGACTCCTCTCCATTACTGACCCCGGGGCTTGATGTCTTATAGACCCCTCTCCATTACTGACCCCAGGGCTTGATGTCTGATAGACCCCTCTCCATTACTGACCCCAGGGCTTGATGTCTGATAGACCCCTCTCCATTACGGACCCCAGGGCTCGATGTCTGATAGACCCCTCTCCATTACTGACCCCAGGGCTTGGTGTCTGATAGACCCCTCTCCATTACTGACCCCAGGGCTTGATCTCTGATAGACTCCTCTCCATTACTAACCCCGGTGCTTGATGTCTGATAAACCCCTCTCCATTACTGACCCGAGGCTTCATGTCTGATAGACCCCTCTCCATTACTGACCCCAGGGCTTGATGTCTGATAGACCCCTCTCCATTACTGACCCCAGGGCTTGATGTCTGATAGACGGATCCCATTACTAACCTCGGGGCTTGATGTCTGATAGACCCCTCTCCATTGCTGATCCCGGGGCTTGTGGTCTGATAGACCCCTCTCCATTACTAACCCCGGGGCTCGATGTCTGATAGACACCTCTCCATTACTGACCCCGGGGCTTGATGTCTGATAGACCCCTCTCCATTACTGACCCCGGGGCTTGATGTCTGATAGACCCCTCTCCATTACTGACCCCAGGGCTTGATGTCTGATAGACTCCTCTCCATTAACTGACCCCAGGGCTTGATGTCTGATAGACCCCTCTCCATTACTAACCCCAGGGCTTGATGTCTGATAGACTCCTCTCCATTACTAACCCCGGGGCTTGATGTCTGATAGACCCCTCTCCATTACTGACCCCAGAGCTTGATGTCTGATAGACCCCTCTCCATTACTAACCCCGGGGCTTGATGTCTGATAGACCCCTCTCCATTACTAACCCCGGGGCTTGATGTCTGATAGACCCCTCTCCATTACTAACCCCGGGGCTTGATGTCTGATAGACTCCTCTCCATTACTAACCCCAGGGTTTGATGTCTGATAGACCTCTCTCCATTACTGACCCCAGGGTTTGATGTCTGATAGACCCCTCTCCATTACTAACCCCAGGGCTTGATGTCTGATAGACACCTCTCCATTACTGACCCCAGGACTTGATGTCTGATAGACCCCTCTCCATTACTGACCCCGGGGCTTGATGTGTGATAGACAACTCTCCATTACTGACCCAGGGGCTCGATGTCTGATAGACCCCTCTCTATTACTGACCCCAGGGCTTGATGTCTGATAGACCCCTCTCCATTACTGACCCCGGGGCTCGATGTCTGATAGACCCCTCTCCATTACTAACCCCAGGGCTTGATGTCTGATAGACTCCTCTCCATTACTAACCCCGGTGCTTGATGTCTGATAGACCCCTCTCCATTACTAACCCCAGGGCTTGATGTCTGATACACCTCTCTCCATTACTGACCCCGGGGCTTGATGTCCGATAGACCCCTCTCCATTACTGACCCCGGGGCTTGATGTCTGATAGACCCCTCTCCATTACTGACCCGAGGCTTCATGTCTGATAGACCCCTCTCCATTACTGACCCCGGGGCTTGATGTCTGATAGACCCCTCTCCATTACTGATCCCAGGGCTTGATGTCTGATAGACACCTCTCCATTACTAACCCCGGGGCTTGATGTCTAATAGACCCCCCTCCATTACTAACCCCAGGGCTTGATGTATGATAGACTCCTCTCCATTACTGACCCCGGGGCTTGATGTCTTATAGACCCCTCTCCATTACTGACCCCAGGGCTTGATGTCTGATAGACCCCTCTCCATTACTGACCCCAGGGCTTGATGTCTGATAGACCCCTCTCCATTACGGACCCCAGGGCTCGATGTCTGATAGACCCCTCTCCATTACTGACCCCAGGGCTTGATGTCTGATAGACCCCTCTCCATTACTGACCCCAGGGCTTGATCTCTGATAGACTCCTCTCCATTACTAACCCCGGTGCTTGATGTCTGATAAACCCCTCTCCATTACTGACCCGAGGCTTCATGTCTGATAGACCCCTCTCCATTACTGACCCCAGGGCTTGATGTCTGATAGACCCCTCTCCATTACTGACCCCAGGGCTTGATGTCTGATAGACCGATCCCATTACTAACCCCAGGGCTTGATGTCTGATAGACCCCTCTCCATTACTGACCCCAGGGCTTGATGTCTGATAGACTCCTCTCCATTACTAACCCCAGGGTTTGATGTCTGATAGACCTCTCTCCATTACTGACCCCAGGGTTTGATGTCTGATAGACCCCTCTCCATTACTAACCCCAGGGCTTGATGTCTGATAGACACCTCTCCATTACTGACCCCAGGACTTGATGTCTGATAGACCCCTCTCCATTACTGACCCCGGGGCTTGATGTGTGATAGACAACTCTCCATTACTGACCCAGGGGCTCGATGTCTGATAGACCCCTCTCTATTACTGACCCCAGGGCTTGATGTCTGATAGACCCCTCTCCATTACTGACCCCGGGGCTCGATGTCTGATAGACCCCTCTCCATTACTAACCCCAGGGCTTGATGTCTGATAGACTCCTCTCCATTACTAACCCCGGTGCTTGATGTCTGATAGACCCCTCTCCATTACTAACCCCAGGGCTTGATGTCTGATACACCTCTCTCCATTACTGACCCCGGGGCTTGATGTCCGATAGACCCCTCTCCATTACTGACCCCGGGGCTTGATGTCTGATAGACCCCTCTCCATTACTGACCCGAGGCTTCATGTCTGATAGACCCCTCTCCATTACTGACCCCGGGGCTTGATGTCTGATAGACCCCTCTCCATTACTGATCCCAGGGCTTGATGTCTGATAGACACCTCTCCATTACTAACCCCAGGGCTTGATGTCTAATAGACCCCCCTCCATTACTAACCCCAGGGCTTGATGTATGATAGACTCCTCTCCATTACTGACCCCGGGGCTTGATGTCTTATAGACCCCTCTCCATTACTGACCCCAGGGCTTGATGTCTGATAGACCCCTCTCCATTACTGACCCCAGGGCTTGATGTCTGATAGACCCCTCTCCATTACTAACCCCAGGGCTTGATGTCTGATAGACACCTCTCCATTACAGACCCCAGGACTTGATGTCTGATAGACCCCTCTCCATTACTGACCCCGGGGCTTGATGTGTGATAGACAACTCTCCATTACTGACCCAGGGGCTCGATGTCTGATAGACCCCTATTACTGACCCCAGGGCTTGATGTCTGATAGACCCCTCTCCATTACTGACCCCGGGGCTCGAGGTCTGATAGACCCCTCTCCATTACTAACCCCAGGGCTTGATGTCTGATAGACTCCTCTCCATTACTAACCCCGGTGCTTGATGTCTGATAGACCCCTCTCCATTACTAACCCCAGGGCTTGATGTCTGATACACCTCTCTCCATTACTGACCCCGGGGCTTGATGTCCGATAGACCCCTCTCCATTACTGACCCCGGGGCTTGATGTCTGATAGACCCCTCTCCATTACTGACCCGAGGCTTCATGTCTGATAGACCCCTCTCCATTACTGACCCCGGGGCTTGATGTCTGATAGACCCCTCTCCATTACTGATCCCAGGGCTTGATGTCTGATAGACTCCTCTCCATTACTAACCCCGGGGCTTGATGTCTAATAGACCCCCCTCCATTACTAACCCCAGGGCTTGATGTATGATAGACTCCTCTCCATTACTGACCCCGGGGCTTGATGTCTTATAGACCCCTCTCCATTACTGACCCCAGGGCTTGATGTCTGATAGACCCCTCTCCATTACTGACCCCAGGGCTTGATGTCTGATAGACCCCTCTCCATTACGGACCCCAGGGCTCGATGTCTGATAGACCCCTCTCCATTACTGACCCCAGGGCTTGATGTCTGATAGACCCCTCTCCATTACTGACCCCAGGGCTTGATCTCTGATAGACTCCTCTCCATTACTAACCCCGGTGCTTGATGTCTGATAAACCCCTCTCCATTACTGACCCGAGGCTTCATGTCTGATAGACCCCTCTCCATTACTGACCCCAGGGCTTGATGTCTGATAGACCCCTCTCCATTACTGACCCCAGGGCTTGATGTCTGATAGACGGATCCCATTACTAACCTCGGGGCTTGATGTCTGATAGACCCCTCTCCATTGCTGATCCCGGGGCTTGTGGTCTGATAGACCCCTCTCCATTACTAACCCCGGGGCTCGATGTCTGATAGACACCTCTCCATTACTGACCCCGGGGCTTGATGTCTGATAGACCCCTCTCCATTACTGACCCCGGGGCTTGATGTCTGATAGACCCCTCTCCATTACTGACCCCAGGGCTTGATGTCTGATAGACTCCTCTCCATTAACTGACCCCAGGGCTTGATGTCTGATAGACCCCTCTCCATTACTAACCCCAGGGCTTGATGTCTGATAGACTCCTCTCCATTACTAACCCCGGGGCTTGATGTCTGATAGACCCCTCTCCATTACTGACCCCAGAGCTTGATGTCTGATAGACCCCTCTCCATTACTAACCCCGGGGCTTGATGTCTGATAGACCCCTCTCCATTACTAACCCCGGGGCTTGATGTCTGATAGACCCCTCTCCATTACTAACCCCGGGGCTTGATGTCTGATAGACTCCTCTCCATTACTAACCCCAGGGTTTGATGTCTGATAGACCTCTCTCCATTACTGACCCCAGGGTTTGATGTCTGATAGACCCCTCTCCATTACTAACCCCAGGGCTTGATGTCTGATAGACACCTCTCCATTACTGACCCCAGGACTTGATGTCTGATAGACCCCTCTCCATTACTGACCCCGGGGCTTGATGTGTGATAGACAACTCTCCATTACTGACCCAGGGGCTCGATGTCTGATAGACCCCTCTCTATTACTGACCCCAGGGCTTGATGTCTGATAGACCCCTCTCCATTACTGACCCCGGGGCTCGATGTCTGATAGACCCCTCTCCATTACTAACCCCAGGGCTTGATGTCTGATAGACTCCTCTCCATTACTAACCCCGGTGCTTGATGTCTGATAGACCCCTCTCCATTACTAACCCCAGGGCTTGATGTCTGATACACCTCTCTCCATTACTGACCCCGGGGCTTGATGTCCGATAGACCCCTCTCCATTACTGACCCCGGGGCTTGATGTCTGATAGACCCCTCTCCATTACTGACCCGAGGCTTCATGTCTGATAGACCCCTCTCCATTACTGACCCCGGGGCTTGATGTCTGATAGACCCCTCTCCATTACTGATCCCAGGGCTTGATGTCTGATAGACACCTCTCCATTACTAACCCCGGGGCTTGATGTCTAATAGACCCCCCTCCATTACTAACCCCAGGGCTTGATGTATGATAGACTCCTCTCCATTACTGACCCCGGGGCTTGATGTCTTATAGACCCCTCTCCATTACTGACCCCAGGGCTTGATGTCTGATAGACCCCTCTCCATTACTGACCCCAGGGCTTGATGTCTGATAGACCCCTCTCCATTACGGACCCCAGGGCTCGATGTCTGATAGACCCCTCTCCATTACTGACCCCAGGGCTTGATGTCTGATAGACCCCTCTCCATTACTGACCCCAGGGCTTGATCTCTGATAGACTCCTCTCCATTACTAACCCCGGTGCTTGATGTCTGATAAACCCCTCTCCATTACTGACCCGAGGCTTCATGTCTGATAGACCCCTCTCCATTACTGACCCCAGGGCTTGATGTCTGATAGACCCCTCTCCATTACTGACCCCAGGGCTTGATGTCTGATAGACCGATCCCATTACTAACCCCAGGGCTTGATGTCTGATAGACCCCTCTCCATTACTGACCCCAGGGCTTGATGTCTGATAGACTCCTCTCCATTACTAACCCCAGGGTTTGATGTCTGATAGACCTCTCTCCATTACTGACCCCAGGGTTTGATGTCTGATAGACCCCTCTCCATTACTAACCCCAGGGCTTGATGTCTGATAGACACCTCTCCATTACTGACCCCAGGACTTGATGTCTGATAGACCCCTCTCCATTACTGACCCCGGGGCTTGATGTGTGATAGACAACTCTCCATTACTGACCCAGGGGCTCGATGTCTGATAGACCCCTCTCTATTACTGACCACAGGGCTTGATGTCTGATAGACCCCTCTCCATTACTGACCCCGGGGCTCGATGTCTGATAGACCCCTCTCCATTACTAACCCCAGGGCTTGATGTCTGATAGACTCCTCTCCATTACTAACCCCGGTGCTTGATGTCTGATAGACCCCTCTCCATTACTAACCCCAGGGCTTGATGTCTGATACACCTCTCTCCATTACTGACCCCGGGGCTTGATGTCCGATAGACCCCTCTCCATTACTGACCCCGGGGCTTGATGTCTGATAGACCCCTCTCCATTACTGACCCGAGGCTTCATGTCTGATAGACCCCTCTCCATTACTGACCCCGGGGCTTGATGTCTGATAGACCCCTCTCCATTACTGATCCCAGGGCTTGATGTCTGATAGACACCTCTCCATTACTAACCCCAGGGCTTGATGTCTAATAGACCCCCCTCCATTACTAACCCCAGGGCTTGATGTATGATAGACTCCTCTCCATTACTGACCCCGGGGCTTGATGTCTTATAGACCCCTCTCCATTACTGACCCCAGGGCTTGATGTCTGATAGACCCCTCTCCATTACTGACCCCAGGGCTTGATGTCTGATAGACCCCTCTCCATTACGGACCCCAGGGCTCGATGTCTGATAGACCCCTCTCCATTACTGACCCCAGGGCTTGATGTCTGATAGACCCCTCTCCATTACTGACCCCAGGGCTTGATCTCTGATAGACTCCTCTCCATTACTAACCCCGGTGCTTGATGTCTGATAAACCCCTCTCCATTACTGACCCGAGGCTTCATGTCTGATAGACCCCTCTCCATTACTGACCCCAGGGCTTGATGTCTGATAGACCCCTCTCCATTACTGACCCCAGGGCTTGATGTCTGATAGACCGATCCCATTACTAACCCCAGGGCTTGATGTCTGATAGACCCCTCTCCATTACTGACCCCAGGGCTTGATCTCTGATAGACTCCTCTCCATTACTAAACCCGGTGCTTGATGTCTGATAAACCCCTCTCCATTACTGACCCGAGGCTTCATGTCTGATAGACCCCTCTCCATTACTGACCCCAGGGCTTGATGTCTGATAGACCCCTCGCCATTACTGACCCCGGGGCTTGATGTCTGATAGACGCCTCTCCATTACTGATCCCAGGGCTTGATGTCTGATAGACCCCTCTCCATTACTAACCCCAGAGCTTGATGTCTGATAGACCCCTCTCCATTACTAACCCCGGGGCTTGTTGTCTGATAGACCCCTCTCCATTACTGATCCCGGGGCTTGAGGTCTGATAGACCCCTCTCCATTACTAACCCCGGGGCTCGATGTCTGATAGACCCCTCTCCATTACTAACCCCAGAGCTTGATGTCTGATAGACCCCTCTCCATTACTAACCCCAGGCCTTGATGTCTGATAGACTCCTCTCCATTAACTGACCCCAGGACTTGATGTCTGATAGACCCCTCTCCATTACTAACCCCAGGGCTTGATGTCTGATAGACTCCTCTCCATTACTAACCCCGGGGCTTGATGTCTGATAGACCCCTCTCCATTACTGACCCCAGGGCTTGATGTCTGATAGAACCCTCTCCATTACTAACCCCGGGGCTTGATGTCTGATAGACCCCTCTCCATTACTAACCCCGGGGCTTGATGTCTGATAGACCCCTCTCCATTACTAACCCCGGGGCTTGATGTCTGATAGACTCCTCTCCAATACTAACCCCAGGGTTTGATGTCTGATAGACCTCTCTCCATTACTGACCGCAGGGTTTGATGTCTGATAGACCCCTCTCCATTACTAACCCCAGGGCTTGATGTCTGATAGACACCTCTCCATTACTGACCCCAGGGCTTGATGTCTGATAGACCCCTCTCCATTACTGACCCCGGGGCTTGATGTCTGATAGACCTCTCTCCATTACTGACCCCGGGCTCGATGTCTGATATACCCCTCTCCATTACTAACCCCAGGGCTTGATGTCTGATAGACTCCTCTCCATTACTAACCCCGGTGCTTGATGTCTGATAGACCCCTCTCCATTACTAACCCCAGGGCTTGATGTCTGATAGATCTCTCTCCATTACTGACCCCGGGGCTTGATGTCCGATAGACCCCTCTCCATTACTGACCCCGGGGCTTGATGTCTGATAGACCCCTCTCCATTACTGACCCGAGGCTTCATGTCTGATAGACCCCTCTCCATTACTGACCCAGGGGCTTGATGTCTGATACACCCCTCTCCATTACTGATCCCAGGGCTTGATGTCTGATAGACTCCTCTCCATTACTAACCCCGGGGCTTGATGTCTAATAGACCCCCCTCCATTACAAACCCCAGGGCTTGATGTCTGATAGACTCCTCTCCATTACTGACCCCGGGGCTTGATGTCTTATAGACCCCTCTCCATTACTGACCCCAGGGCTTGATGTCTGATAGACCCCTCTCCATTACTGACCCCAGGGCTTGATGTCTGATAGACCCCTCTCCATTACGGACCCCAGGGCTCGATGTCTGATAGACCCCTCTCCATTACTGACCCCAGGGCTTGATGTCTGAGAAACCCCTCTCCATTACTGACCCAAGGGCTTGATCTCTGATAGACTCCTCTCCATTACTAACCCCGGTGCTTGATGTCTGATAAACCCCTCTCCATTACTGACCCGAGGCTTCATGTCTGATAGACCCCTCTCCATTACTGACCCCAGGGCTTGATGTCTGATAGACCCCTCTCCATTACTGACCCCAGGGCTTGATGTCTGATAGACCGATCCCATTACTAACCCCAGGGCTTGATGTCTGATAGACCCCACTCCATTACTGACCTCAGGGCTTGATCTCTGATAGACCCCTCGCCATTACTGACCCCGGGGCTTGATGTCTGATAAACCCCTCTCCATTACTGACCCGAGGCTTCATGTCTGATAGACTCCTCTCCATTACTAACCCCAGAGCTTGATGTCTGATAGACCCCTCTCCATTACTAACCCCGGGGCTTGATGTCTGATAGACCCCTCTCCATTACTGATCCCGGGGCTTCAGGTCTGATAGACCCCTCTCCATTACTAACCCCGGGGCTCGATGTCTGATAGACACCTCTCCATTACTGACCCCGGGGCTTGATGTCTGATAGACCCCTCTCCATTACTGACCCCAGAGCTTGATGTCTGATAGACCCCTCTCCATTACTAACCCCGGGGCTTGTTGTCTGATAGACCCCTCTCCATTACTGATCCCGGGGCTTGAGGTCTGATAGACCCCTCTCCATTACTAACCCCAGGGCTTGATGTCTGATAGACCACTCTCCATTACTAACCCCAGGGCTTGATGTCTGATAGACCCCTCTCCATTACTGACCCCGGGGCTTGATGTCTGATAGACCCCTCTCCATTACTAACCCCAGGGCTTGATGTCTGATAGACTCCTCTCCATTACTAACCCCGGTGCTTGATGTCTGATAGACTCCTCTCCATTACTAACCCCGGTGCTTGATGTCTGATAGACCCCTCTCCATTACTAACCCCAGGGCTTGATGTCTGATAGACCTCTCTCCATTACTGACCCCGGGGCTTGATGTCCGATAGACCCCTCTCCATTACTGACCCCGGGGCTTGATGTCTTGATAGACACCTCTCCATTACTGACCCCAGGGCTTGATGTCTGATAGACCCCTCTCCATTACTGACCCCAGGGATTGATGTCTGATAGACTCCTCTCCATTACTAACCCCAGGGCTTGATGTCTGATAGTCCCCTCTCCATTACTAACCCCAGGGCTTGTTGTCTGATAGACCCCTCTCCATTACTAACCCCAGGGCTTGATGTCTGATAGACCACTCTCCATTACTAACCCCAGGGCTTGATGTCTGATAGACCCCTCTCCATTACTGACCCCGGGGCTTGATGTCTGATAGACCCCTCTCCATTACTAACCCCAGGGCTTGATGTCTGATAGACTCCTCTCCATTACTAACCCCGGTGCTTGATGTCTGATAGACTCCTCTCCATTACTAACCCCGGTGCTTGATGTCTGATAGACCCCTCTCCATTACTAACCCCAGGGCTTGATGTCTGATAGACCTCTCTCCATTACTGACCCCGGGGCTTGATGTCCGATAGACCCCTCTCCATTACTGACCCCGGGGCTTGATGTCTGATAGACCCCTCTCCATTACTGACCCCAGGGCTTGATGTCTGATAGAACCCCTCTCCATTACTGATCCCAGGGCTTGATGTCTGATAGACCCCTCTCCATTACTAACCCCAGAGGTTGATGTCTGATAGACCCCTCTCCATTACTAACCCCGGGGCTTGATGTCTGATAGACCCCTCTCCATTACTGATCCCGGGGCTTGAGCTCTGATAGACCCCTCTACAATACTAACCCCGGGGATCGATGTCTGATAGACACCTCTCCATTACTAACCCCGGTGCTTGATGTCTGATAGACCCCTCTCCATTACTAACCCCAGGGCTTGATGTCTGATAGACCTCTCTCCATTACTGACCCCGGGGCTTGATGTCCGATAGACCCCTCTCCATTACTGACCCGAGGCTTGATGTCTGATAGACCCCTCTCCATTACTGACCCCAGGGCTCAATGTCTGATAGACCCCTCTCAATTACTGACCCCGGGGCTCGATGTCTGATAGACCCCTCTCCATTACTGACCCCGGGGCTTGATGTCTGATAGACCCCTCTCCATTACTGACCCCGGGGCTTGAAGTCTGATAGACCCCTCTCCATTACTGACCCCAGGGCTTGATGTCTGATAGACCCCTCTCCATTACTGATCCCGGGGCTTGAGCTCTGATAGACCCCTCTCCAATACTAACCCCGGGGATCGATGTCTGATAGACACCTCTCCATTACTGACCCCGGGGCTTGATGTCTGATAGACCCCTCTCCATTACTGACCCCGGGGCTTGATGTCTGATAGACCCCTCTCCATTACTAACCCCGGGGCTCGATGTCTGATAGACACCTCTCCATTACTGACCCCGGGGCTTGATGTCTGATAGACCCCTCTCCATTACTGACCCCGGGGCTTGAAGTCTGATAGACCCCTCTCCATTACTGACCCCAGGGCTTGATGTCTGATAGACCCCTCTCCATTACTAACCCCGGGGCTTGATGTCTGATAGACCCCTCTCCATTACTAACCCCAGGGCTTGTTGTCTGATAGACCCCTCTCCATTACTAACCCCAGGGCTTGATGTCTGATAGACCCCTCTCCATTACTAACCCCAGGGCTTGATGTCTGATAGACCCCTCTCCATTACTAACCCCGGGGCTCGATGTCTGATAGACACCTCTCCATTACTGACCCCGGGGCTCGATATCTGATAGACACCTCTCCATTACTAACCCCAGGGCTTGATGTCTGATAGACCCCTCTCCATTACTGACCCCAGGGCTTGATGTCTGATAGACTCCTCTCCATTACTAACCCCAGGGCTTGATGTCTGATAGACCCCTCTCCATTACTAGCCCCAGGGCTTGATGTCTGATAGACCCCTCTCCATTACTGACCCCGGGGCTTGATGTCTGATAGACCCCTCTCCATTACTAACCCCAGAGCTTGATGTCTGATAGACCCCTCTCCATTACTAACCCCAGGGCTTGATGTCTGATAGACCTCTCTCCATTACTGACCCCGGGGCTTGATGTCCGATAGACCCCTCTCCATTACTGACCCCGGGGCTTGATGTCTGATAGACCCCTCTCCATTACTGACCCCAGGGCTTGATGTCTGATAGAACCCCTCTCCATTACTGATCCCAGGGCTTGATGTCTGATAGACCCCTCTCCATTACTAACCCCAGAGGTTGATGTCTGATAGACCCCTCTCCATTACTAACCCCGGGGCTTGATGTCTGATAGACCCCTCTCCATTACTGATCCCGGGGCTTGAGCTCTGATAGACCCCTCTACAATACTAACCCCGGGGATCGATGTCTGATAGACACCTCTCCATTACTAACCCCGGTGCTTGATGTCTGATAGACCCCTCTCCATTACTAACCCCAGGGCTTGATGTCTGATAGACCTCTCTCCATTACTGACCCCGGGGCTTGATGTCCGATAGACCCCTCTCCATTACTGACCCGAGGCTTGATGTCTGATAGACCCCTCTCCATTACTGACCCCAGGGCTCAATGTCTGATAGACCCCTCTCAATTACTGACCCCGGGGCTCGATGTCTGATAGACCCCTCTCCATTACTGACCCCGGGGCTTGATGTCTGATAGACCCCTCTCCATTACTGACCCCGGGGCTTGAAGTCTGATAGACCCCTCTCCATTACTGACCCCAGGGCTTGATGTCTGATAGACCCCTCTCCATTACTGATCCCGGGGCTTGAGCTCTGATAGACCCCTCTCCAATACTAACCCCGGGGATCGATGTCTGATAGACACCTCTCCATTACTGACCCCGGGGCTTGATGTCTGATAGACCCCTCTCCATTACTGACCCCGGGGCTTGATGTCTGATAGACCCCTCTCCATTACTAACCCCGGGGCTCGATGTCTGATAGACACCTCTCCATTACTGACCCCGGGGCTTGATGTCTGATAGACCCCTCTCCATTACTGACCCCGGGGCTTGAAGTCTGATAGACCCCTCTCCATTACTGACCCCAGGGCTTGATGTCTGATAGACCCCTCTCCATTACTAACCCCGGGGCTTGATGTCTGATAGACCCCTCTCCATTACTAACCCCAGGGCTTGTTGTCTGATAGACCCCTCTCCATTACTAACCCCAGGGCTTGATGTCTGATAGACCCCTCTCCATTACTAACCCCAGGGCTTGATGTCTGATAGACCCCTCTCCATTACTAACCCCGGGGCTCGATGTCTGATAGACACCTCTCCATTACTGACCCCGGGGCTCGATATCTGATAGACACCTCTCCATTACTAACCCCAGGGCTTGATGTCTGATAGACCCCTCTCCATTACTGACCCCAGGGCTTGATGTCTGATAGACTCCTCTCCATTACTAACCCCAGGGCTTGATGTCTGATAGACCCCTCTCCATTACTAGCCCCAGGGCTTGATGTCTGATAGACCCCTCTCCATTACTGACCCCGGGGCTTGATGTCTGATAGACCCCTCTCCATTACTAACCCCAGAGCTTGATGTCTCATAGACCCCTCTCCATTACTGACCCCAGGCCTTGATGTCTGATAGACTCCCCTCCATTACTAACCCCAGAGCTTGATCTCTGTTAGACCCCTCTCCATTACTAACCCCAGGGCTTGATGTCTGATAGACCCCTCTCTATTACTAGCCCCAGGGCTTGATGTCTGATAGACCCCTCTCCATTACTGACCCCGGGGCTTGATGTCTGATAGACCCCTCTCCATTACTAACCCCAGGGCTTGATGTCTGATAGACCCCTCTCCATTACTGACCCCAGAGCTTGATCTCTGATAGACCCCTCTCCATTAATAACCTCAGGGCTGGATGTCTGATAGACCCCTCTCCATTATTAACCCCGGGGCTTGATGTCTGATAGACGCCTCTCCATTACTAACCCCGGGGCTTGATGTCTGATAGACCTCTCTCCATTACTGACCCTGGGGCTTGATGTCTGATAGACCCCTCTCCATTACTGACCCTGGAGCTTGATGTCTGATAGACGCCTCTCCATTACTAACCCCGGGGCTTGATGTCTGATAGACCCCTCTCCATTACTAACCCCAGGGCTTGATGTCTGATAGACTCCTCTCCATTACTGACCCCGGGGCTTGATGTCTGATAGACCACTCTCCATTATTAACCCCGGGGCTTGATGTCTGATAGACCCCTCTCCATTATTAACCCCGGGGCTTGATGTCTGATAGACCCCTCTCCATTACTAACCCCAGGGCTTGATGTCTGATAGACTCCTCTCCATTACTGACCCCGGGGCTCGATGTCTGATAGACCCCTCACCATTACTAACCCCGGGGCTCAATGTCTGATAGACCCCTCTCCATTACTGACCCCGGGGCTCGATGTCTGATAGACCCCTCTCCATTACTGACCCCAGGGCTTGAAGTCTGATAGACCCCTCTCCATTACTGACCCTGGGGCTTGATGTGTGATAGACACCTCTCCATTACTTACCCCGGGGCTTGATGTCTGATAGACCCCTCTCCATTACTAACCCCGGGGCTTGATGTCTGATAGACCACTCTCCATTACTGACCCCGGGGCTTGATGTCCGATAGACCCCTCTTCATTACTGACCCCAGGGCTTGACGTCTGATAGACCCCTTTACATTACTAACCCCGGGGCTTGACGTCTGATAGACCCTCTCCATTACTAACCCCAGGGCTTGATGTCTGATAGACCCCTCTCCATTACTAACCCCGGGGCTTGATGTCTGATAGACCCCTCTTCATTACTGACCCGAGGGCTTGACGTCTGATAGACCCCTCTCCATTACTAACCCCAGGGCTTGATGTCTGATAGACCCCTCTCCATTACTAACCCCAGGGCTTGATGTCTGATAGACCCCTCTCCATTATTAACCCCGGGGCTTAATGTCTGATAGACGCCTCTCCATTACTAACCCCGGGGCTTGATGTCTGATAGACACCTCTCCATTACTGACCCTGGGGCTTGATGTCTGATAGACCCCTCTCCATTACTAACCCCGGGGCTTGATGTCTGATAGACCCCTCTCCATTATTAACCCCGGGGCTTGATGTCTGATAGACGCCTCTCCATTACTAACCCCGGGGCTTGATGTCTGATAGACCTCTCTCCATTACTGACCCTGGGGCTTGATGTCTGATAGACCCCTCTCCATTACTGACCCCAGGGCTTGATGTCTGATAGACACCTCTCCATTACTAACCCCGGGGCTTGATGTCTGATAGACCTCTCTCCATTACTGACCCCGGGGCTTGATGTCTGATAGACCCCTCTCCATTACTGACCCCAGGGCTTGATGTGTGATAGACCCCTCTCCATTACTAACCCCGGGGCTTGATGTCTGATCGACCCCTCTCCATTACTGACCCCAGGGCTTGATGTCTGATAGACCCCTCTCCATTACTGACCCCAGGGCTTGATGTCTGATAGACCCCTCTCCATTACTGACCCCAGGGCTTGATGTGTGATAGACACCTCTCCATTACTGACCCCGGGGCTTGATGTGTGATAGACCCCTCTCCATTACTGACCCCAGGGCTTGATGACTGATAGACCGCTCTCCATTACTAACCCCAGAGCTTCATGTCTGATAGACCCCTCTCCATTACTGACCCTGGGGCTTGATGTCTGATAGACTCCTCTCCATTACTAACCCCGGGGCTTGATGTCTGATAGACCTCTCTTCATTACTGACCCCAGGGCTTAATGTGTGATAGACACCTCTCCATTACTGACCCCGGGACTTGATGTCTGATAGACCCCTCTCCATTATTAACCCCGGGGCTTGATGTCTGATAGACCCCTCTCCATTACTAATCCCAGGGCTTGATGTCTGATAGACTCCTCTCCATTACTGACACCGGGGCTTGATGTCTGATAGACCCCTCTCCATTATTAACCCCGGGGCTTGATGTCTGATAGACCCCTCTCCATTATTAACCCCGGGGCTTGATGTCTGATAGACCCCTCTCCATTACTAACCTCAGGGCTTGATGTCTGATAGACTCCTCTCCATTACTGACCCCGGGGCTCGATGTCTGATAGACCCCTCACCATTACTAACCCCGGGGCTCAATGTCTGATAGACCCCTCTCCATTACTGACCCCGGGGCTCGATGTCTGATAGACCCCTCTCCATTACTGACCCCAGGGCTTGAAGTCTGATAGACCCCTCTCCATTACTGACCCTGGGGCTTGATGTGTGATAGACACCTCTCCATTACTTACCCCGGGGCTTGATGTCTGATAGACCCCTCTCCATTACTAACCCCGGGGCTTGATGTCTGATAGACCCCTCTCCATTACTAACCCCAGAGGTTGATGTCTGATAGACCCCTCTCCATTACTAACCCCGGGGCTTGATGTCTGATAGACCCCTCTCCATTACTGATCCCGGGGCTTGAGCTCTGATAGACCCCTCTCCAATACTAACCCCGGGGATCGATGTCTGATAGACACCTCTCCATTACTGACCCCGGGGCTTGATGTCTGATAGACCCCTCTCCATTACTGACCCCGGGGCTTGATGTCTGATAGACCCCTCTCCATTACTGACCCCGGGGCTTGATGTCTGATAGACCCCTCTCCATTACTAACCCCGGGGCTCGATGTCTGATAGACACCTCTCCATTACTGACCCCGGGGCTTGATGTCTGATAGACCCCTCTCCATTACTGACCCCGGGGCTTGAAGTCTAATAGACCCCTCTCCATTACTGACCCCAGGGCTTGATGTCTGATAGACCCCTCTCCATTACTAACCCCGGGGCTTGATGTCTGATAGACCCCTCTCCATTACTAACCCCAGGGCTTGTTGTCTGATAGACCCCTCTCCATTACTAACCCCAGGGCTTGATGTCTGATAGACCCCTCTCCATTACTAACCCCAGGGCTTGATGTCTGATAGACCCCTCTCCATTACTAACCCCGGGGCTCGATGTCTGATAGACACCTCTCCATTACTGACCCCGGGGCTCGATATCTGATAGACACCTCTCCATTACTAACCCCAGGGCTTGATGTCTGATAGACCCCTCTCCATTACTGAACCCAGGGCTTGATGTCTGATAGACTCCTCTCCATTACTAACCCCAGGGCTTGATGTCTGATAGACCCCTCTCCATTACTGACCCCAGGGCTTGATGTCTGATAGACTCCTCTCCATTACTAGCCCCAGGGCTTGATGTCTGATAGACCCCTCTCCATTACTGACCCCGGGGCTTGATGTCTGATAGACCCCTCTCCATTACTAACCCCAGAGCTTGATGTCTCATAGACCCCTCTCCATTACTGACCCCAGGCCTTGATGTCTGATAGACACCTCTCCATTACTGACCCCGGGGCTTGATGTGTGATAGACCCCTCTCCATTACTAACCCCAGGGCTTGATGTCTGATAGACCCCTCTCTATTACTAGCCCCAGGGCTTGATGTCTGATAGACCCCTCTCCATTACTGACCCCGGGGCTTGATGTCTGATAGACCCCTCTCCATTACTAACCCCAGGGCTTGATGTCTGATAGACCCCTCTCCATTACTGACCCCAGAGCTTGATCTCTGATAGACCCCTCTCCATTAATAACCCCAGGGCTGGATGTCTGATAGACCCCTCTCCATTATTAACCCCGGGGCTTGATGTCTGATAGACGCCTCTCCATTACTAACCCCGGGGCTTGATGTCTGATAGACCTCTCTCCATTACTGACCCTGGGGCTTGATGTCTGATAGACCCCTCTCCATTACTGACCCTGGAGCTTGATGTCTGATAGACGCCTCTCCATTACTAACCCCGGGGCTTGATGTCTGATAGACCTCTCTTCATTACTGACCCCAGGGCTTGATGTGTGATAGACACCTCTCCATTACTGACCCCGGGACTTGATGTCTGATAGACCCCTCTCCATTATTAACCCCGGGGCTTGATGTCTGATAGACCCCTCTCCATTACTAACCCCAGGGCTTGATGTCTGATAGACTCCTCTCCATTACTGACCCCGGGGCTTGATGTCTGATAGACCACTCTCCATTATTAACCCCGGGGCTTGATGTCTGATAGACCCCTCTCCATTATTAACCCCGGGGCTTGATGTCTGATAGACCCCTCTCCATTACTAACCCCAGGGCTTGATGTCTGATAGACTCCTCTCCATTACTGACCCCGGGGCTCGATGTCTGATAGACCCCTCACCATTACTAACCCCGGGGCTCAATGTCTGATAGACCCCTCTCAATTACTGACCCCGGGGCTCGATGTCTGATAGACCCCTCTCCATTACTGACCCCAGGGCTTGAAGTCTGATAGACCCCTCTCCATTACTGACCCTGGGGCTTGATGTGTGATAGACACCTCTCCATTACTTACCCCGGGGCTTGATGTCTGATAGACCCCTCTCCATTACTAACCCCGGGGCTTGATGTCTGATAGACCTCTCTCCATTACTGACCCCGGGGCTTGATGTCCGATAGACCCCTCTTCATTACTGACCCCAGGGCTTGACATCTGATAGACCCCTTTACATTACTGACCCCGGGGCTTGACGTCTGATAGACCCTCTCCATTACTAACCCCAGGGCTTGATGTCTGATAGACCCCTCTCCATTACTAACCCCGGGGCTTGATGTCTGATAGACACCTCTCCATTACTGACCCCGGGGCTTGATGTCTGATAGACCCCTCTCCATTACTGACCCCGGGGCTTGATGTCTGATAGACCCCTCTCCATTACTGACCCCGGGGCTTGATGTCTGATAGACCCCTCTCCATTACTAACCCCGGGGCTCGATGTCTGATAGACACCTCTCCATTACTGACCCCGGGGCTTGATGTCTGATAGACCCCTCTCCATTACTGACCCCGGGGCTTGAAGTCTGATAGACCCCTCTCCATTACTGACCCCAGGGCTTGATGTCTGATAGACCCCTCTCCATTACTAACCCCGGGGCTTGATGTCTGATAGACCCCTCTCCATTACTAACCCCAGGGCTTGTTGTCTGATAGACCCCTCTCCATTACTAACCCCAGGGCTTGATGTCTGATAGACCCCTCTCCATTACTAACCCCAGGGCTTGATGTCTGATAGACCCCTCTCCATTACTAACCCCGGGGCTCGATGTCTGATAGACACCTCTCCATTACTGACCCCGGGGCTCGATATCTGATAGACACCTCTCCATTACTGACCCCAGGGCTTGATGTCTGATAGACCCCTCTCCATTACTGACCCCAGGGCTTGATGTCTGATAGACTCCTCTCCATTACTAACCCCAGGGCTTGATGTCTGATAGACCCCTCTCCATTACTGACCCCAGGGCTTGATGTCTGATAGACTCCTCTCCATTACTAGCCCCAGGGCTTGATGTCTGATAGACCCCTCTCCATTACTGACCCCGGGGCTTGATGTCTGATAGACCCCTCTCCATTACTAACCCCAGAGCTTGATGTCTCATAGACCCCTCTCCATTACTGACCCCAGGCCTTGATGTCTGATAGACTCCCCTCCATTACTAACCCCAGAGCTTGATCTCTGTTAGACCCCTCTCCATTACTAACCCCAGGGCTTGATGTCTGATAGACCCCTCTCTATTACTAGCCCCAGGGCTTGATGTCTGATAGACCCCTCTCCATTACTGACCCCGGGGCTTGATGTCTGATAGACCCCTCTCCATTACTAACCCCAGGGCTTGATGTCTGATAGACCCCTCTCCATTACTGACCCCAGAGCTTGATCTCTGATAGACCCCTCTCCATTAATAACCCCAGGGCTGGATGTCTGATAGACCCCTCTCCATTATTAACCCCGGGGCTTGATGTCTGATAGACGCCTCTCCATTACTAACCCCGGGGCTTGATGTCTGATAGACCTCTCTCCATTACTGACCCTGGGGCTTGATGTCTGATAGACCCCTCTCCATTACTGACCCTGGAGCTTGATGTCTGATAGACGCCTCTCCATTACTAACCCCGGGGCTTGATGTCTGATAGACCTCTCTTCATTACTGACCCCAGGGCTTGATGTGTGATAGACACCTCTCCATTACTGACCCCGGGACTTGATGTCTGATAGACCCCTCTCCATTATTAACCCCGGGGCTTGATGTCTGATAGACCCCTCTCCATTACTAACCCCAGGGCTTGATGTCTGATAGACTCCTCTCCATTACTGACCCCGGGGCTTGATGTCTGATAGACCACTCTCCATTATTAACCCCGGGGCTTGATGTCTGATAGACCCCTCTCCATTATTAACCCCGGGGCTTGATGTCTGATAGACCCCTCTCCATTACTAACCCCAGGGCTTGATGTCTGATAGACTCCTCTCCATTACTGACCCCGGGGCTCGATGTCTGATAGACCCCTCACCATTACTAACCCCGGGGCTCAATGTCTGATAGACCCCTCTCCATTACTGACCCCGGGGCTCGATGTCTGATAGACCCCTCTCCATTACTGACCCCAGGGCTTGAAGTCTGATAGACCCCTCTCCATTACTGACCCTGGGGCTTGATGTGTGATAGACACCTCTCCATTACTTACCCCGGGGCTTGATGTCTGATACACCCCTCTCCATTACTAACCCCGGGGCTTGATGTCTGATAGACCTCTCTCCATTACTGACCCCGGGGCTTGATGTCCGATAGACCCCTCTTCATTACTGACCCCAGGGCTTGACGTCTGATAGACCCCTTTACATTACTGACCCCGGGGCTTGACGTCTGATAGACCCTCTCCATTACTAACCCCAGGGCTTGATGTCTGATAGACCCCTCTCCATTACTAACCCCGGGGCTTGATGTCTGATAGACCCCTCTTCATTACTGACCCCAGGGCTTGACGTCTGATAGACCCCTCTCCATTACTAACCCCAGGGCTTGATGTCTGATAGACCCCTCTCCATTACTAACCCCAGGGCTTGATGTCTGATAGACCCCTCTCCATTATTAACCCCGGGGCTTAATGTCTGATAGACGCCTCTCCATTACTAACCCCGGGGCTTGATGTCTGATAGACCCCTCTCCATTACTGACCCTGGGGCTTGATGTCTGATAGACCCCTCTCCATTACTAACCCCAGGGCTTGATGTCTGATAGACCCCTCTCCATTACTGACCCCGGGGCTTGATGTCTGATAGACCCCTCTCCATTACTGACCCCAGGGCTTGATGTCTGATAGACCCCTCTCCATTACTGACTCTGGGGCTTGATGTCTGATAGATCCCTCTCCATTACTAACCCCTCTCCATTACTGACCCCGGGGCTTGATGTCCGATAGACCCCTCTCCATTACTGACCCCGGGGCTTGATGTCCGATAGACCCCTCTCCATTACTGACCCCGGGGCTTGATGTCTGATAGACCCCTCTCCATTATTAACCCCGGGGCTTGATGTCTGATAGACCCCTCTCCATTATTAACCCCGGGGCTTGATGTCTGATAGACCCCTCTCCATTACTAACCCCAGGGCTTGATGTCTGATAGACTCCTCTCCATTACTGACCCCGGGGCTCGATGTCTGATAGACCCCTCACCATTACTAACCCCGGGGCTCAATGTCTGATAGACCCCTCTCCATTACTGACCCCGGGGCTCGATGTCTGATAGACTCCTCTCCATTACTGACCCCAGGGCTTCAAGTCTGATAGACCCCTCTCCATTACTGACCCTGGGGCTTGATGTGTGATAGACACCTCTCCATTACTTACCCCGGGGCTTGATGTCTGATAGACCCCTCTCCATTACTAACCCCGGGGCTTGATGTCTGATAGACCCCTCTCCATTACTAACCCCAGAGGTTGATGTCTGATAGACCCCTCTCCAATACTAACCCCGGGGATCGATGTCTGATAGACACCTCTCCATTACTGACCCCGGGGCTTGATGTCTGATAGACCCCTCTCCATTACTGACCCCGGGGCTTGATGTCTGATAGACCCCTCTCCATTACTGACCCCGGGGCTTGATGTCTGATAGACCCCTCTCCATTACTAACCCCGGGGCTCGATGTCTGATAGACACCTCTCCATTACTGACCCCGGGGCTTGATGTCTGATAGACCCCTCTCCATTACTGACCCCGGGGCTTGAAGTCTGATAGACCCCTCTCCATTACTGACCCCAGGGCTTGATGTCTGATAGACCCCTCTCCATTACTAACCCCGGGGCTTGATGTCTGATAGACCCCTCTCCATTACTAACCCCAGGGCTTGTTGTCTGATAGACCCCTCTCCATTACTGACCCCGGGGCTCGATATCTGATAGACACCTCTCCATTACTAACCCCAGGGCTTGATGTCTGATAGACCCCTCTCCATTACTGACCCCAGGGCTTGATTTCTGATAGACTCCTCTCCATTACTAACCCCAGGGCTTGATGTCTGATAGACCCCTCTCCATTACTGACCCCAGGGCTTGATGTCTGATAGACTCCTCTCCATTACTAGCCCCAGGGCTTGATGTCTGATAGACCCCTCTCCATTACTGACCCCGGGGCTTGATGTCTGATAGACCCCTCTCCATTACTAACCCCAGAGCTTGATGTCTCATAGACCCCTCTCCATTACTGACCCCAGGCCTTGATGTCTGATAGACTCCCCTCCATTACTAACCCCAGAGCTTGATCTCTGTTAGACCCCTCTCCATTACTAACCCCGGGGCTTGATGTCCGATAGACCCCTCTTCATTACTGACCCCAGGGCTTGACGTCTGATAGACCCCTTTACATTACTGACCCCGGGGCTTGACGTCTGATAGACCCTCTCCATTGCTAACCCCAGGGCTTGATGTCTGATAGACCCCTCTCCATTACTAACCCCGGGGCTTGATGTCTGATAGACCCCTCTTCATTACTGACCCCAGGGCTTGACGTCTGATAGACCCCTCTCCATTACTAACCCCAGGGCTTGATGTCTGATAGACCCCTCTCCATTACTAACCCCAGGGCTTGATGTCTGATAGACCCCTCTCCATTATTAACCCCGGGGCTTAATGTCTGATAGACGCCTCTCCATTACTAACCCCGGGGCTTGATGTCTGATAGACCCCTCTCCATTACTGACCCTGGGGCTTGATGTCTGATAGACCCCTCTCCATTACTAACCCCAGGGCTTGATGTCTGATAGACCCCTCTCCATTACTGACCCCGGGGCTTGATGTCTGATAGACCCCTCTCCATTACTGACCCCAGGGCTTGATGTCTGATAGACCCCTCTCCATTACTGACTCTGGGGCTTGATGTCTGATAGATCCCTCTCCATTACTAACCCCTCTCCATTACTGACCCCGGGGCTTGATGTCCGATAGACCCCTCTCCATTACTGACCCCGGGGCTTGATGTCCGATAGACCCCTCTCCATTACTGACCCCTCTCCATTACTGACCCCGGGGCTTGATGTCCGATAGACCCCTCTCCATTACTGACCCCGGGGCTTGATGTCCGATAGACCCCTCTCCATTACTAACCCCAGGGCTTGATGTCTGATAGACCTCTCTCCATTACTAACCCCAGGGCTTGATGTCTGATAGACGCCTCTCCATTACTAACCCCGGGGCTTGATGTCTGATAGACCTCTCTCCATTACTGACCCTGGGGCTTGATGTCTGATAGACACCTCTCCATTACTGACCCCGGGGCTTGATGTCTGATAGACCTCTCTCCATTACTGACCCCGGGGCTTGATGTCTGATAGACCCCTCTCCATTACTGACCCCAGGGCTTGATGTGTGATAGACCCCTCTCCATTACTAACCCCGGGGCTTGATGTCTGATAGACCCCTCTCCATTACTGACCCCAGGGCTTGATGTCTGATAGACCCCTCTCCATTACTGACCCCAGGGCTTGATGTCTGATAGACCCCTCTCCATTACTGACCCCAGGGCTTGATGTGTGATAGACACCTCTCCATTACTGACCCCGGGGCTTGATGTGTGACAGACCCCTCTCCATTACTGACCCCAGGGCTTGATGACTGATAGACCTCTCTCCATTACTAACCCCAGGGCTTCATGTCTGATAGACCCCTCTCCATTACTGACCCTGGGGCTTGATGTCTGATAGACCCCTCTCCATTACTAACCCCGGGGCTTGATGTCTGATAGACCCCTCTCCATTACTGACCCGGGGCTTGATGTCTGATAGACCCCTCTCCATTACTGACCCTGGGGCTTGATGTCTGATAGACCTCTCTCCATTACTAACCCCAGGGCTTGATGTCTGATAGACCCCTCTCCATTACTGACCCCGGGGCTTGATGTCTGATAGACCCCTCTCCATTACTGACCCCAGGGCTTGATGTCTGATAGACCCCTCTCCATTACTAACCCCGGGGCTTGATGTCTGATAGACCCCTCTCCATTACTGACTCTGGGGCTTGATGTCTGATAGACCCCTCTCCATTACTGACCCCGGGGCTTGATGTCCGATAGACCCCTCTCCATTACTAACCCCAGGGCTTGATGTCTGATAGACCCCTCTCCATTACTGACCCCAGGGCTTGATGTCTGATAGACCCCTCTCCATTACTGACCCCAGGGCTTGATGTCTGATAGACCCCTCTCCATTACTGACCCCTCTCCATTACTGACCCCGGGGCTTGATGTCCGATAGACCCCTCTCCATTACTGACCCCGGGGCTTGATGTCCGATAGACCCCTCTCCATTACTGACCCCTCTCCATTACTGACCCCGGGGCTTGATGTCCGATAGACCCCTCTCCATTACTGACCCCGCGGCTTGATGTCCGATAGACCCCTCTCCATTACTGACCCCGGGGCTTGATATCCGATAGACCCCTCTCCATTACTGACCCCGGGGCTTGATGTCCGATAGACCCCTCTCCATTACTGACTCCGGAGCTTGATGTCCGATAGACCCCTCTCCATTACTGACCCCGGGGCTTGATGTCCGATAGACCCCTCTCCATTACTGACCCCGGGGCTTGATGTCCGATAGACCCCTCTCCATTACTATCCCCAGGGCTTGATGTCCGATAGACCCCTCTCCATTACTGACCCCGCGACTTGATGTCTGATAGACCCCTCTCCATTACTGACCCCGGGGCTTGATGTCTGATAGACCCCTCTCCATTACTGACCCCGGGGCTTGATGTCCGATAGACCCCTCTCCATTACTGACCCCGGGGCTTGATGTCTGATAGACCCCTCTCCATTACTATCCCCAGGGCTTGATGTCTGATAGACCCCTCTCCATTACTGACCCCAGGGCTTGATGTCTGATAGACCCCTCTCCATTACTGTCCCCAGGGCTTGATGTCTGATAGACCCCTGTCCATTACTAACCCAGGGGCTTGATGTCTGATAGACCCCTCTCCATTACTGATCCCGGGGCTTGAGGTCTGATAGACCCCTCTCCATTACTAACCCAGGGGCTCGATGTCTGATAGACACCTCTCCATTACTGACCCCGGGGCTTGATGTCTGATAGACCCCTCTCTATTACTGACCCCGGGGCTTGATGTCTGATAGACCCCTCTCCATTACTATCCCCATGGCTTGATGTCTGATAGACCCCTCTCCATTACTGACCCCTGGGCTTTTTTTCTGACAGACCCCTCTCCATTACTAGCCCCAGGGCTTGATGTCTGATAGACCCCTCTCCATTACTTTCCCCTGGGCTTGATGTCTGAACAACCCCTCTCCATTACTAACCCCAGGGCTTGATGTCTGATATACCCCTCTCCATTACTAGCCCCAGGGCTTGATGTCTGATAGACCTCTCTCCATTACTGACCCCGGGGCTTGATGTCTGATAGACCCCTCTCCATTACTGACCCCGGGGCTTGATGTCTGATAGACCCCTCTCCGTTACTGACCCCGGGGCTTGATGTCTGATAGACCCCTCTCCATTACTAACCCCGGGGCTTGATGTCCGATAGACCCCTCTCCATTACTGACTCCGGAGCTTGATGTCCGATAGACCCCTCTCCATTACTGACCCCGGGGCTTGATGTCTGATAGACCCCTCTCCATTACTGACCCCAGGGCTTGATGTGTGATAGACCCCTCTCCATTACTAACCCCGGGGCTTGATGTCTGATAGACCCCTCTCCATTACTGACCCCAGGGCTTGATGTCTGATAGACCCCTCTCCATTACTGACCCCAGGGCTTGATGTCTGATAGACCCCTCTCCATTACTGACCCCAGGGCTTGATGTGTGATAGACACCTCTCCATTACTGACCCCGGGGCTTGATGTGTGATAGACCCCTCTCCATTACTGACCCCAGGGCTTGATGACTGATAGACCTCTCTCCATTACTAACCCCAGGGCTTCATGTCTGATAGACCCCTCTCCATTACTGACCCTGGGGCTTGATGTCTGATAGACCCCTCTCCATTACTAACCCCGGGGCTTGATGTCTGATAGACCCCTCTCCATTACTGACCCGGGGCTTGATGTCTGATAGACCCATCTCCATTACTGACCCTGGGGCTTGATGTCTGATAGACCTCTCTCCATTACTAACCCCAGGGCTTGATGTCTGATAGACCCCTCTCCATTACTGACCCCGGGGCTTGATGTCTGATAGACCCCTCTCCATTACTGACCCCAGGGCTTGATGTCTGATAGACCCCTCTCCATTACTAACCCCGGGGCTTGATGTCTGATAGACCCCTCTCCATTACTGACTCTGGGGCTTGATGTCTGATAGACCCCTCTCCATTACTGACCCCGGGGCTTGATGTCCGATAGACCCCTCTCCATTACTAACCCCAGGGCTTGATGTCTGATAGACCCCTCTCCATTACTGACCCCAGGGCTTGATGTCTGATAGACCCCTCTCCATTACTGACCCCAGGGCTTGATGTCTGATAGACCCCTCTCCATTACTGACCCCTCTCCATTACTGACCCCTCTCCATTACTTACCCCGGGGCTTGATGTCCGATAGACCCCTCTCCATTACTGACCCCGGGGCTTGATGTCCGATAGACCCCTCTCCATTACTGACCCCTCACCATTACTGACCCCGGGGCTTGATGTCCGATAGACCCCTCTCCATTACTGACCCCGCGGCTTGATGTCCGATAGACCCCTCTCCATTACTGACCCCGGGGCTTGATATCCGATAGACCCCTCTCCATTACTGACCCCGGGGCTTGATGTCCGATAGACCCCTCTCCATTACTGACTCCGGAGCTTGATGTCCGATAGACCCCTCTCCATTACTGACCCCGGGGCTTGATGTCCGATAGACCCCTCTCCATTACTGACCCCGGGGCTTGATGTCCGATAGACCCCTCTCCATTACTATCCCCAGGGCTTGATGTCCGATAGACCCCTCTCCATTACTGACCCCGCGACTTGATGTCTGATAGACCCCTCTCCATTACTGACCCCGGGGCTTGATGTCTGATAGACCCCTCTCCATTACTGACCCCGGGGCTTGATGTCCGATAGACCCCTCTCCATTACTGACCCCGGGGCTTGATGTCTGATAGACCCCTCTCCATTACTATCCCCAGGGCTTGATGTCTGATAGACCCCTCTCCATTACTGACCCCAGGGCTTGATGTCTGATAGACCCCTCTCCATTACTGACCCCAGGGCTTGATGTCTGATAGACCCCTCTCCATTACTAACCCCAGGGCTTGATGTCTGATAGACCCCTCTCCATTACTGACCCCGGGGCTTGAAGTCTGATAGACCCCTCTCCATTACTGACCCTGGGGCTTGATGTGTGATAGACACCTCTCCATTACTTACCCCGGGGCTTGATGTCTGATAGACCCCTCTCCATTACTAACCCCGGGGCTTGATGTCTGATAGACCCCTCTCCATTACTAACCCAGGGGCTTGATGTCTGATAGACCCCTCTCCATTACTGATCCCGGGGCTTGAGGTCTGATAGACCCCTCTCCATTACTAACCCAGGGGCTCGATGTCTGATAGACACCTCTCCATTACTGACCCCGGGGCTTGATGTCTGATAGACCCCTCTCTATTACTGACCCCGGGGCTTGATGTCTGATAGACCCCTCTCCATTACTATCCCCATGGCTTGATGTCTGATAGACCCCTCTCCATTACTGACCCCTGGGCTTTCTTTCTGACAGACCCCTCTCCATTACTAGCCCCAGGGCTTGATGTCTGATAGACCCCTCTCCATTACTTTCCCCTGGGCTTGATGTCTGAACAACCCCTCTCCATTACTAACCCCAGGGCTTGATGTCTGATATACCCCTCTCCATTACTAGCCCCAGGGCTTGATGTCTGATAGACCTCTCTCCATTACTGACCCCGGGGCTTGATGTCTGATAGACCCCTCTCCATTACTGACCCCGGGGCTTGATGTCTGATAGACCCCTCTCCGTTACTGACCCCGGGGCTTGATGTCTGATAGACCCCTCTCCATTACTAACCCCGGGGCTTGATGTCCGATAGACCCCTCTCCATTACTGACTCCGGAGCTTGATGTCCGATAGACCCCTCTCCATTACTGACCCCGGGGCTTGATGTCCGATAGACCCCTCTCCATTACTGACCCCGGGGCTTGATGTCCGATAGACCCCTCTCCATTACTGACCCCGGGGCTTGATATCCGATAGACCCCTCTCCATTACTGACCCCGGGGCTTGATGTCCGATAGACCCCTCTCCATTACTGACTCCGGAGCTTGATGTCCGATAGACCCCTCTCCATTACTGACCCCGGGGCTTGATGTCCGATAGACCCCTCTCCATTACTGACCCCGGGGCTTGATGTCCGATAGACCCCTCTCCATTACTATCCCCAGGGCTTGATGTCCGATAGACCCCTCTCCATTACTGACCCCGCGACTTGATGTCCGATAGACCCCTCTCCATTACTGACCCCGGGGCTTGATGTCCGATAGACCCCTCTCCATTACTGACCCCGGGGCTTGATGTCCGATAGACCCCTCTCCATTACTGACCCCGGGGCTTGATGTCCGATAGACCCCTCTCCATTACTATCCCCAGGGCTTGATGTCTGATAGACCCCTCTCCATTACTGACCCCAGGGCTTGATGTCTGATAGACCCCTCTCCATTACTGACCCCAGGGCTTGATGTCTGATAGACCCCTCTCCATTACTAACCCCAGGGCTTGATGTCTGATAGACCCCTCTCCATTACAGACCCCAGGGCTTGATGTCTGATAGACCCCTCTCCATTACTGACCCCGGGGCTCAATGTCTGATAGACCCCTCTCCATTACTGACCCCGGGGCTCGATGTCTGATAGACCCCTCTCCATTACTGACCCCAGGGCTTGAAGTGTGATAGACCCCTCTCCATTACTGACCCTGGGGCTTGATGTGTGATAGACCCCTCTCCATTACTGACCCCAGGGCTTGAAGTCTGATAGACCCCTCTCCATTACTGACCCTGGGGCTTGATGTGTGATAGACACCTCTCCATTACTTACCCCGGGGCTTGATGTCTGATAGACCCCTCTCCATTACTAACCCCAGGGCTTGATGTCTGATAGACCCCTCTCCATTACTAACCCCGGGGCTTGATGTCTGATGTGCCCAATTAGCCCTTTTCCCTCGCTGTGTCATGTGACTCCTTAGCGTCACCAGGTGTCAACGAGGAGCAGGGTGGTAAATGTGGGGGTCTCGCTCTCCTCTTCTCTCATACTTACAGAACTCTTTGAGAATCAGATCAATAGACTTCTTGCTCCACATAAAGATGTCGAGGCCATAAGAAGATCGCCGACACCCTGACACTGAGCGGCGGCAGCGGTCCAAGACCATCCAGTAGTGGAACAAGACTCCTATGGCCGGCGGCTTGTGGGGCCGGCGGCCAGAGGAGCCCCCAGGATCACGTCTCCGCTGACGGGAGGCGATGCCCACCCACACCATGTACACGGTGCTGTCAGCGAGTGTGAAAGTGCAATAGTGAAGGGTTTTCTGCGGCTTTTGAGCGTCTTATCGTTTCTTCTATAGGGCGGCGCTAACAGCGAGGTCCCCTATGAACCCCTGCACGTGGCGGACTTTCACAGGAGGACCAACATTAAAGTCATGGGGGCATTCACCAAGCCCCCCCACTGCCATGAAAACACATAGACCCCCTTAGAGGAGGAGGCCGATGGGCACCCAGCACGGCGTACTCCCAGAGGCCCCTTATAGTGGCATTTATGGGGTTACCCCCGGCAGGGCTCGGACCTCCACACCCGATAAGTGCAGTAAATGGCAGGTGCATGCTTGGAAGGGATTATGAGCTGCAGTGGAAATTATAGTAATACAAGGCTTGGCACTGATACTAGGGGATCCATAGCGAACGCCTCCCTACGTACAAGCAGCTGGAATTATCAGTGAAATGGACGACAAAGAGAAGAAGAAAAAAAAAAAAAAAAAAAGCAGACATTTTATTACCCAGAATTCTACGCAGCAGAATAAGGACAAATTCACAATCATTGATAAAAAATAAACAGTACATGGACAGATGGGGGAGGATGGGGGTGATAGTCCGGGGCTCACGCTGATAGATCACTGTTGTCGAACCTTTCTTGGTCATAAACTTCGGCCACCACTTTGCGTCCAGCGAACCAGCGTCCATTCAGCGCCTGGATGGCTTTGTGCGTCTCGCTGGCCATGGAGAACTCCACAAATATTTTAACAATGATTTCGGCGTCTTCCTCCTCTCCCTGCTTTTCCTGATAAATGATCACCCGGTTGACAGCGCCAAACTTTCCACATTCCTCCGTTACCTCCCCCTCCAAGTCGTCGTCAATATCTCTGGGATCCACCATGTTACGTAAAACCATGACTGTGGACTGAGGGAGACAAGAGACATGGATGACAAACGTTGCGGCCCTCCAATGACCCCTCCCGGCGGGCCCTCCAAAGACCCCTCCCGACGGGCCTGCAGAGCTCCTGCCTCTCACCTCCTGCTTGCGCATGAGCTTCTGCATCACCATGTGCCGGGCGCTGCTCCCCGAGATGCTCATATGCTCCTGCTCGCTCAGCATCTCCGGCCGCTCCGACTCCGGCACCAACTCCTCCTCTTCCTTATCCTTCTTAGCTTCCATCTGCGCCAGGGCTGGGGGGCTGGACAGTATGGGGTTCACCAGCCCCACCTGGGGGATAGCCACTGGTAGTGTCGGCCGTACTGGGGTCACACCTAAAGCAAAGGCAAGACCATTAAGAAAAAACACCAAAAAGTGCAGACAAAAGAACCGGAGTGAAAAAGGGTAAGGAGACCGCCCCCAAACAGGGGTAAGGAGACCGCCCTGTGCTTTCTTCTCCAGATTAAGCCATAGTATAAAATCTTGAGAACACTGCATCATTAGTGCACACACTTTACAAATAGACTACTTTACACGGGGGACGGGGGACGGGGACGGGGGACGGGGACGGGGGACGGGGACGGGACAGAGGACGGGACAGAGGACGGGACAGAGGACGGGACAGAGGACGGGACAGAGGACGGGACAGAGGACGGGACAGAGGACGGGACAGAGGACGGGACAGAGGACGGGACAGAGGACGGGACAGAGGACGGGACAGAGGACGGGACAGAGGACGGGACAGAGGACGGGACAGAGGACGGGACAGAGGACGGGACAGAGGACGGGACAGAGGACGGGACAGAGGACGGGACAGAGGACGGGACAGGGGACGGGACAGGGGACGGGACAGGGGACGGGACAGGGGACGGGACAGGGGACGGGACAGGGGACGGGACAGGGGACGGGACAGGGGACGGGACAGGGGACGGGACAGGGGACGGGACAGGGGACGGGACAGGGGACGGGACAGGGGACGGGACAGGGGACGGGACAGGGGACGGGACAGAGGACAGGACAGAGGACAGGACTGAGCTGCCTGATGGGTATCAGATAACTGTATTACAAATCAGTCTTGTGCCTCCTGGTACCGCATTGATTAATGGCCTCTGTGGTGGTACAATCGGTTCCCCATCCCACACCGGTCACCTACCTGTAATAACCCCCGGGGCCTGTGCTGCCATCACTGCCTGAGGTAATGCCCCAAGTGGCTGTGCCAGGGTTAGTGCCGGTGTGACAAGCCCAGGACTGGTCAGCGTGCCGAGGACCGCCGCTCCGGCTACTGCTTCCTACAGGAGAAAGAAGCAACACAAGGTCAAATAAACATCTGTGACGAAGAAAATGGCACAAGAGGCAACGTAGTGAGAGAGAGGGAGCCGCGCCATACAGGACGCAGCAGCCACTGAAAGGACACAAGTTGGAGTCGGAGCCCCACCACCCCAGAAAACATGAAGCCATAGTCCTCCTCACCTGAGCTGTGATCTTGGCGGTGGCAGCGGCGGCAGCTACCGCAGCAGCGGGCGGCAGACCTCCAGGTGTGGCGGGCGTCAGCAGGGGCATGGGCGGCGTTACTGCTTTTCCTACTCGGAGATACTGACCACCCAAATCAAACAAGTTCATGGAGGAAACGGCATCCTGCGAGGACTGCGCCTTCTCATACTCTGGAAGTAGGGGAAGGAAGGCGGTGAGCTCTCGGGGCAGGGCCCCCTTCATTTTACATGTGGTGCAGACAATGCGATATGCATGGGGGCTGCAGAATGCGCCAATGACTGTGGCCGCATTCACCCCAAGTGCAGACATGGCATGGCTCTCGCCAGCACCCGTGTCTGGTAACGCAGCTCAGTCCCGGCTGCAGAACTAGCACAAATACTTCACCCGTAAAGCATCCGACACCCACAGCTCGCCCTACGGGAGCACTCACCTATAAAGCCGTAACCTTTGTGTTTGCCTGTCGTGGGGTCCCGGGCTAACATACATGACTTAATCTTTCCAAAGGCCTCAAACACGCTCTTGATGTCGTCGTCGGATAAGTCCTGGTGGACAGAGGCCACGTAGATCCTGTTGAAGGAACGTGCCTCCTCTGCCAGCTGGTCGATGATGGGCTGCGCCTGGCCAATGTTACTGGGTCTGCCCACCTGGAGGGAGAGAGACCACGGCATGTGAAGCCAAGAACCTGCAGAGGACGGGGGTCCATGACGTTATGTGGGGTGACATTGCTTGTGGGGGTCTGCATGAAGCGGTGCCAGGGCACGCAATGATGGAAACCACCAAGCTGCCAGGACCGGAATCTGACCAGGCTGCTATAACATGGGATCCGCAGCGATATAAGCGCCATACTCTCACCTTTATGTTCCTTCCGCCCAACATGACGGAGTTCATCTGCTCCAGTGCCAGCTGCGCAGCCTCCGGGACCTCGTACTCCACAAACGCAAATCCCTGGAGGAAGACGAGAGAAGAATGAAGATGCAGCTCCGGCAGGCGGCCGAGATGGCGACCACCTCCTACAAGTCGCCGGATGATCTGGATAAGCATAAAACGAACTCCCTAATAATAAAAGGTGCCGTCTCCTGAGATGTTTCCCAGCTGACAACACCGAATGTAGCTGCAGAAGGATGTACGTGGACAGCTCGAGTCCCGCAGGATCATGGAAGGCACGTCCGAGGCCGGACATCACTTATGCTTTTAGGTTTTACTTACCTTGTGCTTCATTGTGACCGAGTCCCAGGACATGTCGATACTTTTAATAGGTCCAAAAGGTGCAAAGGCCTGTCGAATGGTATCTTCTCCCAGCTCGTAGTAGATGGAGCCAACGTAGACTCGGCACATTATGGCGAGGGCACGTTGCCGCTGGGCAGCGATCTAGGAGAGAAAATCCAGCAATCAGGAGCAGCGCCACCGACAGGAGCCATGAGCAAAAAACTTAAATCTCATCATCCTCGACCCCGACCACCTCCCCATCCACAGGACAATTAACCCCAGTATCTCACCACCGCCCAATTGTGAGTGCTGCCAGCGGAGGCCGCGGACAGCCCTTCCCGACCTGCAGGAGGAGGAAACTGGTTAGAGACACGTGAGAAATCACAGGACCAGGACTCGTTACCTCCAATCTCCGCACCTCCTCAGCCGGCCAAGAAAGAGTACTACTACCCGCCTAAAAATGGATCCTTCCCCTGAGTGGGCACCCGCTACCTGCCCGAGATAATACAGACATGGTCAACAAAGGGTAAACTGCAACAGATAAAGGAGCAGCCATTACTGAGCTATTATAACCCCTGAGAGGCACTGACGGGAGCGAGCACTTCAGTCTACAGAGAGGAAGGGGATAACACAGCCAGAGCGAGCGCCTCAGCCCATTGAGAGGACGGGGATAACACAGCCGGAGCGAGCGCCTCAATCTACAGAGAGGATGGGGATAACACAGCCGGAGCGAGCGCCTCTCTACAGAGAGGACGGGGATAACACAGCCAGAGCGAGCGCCTCAGTCCACTGAGAGGACGGGGATAACACAGCCAGAGCGAGCGCCTCAGACCACTGAGAGGACGGGGATAACACAGCCAGAGCGAGCGCCTCAGCCCACTGAGAGGACGGGGATAACACAGCCGGAGCGAGCGCCTCAGCCCACTGAGAAGACGGGGATAACACAGCCAGAGCGAGCGCCTCAGCCCACTGAGAGGACGGGGATAACACAGCCGGAGCGAGCGCCTCAATCTACAGAGAGGACGGGGATAACACAGCCGGAGCGAGCGCCTCAGACCACTGAGAGGACGGGGATAACACAGCCAGAGCGAGCGTCTCAATCTACAGAGAGGACGGGGATAACACAGAGCGAGCGCCTCAGCCCACTGAGAGGACGGGGATAACACAGCCAGAGCGAGCGCCTCAATCTACAGAGAGGACGGGGATAACACAGAGCGAGCGCCTCAGCCCACTGAGAGGACGGGGATAACACAGCCAGAGCGAGCGCCTCAGCCCACTGAGAGGACGGGGATAACACAGCCGGAGCGAGCGCCTCAATCTACAGAGAGGACGGGGATAACACAGCCGGAGCGAGCGCCTCAGTCCACTGAGAGGACGGGGATAACACAGCCAGAGCGAGCGCCTCAATCTACAGAGAGGACGGGGATAACACAGAGCGAGCGCCTCAGCCCACTGAGAGGACGGGGATAACACAGCCAGAGCGAGCGCCTCAATCTACAGAGAGGACGGGGATAACACAGAGTGAGCGCCTCAGCCCACTGAGAGGACAGGGATAACACAGCCAGAGCGAGCGCCTCAGCCCACTGAGAGGACGGGGATAACACAGCCGGAGCGAGCGCCTCAATCTACAGAGAGGACGGGGATAACACAGCCGGAGCGAGCGCCTCAATCTACAGAGAGGACGGGGATAACACAGCCGGAGCGAGCGCCTCAGTCCACTGAGAGGACGGGGATAACACAGCCAGAGCGAGTGCCTCAGCCCACTGAGAGGACGGGGATAACACAGCCAGAGCGAGCGCCTAAATCTACAGAGAGGACGGGGATAACACAGCCGGAGCGAGCGCCTCAATCTACAGAGAGGACAAGGATAACACAGCCGGAGAGAGCGCCTCAATCTACAGAGAGGACGGGGATAACACGGCCAGAGCGAGCGCCTCAATCTACAGAGAGAACGGGGATAACACGGCCAGAGCGAGCGCCTCAATCTACAGAGAGGACGGGGATAACAAAGCCCCGGAGCGAGCGCCTCAGTCCACTGAGAGGACGGGGATAACACGGCCAGAGCGAGCGCCTCAATCTACAGAGAGGACGGGGATAACAAAGCCCCGGAGCGAGCGCCTCAGTCCACTGAGAGGACGGGGATAACACGGCCGGAGTGAGCATCTCAATCTACAAAAAGGTTGGGGATAAAACAGCCGAAGGGAGCGCCTCAGTCTACAGAAAGGACGGGGATAACATGGCCGGAGCGAGCGCCTCAGTCTACAGAGGACGGGGATAACACAGCCGGAGCGAACGCCTCAATCTACAGAGAGGACGGGGATAACACAGCCGGAGCGAACGCCTCAATCTACAGAGAGGACGGGGATAACACAGCCGGAGCGAACGCCTCAATCTACAGAGAGGACGGGGATAACACAGCCGGAGCGAGTGCCTCAGTCTACATTGGCACGTTCAGGAATTGCTGCCATTTTTCTACAAATCCTCCTCATTTCAGGGTCTCAGAAGTAAGCGGACAAATTAAATTTTCCATAAATAAAATGTCGATGTTGAACCCTTTGCAGCAATGATGGCCTGAAGTCTGGAGGCCATGGATGTCACCATCGCTGGTCTCCTCCGGTGTGAGGCTTTGCAGCAATGACGGCCTGAAGTCTGGAGGCCATGGACGTCACCATCGCTGGTCTCCTCCGGTGTGAGGCTTTGCAGCAATGACGGGCTGAAGTCTGGGGGCCATGGCCGTCACCATCGCTGGTCTCCTGTGTGAGGTTCTGCAGCAATGACGCTGGCCTCTTCCGGTGTGAGGCTTTGCAGTAATGACGTCCTGAAGTCTGGAGGCCATGGATGTCACCATCGCTGGTCTCCTCCGGTGTGAGGCTTTGCAGCAATGACGGCCTGAAGTCTGGAGGCCATGGCCGTCACCATCGCTGGTCTCCTCCGGTGTGAGACTTTGTAGCAATGATGGCCTGGAGTCTGGAGGCCATGGCCGTCACCATCGCTGGTCTCCTCCGGTGTGAGGCTTTGCAGCAATGACGGCCTGGAGTCTGGAGGCCATGCCGTCACCATCGCTGGTTTTCTTCAGTGTGAGGCTTTGCAGCAATGATGGTCTGAAGTCTGGAGGGCATGGCCGGCACCATCGCTGGCCTCCTCCGGTGTGAGGCTTTGCAGCAATGATGGCCTGAAGTCTGGAGGCCACGGCTGTCACCATCGCTGGCCTCCTCCGGTGTGAGGCTTTGCCGCCTTTCCTGCAGTGACTTCAGTTGTCGCTTGTTTGTGGCTCTTTCTACCCTTTGCCTTCAGCCGGTGAAATACGGCTCGATGGGCTGAGATCTGGTGAGGATTAAGCCATTGCAGAACATTCCCCGTCTTTGCTTTCTCAGGATGTTTTGGGTCATGGTCCGTCTGTCCTGTGAAGCCTCCAATCATCCTTGCTGGATTTGGGTGAATCTGAGCAGACAGTCTCGCCCTGTACACACAGGATTCATCCGGCTGCTTCTGTCTTCAGTCTCATCATCATCAGTAACCACTGGTGACCCTGCCCCGTTGGCAGCCATGCATGTCCGCGCCATCACACCGCCTCCACCATGTGTTACATGGGATGTGCCGAGGATCAGGAGCCGCTCCAAGCAGTCTCCAGACTTTCTCCTTCCATCATTCTGGTGCAGGGTGATCTTGGTTTTGCTTTTCCAGCCCTGGCGGCTTCTTTAGATGTTTTTGGTAAAGTCTAATCCGGCCTTTCTATTTTCTGGCTGATTAATGGTTTGCACCTTGTGGTGACCCCTCGGTATTTGCTCTTATGTCTTCTGTTTATGGAGGACTTCCTGGAGGGTGGTCTTCAATTGAAGAGGGATGTTGTTAAGGGGATTTTCTTCACCATGGGAAGGATTGTGCGATCATCCATCCCTGGTGTCTTCCGGGGACGTCCAGGCCATTCTGAGTTTTTTTCAGAATGTACAAACGTTGATTTGGCCAGTACGAATATTTTTGCCCTCTGATGAATTTATTCCTTTTTTTTTTTAGCCTAACAATGGTCCGTTTCTCTTCCATTGAGAGCTCTTTTGTCCGCATGTTGTGGGTTCACAGCAAACAGCTTCCAAATGCAAATGCTGCACCTTGACCTTTTACCTGCTTAATTGATGAAGGATTAACGATGGAAAAGCCCATGCAGCCCAGTAAAGAGCTTCTGAGATAATTGTCTAAGTACTTTTGGTCCCTTTATAAAGAGGCAGCTCCATATTACAGAGCTGTAATGCCTAAACCCTTCCCCCCAATAAGGATGTGAACCCCCTCAGATTAAAGCTGAGAGTCGGCACTTTAAGCCCAGTTTGATGATAGAACTGGATCTGGAGTGTGTTTTGGTAAATGTCTACAATGCCAAAACTTGCATCACCGTTTTAGAAACACATTTAATATGAATCAGGACTGACTATTAGGCTGCAGCTTCTTACACCACAGCCCCAGACACGGCTCAGAGAGGGGACTGTTCTCCTTCATGAGAAATCTCTCTGTAAGGGCCACAAGTTCTCACTAGGGTTTAGGTCCGGAGAGGACGGGGCCGGGTCATTATTCTCCATCTTTGTGGCCTTTCTTGGCCCCGAGCAGTGGAGACTGAGATGCTGCAATGGAGACTTGTCCTGCAGAACAGTCCTGGATTTCTGGAGAGACGCAGTCTAATTCCTGCTCCACTGCTGGTAGTGTCTTCTAATCAGCGGCAGGAGGTTTGGGAGATGACTGTGATCCATCTTAAACCCGAAAAGGGTCCAAAGAGCTCCTCTGTAATAATCCCGGCCCATAGCAGTGCCCACCTCCACCTCGCTGGGGTCTGAGGGGAAGTGGAGGTCTGTGCCCGGCTGATCAGCTCCAGCCCATCCAGAGTCGCTCTCATCTCATTAGTCCATAAAACCTGTGAACAATCTGTATCAGATATTTCGTGGCCTAGTCTTTACTTGTCCACTTCTGTGTCTTACTAAGTGGTGGTCGGTCTCGGCCTCCTCACCTCGGCTCTCTCTCTGAGCACCTTGTATTTCTATGTCTTGCTCAGTGGTGGTCGGGCTCAGCCTCCTCACCTCGGCCGTGTCTCTGAGCACTGAACACCTTGTATTTCTGTGTCTTGCTCAGTGGTGGTCGGTCTCGGCCTCCTCACCTCGGCTGTGTCTCTGAGCAGCTTGTACTTCTGTGTCTTGCTCAGTGGTGGTCGGGCTCAGCCTCCTCACCTCAGCCTCCTCACCTCAGCCGTGTCTCTGAGCACCTTGTACTTCTGTGTCTTGCTCAGTGGTGGTCGGGCTCAGCCTCCTCACCTCAGCCGTGTCTCTGAGCACCTTGTACTTCTGTGTCTTGCTCAGTGGTGGTCGGGCTCAGCCTCCTCACCTCGGCCATGTCTCTGAGCACCTTGTCCTTCTGAGTATTGCTCAGTGGTGGTCGGGCTCGGCCTCCTCACCTCGGCTGTGTCTCTGAGCAGCTTGTACTTCTGTTTCTTGCTCAGTGGTGGTCGGTCTCGGCCTCCTCACCTCGGCTGTGTCTCTGAGCACCTTGTCCTTCTGTGTCTTGCTCAGTGGTGGTCGGTCTCAGCCTCCTCACCTCGGCTGTGTCTCTGAGCAGCTTGTACTTCTGTGTCTCGCTCAGTGGTGGTCGGTCTCGGCCTCCTCACCTCGGCTGTGTCTCTGAGCACCTTGTACTTCTGTGTCTCGCTCAGTGGTGGTCGGGCTCAGCCTCCTCACCTCGGCCATGTCTCTGAGCACCTTGTACTTCTGTGTCTTGCTCAGTGGTGGTCGGGCTCGACCTCCTCCTCAGCTGTGTCTCTCAGCACTGAGCACCTTGTACTTCTGGCCTCCTTGGAGGCTGCAGATCGGCTTCTTCTTGTGTCTTTGGTGTTTTTCGGCGGCTTTTTTTGGCTCACGTTCTTTGCTCCCCATTTGCAACAAAAGTTTTGCTGGTTTTGTGATCGCCCCAATATCTTGACATTTTGCAGGAGCTGCGTCCTCTGTAGACTGGGAGCAATCGGTTACTTTTCAGAGTCAAGTACAGCGCCTTGAAAATGTCTTCACACCCCATAAATGTTTCCACATCTTTCACGTTACACCCACAAACTGAAATGTATTTTATTGGGATTTTCTGTGATACAAAGTAACGAGCATTTGTGATGTGTAAAGGAAAGGATACATGGTTTACTATGGTAATTATTTACACGTATAAATCTGAACATTGTGCATTTGTATTCAACCCCCTGTAGACGGATGCCCCTAAATAAAATCCTAAGTGACCAATCGTCTCCATAAGTCACATAATTAGCACACTGAGTCCACCTGGGTGTGATTTATCCTCAGTATAACCACAGCTGCTCTGTGAAGGCCTCAGAGGTTCATTAAAACCAAGGAGCTCACCAGACAGGTCAGGGATTAAGCTGAAAACCAAGGTGCACACCAGACAGGTCAGGGATAAAGCTGAAAACAAAGGAGCTCACCAGACAGGTCAGGGATAAAGCTGAAAACCAAGGAGCTCACCAGACAGGTCAGGGATAAAGCTGAAAACCAAGGAGCTCACCAGACAGGTCAGTGATAAAGCTGAAAACCAAGGAGCACACCAGACAGGTCAGGGATAAAGCTGAAAACCAAGGAGCTCACCAGACAGGCCAGGGATAAAGCTGAAAACCACGGAGCACACCAGACAGGTCAGGGATAAATTGAAGACGAAAGCAGGGTTAAGTTATAAAAAATAGCCCAAGTGCTGAACACTTCATGGAGCATCAATCCAACATCTAAACATGGGAGTATGGCACAACTACAAAGCTACCAAGACCTGGTCGTCCGCCTAACCAGACATCCCAAGCAAGTAGAGCACTAATTAGAGAAGCCAAGAATCCCATGGTCACTGAAGGAGCTGCAGATCCCCAGCTCAGGGGGAGAATCTGTCCACAGGAGAACTATTCGTCGTATACTCCACAAATCTGGCCTTTATGGAAGAGCGTCAAGAAAAAAAAGCCATTTTTTTAAAGCCTACCGTTTTCAGTAAGCCATGAAGGTGACACAGTGAGCATGTAGAAGAAGAGGCTCTGGTCAGAGGAGACCACAGGAGAACTTTTTCTAAATGTAAAAGACCCCAAAAGACTGCAGCAGAGAAAGCTGGAGAGACAGACCCCAAAAGACTGCAGCAGAGAAAGGTGGAGAGACAGACCCCAAAAGACTGCAGCAGAGAAAGGTGGAGAGACAGACCCCAAAAGACTGCAGCAGAGAAAGGTGGAGACAGACCCCAAAAGACTGCAGAGAAAGGTGGAGACAGACCCCAAAAGACTGCAGAGAAAGGTGGAGACAGACCCCAAAAGACTGCAGCAGTGATCACAGTGAGAGGTGGTCCTACATAGTAGTGACTCGGGGGCTGAATACTAACGCACGGCACAATGGTCAGATCTATATTTGTAGAATAATCAGTGACCTCGTATCATTTCCTCACTAATACTCCTTACTTTGTATCACAGAAAATCCCAATAACCTACATTTAAGTTTGTGGCTGTAACGAGAAAAAAAAAGTGCGAAAAAGTTTGTGGGGTATGAAGACTTTTGCAGGGCACTGTACATTTCTTTTCTGGCTCATTTTTGGAGAACAAGCTCCTAACAATTCTGCACACCCTTCTAAAAAGCGGGGTATCCTGAGGCCACACCTCTCATTACATATCACCTGACCTGCTTCAGCCAATCAGCATGCAGGTTTATACAGGTGGAGGTGGGAAAAGTTCAGGAAAGGATGATCTGGCGACCTCCGCACTGCTGGGGATTCTGCACAGTGTAGACAGAGGTGTAAAGGCCGCGCTGTAGGGAATGTAAGCGGCAGCTCATAAAGCAGAGATGAAGGTTAGGAACTGTGGGGTCCACTCTAACGTGGAGTCACAGCTACAACTATTAGTCGGTGTAGACCCCGAGTGCGCCTCCGTTAGGCCGGGGGTCCCAAGAGGCAGGTCTGACACTCACTCCCTGGAACCAAACAGGAATTACTTCCTTCTTCACCCCTCTATTTCTGCAGCGATTAAGAAGTAGGTTCCCATTATAGACAATGTAAGGAAACCACAGACCGGTGAACCCATCATTCACTGTAATGAGCAATCATCCACAGTGCAGGGAGAAAACTAAGTGAACCCCTATATTTAAGGACTTGTAGCTGTAGATAAGACGCATGCTGGCGAGGAGGAAAACTGGAGCTCCTCCCTGAAGCTTCAGCTGATTTCTGAGATGTGCAGAACGCTCTTCAGGTGCGGACGCGGCATCGCCACAGGGTTAACGTCCGGACGAGGCCCCTTCACAGGGTTAATGTCTGAACACGAGACCTCCAAGATGTTAATGTTGGAACTCGACATCTTCAAAACACAGAGGTTTTCCCCCCACGTTTCAGAGGATTTCGGTGCGGCTCTGAGTCGCCTCGTCTTATCTCCTCCGTCCTGGGAGCATTGGGGAACATTCAGTTCTTCTGGAGACGCAGCGGCCTCCTCCTCCTCCTCCTGGAGCCGGCTCTTGCTCAATGTTTTGCAGCAGCGGACACGTGATCAGAGGCTTTACAGTCTGCACGGTGGCGAAGGAGCTTTTGCTGCTACCCCTGACTTCTCTCCCTTTCTGAATCGCCCATTGTGCTCTTGAAGTGATCAAGATGTCCAGCCCTGGAGACAGCCCTGGAGACAGCCCTGGAGACAGCCCTGGAGACAGCCCTGGAGACAGCCCTGGAGACAGCCCTGGAGACAGCCCTGGAGACAGCCCTAGTCTTGAATATTCCTGCCTTGTAGAAATGTGTGACCGTGGACTGACGCACTCCCTAGTTTCAGCTTTTGTAACATTACCCAGTGTCATGTGTCCTGGAGGCAGGGCTGACACTGGCCAGGAGAGAGGGCAGGAACCAGGCAGTGTGTGCCTTTATTTCACGGACGAGAGTCCTAAAATAACCTCCAGCCCTCTCTTCCTCCTCCTCCTCTCCAGCCCTCTCTTCCTCCTCCTCCTCCTCTCCAGCCCTCTCTTCCTCCTCCTCCTCCTCCTCTCCAGCCCTCTCTTCCTCCTCCTCCTCCTCCTCTCCAGCCCTCTCTTCCTCCTCCTCCTCCTCCTCTCCAGCCCTCTCTTCCTCCTCCTCCTCCTCCTCTCCAGCCCTCTCTTCCTCCTCCTCTCCAGCCCTCTCTTCCTCCTCCTCTCCAGCCCTCTCTTCCTCCTCCTCTCCAGCCCTCTCTTCCTCCTCCTCTCCAGCCCTCTCTTCCTCCTCCTCCTCCTCCTCTCCAGCCCTCTCTTCCTCCTCCTCCTCCTCTCCAGCCCTCTCTTCCTCCTCCTCCTCCTCCTCTCCAGCCCTCTCTTCCTCCTCCTCCTCCTCTCCAGCCCTCTCTTCCTCCTCCTCCTCCTCTCCAGCCCTCTCTTCCTCCTCCTCCTCCTCTCCAGCCCTCTCTTCCTCCTCCTCCTCCTCTCCAGCCCTCTCTTCCTCCTCCTCCTCCTCTCCAGCCCTCTCTTCCTCCTCCTCCTCCTCTCCAGCCCTCTCTTCCTCCTCCTCCTCCTCTCCAGCCCTCTCTTCCTCCTCCTCCTCCTCTCCAGCCCTCTCTTCCTCCTCCTCCTCCTCTCCAGCCCTCTCTTCCTCCTCCTCCTCCTCTCCAGCCCTCTCTTCCTCCTCCTCCTCCTCTCCAGCCCTCTCTTCCTCCTCCTCCTCTCCAGCCCTCTCTTCCTCCTCCTCCTCCTCTCCAGCCCTCTCTTCCTCCTCCTCCTCCTCTCCAGCCCTCTCTTCCTCCTCCTCCTCTCCAGCCCTCTCTTCCTCCTCCTCCTCTCCAGCCCTCTCTTCCTCCTCCTCCTCTCCAGCCCTCTCTTCCTCCTCCTCCTCTCCAGCCCTCTCTTCCTCCTCCTCCTCTCCAGCCCTCTCTTCCTCCTCCTCCTCTCCAGCCCTCTCTTCCTCCTCCTCCTCTCCAGCCCTCTCTTCCTCCTCCTCCTCTCCAGCCCTCTCTTCCTCCTCCTCCTCTCCAGCCCTCTCTTCCTCCTCCTCCTCTCCAGCCCTCTCTTCCTCCTCCTCCTCTCCAGCCCTCTCTTCCTCCTCCTCCTCTCCAGCCCTCTCTTTCTCCTCCTCCTCTCCAGCCCTCTCTTCCTCCTCCTCCTCTCCAGCCCTCTCTTCCTCCTCCTCCTCTCCAGCCCTCTCTTCCTCCTCCTCCTCTCCAGCCCTCTCTTCCTCCTCCTCCTCTCCAGCCCTCTCTTCCTCCTCCTCCTCTCCAGCCCTCTCTTCCTCCTCCTCCTCTCCAGCCCTCTCTTCCTCCTCCTCCTCTCCAGCCCTCTCTTCCTCCTCCTCCTCTCCAGCCCTCTCTTCCTCCTCCTCCTCTCCAGCCCTCTCTTCCTCCTCCTCCTCTCCAGCCCTCTCTTCCTCCTCCTCCTCTCCAGCCCTCTCTTCCTCCTCCTCCTCTCCAGCCCTCTCTTCCTCCTCCTCCTCTCCAGCCCTCTCTTCCTCCTCCTCCTCTCCAGCCCTCTCTTCCTCCTCCTCCTCTCCAGCCCTCTCTTCCTCCTCCTCCTCTCCAGCCCTCTCTTCCTCCTCCTCCTCTCCAGCCCTCTCTTCCTCCTCCTCCTCTCCAGCCCTCTCTTCCTCCTCCTCCTCTCCAGCCCTCTCTTCCTCCTCCTCCTCTCCAGCCCTCTATTCCTCGTCCTCCTCTCCAGCCCTCTATTCCTCGTCTCCTCTCCAGCCCTCTCTTCCTCTCCAGCCCTCTCCTCCTCTCCAGCCCTCTCCTCCTCCTCCTCCTCTCCAGCCCTCTCTTCCCTCCTCCTCCTCTCCAGCCCTCTCTTCCTCCTCCTCCTCTCCAGCCCTCTCTTCCTCCTCCTCCTCTCCAGCCCTCTCTTCCTCCTCCTCCTCTCCAGCCCTCTCTTCCTCCTCCTCCTCTCCAGCCCTCTCTTCCTCCTCCTCCTCTCCAGCCCTCTCTTCCTCCTCCTCCTCTCCAGCCCTCTCTTCCTCCTCCTCCTCTCCAGCCCTCTCTTCCTCCTCCTCCTCTCAGCCCTCTATTCCTCGTCCTCCTCTCCAGCCCTCTCTTCCTCTCCAGCCCTCTCTTCCTCTCCAGCCCTCTCTTCCTCCTCCTCTCCAGCCCTCTCTTCCTCCTCCTCCTCTCCAGCCCTCCTCCTCCTCCTCTCCAGCCCTCTTCCTCCTCCTCTCCAGCCCTCTCTTCCTCCTCCTCCTCTCCAGCCCTCTCCTCCTCCTCTCCAGCCCTCTCCTCCTCCTCCCCAGCCCTCTCCTCCTCCTCCCCAGCCCTCTCTTCCTCCTCCCCAGCCCTCTCTTCTTCCTCCTCTCCAGCCCTCTCTTCTCCCTCCTCTCCAACCCTCTCTTCCTCCTCCTCCCCAGCCCTCTCTTCCTCCTCCTCCCCAGCCCTCTCTTCCTCCTCCTCCCCAGCCCTCTCTTCCTCCTCCTCTCCAGCCCTCTCTTCCTCCTCCTCTCCAGCCCTCTCTTCCTCCTCCTCCTCCTCTCCAGCCCTCTCTTCCTCCTCCTCCTCCTCTCCAGCCCTCTCTTCCTCCTCCTCCTCCTCTCCAGCCCTCTCTTCCTCCTCCTCCTCCTCTCCAGCCCTCTCTTCCTCCTCCTCTCCAGCCCTCTCTTCCTCCTCCTCTCCAGCCCTCTCTTCCTCCTCCTCTCCAGCCCTCTCTTCCTCCTCCTCCCCAGCCCTCTCTTCCTCCTCCTCTCCAGCCCTCTCTTCCTCCTCCTCCCCAGCCCTCTCTTCCTCCTCCTCTCCAGCCCTCTCTTCCTCCTCCTCTCCAGCCCTCTCTTCCTCCTCCTCTCCAGCCCTCTCTTCCTCCTCCTCCTCTCCAGCCCTCTCTTCCTCCTCCTCCTCTCCAGCCCTCTCTTCCTCCTCCTCCTCTCCAGCCCTCTCTTCCTCCTCCTCCCCAGCCCTCTCTTCCTCCTCCTCCCCAGCCCTCTCTTCCTCCTCCTCCTCTCCAGCCCTCTCCTCCTCCTCTCCAGCCCTCTCCTCCTCCTCTCCAGCCCTCTCCTCCTCCTCCTCCCCAGCCCTCTCCTCCCCAGCCCTCTCCCTCCTCCTCCTCCCCAGCCCTCTCCTCCTCCTCCTCCCCAGCCCTCTCCTCCTCCTCCTCCCCAGCCCTCTCTTCCTCCTCCTCCCCAGCCCTCTCTTCCTCCTCCTCTCCAGCCCTCTCTTCCTCCTCCTCTCCAGCCCTCTCTTCCTCTCCTCCTCCCCAGCCCTCTCTTCCTCCTCCTCCTCCCCAGCCCTCTCTTCCTCCTCCTCCCCAGCCCTCTCCTCCTCCTCTCCAGCCCTCTCCTCCTCCTCCTCCCCAGCCCTCTCCTCCTCCTCCCCAGCCCTCTCCTCCTCCTCCTCCCCAGCCCTCTCCTCCTCCTCCTCCCCAGCCCTCTCCTCCTCCTCCTCCCCAGCCCTCTCCTCCTCCTCCTCCCCAGCCCTCTCTTCCTCCTCCTCCCCAGCCCTCTCTTCCTCCTCCTCTCCAGCCCTCTCTTCCTCCTCCTCCCCAGCCCTCTCTTCCTCCTCCTCCTCTCCAGCCCTCTTCCTCCTCCTCTCCAGCCCTCTCTTCCTCCTCCTCCCCAGCCCTCTCTTCCTCCTCCTCCCCAGCCCTCTCTTCCTCCTCCTCCTCTCCAGCCCTCTCTTCCTCTTCCTCCTCCTCTCCAGCCCTCTCTTCCTCCTCCTCCTCTCCAGCCCTCTCCTCCTCCTCTCCAGCCCTCTCCTCCTCCTCTCCAGCCCTCTCCTCCTCCTCTCCAGCCCTCTCCTCCTCCTCCTCCCCAGCCCTCTCTTCCTCCTCCTCTCCAGCCCTCTCTTCCTCCTCCTCTCCAGCCCTCTCTTCCTCCTCCTCTCCAGCCCTCTCTTCCTCCTCCTCCTCCTCTCCAGCCCTCTCTTCCTCCTCCTCCCCAGCCCTCTCTTCCTCCTCCTCCCCAGCCCTCTCTTCCTCCTCCTCTCCAGCCCTCTCTTCCTCCTCCTCTCCAGCCCTCTCTTCCTCCTCCTCCTCTCCAGCCCTCTCTTCCTCCTCCTCCTCCTCTCCAGCCCTCTCTTCCTCCTCCTCCTCCTCTCCAGCCCTCTCTTCCTCCTCCTCCTCTCCAGCCCTCTCTTCCTCCTCCTCCCCAGCCCTCTCTTCCTCCTCCTCCTCTCCAGCCCTCTCCTCCTCCTCTCCAGCCCTCTCCTCCTCCTCCTCCCCAGCCCTCTCCTCCTCCTCCTCCCCAGCCCTCTCCTCCTCCTCCTCCCCAACCCTCTCCTCCTCCTCCTCCCCAGCCCTCTCTTCCTCCTCCTCCTCCTCCAGCCCTCTCCTCCTCCTCTCCAGCCCTCTCCTCCTCCTCTCCAGCCCTCTCCTCCTCTCCAGCCCTCTCCTCCTCCTCCTCCCCAGCCCTCTCCTCCTCCTCCTCCCAAGCCCTCTCCTCCTCCTCCTCCCCAACCCTCTCCTCCTCCTCCTCCCCAGCCCTCTCTTCCTCCTCCTCCCCAGCCCTCTCTTCCTCCTCCTCTCCAGCCCTCTCTTCCTCCTCCTCCCCAACCCTCTCCTCCTCCTCCTCCCCAGCCCTCTCTTCCTCCTCCTCCCCAGCCCTCTCTTCCTCCTCCTCTCCAGCCCTCTCTTCCTCCTCCTCTCCAGCCCTCTCTTCCTCCTCCTCCTCTCCAGCCCTCTCTTCCTCCTCCTCCTCCCCAGCCCTCTCTTCCTCCTCCTCCCCAGCCTCTCTTCCTCCTCCTCCCCAGCCCTCTCTTCCTCCTCCTCTCCAGCCCTCTCTTCCTCCTCCTCTCCAGCCCTCTCTTCCTCCTCCTCCTCTCCAGCCCTCTCTTCCTCCTCCTCCTCTCCAGCCCTCTCTTCCTCCTCCTCCTCTCCAGCCCTCTTCCTCCTCCTCCTCTCCAGCCCTCTTCCTCCTCCTCTCCAGCCCTCTCTTCCTCCTCCTCCCCAGCCCTCTCTCTCTCCTCCTCTCCAGCCCTCTCCTCCTCCTCCTCTCTCCAGCCCTCTCCTCCTCCTCCTCCCCAGCCCTCTCTTCCTCCTCCTCCTCTCCAGCCCTCTCTTCCTCCTCCTCCTCTCCAGCCCTCTCTTCCTCCTCCTCCTCTCCAGCCCTCTCTTCCTCCTCCTCCTCTCCAGCCCTCTCCTCCTCCTCCTCCCCAGCCCTCTCTTCCTCCTCCTCCTCTCCAGCCCTCTCTTCCTCCTCCTCTCCAGCCCTCTCTTCCTCCTCCTCCTCTCCAGCCCTCTCTTCCTCCTCCTCCTCTCCAGCCCTCTCTTCCTCCTCCTCTCCAGCCCTCATTTCCTCCTCCTCTCCAGCCCTCATTTCCTCCTCCTCTCCAGCCCTCATTTCCTCCTCCTCTCCAGCCCTCATTTCCTCCTCCTCTCCAGCCCTCATTTCCTCCACGGAAAAACCTTTTGACAATTAGTTCTTGATGTCTTGGGTTCACTTACATTTTCCTTGCCCTGAGCACAGTATGGACTGACTGCACTGAGTTTTCCCATCTTTGTCACTGTATTTAGGGTCTTTTGTTTCTATAGGAGCCTCCCATGTATATAGGGAATCCCTCCGCCCCACGTGGGAGCCCTATAAACATCCAGGGTAAAGAATGGGATATCTCCCCAGGCTGCAGTCATAGCCAATGCTGGGGGATCGGCAGGTGTCACCATGGGTGCGAAGCCCCCTATAAAGATAGTTACCGCCGAGGACGTGGATTTGCTATAAATGTCCAAGAAGGAAACACTTTAATAAAAAAGAAAAGGCGCAGTGGACGTGGGAGAGGCAGCAGGAGGCGAGCGGCACCGGGAGACCCCAGTCACAGACACAAGATCCAGCATCGGCTCCACTAATCCTCCCCTCATCCACATACAAGGCCAAGGGGCTTAAATACTCTGTGCTGCTGTCTCCATCCATATACATTTTGTGGTGTCGAGTCGTCATCCGGAGCCAAGCGAAGGACCTGCAGGTATGAAGGCGTCGCTTCATGGTCGGCCTGCAGGTGCTCGCAGCGTGCAAAACGTTGAATACAACGTACAGGACTACACCGTGCACCACAGAAAGCTAATCCACTGCTGAAATCTCCCAGCAGCCCCTGCTCCTGCAGAGCGTTTACACCAGTATCAGGAAGTATATCTGTACACGGACTGAGGAAAAGCTCAACGCACCCACAATCCATGAAGGGAGAGAGCTGCAGGTCCACAAGAAACCCTACAGCAGAATAGTGAGTGCAGCTCTGGAGTATAATACAGGAGGTAACTCAGGATCAGTAATGTAATATATGTACACAGTGACTGCACCAGCAGAATAGTGAGTGCAGCTCTGGAGTATAATACAGGAGGTAACTCAGGATCAGTAATATAATGTATGTACACAGTGACTGCACCAGCAGAATAGTGAGTGCAGCTCTGGAGTATAATACAGGATGTAACTCAGGATCAGTAATGTAATGTATGTACACAGTGACTGCACCAGCAGAATAGTGAGTGCAGCTCTGGAGTATAATACAGGATGTAACTCAGGATCAGTAATGTATGTACACAGTGACTGCACCAGCAGAATAGTGAGTGCTGCTCTGAGGTATAATACAGGAGGTAACTCAGGATCAGTAATGTAATGTATGTACACAGTGACTGCACCAGCAGAATAGTGAGTGCAGCTCTGGAGGATAATACAGGATGTAACTCGGGATCAGTAATGTAATGTATGTACACAGTGACTGCACCAGCAGAATAGTGAGTGCAGCTCTGGAGTATAATACAGGATGTAACTCAGGATCAGTAATGTAATGTATGTACACAGTGACTGCACCAGCAGAATAGTGAGTGCAGCTCTGGAGGATAATACAGGATGTAACTCGGGATCAGTAATGTAATGTATGTACACAGTGACTGCACCAGCAGAATAGTGAGGGCAGCTCTGGAGTATAATACAGGGTGTAACTCAGGATCAGTAATGTAATGTATGTACACAGTGACTGCACCAGCAGAATAGTGAGTGCAGCTCTGGAGTATAATACAGGATGTAACTCAGGATCAGTAATGTAATGTATGTACACAGTGACTGCACCAGCAGAATAGTGAGTGCAGCTCTGGAGAATAATACAGGAGGTAACTCAGGATCAGTAATGTAATGTATGTACACAGTGACTCCACCAGCAGAATAGTGAGTGCAGCTCTGGAGTATAATACAGGAGATAACTCAGGATCAGTAATGTAATATATGTACACAGTGACTGCACCAGCAGAATAGTGAGTGCAGCTCTGGAGTATAATACAGGATGTAACTCAGGATCAGTAATGTAATGTATGTACACAGTGACTGCACCAGCAGAATAGTGAGTGCAGCTCTGGAGTATAATACAGGATGTAACTCAGGATCAGTAATGTAATGTATATATACAGTGACTGCACCAGCAGAATAGTGAGTGCAGCTCTGGAGTATAATACAGGATGTAACTCTGGATCAGTAATGTATGTACACAGTGACTGCACCAGCAGAATAGTGAGTGCAGCTCTGGAGTATAATACAGGAGGTAACTCAGGATCAGTAATGTAATGTATGTACACAGTGACTGCACCAGCAGAATAGTGAGTGCAGCTCTGGAGTATAATACAGGAGGTAACTCAGGATCAGTAATGTATGTACACAGTGACTCCACCAGCAGAATAGTGAGTGCAGCTCTGGAGTATAATACAGGATGTAACTCAGGATCAGTAATGTAATGTATGTACACAGTGACTGCACCAGCAGAATAGTGAGCGCAGCTCTGGAGTATAATACAGGATGTAACTCAGGATCAGTAATGTAATGTATGTACACAGTGACTGCACCAGCAGAATAGTGAGCGCAGCTCTGGAGTATAATACAGGATGTAACTCAGGATCAGTAATGTAATGTATGTACACAGTGACTGCACCAGCAGAATAGTGAGTGCAGCTCTGGAGTATAATACATTACATTACTGATCCTGAGTTACCTCCTGTATTATACTCCAGAGCTGCACTCACTATTCTGCTGGTGCAGTCACTGTGTACATACATTACATTACTGATCCTGTGTTACCTCCTGTATGTACACAGTGACTGCACCAGCAGAATAGTGAGTGCAGCTCTGGAGTATAATACAGGAGGTAACTCAGGATCAGTAATGTAATGTATTATACTCCAGAGCTGCACTCACTATTCTGCTGGTGCAGTCACTGTGTACATACATTACATTACTGATCCTGAGTTACATCCTGTATTATACTCCAGAGCTGCACTCACTATTCTGCTGGTGCAGTCACTGTGTACATACATTACATTACTGATCATGTGTTACCTCCTGTATGTACACAGTGACTGCACCAGCAGAATAGTGAGTGCAGCTCTGGAGTATAATACAGGACGTAACTCAGGATCAGTAATGTAATGTATGTACACAGTGACTGCACCAGCAGAATAGTGAGCGCAGCTCTGGAGTATAATACAGGAGGTAACTCAGGATCAGTAATGTAATGTATGTACACAGTGACTGCAACAGCATAATAGTGAGTGCAGCTCTGGAGTATAATACAGGAGGTAACTCAGGATCAGTAATGTAATGTATGTACACAGTGACTGCACCAGCAGAATAGTGAGCGCAGCTCTGGAGTATAATACAGGATGTAACTCAGGATCAGTAATGTAATGTATGTACACAGTGACTGCACCAGCAGAATAGTGAGTGCAGCTCTGGAGTATAATACAGGATGTAACTCTGGATCAGTAATGTAATGTATGTACACAGTGACTGCACCAGCAGAATAGTGAGTGCAGCTCTGGAGTATAATACAGGATGTAACTCAGGATCAGTAATGTAATGTATGTACACAGTGACTGCACCAGCAGAAGTGTGAGTGCAGCTCTGGAGTATAATACAGGATGTAACTCTGGATCAGTAATGCAATGTATGTACACGGTGACTGCACCAGCAGAATAGTGAGTGCAGCTCTGGAGTATAATACAGGATGCAACTCAGGATCAGTAATGTAATGTATGTACACAGTGACTGCACCAGCAGAATAGTGAGTGCAGCTCTGGAGTATAATACAGGATGTAACTCCGGATCAGGAATGTATGTACACAGTGACTGCACCAGCAGAATAGTGAGTGCAGCTCTGGGGTATAATACAGGATGTAACTCAGGATCAGTAATGTAATGTATGTACACAGTGACTGCACCAGCAGAATAGTGAGTGCAGCTCTGGAGTATAATACAGGATGTAACTCAGGATCAGTAATGTATGTACACAGTAACTGCACCAGCAGAATAGTGAGTGCAGCTCTGGGGTATAATACAGGAGGTAACTCAGGATCAGTAATTTATGTACACAGTGACTGCACCAGCAGAATACTGAGTGCAGCTCTGGGGTATAATACAGGAGGTAACTCAGGATCAGTAATGTATGTACACAGTGACTGCACCAGCAGAATAGTGAGTGCAGTTCTGGAGTATAATACAGGAGGTAACTCAGGATCAGTAATGTAATGTATGTACACAGTGACTGCACCAGCAGAATAGTGAGTGCAGCTCTGGAGTATAATACAGGAGGTAACTCCGGATCAGTAATGTAATGTATGTACACAGTGACTCCACCAGCAGAATAGTGAGTGCAGCTCTGGAGGATAATACAGGAGGTAACTCAGGATCAGTAATGTAATGTATGTACACAGTGACTGCACCAGAATAGTGAGAGCAGCTCTGGAGTATAATACAGGATGTAACTCAGGATCAGTAATGTAATGTATGTACACAGTGACTGCACCAGCAGAATAGTGAGTGCAGCTCTGGAGTATAATACAGGAGGTAACTCAGGATCAGTAATGTATGTACACAGTGACTGCACCAGCAGAATAGTGAGTGCAGCTCTGGAGTATAATACAGGAGGTAACTCAGGATCAGTAATGTATGTACACAGTGACTGCACCAGCAGAATAGTGAGTGCAGCTCTGACGTATAATACAGGAGGTAACTCAGGGTCAGTAATGTAATGTAATGTATGTACACAGTGACTGCACCAGCAGAATAGTGAGTGCAGCTCTGGAGTATAATACAGGATGTAACTCAGGATCAGTAATGTATGTACACAGTAACTGCACCAGCAGAATAGTGAGTGCAGCTCTGGGGTATAATACAGGAGGTAACTCAGGATCAGTAATTTATGTACACAGTGACTGCACCAGCAGAATAGTGAGTGCAGCTCTGGAGTATAATACAGGAGGTAACTCAGGATCAGTAATGTAATGTATGTACACAGTGACTGCACCAGCAGAATACTGAGTGCAGCTCTGGGGTATAATACAGGAGGTAACTCCGGATCAGTAATGTATGTACACAGTGACTGCACCAGCAGAATAGTGAGTGCAGCTCTGGAGTATAATACAGGATGTAACTCCGGATCAGTAATGTAATGTATGTACACAGTGACTGCACCAGCAGAATAGTGAGTGCAGTTCTGGAGTATAATACAGGAGGTAACTCAGGATCAGTAATGTAATGTATGTACACAGTGACTGCACCAGCAGAATAGTGAGTGCAGCTCTGGAGTATAATACAGGAGGTAACTCCGGATCAGTAATGTAATGTATGTACACAGTGACTCCACCAGCAGAATAGTGAGTGCAGCTCTGGAGGATAATACAGGAGGTAACTCAGGATCAGTAATGTAATGTATGTACACAGTGACTGCACCAGAATAGTGAGAGCAGCTCTGGAGTATAATACAGGAGGTAACTCAGGATCAGTAATGTAATGTAATGTATGTACACAGTGACTGCACCAGCAGAATAGTGAGTGCAGCTCTGGGGTATAATACAGGATGTAACTCAGGATCAGTAATGTAATGTATGTACACAGTGACTGCACCAGCAGAATAGTGAGTGCAGCTCTGGAGTATAATACAGGAGGTAACTCAGGATCAGTAATGTAATGTATGTACACAGTGACTGCACCAGCAGAATAGTGAGTGCAGCTCTGGAGTATAATACATTACATTACTGATCCTGAGTTACCTCCTGTATTATACTCCAGAGCTGCACTCACTATTCTGCTGGTGCAGTCACTGTGTACATACATTACATTACTGATCCTGTGTTACCTCCTGTATGTACACAGTGACTGCACCAGCAGAATAGTGAGTGCAGCTCTGGAGTATAATACAGGAGGTAACTCAGGATCAGTAATGTAATGTATGTACACAGTGACTGCACCAGCAGAATAGTGAGCGCAGCTCTGGAGTATAATACAGGAGGTAACTCAGGATCAGTAATGTAATGTATGTACACAGTGACTGCACCAGCAGAATAGTGAGTGCAGCTCTGGAGTATAATACAGGAGGTAACTCCGGATCAGTAATGTAATGTATGTACACAGTGACTCCACCAGCAGAATAGTGAGTGCAGCTCTGGAGGATAATACAGGAGGTAACTCAGGATCAGTAATGTAATGTATGTACACAGTGACTGCACTAGAATAGTGAGAGCAGCTCTGGAGTATAATACAGGAGGTAACTCAGGATCAGTAATGTAATGTAATGTATGTACACAGTGACTGCACCAGCAGAATAGTGAGTGCAGCTCTGGGGTATAATACAGGATGTAACTCAGGATCAGTAATGTAATGTATGTACACAGTGACTGCACCAGCAGAATAGTGAGTGCAGCTCTGGAGTATAATACAGGAGGTAACTCAGGATCAGTAATGTAATGTATGTACACAGTGACTGCACCAGCAGAATAGTGAGCGCAGCTCTGGAGTATAATACAGGAGGTAACTCAGGATCAGTAATGTAATGTATGTACACAGTGACTGCACCAGCAGAATAGTGAGCGCAGCTCTGGAGTATAATACAGGATGTAACTCAGGATCAGTAATGTAATGTATGTACACAGTGACTGCACCAGCAGAATAGTGAGTGCAGCTCTGGGGTATAATACAGGAGGTAACTCAGGATCAGTAATGCAATGTATGTACACAGTGACTGCACCAGCAGAATAGTGAGTGCAGCTCTGGAGTATATTACAGGATGTAACTCAGGATCAGTAATGTAATGTATGTACACAGTGACTGCACCAGCAGAATAGTGAGTGCAGTTCTGGAGTATAATACAGGATGTAACTCAGGATCAGTAATGTAATGTATGTACACAGTGACTGCACCAGCAGAATAGTGAGTGCAGCTCTGGAGTATAATACAGGATGTAACTCAGGTTCAGTAATGTAATGTATGTACACAGTGACTGCACCAGCAGAATAGTGAGTGCAGCTCTGGAGTATAATACAGGATGTAACTCTGGATCAGTAATGTAATGTATGTACACAGTGACTGCACCAGCAGAATAGTGAGTGCAGCTCTGGGGTATAATACAGGAGGTAACTCAGGATCAGTAATGTAATGTATGTACACAGTGACTGCACCAGCAGAATAGTGAGTGCAGCTCTGGAGTATAATACAGGAGGTAACTCAGGATCAGTAATGTAATGTATGTACACAGTGACTGCACCAGCAGAATAGTGAGTGCAGCTCTGGAGTATAATACAGGATGTAACTCAGGATCAGTAATGTAATGTATGTACACAGTGACTGCACCAGCAGAATAGTGAGTGCAGCTCTGGAGTATAATACAGGAGGTAACTCAGGATCAGTAATGTAATGTATGTACACAGTGACTGCACCAGCAGAATAGTGAGTGCAGCTCTGGAGTATAATACAGGATGTAACTCAGGATCAGTAATGTAATGTATGTACACAGTGACTGCACCAGCAGAATAGTGAGCGCAGCTCTGGAGTATAATACAGGATGTAACTCAGGATCAGTAATGTAATGTATGTACACAGTGACTGCACCAGCAGAATAGTGAGCGCAGCTCTGGAGTATAATACAGGATGTAACTCAGGATCAGTAATGTAATGTATGTACACAGTGACTGCACCAGCAGAATAGTGAGTGCAGCTCTGGAGTATAATACATTACATTACTGATCCTGAGTTACCTCCTGTATTATACTCCAGAGCTGCACTCACTATTCTGCTGGTGCAGTCACTGTGTACATACATTACATTACTGATCCTGTGTTACCTCCTGTATGTACACAGTGACTGCACCAGCAGAATAGTGAGTGCAGCTCTGGAGTATAATACAGGACGTAACTCAGGATCAGTAATGTAATGTATGTACACAGTGACTGCACCAGCAGAATAGTGAGCGCAGCTCTGGAGTATAATACAGGAGGTAACTCAGGATCAGTAATGTAATGTATGTACACAGTGACTGCACCAGCAGAATAGTGAGCGCAGCTCTGGAGTATAATACAGGATGTAACTCAGGATCAGTAATGTAATGTATGTACACAGTGACTGCACCAGCAGAATAGTGAGTGCAGCTCTGGAGTATAATACATTACATTACTGATCCTGAGTTACCTCCTGTATTATACTCCAGAGCTGCACTCACTATTCTGCTGGTGCAGTCACTGTGTACATACATTACATTACTGATCCTGTGTTACCTCCTGTATGTACACAGTGACTGCACCAGCAGAATAGTGAGTGCAGCTCTGGAGTATAATACAGGACGTAACTCAGGATCAGTAATGTAATGTATGTACACAGTGACTGCACCAGCAGAATAGTGAGCGCAGCTCTGGAGTATAATACAGGAGGTAACTCAGGATCAGTAATGTAATGTATGTACACAGTGACTGCAACAGCAGAATAGTGAGTGCAGCTCTGGAGTATAATACAGGAGTTAACTCAGGATCAGTAATGTAATGTATGTACACAGTGACTGCACCAGCAGAATAGTGAGTGCAGCTCTGGAGTATAATACAGGATGTAACTCTGGATCAGTAATGTAATGTATGTACACAGTGACTGCACCAGCAGAATAGTGAGTGCAGCTCTGGAGTATAATACAGGATGTAACTCAGGATCAGTAATGTAATGTATGTACACAGTGACTGCACCAGCAGAAGTGTGAGTGCAGCTCTGGAGTATAATACAGGATGTAACTCTGGATCAGTAATGCAATGTATGTACACGGTGACTGCACCAGCAGAATAGTGAGTGCAGCTCTGGAGTATAATACAGGATGCAACTCAGGATCAGTAATGTAATGTATGTACACAGTGACTGCACCAGCAGAATAGTGAGTGCAGCTCTGGAGTATAATACAGGATGTAACTCCGGATCAGGAATGTATGTACACAGTGACTGCACCAGCAGAATAGTGAGTGCAGCTCTGGGGTATAATACAGGATGTAACTCAGGATCAGTAATGTAATGTATGTACACAGTGACTGCACCAGCAGAATAGTGAGTGCAGCTCTGGAGTATAATACAGGATGTAACTCAGGATCAGTAATGTATGTACACAGTGACTGCACCAGGAGAATAGTGAGTGCAGCTCTGGGGTATAATACAGGAGGTAACTCAGGATCAGTAATGTAATGTATGTACACAGTGACTGCACCAGCAGAATAGTGAGTGCAGCTCTGGAGTATAATACAGGAGGTAACTCAGGATCAGTAATGTAATGTATGTACACAGTGACTGCACCAGCAGAATAGTGAGTGCAGCTCTGGAGTATAATACAGGAGGTAACTCAGGATCAGTAATGTATGTACACAGTGACTGCACCAGCAGAATAGTAAGTGCAGCTCTGGAGTATAATACAGGATGTAACTCAGGATCAGTAATGTATGTACACAGTAACTGCACCAGCAGAATAGTGAGTGCAGCTCTGGGGTATAATACAGGAGGTAACTCAGGATCAGTAATTTATGTACACAGTGACTGCACCAGCAGAATACTGAGTGCAGCTCTGGGGTATAATACAGGAGGTAACTCAGGATCAGTAATGTATGTACACAGTGACTGCACCAGCAGAATAGTGAGTGCAGTTCTGGAGTATAATACAGGATGTAACTCAGGATCAGTAATGTAATGTATGTACACAGTGACTGCACTAGCAGAATAGTGAGTGCAGCTCTGGAGTATAATACAGGAGGTAACTCAGGATCAGTAATGTAATGTATGTACACAGTGACTGCACCAGCAGAATAGTGAGTGCAGCTCTGGAGTATAATACAGGAGGTAACTCCGGATCAGTAATGTAATGTATGTACACAGTGACTCCACCAGCAGAATAGTGAGTGCAGCTCTGGAGGATAATACAGGAGGTAACTCAGGATCAGTAATGTAATGTATGTACACAGTGACTGCACCAGAATAGTGAGAGCAGCTCTGGAGTATAATACAGGATGTAACTCAGGATCAGTAATGTAATGTATGTACACAGTGACTGCACCAGCAGAATAGTGAGTGCAGCTCTGGAGTATAATACAGGAGGTAACTCAGGATCAGTAATGTATGTACACAGTGACTGCACCAGCAGAATAGTGAGTGCAGCTCTGGAGTATAATACAGGAGGTAACTCAGGATCAGTAATGTAATGTATGTACACAGTGACTGCACCAGCAGAATAGTGAGTGCAGCTCTGACGTATAATACAGGAGGTAACTCAGGGTCAGTAATGTAATGTATGTACACAGTGACTGCACCAGCAGAATAGTGAGTGCAGCTCTGGAGTATAATACAGGATGTAACTCAGGATCAGTAATGTATGTACACAGTAACTGCACCAGCAGAATAGTGAGTGCAGCTCTGGGGTATAATACAGGAGGTAACTCAGGATCAGTAATTTATGTACACAGTGACTGCACCAGCAGAATACTGAGTGCAGCTCTGGGGTATAATACAGGAGGTAACTCAGGATCAGTAATGTATGTACACAGTGACTGCACCAGCAGAATAGTGAGTGCAGCTCTGGAGTATAATACAGGATGTAACTCCGGATCAGTAATGTAATGTATGTACACAGTGACTGCACCAGCAGAATAGTGAGTGCAGCTCTGGAGTATAATACAGGAGGTAACTCCGGATGAGTAATGTAATGTATGTACACAGTGACTGCACCAGCAGAATAGTGAGTGCAGTTCTGGAGTATAATACAGGAGGTAACTCAGGATCAGTAATGTAATGTATGTACACAGTGACTGCACCAGCAGAATAGTGAGTGCAGCTCTGGAGTATAATACAGGATGTAACTCCGGATCAGTAATGTAATGTATGTACACAGTGACTGCACCAGCAGAATAGTGAGTGCAGCTCTGGAGTATAATACAGGAGGTAACTCAGGATCAGTAATGTAATGTATGTACACAGTGACTGCACCAGCAGAATAGTGAGTGCAGTTCTGGAGTATAATACAGGAGGTAACTCAGGATCAGTAATGTAATGTATGTACACAGTGACTGCACCAGCAGAATAGTGAGTGCAGCTCTGGAGTATAATACAGGAGGTAACTCCGGATGAGTAATGTAATGTATGTACACAGTGACTCCACCAGCAGAATAGTGAGTGCAGCTCTGGAGGATAATACAGGAGGTAACTCAGGATCAGTAATGTAATGTATGTACACAGTGACTGCACCAGAATAGTGAGAGCAGCTCTGGAGTATAATACAGGAGGTAACTCAGGATCAGTAATGTAATGTATGTACACAGTGACTGCACCAGCAGAATAGTGAGTGCAGCTCTGGGGTATAATACAGGATGTAACTCAGGATCAGTAATGTAATGTATGTACATAGTGACTGCACCAGCAGAATAGTGAGTGCAGCTTTGGAGTATAATACAGGAGGTAACTCAGGATCAGTAATGTATGTACACAGTGACTGCACCAGCAGAATAGTGAGTGCAGCTCTGGAGTATAATACAGGAGGTAACTCAGGATCAGTAATGTAATGTACGTACACAGTGACTGCACCAGCAGAATAGTGAGCGCTGCTCTGGAGTATAATACAGGATGTAACTCAGGATCAGTAATGTAATGTATGTACACAGTGACTCCACCAGCAGAATAGTGAGTGCAGCTCTGGAGGATAATACAGGAGGTAACTCAGGATCAGTAATGTAATGTATGTACACAGTGACTGCACCAGTAGAATAGTGAGTGCAGCTCTGGAGTATAATACAGGATGTAACTCAGGATCAGTAATGTAATGTATATATACAGTGACTGCACCAGCAGAATAGTGAGTGCAGCTCTGGAGTATAATACAGGATGTAACTCAGGATCAGTAATGTAATGTATGTACACAGTGACTGCACCAGCAGAATAGTGAGTGCAGCTCTGGAGTATAATACAGGATGTAACTCAGGTTCAGTAATGTAATGTATGTACACAGTGACTGCACCAGCAGAATAGTGAGTGCAGCTCTGGAGTATAATACAGGAGGTAACTCAGGATCAGTAATGTAATTTATGTACACAGTGACTCCACCAGCAGAATAGTGAGTGCAGCTCTGGAGTATAATACAAGGGGTAACTCAGGATCAGTAATGTAATGTATGTACACAGTGACTCCACCAGCAGAATAGTGAGTGCTGCTCTGGAGTATAATACAGGATGTAACTCCGGATCAGTAATGTAATGTATGTACACAGTGACTGCACCAGCAGAATAGTGAGTGCTGCTCTGGAGTATAATACAGGATGTAACTCAGGATCAGTAATGTAATGTATGTACACAGTGACTGCACCAGCAGAATAGTGAGTGCAGCTCTGGAGTATAATACAGGGGGTAACTCAGGATCAGTAATGTAATATATGTACACAGTGACTGCACCAGCAGAATAGTGAGTGTAGCTCTGGAGTATAATACAGGATGTAACTCAGGATCAGTAATGTAATGCGTGTACACAGTGACTGCACCAGCAGAATAGTGAGTACAGCTCTGGAGTATAATACAGGATGTAACTCAGGATCAGTAATGTAATGTATGTACACAGTGACTGCACCAGCAGAATAGTGAGTGCAGCTCTGGAGTATAATACAGGATGTAACTCAGGATCAGTAATGTAATGTATGTACACAGTGACTGCACCAGCAGAATAGTGAGCGCAGCTCTGGAGTATAATACAGGATGTAACTCAGGATCAGTAATGTAATGTATGTACACAGTGACTGCACCAGCAGAATAGTGAGCGCAGCTCTGGAGTATAATACAGGATGTAACTCAGGATCAGTAATGTAATGTATGTACACAGTGACTGCACCAGCAGAATAGTGAGTGCAGCTCTGGAGTATAATACATTACATTACTGATCCTGAGTTACCTCCTGTATTATACTCCAGAGCTGCACTCACTATTCTGCTGGTGCAGTCACTGTGTACATACATTACATTACTGATCCTGTGTTACCTCCTGTATGTACACAGTGACTGCACCAGCAGAATAGTGAGTGCAGCTCTGGAGTATAATACAGGAGGTAACTCAGGATCAGTAATGTAATGTATGTACACAGTGACTGCACCAGCAGAATAGTGAGTGCAGCTCTGGAGTATAATACAGGAGGTAACTCAGGATCAGTAATGTAATGTATGTACACAGTGACTGCACCAGCAGAATAGTGAGCGCAGCTCTGGAGTATAATACAGGATGTAACTCAGGATCAGTAATGTAATGTATGTACACAGTGACTGCACCAGCAGAATAGTGAGTGCAGCTCTGGAGTATAATACAGGATGTAACTCTGGATCAGTAATGTAATGTATGTACACAGTGACTGCACCAGCAGAATAGTGAGTGCAGCTCTGGAGTATAATACAGGATGTAACTCTGGATCAGTAATGCAATGTATGTACACGGTGACTGCACCAGCAGAATAGTGAGTCCAGCTCTGGAGTATAATACAGGATGCAACTCAGGATCAGTAATGTAATGTATGTACACAGTGACTGCACCAGCAGAATAGTGAGTGCAGCTCTGGAGTATAATACAGGATGTAACTCAGGATCAGTAATGTATGTACACAGTGACTGCACCAGCAGAATAGTGAGTGCAGCTCTGGAGTATAATACAGGATGTAACTCAGGATCAGTAATGTATGTACACAGTGACTGCACCAGCAGAATAGTGAGTGCAGCTCTGGGGTATAATACAGGAGGTAACTCAGGATCAGTAATGCAATGTATGTACACAGTGACTGCACCAGCAGAATAGTGAGTGCAGCTCTGGAGTATAATACAGGAGGTAACTCAGGATCAGTAATGTAATGTATGTACACAGTGACTGCACCAGCAGAATAGTGAGTGCAGCTCTGGAGTATAATACAGGAGGTAACTCTGGATCAGTAATGTAATGTATGTACACAGTGACTGCACCAGCAGAATAGTGAGCGCAGCTCTGGAGTATAATACAGGATGTAACTCAGGATCAGTAATGTATGTACACAGTGACTGCACCAGCAGAATAGTGAGTGCAGCTCTGGAGTATAATACAGGATGTAACTCAGGATCAGTAATGTATGTACACAGTGACTGCACCAGCAGAATAGTGAGTGCAGCTCTGGGGTATAATACAGGAGGTAACTCAGGATCAGTAATTTATGTACACAGTGACTGCACCAGCAGAATACTGAGTGCAGCTCTGGGGTATAATACAGGAGGTAACTCAGGATCAGTAATGTATGTACACAGTGACTGCACCAGCAGAATAGTGAGTGCAGTTCTGGAGTATAATACAGGAGGTAACTCCGGATCAGTAATGTAATGTATGTACACAGTGACTGCACCAGCAGAATAGTGAGTGCTGCTCTGGAGTATAATACAGGATGTAACTCAGGATCAGTAATGTAATGTATGTACACAGTGACTGCACCAGCAGAATAGTGAGTGCAGCTCTGGAGTATAATACAGGGGGTAACTCAGGATCAGTAATGTAATATATGTACACAGTGACTGCACCAGCAGAATAGTGAGTGTAGCTCTGGAGTATAATACAGGATGTAACTCAGGATCAGTAATGTAATGCGTGTACACAGTGACTGCACCAGCAGAATAGTGAGTGCAGCTCTGGAGTATAATACAGGATGTAACTCAGGATCAGTAATGTAATGTATGTACACAGTGACTGCACCAGCAGAATAGTGAGTGCAGCTCTGGAGTATAATACAGGATGTAACTCAGGATCAGTAATGTAATGTATGTACACAGTGACTGCACCAGCAGAATAGTGAGCGCAGCTCTGGAGTATAATACAGGATGTAACTCAGGATCAGTAATGTAATGTATGTACACAGTGACTGCACCAGCAGAATAGTGAGCGCAGCTCTGGAGTATAATACAGGATGTAACTCAGGATCAGTAATGTAATGTATGTACACAGTGACTGCACCAGCAGAATAGTGAGTGCAGCTCTGGAGTATAATACATTACATTACTGATCCTGAGTTACCTCCTGTATTATACTCCAGAGCTGCACTCACTATTCTGCTGGTGCAGTCACTGTGTACATACATTACATTACTGATCCTGTGTTACCTCCTGTATGTACACAGTGACTGCACCAGCAGAATAGTGAGTGCAGCTCTGGAGTATAATACAGGAGGTAACTCAGGATCAGTAATGTAATGTATGTACACAGTGACTGCACCAGCAGAATAGTGAGTGCAGCTCTGGAGTATAATACAGGAGGTAACTCAGGATCAGTAATGTAATGTATGTACACAGTGACTGCACCAGCAGAATAGTGAGTGCAGCTCTGGAGTATAATACAGGATGTAACTCAGGATCAGTAATGTAATGTATGTACACAGTGACTGCACCAGCAGAATAGTGAGCGCAGCTCTGGAGTATAATACAGGATGTAACTCAGGATCAGTAATGTAATGTATGTACACAGTGACTGCACCAGCAGAATAGTGAGCGCAGCTCTGGAGTATAATACAGGATGTAACTCAGGATCAGTAATGTATGTACACAGTGACTGCACCAGCAGAATAGTGAGTGCAGTTCTGGAGTATAATACAGGAGGTAACTCCGGATCAGTAATGTAATGTATGTACACAGTGACTGCACCAGCAGAATAGTGAGTGCAGCTCTGACGTATAATACAGGAGGTAACTCAGGATCAGTAATGTAATGTATGTACACAGTGACTGCACCAGCAGAATAGTGAGCGCAGCTCTGGAGTATAATACAGGATGTAACTCAGGATCAGTAATGTAATGTATGTACACAGTGACTGCACCAGCAGAATAGTGAGTGCAGCTCTGGAGTATAATACAGGATGTAACTCTGGATCAGTAATGTAATGTATGTACACAGTGACTGCACCAGCAGAATAGTGAGTGCAGCTCTGGAGTATAATACAGGATGTAACTCAGGATCAGTAATGCAATGTATGTACACGGTGACTGCACCAGCAGAATAGTGAGTGCAGCTCTGGAGTATAATACAGGATGTAACTCTGGATCAGTAATGCAATGTATGTACACGGTGACTGCACCAGCAGAATAGTGAGTCCAGCTCTGGAGTATAATACAGGATGCAACTCAGGATCAGTAATGTAATGTATGTACACAGTGACTGCACCAGCAGAATAGTGAGTGCAGCTCTGGAGTATAATACAGGATGTAACTCAGGATCAGTAATGTATGTACACAGTGACTGCACCAGCAGAATAGTGAGTGCAGCTCTGGAGTATAATACAGGATGTAACTCAGGATCAGTAATGTATGTACACAGTGACTGCACCAGCAGAATAGTGAGTGCAGCTCTGGGGTATAATACAGGAGGTAACTCAGGATCAGTAATGCAATGTATGTACACAGTGACTGCACCAGCAGAATAGTGAGTGCAGCTCTGGAGTATAATACAGGAGGTAACTCAGGATCAGTAATGTAATGTATGTACACAGTGACTGCACCAGCAGAATAGTGAGTGCAGCTCTGGAGTATAATACAGGAGGTAACTCTGGATCAGTAATGTAATGTATGTACACAGTGACTGCACCAGCAGAATAGTGAGCGCAGCTCTGGAGTATAATACAGGATGTAACTCAGGATCAGTAATGTATGTACACAGTGACTGCACCAGCAGAATAGTGAGTGCTGCTCTGGAGTATAATACAGGATGTAACTCAGGATCAGTAATGTAATGTATGTACACAGTGACTGCACCAGCAGAATAGTGAGTGCAGCTCTGGAGTATAATACAGGGGGTAACTCAGGATCAGTAATGTAATATATGTACACAGTGACTGCACCAGCAGAATAGTGAGTGTAGCTCTGGAGTATAATACAGGATGTAACTCAGGATCAGTAATGTAATGCGTGTACACAGTGACTGCACCAGCAGAATAGTGAGTGCAGCTCTGGAGTATAATACAGGATGTAACTCAGGATCAGTAATGTAATGTATGTACACAGTGACTGCACCAGCAGAATAGTGAGTGCAGCTCTGGAGTATAATACAGGATGTAACTCAGGATCAGTAATGTAATGTATGTACACAGTGACTGCACCAGCAGAATAGTGAGCGCAGCTCTGGAGTATAATACAGGATGTAACTCAGGATCAGTAATGTAATGTATGTACACAGTGACTGCACCAGCAGAATAGTGAGCGCAGCTCTGGAGTATAATACAGGATGTAACTCAGGATCAGTAATGTAATGTATGTACACAGTGACTGCACCAGCAGAATAGTGAGTGCAGCTCTGGAGTATAATACATTACATTACTGATCCTGAGTTACCTCCTGTATTATACTCCAGAGCTGCACTCACTATTCTGCTGGTGCAGTCACTGTGTACATACATTACATTACTGATCCTGTGTTACCTCCTGTATGTACACAGTGACTGCACCAGCAGAATAGTGAGTGCAGCTCTGGAGTATAATACAGGAGGTAACTCAGGATCAGTAATGTAATGTATGTACACAGTGACTGCACCAGCAGAATAGTGAGTGCAGCTCTGGAGTATAATACAGGAGGTAACTCAGGATCAGTAATGTAATGTATGTACACAGTGACTGCACCAGCAGAATAGTGAGCGCAGCTCTGGAGTATAATACAGGATGTAACTCAGGATCAGTAATGTAATGTATGTACACAGTGACTGCACCAGCAGAATAGTGAGTGCAGCTCTGGAGTATAATACAGGATGTAACTCTGGATCAGTAATGTAATGTATGTACACAGTGACTGCACCAGCAGAATAGTGAGTGCAGCTCTGGAGTATAATACAGGATGTAACTCAGGATCAGTAATGTATGTACACAGTGACTGCACCAGCAGAATAGTGAGTGCAGCTCTGGGGTATAATACAGGAGGTAACTCAGGATCAGTAATGCAATGTATGTACACAGTGACTGCACCAGCAGAATAGTGAGTGCAGCTCTGGAGTATAATACAGGAGGTAACTCAGGATCAGTAATGTAATGTATGTACACAGTGACTGCACCAGCAGAATAGTGAGTGCAGCTCTGGAGTATAATACAGGAGGTAACTCTGGATCAGTAATGTAATGTATGTACACAGTGACTGCACTAGCAGAATAGTGAGCGCAGCTCTGGAGTATAATACAGGATGTAACTCAGGATCAGTAATGTATGCACACAGTGACTGCACCAGCAGAATAGTGAGTGCAGCTCTGGAGTATAATACAGGATGTAACTCAGGATCAGTAATGTATGTACACAGTGACTGCACCAGCAGAATAGTGAGTGCAGCTCTGGGGTATAATACAGGAGGTAACTCAGGATCAGTAATTTATGTACACAGTGACTGCACCAGCAGAATACTGAGTGCAGCTCTGGGGTATAATACAGGAGGTAACTCAGGATCAGTAATGTATGTACACAGTGACTGCACCAGCAGAATAGTGAGTGCAGCTCTGGAGTATAATACAGGATGTAACTCAGGATCAGTAATGTAATGTATGTACACAGTGACTGCACCAGCAGAATAGTGAGTGCAGCTCTGGAGTATAATACAGGAGGTAACTCCGGATCAGTAATGTAATGTATGTACACAGTGACTGCAGCAGCAGAATAGTGAGTGCAGCTCTGGGGTATAATACAGGAGGTAACTCAGGATCAGTAATGTATGTACACAGTGACTGCACCAGCAGAATAGTGAGTGCAGCTCTGGGGTATAATACAGGATGTAACTCAGGATCAGTAATGTAATGTATGTACACAGTGACTGCACCAGCAGAATAGTGAGTGCAGCTCTGGAGTATAATACAGGATGTAACTCAGGATCAGTAATGTAATGTATGTACACAGTGACTGCACCAGCAGAATAGTGAGTGCAGCTCTGGAGTATAATACAGGATGTAACTCAGGATCAGTAATGTAATGTATGTACACAGTGACTGCACCAGCAGAATAGTGAGTGCAGCTCTGGAGTATAATACAGGATGTAACTCAGGATCAGTAATGTAATGTATGTACACAGTGACTGCACCAGCAGAATAGTGAGTGCAGCTCTGGAGTATAATACAGGATGTAACTCAGGATCAGTAATGTAATGTATGTACACAGTGACTCCACCAGCAGAATAGTGAGTGCAGCTCTGGAGGATAATACAGGAGGTAACTCAGGATCAGTAATGTAATGTATGTACACAGTGACTGCACCAGAATAGTGAGTGCAGCTCTGGAGTATAATACAGGATGTAACTCAGGATCAGTAATGTAATGTATGTACACAGTGACTGCACTAGCAGAATAGTGAGTGCAGCTCTGGGGTATAATACAGGAGGTAACTCAGGATCAGTAATGTAATGTATGTACATAGTGACTGCACCAGCAGAATAGTGAGTGCAGCTCTGGAGTATAATACAGGAGGTAACTCAGGATCAGTAATGTATGTACACAGTGACTGCACCAGCAGAATAGTGAGTGCAGCTCTGGAGTATAATACAGGAGGTAACTCAGGATCAGTAATGTAATGTACGTACACAGTGACTGCACCAGCAGAATAGTGAGCGCTGCTCTGGAGTATAATACAGGATGTAACTCAGGATCAGTAATGTAATGTATGTACACAGTGACTCCACCAGCAGAATAGTGAGTGCAGCTCTGGAGGATAATACAGGAGGTAACTCAGGATCAGTAATGTTATGTATGTACACAGTGACTGCAGCAGCAGAATAGTGAGTGCAGCTCTGGAGTATAATACAGGAGGTAACTCAGGATCAGTAATGTATGTACACAGTGACTGCACCAGCAGAATAGTGAGTGCAGCTCTGGAGGATAATACAGGAGTTAACTCAGGATCAGTAATGTAATGTATGTACACAGTGACTGCACCAGCAGAATAGTGAGTGCAGCTCTGGAGTATAATACAGGATGTAACTCAGGATCAGTAATGTATGTACACAGTGACTGCAGCAGCAGAATAGTGAGTGCAGCTCTGGAGTATAATACAGGAGGTAACTCAGGATCAGTAATGTATGTACACAGTGACTGCACCAGCAGAATAGTGAGTGCAGCTCTGGAGGATAATACAGGAGTTAACTCAGGATCAGTAATGTAATGTATGTACACAGTGACTGCACCAGCAGAATAGTGAGTGCAGCTCTGGGGTATAATACAGGATGTAACTCAGGATCAGTAATGTAATGTATGTACACAGTGACTGCACTAGCAGAATAGTGAGTGCAGCTCTGGAGTATAATACAGGATGTAACTCAGGATCAGTAATGTAATGTATGTACACAGTGACAGCACCAGTAGAATAGTGAGTGCAGCTCTGGAGTATAATATAGGATGTAACTCAGGATCAGTAATGTAATGTATGTACACAGTGACACCACCAGCAGAATAGTGAGTGCAGCTCTGGAGTATAATACAGGAGGGTAACTCAGGATCAGTAATGTAATGTATGTATACAGTGACTCCACCAGCAGAATAGTGAGTGCAGCTCAGGAGTATAATACAGGAGGTAACTCAGGATCAGTAATGTAATGTATATACACAGTGACTGCAGCAGCAGAATAGTGAGTGCAGCTCTGGGGTATAATACAGGAGGTAACTCAAGATCAGTAATGTATGTACACAGTGACTCCACCAGCAGAATACTGAGTGCAGCTCAGGAGTATAATACAGGAGGTAACTCAGGATCAGTAATGTAATGTATGTACACAGTGACTGCACCAGCAGAATAGTGAGTGCAGCTCTGGGGTATAATACAGGTGGTAACTCAAGATCAGTAATGTATGTACACAGTGACTGCACCAGCAGAATAGTGAGTGCAGCTCTGGAGTATAATACAGGATGTAACTCAGGATCAGTAATGTAATGTATGTCCACAGTGACTGCACCAGCAGAATAGTGAGTGCAGCTCTGGAGTATAATACAGGAGGTAACTCAGGATCAGTAATGTAATGTATGTACACAGTGACTGCACCAGCAGAATAGTGAGTGCAGCTCTGGAGTATAATATAGGAGGTAACTCAGGATCAGTAATGTAATGTATGTACACAGTGACTGCACCAGCAGAATAGTGAGTGCAGCTCTGGAGTATAATACAGGATGTAACTCAGGATCAGTAATGTAATGTATGTACACAGTGACTGCATCAGCAGAATAGTGAGTGCAGCTCTGGGGTATAATACAGGAGGTAACTCAAGATCAGTAATGTATGTACACAGTGACTGCACCAGCAGAATAGTGAGTGCAGCTCTGGAGTATAATACAGGATGTAACTCTGGATCAGTAATGTAATGTATGTACACAGTGACTGCATCAGCAGAATAGTGAGTGCAGCTCTGGGGTATAATACAGGAGGTAACTCAAGATCAGTAATGTATGTACACAGTGACTGCACCAGCAGAATAGTGAGTGCAGCTCTGAAGTATAATACAGGATGTAACTCAGGATCAGTAATGTAATGTATGTACACAGTGACTGCATCAGCAGAATAGTGAGTGCAGCTCTGGGGTATAATACAGGAGGTAACTCAAGATCAGTAATGTATGTACACAGTGACTGCACCAGCAGAATAGTGAGTGCAGCTCTGAAGTATAATACAGGATGTAACTCAGGATCAGTAATGTAATGTATGTACACAGTGACTGCACCAGCAGAATAGTGAGTGCAGCTCTGGAGTATAATACAGGAGGTAACTCAGGATCAGTAATGTATGTACACAGTGACTGCACCAGCAGAATAGTGAGTGCAGCTCTGGGGTATAATACAGGATGTAACTCAGGATCAGTAATGTAATGTATGTACACAGTGACTGCACCAGCAGAATAGTGAGTGCAGCTCTGGAGTATAATACAGGATGTAACTCAGGATCAGTAATGTAATGTATGTGCACAGTGACTGCACCAGCAGAATAGTGAGTGCAGCTCTGGAGTATAATACAGGATGTAACTCAGGATCAGTAATGTAATGTATGTACACAGTGACTGCACCAGCAGAATAGTGAGTGCAGCTCTGGAGTATAATACAGGATGTAACTCAGGATCAGTAATGTAATGTATGTACACAATGACTGCACCAGCAGAATAGTGAGTGCAGCTCTGGAGTATAATACAGGAGGTAACTCAGGATCAGTAATGTAATGTATGTACACAGTGACTGCACTAGCAGAATAGTGAGTGCAGCTCTGGAGTATAATACAGGATGTAACTCAGGATCAGTAATGTATGTACACAGTGACTGCACCAGCAGAATAGTGAGTGCAGCTCTGAAGTATAATACAGGATGTAACTCAGGATCAGTAATGTAATGTATGTACACAGTGACTGCACCAGCAGAATAGTGAGTGCAGCTCTGGAGTATAATACAGGAGGTAACTCAGGATCAGTAATGTATGTACACAGTGACTGCACCAGCAGAATAGTGAGTGCAGCTCTGGGGTATAATACAGGATGTAACTCAGGATCAGTAATGTAATGTATGTACACAGTGACTGCACCAGCAGAATAGTGAGTGCAGCTCTGGAGTATAATACAGGATGTAACTCAGGATCAGTAATGTAATGTATGTGCACAGTGACTGCACCAGCAGAATAGTGAGTGCAGCTCTGGAGTATAATACAGGATGTAACTCAGGATCAGTAATGTAATGTATGTACACAGTGACTGCACCAGCAGAATAGTGAGTGCAGCTCTGGAGTATAATACAGGATGTAACTCAGGATCAGTAATGTAATGTATGTACACAGTGACTGCACCAGCAGAATAGTGAGTGCAGCTCTGGAGTATAATACAGGAGGTAACTCAGGATCAGTAATGTAATGTATGTACACAGTGACTGCACTAGCAGAATAGTGAGTGCAGCTCTGGAGTATAATACAGGATGTAACTCAGGATCAGTAATGTATGTACACAGTGACTGCACTAGCAGAATAGTGAGTGCAGCTCTGGAGTATAATACAGGATGTAACTCAGGATCAGTAATGTAATGTATGTACACAGTGACTGCACTAGCAGAATAGTGAGTGCAGCTCTGGAGTATAATATAGGATGTAACTCAGGATCAGTAATGTATGTACACAGTGACTGCACCAGCAGAATAGTGAGTGCAGCTCTGGGGTATAATACAGGATGTAACTCAGGATCAGTAATGTAATGTATGTACACAGTGACTGCACTAGCAGAATAGTGAGTGCAGCTCTGGAGTATAATACAGGATGTAACTCAGGATCAGTAATGTAATGTATGTACACAGTGACTGCACTAGCAGAATAGTGAGTGCAGCTCTGGAGTATAATACAGGATGTAACTCAGGATCAGTAATGTAATGTATGTACACAGTGACTGCTCCAGCAGAATAGTGAGCGCAGATCTGGAGTATAATACAGGATGTAACTCAGGATCAGTAATGTAATGTATGTACACAGTGACTGCACCAGCAGAATAGTGAGCGCAGATCTGGAGTATAATACAGGATTTAACTCAGGATCAGTAATGTAATGTATGTACATAGTGACTGCACCAGCAGAATAGTGAGTGCAGCTCTGGAGGATAATACAGGAGGTAACTCAGGATCAGTAATGTATGTACACAGTGACTGTACCAGCAGAATAGTGAGTGCAGCTCTGGGGTATAATACAGGAAGTAACTCAAGATCAGTAATGTATGTACACAGTGACTGCACCAGCAGAATAGTGAGTGCAGCTCTGAAGTATAATACAGGATGTAACTCAGGATCAGTAATATAATGTATGTACACAGTGACTGCACCAGCAGAATAGTGAGTGCAGCTCTGGAGTATAATACAGGATGTAACTCAGGATCAGTAATATAATGTATGTACACAGTGACTGCACCAGCAGAATAGTGAGTGCAGCTCTGGAGTATAATACAGGATGTAACTCAGGATCAGTAATATAATGTATGTACACAGTGACTGCACCAGCAGAATAGTGAGTGCAGCTCTGGAGTATAATACAGGATGTAACTCAGGATCAGTAATGTAATGTATGTACACAGTGACTGCACCAACAGAATAGTGAGTGCAGCTCTGGGGTATAATACAGGAGGTAACTCAGGATCAGTAATGTATGTACACAGTGACTGCACCAGCAGAATAGTGAGTGCAGCTCTGGAGTATAATACAGGATGTAACTCAGGATCAGTAATGTATGTACACAGTGACTGCACCAGCAGAATAGTGTGTGCAGCTCTGGAGTATAATACAAGAGGTAACTCAGGATCAGTAATGTATGTACACAGTGACTGTACCAGCAGAATAGTGAGTGCAGCTCTGGAGTATAATGCAGGATGTAACTCAGGATCAGTAATGTAATGTATGTACACAGTGACTGCACCAGCAGAATAGTGAGTGCAGCTCTGGGGTATAATACAGGATGTAACTCAGGATCAGTAATGTAATGTATGTACACAGTGACTGCAGCAGCAGAATAGCGAGTGCAGCTCTGGAGTATAATACAGGAGGTAACTCAGGATCAGTAATGTAATGTATGTACACAGTGACTGCAGCAGCAGAATAGTGAGTGCAGCTCTGGAGTATAATACAGGAGGTAACTCAGGATCAGTAATGTATGTACACAGTGACTGCACCAGAATAGTGAGTGCAGCTCTGGAGTATAATACAGGAGGTAACTCAGGATCAGTAATGTAATGTACGTACACAGTGACTGCACCAGCAGAATAGTGAGCGCTGCTCTGGAGTATAATACAGGATGTAACTCAGGATCAGTAATGTAATGTATGTACACAGTGACTCCACCAGCAGAATAGTGAGTGCAGCTCTGGAGGATAATACAGGAGGTAACTCAGGATCAGTAATGTAATGTATGTACACAGTGACTGCACCAGCAGAATAGTGAGTGCAGCTCTGGAGTATAATACAGGATGTAACTCAGGATCAGTAATGTATGTACACAGTGACTGCACCAGCAGAATAGTGAGTGCAGCTCTGGGGTATAATACAGGATGTAACTCAGGATCAGTAATGTAATGTATGTACACAGTGACTACACCAGCAGAATAGTGAGTGCAGCTGTCACGGGTTTAAAGTGACAGATAGTTGCCAGCAGACCGCAGCGTCTGATTTCTCCTACTCCTGCTCTGATTACAAGCAATTCACCTTCATATTAAACGATGCAGGTTTCTTCTAGCAGTGAAGGGGTTAATCTGCTCAGCTGTGAGCTCCTGGAAACTTACCTGCATTAAGGCTCTCATGTATTCAATGTTGGCCACTTTTGTCTCCTATTTATACTGGACTCTGGCAAGCACTCATTGCCAGAGCTAGCTTCATGCTGCAAGATTTAGGAGTTGGTGAAGTTTAGTTGCTGGAGAAGGAATTTGGTGGATTTATCGGAGACTGTTGCTTGATTTTGGTTGTGTGCAAATCTTCTCTTCCTACTTTGGGTTTTCCTCATCTTCCACTCCCCGATGTTTTTATCTGTCGTTTGTGAGAGCATATTTGTAAGATTAGTATTTTCCTTTATCCCTGTATTACCTTGTAAGTGTATTGCCCTCTTCCCTGGGTCGGAGTAGGGAACAGACTGAGGGTGGATTCAGGAGCCTAGCAAGGTACGTGGCCCCGGTGTCCTCACCATTAGAAGTAATCTGAGGAAAAGGGATAGCTAGGGCGCCCCTAGCATTAGGGACAGGGTAGGAGGCCCTGCACCTGGGATACCCGACAACAGAGTCGTGACTAACTCTGGCCGTAACCATTTTTTTTTTCATCCATCATGGATCCAGTAACTGTTTTGCCAGTGCAACTGCAGCAACTTAGCCCGGAGGTGGCTGACCTATGCATAGTAGCTTTGCAGCACCCTAACCTGTCAGTTTTGGGGACAGTGATGCTAAGGCAACCCCTAGTGGAGCTCAAAATCGCTTTGCCCGACAGGTTTTCTGGGGGATGGGACAAGTTTGTTGTCTTTTGGAAGCCTGTAAACCAAACTTTAATGGAAGTCTTCACTCCTCAGGAATCGAGGCGCAACGGTTGGGTAATTTTAATTTCCCTCCTTCAGGGTGACACCCATCCCAAGAGATTTTCTCTCCCAGCCGACTCTCTGTTGCTTTAGACGGTTGATGAGTTCCTCCAGGCGCTGGGTCATATATATGACGACCCTGACCGAGTCCTCACTACGTCAGCTTTGGCAGAGACCGGCTGGCAGGGCAGTATTGCTCAGTTTCTGAGGTGGTCAAATACTAAGTGGAATGACCCTGCGCTCCGTAGTCAGTTCTGTCAAGGGCTATCTATAAAGTATGCATTTGCTTTGCATGAGACTCCGGTTTCCCTTGCGGCAGCTAGGTCTCCGGCTCTACGAATGGGTCGTAGTCTTCACCAGAGACAGTAAAATTGTCAGGGGTCTGGGGTCACGGGAACCTTGGTCTGAGTCATCTGAGGAACCCATGCAGTTGGGTGGGGCGACTCGTTCTGTTGGTCAAACTGTAGTTCAGAGTAAAGGTGGAGTGTGTTTTTACCGTGGTGGAAAGGGTCATTTTTTGGGCGCTTGTCCTTCCCTACAACACCACAAAAAAACCGCCAGAAAACTAAGGCACCCGGGTTGCGGGGAGGTTAGCAATCCGGTGTACATATCTCCTCAGTGGGTAGGTCACAATTCTTTCTACCGGCTGAGATCCATCGGGGCAAAAATAAGATGGTACTTTCAGCCTCTCTGGACAGTGGGGCAGGGTTTAATTTGATTGACGCTAGATTCGTCCAGGTCCAGACCCTCAAACCACATACATTGTATAGACCAATTCCCATAATCGCCATTGACTCCGTACCTTTGAGCCGGAGCATTTTACTCAAGTGGTCCAGGGGAGGAGTCCTGAGGAGATAATTTGCATATTCCCACTGCATTTTGGGGTAAGTGAAGAGTCTCCGCGAGCTCAAAGAACACTGGATTTTGGCTGTTGGAGCTGAAAAGAGGACATCGGTAAACCGCGCGCCTACCGGCGCGCGCATTTTGAAGCTTTTTTTTTAAGCTTTTTTCACTGTTTTCAGAACATTAACAATAAGAACATGGAAGAGTCCAGGAGCCATTTGGTGAGCTGCATATCCTGCTACATGTTCACAGACTTGCCAGTGGAAAAGCCAAACTTCACATGCCAGAAATGCAGCTTGTGTCCCTGTTGGAGGAAAAGTTGCGAAATCTAGAAGAGAGGTTAACTACCTTGAAAATCATTAAGGAAGGTGAAGAGTTCTTAGACAGAGCAGAATTATCTCTTCATGATTCAGAAAGAGAAGAAATTCTCTCTGCACCTGAGGAAACAGAGGAATGGAAGCCTGTGACCCAGAGAAGCAGGAGGATCGAGAGGCAGTCAGCAGCCATACTGCTCAGGAACCAGTACCAGGCTCTCACGCAGGAGAACCATGAAGAAATACAGCAAGATAAGACTTTGCCAGCAATGAATAACCTTGTAAGCCCTCAGAATCCTCCTGGATGGAGAAAGAAGAATGTTGTGAAGAAAAAACGGAGAGTGGTGGTCATAGGGGATTCCCTGTTAAGAGGAACAGAGGCCGCTATCTGCAGACCAGACATAACCTCAAGAGAAATGTGCTGTCTTCCAGGAGCAAAAATTATACATGTGTCTGACAGGATATCAAGACTCTTCAGACCTACAGATCACTACCCATTCCTGCTAATACATGTGGGGACAAATGACACCGCAAGAAAGGACCTGGAAACCATCTGCAGTGACTTTGAAGACTTAGGCAAGAAAGTGAAAGAATTGGGAGCGCAGGTGGTCTTCTCATCCATCCTCCCAGTGGATGGCCATGGAACAATGAGGTGGAATAAGATTCTACAGGTGAACAACTGGCTACGTCGATGGTGCCGTCAACAAGGATTTGGATTTCTGGATCACGGAATGAATTACCTATACGATGGACTACTTGCTAGAGATGGGGTCACCTTACGAAGACTGGAAAACATGTATTTGGAAGTCGCCTTGCTACACTCATCAGAAGAGCTTTATACCAGAACAATGTGGGAAGGGAAGCAAAAGGCCAGAAAAAGCCATACAGCTGACAAATACTATTGAGATCTCTGCTACTGGAAGTGGAAAGGAAGAACAAAGACAAAACAATTTAAATAATAAAAATATGGGAGGAAGAGAAACCAATCACAAACTAAAATGTTTTTATACAAATGCACAAAGCATGGGCAACAAACAAGGAGAATTGGAACTACTAATGCAGGAAAAGGAATATGATGTCATTGGAATCACTGAAACTTGGTGGGACGATACACATGATTGGAATAAAAGGCTAAAAGGATACAACTTATTTGCAAGAAACAGACTTGATAAACGAGGAGGAGGTGTCGCATTGTATGTTAGAAAAGCGAATATCTGCACAGAGATTGAAGCTTCAGAGACTGGGAGTTCTGTGGGAACTGTCTGGGTAAGAATACAAGGAGAGAACAACGGAAAGGACACCATTGTAGGCATTTACTACAGGCCACCTGGGCAAGCTGAAGATATGGATGAACTCTTTATGTATCAAATGACCAAGTTCTCCAAAAAATATGACGTAGTGGTCATGGGAGATTTCAACTATCCAGACATTTGTTGGGAATCTCTCTCAAGTAAAACTAACAGGTCAAGCAAATTCTTATCCTCTCTTGCTGACAACTTTATCTTCCAAAAGGTAGGGGAGAAAACAAGGGGATCTGCTACTTTGGATCTAATCCTTATAAACAGGGAGGAAATGGTTGAGGAGGTAAAGGTGGCTGGGACCCTAGGAGGCAGCGATCATGCTATTATAGAATTTTGGATAACTAGAGGAGGAAGACATGTGAAGACTCAAACTTCAAGGTTAGATTTTAGAAAGGCAGATTTTAAGAGACTCAGAAAGAGAATAGGAGGGATCCAATGGCTGGATGTCCTTAAGGACAAAAATGTCCAGGAAGGATGGGAAATTTTTAAAAATGAGATTCTCAAAGCACAATCGTTAACAATCCCGAAAAGTAGGAAGAATGGGAAGCATTTAAGGAAACCAGGATGGATGAACACAGAACTTAAACACATGCTAAAAAGAAAGAAAGAAATGTTTATTAAATGGAAAGAGGGAGGCATATCTAAAGAAGATTATAATGCAGTCTGCAGATCCTGCAGGGCATGTATCAGGTTAGCTAAAGCTGACAATGAATTAAGGCTTGCAAGAGATGTCAAAAGCAATAAAAAAGGATTTTGGGGGTATGTCAAAAGTAAAAGAAAAGTCAAAGATGCTATAGGATTTTTACAGAATGAAAATGGAGAAATGGTAAGAGAGGATGTTGAGAAGGCCGAACTTTTTAATTCCTATTTTGCATCTGTTTTCTCTCAGAAAGAAAATGTAACATCAACTGATCTTCACTGTCCTTTTAAAGGAATAGAGGAATCCAAGTTATCAGTAAACAGAAAGATTGTGAGGGAATATTTAGCTAACATAAATGAGTTCAAGTCTCCAGGTCCAGATGAATTACACCCCAGAGTACTGAAGGAGATCGTAGAAGAAATTTTAGAACCACTCTCCATAATCTTTGAAAATTCTTGGAGAACAGGAGAAGTCCCAGAAGACTGGAGAAGAGCAAATGTTGTTCCTATCTTCAAAAAGGGGAAGAAGGTGGACCCAGGGAACTATAGGCCGGTGAGTCTGACTTCTATACCAGGAAAGATCTTTGAACAAATTATTAAACAACATGTATGTAAGTACATGGGTAAGAATGAAGTGATTAACCAGAGTCAGCATGGGTTTGTAACTAACAAGTCATGTCAGACTAACTTAATTTCCTTCTATGACAGAATCACTGACTGGGTGGATCAGGGAAATGCTGTAGATATAGTATATCTTGATTTCAGCAAAGCATTTGACAAAGTATCTCACATCATCCTTATTGAAAAAATGACCAAGTATGCAATGGACCAGGCAACTGTTAGGTGGATTCATAACTGGCTTAGTGATCGGACTCAAAGGGTGGTTGTAAATGGCTTCACATCCAGCTGGATGAATGTCTCAAGTGGGGTACCACAGGGCTCCGTCCTGGGACCTGTATTGTTCAACATCTTTATCAATGATTTAGATGAAGGAATTGAGGGTAAACTGATTAAATTTGCTGATGACACAAAGCTAGGAGGGATAGCTAATACTAGAGAAGAGAGAGAGAGGATTCAAAAAGACCTAAATAAACTGGAGCAGTGGGCAGCAACCAACAGAATGGTTTTTAACAGGGAAAAATGCAAAGTACTACATCTGGGCAATAAAAATGAAAAAAGTATATACAGAATGGGAGGAATAGAGCTAAGCAACAGTACATGTGAAAAAGACTTAGGTATACTAATAGATCATAGACTGAACATGAGTCAACAGTGTGATGCAGCAGCAAAAAAGGCAAATACAATTCTGGGATGTATTAACAGAAGCATAGAGTCTAGATCACGTGAAGTCATTATCGGTCTTTACTCCTCTTTGGTCAGACCTCATCTGGAATACTGTGTACAGTTTTGGGCACCACATTTTAAAAAAGACATAGACAAACTGGAGCAAGTTCAGAGAAGAGCGACCAGAATGGTGACTGGTCTGCAAACCATGTCCTATGAGGAACGGTTGCAGGATTTGGGAATGTTTAGCTTGCAAAAAAGAAGACTGAGAGGAGACTTCATAGCTGTCTACAAATATGTCAAGGGCTGTCACATTGTAGAAGGATCATCTTTATTCTCATTTGCACAAGGAAAGACTAGAAGCAATGGGATGAAACTAAATGGGAGGAGACACAGATTAGATATTAGAAAAAACTTTTTGACAGTTAGGGTGATTAATGAGTGGAACAGGCTGCCACGAGAGGTGGTGAGTTCCCCTTCAATGGACGTCTTCAAACAGAGGCTGGACAGACATCTGTCTGAGATGATCTAGTGAATCCTGCTTTGAGCAGGGGGTTGGACCAGATGACCCAGGAGGTCCCTTCCAACTCTACCATTCTATGATTCTATGAATACATCTACAAGTAGGGGCCGTGCACTCAGAATGTATTGACTTCTGTGCTAGAGGGTCCGGCCTCTCCTGCGGTTCTTGGACTACGGTGGCTTACGCTGCACAACTCTGCTGCGCCGCTCATCTTATTCCGGGGGCCAAGCTGCCAAAGAGCAGACTATAGAATCGTGATCTGTCTTGGCCGGACATCCTTGTAGTAAAGCCACCACAGATCTCCTTAAGCCGCAGTTTTGGTGGTCTGGGGGTACATCGAGATATCTGGGAGTACGTAGCTGCCTATAGTTTTTGTGCGCGTTCGGAGACCCCTCACACTCGTCCGTCTGGTTCTCCTTGGACTCCTTTATCAGTACATTTCATCACTGATCTCCCGGTGTCGGCAGGTATTACTGTCATTTTGGGGGTGGTGGTTAATTGCGCTACCTGCTTTACCCAACGCCAAGACATTAGCACAAACTTTCATCAACGAGGTTGTAAAATCACATTCCTACTGATATTGTTTCTGTTCAGGAGGTGCAATTTCCAAATTTTGGAAGGCGTTTTGCGCTCGTTTGAGGATACATCTGTCGCTTTCTTCAGCGATTGCCAAGATCATTGACTCTCGGTTGTTTCGTTGGTCTCTTCAGTACCTGGTACACTGGAAGGGTTACGGTCCCGAGGAGAGGATACGGGTACCAGCATCTGACGTCCATGCGGTCAGGTTGATCGGGTGTTTTCACGCGGCACACCCTGAAAAACCCGGGCCTAAGGTTCCGGAGGTCCCTCAGAGAAGGAGGAATGCTGTCACGGGTTTACTGCGACAGATAGGAGCCAGAAGACCGCAGCGTCTGGTTTCTCCTACTCCTGCACGGATTAGAAGCACTTCACCTTCATATTAAACGATGCAGGTTTCTTCTTGCAGTGCATGGGTTAATGATTTCAGTTGAGAGCTCCTGGAAGATTACCCGCATTAAGGCTCTCAGCTGTTCTGAGTTGACCACTCCTCTCTCCTATTTATACTGGGCTCGGGCTAGCAGGCATTACCAGAGCTAGCTTCATTGCTCCATGGTTCAGGAGTTGGTGGAGAGTTGTTGTTTGAGGAGGAGTTTGGTGGTTTTATCTAAGTCTCTTGCTTGGGTTTGGTTGGGTGCAAATCCTCTTCTACTTTGGTTTTTCCCCAACCTTCACTCCCCGATGTTTTCCTCTGTAGTTTGTGAGAACATATTTGTATGACTGGTATTTTCCTTTATCCCTGTTTGTATTACCTTGTTAGTCTGGTTGGTGTATTACCATGCACTACAACTCTCCTCTTCCCTGGGTGGGAGAGGAAACAGACTGAGGGCGGATTCAGGAGCTCAGCAAGGTATGTGGCCCCGGCATCTTCACCTTCAGAAGTAATCCAAGGAGAAGTGGATTGCCAGGGTAACACTAGTGTTAGAGACAGTGAAGGACCCACAGGCCCCGAGATAACCGACAAGAGAGTCGTGACAGCAACTCTACGGCATAATACAGGATGTAACTCAGGATCAGTAATGTAATGTATGTACACAGTGACTGCACCAGCAGAATAGTGAGTGCAGCTCTGGAGTATAATACAGGATGTAACTCCGGATCAGTAATGTAATGTATGTACACAGTGACTGCACCAGCAGAATAGTGAGTGCAGCTCTGGAGTATAATACAGGAGGTAACTCAGGATCAGTAATGTAATGTATGTACACAGTGACTGCACCAGCAGAATAGTGAGTGCAGCTATGGAGTATAATACAGGAGGTAACTCAGGATCAGTAATGTAATGTATGTACACAGTGACTGCACCAGCAGAATAGTGAGTGCAGCTCTGGAGTATAATACAGGATGTAACTCAGGATCAGTAATGTAATGTATGTACACAGTGACTGCACCAGCAGAATAGTGAGTGCAGCTCTGGAATATAATACAGGATGTAACTCAGCATCAGTAATGTAATGTATGTACACAGTGACTGCACCAGCAGAATAGTGAGTGCAGCTCTGGGGTATAATACAGGAGGTAACTCAGGATCAGTAATGTATGTACACAGTGACTGCACCAGCAGAATAGTGAATGCAGCTCTGGAGTATAATACAGGATGTAACTCAGGATCAGTAATGTATGTACACAGTGACTGCACCAGCAGAATAGTGTGTGCAGCTCTGGAGTATAATACAGGAGGTAACTCAGGATCAGTAATGTATGTACACAGTGACTGTACCAGCAGAATAGTGAGTGCAGCTCTGGAGTATAATACAGGAGGTAACTCAGGATCAGTAATGTAATGTACGTACACAGTGACTGCACCAGCAGAATAGTGAGCGCTGCTCTGGAGTATAATACAGGATGTAACTCAGGATCAGTAATGTAATGTATGTACACAGTGACTGCAGCAGCAGAATAGTGAGTGCAGCTCTGGAGTATAATACAGGAGGTAACTCAGGATCAGTAATGTATGTACACAGTGACTGCACCAGAATAGTGAGTGCAGCTCTGGAGTATAATACAGGAGGTAACTCAGGATCAGTAATGTAATGTACGTACACAGTGACTGCACCAGCAGAATAGTGAGCGCTGCTCTGGAGTATAATACAGGATGTAACTCAGGATCAGTAATGTAATGTATGTACACAGTGACTCCACCAGCAGAATAGTGAGTGCAGCTCTGGAGGATAATACAGGAGGTAACTCAGGATCAGTAATGTAATGTATGTACACAGTGACTGCACCAGCAGAATAGTGAGTGCAGCTCTGGAGTATAATACAGGAGGTAACTCAGGATCAGTAATGTATGTACACAGTGACTGCACCAGCAGAATAGTGAGTGCAGCTCTGGGGTATAATACAGGATGTAACTCAGGATCAGTAATGTAATGTATGTACACAGTGACTGCACCAGCAGAATAGTGAGTGCAGCTCTGGGGTATAATACAGGAAGTAACTCAAGATCAGTAATGTATGTACACAGTGAATGCACCAGCAGAATAGTGAGTGCAGCTCTGGAGTATAATACAGGATGTTACTCAGGATCAGTAATGTAATGTATGTACACAGTGACTGCATCAGCAGAATAGTGAGTGCAGCTCTGGAGTATAATACAGGATGTAACTCAGGATCAGTAATGTAATGTATGTACACAGTGACTGCACCAGCAGAATAGTGAGTGCAGCTCTGGAGTATAATACAGGAGGTAACTCAGGATCAGTAATGTATGTACACAGTGACTGCACCAGCAGAATAGTGAGTGCAGCTCTGGGGTATAATACAGGATGTAACTCAGGATCAGTAATGTAATGTATGTACACAGTGACTGCACCAGCAGAATAGTGAGTGCAGCTCTGGGGTATAATACAGGAAGTAACTCAAGATCAGTAATGTATGTACACAGTGAATGCACCAGCAGAATAGTGAGTGCAGCTCTGGAGTATAATACAGGATGTTACTCAGGATCAGTAATGTAATGTATGTACACAGTGACTGCATCAGCAGAATAGTGAGTGCAGCTCTGGAGTATAATACAGGATGTAACTCAGGATCAGTAATGTAATGTATGTACACAGTGACTGCACCAGCAGAATAGTGAGTGCAGCTGGTTGGAGCTGATGACATTGATGTTTTTACAGATTACGGTAGTTCTGTGTCTCCCATACACGGCCCCAGCTCCATTTCTGCAGGTGCTGAGTAGGACATCATGTCTGTCCTAGTGATGGGATTTGCATCTGTTGGACATTTCTGACATATCCTAAATAATATTGGGGTTTGGGGTCAGCGCCGGGCTCCGCCTTTCTTATTAGAGGTCCTGAGATTATGACCTGTCTTCTGTTGTGGTCTTGGACGTTTCCTCTCATTCATCACTGATCACCTCCCCAGCCCCTTCCCGATACTCGCACGTCCGTTTGTGGCACACTTAGGTTTACAAAGCTGCTTGGGCCGGGACATTGTGCTCTGATGGGTTGTCAGACAGCGCACGTCCCGGTTTGCTCTCGTGCCGTCCTGCCTTCTCTCCGCTATTCATACAATAAGGCGTATCTAATATGGTCGCGCACACGGATCACAGGCCGGAAACAACGTGGAAAATAACCCCGACCAGTCAAAGCTTGCAAAGTCAAAAAGTTAGAAAAGTTTAGTAAATCAGCCCCGATACCTACAAGGGCCAGCAGAGGAAGGAGAGCAGGAGGGCACCATAGAGAGAAGGAGTCTACACCGCACATACAGCGTATACTGTATACATAGCCCTCTTCCTGCAGGTCACCGCCCCCCTATCATCATCACAGCACAGTATATAGGGACGCAGGTCCCTGCACCGCCCATCATCCCCACATACAGTAATGTACAGAAGCCTCAGGCCAGTGCCAGATAACCGCTGCAGTCAGGAGCTCCAGACACAGAAGGGTTAAGAGAGTATTCTCAATGAGCAGAAGCCGAGCAGTAGGTGGTGACCGCCCGTCCCCTCCGTCGCCAGTAGGTGGTGACCGCCCGTCCCCTCCGTCGCCAGTAGGTGGTGACCGCCCGTCCCCTCCGTCGCCAGTAGGTGGTGGCCGCCCGCCGCCAGTAGGTGGTGGCCGCCCGCCCCCAGTAGGTGGTGGCCGCCCGCCCCCAGTAGGTGGTGGCCGCCCGCCCCCAGTAGGTGGTGGCCGCCCGCCCCCAGTAGGTGGTGGCCGCCCGCCCCCAGTAGGTGGTGGCCGCCCGCCCCCAGTAGGTGGTGGCCGCCCGCCCCCAGTAGGTGGTGGCCGCCCGCCCCCAGTAGGAGGTGGCAGCCAGCCGCCAGTAGGTGGTGGCCGCCCGCCCCCTCCGTCGCCAGTAGGTGGTGACCGCCCGTCCCCTCCGTCGCCAGTAGGCGGCGGCCGCCCGTCCCCTCCGTCGCCAGTAGGCGGCGGCCGCCCGTCGCCTCGGTTGTATCTAGTCAGACTGACGACGGAGGTTACGGGCAGTCACCAGATACTGATGATGGAGGAGACGGGCAGTCACCAGATACTGATGATGGAGGTGACGGGCAGTCACCAGATACTGATGATGGAGGGAACGGGCAGTCACCAGATACTGATGATGGAGGGAACGGGCAGTCACCAGATACTGATGATGGAGGGAACGGGCAGTCACCAGATACTGATGATGGAGGTGACGGGCGGTCACCAGATACTGATGATGGAGGTGACGGGCGGTCACCAGATACTGAGGATGGAGGTGACGGGCGGACACCAGATACTGAGGATGGAGGTGACGGCGGGCGGTCACCAGATACTGAGGATGGAGGTGACGGCGGGCGGTCACCAGATACTAATGATGGAGGTGACGGCGGGCGGTCACCAGATACTAATGATGGAGGTGACGGGCGGTCACCAGATACTGATGATGGAGGTGACGGGCGGTCACCAGATACTGAGGATGGAGGTGACGGGCAGTCACCAGATACTGAGGATGGAGGTGACGACGGGCAGTCACCAGATACTGAGGATGGAGGTGACGACGGGCAGTCACCAGATACTGAGGATGGAGGTGACGGCGGGCGGTCACCAGATACTGATGATGGAGGTGACGGGCGGTCACCAGATACTGATGATGGAGGTGACGGGCGGTCACCAGATACTGATGATGGAGGTGACGGGCGGTCACCAGATACTGATGATGGAGGTGACGGGCGGTCACCAGATACTGATGATGGAGGTGACGGGCGGTCACCAGATACTGATGATGGAGGTGACGGGCGGTCACCAGATACTGATGATGGAGGTGACGGGCGGTCACCAGATACTGATGATGGAGGTGACGGGAGGTCACCAGATACTGAGGATGGAGGTGACGGGCGGTCACCAGATACTGATGATGGAGAGGACGGGCAGTCACCAGATACTGATGATGGAGAGGACGGGCAGTCACCAGATACTGATGATGGAGGTGACGGGCGATCACCAGATACTGATGATGGAGGTGACGGGCGGTCACAGATGCTGATTATTTACATTTCTCGTCATTGCTCGGATTTTGCTCATTGATAATCTATTAACCCTTCTGTGTCTGGAGCTCCTGACTCCGCTGCAGCGGCCTGAGACTTCTGCACAGCACTGAATATAGGGGCACAGGTCCCTGCACCGCCCATCATCCCCACATACAGTAATGTACAGAAGCCTCAGGCCGGTGCCAGATAAACGCTGCAGAGTCAGGAGCTCCAGACACAGAAGGGTTAAGAGAGTATTATCAATGAGCAGAAGCCGAGCAGTAGGTGGTGACCGCCCGTCCCCTCCGCCGCCAGTAGGTGGTGGCCGCCCGCCGCCAGTAGGTGGTGGCCGCCCGCCGCCTCCGTCGTCAGTATCTGGTGACCGCCCGTCACCTCCATCATCAGTATCTGGTGGCCGCCCGTCACCTCCATCATCAGTATCTGGTGGCCGCCCGTCATCTCCATCATCAGTATCCGGTGGCCGCCCGTCATCTCCATCATCAGTATCCGGTGGCCGCCCGTCACCTCCATCATCAGTATCTGGTGGCAGCCCGTCACCTCCATCATCAGTATCTGGTGGCAGCCCGCCGCCTCCGTCGTCAGTATCTGGTGGCCGCCCGCCGCCTCCGTCGTCATTATCTGGTGGCCGCCCGCCGCCTCCATCGTCAGTATCTAGTCAGACTGATGATGGAAGCGACAGGCAGTCACCAGATACTGACGACGGAGGGGACGGGCGGTCACCAGATACTGATGATGGAGGTGACGGGCGGCCACCAGATACTGATGATGGAGGGGATGGGCGGTCACCAGATACTGATGATGGAGGGGATGGGCGGTCACCAGATACTGATGATGGAGGGGATGGGCGGTCACCAGATACTGACGACGGAGGTGATGGGCAGTCACCAGAAACTGATGATGGAGGTGATGGGCGATCACCAGATACTGATGATGGAGGTGACGGGCGGTCACAGATGCTGATTATTTACATTTCTCGTCATTGCTCGGATTTTGCTCATTGATAATCTATTAACACTTCTGTGTCTGGAGCTCCTGACTCCGCTGCAGCGGCCTGAGACTTCTGCACAGCACTGAATATAAGGGTGCAGGTCCCCTCCCCCCTTGTCGCCCCGCTCTATGGCGACCTGACCAGATGAATGTGCGACCCCCTTCTTATAGACGGACACTTATGAGGTGCAATGGAAGCTGTGCGTGATTCCCGCTGCCGTGCGCCTCTTCTCTCCTACATCTGCAGTGACGGCACCGTGACGTGGTGACCCCACCGTGACGTGGTGACCCCTTACCTTCCACCTTGGGTACATTTCTAATGCCCTCGTGACAGGTTGTTACACCAAAGCCCCCTCCTCCCTCCTCCTCAGGTCCACACACCAGCCCCCCGCCTCCCACCACACAGGATGGTGCCCCAGAAGAAGTGAATATTTCTATTGACCGATTGTAAAGGTGAGAGTGGATCTCCAAAGCTCATTGTCACTGCTGCCATCTGAAAGACAGTAAAGACAGAGTTCAGTCCGCTGCCGCTCCGCCGCACTCCGGCCTCTGCTCTAGATTCAAGTAGACACAAGTAACAGGGAACCTGTAGAAACAATGGGGGGCTCTGCGTTTTCCTCCGAGAGGGGCTTATTGGCGACTAGTAGGTGACAAAAACACTTCAATTGGGGCTGGAGGGTCCGGGGCTGGTGGGCATACAGCCGTGGGAGGAAAACAATCCACATACAATAGTCTAGAGGTGGCCATGGTATTCACCCATCGGGGGGAGGGGAGAGGACCTCTCGGAGTTATAGCACTTCACTCTCAAAAATAATCCACATCACGATAAACTTATAAAGAAAGGGAGGAAATAAAAGGCAGGAGGGTAAGCAGCGCCGCGGCGGTGTGCGCCCCGAGTCCAGGAGGCCAGAAGATGCTGGGCGAGAGGACGCCACCTACCTGGAGGTTGGTGAGCTGCTGGTGCTGGTGGGCGATGGTTTGCTTCACCAACACGCTCTTGATACTTTGCTCCATCGCGTATTTCTTCGCCTATGAAGAAGCCATAAAGAAACATGAGAAGAGGGCGAAACGGGCAGCTGTAAGCACAAGGGGTCAAGACTTCAGAGGGGGCACCAGGGCTGGCGACACGTCTCCACGTCCGGCAGCTTCGGTCCAGAGTCGCCCTACAGGGCGCCCTCACCTTACCTCTCTAGGACTTGGGCCAGGAGGGTCACCTGTCCCACTCTCGGTGGTCTTCCAGCACTGGGGGGAGCTCTATAAAATAGAAGCGGGAGAAGCCCAAGGAGGTTCTGGCGCTGGTTTTAGTGACAATGAACCAATTATGATTCTGACATGATGGTCGGGGGTACGTACCTACAGAAGCAAGAACAGACGGAGGCCTGGCCGCTTCCCACCACAGACCGAAACCAACAAACGCCACCAGAGAGACAGCAAGCCCCGGCATCAAGTACTACACCTTCCACCCCCGGAGAGTCACCTGGAAGTACCGCCAGCCATATACACAGGGGAAGCGCTCAACGCTCTGCGCTGACCATAGAAACACTGTGTGATGCAACCCTCCAAACCCCCAGAACAGAAATGCACTAAGAAGAGAACATGCCGGCCACTAGGGGGAGCTCCTATATAGAGAGATACAGGATAACATTCTATCTGCAGCCACCACTAGGGGGAGCTCCCTGTATACAGAGATACATGATAAGATCCTGTCTGCAGCCACCACTAGGGGGAGCACCCAGTATACAGAGATACATGATAAGATTCTGTCTGCATCCACCACTAGGGGGAGCTCCCTGTATACAGAGATACATGATAAGGTACTGTCTGCATCCACCACTAGGGGGAACTCCCTGTATACAGAGATACATGATAAGATTCTGTCTGCAGCCACCACTAGGGGGAGCTCCCTGTATACAGAGATACATGATAAGATCCTGTCTGCAGCCACCACTAGGGGGAGCTCCCTGTATACAGAGATACATGATAAGATCCTGTCTGCAGCCACCACTAGAGGGAGCTCCCTGTATACAGAGATACATGATAAGATCCTGTCTGCAGCCACCACTAGGGGGAGCTCCCTGTATACAGATATACATGATAGGATCCTGTCTGCAGTCACCACTAGGGGGAGCTCCCTGTATACAGAGATACATGATAAGGTCCTGTCTGCAGTCACCACTAGGGGGAGCTCCCTGTATACAGAGATACATGATAAGATTCTGTCTGCAGTCACCACTAGGAGGAGCTCCCTGTATACAGAGATACATGATAAGATCCTGTCTGCAGCCACCACTAGGGGGAGCTCCCTGTATACAGACATACATGATAAGAATCTGTCTGCAGCCACCACTAGGGGGAGCTCCCTGTACACAGACATACATGATAAGATCCTGTCTGCAGCCACCACTAGGGGGAGCTCCCTGTACACAGAGATACATGATAAGATCCTGTCTGCAGCCACCACTAGGGGGAGCTCCCTGTATACAGAGATACATGATAAGATCCTGTCTGCAGCCACCACTAGGAGGAGCTCCCTGTATACAGAGATACATGATAAGATTCTGTCTGCAGCCACCACTAGGGGGAGCTCCCTGTATACAGAGATACATGATAAGATTCTGTCTGCAGCCACCACTAGGGGGAGCTCCCTGTATACAGATACTCTGGTCAACAATAGGGCGGGGAGCGCCCCCCCGGTGGCGGGTGGAGGCAGGGAGCGCCCCCCCCGATGGCGGGTGGAGGCAGGGAGCACCCCCCCCCCGGTGGCGGGTGGAGGCAGGGAGCGCCCCCCCCCCGGTGGCGGGTGGAGGCAGGGAGCGCCCCCCCCCCCCCCCCGGTGGCGGGTGGAGGCAGGGAGCGCCCCCCGGTGGTGGAGGCAGGGAGCTGGCATGTGATCCTGTAAATCACCGTCCACTTAGGGGATTTGGAGCTTTATATCAGGCGTAGTATTGAGTCAGCAGTGTAGACCTATAACCATGCGGTGACGGGTGGAGGCAGGGAGCTCCCCCCGGCGGCGGGTGGAGGCAGGGAGCGCCCCCCGTGGTGGAGGCAGGGAGCGCCCCCCGTGGTGGAGGCAGGGAGCGCCCCCCCCGTGGTGGAGGCAGGGAGCGCCCCCCCCGTGGTGGAGGCAGGGAGCGCCCCCCCCGTGGTGGAGGCAGGGAGCGCCCCCCCCCGTGGTGGAGGCAGGGAGCGCCCCCCCCCCGTGGTGGAGGCAGGGAGCGCCCCCCCCCCCCGTGGTGGAGGCAGGGAGCGCCCCCCCCCGTGGTGGAGGCAGGGAGCGCCCCCCCCGTGGTGGAGGCAGGGAGCGCCCCCCCCGTGGTGGAGGCAGGGAGCGCCCCCCCCGGTTGCGGGTGGAGGCAGGGAGCGCCCCCCCCCCCCCCGGTTGCGGGTGGAGACAGGGAGCGCCCCCCCCCCCGGTGGTGGAGGCAGGGAGCGCCCCCCCCCCCGGTGGTGGAGGCAGGGAGCGCCCCCCCCCCGGTGGTGGAGGCAGGGAGCGCCCCCCCCCCCCCCCGGTGGTGGAGGCAGGGAGCGCCCCCCCCCCCCGGTGGTGGAGGCAGGGAGCGCCCCCCCCCCCCGGTGGTGGAGGCAGGGAGCGCCCCCCCCCCCCGGTGGTGGGTGGAGGCAGGGAGCGCCCCCCCCGGTGGCGGGTGGAGGCAGGGAGCGCCCCCCCCGGTGGCGGGTGGAGGCAGGGAGCGCCCCCCCCGGTGGCGGGTGGAGGCAGGGAGCGCCCCCCCCGGTGGCGGGTGGAGGCAGGGAGCGCCCCCCGGTGGTGGAGGCAGAGAGCTGGCATGTGATCCTGTAAATCACAGTCCACTTAGGGGATTTGGAGCTTTATATCAGGCGTAGTATTGAGTCAGCAGTGTAGACCTATAACCATGCGGTGACGGGAGGAGGCAGGGAGCGCCCCCCGGTGGTGGAGGCAGAGAGCTCCCCCCGGTGGTGGAGGCAGAGAGCTGGCATGTGATCCTGTAAATCACAGTCCACTTAGGGGATTTGGAGCTTTATATCAGGCGTAGTATTGAGTCAGCAGTGTAGACCTATATCCATGCGGTGACGGGAGGAGGTCGGCAATCATACGGCTGATCAGTCATTTATCAGATGGATTGATTATTAATACAAACTATTAACAGTCCGGACTGGGAATCAGTGACCTGAATAATAGTGGCGGCCGGTTATACCATGGTCATAGCGAGGGTAAAGCTGGCAGTCACCGCCTTGGCCCTGAAGCCGGTTTCATCACATGTGCACTTTACCGTAACTTTCCTTTTCACATAACAGATTTCTGACCAATTTCTACCCAATCAGACCAATATCCACCCAATCTGTCTCCTCTAGCAGAGTCCTGATCTTACGGTGTCTGACCGCCCCCAATACCGGCAGGACTGAAGCCCCCGCAGCATCTGAAAGATACAACGCCATTATACAGGAGAGGAAGAGGAGGAGACGACGACGACCGTGACCGCTCCTCTCCGGACATCACAAAACTGCCATAAACATCACATACAATCATGAGGAAAACTTAGTACACCCTCTGTGAATTCCATGGTAATACGCACCAGGACATAACACAGCTAGCCGCTCATCAGCGAGTGCGAGCCCCTCCAGAAAAGCAGAGGTCTGTGCCGTCTGCTGCATTCAGACGTCTATAAACACAATGCCGGAGAGCAGACCCGGGCAAGCTGCGGCCCGCAGACTGGGGCAGCCGGGGGGCCGATGACAGCCCACGTGGCCCACGAGACGCACCATGAGGCCGCCACATCCTCAGGAGGTGAATACACTGGTGGATGAGGGGCCGCCGGCGCCGTCCTCCACCAATCAGAACGTGAGACAGCAAACGCCGAGAATCAGCGCAGAAGAGCGCCGGGCAAGCGGGAGCGAGGACAGGATACGGCGCGGTGGTTTATTTCATGTGCATGTCATCGTTGTATGTATACAGTGACATGTAAAAGTTTCTGCGCCCCTGGTCAAAATTACTGTTATTGAACAGTGAAGCAAGTTGAAGATGAAATGATCTAAAAGGCCGAAAGTTACAGATGACACATTTCCTTATATATATTTTCATCTTTTACATTTTAAAAATTACAAAAAGGAAAATGGGCCGATGCAAAAGTTTAGGCACCCTTTCAAACCTTAATTAGCCTGTTGGGGTTATGGCTTGCTCACCATCATCGTTAGGAAGGGCCGGGGATGCAGATGTCCAGCTTTATAAACCCCCCTCTAACCTTGTGCCACCAGACAGCAGCCATGGGGTCTTCTAAGCATCTGCCGAGCTCGGAGAACGGTGGGGGCCACAAAGCAGGAGACGATACAAGAAGATGGCAGAGCGTTTCCAAGTTGCCCTTTCCTCAGTTAGAAATGCGATTAAGAAATGGCAGTTACCAGGACCAGTGGAGGTCAAGATAAGGTCTGGAAGACCAAGCAAAATATCAGTGAGTTATGCTAATAGGATTGCCAGAGAGACAGATCAGAACCCCCGCTTGACTGCAAAAGACCTTCAGAAAGATTTATCAGACTCTGGAGTTGTGTTCCATTGTTCTACTGCTCAGAGACACCTGCACAAATATGGCCTTCATGGAAGAAGAAGAAGAAAACCTCTCCTGAGTCCTCACCATAAAATTCAGCCTCAGAAGTGCAAAAGAAAATCTAAACAAGCCGGATGCATTTTATATCAAGTCCTGTGGACCAATGAGGTAACATAGACCTCTGTGGCCACAATGATCACAGGTATGTGTGGAGAAAAAAGGGCACAGGATTACAGGAAAAGAACATCCTGCCAACCATTAAGCATGGGGGAGGATCAATCATGCTCTGGGGTTGTGTTGCAGCCAATGGCTCAGGGAACATTTCACGGGTAGAGGGAAGAATGGATTCAATGAAATTTCAACAAATTCTTGATGCAAACATAACACCATCTGTAAAAAAGCTGAAGCTGAAGAGGATGATTCTACACATGGAGAATGATCCTAAACACACGTCACAATCCACAATAGACGACCTCAGAAGGAGCAAGCTGAAGGTTTTACAATGACCCTCACAGTCCCCTGATCTGAACATCATTGAAAATCTGTGACCTCAAAATAGCAGAGGAGGCAAGACGCCCCAGGAATCTCACAGATCTGGAGGAATTCTCCAAGCAAGAACGGAGGAAAATCCCTCAAACAAGAACGGAAAGACTCTTGTCTGGCTGCAAAAAGTGTTTACAAGCTGTGATACTGCAAAAGGGGGCGCTACTAGGTACTGACCATGCAGGGGGCGCTACTAGGTACTGACCATGCCGGGGGCACAAACTTTTGTATCGGCCCATTTTCCTTTTTGTAATTTTTAAAATGTAAAAGATGAAAATATATATAAGGAAATGTGTGATCTGTAACTTTCGGCCCTTTAGATCATTTCATCTTCAACTTGCTTAATGGAATGTGTCCCCCCTGGGAGATATCAGACTATGGGCGTACAGGGTATAGATAAGTGGCCCAGAGTAGAGGTTTAATTGCAGAGAAATCTGTTTTTATAAACTCCGTTTTGCACAGGTGTGGCGTCCCCCAGACGCCAAGAAATCCCCGCCTATGAGCTTCGTTACCATGCACTGTGCTCCCTGACCTCCGGGCATGCGCAGAGCGCCGCTCACATAGAGCTCACATAGCGCGCGCTTTATTTCATCCCGGCCCCGTCTCTGTGCTCTGCGCCGCAGGAATCTATTGCGCAGGCGCCGGGGAGTCACTGTCACTTCCCGACTCCTGAACAATAGAAACCTGCGGTGCAGAGCACAGAGACGGGGCCGGGAGGGAGCAAAGCGCGCGCTATGTGAGCTCTATGTGAGCGGCGCTCTGCGCATGCCCGGAAGTCAGGGAGCACAGTGCAGTCACAGGACCCTGTGCAGGGGAGGGGGAATATGGTGACTGAGCAGAGAGGCGGGGATTTCGGGGAAAAATAAACAGATATGCGGGGATTTCATGGTGTCCCCCGGATGCCAAGCCTGTGCAAAAGGGAGTTTACAAAAAGAGATTTCTCTGCAATCAGACCTGTAATATGGGCCGTACAGGTGAGTGTAGAGTCACATTTCTGTCACCTGTACGCCCATAGTAGAGGTCAGATAGGTCCCAGGGGGGACAGATTCCCTTTAACTATTCACAACAACAGGAATTTTGACCAGAGGTGCCCAAACTTTTACATGCCACGGCACACATGGAGGCTCTGCGGGGCTCGCACGGCACACATGGAGGCTCTGCGGGGCTCGCACGGCACACATGGAGGCTCTGCGGGGCTCGCACGGCACACATGGAGGCTCTGCGGGGCTCGCACGGCACACATGGAGGCTCTGCGGGGCTCGCACGGCACACATGGAGGCTCTGTGGGGCTCGCACGGCACACATGGAGGCTCTGCGGGGCTCGCACGGCTCGCACGGCACACATGGAGGCTCTGCGGGGCTCGCACGGCACACATGGAGGCTCTGCGGGGCTCGCACGGCACACATGGAGGCTCTGCGGGGCTGCTAGACCTGTTTCTAATACGTTACTGATTCATGGGGTGTACTTAATTTATCACATGCTGCTTTAACATTTTGGCCTAGGTTTTTGGTCCATAAAAAAGGGCACGGTGTAACATGGATTTAACAGATTTTAAGACCGCAAAACCATAAAAATCAAAGAGGGTGTACTTAGTTTTTTTTCATGACTGTTTGTCAGTCACCATTTCTCCTGAGCCCACCCTCCACATGGGTGAGACCCAGTGGCAGCGGCCTCTCTTGCGGGGGCATTGGAAGGGACCGTTACCACCATCGCATACAAGCGGTGACACATGAAGCTTGAACAGTAATGATAGATGGGGGGGATGCAGGAGGTCCGTGGGGCACAGATGGGGCGGGGGGCACTTTTGTTTCTTTATTGGTGAAACATGAAATAGGTTTACTCTGTAATGATGACTGTGACGATTCAGCTTAAACTCTTTATCAGCCAGACGTTTAGATTTGTTAATCCAAGAGAAATACACTATTATCATTGTGTTGACTTCTATTGCTCTGTGGAACAATGAATGTTTGCTAATTATGTTGATTAACCTTTATGGACCATGTGGCTTATTGACTCACAAGACAGGAGGACAAACTAAGCAAATTCATTAAATGCTCAATGAGACCTTCCCTTTCCCCCCCAACCGTGGATGTGGACTTAAAAAGGAGATATGCTTCTGTAGCAGAGAGACTTGGGACAGAAATTAGAAATAGACATTACAGGGAGAGTCAAGGTTCAGACTCTCTTCAGACCATCAGCTTGGTAGCATGGCTTTATCCAAAGAGGCACAGCTTTGGATTCTGCATGATTCCAGCCTAAGGATATATGGCCCCGACTGGAAATGTCCGGATCTGCTCCACTGACCATCAGAGAGACATGGATGCATTTGGGGAGACCAGGTTGGGACGATGAAGTCACCTGGCCCCATGGATATGTTGTTTGGGGTTGCCAGGAAGGACACTCCGGTCGCCCGGAACCTATGGAGACCTTCGGAGAAGCCAGATTGGGACCAGCCAGTCATCTGGCCCCATAGAAACTCTCGGAGAGGTCAGGGTGGGACCCTCGAGTCTCCTAGTCTTGTACCACGATAGACTGCTAGCTTCCTAAGCTTGCAGCTACCTCCTCTCTGTGGGGGCCCACCAGAAGCGGGAGGCCACTGGTTGAGGTAGTCGGCCCTGTAAGTCTCCAAAGTTGCAGCTGTTCTATCCCCGGCGGGCGGATTAGGAAGGGTGAGACTGTGTAATGTTGCACCATCTTGGGTATTTGCTGGGACTGTTCTGTGTGTTTACTGTCCGCTTTGTGGTTCCATAAAGTATTGCCGCACTGTTTTACCCTCACTGTGGTGTCTAAGACCCCGGGTCATCACAGTTATGGCATCACAAAACCGCAGTAAAGTCAAGACCCTCATGTAGGCACCGTTGCCCCTGATCTGCACAGCATGATTATCACAGTGCTGACTGTAGGACGGCGTGTGGTCATACGTGTAACAGTGCGGCCATAAACGCTGCAGCGAGGCCGACCGTTGGCACGCACAGCCGGCTCTGACACCGCAGTCTCCTTTCCATAAGCCATGCATGCTCCTCCTCACCTGTATGATCATCTCTGAGGGAAGAGGGGTGATCTGCCGGCAGGTGACCACCCAGCGATTCCTCCCCCGGCCACATGCCGGCGGCAGCCCACAGCTACTCCTCCTCACGCTCCTTTTACACATGTACACTAATCTTATGTGAGCGAGCATGTGTATTCAGCGCGGAGCAGGAAGAATCCACCACAAGGCCAAGATCTGCCACTGGGAGGGTCAGGATCCCGCCATACATCAAAAAGGGAAAGTGAGAGAAGAGCCCCAAACTTTACTTCATAGATGTGTGACGACACAGCTTCTCATCTTAATTAGCCAGACAGCTAGATTTATTAAGCCAAAAGAAATACACAATAGTGTATGTGATGACTTTACAATGTACATTACAGACCAAAAGTTTGACACACCTTCTCATTTAAAGATTTTTCTGTATTTTCATGACTATGAGAATTGTACATTCACACTGAAGGCATCAAAACTATGAATTACCACATGTGGAATTATATACTTAACAAAAAAGTGTGAAACAACTCAAAATATGTCTTATATTCTAGGGTCTTCACAGTAGCCACCTTTTGCTTTGATGACGGCTTTGCACACTCTTGGCATTCTCTTGATGAGCTTCAAGAGGTAGTCACCGGAAATGGTCTTCACTTCACAGGTGTGCCCTGTCAGGTTTAATAAGTGGGATTTCTTGCTTTATAAATGGGGTTGGGACCATCAGTTGTGTTGTGCAGAACTCTGGTGGATACACAGCTGATAGTCCTACTGAATAGACTGTTAGAATTTGTGTTACGGCAAGAAAAAAGCAGCTAAGTAAAGAAAAACGAGTGGCCATCATTACTTTAAGAAATGAAGGTCAGTCAGTGCGAAAAATTGGGAAAACTTTGAAAGTGTCCCCAAGTGCAGTTGCAAAAACCATCAAGCGCTACAAAGAAACTGGTTCACATGAGGACTGCCCCAAGAAAGGAAGACCAAGAGTCACCTCTGCTTCTGAGGATAAGTTTATCCGAGTCACCAGCCTCAGAAATCGCAGGTTAACAGCAGCTCAGATTAGAGACCAGGTCAATGCCACACAGAGTTCTAGCAGCAGACACATCTCTACAACAACTGTTAAGAGGAGACTTTGTGCAGCCGGCCTTCATGGTAAAATAGCTGCTAGGAAACCACTGCTAAGGACAGGCAACAAGCAGAAGAGACTTGTTTGGGCTAAAGAACACAAGGAATGGACATTAGACCAGTGGAAATCTGTGCTTTGGTCTGATGAGTCCAAATTTGAGATCTTTGGTTCCAACCACCGTGTCCTTGTGCGACGCAGAAAAGGTGAACGGATGGACTCTACATGCCTGGTTCCCACCGTGAAGCATGGAGGAGGAGGTGTGATGGTGTGGGGGGCTTTGCTGGTGACACTGTTGGGGATTTATTCAAAATTGAAGGCATACTGAACCAGCATGGCTACCACAGCATCTTGCAGCGGCATGCTATTCCATCCGGTTTGCGTTTAGTTGGACCATCATTTATTTTTCAACAGGACAATGACCCCAAACACCTCCAGGCTGTGTAAGGGCTATTTGACCAAGAAGGAGAGTGATGGGGGGCTACGCCAGATGACCTGGCCTCCACAGTCACCAGACCTGAACCCAATCGAGATGGTTTGGGGTGAGCTGGACCGCAGAGTGAAGGCAAAAGGGCCAACAAGTGCTAAGCATCTCTGGGAACTCCTTCAAGATTGTTGGAAGACCACTTCCGGTGACTACCTCCTGAAGCTCATCAAGAGAATGCCGAGAGTGTGCAAAGCAGTCATCAAAGCAAAAGGTGGTTACTGTGAAGAACCTAGAATATAAGACATATTTTCAGTTGTTTCACACTTTTTTGTTAAGTATATAATTCCACATGTGGTAATTCATAGTTTTGATGCCTTCAGTGTGAATGTACAATTTTCATAGTCATGAAAATACAGAAAAATCTTTAAATGAGGTGTGTCCAAACTTTTGGTCTGTACTGTATGTGTCAAGAGGGACAGTGACTCAGGGTAAGAACAATGAATGTTTGCCAAAATGTTGATTAACCATTGTGTGGGCCCTGTGGCTTGTTGACTCACAAAACAGGAGGCCCCCCCCCCCCCCCCCAGGTCTCCCCGAGGGGCCTCCGCCCCAGTCGCCGCGTCTCCCCGAGGGGCCTCCCCTTCAGTCGCCGCGTCTTGCCTAGGGGCCTCCCCCCCAGTAACCGCGTCTCCCTGAGACCCCCAGTCGCCACACACTAACAAGCGGAAATTCAGAAAAACGCAGACGGACGCACGGCACAGGCTGGTGACCACTGGCAACAACCACCATGTGTAGTCACTGAAGCTGCTGCCCTCCGTTGTGCCACGGGACAGACACCACACGACCACCATCTGCATTGGCCCATCCCACATATGTGGAGCAGCAGAGCCGACCAGAGGTGCACGGGAGGAGATATCAGAGACCACTCACAATAGTCACAGGAGACGGTTATCTGACAACTGAACTTCTCTGGTGGATGAGGGGAAAGGGACAAACAAAAACCTTAACAAATGGCGTTGCCCTCATCCCGCACCACACATCAGCGAGGTGACAGGAGACGCAGACACAAACATTATTTTTTTTTATTATTATTATTTTTCCAGAAAACTCCACAAAGTAGAAAGTTATCAGCAGCTCCAGAAACCAGTAAAGACAGCACAAAGCATCCAGCGCTCCCAGACAGAAGACCCAGCAGGGGGCGACACTCTCAGTGAGCAGAGGGATACAGCAGCAGTGTGCGGGGGCTTCATGTCTTTCCTACAAGGGTAGGGGGAGCTTACCTTCTGCAACGCCTCCTGCTGCTCTGGGGTGAGAGGGGGAAGCCCAAGCTTAGACGAGGTGCTCTGTCCATTATCCAATTTAATGGTGTCACCGCCCTGTAAGGAAGGAAGAGACACCTTAGAAATTCTGTCTACACAAGAAACGCCGGACGGCAGACCACAGCAAGAGCCGCCGGCGACAGCGCGGCCGGACAGACGGAAATTCTACGCCACCCCGTCTACCCCCACTCCTCTCTGCAGCCCCCCCGTCTCCCCTCCGCCGCACCCCCCCCCGTTTACCCCTGCTCCTCTAAGCAGCCCCCCCAGTCTCCCCTCGCTCGTCTCCGCCGCCTCCCGTCTCCCCTCGCTCCTCTCCGCCGCCCACCGTCTCCCCTCTCCGCCGCCCCCCCAGTCTCCCCTCGCTCCTCTCCGCCGCCCCCCCGTCTCCCTCGCTCCTCTCCGCCGCCCCCCCGTCTCCCCTCGCTCCTCTCCGCCGCCCCCCCGTCTCCCCTCGCTCCTCTCCGCCGCCCCCCCGTCTCCCCTCGCTCCTCTCCGCTGCCCCCCCCGTCTCCCCTCGCTCCTCTCCGCCGCCCCCCCTCGCTCCTCTCCGCCGCCCCCCCTCGCTTCTCTCCGCCGCCCCCACCGTCTCCCCTCGCTCCTCTCCGCCGCGCCCCCCCGTCTCCCCTCGCTCCTCTCCGCCGCGCCCGTCTCCCCTCGCTCCTCTCCGCCGCGCCCCCCGTCTCCCCTCGCTCCTCTCCGCCGCCCCCCGTCTCTCCTCGCTCCTCTAAGCCGCCACCCGTCTCCCCTCGCTCCTCACCGCCGCCCCCCCGTCTCTCCTCGCTCCTCTCCGCCGCCCCCCGTCTCTCCTCGCTCCTCTCCGCCGCCCCCCCGTCTCCCCTCGCTCCTCTCCGCCGCCCCCCCGTCTCTCCTCGCTTCTCTCCGCCGCCCCCCGTCTCCCCTCGCTTCTCTCCGCCACCCCCCGTCTCCCCTCGCTCCTCTCCGCCGCCCCCCCGTCTCTCCTCGCTCCTCTCCGCCGCCCCCCGTCTCTCCTCGCTTCTCTCCGCCGCCCGTCTCCCCTCGCTTCTCTCCGCCACCCCCCGTCTCCCCTCGCTCCTCTCCGCCGCCCCCCGTCTCCCCTCGCTCCTCTCCGCCGCCCCCCCGTCTCCCCTCGCTCCTCTCCGCCGCCCCCCCGTCTCCCCTCGCTCCTCTCCGCCGCCCCCCCGTCTCCCCTCGCTCCTCTCCGCCGCCCCCCCGTCTCCCCTCGCTCCTCTCCGCCGCCCCCACCGTCTCCCCTCGCTCCTCTCCGCCGCGCCCCCCGTCTCCCCTCGCTCCTCTCCGCCGCGCCCGTCTCCCCTCGCTCCTCTCCGCCGCGCCCCCCGTCTCCCCTCGCTCCTCTCCGCCGCCCCCCGTCTCTCCTCGCTCCTCTAAGCCGCCACCCGTCTCCCCTCGCTCCTCACCGCCGCCCCCCCGTCTCTCCTCGCTCCTCTCCGCCGCCCCCCCGTCTCTCCTCGCTCCTCTCCGCCGCCCCCCCGTCTCCCCTCGCTCCTCTCCGCCGCCCCCCCGTCTCTCCTCGCTTCTCTCCGCCGCCCCCCGTCTCCCCTCGCTTCTCTCCGCCACCCCCCGTCTCCCCTCGCTCCTCTCCGCCGCCCCCCCGTCTCTCCTCGCTCCTCTCCGCCGCCCCCCGTCTCTCCTCGCTTCTCTCCGCCGCCCGTCTCCCCTCGCTTCTCTCCGCCACCCCCCGTCTCCCCTCGCTCCTCTCCGCCGCCTCCCCGTCTCTCCTCGCTCCTCTCCGCCGCCCCCCGTCTCTCCTCGCTTCTCTCCGCCGCCCGTCTCCCCTCGCTTCTCTCCGCCGCCCGTCTCCCCTCGCTTCTCTCCGCCACCCCCCGTCTCCCCTCGCTCCTCTCCGCCGCGCCCCCCGTCTCCCCTCGCTCCTCACCGCCGCCCCCCCGTCTCCCCTCGCTCCTCTCCGCCGCCCCCCGTCTCTCCTCGCTCCTCTCCGCCGCCCCCCGTCTCTCCTCGCTCCTCTCCGCCGCCCCCCGTCTCTCCTCGCTCCTCTCCGCCGCCCCCCGTCTCCCCTCGCTCCTCTCCGCCGCGCCCCCCGTCTCCCCTCGCTCCTCTCCGCCGCCCCCCGTCTCTCCTCGCTCCTCTCCGCCGCCCCCCCGTCTCCCCTCGCTCCTCTCCGCCGCCCCCCGTCTCTCCTCTCCGCCGCCCCCCGTCTCCCCTCGCTCCTCTCCGCCGCCCCCCGTCTCTCCTCTCCGCCGCCCCCCGTCTCCCCTCGCTCCTCTCCGCCGCCCCCCGTCTCTCCTCTCCGCCGCCCCCCGTCTCTCCTCGCTCCTCTCCGCCGCCCCCCCGTCTCCCCTCACTCCTCTCCGCCGCCCCCCGTCTCCCCTCGCTCCTCTCCGCCGCCCCCCGTCTCTACTCTCCGCCGCCCCCCGTCTCTCCTCTCCGCCGCCCCCCGTCTCCCCTCACTCCTCTCCGCCGCCCCCCGTCTCCCCTCGCTCCTCTCCGCCGCCCCCCGTCTCTACTCTCCGCCGCCCCCCGTCTCTCCTCTCCGCCGCCCCCCGTCTCCCCTCACTCCTCTTCGCCTTCCTCACACATCAGGTCTCCGGTTCGGACTCACCAACATAACCGCAGCCGCCATCCGATGCTCCGGGCTCAGTAGCAGCAAATCCATGAGTATCGCGAGATCCACAGTACAGAGGAAGAACGAGAGAAGGAAGCAGGAAGTCACGTGTCTGCCGCTCCCGCGAGAATGCACTGGGCGAGAGGTGATTGTTTTTTTTTTTAATTTCTTCTAACTTTATTTATAACTGATACAAACGCAGAACACAAAAGCAGAGTCACAGATAATACTGTACACACATATATATATAATACTGTACACATATATATATAATACTGTACACACATATATATATAATACTGTACACATATATATATAATACTGTACACACATATATATAATACTGTACACACATATATAATACTGTACACACATATATATATAATACTGTACACACATATATATATAATACTGTACACACACATATATATATAATACTGTACACACATATATATAATACTGTACACACATATATATAATACTGTACACATATATATATATAATACTGTACACATATATATAATACTGTACACACATATATATAATACTGTACACACACATATATATATAATACTGTACACATATATATAATACTGTACACACATATATATAATACTGTACACACATATATATATAATACTGTACACACACATATATATATAATACTGTACACATATATATAATACTGTACACACATATATATAATACTGTACACATATATATAATACTGTACACACATATATATAATACTGTACACATATATATAATACTGTACACATATATATATAATACTGTACACATATATATAATACTGTACACATATATATAATACTGTACACACATATATATATAATACTGTACACATATATATAATACTGTACACACATATATATAATACTGTACACACACATATATATATAATACTGTACACATATATATAATACTGTACACACATATATATAATACTGTACACACACATATATATATAATACTGTACACATATATATAATACTGTACACACATATATATATAATACTGTACACACACATATATATATAATACTGTACACACACATATATATATAATACTGTACACATATATATAATACTGTACACACATATATATAATACTGTACACATATATATAATACTGTACACACATATATATAATACTGTACACATATATATAATACTGTACACATATATATATAATACTGTACACATATATATAATACTGTACACATATATATAATACTGTACACACATATATATATAATACTGTACACATATATATAATACTGTACACACATATATATAATACTGTACACACATATATATATAATACTGTACACATATATATAATACTGTACACACATATATATAATACTGTACACATATATATATAATACTGTACACACATATATATATAACACTGTACACACATATATATAATACTGTACACACATATATATATAATACTGTACACATATATATAATACTGTACACATATAATACTGTACACACATATATATAATACTGTACACATATATATAATACTGTACACACATATATATAATACTGTACACACATATATATATAATACTGTACACATATATATAATACTGTACACACATATATATATAATACTGTACACACATATATATATAATACTGTACACATATATATAATACTGTACACACATATATATAATACTGTACACACATATATATATAATACTGTACACATATATATAATACTGTACACATATATATATAATACTGTACACATATATATAATACTGTACACACATATATATAATACTGTACACATATATATAATACTGTACACATATATATAATACTGTACACACATATATATAATACTGTACACATATATATAATACTGTACACACATATATATATAATACTGTACACATATATATAATACTGTACACACATATATATATAATACTGTACACATATATATAATACTGTACACACATATATATAATACTGTACACACATATATATATAATACTGTACACATATATATAATACTGTACACACATATATATAATACTGTACACACATATATATATAATACTGTACACATATATATAATACTGTACACATATATATATAATACTGTACACATATATATAATACTGTACACATATATATATAATACTGTACACATATATATATATAATACTGTACACACATATATATATAATACTGTACACATATATATAATACTGTACACACATATATATATAATACTGTACACATATATATATAATACTGTACACACATATATATAATACTGTACACACATATATATATAATACTGTACACATATATATATATAATACTGTACACACATATATATAATACTGTACACATATATATATAATACTGTACACATATATATATAATACTGTACACACATATATATATAACACTGTACACATATATATATAATACTGTACACATATATATATAATACTGTACACATATATATAATACTGTACACACATATATATAATACTGTACACATATATATAATACTGTACACACATATATATATAATACTGTACACATATATATAATACTGTACACACATATATATATAATACTGTACACATATATATAATACTGTACACACATATATATAATACTGTACACATATATATAATACTGTACACATATATATATAATACTGTACACACATATATATAATACTGTACACATATATATAATACTGTACACACATATATATAATACTGTACACACATATATATAATACTGTACACATATATATATATAATACTGTACACACATATATATAATACTGTACACATATATATAATACTGTACACACATATATATATAATACTGTACACACATATATATAATACTGTACACACATATATATAATACTGTACACATATATATATAATACTGTACACACATATATATAATACTGTACACATATATATAATACTGTACACACATATATATAATACTGTACACATATATATAATACTGTACACACATATATATAATACTGTACACATATATATAATACTGTACACACATATATATATAATACTGTACACATATATATAATACTGTACACACATATATATAATACTGTACACATATATATAATACTGTACACACATATATATAATACTGTACACACATATATATATAATACTGTACACACATATATATAATACTGTACACATATATATATAATACTATACACACATATATATAATACTGTACACATATATATATAATACTGTACACATATATATAATACTGTACACATATATAATACTGTACACACATATATATAATACTGTACACATATATATAATACTGTACACACATATATATAATACTGTACACATATATATATAACACTGTACACACATATATATAATACTGTACACACATATATATAATACTGTACACACATATATATATAATACTGTACACACATATATATAATACTGTACACACATATATATATAATACTGTACACACATATATATAATACTGTACACACATATATGTAATACTGTACACACACATATATAATACTGTACACATATATAATACTGTACACATATATATAATACTGTACACATATATATAATACTGTACACATATATATATAATACTGTACACATATATATAATACTGTACACACATATATATATAATACTGTACACACATATATATATAATACTGTACACATATATATAATACTGTACACACATATATATATAATACTGTACACATATATAAAATACTGTACACACATATATATATAATACTGTACACATATATATAATACTGTACACACATATATATAATACTGTACACATATATATAATACTGTACACACATATATATAATACTGTACACATATATATAATACTGTACACATATATATATAATACTGTACACATATATATAATACTGTACACACATATATATAATACTGTACACATATATATATAATACTGTACACATATATATAATACTGTACACACATATATATAATACTGTACACATATATATAATACTGTACACATATATATAATACTGTACACATATATATATAATACTGTGCACACATATATATAATACTGTACACACATATATAATACTGTACACATATATATATAATACTGTACACATATATAATACTGTACACATATATATATAATACTGTGCACACATATATATAATACTGTACACACATATATATAATACTGTACACATATATATAATACTGTACACATATATATATAATACTGTACACATATATATAATACTGTACACACATATATATATAATACTGTACACACATATATATAATACTGTACATACATATATTTAATACTGTACACATATATATATAATACTGTACACATATATATAATACTGTACACACATATATATATAATACTGTACACATATATATAATACTGTACACATATATATATAATACTGTACACATATATATAATACTGTACACACATATATATATAATACTGTACACATATATACTGTACACACATATATATAATACTGTACATATATATAATACTGTACACATATATATAATACTGTACACCTATATATATAATACTGTACACATATATATAATACTGTACACACATATATATAATACTGTACACATATATATAATACTGTACACACATATATAATACTGTACACATATATATAATACTGTACACATATATATATAATACTGTACACATACATATAATACTGTACACACATATATATAATACTGTACACACATATATATAATACTGTGCACACATATATATAATACTGTACACACATATATAATACTGTACACATATATATAATACTGTACACACATATATATATAATACTGTACACATACATATAATACTGTACACACATATATATAATACTGTACACACATATATATATAATACTGTACACATATATATATAATACTGTACACATATATATAATACTGTACACACATATATATAATACTGTGCACACATATATATAATACTGTACACACATATATAATACTGTACACATATATATAATACTGTACACACATATATATAATACTGTACACACATATATATATAATACTGTACACATATATATAATACTGTACACATATATATAATACTGTACACACATATATATAATACTGTACACATATATATATAATACTGTACACATATATATAATACTGTACACACATATAATACTGTACACACATATATATATAATACTGTACACACATATAATACTGTACACACATATATAATACTGTACACACATATATATAATACTGTACACATATATATAATACTGTACGCACACATATATATAATACTGTACACACATATATATAATACTGTACACACACATATATAATACTGTACACACATATATATAATACTGTACACACATAATACTGTACACACATATATATAATACTGTACACACATATATATAATACTGTACACACATAATACTGTACACACATATATATAATACTGTACACACATAATGCTGTACACACATATATATAATACTGTACACATATATATATAATACTGTACACACATATAATACTGTACACATATATATATAATACTGTACACATATATATAACACTGTACACACATATATAATACTGTACACTCATATGTAACACTCTACACACATATATATAATACTGTACACATACATAATACTGTACACATATATATAATACTGTACACACATATATATAATACTGTACACACATATATAATACTGTACACACATATATAACACTGTACACATATATATAATACTGTACACACATATATATAATACTGTACACACATATAATACTGTACACACATATATATAATACTGTGCACATATATATATAATACTGTACACACATATATATAATACTGTACACATATATATATAATACTGTACACACATATATATATAATACTGTACACATATATATATATAATAGTGTACACACATATATATAACACTGTACACACATATATATATATATATAATACTGTACACATATATAATACTGTACACACATATATATAATACTGTACACACATATATATAAAACACTATACACACATATATATAACACTGTACACACATGTATATATAATACTGTGCACACATATATATATAATACTGTACACACATATATATAATACTGTACACATATAATACTGTACACATATATAACACTACACACATATATATAATACTGTACGCATATATATATAATACTGTACACACATATATATATATAATACTGTACACATATATATATATATATATAATACTGTACACACATATATATATAATACTGTACACATATATAATACTGTACACACATATATATAATACTGTACACACATATATATAAAACACTGTACACACATATATATAATACTGTACACACATATATATAATACTGTACACATATATATATAACACTGTACATACATATATATAATACTGTACACACATATATATAATACTGTACGCACATATATATAACACTGTACACACATATATATAATACTGTACACACATATATATAAAAAACTGTACACACATATATATAATACTGTACACACACATATATATAACACTGTACACACATATATATAATACTGTACACACATATATATAAAACACTGTACACACATATATATAATACTGTACACACATATATATATAACACTGTACACACATATATATAATACTGTACACATATATATAATACTATACACACATATATATAACACTGTACACACATATATATAATACTGTACACACATATATATATAATACTGTACACACTTATATATAACACTGTACTCACATATATATAATACTGTACACATATATATATAATACTGTACACATATATATAATACTGTGCACACATATATATATAATACTGTACACACATATATATATAACACTGTACACACATATATATATAATACTGTACACACATATATATATAACACTGTACACACATATATATATATAATACTGTACACATATATATAATACTGTACACATATATAACACTGTACACACATATATATAATACTGTACACACATATATATATATAATACTGTACACATATATAATACTGTACACACATATATATAATACTGTACACACATATATATAATACTGTACACACTTATATATAACACTGTACTCACATATATATAATACTGTACACATATATATATAATACTGTACACATATATATAATACTGTACACATATATATAATACTGTACACACATATATATAATACTGTACACATATATAACACTGTACACACATATATATAATACTGTACACACATATATATATATAATACTGTACACATATATAATACTGTACACACATATATATAATACTGTACACACATATATATATAATACTGTACACATATATATAATACTGTACACATATATATAATACTGTACACACATATATATAATACTGTACACATATATATAATACTGTACACATATATATATAATACTGTACACATATATATAATACTGTACACATATATATAATACTGTACACACATATATATATAATACTGTACACATATATATAATACTGTACACACATATATATATAATACTGTACACATATATATAACACTGTACACATATATATAATACTGTACACACATATAATACTGTACACATATATATAACACTGTACACATATATATAATACTGTACACACATATAATACTGTACACATATATATAACACTGTACACATATATATAATACTGTACACACATATATATAACACTGTACACACATATATATATAATACTGTACACACATATATATATATATAATACTGTACACACATATATAATACTGTACACACATATATATAATACTGTACACATATATATAACACTGTACACATATATATAATACTGTACACACATATATATAATACTGTACACACACATATATATAATACTGTACACACATATAATACTGTACACATATATATATAATACTGTACACACACATATATATATAATACTGTACACACATATATATAACACTGTACACACATATATATATAATACTGTACACACATATATATATATAATACTGTACACACATATATAATACTGTACACACATATATATAATACTGTACACATATATATAACACTGTACACATATATATAATACTGTACACACATATATATAATACTGTACACACACATATATATAATACTGTACACATATATATAACACTGTACACATATATATAATACTGTACACATATATATAATACTGTACACACATATATATAATACTGTACACACATATATATAATACTGTACACACACATATATATAACACTGTACACACATATATATAACACTGTACACACATATATATATAATACTGTACACACATATATATAATACTGTACACATATATATAAAACACTGTACACACATATATATAATACTGTACACATATATATAATACTGTACACATATATATAATACTGTACACACATATATATAATACTGTACACATATATATAATACTGTACACACATATATAATACTGTACACACATATATATAATACTGTACACACATATATATAATACTGTACACATATATATAACACTGTACACATATATATAATACTGTACACACATATATATAATACTGTACACACACATATATATAATACTGTACACATATATAATACTGTACACACATATATATAATACTGTACACATATATATAAAACACTGTACACACATATATATAATACTGTACACACATATATATAATACTGTACACATATATATAACACTGTACACATATATATAATACTGTACACACATATATATAATACTGTACACACCTATATATATATAATACTGTACACATATATAATACTGTACACACATATATATAATACTGTACACATATATATAAAACACTGTACACACATATATATAATACTGTACACATATATATAATACTGTACACACATATATATAATACTGGACACATATATATATAACACTACACACATATATACAATACTGTACACACATATATATAATACTGGACACATATATATATAACACTACAAACATATACATAATACTGTACACACACATAATACTGTACACACATATATATATACTGTTCACACATATATATAATACTGTGCACACATACATATACTGTACACATATATATATATAACACTGTACACACATATATATAATACTGTACACACATATATATAATACTGTACACATATATATAATACTGTACACATATATATAATACTGTACACATATATAAAACACTGTACACACATATATATAATACTGTACACACATATATATGACACTGTACACACATATATATAATACTGTACACATATATATAATACTGTACACACATATATATAATACTGTACACACATATATATAACACTGTACACACATATATATAATACTGTACACACATATATATGACACTGTACACACATATATATAATACTGTACACATATATATAATACTGTACACACATATATATATAATACTGTACACATATATAATACTGTACACACATATATATAATACTGTACACATATATATATATATACTGTACACACATATATATAATACTGTACACATATATATAATACTGTACACTTATATATATAACACTGTACACACATATATATAATACTGTACACATATATATATATATATAACACTGTACACACATATATATATATATAATACTGTACATATATATATATAATACTTTACACACATATAATACTGTACACATATATATAATACTGTACACACATATATATATAATACTGTACATATATATATATAATACTGTACACACATATATATAATACTTTACACACATATAATACTGTACACACATATATATAATACTGTACACACACATATATAATACTGTACACATATATATATAATACTGTACACACATATATAATACTGTACACATATATATATAATACTGTACACACATATATATATATAACACTGTACACACATATATATAATACTGTACACACATATATATAATACTGTACACACACATATATATAATACTGTACACATATATATAACACTGTACACATATATATATAATACTGTACACACATATATAATACTGTACACACATATATATATAATACTGTACACATATATATATAATACTGTACACATATATATAATACTGTACACATATGTATATAATACTGTACATATATATAATATTGTACACACATATAAAATACTGTACACACATATATATAATACTGTACACATATATATAATACTGTACACACATATATATAACACTGTTCCCACATATAATACTGTACACACATATATATAATACTGTACACATATATATAATACTGTACACACATATATATAACACTGTACACACATATATATAATACTGTACACACATATATAATACTGTACACACATATATATATAATACTGTACACACATATATATAATACTGTACACACATATATATAATACTGTACACACATATATAATACTGTACACATATATATAACACTGTACACACATATATATAATACTGTACACATATATATAATACTGTACACACACATATATATAACACTGTACACATATATATAATACTGTACACATATATATATAATACTGTACACACACATATATAATACTGTACACACATATATAATACTGTACACACATATAATACTGTACATACATATATATAATACTGTACACACATATATATATAACACTGTACACACATATATATATAATACTGTACACACATATATAATACTGTACACACATATATATATAATACTGTACACATATATATATAATACTGTACACACATATATATAATACTGTACACATATATATAGAACACTGTACACACATATATATAATACTGTACACACATATAATACTGTACACACATATATATAATACTGTACACACATATATATAATACTGTACACACATATAATACTGTACACACATATATATAATACTGTACACACATATATATAACACTGTACACACATATATATAATACTGTACACATATATATATAATACTGTACACACACATATATAATACTGTACACACATATATAATACTGTACACACATATAATACTGTACACACATATATATAATACTGTACACACATATATATATAACACTGTACACACATATATATATAATACTGTACACACATATATAATACTGTACACACATATATATAATACTGTACACATATATATATAATACTGTACACACATATATATAATACTGTACACACATATAATACTGTACACACATATAATACTGTACACACATATATATATAATACTGTACACATATATATAATACTGTACACATATATATATAATACTGTACACATATATATAACACTGTACACATATATATATAACACTGTACACATATATATATAATACTGTACACACATATATATAATACTGTACACATATATATATAATACTGTACACATATATATATATATAATACTGTACACACATATATATAATACTGTACACACATATAATACTGTACACACACATATAATACTGTACACACATATATATATAATACTGTACACACATATATATAATACTGTACACACATATATATATAATACTGTACACATATATATAATACTGTACACATATATATATATAATACTGTACACATATATATAATACTGTACACACATATATATATAATACTGTACACACATATATATATAATACTGTACATATATATAATACTGTACACATATATATATATAATACTGTACATATATATAATACTGTACACATATATATATATAATACTGTACACATATATATAATACTGTACACACATATATATAATACTGTACACACATATATATATAATACTGTACATATACATATAATACTGTACACATATATATATATATAATACTGTACACATATATATAATACTGTACACACATATATATATAATACTGTACACACATATATATATAATACTGTACATATATATAATACTGTACACACATATATAATACTGTACACACATATATATAATACTGTACACATATATATAATACTGTACACACATATATATATAATACTGTACACACATATATATAATACTGTACACACATATATATATAATACTGTACATATATATAATACTGTACACACATATATAATACTGTACACATATATATAATACTGTACACACATATAATACTGTACACATATATATATAATACTGTACACACATATATATAACACTGTACACACATATATATAATACTGTACACATATATATATAATACTGTACACACATATATATAATACTGTACACACATATATAATACTGTACACACATATAATACTGTACACACATATATATAATACTGTACACACATATATATATAACACTGTACACACATATATATAATACTGTACACACATATATAATACTGTACACACATATATATATATAATACTGTACACACATATATATAATACTGTACACACATAGATAATACTGTACACACATATATATATAATACTGTACACATATATATAATACTGTACACATATATATATAATACTGTACACACATATATATAATACTGTACACATACATATAATACTGTACACATATATATATAACACTGTACACATATATATATAATACTGTACACACATATATATAATACTGTACACATATATATATAATACTGTACACACATATATATAATACTGTACACATATATATAATACTGTACACATATATATATATATATAATACTGTACACACATATATATAATACTGTACACACATATAATACTGTACACACACATATAATACTGTACACACATATATATATAATACTGTACACACATATATATAATACTGTACACAAATATATATATAATACTGTACACACATACATATAATACTGTACACATATATATATAATACTTTACACATATATATAATACTGTACACACATATATATATATACTGTACACACATATATATATAATACTGTACATATATATAATACTGTACACACATATATAATACTGTACACACATATACATAATACTGTACACATATATATAATACTGTACACACATATAATACTGTACACATATATATATAATACTGTACACATATATATAACACTGTACACATATATATAACACTGTACACATATATATAATACTGTACACACATATATATATAATACTGTACACATATAATACTGTACACACATATATATATAATACTGTACACACATATATATAATACTGTACACATATATATATATAATACTGTACACACATATAATACTGTACACACATATATATATAATACTGTACACACATAATACTGTACACACATATATATATAATACTGTACACACATATATATATATAATACTGTACACATATATATAATACTGTACACACATATATAATACTGTACACATATATAATACTGTACACACATATATATAATACTGTACACATATAATACTGTACACACATATATATATAACACTGTACACACATATAATACTGTACACATATATAATACTGTACACACATATATATAATACTGTACACACATATAAATAATACTGTACACATATATATATATAATACTGTACACACATATATATATATATAATACTGTACACATATATAATACTGTACACATATATATAATACTGTACACACATATATATAACACTGTACACACATATATATATAATACTGTACACACACATATATATAATACTGTACACACATATATATATATAATACTGTACACATATAGATAATACTGTACACATATATATATATAATACTGTACACATATATATATAACACTGTACACACATATATATAATACTGTACACATATATATAATACTGTGCACACATATATAACACTGTACACACACATATATAATACTGTACACACATATATATAACACTGTACACACATATAATACTGTACACACACATATAATACTGTACACATATATATATAATACTGTACACACATATATATAATACTGTACACATATATAATACTGTACACATATATATATAATACTGTACACACATACATATAATACTGTACATATATATATATAATACTGTACACATATATATAATACTGTACACACATATATATAATACTGTACACATATATAATACTGTACACACATATATATATAATACTGTACACACATACATATAATACTGTACATATATATAATACTGTACACATATATATAATACTGTACACACATATATATATAATACTGTACACACATATAATACTGTACACACATATATATAATACTGTACACACATATAATACTGTACACACATATATATATAATACTGTACACACATAATACTGTACACACATATATATATAATACTGTACACACATATATATATATAATACTGTACACATATATATAATACTGTACACACATATATAATACTGTACACATATATAATACTGTACACACATATATATAATACTGTACACATATAATACTGTACACACATATATATATAACACTGTACACACATATAATACTGTACACATATATAATACTGTACACACATATATATATAATACTGTACACACATATAAATAATACTGTACACATATATATATATAATACTGTACACACATATATATATATATAATACTGTACACATATATAATACTGTACACATATATATAATACTGTACACACATATATATAACACTGTACACACATATATATATAATACTGTACACACACATATATATAATACTGTACACACATATATATATATAATACTGTACACATATAGATAATACTGTACACATATATATATATAATACTGTACACATATATATATAACACTGTACACACATATATATAATACTGTACACATATATATAATACTGTGCACACATATATAACACTGTACACACACATATATAATACTGTACACACATATATATAACACTGTACACACATATAATACTGTACACACACATATAATACTGTACACATATATATATAATACTGTACACACATATATATAATACTGTACACATATATAATACTGTACACATATATATATAATACTGTACACACATACATATAATACTGTACATATATATATATAATACTGTACACATATATATAATACTGTACACACATATATATAATACTGTACACATATATAATACTGTACACACATATATATATAATACTGTACACACATACATATAATACTGTACATATATATAATACTGTACACATATATATAATACTGTACACACATATATATATAATACTGTACACACATATAATACTGTACACACATATATATATATAATACTGTACACACATATAATACTGTACACACATATATATATAATACTGTACACACATATATATATAATACTGTACACATATATATAATACTGTACACACATATATATAATACTATACCCATATATAATACTGTACACACATATATATAATACTGTACACATATAATACTGTACACACATATATATATAACACTGTACACACATATAATACTGTACACATATATAATACTGTACACACATATATATAATACTGTACACACATATATATAACACTGTACACACCTATATAATACTGTACACATATATATATAATACTGTACACACATATATATAATACTGTACACATATAGATAATACTGTACACATATATATATAATACTGTACACATATATATATAACACTGTACACACATATATATAATACTGTACACATATATATAATACTGTACACACATATATAACACTGTACACACACATATATAACACTGTACACACATACATATATATAATACTGTACACATATATATAATACTGTACACACATATATATAATACTGTACACACATATATATAACACTGTACACACATATATATAATACTGTACACACACATATATTTAATACTGTACACACATATATATATAATACTGTACACATATAGATAATACTGTACACATATATATATAATACTGTACACACATATATATAATACTGTACACATATAGATAATACTGTACACATATATATATAATACTGTACACATATATATATAACACTGTACACACATATATATAATACTGTACACATATATATAATACTGTACACACATATATAACACTGTACACACACATATATAACACTGTACACACATACATATATATAATACTGTACACATATATATAATACTGTACACACATATATATAATACTGTACACACATATATATAACACTGTACACACATATATATAATACTGTACACACACATATATTTAATACTGTACACACATATATATATAATACTGTACACATATATATAATACTGTACACACATATATATAACACTGTACACACACATATATAATACTGTACACACATATATATAACACTGTACACACATATAATACTGTACACACACATATAATACTGTACACACATATATATATAATACTGTACACATATATAATACTGTACACATATATATATAATACTGTACACACATACATATAATACTGTACATATATATATATAATACTGTACACATATATATAATACTGTACACAAATATATATATAATACTGTACACACATACATATAATACTGTACACATATATATATAATACTGTACACATATATATAATACTGTACACACATATATATATAATACTGTACACACATATATATATAATACTGTACATATATATAATACTGTACACACATATATAATACTGTACACACATATATATAATACTGTACACATATATATAATACTGTACACACATATAATACTGTACACATATATATAATACTGTACACATATATATATAATACTGTACACACATATATATATAATACTGTACACACATATAATACTGTACACACATATATATATAATACTGTACACACTTATATATATAATACTGTACACACATATAATACTGTACACACATATATATATAATACTGTACACACATATAATACTGTACACACATATATATAATACTGTACACACATATATATATATAATACTGTACACATATATATAATACTGTACACACATATATAATACTGTACACATATATAATACTGTACACACATATATATAATACTGTACACATATAATACCGTACACACATATATATATAACACTGTACACACATATAATACTGTACACATATATAATACTGTACACACATATATATATAATACTGTACACACATATAAATAATACTGTACACATATATATATATATAATACTGTACACACATATATATATATATAATACTGTACACATATATAATACTGTACACATATATATAATACTGTACACACATATATATAACACTGTACACACATATATATATAATACTGTACACACACATATATATAATACTGTACACACATATATATATATAATACTGTACACATATAGATAATACTGTACACATATATATATATAATACTGTACACATATATATATAACACTGTACACACATATATATAATACTGTACACATATATATAATACTGTACACACATATATAACACTGTACACACATATATATAACACTGTACACACATATAATACTGTACACATATATATAATACTGTACACACATATATATAACACTGTATACACATATAATACTGTACACATATATATATAATACTGTACACACATATATATAATACTGTACACATATATAATACTGTACACATATATATAATACTGTACACACATACATATAATACTGTACATATATATATATAATACTGTACACATATATATAATACTGTACACACATATATATAATACTGTACACATATATAATACTGTACACACACATATATATATAATACTGTACACACATACATATAATACTGTACATATATATATAATACTGTACACATATATATAATACTGTACACACATATATATATAATACTGTAGACACATATAATACTGTACACACATATATATATATAATACTGTACACACATATAATACTGTACACACATATATATATATATAATACTGTACACATATATAATACTGTACACATATATATAATACTGTACACACATATATATAATACTGTACACACATATATATAATACTGTACACATATATATATATAATACTGTACACACATATAATACTGTACACACATATATATATATAATACTGTACACATATATATAATACTGTACACACATATATATAATACTATACCCATATATAATACTGTACACACATATATATAATACTGTACACATATAATACTGTACACATATAATACTGTACACACATATATATATAACACTGTACACACATATAATACTGTACACATATATAATACTGTACACACATATATATAATACTGTACACACATATATATAACACTGTACACACCTATATAATACTGTACACATATATATAATACTGTACACACATATATATAATACTGTACACATATAGATAATACTGTACACATATATATATAATACTGTACACATATATATATAACACTGTACACACATATATATAATACTGTACACATATATATATAATACTGTACACACATATATATAACACTGTACACACATATATATATAATACTGTACACACATATATATAATACTGTACACACATATATATATAATACTGTACACACATATAATACTGTACACATATATATAATACTGTACACACATATATATAACACTGTACACACATATATATATAATACTGTACACACATATATATAATACTGTACACACACATATATTTAATACTGTACACACATATATATATAATACTGTACACATATATATAATACTGTACACATATATATAATACTGTACACACATATATATAACACTGTACACACATATATATATAATACTGTACACACATATATATAATACTGTACACATATATATAATACTGTACACATATATAACACTGTACACACATATATATATAATACTGTACACACATATATATAACACTGTACACACATATATATAATACTGTACACACATATATATATATAATACTGTACACATATATATAATACTGTACACACATATATATAACACTGTACACACACATATATAACACTGTACACACATATATATATATAATACTGTACATATATATATAATACTGTACACACATATATATAACACTGTACACACATATATATAATACTGTACACACACATATATTTAATACTGTACACACATATATATATAATACTGTACACATATAGATAATACTGTACACATATATATATAAAACTGTACACATACATATATAACACTGTACACACATATATATAATACTGTACACATATATATAATACTGTACACACATATATATAACACTGTACACACACATATATAATACTGTACACACATATATATAACACTGTACACACATATAATACTGTACACACACATATAATACTGTACACACATATATATATAATACTGTACACACATATATATAATACTGTACACATATATAATACTGTACACATATATATATAATACTGTACACACATACATATAATACTGTACATATATATATAATACTGTACACATATATATAATACTGTACACACATATATATAATACTGTACACATATATAATACTGTACACACATATATATATAATACTGTACACACATACATATAATACTGTACATATATATATATATAATACTGTACACATATATATAATACTGTACACACATATATATAATACTGTACACACATATAATACTGTACACACATATATATATAATACTGTACACACATATATATATATATAATACTGTACACACATATATATATATAATACTGTACACATATATATAATACTGTACACACATATATATAATACTATACCCATATATAATACTGTACACACATATATATAATACTGTACACACATATATATAATACTGTACACACATATATATATAATACTGTACACATATAATACTGTACACACATATATATATAACACTGTACACACATATATATAATACTGTACACACATATATATAATACTGTACACATATATATAATACTGTACACATATATAATACTGTACACACATATATATATAATACTGTACACATATAATACTGTACACACATATATATATATATAATACTGTACACATATATATAATACTGTACACATATAATACTGTACACACATATATATATAACACTGTACACACATATATATATATATAATACTGTACACATATATAATACTGTACACACATATATATAATACTGTACACACATATATATAACACTGTACACACCTATATAATACTGTACACATATATATATAATACTGTACACACATATATATAATACTGTACACATATAGATAATACTGTACACATATATATAATACTGTACACATATATATATAACACTGTACACACATATATATAATACTGTACACATATATATATAATACTGTACACACATATATATATAATACTGTACACACATATATATAACACTGTACACACACATATATAACACTGTACACACATATATATATAATACTGTACACATATATAATACTGTGCACACATATATATAATACTGTACACATATATATAATACTGTGCACACATATATATAATACTGTACACATATATATAATACTGTACACACATATATATAATACTGTACACACATATATATAATGCTGTACACACATATATATATAATACTGTACACACATATATATAACACTGTACATACATATATATAATACTGTACACACATATATATAATACTGTACACATATATATATAATACTGTACACACATATATATAATACTGTACACATATATATAATACTTTACACATATATAATACTGTACACATATATATATAACACTGTACACACATATAATACTTTACACATATATAATACTGTACACACATATATATATAACACTGTACACACATATAATACTGTACACATATATATAATACTGTACACACATATATATAATACTGTACACATATATATAATACTGTACACACATATATATATAATACTGTACACACATATATATATAACACTGTACACACATATATATAATACTGTACACACATATATATAACACTGTACACACATATATATATAATACTGTACATATATATATATATAATACTGGACACACATATATATAATACTGTACACATATATATATAATACTGTACACACATATATATAACACTGTACACATATATATATAATACTGTACACACATATATATAATACTGTACACATATATATATAATACTGTACACACATATATATAACACTGTACACACACATATATAATACTGTACACACATATATATAATACTGTACACATATATATATAATACTGTACATATATATAATACTGTGCACACATATATATATAACACTGTACACATATATAATACTGTACACATATATATAATACTGTACACACATATATATAATACTGTACACACATATATATATAACACTGTACACATATATAATACTGTACACATATATATAATACTGTACATACATATATATAACACTGTACACACATATAATACTGTACACATATATATAATACTGTACACACATATATATAACACTGTACACACACATATATAATACTGTACACACATATATATATAACACTGTACACATATATAATACTGTACACACATATATATAATACTGTACACACATATATATAACACTGTACACACACATATATAATACTGTACACACATATATATAATACTGTACACATATATATATAATACTGTACATATATATAATACTGTGCACACATATATATAATACTGTACACACATATATAATACTGTACACACATATATATAATACTGTACACATATATATATATATAATACTGTACATATATATAATACTGTGCACACATATATATAATACTGTACACATACATATAATACTGTACACACATATATAATACTGTACACACATATATATATAATACTGTACACACATAGATATAATACTGTAAAAACATATATAATACTGTACACACATATAATACTGTACATATATATAATACTGTACACACATAATACTGTACACATATATAATACTGTACATATATATAATACTGTACACACATAATACTGTACACATATATAATACTGTACATATATATAATACTGTACACACATAATACTGTACACATATATAATACTGTACATATATATAATACTGTACACACATATATATAATACTGTACACACATATATATAATGCTGTACACACATAATACTGTACACACATATATATATAACACTGTACACATATATAATACTGTACACACATATATATAATACTGTACACACATATATATAACACTGTACACACACATATATAATACTGTACACACATATATATAATACTGTACACATATAATACTGTACACACATATATATATAACACTGTACACATATATAATACTGTACACACATATATATAATACTGTACACACATATATATAACACTGTACACACACATATATAATACTGTACACACATATATATAATACTGTACACATATATATATAATACTGTACATATATATAATACTGTACACACATATATAATACTGTACACACATATATATAATACTGTACACACATAATACTGTACACACATATATAATACTGTACACACATAATACTGTACACACATATATATAATACTATACACACATATATATAATACTGTACACACATAATACTGTACACACATATATATAATACTGTACACACATAATACTGTACACACATATATATAATACTGTACACACATAATACTGTACACACATATATATAATACTGTACACACATATATATAATACTGTACACACATAATACTGTACACACATATATATAATACTGTACACACATAATACTGTACACACATATATATAATACTGTACACATATATATAATACTGTACACACATATAATACTGTACACATATATATATAATACTGTACACATATATATAACACTGTACACATATAACACTGTACACACATATATAATACTGTACACTCATATGTAACACTCTACACACATATATATAATACTGTACACACATATATATAATACTGTACAAATATATATAATACTGTACACACATATATAACACTGTACACATATATATAATACTGTACACACATATATATAATACTGTACACATATATATATAATACTGTACACACATATATATAATACTGTACACACATATATATAACACTGTACACACATATAATACTGTATACACATATATATAATACTGTGCACATATATATATAATACTGTACACACATATATATAATACTGTACACACATATATATAACACTGTACACACATATATATATAATACTGTACACATATATATAATACTGTACACATATATATATATAATACTGTACACACATATATATAACACTGTACACACATATATATATAATACTGTACACACATATATATAATACTGTACACACATATATATAAACACTATACACACATATATATAATACTGTACACACATATATATAACACTGTACACACATGTATATAATACTGTACACACATATATATAATACTGTACACACATATATATAACACTGTACACATATATATAATACTGTACACATATATAATACTGTACACATATATAACACCGTACACACATATATATATAATACTGTACACATATATATATAATACTGTACACACATATATATATATAATACTGTACACATATATATAATACTGTACACACATATATATAATACTGTACACACATATATATATAATACTGTACACATATATAATACTGTGCACACATATATATAATACTGTACAAACATATATATAATACTGTACACACATATATATATAACACTGTACACACATATATATAATACTGTACATACATATATATAACACTGTACATACATATATATAATACTGTACACACATATATATAATACTGTACACACATATATATATATAATACTGTACACATATATATAATACTGTACACACATATATATAACACTGTACACACATATATATAATACTGTACACACATATATATATAACACTGTACACACATATATATAATACTGTACATACATATATATAACACTGTACATACATATATATAATACTGTACACACATATATATAATACTGTACACACATATATATATATAATACTGTACACATATATATAATACTGTACACACATATATATATAATACTGTACACATATATAATACTGTACACACATATATATAATACTGTACACACATATATATATAACACTGTACACACATATATATAATACTGTACACACATATATAATACTGTACACATATATATATAACACTGTACACACATATATATAATACTGTACACACATATATATATAACACTGTACACACATATATATAATACTGTACATACATATATATAACACTGTACATACATATATATAACACTGTTCACACATATATATAATACTGTACACACATATATATAAAAAACTGTACACACATATATATAATACTGTACACACATATATATAAAACACTGTACACACATATATATAATACTGTACACATATATATATAACACTGTACACACATATATATAATACTGTACACATATATATAATACTGTACACACATATATATAATACTGTACACACATATATATAATACTGTACACATATAGATAATACTGTACACACATATATATAATACTGTACACATATAAATAATACTGTACACACACATATATATAATACTGTACATATATATATAATACTGTACACATATATATATAATACTGTACACACATATATATAAAACACTGTACACACATATATATAATACTGTACACATATATATATAACACTGTACACACATATATATAATACTGTACACACATATATATAATACTGTACACACATATATATAACACTGTACACACATATATATAATACTGTACACACATATATAATACTGTACACACATATATATAATACTGTACAAACATATATATAACACTGTACACACATATATATAATACTGTACACACATATATATATAATACTGTACACATATATATATAATACTGTACACATATATATAATACTGTGCACACATATATAATACTGTACACATATATATAACACTGTACACACATATATATAATACTGTACACACATATATAATACTGTACACACATATATATAATACTGTACAAACATATATATAACACTGTACACACATATATATAATACTGTACACACATATATATATAATACTGTACACACATATATATAATACTGTACACATATATATAATACTGTGCACACATATATAATACTGTACACATATATATAACACTGTACACACATATATAATACTGTACACATATATATAACACTGTACAAACATATATATAATGCTGTACACACATATATATAATACTGTACACATATATAATACTGTACACACATATATATAATACTGTACACACATATATATAACACTGTACACATATATATATATAATACTGTACACACATAATACTGTACACATATATATATAATACTGTACACACATATATATAATACTGTGCACACATATATATAACACTGTACACACATATATATATATAATACTGTACACATATATATAATACTCTACACACATATAATACTGTACACACATATATATAATACTGTACACACATATATAATACTGTACACACACATATATATAATACTGTACACATATATATAATACTGTACACACATATATATAATACTGTACACATATATAACACTGTACACATATATATAATACTGTACACATATATATATAATACTGTACACATATATATAATACTGTACACACATATATATAATACTGTACACATATATATAACACTGTACACACATATATATAATACTGTACACATATATATATAATACTGTACACATATATATATAACACTGTACACACATATATATATAATACTGTACACATATATAATACTGTACACACATATATATAATACTGTACACATATATATATAATACTGTACACACATATATATAATACTGTACACACATATATATATAATACTGTACACATATATATATATATAATACTGTACACATATATATAATACTGTACACACATATATATAATACTGTACACATATATATAACACTGTACACATATATATAATACTGTACACATATATATATAATACTGTACACATATATATAATACTGTACACACATATATAATACTGTACACATATATATAACACTGTACACATATCTATAATACTGTACACATATATATATAATACTGTACACACATATATATAATACTGTACATACATATATATAAAACACTGTACACACATATATATAATACTGTACACACATATATAGATAACACTGTACATACATATATAGATAACACTGTACACACATATATATAATACTGTACACATATATATAACACTGTACACATATCTATAATACTGTACACATATATATATAATACTGTACACACATATATATAATACTGTACATACATATATATAAAACACTGTACACATATATATAATACTGTACATACATATATATAACACTGTACATACATATATAGATAACACTGTACACACATATATATAACACTGTACAAACATATATAGATAACACTGTACACACATATATATAATACTGTACATACATATATATAAAACACTGTACACATATATATAATACTGTACACATATATATAACACTGTACACATATCTATAATACTGTACACACATATATATAATACTGTACACACATATATATAATACTGTACACACATATATAGATAACACTGTACACACATATATATAACACTGTACACACATATATATAATACTGTACATACATATATATAACACTGTACATACATATATATAACACTGTACACACATATATATAATACTGTACATACATATATATAACACTGTACATACATATATATAACACTGTACACACATATATATAACACTGTACATACATATATATAACACTGTACATACATATATATAATACTGTACACACATATATATATAACACTGTACACACATATATATAATACTGTACACACATATATAGATAACACTGTACACACATATATATAATACTGTACATACATATATATAACACTGTACATACATATATATAACACTGTACACATATATATAAAAAACTGTACACACATATATATAATACTGTACACACATATATATAATACTGTACACACATATATATAAAACACTGTACACACATATATATATAATACTGTACACACATATATATATATAACACTGTACACACATATATATAATACTGTACACATATATATAATACTGTACACACATATATATAATACTGTACACACATATATATAACACTGTACACATATATATAATACTGTACACACATATATATATAATACTGTACACATATATAATACTGTACACACATATATATAATACTGTACACACATATATATAACACTGTACACACATATATATAATACTGTACACATATATATATATAATACTGTACACATATATATAATACTGTGCACACATATATATAATACTGTACACATATATATAACACTGTACACACATATATATAATACTGTACACATATATATAACACTGTACACACATATATAATGCTGTACACATATATAATACTGTACACACATATATATAATACTGTACACACATATATATAACACTGTACACATATATATAATACTATACACACATATAATACTGTACACATATATATAATACTGTACACACATATATATAATACTGTACACACATATATATAACACTGTACACACATATATATAATACTGTACACACATATATATAACACTGTACACACATATATATAATACTGTACACACATATATAATACTGTACACACACATATATATAATACTGTACACACTTATATAATACTGTACACATATAACACTGTACACATATATATAATACTGTACACATATATATATAATACTGTACACATATATATAATACTGTACACACATATATATAATACTGTACACATATATAATACTGTACACATATATAACACTGTACACATATATATAATACTGTACACACATATATATAATACTGTACACACATATATATAATACTGTACACATATATAATACTGTACACACATATATAATACTGTACACATATATATAAAACACTGTACACACATATATATATAATACTGGACACACATATATATAATACTGGACACATATATATATATAACACTACACACATCTATAATACTGTACACACATATATATAATACTGGACACATATATATATAACACTACACACATATATATAATACTGTACACACATATAATACTGTACACATATATATATACTGTACACACATAATACTGTACACACATATATATATACTGTTCACACATACATATAATACTGTACACACATATATATAATACTGTACACACACATATATAATACTGTACACACATATATATAATACTGTACACATATATATATAATACTGTACATATATATAATACTGTGCACACATATATATAATACTGTACACACATATATAATACTGTACACACATATATATAATTCTGTACACACATATATATAATACTGTACACACATATATAATACTGTACACACATATATATAACACTGTACACATATATATAATACTGTACACACATATATATAATACTGTACACATATATATAATACTGTACACACATATATATAACACTGTACATACATATATATAATACTGTACACACATATATATAACACTGTACACACATATATATATAACACTGTACACACATATATATATAATACTGTACACACATATATAATACTGTACACATATATATAATACTGTACACACACATATATATATAATACTGTACACATATATATATATAACACTGTACACACATATATATATAATACTGTACACACATATATAATACTGTACACACATATATATAATACTGTACACACATATATATAATACTGTACACACATATATATAACACTGTACATACATATATATAATACTGTACACATATATATATAATACTGTACACATATATATAATACTGTACACACATATATATAACACTGTACACACATATATATAATACTTTACACATATATATATAATACTGTACACATATATATAATACTGTACACATATATATAATACTGTGCACACATATATATAATACTGTACACATATATATAACACTGTACACACATATATATAATACTGTACACACATATATATATAATACTGTACACATATATATATATATAATACTGTACACATATATATAATACTGTACACACATATATATAATACTGTACACATATATATAACACTGTACACATATATATAATACTGTACACATATATATATAATACTGTACACATATATATAATACTGTACACACATATATAATACTGTACACATATATATAACACTGTACACATATCTATAATACTGTACACATATATATATAATACTGTACACACATATATATAATACTGTACATACATATATATAAAACACTGTACACACATATATATAATACTGTACACACATATATAGATAACACTGTACACACATATATATAATACTGTACATACATATATAGATAACACTGTACACACATATATATAATACTGTACACATATATATAACACTGTACACATATCTATAATACTGTACACATATATATATAATACTGTACACACATATATATAATACTGTACATACATATATATAAAACACTGTACACATATATATAATACTGTACATACATATATATAACACTGTACATACATATATAGATAACACTGTACACACATATATATAACACTGTACAAACATATATAGATAACACTGTACACACATATATATAATACTGTACATACATATATATAAAACACTGTACACATATATATAATACTGTACACATATATATAACACTGTACACATATCTATAATACTGTACACACATATATATAATACTGTACACACATATATATAATACTGTACACACATATATAGATAACACTGTACACACATATATATAACACTGTACACACATATATATAATACTGTACATACATATATATAACACTGTACATACATATATATAACACTGTACACACATATATATAATACTGTACATACATATATATAACACTGTACATACATATATATAACACTGTACACACATATATATAACACTGTACATACATATATATAACACTGTACATACATATATATAATACTGTACACACATATATATATAACACTGTACACACATATATATAATACTGTACACACATATATAGATAACACTGTACACACATATATATAATACTGTACATACATATATATAACACTGTACATACATATATATAACACTGTACACATATATATAAAAAACTGTACACACATATATATAATACTGTACACACATATATATAATACTGTACACACATATATATAAAACACTGTACACACATATATATATAATACTGTACACACATATATATATATAACACTGTACACACATATATATAATACTGTACACATATATATAATACTGTACACACATATATATAATACTGTACACACATATATATAACACTGTACACATATATATAATACTGTACACACATATATATATAATACTGTACACATATATAATACTGTACACACATATATATAATACTGTACACACATATATATAACACTGTACACACATATATATAATACTGTACACATATATATATATAATACTGTACACATATATATAATACTGTGCACACATATATATAATACTGTACACATATATATAACACTGTACACACATATATATAATACTGTACACATATATATAACACTGTACACACATATATAATGCTGTACACATATATAATACTGTACACACATATATATAATACTGTACACACATATATATAACACTGTACACATATATATAATACTATACACACATATAATACTGTACACATATATATAATACTGTACACACATATATATAATACTGTACACACATATATATAACACTGTACACACATATATATAATACTGTACACACATATATATAACACTGTACACACATATATATAATACTGTACACACATATATAATACTGTACACACACATATATATAATACTGTACACACTTATATAATACTGTACACATATAACACTGTACACATATATATAATACTGTACACATATATATATAATACTGTACACATATATATAATACTGTACACACATATATATAATACTGTACACATATATAATACTGTACACATATATAACACTGTACACATATATATAATACTGTACACACATATATATAATACTGTACACACATATATATAATACTGTACACATATATAATACTGTACACACATATATAATACTGTACACATATATATAAAACACTGTACACACATATATATATAATACTGGACACACATATATATAATACTGGACACATATATATATATAACACTACACACATCTATAATACTGTACACACATATATATAATACTGGACACATATATATATAACACTACACATATATATAATACTGTACACACATATAATACTGTACACATATATATATACTGTACACACATAATACTGTACACACATATATATATACTGTTCACACATACATATAATACTGTACACACATATATATAATACTGTACACACACATATATAATACTGTACACACATATATATAATACTGTACACATATATATATAATACTGTACATATATATAATACTGTGCACACATATATATAATACTGTACACACATATATAATACTGTACACACATATATATAATTCTGTACACACATATATATAATACTGTACACACATATATAATACTGTACACACATATATATAACACTGTACACATATATATAATACTGTACACACATATATATAATACTGTACACATATATATAATACTGTACACACATATATATAACACTGTACATACATATATATAATACTGTACACACATATATATAACACTGTACACACATATATATATAACACTGTACACACATATATATATAATACTGTACACACATATATAATACTGTACACATATATATAATACTGTACACACACATATATATATAATACTGTACACATATATATATATAACACTGTACACACATATATATATAATACTGTACACACATATATAATACTGTACACACATATATATAATACTGTACACACATATATATAATACTGTACACACATATATATAACACTGTACATACATATATATAATACTGTACACATATATATATAATACTGTACACATATATATAATACTGTACACACATATATATAACACTGTACACACATATATATAATACTTTACACATATATATATAATACTGTACACATATATATAATACTGTACACATATATATAATACTGTGCACACATATATATAATACTGTACACATATATATAACACTGTACACACATATATATAATACTGTACACATATATATAACACTGTACACACATATATATAATGCTGTACACACATATATATAATACTGTACACATATATATAACACTGTACACACATATATATAATACTGTACACATATATATAATACTGTACACATATATATAATACTGTACACACATATATATAATACTGTACACACATATATATAACACTGTACACATATATATAATACTATACACACATATAATACTGTACACATATATATATAATACTGTACACACATATATATAACACTGTACACATATATATATAATACTGTACACACATATATATAATACTGTACACATATATATATAACACTGTACACACATATATATATATAATACTGTACACACATATATATAATACTGTACACACATATATAATACTGTACACACACATATATATAATACTGTACGCATATATATAATACTGTACACATATATAACACTGTACACATATATATAATACTGTACACATATATATATAATACTGTACACATATATATAATACTGTACACACATATATATAATACTGTACACATATATATAACACTGTACACATATATATAATACTGTACACATATATATATAATACTGTACACATATATATAATACTGTACACACATATATATAATACTGTACACATATATATAACACTGTACACATATATATAATACTGTACACATATATATATAATACTGTACACACATATATATAATACTGTACACACATATATATATAATACTGTACACATATATAATACTGTACACACATATATAATACTGTACACATATATATAAAACACTGTACACATATATATAACACTGTACACACATATAATACTGTACACACATATATATATAATACTGGACACACATATATATAATACTGGACACATATATATATAACACTACACACATATATATAATACTGTACACACATATAATACTGTACACATATATATATATACTGTACACACATAATACTGTACACACATATATATATACTGTTCACACATATATATAATACTGTGCACACATACATATAATACTGTACACATATATATATAACACTGTACACACATATATATAATACTGTACACACATATATATATAATACTGTACACATATATATATAACACTGTACACACATATATATAATACTGTACACATATATATATAACACTGTACACACATATATATATAATACTGTACACATATATAATACTGTACACACATATATAATACTGTACATACATATATATAATACTGTACACATATATATATAACACTGTACACACATATATATATAATACTGTACACATATATAATACTGTACACACATATATATAACACTGTACATACATATATATAATACTGTACACACATATATATAATACTGTACACATATATAATACTGTACACACATATATATAATACTGTACACATATATATATATAACACTGTACACACATATATATAATACTGTACACATATATATATAATACTGTACACACATATATATAATACTGTACACATATATATAGAACACTGTACACACATATATATAATACTGTACACATATATATATATAACACTGTACACACATATATATATATATAATACTGTACATATATATATAATACTTTACACACATATAATACTGTACACATATATATAATACTGTACACACATATATATATAACACTGTACACATATATATATAATACTGTACACACATATATATAATACTGTACACACATATATATAACACTGTACACACATATATATAATACTGTACACACATATATAATACTGTACACACATATATATAATACTGTACACACACATATATGTAATACTGTACACATATATATAATACTGTACACACATATAATACTGTACACACATATATATAATACTGTACACACACATATATATAATACTGTACACATATATATATAATACTGTACACACATATATAATACTGTACACACATATATATAATACTGTACACACATATATATATAATACTGTACACATATATATATATAATACTGTACACATATATATATAATACTGTACACATATATATAATACTGTACACACATGTATATAATACTGTACATATATATAATACTGTACACACATATATAATACTGTACACACATATATATATAACACTGTTCCCACATATAATACTGTACACACATATATATAATACTGTACACATATATATAATACTGTACACACATATATATAACACTGTACACACATATATATAATACTGTACACACATATATATATAATACTGTACACATATATATATAATACTGTACACACATATATATAATACTGTACACATATATATAGAACACTGTACACACATATATATAATACTGTACACACATATAATACTGTACACACATATATATAATACTGTACACACATATATATAATACTGTACACACATATAATACTGTACACACATATATATAATACTGTACACACATATATATAACACTGTACACACATATATATAATACTGTACACATATATATATAATACTGTACACACACATATATAATACTGTACACACATATATAATACTGTACACACATATAATACTGTACACACATATATATAATACTGTACACACATATATATATAACACTGTACACACATATATATATAATACTGTACACACATATATAATACTGTACACACATATATATATAATACTGTACACATATATATATAATACTGTACACACATATATATAATACTGTACACACATATAATACTGTACACACATATATATATAATACTGTACACATATATATAATACTGTACACATATATATATAATACTGTACACATATATATAATACTGTACACATATATATATAACACTGTACACATATATATATAATACTGTACACACATATATATAATACTGTACACATATATATATAATACTGTACACATATATATATATATAATACTGTACACACATATATATAATACTGTACACACATATAATACTGTACACACACATATAATACTGTACACACATATATATATAATACTGTACACACATATATATAATACTGTACACACATATATATATAATACTGTACACATATATATAATACTGTACACATATATATATATAATACTGTACACATATATATAATACTGTACACACATATATATATAATACTGTACACACATATATATATAATACTGTACATATATATAATACTGTACACATATATATATAATACTGTACATATATATAATACTGTACACATATATATATATAATACTGTACACATATATATAATACTGTACACACATATATATAATACTGTACACACATATATATATAATACTGTACACATATATATAATACTGTACACATATATATATATATATAATACTGTACACATATATATAATACTGTACACACATATATATAATACTGTACACACATATATATATAATACTGTACACATACATATAATACTGTACACATATATATATAATACTGTACACATATATATAATACTGTACACACATATATATATAATACTGTACACACATATATATATAATACTGTACATATATATAATACTGTACACACATATATAATACTGTACACACATATATATAATACTGTACACATATATATAATACTGTACACACATATATATATAATACTGTACACACATATATATAATACTGTACACACATATATATATAATACTGTACATATATATAATACTGTACACACATATATAATACTGTACACATATATATAATACTGTACACACATATAATACTGTACACATATATATATAATACTGTACACACATATATATAACACTGTACACACATATATATAATACTGTACACATATATATATAATACTGTACACACATATATATAATACTGTACACACATATATAATACTGTACACACATATAATACTGTACACACATATATATAATACTGTACACACATATATATAACACTGTACACACATATATATATAATACTGTACACACATATATAATACTGTACACACATATATATATATAATACTGTACACACATATATATAATACTGTACACACATAGATAATACTGTACACACATATATATATAATACTGTACACATATATATAATACTGTACACATATATATATAATACTGTACACACATATATATAATACTGTACACATACATATAATACTGTACACATATATATATAACACTGTACACATATATATATAATACTGTACACACATATATATAATACTGTACACATATATATATAATACTGTACACACATATATATAATACTGTACACATATATATAATACTGTACACATATATATATAATACTGTACACATATATATATATATAATACTGTACACACATATATATAATACTGTACACACATATAATACTGTACACACACATATAATACTGTACACACATATATATATAATACTGTACACACATATATATAATACTGTACACAAATATATATATAATACTGTACACACATACATATAATACTGTACACATATATATATAATACTGTACACATATATATAATACTGTACACACATATATATATAATACTGTACACACATATATATATAATACTGTACATATATATAATACTGTACACACATATATAATACTGTACACACATATATATAATACTGTACACATATATATAATACTGTACACACATATAATACTGTACACATATATATATAATACTGTACACATATATATAACACTGTACACATATATATAACACTGTACACATATATATATAATACTGTACACACATATATATATAATACTGTACACACATATAATACTGTACACACATATATATATAATACTGTACACACTTATATATATAATACTGTACACACATATAATACTGTACACACATATATATATATAATACTGTACACACATAATACTGTACACACATATATATATAATACTGTACACACATATATATATATATAATACTGTACACATATATATAATACTGTACACACATATATAATACTGTACACATATATAATACTGTACACACATATATATAATACTGTACACATATAATACTGTACACACATATATATATAACACTGTACACACATATAATACTGTACACATATATAATACTGTACACACATATATATATAATACTGTACACACATATAAATAATACTGTACACATATATATATATAATACTGTACACACATATATATATATATAATACTGTACACATATATAATACTGTACACATATATATAATACTGTACACACATATATATAACACTGTACACACATATATATATAATACTGTACACACACATATATATAATACTGTACACACATATATATATATAATACTGTACACATATAGATAATACTGTACACATATATATATATAATACTGTACACATATATATATAACACTGTACACACATATATATAATACTGTACACATATATATAATACTGTGCACACATATATAACACTGTACACACACATATATAATACTGTACACACATATATATAACACTGTACACACATATAATACTGTACACACACATATAATACTGTACACATATATATATAATACTGTACACACATATATATAATACTGTACACATATATAATACTGCACACATATATATATAATACTGTACACACATACATATAATACTGTACATATATATATATAATACTGTACACATATATATAATACTGTACACACATATATATAATACTGTACACATATATAATACTGTACACACATATATATATAATACTGTACACACATACATATAATACTGTACATATATATAATACTGTACACATATATATAATACTGTACACACATATATATATAATACTGTACACACATATAATACTGTACACACATATATATATATAATACTGTACACACATATAATACTGTACACACATATATATATAATACTGTACACACATATATATATATATAATACTGTACACATATATATAATACTGTACACACATATATATAATACTATACCCATATATAATACTGTACACACATATATATAATACTGTACACATATAATACTGTACACACATATATATATAACACTGTACACACATATAATACTGTACACATATATAATACTGTACACACATATATATAATACTGTACACACATATATATAACACTGTACACACCTATATAATACTGTACACATATATATATATAATACTGTACACACATATATATAATACTGTACACATATAGATAATACTGTACACATATATATATAATACTGTACACATATATATATAACACTGTACACACATATATATAATACTGTACACATATATATAATACTGTACACACATATATAACACTGTACACACACATATATAACACTGTACACACATACATATATATAATACTGTACACATATATATAATACTGTACACACATATATATAATACTGTACACACATATATATAACACTGTACACACATATATATAATACTGTACACACACATATATTTAATACTGTACACACATATATATATAATACTGTACACATATAGATAATACTGTACACATATATATATAAAACTGTACACATATATATATAACACTGTCCACACATATATATAATACTGTACACATATATATAATACTGTACACACATATATATAACACTGTACACACACATATATAATACTGTACACACATATATATAACACTGTACACACATATAATACTGTACACACACATATAATACTGTACACACATATATATATAATACTGTACACATATATAATACTGTACACATATATATATATAATACTGTACACACATACATATAATACTGTACACATATATGTATAATACTGTACACATATATATAATACTGTACACACATATATATATAATACTGTACACACATATATATATAATACTGTACATATATATAATACTGTACACACATATATAATACTGTACACACATATATATAATACTGTACACATATATATAATACTGTACACATATATATATAATACTGTACACACATATATATATAATACTGTACACACATATAATACTGTACACACATATATATATAATACTGTACACACTTATATATATAATACTGTACACACATATAATACTGTACACACATATATATATAATACTGTACACACATATAATACTGTACACACATATATATATAATACTGTACACACATATATATATATAATACTGTACACATATATATAATACTGTACACACATATATAATACTGTACACATATATAATACTGTACACACATATATATAATACTGTACACATATAATACTGTACACACATATATATATAACACTGTACACACATATAATACTGTACACATATATAATACTGTACACACATATATATATAATACTGTACACACATATAAATAATACTGTACACATATATATATATAATACTGTACACACATATATATATATATAATACTGTACACATATATAATACTGTACACATATATATAATACTGTACACACATATATATAACACTGTACACACATATATATATAATACTGTACACACACATATATATAATACTGTACACACATATATATATATAATACTGTACACATATAGATAATACTGTACACATATATATATATAATACTGTACACATATATATATAACACTGTACACACATATATATAATACTGTACACATATATATAATACTGTACACACATATATAACACTGTACACACACATATATAATACTGTACACACATATATATAACACTGTACACACATATAATACTGTACACATATATATAATACTGTACACACATATATATAACACTGTACACACATATAATACTGTACACATATATATATAATACTGTACACACATATATATAATACTGTACACATATATAATACTGTACACATATATATATAATACTGTACACACATACATATAATACTGTACATATATATATATAATACTGTACACATATATATAATACTGTACACACATATATATAATACTGTACACATATATAATACTGTACACACACATATATATATAATACTGTACACACATACATATAATACTGTACATATATATATAATACTGTACACATATATATAATACTGTACACACATATATATATAATACTGTAGACACATATAATACTGTACACACATATATATATATAATACTGTACACACATATAATACTGTACACACATATATATATAATACTGTACACACATATATATATATAATACTGTACACACATACATATATATAATACTGTACACACATATATATAATACTATACCCATATATAATACTGTACACACATATATATAATACTGTACACATATAATACTGTACACATATAATACTGTACACACATATATATATAACACTGTACACACATATAATACTGTACACATATATAATACTGTACACACATATATATAATACTGTACACACATATATATAACACTGTACACACCTATATAATACTGTACACATATATATAATACTGTACACACATATATATAATACTGTACACATATAGATAATACTGTACACATATATATATAATACTGTACACATATATATATAACACTGTACACACATATATATAATACTGTACACATATATATATAATACTGTACACACATATATATAACACTGTACACACATATATATAATACTGTACACACATATATATAATACTGTACACACATATATATAATACTGTACACACATATAATACTGTACACATATATATAATACTGTACACACATATATATAACACTGTACACACATATATATATAATACTGTACACACATATATATAATACTGTACACACACATATATTTAATACTGTACACACATATATATATAATACTGTACACATATATATAATACTGTACACATATATATAATACTGTACACACATATATATAACACTGTACACACATATATATATAATACTGTACACACATATATATAATACTGTACACATATATATAATACTGTACACATATATAACACTGTACACACATATATATATAATACTGTACACACATATATATAACACTGTACACACATATATATAATACTGTACACACATATATATATATAATACTGTACACATATATATAATACTGTACACACATATATATAACACTGTACACACACATATATAACACTGTACACACATATATATATATAATACTGTACATATATATATAATACTGTACACACATATATATAACACTGTACACACATATATATAATACTGTACACACACATATATTTAATACTGTACACACATATATATATAATACTGTACACATATAGATAATACTGTACACATATATATATAAAACTGTACACATATATATATAACACTGTACACACATATATATAATACTGTACACATATATATAATACTGTACACACATATATATAACACTGTACACACACATATATAATACTGTACACACATATATATATAACACTGTACACACATATAATACTGTACACACACATATAATACTGTACACACATATATATATAATACTGTACACACATATATATAATACTGTACACATATATAATACTGTACACATATATATATAATACTGTACACACATACATATAATACTGTACATATATATATAATACTGTACACATATATATAATACTGTACACACATATATATAATACTGTACACATATATAATACTGTACACACATATATATATAATACTGTACACACATACATATAATACTGTACATATATATATATATAATACTGTACACATATATATAATACTGTACACACATATATATAATACTGTACACACATATAATACTGTACACACATATATATATAATACTGTACACACATATATATATATATAATACTGTACACACATATATATATATAATACTGTACACATATATATAATACTGTACACACATATATATAATACTATACCCATATATAATACTGTACACACATATATATAATACTGTACACACATATATATAATACTGTACACACATATATATATAATACTGTACACATATAATACTGTACACACATATATATATAACACTGTACACACATATATATAATACTGTACACACATATATATAATACTGTACACATATATAATACTGTACACATATATAATACTGTACACACATATATATATAATACTGTACACATATAATACTGTACACACATATATATATATATATATAATACTGTACACATATATATAATACTGTACACATATAATACTGTACACACATATATATATAACACTGTACACACATATATATATAATACTGTACACATATATATAATACTGTACACATATATAATACTGTACACACATATATATAATACTGTACACACATATATATAACACTGTACACACCTATATAATACTGTACACATATATATATAATACTGTACACACATATATATAATACTGTACACATATAGATAATACTGTACACATATATATAATACTGTACACATATATATATAACACTGTACACACATATATATAATACTGTACACATATATATATAATACTGTACACACATATATATATAATACTGTACACACATATATATAACACTGTACACACACATATATAACACTGTACACACATATATATATAATACTGTACACATATATAATACTGTGCACACATATATATAATACTGTACACATATATATAATACTGTGCACACATATATATAATACTGTACACATATATATAATACTGTACACACATATATATATAATACTGTACACACATATATATAACACTGTACATACATATATATAATACTGTACACACATATATATAATACTGTACACATATAATACTGTACACATATATATATAATACTGTACACACATATATATAATACTGTACACATATATATAATACTTTACACATATATAATACTGTACACATATATATATAACACTGTACACACATATAATACTTTACACATATATAATACTGTACACACATATATATATAACACTGTACACACATATAATACTGTACACATATATATAATACTGTACACACATATATATAATACTGTACACATATATATAATACTGTACACACATATATATATTATACTGTACACACATATATATATAACACTGTACACACATATATATAATACTGTACACACATATATATAACACTGTACACACATATATATAATACTGTACACACATATATATAACACTGTACACATATATATATAATACTGTACACACATATATATAATACTGTACACATATATATATAATACTGTACACACATATATATAACACTGTACACATATATATATAATACTGTACACACATATATATAATACTGTACACATATATATATAATACTGTACACACATATATATAACACTGTACACACACATATATAATACTGTACACACATATATATAATACTGTACACATATATATATAATACTGTACATATATATAATACTGTGCACACATATATATATAACACTGTACACATATATAATACTGTACACATATATATAATACTGTACACACATATATATAATACTGTACACACATATATATATAACACTGTACACATATATAATACTGTACACATATATATAATACTGTACATACATATATATAACACTGTACACACATATAATACTGTACACATATATATAATACTGTACACACATATATATAACACTGTACACACACATATATAATACTGTACACACATATATATATAACACTGTACACATATATAATACTGTACACACATATATATAATACTGTACACACATATATATAACACTGTACACACACATATATAATACTGTACACACATATATATAATACTGTACACATATATATATAATACTGTACATATATATAATACTGTGCACACATATATATAATACTGTACACACATATATAATACTGTACACACATATATATAATACTGTACACATATATATATATATATAATACTGTACATATATATAATACTGTGCACACATATATATAATACTGTACACATACATATAATACTGTACACACATATATAATACTGTACACACATATATATATAATACTGTACACACATAGATATAATACTGTAAAAACATATATAATACTGTACACACATATATATAATACTGTACACACATAATACTGTACACATATATAATACTGTACATATATATAATACTGTACACACATAATACTGTACACATATATAATACTGTACATATATATAATACTGTACACACATAATACTGTACACATATATAATACTGTACATATATATAATACTGTACACACATATATATAATACTGTACACACATATATATAATGCTGTACACACATAATACTGTACACACATATATATATAACACTGTACACATATATAATACTGTACACACATATATATAATACTGTACACACATATATATAACACTGTACACACACATATATAATACTGTACACACATATATATAATACTGTACACATATAATACTGTACACACATATATATATAACACTGTACACATATATAATACTGTACACACATATATATAATACTGTACACACATATATATAACACTGTACACACAAATATATAATACTGTACACACATATATATAATACTGTACACATATATATATAATACTGTACATATATATAATACTGTACACACATATATAATACTGTACACACATATATATAATACTGTACACACATAATACTGTACACACATATATAATACTGTACACACATAATACTGTACACACATATATATAATACTATACACACATATATATAATACTGTACACACATAATACTGTACACACATATATATAATACTGTACACACATAATACTGTACACACATATATATAATACTGTACACACATATATATAATACTGTACACACATAATACTGTACACACATATATAATACTGTACATACATATATATAATACTGTACACATATATATATAACACTGTACACACATATATATATAATACTGTACACATATATAATACTGTACACACATATATATAACACTGTACATACATATATATAATACTGTACACACATATATATATAATACTGTACACATATATAATACTGTACACACATATATATAATACTGTACACATATATATATCATATATATATATAACACTGTACACACATATATATAATACTGTACACATATATATATAATACTGTACACACATATATATAATACTGTACACATATATATAGAACACTGTACACACATATATATAATACTGTACACATATATATATATAACACTGTACACACATATATATATATAATACTGTACATATATATATATAATACTTTACACACATATAATACTGTACACATATATATAATACTGTACACACATATATATATAACACTGTACACATATATATATAATACTGTACACACATATATATAATACTGTACACACATATATATAACACTGTACACACATATATATAATACTGTACACACATATATAATACTGTACACACATATATATAATACTGTACACACACATATATAATACTGTACACATATATATAATACTGTACACACATATAATACTGTACACACATATATAATACTGTACACACCAATATATAATACTGTACACATATATATATAATACTGTACACACATATATAATACTGTACACACATATATATAATACTGTACACACATATATATATAATACTGTACACATATATATATATATACTGTACACATATATATATAATACTGTACACATATATATAATACTGTACACACATGTATATAATACTGTACATATATATAATACTGTACACATATATAATACTGTACACACATATATATATAACACTGTTCCCACATATAATACTGTACACACATATATATAATACTGTACACATATATATAATACTGTACACACATATATATATTACATATAACTGTACACACATATATATAATACTGTACACACATATATAATACTGTACACACATATATATATAATACTGTACACATATATATATAATTCTGTACACACATATATATAATACTGTACACACATATATAATAATGTACACATATATATAATACTGTACACATATATATAACACTGTACACACATATATATAATACTGTACACATATATATAATACTGTACACACACATATATATAACACTGTACACATATATATAATACTGTACACACATATATATAATACTGTACACACATATAATACTGTACACACATATAATACTGTACACACATATATATAATACTGTACACACATATAATACTGTACACACATATATATAATACTGTACACACATATATATAACACTGTACACACATATATATAATACTGTACACATATATATAATACTGTACACACATATATATAATACTGTACACACATATATAATACTGTACACACATATAATACTGTACACACATATATATAACACTGTACACACATATATAATAATACTGTACACACATATATAATACTGTACACACATATATATATAATACTGTACACATATATATAATACTGTACACACATATATATAATACTGTACACATATATATATAATACTGTACACACATATATATAATACTGTACACACATATATATATAATACTGTACACATATATATATATAATACTGTACACACATATATATAATACTGTACACACACATATAATACTGTACACACACATATAATACTGTACACACATATATATATAATACTGTACACACATATATATAATACTGTACACACATATATATATAATACTGTACACATATATATATAATACTGTACACACATATATATAATACTGTACACACATATAATACTGTACACACATATAATACTGTACACACATATATATATAATACTGTACACATATATATAATACTGTACACACATATATATAATACTGTACACATATATATATAATACTGTACACACATATATATAATACTGTACACACATATATATAATACTGTACACACATATATATAATACTGTACACACATATAATACTGTACACACAAATATAATACTGTACACACATATAATACTGTACACACATATATATATAATACTGTACACATATATATATAATACTGTGCACACATATATATAATACTGCACACACATATATATAACACTGTACACATATATATATAATACTGTACACACATATATATAATACTGTACACATATATATATAATACTGTACACATATATATATATAATACTGTACACACATATATATAATACTGTACACACATATAATACTGTACACACACATATAATACTGTACACACATATATATATAATACTGTACACACATATATATAATAATGTACACACATATATATATAATACTGTACACACATACATATAATACTGTACACATATTTATATATAATACTGTACACATATATATAATACTGTACACACATATATATATATAATACTGTACACACATATATATATAATACTGTACATATATATAATAATGTACACACATATATAATACTGTACACACATATATATAATACTGTACACATATATATAATACTGTACACACATATAATACTGTACACACATATATATATAATACTGTACACACATATATATAATACTGTACACACATATAATACTGTACACACATATATATATATAATACTGTACACACATATATATATAATACTGTACACACATATAATACTGTACACACATATATATAATACTGTACACACATATATATATATAATACTGTACATATATATAAAACTGTACACACATATATAATACTCTACACACATATATATAATACTGTACACATATATATATAATACTGTACACACATATAATACTGTACACACATATATATATAATACTGTACACATATATATATAATACTGTACACACATATAATACTGTACACACATATATATATATAATACTGTACACACATATAATACTGTACACACATATATATATAATACTGTACACACATATATATATATATAATACTGTACACACACATATATATATAATACTGTGCACATATATATAATACTGTACACACATATATATATAATACTGTACACGTATATAATACTGTACACACATATATATAATACTGTACACATATATATAACACTGTACACACATATATATATAATACTGTACACGTATATAATACTGTACACACATATATATAATACTGTACACACATATATATATAATACTGTACACATATATATAATACTGTACACACATATATATAATACTGTACACACATATATAATACTGTACACACATATAATACTGTACACACATATATATATAACACTGTACACACATATATATATAATACTGTACACACATATATAATACTGTACACACATATATATATAATACTGTACACATATATATAATACTGTACACACATATATATATAATACTGTACACATATATATATAATACTGTACACACATATATATAATACTGTACACACATATATATATAATACTGTACACATATATATATATAATACTGTACACACATATATATAATACTGTACACACACATATACTGTACACACATATATATATAATACTGTACACACATATATATAATACTGTACACACATATATATATAATACTGTACACATATATATATAATACTGTACACACATATATATAATACTGTACACACATATAATACTGTACACACACATATAATACTGTACACACATATATATATAATACTGTACACATATATATAATACTGTACACACATATATATAATACTGTACACATATATATATAATACTGTACACACATATATATAATACTGTACACACATATATATATAATACTGTACACACATATATATAATACTGTACACACAAATATAATACTGTACACACATATATATAATACTGTACACACATATATATAATACTGTACACATATATATATAATACTGTACACACATATATATAATACTGTACACACATATATATAATACTGTACACACATATATATATAATACTGTACACACATATAATACTGTACACACAAATATAATACTGTACACACATATATATATAATACTGTACACATATATATATAATACTGTGCACACATATATATAATACTGCACACACATATATATAACACTGTACACATATATATATATATAATACTGTACACACATATATATAATACTGTACACATATATATATAATACTGTACACATATATATATAATACTGTACACACATATATATAATACTGTACACACATATAATACTGTACACACACATATAATACTGTACACACATATATATATAATACTGTACACACATATATATATAATACTGTACACACATACATATAATACTGTACACATATTTATATATAATACTGTACACATATATATAATACTGTACACACATATATATATAATACTGTACACACATATATATATAATACTGTACATATATATAATACTGTACACACATATATATAATACTGTACACATATATATAATACTGTACACATATAGATAATACTGTACACACATATATATAATGCTGTACACATATATATAATACTGTACACACATATAATACTGTACACACATATATATATAATACTGTACACACATATATATAATACTGTACACACATATAATACTGTACACACATATATATATAATACTGTACACACATATATATATAATACTGTACACACATATAATACTGTACACACATATATATAATACTGTACACACATATATATATATAATACTGTACATATATATAAAACTGTACACACATATATAATACTCTACACACATATATATAATACTGTACACATATATATATAATACTGTACACACATATAATACTGTACACACATATATATATAATACTGTACACATATATATATAATACTGTACACACATATAATACTGTACACACATATATATATAATACTGTACACACATATAATACTGTACACACATATATATATAATACTGTACACACATATATATATATATAATACTGTACACACACATATATATATAATACTGTGCACATATATATAATACTGTACACACATATATATATAATACTGTACACGTATATAATACTGTACACACATATATATAATACTGTACACACATATATATATAATACTGTACACACATATATATATAATACTGTACATATATATAATACTGTACACACATATATATAATACTGTACACATATATATAATACTGTACACATATAGATAATACTGTACACACATATATATAATACTGTACACATATATATAATACTGTACACACATATAATACTGTACACACATATATATATAATACTGTACACACATATATATAATACTGTACACACATATAATACTGTACACACATATATATATAATACTGTACACACATATATATATAATACTGTACACACATATAATACTGTACACACATATATATAATACTGTACACACATATATATATATAATACTGTACATATATATAAAACTGTACACACATATATAATACTCTACACACATATATATAATACTGTACACATATATATATAATACTGTACACACATATAATACTGTACACACATATATATATAATACTGTACACATATATATATAATACTGTACACACATATAATACTGTACACACATATATATATAATACTGTACACACATATAATACTGTACACACATATATATATAATACTGTACACACATATATATATATATAATACTGTACACACACATATATATATAATACTGTGCACATATATATAATACTGTACACACATATATATATAATACTGTACACGTATATAATACTGTACACACATATATATAATACTGTACACACATATATATAATACTGTACACACATATATATAATACTGTACACATACATAATACTGTACACATATATATATAATACTGTACACACATATATATAATACTGTACACACATATATATATAATACTGTACACACATATATATAATACTGTACACACATATAATACTGTACACACAAATATAATACTGTACACACATATAATACTGTACACACATATATATATAATACTGTACACATATATATATAATACTGTGCACACATATATATAATACTGCACACACATATATATAACACTGTACACATATATATATAATACTGTACACACATATATATAATACTGTACACATATATATATAATACTGTACACATATATATATATAATACTGTACACACATATATATAATACTGTACACACATATAATACTGTACACACACATATAATACTGTACACACATATATATATAATACTGTACACACATATATATAATAATGTACACACATATATATATAATACTGTACACACATACATATAATACTGTACACATATTTATATATAATACTGTACACATATATATAATACTGTACACACATATATATATATAATACTGTACACACATATATATATAATACTGTACATATATATAATAATGTACACACATATATAATACTGTACACACATATATATAATACTGTACACATATATATAATACTGTACACACATATAATACTGTACACACATATATATATAATACTGTACACACATATATATAATACTGTACACACATATAATACTGTACACACATATATATATATAATACTGTACACACATATATATATAATACTGTACACACATATAATACTGTACACACATATATATAATACTGTACACACATATATATATATAATACTGTACATATATATAAAACTGTACACACATATATAATACTCTACACACATATATATAATACTGTACACATATATATATAATACTGTACACACATATAATACTGTACACACATATATATATAATACTGTACACATATATATATAATACTGTACACACATATAATACTGTACACACATATATATATATAATACTGTACACACATATAATACTGTACACACATATATATATAATACTGTACACACATATATATATATATAATACTGTACACACACATATATATATAATACTGTGCACATATATATAATACTGTACACACATATATATATAATACTGTACACGTATATAATACTGTACACACATATATATAATACTGTACACATATATATAACACTGTACACACATATATATATAATACTGTACACGTATATAATACTGTACACACATATATATAATACTGTACACACATATATATATAATACTGTACACATATATATAATACTGTACACACATATATATAATACTGTACACACATATATAATACTGTACACACATATAATACTGTACACACATATATATATAACACTGTACACACATATATATATAATACTGTACACACATATATCATACTGTACACACATATATATATAATACTGTACACATATATATAATACTGTACACACATATATATATAATACTGTACACATATATATATAATACTGTACACACATATATATAATACTGTACACACATATATATATAATACTGTACACATATATATATATAATACTGTACACACATATATATAATACTGTACACACACATATAATACTGTACACACATATATATATAATACTGTACACACATATATATAATACTGTACACACATATATATATAATACTGTACACATATATATATATAATACTGTACACACATATATATAATACTGTACACACATATAATACTGTACACACACATATAATACTGTACACACATATATATATAATACTGTACACATATATATAATACTGTACACACATATATATAATACTGTACACATATATATATAATACTGTACACACATATATATAATACTGTACACACATATATATATAATACTGTACACACATATATATAATACTGTACACACATATAATACTGTACACACAAATATAATACTGTACACACATATATATAATACTGTACACACATATATATAATACTGTACACACATATATATAATACTGTACACATATATATATAATACTGTACACACATATATATAATACTGTACACACATATATATATAATACTGTACACACATATAATACTGTACACACAAATATAATACTGTACACACATATATATATAATACTGTACACATATATATATAATACTGTGCACACATATATATAATACTGCACACACATATATATAACACTGTACACATATATATATATATAATACTGTACACACATATATATAATACTGTACACATATATATATAATACTGTACACATATATATATAATACTGTACACACATATATATAATACTGTACACACATATAATACTGTACACACACATATAATACTGTACACACATATATATATAATACTGTACACACATATATATATAATACTGTACACACATACATATAATACTGTACACATATTTATATATAATACTGTACACATATATATAATACTGTACACACATATATATATAATACTGTACACACATATATATATAATACTGTACATATATATAATACTGTACACACATATATATAATACTGTACACATATATATAATACTGTACACATATAGATAATACTGTACACACATATATATAATGCTGTACACATATATATAATACTGTACACACATATAATACTGTACACACATATATATATAATACTGTACACACATATATATAATACTGTACACACATATAATACTGTACACACACATATAATACTGTACACACATATATATATAATACTGTACACACATATATATATAATACTGTACACACATACATATAATACTGTACACATATTTATATATAATACTGTACACATATATATAATACTGTACACACATATATATATAATACTGTACACACATATATATATAATACTGTACATATATATAATACTGTACACACATATATATAATACTGTACACATATATATAATACTGTACACATATAGATAATACTGTACACACATATATATAATGCTGTACACATATATATAATACTGTACACACATATAATACTGTACACACATATATATATAATACTGTACACACATATATATAATACTGTACACACATATAATACTGTACACACATATATATATAATACTGTACACACATATATATATAATACTGTACACACATATAATACTGTACACACATATATATAATACTGTACACACATATATATATATAATACTGTACATATATATAAAACTGTACACACATATATAATACTCTACACACATATATATAATACTGTACACATATATATATAATACTGTACACACATATAATACTGTACACACATATATATATAATACTGTACACATATATATATAATACTGTACACACATATAATACTGTACACACATATATATATAATACTGTACACACATATAATACTGTACACACATATATATATAATACTGTACACACATATATATATATATAATACTGTACACACACATATATATATAATACTGTGCACATATATATAATACTGTACACACATATATATATAATACTGTACACGTATATAATACTGTACACACATATATATAATACTGTACACACATATATATATAATACTGTACACACATATATATATAATACTGTACATATATATAATACTGTACACACATATATATAATACTGTACACATATATATAATACTGTACACATATAGATAATACTGTACACACATATATATAATACTGTACACATATATATAATACTGTACACACATATAATACTGTACACACATATATATATAATACTGTACACACATATATATAATACTGTACACACATATAATACTGTACACACATATATATATAATACTGTACACACATATATATATAATACTGTACACACATATAATACTGTACACACATATATATAATACTGTACACACATATATATATATAATACTGTACATATATATAAAACTGTACACACATATATAATACTCTACACACATATATATAATACTGTACACATATATATATAATACTGTACACACATATAATACTGTACACACATATATATATAATACTGTACACATATATATATAATACTGTATACACTAGTGCATGCCCTCATCATATCCCGCCTCGACTACTGCAACCTCCTGCTCCGTGGCATCCCTTCCAACACTCTTGCACCTCTCCAATCTATCCTAAACTCTGCTGCTCGACTAATCCACCTGTCCCCCCGCTATTCCCCGGCCTCTCCTCTCTGTCAATCCCTTCACTGGCTCCCTATTGCCCAGAGAATTCAGTTCAAAACTCTAACCATGGCATACAAAGCCATCCACAACCTGTCTCCCCCATACATCTGTGACCTAGTCTCCCGGTACTTACCTGCACGCAACCTCCGATCCTCACAAGATCTCCTGCTCTACTCTCCTCTTATCTCCTCCTCCCACACTCGTATACAAGATTTCTCCCGTGCTTCCCCCCTACTCTGGAACTCTCTACCCCAACATATCAGACTCTCGCCGACCGTGGAAACCTTCAAAAGGAACCTGAAGACCCACCTCTTCCGACAAGCCTACAACCTGCAGTAAACACCACTGCACGACCAGCTCTACCCTCACCTACTGTATCCTCACCCATCCCTCGTAGACTGTGAGCCCTCGCGGGCAGGGTCCTCGCTCCTCCTGTACCAGTCGCTGACTCGTTTTGTTAAGATTATGTAAATGCTTTTGTTATGTATATCCCTATCACATGTAAAGCGCCATGGAATAAATGGCGCTATAATAATAAATAATAATAATAATAATAATACTGTACACACATATAATACTGTACACACATATATATATAATACTGTACACACATATAATACTGTACACACATATATATATAATACTGTACACACATATATATATATATAATACTGTACACACACATATATATATAATACTGTGCACATATATATAATACTGTACACACATATATATATAATACTGTACACGTATATAATACTGTACACACATATATATAATACTGTACACACATATACAGTACAGACCACAAGTTTGGACACACCTTCTCATTTAAGGATTTTTCTGTATTTTCTTGACTATGAGAATTGTACATTCACACTGAAGGCATCAAAACTATGAATTACCACATGTGGAATTATATACTTAACAAAAAAGTGTGAAACAACTGAAAATATGTCTTATATTCTAGGGTCTTCACAGTAGCCACCTTTTGCTTTGATGACTGCTTTGCACACTCTTGGCATTCTCTTGATGAGCTTCAAGAGGTAGTCACCGGAAATGGTATTCACTTCACAGGTGTGCCATGTCAGGTTTAATAAGTGGGATTTCTTGCCTTATAAATGGGGTTGGGACCATCAGTTGTGTTGTGCAGAAGTCAGGTGGATACACAGCTGATAGTCCTACTGAATAGACTGTTAGAATTTGCATTATGGCAAGAAAAAAGCAGCTAAGTAAATAAAAACGAGTGGCCATCATTACTTTAAGAAATGAAGGTCAGTCAGTGCGAAAAATTGGGCAAACTTTGAAAGTGTCCCCAAGTGCAGTTGCAAAAACCATAAAGCGCTACAAAGAAACTGGTTCACATGAGGACTGCCCCAAGAAAGGAAGACCAAGAGTCACCTCTGCTTCTGAGGATAAGTTTATCCGAGTCACCAGCCTCAGAAATCGCAGGTTAACAGCAGCTCAGATTAGAGACCAGGTCAATGCCACACAGAGTTCTAGCAGCAGACACATCTCTACAACAACTGTTAAGAGGAGACTTTGTGCAGCCGGCCTTCATGGTAAAATAGCTGCTAGGAAACCACTGCTAAGGACAGGCAACAAGCAGAAGAGACTTGTTTGGGCTAAAGAACACAAGGAATGGACATTAGACCAGTGGAAATCTGTGCTTTGGTCTGATGAGTCCAAATTTGAGATCTTTGGTTCAAACCACCGTGTCTTTGTGCGACGCAGAAAATGTGAACGGATGGACTCTACATGCCTGGTTCCCATCGTGAAGCATGGAGGAGGAGGTGTGATGGTGTGGGGGGCTTTGCTGGTGACACTGTTGGGGATTTATTCAAAATTGAAGGCATACTGAACCAGCATGGCTACCACAGCATCTTGCAGCAGCATGCTATTCCATCCGGTTTGCGTTTAGTTGGACCATCATTTCGTTTTCAACAGGACAATGACCCCAAACACCTCCAGGCTGTGTAAGGGCTATTTGACCAAGAAGGAGAGTGATGGGGGGCTACGCCAGATGACCTGGCCTCCACAGTCACCAGACCTGAACCCAATCGAGATGGTTTGGGGTGAGCTGGACCGCAGAGTGAAGGCAAAAGGGCCAACAAGTGCTAAACATCTCTGGGAACTCCTTCAAGATTGTTGGAAGACCACTTCCGGTGACTACCTCCTGAAGCTCATCAAGAGAATGCCGAGAGTGTGCAAAGCAGTCATCAAAGCAAAAGGTGGTTACTGTGAAGAACCTAGAATATAAGACATATTTTCAGTTGTTTCACACTTTTTTGTTAAGTATATAATTCCACATGTGATAATTCATAGTTTTGATGCCTTCAGTGTGAATGTACAATTTTCATAGTCATGAAAATACAGAAAAATCTTTAAATGAGAAGGTGTGTCCAAACTTTTGGTCTGTACTGTATATATAACACTGTACACACATATAATACTGTACACATATATATAATACTGTACACATATATATATAATACTGTACACACATATATATATATATATAATACTGTACACATATATAATACTGTACACATATATATAATACTGTACACACATATATATAACACTGTACACACATATATATAATACTGTACACATATATATATAACACTGTACACACATATATATAATACTGTACACATATATATAATACTGTACACACATATATATAATACTGTACACATATATATATAATACTGTACACATATATATAACACTGTACACACATATATATAACACTGTACACACACATATATAATACTGTACACACATATATATAACACTGTACACATATAATACTGTACACACATATATATATAATACTGTACACACATATATATAATACTGTACACACATATATATATATAATACTGTACATATATATATAATACTGTACACACATATATATATAATACTGTACACACATATATATATAATACTGTACACACATATAATACTGTACACACATATATATATAATACTGTACACACATATATATAATACTGTACACACATATAATACTGTACACACATATATATATAATACTGTACACACATATAATACTGTACACACATATATATATAATACTGTACACACATATATATATATAATACTGTACACATATATAATACTGTACACACATATATATAATACTGTACCCATATATAATTCTGTACACACATAAATATAATACTGTACACATATAATACTGTACACACATATATATAATACTGTACACACATATATATATAACACTGTACACACATATAATACTGTACACATATATAATACTGTACACACATATATATATATAATACTGTACACACATATATATAATACTGTACACATATATATATATAATACTGTACACACATATATATATATAATACTGTACACATATATAATACTGTACACATATATATAATACTGTACACACGTATATATAACACTGTACACACATATATATAATACTGTACACACACATATATATAATACTGTACACACATATATATGTAATACTGTACACATATAGATAATACTGTACACATATATATATAATACTGTACACACATATATATAACACTGTACACACATATATATAATACTGTACACACATATATATAACACTGTACACACACATATATAATACTGTACACACATATATATAACACTGTACACACATATATATATAATACTGTACACATATATAATACTGTACACACATATATATAATACTGTACACACATATATATATATAATACTGTACACATATATATAATACTGTACACACATATATATATATACTGTACACACATATATATAATACTGTACACATATATATAATACTGTACACATATATAATACTGTACACACATATATATAACACTGTACACACATATATATAATACTGTACACACATATATATAATACTGTACACACATATATATAATACTGTGCACACATATATATAATACTGTACACATATATATAATACTGTACACACATATATATAATACTGTACACATATATATATATAATACTGTACACACATATATAATACTGTACACACATATATATAATACTGTACACACATATATATAATACTGTGGACACATATATATAATACTGTACACATATATATAATACTGTACACACATATATATAATACTGTGGACACATATATATAATACTGTACACACATATATATATATATAATACTGTACACATATATATAATACTGTACACACATATATATATATACTGTACACACATATATATAATACTGTACACATATATATAATACTGTACACATATATATATAATACTGTACACACATATATATAATACTGTACACACATATATATAATACTGTGCACACATATATATAATACTGTACACATATATAATACTGTACACACATATATATAATACTGTACACATATATATATATAATATTGTACACACATATATAATACTGTACACACATATAATACTGTACACACATATATATAATACTGTACACATATATATAATACTGTACACATATATATATAATACTGTACACACATATATATAATACTGTACACATATATATAATACTGTACACACATATATATAATACTGTACACACATATATATAATACTGTACACATATATATATATAATACTGTACACATATATATAATACTGTACACATATATAATACTGTACACACATATATATATATAATACTGTACACACATATATATAATACTGTACACATATATATAATACTGTACACATATATAATACTGTACACACATATATATATAATACTGTACACACATATATATATAATACTGTACACATATATACAATACTGTACACACATATATATATAATACTGTACACAGATATATATATAACACTGTACACATATATATAATACTGTACACACATATACAGTGCCTACAAGTAGTATTCAACCCCCTGCAGATTTAGCTGGTTGACACATGCGGAATTAACTTGGCATTGTGACACTTGTACTGTAGATCAGCCTGGAAGTGGGAAATGCACTGCAGCAAATTTTTTTTTTTTTTTTTTTAAAACGTTAATTCAGAGTGTCATTTATTATTCAACCCCTCAAACCACAAGAATTCTGTTTGGTCCCCCTAAAGTATTAAGAAGTAGTTCAGGCACCAAGAATAATGAGCTTCACATGTGTGGATTAAAGATCTCTTTTGCCAACCTTTTCTGACTATTTAAGACCCTCCCCAAACTTGTGAACAGCACTCAGACATGGTCAACATGGGAAAGACAAAGGAGCATTCTAAGGCCATCAGAGACAAGATCGTGGAGGGTCACAAGGCTGGCAAGGGGTACAAAACCCTTTCCAAGGAGTTGGGCCTACCTGTCTCCACTGTTGGGAGCATCATCCGTAAGTGGAAGGCTTATAGAACTACTGTTAGCCTTCCACGGCCTGGACAGCCTTTGAAAGTGTCCTCCCGTGCCGAGGCCAGGCTTGTCCGAAGAGTCAAGGCTAACCCAAGGACAACAAGGAAGGAGCTCCGGGAAGATCTCATGGCAGTGGGGACATTGGTTTCAGTCAATACCATAAGTAACGTACTCCACCGCAATGGTCTCCGTTCCAGACGAGCCTGTATGGTACCTTTACTTTCAAAGCGTCATGTCAAGGCTCGTCTACAGTTTGCTCATGATCACTTGGAGGACTCTGAGACAGACTGGTTCAAGGATCTATGGTCTGATGAGACCAAGATCGAGATCTTTGGTGCCAACCACACACGTGACGTTTGGAGACTGGATGGCACTCCATACGACCCCAAGAATACCATCCCTACCGTCAAGCATGGTGGTGGCAGCATCATGCTGTGGGGCTGTTTCTCAGCCAAGGGGCCTGGCCATCTGGTCCGCATCCATGGGAAGATGGATAGCACGGCCTACCTGGAGATTTTGGCCAAGAACCTCCGCTCCTCCATCAAGGATCTTAAGATGGGTCGTAATTTCATCTTCCAACAAGACAACGACCTAAAGCACACAGCCAAGAAAACCAAGGCCTGGTTCAAGAGGGAAAAAGTCAAGGTGTTGGAGTGGCCTAGTCAGTCTCCTGACCTTAACCCAATTGAAAACTTGTGGAAGGAGCTCAAGAATAAAGTCCACATGAGACACCCAAAGAACCTAGATAACTTGGAGAAGATCTACATGGAGGAGTGGGCCAAGATAACTCCACAGACCTGTGCCGGCCTGATCAGGTCTTATAAAAGACGATTATTAGCTGTAATTGCAAACAAGGGTTATTCCACAATATATTAAACATAGGGGTTGAATAATAATTGACCCACACTTTTATGTTTAAAATTTAATAAAATTCAACTGAGCAACATAACTTTTTGGTTTGTAAGATTTATGCTTCTGTTCATAAAACCTACTCTCGTTTGCAGTTTGAAGGCTCGAACTTATTTGCATCTTATCAAACCAGCTAAATCTGCAGGGGGTTGAATACTACTTGTAGGCACTGTATATAATACTGTACACACATATATATAACACTGTACACATATATATAATACTGTACACATATATATATAATACTGTACATATATATAATAATGTACACACATATATATAATACTGTACACACATATATATAATACTGTACACATATATATAATACTGTACACATATATATAACACTGTACACATATATATATAATACTGTACACACATATATATAATACTGTACACATATATATAACACTGTACACATATATATATAATACTGTACACACATATATATAATACTGTGCACACATATATATAACACTGTACACACACATATATAATACTGTGCACACATATATATATAACACTGTACACATATATATAACACTGTACACATATATATAATACTGTACACATATATAATACTGTACATATATATAATACTGTACACACATATATATAATACTGTACACATATATATAACACTGTACACACATATATATAATACTGTACACACACATATATATAATACTGTACACATATATATAATACTGTACACACATATATATAATACTGTACACATATATATAACACTATACACACATATATATAATACTGTACACATATATAATACTGTACATATATATAATACTGTACACACATATATATATAATACTGTACACATATATATAACACTGTACACACACATATATATAATACTGTACACACATATATAATACTGTACACATATATATAATACTGTACATATATATATAATACTGTACACACACATATATATATATAATACTGTACACATATATAATACTGTACACATACAGTACAGACCAAAAGTTTGGACACACCTTCTCATGTAAAGATTTTTCTGTATTTTCATGACTATGAGAATTGTACATTCACACTGAAGGCATCAAAACTATGAATTATCACATGTGGAATTATATACTTAACAAAAAAGTGTGAAACAACTGAAAATATGTCTTATATTCTAGGTTCTTCAAAGTAGCCACCTTTTGCTTTGATGACTGCTTTGCGCACTCTTGGCATTCTCTTGATGAGCTTCAAGAGGTAGTCACCGGAAGTGGTCTTCCAACAATCTTGAAGGAGTTCCCAGAGATGCTTAGCACTTGTTGGCCCTTTTGCCTTCACTCTGCGGTCCAGCTCACCCCAAACCATCTTGATTGGGTTCAGGTCTGGTGACTGTGGGGGCCAGGTCATCTGGAGTAGCCCCCCATCACTCTCCTTCTTGGTCAAATAGCCCTTACACAGCCTGGAGGTGTTTGGGGTCATTGTCCTATTGAAAAATACAAACCGGATGGAATAGCATGCCGCTGCAAGATGCTGTGGTAGCCATGCTGGTTCAGTATGCCTTCAATTTTGAATAAATCCCCAACAGTGTCACCAGCAAAGCACCCTCACACCATCAGACCTCCTCCTCCATGCTTCACGGTGGGAACCAGGCATGGAGAGTCCATCCGTTCACCTTTTCTACGTCGCACAAAGACACGGTGGTTGGAACCAAAGATCTAAAATTTGGACTCATCAGACCAAAGCACAGATTTCCACTGGTCTAATGTCCATTCCTTGTGTTCTTTAGCCCAAACAAGTCTCTTCTGCTTGTTGCCTGTCCTTAGCAGTGGTTTCCTAACAGCTATTTTACCATGAAGGCCGGCTGCACAAAGTCTCCTCTTAACAGTTGTTGAAGAGATGTGTCTGCTGCTAGAACTCTGTGTGGCATTGACCTGGTCTCTAATCTGAGCTGCTGTTAACCTGCGATTTCTGAGGCTGGTGACTCGGATAAACTTTACCTCAGAAGCAGAGGTGACTCTTGGTCTTCCTTTCCTGGG